>NC_138765.1:57708237-59134308 GCF_965113315.1 Podarcis vaucheri
CACAAAGTGACTGCCTCATCTGAAAAAGGGACATGGCCACAAAATGGTATGGGCATACCACCTCCCATAAAAAACCACCCACCTCAGTCTCTGCCACACTGTTACCACTTTTCTTCTTTCAGAAGGGATGGTGGGCGGGATATCCAGTCCTGGCATCCAATGAAATGTGAGCACATTTAAGGATGGACAGGGTATTCTATGTAGAGTATTCTATTCAGAGTCTGAGCCACTGCAAACAGGAATTGAGCAAGGACAGCAAACTGTCTTTCATGCATTGTGGAGACTTAAGGAGATATCGATCAAGGTCTTTTGCAGGTGCTATAGGAGGTACTGGGGGGCATACTGGTGCCCGTGGGCACCATGTTGACAAGTTCTGGGGCACTTCAATAGCAGAAGAACAATAAATGAATGAATGAAAGAAAGGAAATCTCCTTAATAGGTCAGTTCATCTCTTGACTGGGGGAAGCGTGACCCCAGTGTGGTTATATTGCGTTCTTATCACATGACAGCTCTTCCTCTATAGAGGGAAGCACATATCTTTGAATTATGCATTCCATTTCATATAACAAATGCATCTCTAACAACATAATGAAATTTCATATAAAACTTTCTTTCCAGAAGAATAATCTTTTACTGGTATGAAATACCTCCCCGGGATTTTGTCAGGTTTTAATTTCAGCTTGAATAAATAACCTACGACAGCAGGGCTGGAAGGAAGATAAAAAGGTGAATTTCATGTTCTTCCAGCCTGCCTTAATGGAAATAATAACTACTTTAGTCAAAAACAAGTTTCCAATTAGTTTCCATGAAACAATATTATCCCTCTTTCCCCCCTTTTTCTTTTTTATAGGCACGGTAGCTCATTTCGAAACCTCATTTTGATAATATATAAACATTTCCAGAACCAATATCTGCAATGCTAGAATGACAATTACTGACTTTGGTATTACATGTGGGGAGTTCATCTGGAATAAAAAAGAAAGAAAGAAAAGGAAACCCTATCTTTTAAAATTCTTTTACTGAGTTTTTCAACAATAAAAAGAAGGAGAAAGGAGGAGGAATCAATTTAAAACCATCCTTCAATGAAGATGTCTTTCCGGGAACACTTTATGTTAAATTATTGGATAATGACCACAAGGCCCAGCCTGCCAGAGAAATGGCTTTCTAAAGTTATTAAATTTCATTCTTTAGAAAACAATGAGGCTTTATTGTTTTCTCCTTCCTGCTTCTCATTTGCTTTATTCTGTCTAATTCTGCACAGTGCAGAGAAGTGGGGGGAAGTGGCAACATTACTTAAATTCAGCTCAAGGTTGCCTTATTTATTTTACATTTCCAAGTGCTTGAAAGAATAGGGAGGGGGGCAAGAGAAGAAACCCTGGCAAGCCTAGATTAAATAATTTGAAGGAATTTTTTTGATAAGAAGTGACAGCCCAGGATTTCTTGTTAGCACTGCCTTGTGATTAATGTTTTTCCTTGTGTCTGTCATCCATAATCAAACTGTACAGAGTTGATGAAATAATAAATGGAATCTTATTATGCAGTACATTGTATTATGTATAAAGGGGGGGGGATACCGGTATCTATTAGTTCCACGCAATAAACTCATCGCAATGAACCAAGTTAATGGAACACATTTTAGGGCTTGATCAAATTGCCATTTAGTCTCTTTCAACTGACTGCGCTGGACACTGAAGTGGAGACCTTGAGGTATTAGCTCTGTCTGCAGGCAAGGGTGGGGATGCTGTGAATGGATAGCCCAAGCCAGAGTTGCATCAAAACATTGTACAGCCCTCTCAAGAAGCATATTGGATATATATAACAATTACAGAGTGTTGTACAGAGGGCTGCCCCTGAAGAAACTTGAGTCAGCTTCAAAAGCAGGGACTACATTATCTATTGGAGCACATTACAATAATGTATATATGAAGAGCCCTGCTTTATCAAACCAAAGGTTTATATCCAAGCAACTAGTACATAACCGTTATGCCTCAGAGCCACTGATAGTCTTCTCCTCCATGGATTTGCCTAATACTCTTAAAAACATCCATGTTGGTGGCCTTCATTACATCTTGTGGGAACAAATCCCATAGTTTAACTATGCACTGTGAGAAGAAGCACTATTTGTGTCCTTAATCTTCCAACATCTCATTTCATTGGATGGCCCCAGGTTGTAATATTATGAGAGAGGGAGAAAATGTAATATATACCTTTTTATTTTTTTGTAAAGCAATTTTTCTGTACACAATGAATGTTTGTATGTTATTTTCACTAATAGATTCATTTGTATGCACACATTACCCCAACGTATGCATTTTTCTGTTCAGACTGCTTGGCTGGAGAACATTGCAGAATTTGGAGAAGTGCGACTTTTGAAGGATGGCTGCGTTTTGATCCGTTCCAAATGTGCAAATTAGGTAGATTCTCCTTTAAATGCAAGCTGAATAGAATTATCCCCTTCCCTAACCAACAGTGTGAGTTCACAGCTAAACCATAGCTTAGTTTAACTGTGGTTTAGAGCAGGTGGGGGGAACCTTTGGCCCTCCAGATGTTGCTAAACTACTCCACCCTTCAGTCCCTGCAGGTATGGTCAATGGCTGTGGGTAATAGGAGTTGTAATGCAGCAAAAACTGGAGGGCCAGAGGTTCTCCACATCTGGTTTAATAATGACAAGTGAATGTGACCAGTATAGTAAATCAGCTGTTTTTGTAGAAACACAAATTAGATGCCACACAGATATAATGTGAAAATGAGTTCATTGCACATGCTAGCATAGGAAGCAGAAAACAAAAGGAATAATAATAAAAAAGTATTTGATTTTTTATTTTAATTTATTTTTGGATAGTTGCCATGTTCCTGACAACTTGGTAATGATTTTTTATGTTTTTATTTTTATAAAGAGAATACCAAAATGATAAACACCATATCACAGGCAACAGAAGGCTGCAGGTCTCTGATGTTGGAACAAGAGCTTGAATAAAAGAATATGGTAAAGCGATGGGGATACAGGCAGAATGCATTTAAAGAAGGAAAGCAGAGTGATAAGAGGAAAAAAGGAAAGAGACATTTACAAATAATTTTATCTGATTCTTAAAATTACATGCTACAGCGTAGACTACCTGCACGCCTCTGTTTTGAGCTTGCTGAAAATCAATTGAGATTTGCAGCTGGGCAAACAGTGGGGGAAATGAATCTGAATATGTCTACAAATTCAAAAATCACATTTTGGCTTGCCTCTGTTTGCATCTTGCTTTTTCTGCCTTTGGATGTTCTTGCAAGTGAAGTTGTATTTGCGTGAATCTTCGCAGATCGTGAGTTCCAGGCTGGTAGCCAAGGGTCCCTCGACAAACTTCATTTCGGGGATGAAACTAAATTATTTTTCATTCCAGAGGAAAAAAGAAAGAGAAGGAATTTATCCAACTTAAGAGCACAAGGAGAGGACTGCTGGATCAGGCCAATGGACCATCTACTCCAACATCCTGTTCTTACAATGGCAGGCCAGATGCATCTGGGAAGGTTGTGAGCAGGACCTGAGTGCATCAACACTCTTCCCACTAGTGATTCCCAGCAACTGGCATTCAGAGGTATATTGTACTGTCTTTGACAGCAGACACAGTACATAGTATCACAAATCATTCCATGGTGCTGACTAATACACTTTTAAAGCCATCCAGCTTGGTCACCACCACTCCTTATGAGAGCAAATTCCATAGTTTTTAACCATGCACTGCATGAAGAAGTTGTTTCTTTTGTTTGAATCTTCCAACAACTAGCTTTGTTGGATGTATCCGAGCTCTAGTTACGTGAGAGGAAGAGAGACTAACTTCTCAGCATCCACTTTCTCTACAACAGGGGGAGGAAATTGGAGTCTGCATGGTGCTTAGAGCTTAAGAGGACAGGGACCTAGTTTGGAGACTGGAGAACATAAAGTGGTGGTGGTGGGGAGGTGGGACACTATCCTGAGAGGGAAATTTTATTTTAGAACTCTTGGCTATTTCAAACTGTCAGGGACTGGCAGGGCTCGGAGGAGTGTGTGGTGAAAGTCACAGGGCGAGAGGCTGATACAGGGGAAGGAGGCAGTGAGTTTTGTGCCGCCCACGAGGCAGGAACCAGGGCAGGAGAAAAGGGAAGAGTCTAGGAAGTCAAAGATGGGGGAGAAGGTGCAGGACTTTGGGCAGGAGTCAAGGCTGGAGGAAAGGCAGGATGCGCCAGGAGCAGAGGAAGCGATGGTGCTGGGGGGGGGGAGGTGGCAGCTTCCCCTCTGCTCCCTTTCCCACTGTCCCCCAGGACCAGGAAGGGCTTGAAATGACAACTTCTGTGTAGGAGAAGTCTCAGGCTGCTTGTGTGTGCCCCTTCAAATGAGGGTACTTAAGTTTGGGTAGAGGCATGGCACACTGTTGCTACAACAGTCCAGCTCAGAGCACAAGCCTGGGGTGGGGATGGTCGCTACTTAGCCGCCAGAAGCCTGTGTGCCTATAAAGAATTAAACTACCGGACATTTCTCCCCCTTGGGCTGCGGGGGCTCAGGACATCCTATATGCCTTCCCCCTTCTTTAGGATCTTGCCTGCAGCCTGAGGATTTGGGGTGCTGTTTGTCTCTCTAATTCCCACTCCCTGCATCAGGGCAGCAGTGAATAATAGTCATTAATGTCTGTAGGATCATTCACCGGGGATCTTTTTGGAAGAGTAATCACCCAGTTGAGAAGTATTTTCTCATTACGGCTAATAGGATGATGAGCTGAAAAATGATCGCAGACACTTATCTGTCTAAAAGCTCCCAGTCTGAATAAGCTAGGATAATTCAGAAATAATACCAGCAAAAGGAATAATGAATCTAACAAAACAGCCATTTCACTTCCTGAATGACATAATCACTCACACACCTTTTGAGATACGCCAAAGGGAAGGCTGAGATGTTGGCACGAAAACTCTTTGCCCGAAGCTGTTTTCTTCAAAGGGTAATCACAGTTCTAATTGATTGATTGGTTACATTAATTGATTACAAACCCTGCATAGGTGTATCCTCTCTGGCAAGGCACCAATTGATCAGGCACCTGATACAGGCATGATAAAATCTGCAGATAGCTCACTCTCTAGGGTGGAGGCATCACTCATATATGGGGAAGAACAGGGGATATATCTCCTTGGCAGGAGGCACAGCAATATGTGTGGTGTTCAAATTAACTGCAATTGGCAACCATCTCATTTAAGCCCTGGACTGACTCCACCCACCTAGGCTGGCTATTGGATCCTCCTGGAAAGGATGAGGCATAAAAGGGTTTCCTGTTCCAGCTGAGCATTGCTTGAGCCACATGCTTCTCCAAAGCTCTAGTGTGTCCCTGTAGCCTTGGATAGTCTTTGGTCTGGCCTCCCATTTTGTCCTCTGGTCCTGATTATGGGCTTGTTCCATGGCTCTTGGCTCCTGTCAGACTGCTGTCCACAGCTTATTTCTGACATTCTTCCCAGATGATGCTCACCACTACACAATACTTTCCCCAAAAAGAAATAAATGGTGTCCACTGCCATAACCCTTTGCTATTCTGATGAAAAGGAGCTGATTCCTCCAGCCCTTGGGTAGGCAGCAGGGATGAAATGTTGTGGGATGAAACCTGCTCCCATCGCACAGAATTCCTGCTGGTGCCCATCACTGAGTGGCCACCATCTCTCTCGACCCAAAACCCTCATCAGAGCATCTCCACATCAACAAGTAATGTTACTCTTGGGCAGTGCTGTTTTTCTAGGAAAAGAGGTGCTGGAAGTCACAATGAACACCTCCCTCATTCTCTTATAATGACAATGGGGCCCATCTGAGAGATTCTGGAACTGAGTCCCGGTGAGTTCCGGCTGAAAAAAAGCCCTGCTCTTGGGGGATGTAGAGTTTTGGGGAAAATAATGGCAGGTGGCAGCTTGCAACTAGCAGGAAAACCCCCAGATGGTATTGAACCCTCAAATCCCTCTTCCAAAATTGACTTCCCTCCATCCATTCTGTTGCTCAGTGGTGGCTGTTGCCCATTGGAACTGGTAGGGTAGAAGGCAGGGAGTCCAACAGTAGGTGGAGCCAAAGGGCCAGTAAGAAGACCGAGCCAAGTAATTCTAGTTTTGTCCCCATCTTCCTACCCTCTGCTGAGTTCTATAAGGACTAAGGAGGAGGAATCTGAAAGCAGGTGCCAGCCCCAGAACTGGACACAAGTAAGAAGGCAGATTGCGGCTGACTTAGGGCAGACTGAGGTTGGTGGGTCAGTGCCCCATTTGCCCCAATGGACCAGCATCTATTGCCATAAATAGGGCAGTGCAACTTGGTGCGGAGAGCATTTTGGCTTGGCTGCATTTCACCGACACCCAGGCTCTGATTAGCCAAGCTTCTGTTTTCTCTTTGCTGTTTTCCTCTCCTCTTAAAACGAAATTTAAAAAGTACCGCAAGGCAACTTATGGCTTGGTAAAGCCATAAATATCTACATTTATTATTAAACATATAAAATATTGACAAGCTGGCATCTGCAGTAGGGCATCATCTCAGGATTGATCCTGAAAGCCAGAAAGGTATAATTAGTTTAAACGTAAAGAGATAATCAAGTTGTTATTGTTTCTATTCCTTTCAGTGCTGTGATGGATAGGAGGGCTTGACGGTGAACTCAATAAAAAGTCTTATTGTCATTAAAGAGAGGCTTGAAGGGCACTCTAAGGAAACAAGCAAATAGCAGAGCAAGAGGTTTTCCAATCTTCCAGGTTAACATAACATTGATGGCCTTTGGCTTAGATCAGTCTTTCCAAACTCAAGGTCCCCCAAATGTGGTTGAATTACAGCCCCCATCATCCTTAGGCAGCAAGGCCATTTGGCCAGGGATGATTTGGCTAGAGATGATGGGAGGTGTAGTCCAACAACAACTGGGGTCCCAACAGATGTTAGGAAAGGCTGGCTTAGATGACTATAAAGTATGAGCAGACAAATCTCTGTTGAATGGGATCTGTAGCATCTGTAGCAAAATGCTGCAGTATGTTGGGTATGCCTGTCCTAGCTGTGCCCTCTTCCAGGATACTCCATTCCACCCCTACCTTTGTTTTCCATTTTGTTCCTCAACAGACATTCAACATTCTATGACTAGTGAGTATGCTCAGCCCTCTTTTTTTTTTGCCCGCTTTGTTTCTCCCCACAACCCCAATTGGAGCAATTTTCTCCCCCTCTCATGAAAAAGGTAGATATTGCCGAATATAGCTCTCTGCACTAATATAGTTGTCTGTGTGTAGAGACTGTCACATGCTATTGGTTTGTGCATGCTGGGTGGGTGCGATTCTGGCTTCAGGTTTCCAGGGGCCTGTGGGCAATCTTCCCTCAGAAGTCTCCCCTCTCTGTGGTCTTCCCTTCCCCTCTGCAAGGCAACACCCACTTGCCCTTTCTCACTACACCCACTCAGAGTGAGGGAGCAGAAGGCAGGTGGAGGTTGCCACTGCCTCCATCAGCTCACCCCTGCCAATGCTTGCATCAGGGGCTGCCCATCTCATTTCACCACCTGAGGCAAAACGGGAATTGCTACCTCCTGGCCCTCTTGCCATGCACCCCTTCTGCGACTGTGACACACCAGCTCTCACCAAACTCAGTGGGAGCCAGGGCGTTCTTCAAGGTGCTGCTGATTGGCATCCCGCCCCCAGGGCAGAGGAGCCAATCAGCAACATGGAACTCGGAACTTGACGGGAGCTGAGGCACTTCTCAAAGCATTGTTGCATGCCAGCAATGAAGCGGCGGGGTGGACAGAGTGCCACATCTTGCACTTCTGCCACCTGAGGCAGGTGCAATAGGCTCCTTTCAGAGGTGTGGCCCTTAGTAGGTGCCCAACAAATCCAGCCACTGGTACCAGCTCTCTCTCTCTCTGTGTCCCTTCTCCCCTGTGAGGATATAGTTGGTTAGCAAACTGTTAACTGAATTTGGTTAAGCAGGGGTGGGGAACTACAGGCCTAAGGGCCAAATGCAGCCCTCTAAGCCCTTGCAACCCTCCCAGGCTGAACCTTCTCCTTAGCCACACCCCCTCTCCCAACGCCACACTCCTCACTTGAGGTTTTTGCCTGTCTGGAATTTTGCACCTGGATGGAGGACAGAGAGCAGTGTAGCTCAAAGGAAAAATGTACATTAATTGTGCTATCCATTTTTGCCTCTGGCCTTGCCCAGCACTTTCATGTGAGTCCCAGAAGGAAATGAGGTTTTTGGTCTGAAAAGGGTTCCCAATAGTTGAGTTAAGGGTTGGCAATCATGGCAGGATGCTACCAAGAGAGCAAGCTATTTATTTTGTATTCCTATTTGGTTGTGATGAAGGAACTGCTTCTGTGTGGAGCTAACAATAAATGGGAAAATTAATAATTCCCCCAAAGTGGGGGCGGACTCCACTAATCCAACTTGGGATCTATTTGTATGCTGACTATGGATAGGTATTGAAGACAACAAACTCACTAGAGCTTTGAGCAGGATTAGAGCACCACAAAAGCGACATTTATTTCAACTAGGATGTTCATTTGGAGCTTTATTCTGATTGTATAAATGGGTAGTCGGACATCTGGCTTAATTTTTGACATCCACAAGCTCGGAAAATATTGTTAATCTTTAAAATCAATATTGCATTTAGGAGATTGCCGGCAGGGCCCGGCATTTACAGCTATCAGTTGTTCCGTGCAACATTTCATGAGTCATTTAACCTTGTACAAAAAAGGGGGGAAAGAAAACACGTGAGTTCCATTGATCATTCGTGGGCACTCATAAACTCATTGTTCTTTAAATTATGTTATCGTTTCTATTTACTCAAACTAAATTCAAGGTTTTAAAGGGGATATGTTTCGTTGAAAACACAGATAATTGAGAGGAAAGTGCTTGTTAAAAAATCCACTTTAATTAAATGCCTCCAATAAAATATATAATTTCCTCATCCATGTATATGAATAATCACTGCAGGAGGAGAATCAAATAGCCTTTTAATAGCCTGTGATCTTTATTTCTTTTAAAACTAGGGAGAGAGACAAGCTGTCCTCTACTCACCTTCAACTAACCTAGAAATGATTGTCATTCTCTCCCCCACTTGCCCAAACAGAAAGATCTCAGATAGTTTCCCAAGTCAATTGGAGGCTTGAAAAAAATGACACCCCACACCTCTCTCCCAGTATGCAAACACCCTTGCCACTAGTGCCTCTCTCTCTTTCTTTTCAAGCCTGGGCAATGTGTATGGAGGTCCTGAGCTGCCCAGATGACAAGATCTCCCTCTCGGCCTCGCTGATGTGGTCCAAAGGAAAGCAGAGCACTACGTTTGGCACCAGCTGCAGGAGTTGCTGGAAGGAGGCATACAATGCACCATCCAACCATCATAGGGACTCCACTCTGGATTTGTGTAGGGTTTACTCCTTGACCATTTCTTCTTCTATCCCACAAGGCAGTGGGTACAGATTGTGTTGGCTTTTTGCAGTATGGTAACGCTGCAGAGAGCTTGCTGGGGAGATCATGCATTAAAAAGGGAGGACTCAAAAAGTACTTAAAGGTTTTAATAAGAAAAACAAAAACTCCATTTACACTAAATATATTAACAAACAAACATGACCCAAACAAACATGACCCAACCACCAACCCATCCCCCAGGGTAATGGGAGAGCTAGGTGCTGCTCCTTATATACTCTACCCAAATGCTGACACGCCTTAATCAAATACAACTCAGCAGCACCTGCTATGTTTCACAGCTGTAAAGCTGGGTCTCGTTATCTTGCTCTGGCCCTTGCTCTGGCCCCTTAAAGACATACACATGGAGTGGAACAATGATGAACCTTTACATTTAAAGAAAAACCATTCAACATTTCCCCTGCGGTTCATCATTGTGGAACAAAAACATAACGCATACTTTGTACATGTTTTTCATGTGTAACGTTTGGAAGTGCTTTAGTAAAAATGTCCGCAATTTGATTGTCACCTGGAACATATTTAAATACAACCATTTCATCAGCAATTAGTTTCTTTACAAATTCTAAACGTAATCTTAAGACTCTAGTGCGCTGCGTATTGGTCTCTGAACACAGGATAGCAAGTCCACTCTGGGAATCAAGGTAAACTCTTACTGGTAGTGTTACTTGCATCTGTAGGTCTGCAAATACTTGCAGATACCATTCTACATCACGAGTGGCCTGAACGCATGCACATAATTCACTCTCTGTTGTGGAGAGACAAATAATGGTTTGTGTCTGGGACTTCCATTCAAATGGACAACCGTTGTAACAAAACACCATACCAGACACACCCCTGCAATTATTTTGTTCCACTGCATGAGATGCATCGCAGAAAATTTCAAAACCTTTGTCAATACTGGATGTAAACTGCAACCTATAATGTTTGGTATGTTTAAGGTACATTACCACTCTCTTAAGAGCAGAGAAACATTGCATAGTGGGCTTTTCCACACTGTGAAGCATCTTTTAACAAAAGTTTAACTGTTTCATATTTTACACTTAGTGAATAACACAAAACAATCTTCACCTGGAATTTGTTGAAAGCCCCTAGCAACTAGTCTTGCCTTGTACCTTACAACTTCATTTTTGTCATTCATTTCAACTCTATAAACCCATTTTGAATCGATAAGTCTCATATCTGGGGTTTGTGGTACAAGAGACCAAGTGTTATGCTCTTTTAAAGAAGCTATCTCAGAGTTCATAGCTTTATACCAATTTACAGCTTGGTGCTTAGGTAAATTCTGAACATCATTGTAGCTTTTTGGCTCAAAAACCGCCTTATTGGCATACACAGTATTAAAATGTTCATCTGCAAAACGTTGTGGCTTCTGTCTCTTTCTATCTGAACGTCTCAGTCCGGAAGGAGAGTCAGACTCCTCAGACTTAATGGGACTAAGTGAACTACTAGTTTCAGGTTGTAAATCATCATTGTCAGACTGAAGAGGTGCCTGTAGGCTAAGCTCACGGTCAGAAAACTCAAGAGAATCTAACCTCCCCTTGGGTGCCTGTGACTTTAAATCATCAAACAAATCAGATTCAACAGGCTTTTTGTCTTTTTCCATTAATTCAGAATCACCATTTCCTGCTGCTGCTGCTCCTGCTTCCTCTTCTTCCTCAGTATCATTTATACCATCAGTATCTTGGAAAACAGCAACTCCATTCCAATTTACAGTTTGTATCATGCTTCTGGTAATATGAAATTTGCCAGTTGCTGGTATGTAAATTCTGTACGCCCCCTGCTGGTAGCCCATTAATTTTCCCTGGACACTACGCTCACCCAATTTCTGCTTAGCAGGATAATGCATAATTACATCTGAACCCCAAATGCATAGGTATTTCAGATTAGGGCGTTTTTTAAACAGCTTCTCATAGGGGGTGACATCTAAACCAGAATGATAACTGCGATTTCTAACATAACAAAAGGCATTGAGTGCTTCAGCCCAAAATGCTTTGGGCAGATTAGCATCGTGCAGATAAGTTTTAACCCCTGCCTGCAAGTCACGCTGCACAACTTCAACAAGCCCATTTTGCCAGGGACTTCGGGGGCAAGATAACTCATGAGTAGTCCCCTGCGCTTCCAGGAAATTCTCAAAATCCTCAGAGACAAATTCCCCGCCCCGGTCAGAAAACAGGTTCTTAATAGGTTTGTTAAAGTGCTGTCAGGGGTTCAGAAGCAGAGACGCAGAGAAGGGTGGAAACAGAGAGCGAGGGGGAGGAAGCCGAAGGGAGAATGAGTGATGATGACGACCCGAGATCTCCAAGCCTAAGCAGTGAGTCAGAGGACTCCCAAAAGGGAGCCCCAGTGAGCAGAGCAAGGGGGGGATCCGGGGGGACACCCCAGGAGGAAGGGAACAGAGGAGATTCAGAGAGCAGCAGCTGGAAGTCGGGACCCACGCTCATAACTGAGGGCGGCAGCAGCTGGAAGTCGGGACCCACGCTCAAGACTGAGAGCAGCAGGGAGGAAGGTAGCCAGGCATCGGGTTCCGGAGGCTGTCAGCAGGAGGGAGGGCACGAGTCAGGGGTGGTCACGCCCTCCTCAGAGAGCGAGGCAACGGTTAAGAGGAAAGTAGAGAGTTGGGCGCGCGCGCCAAGTTCAAATGCAGCGGAAGCTGGAGCAGTAAGCAGCCCGGAGAGTGAGCCAGGTCCTAAAGCCCGCCGCAAGGAGGCAGAAGGATCAGGGGGGTCAGCGTCAGAGGAGAGTAGAAGGGAGGAGGCCCAGGGGGGCAGAAGGACCCAGAGACGTAGGGAGAGGCGAAGGAGGTGGAGCAAGGCTAGGGTATTAAGCTGGTGTGCAAGAGGCGGGGACTCAGACGGGTCTTCGCCGACCTAGAGCAGAAGGTGTAGAGCTGCACGCTGCAGTTCGGAAATGAAACCTGTAACTCAATAAAGACTCTTTTAAAGTGGACGCTGTGTGGCGTGGTCCTATGTGAGCTGGGACCTGGTAGCAGCTCTGACAGTAAGACCCGTCTCTTCAAAGCTTCAGAAACCTGAAACCTCGCAGCGGGAGCAGAAGCCGCTAGGGGAGGAAGAGGGGTGTCTGTAAGCGAGCTCACAAAGGTTAGCAAGATGACGGAAGAACAGAGGATCTCCGCGCTGCAAGAGGCAGTGACCCAGTTGTCCTCAGAGGTATTGGCTTCCAAGAAACGGGAGGAGGAGACTACAGCCGCCTACAGAGACCTACACGCCAGGTTTGAAATGCTTGTTAAGCAAGGGCAACCGGGACCCAGACCGGAGGGCGTGGGATTGGCACGGAGAGCAGGAGGGCTTGTGGCTCACTTCGATGGGACTTTGCAACAGTACCCTAATTTTAGAGCAGACGTAATGTGCGCACTGCAACTGCTGGCAAAAGACTTTAGAGATGAGGAAGAGAAGGTGGGGTTCATATTGTCCCATTTGCATGGGGATGCCAAAGCCTGGCTGCGCAATTTGTGGAGGGATAAAGATCCGGCGCTTCAGAATGCAGATGCCTTTATCAAAGCAATGGATGCGTGTTTTTTGTCTACTATTGATGTGGATCTTGCCAGACGGGAGATTCATGGACTAAAACAAGGGAGGGCGAGCGTCCGGCAGTATCACGCCCGATTTTTTGCGCTGGTCAGTGCTTTAGAATGGGATCGGGATTCGCCCCCTGTCAGAGACCTCTTCTGGGAGGGTCTAAGTTCAGCGGTTAAGGATGAAATTGCAAGGGGGGAGAGGCCCCGAAGCACGCAGGAGGTGGTCCAAAGGGCGCTGACTGTGGGGGTGAGGCTGGAAGAACGTCCATGGTGCAGAGATGAAGGACGTGGAGGGCGCGAAGCAGCGAGAAGTTTCTCTTTCGTTCCGAGGGAAGCAGCGCGTGCGCAATCCACACCTCCGCCAGGAGGGGGAGGGGAACCGATGGAGGTTGGAGGTGCAAGGGCTCAGTCAGCAGCCAGAGCCCTAGCACCGGCAGCAGTGAAAGCGAAGCCTCCTAGAGGGAACAGGAAGTGTTACATCTGCGAGGATCCAGGCCATTTGGCGAAGGAGTGTCCCCGGAGGCTCCACAAGCACACTGCAGCCTCAGCAATGGTGACTGCAGCAACGCAGCAAGGAGAACCACAGCAGGGAAACGACAATGTCTGGCTGGAGACGGAGGCACTGGGGCCCAGCCAGACGCATCTGTGAAGCAGTCCCCAGCAATCTTGCAACCCACGGATCCCCTCCCACCCAAACCAGTAGTGCAGCTCACAGCATCTCTCCAGCTACCCGACGGCGTCACTATCGAAGTGCCGCTTTCTGTGGATTCTGGAAGCAACGCAGACTTTATAGCGCAGAGCTTTGTGGAGCAGCACGCTATACAGCTATTGCCTGCCACTCTGCCCCTGCAAGTCGTCACAGTGGATGGCAGAGAGTTGCTAGGGGGGCAGGTGGTGAAGCAGACGCCACCGATGGTGATGCGCCTTGGCAACCACAGGGAAGTCATCAGTTTTAATGTCACCCAACTGTCGGACACGCCCATTGTGTTGGGCATGAGTTGGCTGGACAGGCACAGTCCGACACTGGCTTGGTACCAGAGACAACTGATCTTCGGCTCCTCTTATTGCGCAGAACACTGCATCCTGCCCCGACGGGAGGGAGAGGAGGAGGAATCACAACTGCAGTTGGGAACGTTGCAAGCGGTCCCCCACAAATACGCGAGCTTTTTGGAGGTCTTCTGCGAGAAGGAGGCGGACAAGCTACCCCCTCACCGGCCATATGACTGCAAGATTGACCTCCTACCGGGGGCGACGCTGCCGAAGGGGCGGCTATACTCCATGTCTGAAGATGAAATGCAGGAACTCAAACAGTTCATCGAGCATAATCTGGAGCGTGGCTTCATCAGAGAGTCCAAGGCAGTGGGGGGCAGTCCCGTTTTCTTCGTGAAAAAGAAAGACACGCCCCAAAAAAGACTAGTTGTGGACTACCGCCTTTTGAACCAGATGACCAAACCGTCTGATTACCCCATGCCCAGGATTGACGACCTCCTCGCGACGGTACGCAAGGGACGCGTGTTCACCAAGTTGGACCTGCGAGGGGCGTACAATCTCATCCGCATGCGGGAGGGCGATGAGTGGAAGACGGCCATGTTCACACCGCTGGGCACCTACGAATACAGAGTTATGCCCTTTGGATTACAAAATGGCTCTCACTGTTTTCAAGCTTTTATGCATCACGTGTTGGAGGGACTCCTCTACAAGACATGCGTCTGCTTCCTGGATGACATCCTGATTTTCTCTGACTCGCAGCAAGCTCACGACCGAGACGTGAGGGAGGTGCTCAGCAGGTTGCAACAACATAGGCTGTACGCCAAGCTGGAGAAGTGCCAGTTCGACACGACGGAGGTGGATTTCCTGGGATACAAGTTGTCGGACAAGGGGATAGCCATGGACAGCACCAAGGTTCGTGCGGTATTGGATTGGAAAAGCCCGCGCAACCGGAAGGAGGTCCAGCGGTTTGTCGGCTTCGCCAACTTCTATCGCAAGTTTATCAAGGGGTTCGCGATGCAGACGGCAGCAATTACGGACACGCTCAGCTCCAAAAAAAAGAAATTCATCTGGACGGAGCAGGCGGAACAGTCCTTTCAAGCGCTCAAGCATCTCTTCGCATCGGAGAAGCAACTGCTGCATATCGACCCCAGTAAACCGTTGAGGGTAGAGACAGACGCGTCAGACAGAGCCGTGGGAGCTGTCCTGCTGCAGCGAGACCCGCAGGGGGTGTGGCGGCCGGGAGCGTTCTACTCCAGAAAGCTCAGCAAGTCGGAGCAGAACTACACCATCTGGGACAGGGAGTTGCTGGCCATTCATGCAGCTTTCAAGGCGTGGAGGCACTTCCTAATCGGCGCCAAGCACACGGTGCAGGTCTGCACGGACCACAAGAATCTGGAGCACTGGCGCACGGCTCAGTTCCTGAACCAGAGGCAGATACGTTGGGCGGAGTTCTTTGCTGACTTCAATTTCCGAATAGAGTACGTCCCTGGCGACACCAACATCATGGCGGATGCACTGTCCCGAAAACCGCAATACCTAGAAGAGGTGACGCCAGCGGCGGCCATGCACATCTTCGCACCGACGGCGTGGGCGTGTGCCTCAGCTACAGTAGACCTGGATGCGGTGCGACGTGCATTGCGGGACGACTCATTCGCGCAAGACAAGATGGCGGAACTGCTCAGAGGCACGGCTACCACGGACGAGTTCCAGGTGCGGGACGGCTTGCTCCTACGCAAAGGGGCTGTCTATGTACCAGGAGACGACCTTCGCGCCAAGGTACTGCAACAGTTGCACGACGCACCCACGGCCGGTCACTTTGGCACAGAGAAAACGATGGAATTAGTCGCGAGAGACTTCTGGTGGCCCAGGCTGAGAGGAGAGGTCGCGGACTACGTCGCGAGGTGCGACACCTGCCAGAGGGCCAAGCCGGTACACAGACCACCGGCGGGACTGTTAGAACCGCTGCAAACACCGTTTGAACCGTGGGAGAGGGTGGCCCTGGACTTTGTGACGGATTTACCCAACTCGAGAGGCAAGACAGCTGTGCTAGTGGTGGTGGACTTGTTCACCAAGATGGCACATTTCATTCCGTGTGCGAAGGTGGCCACGGCGGAACAAACCGCCAAACTGTTCATAGATCACGTGTTCAAAGTGCATGGCCTGCCACGGTCTATCCTGTCCGACCGCGGACGCCAGTTCATCTCGTCTTTCTGGCAGAAGCTGATGGGTTTTCTAAATGTCAAGGTCAATCTGGCATCAGCAAGACACCCGCAGACCAACGGGCAAGCAGAGAGGGTCAATGCCATCATGCAGCAGTACCTGAGATGCTATGCCAATCAACAGCCTGCGACGTGGGTGGATTACCTGCCGCTAGCCGAGTTCGCTTACAACAACACGAAGCACGTGTCCACAGGAGTGACGCCGTTCTTTGCCAACAATGGGAGGAATCCCAGAACCTTCCCGGGACTGGAGAGAGTGGGGGAAGGAGAACCACAGACGGCGGACGCGTTCGCGTCAGAGCTGCAGGCGGTCCACGATCAACTCAGACGGCAGCTGGAGCTAGCTAAGCACGCCTACAAGGTGCAAGCTGACAAGCACAGGCGGGTTGGCGAAGTGATCCAAGTGGGAGACTGGGTCTGGTTGGCAGCCCACGCAGTGCCGACCAGGTCGCTTGCCAAGAAGAAGTTGGGGCACAAGCAGATCGGTCCGTACCAAGTCGAAGCGCAGATCAACCCGGTAGCCTTCCGACTGGCGCTGCCGGAGGGTTCCAGAATGCATCCGGTGTTCCACAGGTCGGTGCTCACTCCCTACAAGGCACCTCACAGGTTCCAGGAGCCAGGGACGGCGCCAAGTCCGCTCCGGGAACGGACGGAGACGCGGGAGGTGAAGCACCAGGACCACATCAACGAGGTCACGGAGATTTTGGACTCCAGATGGGGGGAAGAGGGAGTCGAATACCTCTTAGCCAGAGAGGGCACCCGGGCCAGCGCCAATAGCTGGGTACCAGACTACGCTTTGGAGGAACCCCTGCTCAAGGACGAGTTTCATGCCCTCTTCCCACACAAACCCATGCCAGCGAGCTTCTTCGACGACTGGTTGTTCACACCCACACTTTCTTCCAGCACGTTCCATGGATTCGACTCAGAAGGGGAACCCGCACGGAGCACCCGTTCCCCAGAAGGTTCACCGGCAGGTTCGGCATCAGGCAACTCGTATTGGTGGGACGATCGACCGGAGGAGCGATGGCGCAGGAAGTGGCTGGAGATGCCAGGTCGAGCGACCGACGCAGAGACTGACATGGACGTGTTCGGGGAGGACCTCGGGTTCGAGCACGGCGGTACAGAGATGGAAGAGCAACAAGTCAACGTCGACGACCGCGAGGGGGAAGACTCGGAGGTCTTCAGTTGGCGGCCACCCACGGGGAGCGACCTGTATCCAGCATTCCCTCCCATGATGATGGAGCGCCCAGCACCCACACCTGACAGCGGGGAGGGGGGAAGGGGGGGCTTCGAGGGGGGGATGGATGTCAGGGGTTCAGAAGCAGAGACGCAGAGAAGGGTGGAAACAGAGAGCGAGGGGGAGGAAGCCGAAGGGAGAATGAGTGATGATGACGACCCGAGATCTCCAAGCCTAAGCAGTGAGTCAGAGGACTCCCAAAAGGGAGCCCCAGTGAGCAGAGCAAGGGGGGGATCCGGGGGGACACCCCAGGAGGAAGGGAACAGAGGAGATTCAGAGAGCAGCAGCTGGAAGTCGGGACCCACGCTCATAACTGAGGGCGGCAGCAGCTGGAAGTCGGGACCCACGCTCAAGACTGAGAGCAGCAGGGAGGAAGGTAGCCAGGCATCGGGTTCCGGAGGCTGTCAGCAGGAGGGAGGGCACGAGTCAGGGGTGGTCACGCCCTCCTCAGAGAGCGAGGCAACGGTTAAGAGGAAAGTAGAGAGTTGGGCGCGCGCGCCAAGTTCAAATGCAGCGGAAGCTGGAGCAGTAAGCAGCCCGGAGAGTGAGCCAGGTCCTAAAGCCCGCCGCAAGGAGGCAGAAGGATCAGGGGGGTCAGCGTCAGAGGAGAGTAGAAGGGAGGAGGCCCAGGGGGGCAGAAGGACCCAGAGACGTAGGGAGAGGCGAAGGAGGTGGAGCAAGGCTAGGGTATTAAGCTGGTGTGCAAGAGGCGGGGACTCAGACGGGTCTTCGCCGACCTAGAGCAGAAGGTGTAGAGCTGCACGCTGCAGTTCGGAAATGAAACCTGTAACTCAATAAAGACTCTTTTAAAGTGGACGCTGTGTGGCGTGGTCCTATGTGAGCTGGGACCTGGTAGCAGCTCTGACAAGTGCGTTTTTACCCAGTTGCAAAAAACCTTGTACTTCTCAAATGCTTGGGACTTCTCAGCTATTGCATAAGTCCAACAATATCTACTATACTGGTCTATCAGGGTAAGCCAGTACTTCGAACCTCCTAATGATGGTGGGAGTGGCCCAACCAAATCACAATGTACATGCTCAAATGGCTCAGTTACTTTCCTATCTGAGCACCTACCCTTGCGTGCAACCTTAATCTTATTCTTGCAACAGGATAGACACTGCATAAAGAATTTACATGGTTTTAAGTTGAGGCCATTGACAATATTCTGTGTCTTAATTACATCAGCAAAATTCAGGTGTCCCAGAATTCTGTGCGCCATGTGGACACACCCAGAATGTGGTCTTACATTCCTCAACCCCAGGCTTGACTGTGCTACTGTGCAGTTTATAGGCGATTGGGAGTAGGTGCGAAAATACAGTCTATATAAACCATCAGATTCCCGGGCATACAATAGACGTTTGTTCCCCTCGAAAAACTCACACATTGACTTTAAGAAACGCACAGTTATCCCTTGATGAGCAAAGCACCTTACTGATAATAAATTGTCCACTGACGGGCAGTAAATGCAGTTCGCTATTGTAATGTTTAAAGAGTCAAGTTTAACAGTACCCCTGCCAAGCGACTGCAAGACTTGTGAATTGGCTAAATGTACATTACCAATTTCCTCTTCGAAAGAAATAAACAAGCTTCGATCATTGCAGACGTGCTGCGATGCTCCTGAGTCAATAACAAAAGACTTCCACTTGGCATCTTTAACTCTTTTACGATCTGTAGTCCGAGCGTGAAAAGCTCGCGGCTCGTTTCTGTCTCTACTATACGATGCCGGCTGCTGGGCTGACGACCGTGTTTGACGAACAGAAACAGGCTTGGGAGTACTTTGCTTTCTTTTGGATCTGCAGTCCCTTGCAAAATGTCCTTGCTTATTGCAGAACCAACAACGCTTTGCAGCTTTAAATGCAGTTGTATCACCACAGGTTTGCATATGGTGTTCCTCATTCTTTCTGGAAACAGGAGTGCTTATGGCACAAGCCTCCCTTCTATCCAACTCGCCCATTAATCTTGCCGTTACCCCTTCCACAGTTAATTGTACTGGCAGAACGGCAGATATCTGGCTAGCTATACCATCAAAGTCCTCATTAAGGGAACATAGAATGATAAAAACATACTGAATATCAGGTACCTCCATGTCCCTTCGAATTAATTCGCCGCGTATTGCCTCCAGACGTCTCAAGTGTACTGCCAAATCACCACCAGGCTGCAACTTCGTCTGGTACAACTGCTTGAAAAACGTCAATTCAGATGCTGACTCTTTTCTAACATGCACTGCTGCAAGACTGTCCCACATTTCTTTGGCAGTTTTCTTATTTCTTATATAGACTACTTGCTGGTCGCTGACTGCCAAATTAATTATCGCCCTGGCTTTTGCATCTCCTTTCGACCAAGCATTAGTTACAGGGTCAGGAGGGTCATCAGTTACATAGGTCCATACTTCTCTAGAGGTCAAAAGCGCCTCCACCCGAAAAGACCATAAACTATAGTTCTCATCTGTCAGCTGTGGGAAGACCAGAGCCTTCTCAGCTTCAGGAACCCGGTCAACCATTCTGGATATCTTCCAGACCCACAAAAACTACGCTAACAGGAGAAGGAGTTTTCAAACCTTTCTCAGAGTCCATAAATATGCAGTCATCCACTCAGCAGCTGGGCCCATAACCAAAGATGTTGGCTTTTTGCAGTATGGTAACGCTGCAGAGAGCTTGCTGGGGAGATCATGCATTAAAAAGGGAGGACTCAAAAAGTACTTAAAGGTTTTAATAAGAAAAACAAAAACTCCATTTACACTAAATATATTAACAAACAAACATGACCCAAACAAACATGACCCAACCACCAACCCATCCCCCAGGGTAATGGGAGAGCTAGGTGCTGCTCCTTATATACTCTACCCAAATGCTGACACGCCTTAATCAAATACAACTCAGCAGTACCTGCTATGTTTCACAGCTGTAAAGCTGGGTCTCGTTATCTTGCTCTGGCCCTTGCTCTGGCCCCTTAAAGACATACACATGGAGTGGAACAATGATGAACCTTTACATTTAAAGAAAAACCATTCAACAGATTGTTCCCCAGGGTTTACTCAGTGCCTCACTCATCCAAACATTAAATTATCTTCCATTTACTGGCCATCAGCTGCTGCAGGAACATTGCTGGAAAGCATAGAGGCTTCCCACAGAGGTCCCTTCTGGGGTCTCTTCCAACCCCTGGTCTGAAAATATTTCTTCACCTTTGTATTAGGTGACCTCAGCTCTCCCACAAATAGCTGTATACTTCAGAAGGGTTTGAGAGGGATTTGTTGTAGGGATATCTGATATGAGCAAAGTGTGAGGAATACGGGAAGGAGGATACAATGAGAGATTCAATCAACGTCAGCCCTTGAGAATGGAAATAATTTCATATTTATAGGTATACTTGTTCTGGTGGGGAAAAGTTGTTGTGCAAGAGTCGGTGGCTCATAACTTTATTGTGCGCAATCTGTTGCCCAAGAAGTTCCTGGTAGCACAACCATTTCATTGGATTCTTCGGTTGCACAACATTAAATCCACTGTTCTGCTTGCAACCTTACAGAGAACACTGGATTATGCCCAATTGCTTCTGCAATACTTCTCCCCCTCGTCATTCTCCAAACCTGCTGCATTCAATCTCTTCCCCGCATCATGGAAATCTTACCAGGTATTATTCAGAACAGAGAAGTAGCATTTATCACACTGGATGCATTGGTTTGTAAAGAGAGCTATAGAAGTTTAGGCCAGAATCAATGCACTCTGATAACTGGAGATGCATGTTTACAGTAGAGAGCTGGTTTGCAATTAAAGCGTGGATAAATACGGCGAAGCTTTTTAGAGATCAATACGGGGTTGATGGGGAGAAAGCATCTTGCCAATGTCCCTATGCTAATTAAGAACAACAAGCTTGTCAACTTGAGCATAACAAG
Organism: Podarcis vaucheri; assembly: GCF_965113315.1. Lineage (NCBI taxonomy): Eukaryota > Metazoa > Chordata > Lepidosauria > Squamata > Lacertidae > Podarcis > Podarcis vaucheri. The sequence continues at coordinate 57,729,532 of NC_138765.1, forward strand.
ATGGTAAAGCACAAAAAGAACGGCAGGTCATCCACTCTATGGATAGTGTACCTAACAACATAATTGTGGCCTTGGATGCAGGCAAGTAATGTAGGTAAGAATGAAATAAACAAGCCTTCTGAGAGCATAATAACAAAACAGTCGTGCAAGACCAAACAAAGGTCCATCTAGTCTAGCATCCTGTTTCTTATGGCCAACCATGTGCATTCAGGAAGCCCACAATTGGCAAATCATTCCAATAGCCCACTGCTGTCCCCACCAGTAGGGATTCAGCGACATACAGTACTGGAGTTTGTTATTAAGATTTTGTATACCCCTCCAGTCTGACTTGGGCCTGCCCCACCGCCTGCAGTTACCAATATTAAACACACTTGCTGGTGAGCTCACGGTTCAATCCTGCCCCAGTTCAGCCGTGTGTGTGTGTGTGTGTGTGTGTGTGTGCTCTCCTGCTAGGAACAGGCACACAGAGGCAAAACATAGTATGTGCCTGTTTGGAAGCCTTTTTGCAATATGGCTTGCAGAAGCTGCCTGCCTCTCCTGTTCTGAATAATACCTGGCAAGTTTTCCAGGATGCATGGAAGAGATTGAAGGGAGCAGGCTTGGGGAATGGCATGGGGGGAAGCATTGCACTCGAGTATAGGTGTCTTCAGGGCTAGTACACATGATAGTAACTAGGGCTGTGTGCTGGATCAAGCCAAAGCCTAAAGCAAACTGGGCTGATTCAGGCTGAACCAAGTTTTAGCCAAGTTGGGTTGAGACAGTCCCTGATTGCAGTTGGGTCAAGCCATCCAGAGCAATCCAGTGCTTTTAGAAGGGGTGGGGCAGTCAGACAGTGGGGAGTCAGTTATGGGCTGAATTTATATCATAGGTGTATACTGTAAAAAAAGAATTTGTGAAGAGATCTCAGCTGTGGATTAAATCTAGTCTGAATTGGTTCCCATACATGGAACTTAAGCCACGGCTATATTTCCCTTACTTTGTGCCCAACTTATCTGGATCACTTACAGATTTTTAAGTAGCAGAAATGCTTCAGGGTGTGTGGGTGTGTAGATTTTCCCACTGTCGGTTTTCTATCCTTTAAGGTCATAAATCTCACTTCAGCCGATATAAAGAGCACCAGCGTCCTTGCCTTCTTATAATAAGTATTCCAAGACTGCCAGCCAGACACCGTCCTTTTCCATAGACAGCTCTTGAATTTCTACCCCTTGCGTAGTCATTAAATGTCTAAGAGCTATAGCAAGGAAACCAACATTCAAGGCAGATCTCTTCCTTCTCGAAGCAATTCCACTATTCCCAGAAGCTGATGAGAATACCACCTTAGCTAGCTTACAATGGATACTGGGTGATTTCACTGGGTGGAATGCCCAATAAGCATCAGCATATTTCCAAGTCTTAATGTACTGTGATTTTATCCAGCAAACGAATTTACAACACACAAGCTGTTGAATTTTGTCAATAACCGTGTGCTCAGGACTATGATAGCATTTTGCAGGCAACTGGAAGAATAGCAACCCTAAAGCTCTTCTCATGGCTCCTGCATCAATCCCATCCTTTTACAATAGAATGCACCACATCACGCAGGCTCTCAAACGATCATGCTAATGTCTTGACAAATTGCTAAATCAGCTAGGGTTACCAGGTTTTTTCCTTTCTTTCCTGGCACTGCTCTTCTGTCTTTTACAACTTCTCTAATTTAGCAGGTGAAACTTTCCCCATCACTTTATGTCCATGCAAGGAAAAGGCTTTGCTTGTTAAATTTCTGACTGTCAGACTCAGGAGTAGGTTCAGGAAACAAAAAACAACCAGTGGCAACTCTAAGAACAGCACCCTGCATTTCCTAGTGTTACCAGTCAAGCTAACAAAAAAATGATAGACTGAAGAGATTCCTACAATGTGCAGAGCTTAAGCATGAAGGATTTGTTCTTCTTGTTGTTGTTTCGCCTTATACCAGAGCTGGGGAACCTTTTTATCTCCTCCTGTGTGGGCCAACTTGGACCAGATGTTTGGTGGCACCACTCAGCTGACCATACATCATGATGATGTCAGATGACTGATAGGTGGGTGGCCCTGCCCACCTATTAAAGTTGACCTGTGGCAGGATGAGGGAGGGAAAGGGGTGTGCTTTGCTAGAGCATTCACTGCAGGTGAAAGCTCTGCACATCAGAGGGTTTTATTCTGCTCTCTGTGGGGGACTGTTTCTCCCCTACATTCTCCAGTAGAACTGAACTCTGCCCATCTGCTGACTTATGTGGAAATGTGGCAAACTGAGCTTAAGACTGGAAGAACTTTGAGAGAAACCAAAATTCACTCATCCCTAGCTGAGAGTGACCCAGAGCATAGCAACTGTCACTTTCAGGCTTAAGGTTTGATATTGCCACTAATTTTTATGGCATAAGCCATTAACACATTTCCCCTGCTTCCTACAACACTTGGATGCTGAAGGAAGCACATGCATACAAAGCTGGCATGTGTTTTCCTTGCTGCCCCCTTCCCTCGGTAAATTATTTTTGAAATAAAGCCACAAAGTGGTCCCAACTTCTGGGGGGAAACTGAGCTAGGCTTTGGGGGACAGACCTGATTGGGTATCCACCCTCCCATAATCCAATGTGAATTCCAGTATTAATTAATGTAGGAAGTGGGAAACTTGTGACCCTCCAGATATTTTTGCACTCCCATCAACCCCATCCAGAAGGACCAATAGTTACCTGTGAAGGTCACTGGTTTGCTACCCCTGAATTCAACTACTGGAACATTGTTCTCCTCTGTTATCAGTTACCCTCTCTTCACCTAATTTCAGCCTACAAATGAAATGTCCTTAGAAGCTGTGCAACTTTAATAAACATTCCCGGTGCACTTTTTAGCGCAGCGAGATATGAGTGTGTGTTTCAATTATGTGAGCACTTTAGAACTTTGGGGAAATAGGCATTGCACATTTCTTCATCTTCTAAAATGGTGAATGCGGTCTAAGTTAGCCCCATGGACCAGCAAAGAAGGGTATGTTTGTATCGGGTCACATCGTTAAAAAGATTCTCTTGTGTATATGAAAGCAGTTGCAAGGACGGAAATAATAAAGGCCAGGAAAGCTTTTGATGGGGTACAGAAAGGAAGAACGATGATGTGAGAATTTTTATTAAAGAGCACATCAAACAACTCAGGAACTTCTGCCCCTCTCACTGTCAGGGAATAGTCCTAATTGATTCAAGCATCCCACTCTAATTGCATGGGTTTGAACTCGTCTGTCTGTTCACTAATCTAAAAGAGTCATGCCAGCTATTAATCTTATTAATGGAACTAGCCAACCTGTTGCAGATTAGGTACTTGAGCACAGAAGAGCGGCCACCTTGAGGAGGTGAAGAACATGAAAGGAGCCCTGCTGGATGAGAACAAAGGTTGGTCTAGGCCAGAATCCTGCTTTCTGCAATGGTCAAGAAAATGCCCATGGGAGGCTCTTTGTGTGACGGAAGTAGGACTCTCCCACAGTTGTTCCCCAGCAATTATTGTTCCTCTTAGTTTGTTCCCTGGCTGTGGCTACCTGTGGCTACCTGGGAAAGAGATCTCCCACCAGGAAGGCTGCTCATCAGTGTTCTAATGCAATGAAAGGGGGGGGAATATATGCTAGGAATGACTAGAAAAGGGACTGCAAATATCACAATGTTATTATGTAACTCTATGATGATGCAGCCCCACTTAGAATACTGTGTATAATTCTGCCACAAATGAATCTAATCCTTGATTCATTTGTCTAATCTCCCTTTAAAGACACCTAAAGCTACAAATTTAGCACTATGTACCTAGGAGGGAGCCCCACTGAAGTACCAGTGATGCTTACTTCTGAGTAGACATGGTTATGACCTCAGCCAAAGCTACTGCTATCAGACAGGTGCCTTCACTGTACCTCTTTTTGGTGCCTGCTAAAAACTTTTATTTTATTATTATTAATAAATTCATAAAATAAAAGCTGCTGAAAACATTTTGCCAAGATATCTAGAATGCTGATTTGTTTTTAGTTCATTGCTGGTTTTAATTTTTAGAATATTTTATTGTTTTATTTTTTTATAACCAAGTATTAAATAAACATTAAGAAATAAATAAATATTGGGGGGCCACCAGGGGGTGCATTGGAAGATGGTCGACAGTAACATCTCTCCGACCCACACGAGGTGATTAAGAGGCTGATATGGGAGTATGCAGCCTCCCTTGCCCCCCAAGGGAATGGGGGGCACTGCCTTGCCTGCTGTGTCCATAATTCACCCCCGGACTCGAAAGAAGGGGGTGAGGGCACTAGGCACGAAGCCCTTGGGTGGGGTCGGCTCTCCCGGACGCTGTCTCTGATCGCGCACTGGTTTGCATCAGCTCAAAATATATAATTGGAAAAGAAGCAAATGCAAATATTTCAAGTGAAGATCGGGAGTAAAGACTGCTAATTAAAGGGATCTCTGTGATGTGGAGCAACGGGCTGGATTCAATAATAAATCAAGAAGAAGTCTCATCAAAGGATCGGTATGTCGGAGTGAGACTGAAAAGGGGGGGGGACTTTTCTTTTTTTGTCTTATGTGAGTACCCAATAACCCTCCCTCCTAAGAAAGAATCGCTGCAAATTACTGATTACAAGCAGGAGGACTAAGAACTGTGTGGAAATTAATTACTAATCAAAGATATGGCTTGTGGAACATCGAGAAAAGAAAGAAGGTTCTTTGTGACACAGTTAGAAAAAGAGGCTGTTATGGCAAATCTGTCCACAGAAGGGGGGGGGAAGAGGACTATGGCCGGAATGTGAGTTTGGTCTAGCAGGGCCCCCTAAAAAAAAATTATGAGAGTGGCAGGTCTGTGGAAAACAGAACAGACTGTGGGAATTGTTTTGTACGGAGTGTTGAAATGATGTCTGTTTATTTTGATATGGCTCTTGGACGAACGTAAAAGCCACACAGGATATAACAACGTTTGTTTTCAACCCGCTTGTGGAAACTATCAGAGATCACAAAGAAAGGAATATATGATAACAACAAGAAGATGAGGAAAATAACAAAGAGAAGATTGAATAGAACTGTGACTATTATTTGGACAGAACTATGTCATCAAAGCAGCAGCAAGAGAGATATTTGGATCCCGTTCGAAGCTGGAAATATGGGTACCCCCAACAAAAATTTAAAAATTTGGCTATGTAATTTGGAATTGATGTGATTTGGAATTAATGTGATCTGATTGGCCTGTTAATAAAAATTATTTTCAAAAAAAGAGAGAAATAAATGAATAAAGCTGATGACTGTCAGCATAGCTTCTGGCACAGCTGCATAGATGACTTTTGTGAAGAAGTACAGCATGTTCTAAGCTAACAGTTAGCCGGGCTCTTTGGATGGCTCTGAGTTCTGTTCAAAAATTTTAAATGTGAAAGAGGTGGCCTTGAACTGTGCAGGGACCTATATAAACCTGAGGAACTGGGAGAATGATCCAAGCCCTGACTGGGCTGTTGCAGGTGAGGACAGAGTGGCATCATCGCCTCCACACCTGCTGCCCCATTGCTCACCCTGACTGAGGCAGAAGGCAGAGGGGCAGACAAAAGCCTAGTACTGATGTAGCAATTGGGCATTAGAATCAGGCATCAACACATCGACCACGAAGCAGTGGCAGTGGTGAAGAAAACTGACTTTACCACCACCATTGTGTCCTCAAGTAGACATCTGGCAGAGCTTCCAGTATTCAGCTTTATTGAATGAATCCAGGTTAAAGGTAAAGGTAAAGGTACCCCTGACCATTAGGTCCAGTCGTGACTCTGGGGTTGTGTGCTCATCTTCCTCTGTAGGCTGAGGGAGCCGGCGTTTGTCCGCCGACAGCTTCCGGGTCATGTGTCCAGCATGACTATGCTGCTTCTGGCGAACCAGAGCAGCACACGGAAACACCGTTTACCTTTCCGCCGGAGCGGTACCTATTTATCTACTTGCACTTTGATGTGCTTTCGAACTGCTAGGTGGGCAGGAGCTGGGACCGAGTAACGGGAGCTCACCCTGTTGCGGGGATTCGAACCGCCGACCTCCTGATCGGCAAGCCCTAGGCTCTGGGTTTAGACCACAGCACCACCCGCGTCCCTGAACCCAGGTTAAAAGGTAAAGGGACTCCTGACTGTTAGGTCCAGTCGTGGCCGAATCTGGGGTTGCAGCGCTCATCTCGCTTTATTGGCCAAGGGAGCCGGCATACAGCTTCTGGGTCATGTGGCCAGCATGACTAAACCGCTTCTGGCAAACCAGAGCAGCGCACGGAAACACCGTTTACCCAGGTTAGGGTTGGCATTATTATGACAGGAGAAAACGCCTCTCTCTCCACTTTTCCCAAGACGTGCATCCATTTTACACACCTCTCTCATGCACCCAAATGTTGCAACTTTTCCAACTGGACTTACTCCCAGGTAAACTTTTCCAACTGGACTTACTCCCAGGTAAGCAAGCAGAGAATTCCAACCTCCCCGCTCCCATCTCTGATTCTTTCCTTGCTAGAAAATGGAGAATCATCATAAGAGCCAGGGGGTACTAGTTGGCTGTGTGTGAGAGAGAGAACATTCATTATATAAGTAATTGTATGAACTCTTGTAACCTTATTATTAGATGTCAATTTTTGCGGTTGCATTTGTTGTTATAAGTTTCTTGGTTTAAGGATTTAGATTTGCTGGACAGAGTGCCTGAAGAACTATGGATGGAGGCTCGCAACATTATACAGGAGGCAGCAACTAAAACCATCCCAATGAAAAAGAAATGCAAGAAAGCAAAGTGGCTGTCCAACGAGGCCTTACAAATAGCGGAGGAGAGAAGGCAAGCAAAATGCAAGGGAGATAGTGAAAGATACAGGAAATTGAATGCAGATTTCCAAAGAACAGCAAGGAGAGACAAGAAGGCCTTCTTAAACGAGCAATGCAAAGAAATAGAGGAAAGCAACAGAATGGGAAGAACCAGAGATCTGTTCAAGAAAATCGGAAATATGAAAGGAACATTTCGTACAAAGATTACCATAATAAAGGACAAAAGTGGTAAAGATCTAACTGAAGCAGAAGACATCAAGAAGAGGTGGCAAGAATACACAGAGGAATTATACCAGAAAGATATGGATGTCTCGTACACCCCAGGTAGTGTGGTTGCTGACCTTGAGCCAGACATCCTGGAGAGTGAAGTCAAATGGGCCTTAGAAAGCACTGCAAATAACAAGGCCAGTGGAAGTGATGGTATTCCAGCTGAACTGTTTAAAATTTTAAAAGATGATGCTGTTAAGGTGCTACACTCAATATGCCAGCAAGTTTGAAAACTCAGCAGTGGCCAGAGGATTGGAGAAGATCAGTCTACATTCCAATCCCAAAGAAAGGCAGTGCCAAAGAATGCTCCAACTACCGCACAATTTCACTCATTTCACATGCTAGCAAGGTTATGCTTAAAATTCTACAAGGAAGGCTCAAGCAGTATGTGGACCGAGAACTCCCAGAAGTGCAAGCTGGATTTAGAAGAGGCAGAGGAACCAGAGACCAAATTGCAAACATGCGCTGGATTATGGAGAAAGCCAGAGAGTTCCAGAAAGACATCTACTTCTGCTTCATTGACTATGCAAAAGCCTTTGACTGTGTTGACCACAGCAAACTATGGCAAGTTCTTAAAGAAATGGGAGTGCCTGATCACCTCATCTGTCTCCTGCGAAATCTCTATGTGGGACAAGAAGCTACAGTTAGAACTGGACATGGAACAACTGATTGGTTCCAAATTGGGAAAGGAGTACGGCAAGGCTGTATATTGTCTCCCTGCTTATTTAACTTATATGCAGAATTCATCATGCGAAAGGCTGGGCTGGATGAATCCCAAGCCGGAATTAAGATTGCCGGAAGAAATATCAACAACCTCAGATATGCAGATGACACAACCTTGATGGCAGAAAGTGAAGAGGAATTAAAGAACCTTTTAATGAGGGTGAAAGAGGAGAGCGCAAAATATGGTCTGAAGCTCAACATCAAAAAAACGAAGATCATGGCCACTGGGCCCATCACCTCCTGGCAAATAGATGGGGAAGAAATGGAGGCAGTGAGAGATTTTACTTTCTTGGGCTCCATGATCAGTGCAGATGGTGACAGCAGTCACGAAATTAAAAGACGCCTGCTCCTTGGGAGAAAGGCGATGGCAAACCTAGACAACATCTTAAAAAGCAGAGACATCACCTTGCCAACAAAGGTCCGTATAGTAAAAGCCATGGTTTTCCCAGTAGTGATGTATGGAAGTGAGAGCTGGACCATAAAGAAGGCTGATCGCCGAAGAATTGATGCTTTTGAATTATGGTGCTGGAGGAGACTCTTGAGAGTCCCATGGACTGCAAGAAGATCAAACCTCTCCATTCTGAAGGAAATCAGCCCTGAGTGCTCACTGGAAGGACAGATCGTGAAGCTGAGGCTCCAATACTTTGGCCACCTCATGAGAAGAGAGGACGCCCTGGAAAAGACCCTGATGTTGGGAAAGATGGAGGGCACAAGGAGAAGGGGACGACAGAGAATGAGATGGTTGGATGGTGTTCTTGAAGCTACTAGCATGAGTTTGATCAAACTGCGGGAGGCAGTGGAGGACAGAAGTGCCTGGCGTGCTCTGGTCCATGGGGTCACGAAGAGTCGGACACGACTAAACGACTAAACAACAACAAATTGTTTCAAATGTATTTTAAAATGTATTTTGTTTCCAATGTATTTTAAAATGTTGGAACCAGTCCTGGGATCTTGGGATGGAAGGCGGGTAATAAAATAATAATAATCTAAGAATGTAAGACCTGCTGGATCAGGCCAGCATCCCATCTAGTTCAGCATCCTGTTCTCAGAGTGGCCAACCAAATGCCTATGGGAAGCCCAAAAGCAGGACTTGAACTCAACGGCGCTTTTCCCACTTGTGATTCCAAGCAACTGGTACATTCCACTGGTACATGATTCTACATTCATGCTGGAAAAGTAATGTATTAGGGTGACGAATATTGTAATCGAGACAGATTTGTATTCCAGACCAGGTAATCACAAACACTGTCAGCATTGCTAATTTCAGCGGGCTTCATTCTGCTCAAATCTGCACTGGACTATGGCCAATATCTTTGATTTCACCCGCATGTTGTGGGAGCTGTGACAATTTTAGCACCTAATCAGGAAGTGTTGTTTCTTTCCTTTCCTTTTAAATTATTATTAGAAATGAAAAGCTGAAAAACTGAAGTGACGGGATTATAATGGGACTGCATTCCTCTTGCTGTTGACACCAAATATGGGAGGCTGTCAGCGAGCCTTAAACGAGCAGAATTAACATGGCAAATTATATATATATATATATATATATATATATATATATATATATATATATGCAGGTTTTGTTGTGATGAACACATCGGACTACCAAGCAAAACTATCAAATCTACTCCAAGACCCTACCTACCAACCTATAAAAACAGATCCCACCACCTATCTGGAAAAAACCACCAAATCCAAAATAAAAGCCTCTCCTATCAGTGAAGAAATCCAGCTAAGAATCATCCCCAGAGAAAAATCTTCCAGATGCCCCAAACTCTACGGTCTCCCCAAGATACACAAAGAAGGAACACCACTCAGACCAATAGTCAGCTCCATAGGCTCACCTCTACAAAATCTCGCTAAATTTCTCGCTAAGCAACTTCAGCCCTATGCAGAATCCATCGCTTCACACGTTACTAACTCCTTCCAGTTCATAGAAACAATAAAGAAGCAATACCTACATCCCGATGACCTACTTGTGAGCTTCGATGTTGTATCTCTCTTCACTCAAGTGCCCATTAATGAAGCCTTGACAGCCATTCAAAACAAATACAACCCCCCCAAATACATCCTGGACCTGACCAACCACTGCCTAACCAACACGTACTTCATCCACAATGGACAAAGATACAACCCATCTTATACGAAAGCAAATATATATATATATATATATATATATATATATATATATATATATATATATATATATATATATATAAATTCATTGCAAGTCCTTGGTTTTGACTGCTGAATCACTCAATATTCGACATCCAAACACTAATGGAAAATAAATTAACAGTATATGGGATTATTTCCAGAGGCTTGGAACTGTACCCAGAATGAATCTGAAGGCAAAGCATATGTACATAACAGACGTGATGTGCTTTAGTACACTATTCTGGCTCCCCAGAGTTGTAATTCCATATACTGTACTGCACTCCTCACCTGGAACAGCATGCCCCATTCTGGGCACCACCTTTGAAGAAGGATAATGACAAGTGTGTGAGGGGTGTGTGGGGATGGAGGACCTGCAGCCCAAATCCTATGGGGAATGGTTGGAAGAGTTGGGTATTTTAAACCTGGAAAAGAGCTGTTTAAGGGGTGGTTTGGAGGGTTGTCACATAGTTGGGACAAGAGAACGGGCCTTTTCTGTTCCTGCGGTGGCTCCCCAATTGTAGAAAGCTCTCCCCAGAGAGACTTGCCTGGTGCTATTGCTACATGTCTTTAGAGGACAGGCAAAAACATTCCTCTTTACCTGCGAAAAAGACCCTCAAGCCAGTTTACAAAAAGAATAAAGCAATGAGATTATCATAAAAAAGAGTTAAAAATAGCTGTTTAAAACATTTTAGAAATAATCACGATCAACAATAAGCTATAAGCAGATAAGGGAGACGCACCAACATTCTTCGTGTCTGAAAAGGCTTATCTAAACGTGTGTGGTTTTTTTTAAAAAAGCAGGTGCCGAAAAGAGTACAGTGAAGGCACCTGCCTGATGTCAATAGTCAATACGCAGGGAGTTCCAAGGTGTGTGTGCTGCCAAACTAAAAGATTGATTTCATAGAATCATAGAATCATAGAGTTGGAATAGACCACAAGGGCCATCGAGTCCAACCCCCTGCCAAATCTTACAAATGTGAAACAAATATTATGTGGCACTTGTATATGTAGGCATTTCAGCTCATACTTTTCTCTCTCTCTGGTTTATAGCTGCTATGGGGTGGGAGAGATGGGGAGAAGAATGCTCTGGATCGTGATCAAAAGGGGTAGACTCCCCCCCCCCCACTGTGGCCACAGCCCAAAGCATGCAATCTGGCTGCTTTTATCTATTCTTATTTTTTTTAAAAAAAAATGGTTGTACACCATCATAATGTAAGTATAGCTTGGCCTTTATAACCTGAATTAAGAATGCTGGATCAAAACAGCTTCTTTTTAATGTTTGGAGGCATTAAAGTGGGATAACTGGCCTCTGATCCCTTATATACACTCAGCCCATGTCAAGGGTTATTCATTTATATTCACACATTGTCTTGAGCAAAACGGTTACAAGAGGGAAGTTCCATTTTGCTCTGTAACCTCTCTGGCATCTTCCTCTGACACTGTTCCCAAGCTGCTGCTGGTTAATAAGAGGGAATGTGTTAAAGAAATCTACTCATTTGCAAAGCCAGTCGTTAGTAAGAGGCAAGATGGTGTTACCACTAGGGAGAACTGGCATTGCTTGGCTGACAAGGTCCCTTACAGTCTTGTAGAGATTTTAAATGGAAGGAACAGGCTGATGTTGTCATCTTCAATTTGCCCAACCATCTGATGGTGCTCCGAACAATTAGCATCTACAAAAGAAAGAGACAGAAGGAAATAAAAAAACAACTAAATATAAATATGGAGATATGCTCCCTTTTAAATAAAATATTACAGAGAGCTGCCTGCTATCTAGTATTAGGCTCCAGGGTTGCCACTTGGAAACTTTTTGTTCTTCCCTGGAACTGCAAGCACCCCCCCCCAATCCTTGGGATATATATATATATATATATATAGAGAGAGAGAGAGAGAGAGAGAGAGAGATATTTTAGTAGGAGTCTGGTGCAGAGACTTTGAAATAATGACAGTCACAGCATGCGTCAGTTGGAACAACCTGCACTGCAGATTTCTGAAAGGAGCAGAGGGAGAGCACCATTATTTTCTCTGCTTTTTTCTCTCCACTGCGATCTGGTTGTTTTGTACAACATTTAGATTGTTTTATCTTGGCCCACACTATGAAAGGTCAGAAGCAGGCCACTCTCCATTTTGCAGTAGCCCCAAGTGAGTCAGGTGTACTGATGGAAGGATCTGACAATTTTGGTTCATTTGTCCAATCTTAAAATCATAGAATCATAGAATCATAGAGTTGGAAGAGACCACAAGGGCCATCGAGTCCAACCCCCTGCCAAGCAGGAAACACCATCAGAGCACTCCTGGCATATGATTGTCAAGCCTCTGCTTAAAGACCTCCAAAGAAGGAGACTCCACCACACTCCTTGGCAGCAAATTCCACTGGCAAACAGCTCTTACTGTCAGGAAGTTCTTCCTAATGTTTAGGTGGAATCTTCTTTCTTGTAGTTTGCATCCATTGCTCCGTGTCCGCTTCTCTGGAGCAGCAGAAAACAACCTTTCTCCCTCCTCTATGTGACATCCTTTTATATATTTGAACATGGCTATCATATCACCCCTTAACCTCCTCTTCTCCAGGCTAAACATGCCCAGCTCCCTTAGCCGTTCCTCATAAGGCATCGTTTCCAGGCCTTTGACCATTTTGGTTGCCCTCCTCTGGACACGTTCCAGTTTGTCAGTGTCCTTCTTGAATTGTGGTGCCCAGAACTGGACACAGTACTCCAGGTGAGGTCTGACCAGAGCAGAATACAGTGGCACTATTACTTCCCTTGATCTAGATGCTATACTCCTATTGATGCAGCCCAGAATTGCATTGGCTTTTTTAGCTGCTGCGTCACACTGTTGGCTCATGTCAAGTTTGTGGTCAACCAAGACTCCTAGATCCTTTTCACATGTACTGCTCTCAAGCCAGGTGTCCCCCATCTTGTATTTGTGCCTCTCATTTTTTTTTGCCCAAGTGCAATACTTTACATTTCTCCCTGTTAAAATTCATCTTGTTTGTTTTGGCCCAGTTCTCTAATCTGTCAAGGTCGTTTTGAAGTGTGATCCTGTCCTCTGGGGTGTTAGCCACCCCTCCCAGTTTGGTGTCATCTGCAAATTTGATCAGGATGCCCTTGAGTCCATCATCCAAGTCGTTGATAAAGATGTTGAATAAGACCGGGCCCAAGACATAACCCTGTGGCACCCCACTAGTCACTCTTCTCCAGGATGAAGAGGAACCATTAATGAGCACCCTTTGGGTTTGGTCAGTCAGCCAGTTACAAATCCACTGAGTGGTAGCATAGTCAAGACCGCATTTTACCAGCTTCTTTATAAGAATATCATGGGGCACCTTGTCAAATGCCTTGCTGAAATCAAGTTAGGCTACATCCACAGCGTTCCCTTCATCTACCAGGCTTGTAATTCTGTCAAAAAACGAGATCAGGTTAGTCTGACATGACTTATTTTTCAGAAATCCATGCTGACTAAAGCATTCCTTTCTAGGTGCTCACAGACTGTTTGCTTAATGATCTGCTCCAGAATCTTCCCTGCTATTGATGTCAGACTGACTGGGCGGTAATTATTTGGGTCCTCTCTTTTCCCCTTTTTGAAAATAGGGACAACATTTGCCGTCCTCCAGTCTGCCGGGACTTCGCCTGTTCTCCAGGAATTCTCAAAGATGACTGCCAGTGGTTCTGAGATCACACCTGCCAGTTCTTTTAATTCTCTTGGATGCAGTTCATCTGGCCCTGGAGACTTGAATACATCTAAACTAGCCAAGTATTCTTGTACTATCTCCTTAGTTATTCTGGGCTGTGTTTCCTTTGCTGAATCATTTGCTCCAAATTCTTCAGGTCGGGCACTGTTTTCTTTGTCGGAGAAGACTGAGGCAAAGAAGGCATTGAGGAGTTCAGCCCTTTCTGTGTCCCCTGTTTGCATTTCACCATCTTCTCCTCTGAGTGACCCCACTGTTTCTTTGTTCTTCCTTTTGCTACGAACATACCCATAAAAACCTTTTTTTGTTGCTTTTAACCTCTCTAGCAAGCCTGAGTTCATTCTGTGCTTTAGCTTTTCTGACTTTGTGTCTACACGTGCTAGCTATTTGTTTGTATTCCTCTTTGGTGGTTTCCCCCCTTTTCCATTTTTTGTACACATCCTTTTTTAATCTTAACTCAGTTAAAAGTTCTTTAGATAGCCACCCTGGCTTCTTTAGGCACCTTCCATGTTTCCGTCTCATTGGTATTGCCTGACGTTGTGCTTTTACTATCTCCCTCTTAACAAACTCCCAGCCATCATGAACTCCCTTTCCTTTTAGTATTACTGTCCATGGGATCTCACCCAGCACTTCCCTAAGTTTTATGAAGTCGGCTTTCTTAAAGTCAAGAAATTGAGTCCTAGTATGCTTGGCTGCTCCTTTCCGCTGTATAGTAAACTTCAGAAGAGCATGATCACTCGCGCCTAATGATCCTTCCACTTCTACCCCACTAACCAGGTCATCAACATTGGTTAGGACCAGATCTAAAATGGCTGTTCCTCCTGTTGCTTCTCCCACTTTCTGGACAATGAAGTTGTCTGCAAGGCCAGTGAGGAATCTGTTTGACCTTATGCTCTTGGCTGAGTTTGACATCCAACAAATATCCGGGTAATTGAAGTCCCCCATTACTACTATCTCCCTTCCTTTTGCATGCTTGGCCATCTGTTCCAGGAAGGCATCATCTATGTCCTCCATTTGGCTTGGGGATCTATAGTAAACTCCCACAATGACGTCACTGTTATTCTTCTCTCCCTTAATTTTGACCCAAATGCTCTCACTTTGGCTTTGAGGTTCTAAATCTTGGCTCTCTTCACAGGTATACACATCCCTGACATATAACGCCACTCCTCCTCCTTTCTTGTCTGGTCTGTTTCTCTGAAATAGATTGTATCCCCCCATTATTACATTCCAATCGTGGGACTTATCCCACCAGGTTTCAGTGATGCCTATTATGTCATATTTAGTTTGCTGTACCAAGAGCTCAAGCTCATCTTGTTTCTTTCCCATGCTTTGCGCATTAGTGTACAGACATTGAAGTCCATTAATCATTTCCCCGTGTCTCTTATTTAAGGATTTTTTCCTCCCACCACTAGGTCTGCGTGCTGTTTGCTCCATTTGGTCTATGACATTTGGATGATCATCTTCATCAATCAATAGACTCCTACCTTCAGGAGCACTGTCTCAGAAATCAGTTCTGTACATTTCTGCAGCGATGTGTGAATTTCTTTCTTTAAAAAAAATATTCACGAAAATTCATCAGTATTTCAATGTGAATTTCTCCTAATAAACACATTTTTTACTAAGATATGCATTTTCGCAAGCTATGTTCCTTTCTATATAATCCTGGTCTTTTTCGTAACCATTAAGAAACGGGTGGATTCTCAGGTGCCTCAGTTGGCATCATGTAAGTAGACAGCTGCTGACTGGATAGCCACCTCTACTGATGTCAAGGACCCTCACCAGGAGTGGCAGTTCAATCAGCAACTGCATGTCTGCCTAGTGTTAGTGGTAACACTTCATATTTCTAACACCATCTCTCAGTTGGGATACACCAAGATCTCAGATGTGAATATTTGGCTCAGTGTTTAGGGAGGCTGTAAGGTGTTTGAAAGCAAAGTTGTTCCCAAATAGATTCTTTGAAAGTAAAATTACGGTAAACCTAGCCCATTTTGTCTCATTGCTTTCCCCACCCACCCAAGAAATCACTCAAAGGGTTTTCATTATATTGACTGCAAATGGATGGAGAAATGGAAGATATATCACAACTCTTCTCAGCCTTTCAGTGCTTAAGGGCTGTTGCACTCAGGTCCTCCTTGCAGGCTTCCCATAGGCATCTGGTCGGCAACTCTGAGAACAGGATGCTGAACTTGATGGGCAATTGATCTGATCCAGCAGGGCCCTTCTTATGTTCTCTTTAGAACCCAAAGAATTACCACCTTCTTGGCTTTTCTTGCAGTGCAGAAGAGGCAGTGAGTACTTCTACATAATAATAATAATAATAATAATAATAATAATAATAATAATAATAATAATAATTTTTATTTATATCCTGCCCTCCCCAGCCGAAGCCAGGCTCAGAGTGGCTAACATCAAATGTATAACACATTAACATAACATCAGACAATCAATTAAAATACATCCTCAAATCAGATCAGGATCAGAATAAAATCCAATCAGATGGCAACCCGCAGATTAGGGTTGGGGACCTTAAATGCTCACCAGGCCCAACTGCTTGTGCTGAACTTACAGCACATAGTTTCACTATGGAATTTACTCCCACAATAAGAAGCCAATGTGGATGACTTTGAAAGAGGATTAGACAAAGTCAATGATGATACAGTTGTCAGTGACTACTAGCTATGATGGCTATGCTCTACCTTCATGGTGAAAGAGATAGTCAACTGAGTTCCAGTTACCGGAAATCACAGGTGCATGTGGGCTTCACACAGGTATCTGGCTGGCCACTATGAGAACAGGATGAGGGGCTAGATTGGCCTGATGCAGCTGTAGGGCTGTTCTTATGTTCTTATAAGGGTGAGAATCCCACATTTGCTTGATTGCCTTGAAGCAGCTAAGTAGGCACTGCTAAGTGGTTACTGCTAAGTAGGCACAACTTTGTGCATTAAAATTTACTCTGGAATAATCTATAGCATCTTCCCCTAATCTGGTGCACTCAAGATGTTTCTGGAGCACAACTCTCATGGATGAAGGAGAAGTGGCCATCTTCAGACCTGAAGGCTGGCCCTTTAAGGACTTTAGATCTCAAAAAGGTGCCTGGGCAGAGGAAGACTGGAGGCAAAGGCTCAGAAAGCACGGGCTCACTTCCAGCCCTTACTGGAGCAAGTTGCTCACTGGGAGCTCTCCATGGTGATGCATTGTGGACTCCTCCATGGGCCCAGAACAGAATATGCACACACCCACACCATCAATTTAAAATACTCTTATACCGCTCTAACAGTTAAGGAGAATTTTGGGAACTGCAGTTTGTTAAGGGTGCCGGGAATTGTGGTTCTGTGAGGTCAGCTCCCTTAAGCTGCAGATCTCAGGATCCTCCATGACCATTAAAGTGGTATAAGGGAGCCTTCAGTCTACATTGTGGATGCAACCTTGGATTTCTGTTATTTTTTAAAAAAATAAAACAATGAAATGAAAATTGCAGAATTCCGACTGCATCTGTTCCACTAGGAGTTCCAAACTCTGGGGAGACATCTGAGTGAGGAGATTATTGGAAGCATGAATTTGAAAACTGAGCCTCCTTGACATTTAGAAAAGGCAAGAGAAGTTCGTTCCTTTTCCTGGTTGTTGGCTGGTTTGCCGACTGTTCCTTCCACAGATTGTTTAGGAGAAGCCAAGAGTGTCCTCAGTGGAATGGTGTGTTAACACCCTAGGAACAGCAGAAAGTTAGTTTCAATGCACATATAAATTCATGTGCTGCTGCTAAACTTCACAGCTTGGAGGAGTTTTTTTTTAAAAAAAATTTAAACAAAGATGTATTTTCCCTCCAACTTCCCTCCCCCCCCAAGTATAATTATGGTAATATATACTTGTTAAGTTTAAACATGAAATGCAAACTGCTTTTCTCCCTCTCTCAGTTTTTGGTTAGCAAACTATCTGTACTGGATGCAAAAAAATGCCTCTGATTTGATGCCAGATGTTTTTGATACATTTCTATATTTACTTCAGAACAGTTTAATTATGATTAATGCTCAGAAGGCAGCACTCACGTAATGTTCATGAGGAAGAAGGAAAGTGATGGTGGCGAGAGAAATATTTACAAGCGTATAGTCAAGCACAAACGCTCTGCGTTCCAGAACATTGGACTGAAAGTTAAACTTAGTAAATGGATTGCAGACAGACAAAAGACACACACACACACACAGAGAGAGAGAGAGAGAGAGAGAGAGGCAGAGAGAGATTCTTACGGAGAAAATATACACAAATAAGACATACACACTGAACATTGCCTTCAAGCCAAAGTGGACTGAACACTTTTTTTTTTAATCAAGTAATGCATCTTGAGTAACCCTACTGACCACTGGATGTCACTGTTAAGTCATACAAAGACAGCCCCTCTGCCCTTCTCTGCCACTGCTTAAAAAGATATACAATTTTTCTTTAATCCCCCCCCCGCCCTTTTTGGTGCTTTCTTCTTTGCAACAGTTTTTATGCTTGCATGAATGCTCGTTTTGGGTGTGTAAATATCATACTTGGGTCCAGGAGAAGGGAGTCACCCAGTTAGCTAAGAGAGAGAGAGAAGTTGATCTTGTGGAAGTTATAATAAAAAAGGAGTTTAAAATGTCAGACAAGAGCAGATCCTATGAGAATCTAGCAAATGTAGAGAAGACTTTGGAGGGTGGGCTGTGGTACATTAAGATCTTATCAAGGCTTCCTCTTAAGCAGTTCTCAAACAAATCATTGCACAATCCACAATTAATTTATGAAATTCATCACTGTCCTGATGTAGAGCTGGCTGAGTCTCAGCTTCAACAGCTTTCCAGAGCAATTCTGTGCATGTTTACTTGGAAGTAAGCCCCATTAGTTGTGTGCAGCATCCTCCTGGGACTGCAGCCTTAGTGCTGTATTTCTGATCAGTCTCACCTTTGTTAAAAGCTCAAGAACCCTTTTGGGGGCAGGGGATGATGATAAACTGACAACAGTGAGAGCCATTTGTGAAAAATGTTGGACTGCAATTCTCCAAAATGATATTTTAGTGGAAAATAAGTGGTGTCTGCTTGGGTGAAAGTGAAGAATTTCAAGAAAGTAAAAAACACAAGCAATATTTCTCAGTGCTTGCTCAAGATCATGGCTATCTGAAGTGGTCCCAGAATGCCTCCACTTCCCTATTAAGTTTGTTCTGGACAAACTGCAGTTAGCTGTGTAGAGCAACTGTTCAGAGTTTGCAAACAAACTGGGGGCTGCAGGTGAGTGGTAGATGGAGCCAGAAGCAAAAGTAGGTGTTGATGTGGTTTGTATACTAAAACACATCTCGGCCATACAGAAGTCAGGTACTGTATTCTGTGCCTACACACACACACAAACACACATCTTCTTCCTCTGAAACAGGGGCAGAGAACCTTTTCCAGCTACTGGGTGAGATCTGTAGGCCACCAACCTCTGTGGGCCATTTTGACAGGCAAGTGGTCCTCCTCTTGTTAATTTGAAATTAAATTGTGTGAGTCAAAGCAAAGGGCTTTGTAAGTGCTGACCATCTGCTAAGAACCTAAGAAGAACCTGCTGGATCCGGTATCCTGTTCTCACAGTGGCCACCCAGATCACTGTGGGAAACCTGCAAACAGGATTTGAGTGCAAGAGCAGCTCTGTTCTCCTGTGGTTTCCAGGGGGGAAACCTGATTGATGGCTGCAATGACCAGTGGCTCCTGCGAACCCTGATTCCTCTACCACGTGGTTTGAAATCGAATGCACAGGATTTTCAGCAGGAAATGGATATCTCTATTTGCAGGTGGGTGTGGCTTGAGGAACACAGCCTCATGGGCCAAATTAGGCCCACAGATTGAAGGCCCCCCCCCCACGGCTCTGGATGGAAAGACCAGAGGTTTCCTATTCCCAGTTTAGACACTACTAGTCTGTAGAAATCCTAAGCATCTTTACTCACTGAGTTTGATGGGATAGGTAATTGTGTTTGTGATTGTCAGCCGAGTGTCCTGTTCCAAATTCACAGCTGTTTTGAAGAGTTGTGTGAAGTCTGATGCAGTGCAAAACCTCACATCTGGTGTGTGAAGCTAATAAAAGGCATCCATCCACTCATCTATTTTGAGTCACCTCCAGCTTCTGAGCTAGTTTTGCAAGTAAGTGTTGCACAAAGAGGGAAAGGCACCCCACAGGTGTAGAGCAGAATTGAACTTCTAGGTAAGTGCAGGAAAGAGATCTCCTTTGAGCTAGAGTTGAAGTTAGCGCTTAAACATTAGGAGCACCAGAAACTTAAAATGCTCCGTTGACGGAGTTCAATTATCTTTTTGTCATTCCTTTTTATGACTGCAGGGTACAGCAGCAATCAAGACACTAAGTCAGAGGTTGGAGATCCCACAGCACTGGACTATATACAGCTGGAGTTGAGATGCTCATAGATGCTTCTTCCTGAGGCAGAAGACCCAAGCACATCCTGACTGAATGTGCAGGTCCAATGGTGCAGGGAGTGCACCAGGCAGGAGGCCAGGGAGTGCATATGAAGTGCTGGTCTGTAGGCTAAAGAGTTGTCCCCTTAAGGACTGTAGTTCTTACAAAAGGGAATGGAACCTAGGAGAATCTCCAGCAAATTTTGCTGGAGGAATTTGCTCAGGTGGAGCTCTCCATGGTGCTAAGAACAATACGCGTACAGGCACATTCGACTCATGTGCGGCCGCGTGTACACATGGGACCGGGAAATACCGGTAAATAAATACTTCAATTTAAACTGCAAAAATGATGTGAAAAGAGTGGGGGAAATGGTTGCTAAGTGCTGCTGGTTTTTTAAAGGGTTTTTAAAGGGTTTCCAGAGCTTTAGAGGGTTTTAAACAGGATTTTTAGATGATGTTCCCCACTATACATGATTTAATGTATACATGCTGCACCTGGGAAGTAACACCCATGTAAGTGGAGAGTTGCCTGTCTATGACAGCCTAGGAGAGATGGAGCAAAGGCCCTAAAGGGTTTGGCCCACTTCTAATCTTTGCTTGAGCAAGTCGCTCACCCAGAGTTCTCTGTGGTGCTGAGAGCCATGAAACTGCAGCTTCGGAGATATGGAATTGAGGCAGAGGCTCAAAAGCCTTCAGCCCACCTCTGACCTTTGTTGAAGCAAGTTGTTTACTCTGCAGTGCTGCTGTGCCCTGTGGATTCCTCTACAAGACCAGATCGGGCATTCCCGATGTTTAAGCTCCTTACATTGCCAACCACCCGATATACATTTGGCATGTATATGCATAGGGTGCAATCCTATGCCCCCTTGATTGTAAGCCCCACTGAACTCAGTCCTGCTTATTTCTCAGCAAATATGTGTTGGGTTGCGCTGTAAAGGCATTAAAATGCACAGAAATGGCTGATGACAAAGAATGGCATATGGCATTAAAACAAGAAAGGCAGAGAGAACATTTAAAACGCTAACGTTTATCCACCCGTGGCCAAGATGCCAATTTCTTGTGACTTGTTGAAGTCTCAAGCACACCAAACACACATTCAGGCTTCAGATAGCTCAGTATTTATCCGTTGGCTCCAAAAGAGATTTAGCGATTATTTGCCGCTGATAGACACAAAGGAAAAGAACATCGTTCATAAAAGGAAATGGGCATGGGAGAAAGGAGAGGAGGGGAGAATTGTGGCCAGCGAAACATTGTCATTAATAAAAATGACCCAAAGCTGGTGTGTGATGCACTGAGAGTTTTCAGGATTCAAGTGTAAGAGGTACATATATCAGGTAGACTGAGGAAGCTTTCCAGTAAATTCAGGGGTGAGGAACCTCAGACCTAGTGGCCAAATGTGTGTCTCCAGGCTTTTCTAACTGGCCTTTGGGACAGCCGCACACTCTCTCCATTGTCCACACCTCTCATCAGCTGTGCGTAACACCCTCCTTGAATGCCTTTTGCTGGCTGGAATGTGTCCTTGAACTCTGAGGATGCTTCTTGCTTGTCAGAATGGAGGATGGAGAAGGGTGTGTGAGTTCTGTGTAGCAATTAACCTACTATTCAAAGTTAGCATTGACAATGATTGCTCATTTTCTTTTTGCCTCTGGCCCTGCCCACCAACATCATGTGGCCCTCCGAAGGTTATCCGGAAGGAAATGTGGGCCTCAGGCTGAAAATGGTTCCCATTTTTGGTCATTATCCTGCCTTCTCAGAAACTCTCCCCTTTCTCTGGGAATAATGCTGCTTTGTGAGGAAGGTGCAGAGATACTTGTTTTGCTCACCAAACATGCAGGTGGAAGTGCTGCTGACAGGATCCCAAATTGGGCATTCCAGGGATAGGGAGGGCTGAGCCAGCCTGGGATCTTCTGGATCCTGAGTCAGCCCCACTCCCTTCATATGATTTCACTGGTCCCAATTCAGCCCTGATCAGCAATTTGTCTGTCCCCACCTATTATCATTGTCACTGATTTATTAATTAACTTTTAAACAACAGTCTCAAGGCAATTTACACTAAAGATAATTACAGTTAAAAACAGCAAATGCATTTAAAACAAGACCAAAACTATACAAAGTAGGCACTCTGAGTAAAGACCTATTCATGTCCATTATTATCAACTGGTCTATTCTGAAAAGGACTACCTGTGAATACAATTCAGTCTTTCTGCTTTGGAGGGCCAAGTATAGTAACATAATGATATACTCTAATAAACCTGTTTTGAAAAAGGAGGCATGGCCAAAGATGAAAAGTGATGCTCCAAGGATAGGGTTAAAGGAGAAAGCACAAGCATAATAATATGTGTAATCACCTGTATTCTGTTTTGAGGGCTGCATCCAACTACATTCTACTCAGAGTAGACCCATTAAGAGTAATAGCCATAAGTTAGTTGTGCCAGTTAATTTCACAGGTTTGATATGAATAGAGCAGTGACAGCATTCGCACCACAGTTTATTCCACTTCCTCCATGTTTCCCTAACTCTTAATTTCCACATTATATCTGAGCTTTCACACAACGTAAAAGCCATTTCCAGAAAACTAAGGGAATATACAGTATGTGCAGTGCTTGTTTCCATATTACTTGCTTCCAGAAAAAATCCATTTGCAGCCCTTCTTAACCTGGAAAATTGAATAAAGTGATGACATTTGGGACATTATACTGGCGTACAGTTCCTTCCTGCTATTTTCCTATGGGAATCGTGGGGGGAACAGAAGCATGCAAGTGTGGAAAGGATGGGGGGGGGGAGTAGTGGCGTGATCCAATGGCATTTGTTGTGTCACACCACACCCGCTGCTGTGATTGAATTTTAGTGCGACATGCCAGCATATTGGTAAAGAATACAGGTTCCATAATACAGGTGCCGCAGTGTGAAAGGAACATTTGGAAGTGGGACAGAAACACTAGCATCATAATCAGCAAAACTAAGGCAATACAGGTATTTCTGAAGCAAGCCTTAATGCACCCTTAGTTGAGTGCAACCTTGAGCCTCTAGAGTCCTTCTCCAGTTTCTTACCATTCTATTAACCTTCTCTACTCCTTTCTAGTCAACTGTATAGAGTTATCACGGGTTACATGGCAAAGCTTCATTCTGCTTCCAGAATCACTGTGCTTATTGCCTTATAATTTCTTCTGACCACTCTCTATCCTACCATCTGGTCTCCAGTTATCACCACTGGAGCAATTCAATAAAGTCTCTGCAATAACATGATATGATTCACAGAGACAGGAACCTTTATGCTCCTGGTTTGTTCTGCTGGTATTATTGCTATTATAATTATTATGTTACTCTAGCTTTAATTTGATTTTTTTCCCCCTGCTGCCCTTCAGTCACAAGTTTATCAAACTTTTTCAAGACCTGCTTAACATATTTTTTTCCCCCATGAGCAACTTTGGATAAGGTAGAAACAGAAAAATAAACCTTAAATGCGTTAAAATAAATGCATAAAGACTTCACAGGAATATTAATTCTATTGATTGCAACAACCACCAAAGGGTAAGCCAACAGACAGAAGACGAAACACGGAACAAGCTGTTCAATAATCATGCCGTCTCTTTATAGCACCCCAGGGCAGTGGCCTCTCATTAGGAGATACAGCGGAGAATGTTCGAACTCAGCAAGATCTTGGCAGAATTATTGGGAGCTGTTTTAGAGCTGGGCATTCCGTTTCCCTAGAAGATTTCCTGAAATCAAAAATGGCCCAGCTCAGGAGAAACAAAAGACATGCCTATCTCATTAATCATTGTCTTGGGAAACCGACCATCTCATCCCCATATGCTGATACAATATTGTGGTGTCCGTATTGTTGCCTCTCCTGCAAAACATGGAGAATCTGCCTTCTCTTGGGCATAGTGGAATCTGCTACACAATAGTGAGTTGAAGCTGAATGATTAGCTGCAGCAAGCAGCCTATGAAACTGGCCCGTCCCCAAGCAACAGGAGTAGAAACTATTAGTCCCATCCTTCCCAGATGGGATTTGCAAGAAGGAGCCTTTGTCTCAGACTGTTCTGAATTCCATCACCAAGCCGTTTCCTAAGAATATGAGGTAGGACTGAACTGAAATGGCCTCTGTGTATTTTACAGCCATAATTTCAGGTGGCAAAATGCAGGAGGGGGCTGGCAGTCTCCCAGGAGTGGTGGTGGTCTTGGTCTTGGAGAGCTAGTGTGGTGTAGTGGTTAAGATCAGTAGATTCGTAATCTGGGGAACCAGGTTCACGTCTCCGCTCCTCCACATGCAGCTGCTGGGTGACCTTAGGCCAGTCACACTTCTTTGAAGTCTCTCAGCCCCACTCACCTCACAGAGTGTTTGTTGTGGGGGAGGAAGGGAAAGGAGAATGTTAGCCGCTTTGAGACTCCTTCAGGTAGTAAGAAAGCGGGATATCAAATCCAAACTACTACTACTACTACTACTACTACTACTCTTCTTCTTCTTCTTCTTCTTCTTCTTCTTCTTCTTCTTCTTCTTCTTCTTCTTCTTCTTCTTCTTCTTCTTCACACCTAGCAGGCACCATTTTGATTTCTCAGATATTTCCTTCAGATGATGTAACATAGTTTTATTTGAATCCGTTTATGCACCCCATAAAACACCTGTACCTAGTCATATGAAGCTCACTTGGTGACCCTGGAATAATCACAAGGTTGTTCTGATGAGAGTCAAGCTGGTCTTAATTTCAACTGTTTCCTCCCTGGTATATCCTTAGGGTGAGGAGGGAGGAAGCTCTTCCTGAATCCATGCCTCCTCCAAGCTGCATAACCCAAAGTATGCAACACATGTTCACCTCAAATGTTGTCCATACCTTACTCCACATGGTCATAAAGCCATGCGTGCAATTCTCTGAAATCCCTTTTCAACTGGTGCCTCTGGGTACTCACCAGAAGTGATCAAAAGTCAACTAAAGCAATCAACCCAGTTATGTAGCACCCACTGCTAACTGCATCAGGCTTGTCATACATGATGATCCGCTAACATCACACAGCATACAGGGTGGACCGGCTGGGTGCCACATAGGCCTCTCTAGGCAGAAAGAGGAGAAGGAGTGTGGCAGGGCCAGCCAGCCATTAGGTGGGATGAAGCCACTGCCTCTGCTGGCGGAAGTCCCTGAGGTGATGCCCCCACAGGTGTCCACCCCGCCACCTCCTCAGCGATCACATTGATGCCAGTTTCAACGATGCATGAGATTTTGCAGAGTGCATGAGATCTCACTGGAAATCAGTGAGAGCTTACTAAAAATTGGTGGCAGCAGCACAGCAGCAGCAGCAGCAGCGCAGGGTGGGCAGCACAATTCATTTTAAATGGCAAAATGGGATGTGCTGCCCCTGAAGGGCAGGAAAGCTTTTATAGTCTTGACGTGCTCCTCCTCTCTGCTGGCAAATGCAGGCAATGTCAGCAGAAAGTGGCTTTTTGCTCCACTTCCTGTCCCCTCAAAAACATGCAACCCACTGTGCCCCTGCGGGGAGCGATGGTCATCAAAAACATAGTAAAGAGAAAGAACAACAGCATGGTGATGGATGAATAGATGGGTCTGCAAAATTTTTATACAGTTGTGTGTCACAGCCACTCATCCACATTCATTTTGCACACACAGCAATTGCTGCCTGTTCCGTACATGGTTACTGAACACACACCAGCGATGAAATTGTGCTCAGGCACTGATCCGAGGCTGTCTTCAGTTGTGTGAAAGCACCTTAAACAAGAGAAAGCATTAAGCTCATTACTTTTTAGAATAGCAAAGCTTGATTAAAGGCATTCGGTCTGCCTTAAGGAATGGAGATTGCTTTCACGCCTCACTAACTTTACAGTTCCATTGAAACGTTATGGCAACTACGATCATCTGCGGTAAGGAGATATCGGAAAGTGTTCCGCAGTAAACCTCACACAGTCACAGTATGGGTCCAATCCCACATTCATTGTCAAGGTGGAAATATCATCCCAATATAACGTTTAGCTGCTTCCATAGTTGCTTTGGATTGTCAACAACTGTGGCAGGGGCTGAGGTTCACCACCCAAGATTTAGGAGCACCCCTGTTGGATCAGGGCAATGGCCAACCAGATATCTGTGGAAAACCAGCCAGCAAGACCCGAGCACAGCAACACTCTCTGTTCCTGTGGCTTCCAGCAACTGGTATTCACAAACATTCCTGCTTCTGGCCATAGCCATCATGGCTAGTAGCCACAGATAGCTTTATCCTCCATGAATTAGTGTAATGCTCTTTTAAAGCCCTCCAAGTTGGTGTTCAGATTTCAGAATCTGGACTTTTGGAATATGCATGTCACTTTTTAAACCTTGTGCTGGGGTCCTGCTTGTAGGTTTCCCACAGGAATCTGGTTGTTTGCTGTGAGAAAAGGTTGTTGGATTAGATGAGCCATTGTCCAGGCTTTTATTCTTTCTTATGAATAAATACATTTGACATTCTGGGCTGCTCCAGAAAACAACTTAGGAGGAGTCTGCTAGGTCAGCCCAATGGCCATTTGGGCTAGCATCCTGTTTTTACAATGGCCAGCAGGGAAACACCCCAGCAGGGTTTGCTCTCCAGCAGTGGGTATTCAGAAGCATTTCTGCCTTCGGCTATGGAGGCAGAACATACCCATCATGACTAGTAGCCATCGCTCCATGAATTTGTTTAATCTTTTTAAGTGTTCTAGGTTTGTGGGCATCACTGCCTCCTGTGGGAGTGAGTTCCATGGTCTAGCTGTGCACTGCACGAAGAAGGACTTTCAAACATTTGCAAACACTCGAATGCTGATCCTGGACTTCTTTCTTGCTACCAGCAGAAAAGAGTTTATTACTATGAATCTTATTCATCAATGTCCCTTGCTGGTTCAACCAGAGACTGCTGTTGGTCCACAATCTCGAAAATCAAGATTTGTATTTTCTGGGATGGGAGTAGGGAAAGAACCCCACCAGCAATGAATGCTGACCATGATCTTATGCAATATAACTGCAGCACACCTGCAATGTTTCCCCTCTTGCCAATTAACTTGCCTCAGCACCTGTGCTTGGAACCTCTTTGAAGAAAGGAGAGTAGTTTTTCTCTCCTCTTTTTAACAACACCCCTGTTCTCCCTCAGCTAAACAGAAACAACTGTGCACATCTCCTTCAGAAGAGAGAGGGGAGGGGAAGAGAAAAATCTAACGGAGCAGCCACCATGATATGCAAAGAAGCACAGGTATAATTTCTGAGCACAGTGAGAAGCTTTTAAGAGGAGCTTAAATAAGTGCCGTATATATGTTTACTACCACAGCAGCTGACATGTGTTTGTGAGTGCAGGTCTCCACGGGGATAAAATGAGAAGCAGCAGAGGGCTAGTGAACACTATAAATTTTCACAGCAAGCCAGAAGAAAATTATTTAGCACTGGGTGGAAGCTCTAATTTCTGCGGATCTGAGAAATGCGGCATTCTCTTGTCCACACTAGAACTTCTTCTCTTTTGAGTCAAATTCATCCCTGTGGTAACTCTGCATCACTAATGTTTATGAGCAGAGTTGCAAGTTGAGTAGAAAGCGTCAAGAACGCACCTTAGTCTTTCAATTGTCTTTAAGAAAAGCACAATTTGGGTTGTGGGATGAGCAGGTGAAGCTTTGTGATAGCCTTGAGATAATAAGCAGGATCACCAGCTAATTTATTTGAATATCTACAGTGGTACCTCGGGTTAAGTACTTAATTCATTCTGGAGGTCCATACTTAACCTGAAACTGTTCTTAACCTGAAGCACCACTTTAGCTAATTGGGCCTTCTGCCGCCGGAGCACAATTTCTGTTCTCATCCTGAAGCAAAGTTCTTAACCTGAAGCACAATTTCTGGGTTAGCGGAGTATGTAACCTGAAGCGTATGTAACCTGAAGTGTATGTAACCCGAGGTACCACTGTATTTATTTAGAGCGTTTGTGCCTAGCTCTTCAGCAAAAAAGCACACACACCCCCAAGCAGTTTACATGCAATCAACTTAAACAAGACAGTCCCTGCCCACAGCCTTACAATCTAAATACAACAACAAAAAACCCACAACAGCACACAAGGTAAGAAGGGCAGGGAGGGAAGAGGAAAAGAAATCAAACTCAGACACCGTGGTGTCTTTATGATATTTAGTTTATTTACACATATATACAACCTGAAGACTAGATGGAGAGGGATTCAGTGCATCACATCCAAAGAGGTTTCTGTTTCTCCTCTCATGACAGCCTCGCAGCAGCAAATCAGCCATGTCTCTCGGACCCCTAACTTCCTCCTGTCAGTTACAGATAGGTAGCCGTGTTGGTCTGCCATAGTCAAAATAAAAAAATTCCTTCCAGTAGCACCTTAAAGACCAACTAAGTTAGTTCTTGGTATGAGCTTTCGTATGCATGCACACTTCTTCAGATACACACTTCTTCAGATATCTGAAGAAGTGTGCATGCACACGAAAGCTCATACCAAGAACTAACTTAGTTGGTCTTTAAGGTGCTACTGGAAGGAATTTTTTTATTATTCCTCCTGTCAGATTGCCTCAAATAATTCCTTCCTAATCTTTCATTGCCCTGCTCCTTTTGCTGTGCTAATGGATCGTTATCCCCAGGCCATAACCTCAAAGGAAATTAGGCTGAGTTAATGAACTTGTACAATTGTTTTACACTTGTTGATTCCACGGGATTAGGAATAGCTGGCACCCTGCTCAGCACGCAGGGCCTGACTTAATTAGCCTTCACATATGCTAATTTCAGGGGCTTTGAAGTGGGGTCTACACAACCTATTACACAAACTGGGTCTGACATCCCATTTCCACATGTAAGTGCTGAATTCTAACATTTGCTGAACCCAGCCACCCAGCACTCACCGATAACTATCTGGAGTTATGAGGTGGTTCTGTCTTCTCCTCTGACTCAAGTAAGGTGTCTTAGGCAACAGGTTAGTTAGGGAGTGTGTTTGTCTGTGTGTAGACATCAAAGTAACGGAGCTGGTCCTTGAAGGAATCTGGAAGGCCAGACTGTAGAAGCCAGAGATGGGGAACCTTATGGTGTGTGTTAGCTGTTCTTGGCCTTCAAACTCCCAACAGCCCCAGCCACCATGACCTAAGGTCAGGAATGGTGAGAGTGTAGTCCAGCCACATTTGGACTGGTACC
Organism: Podarcis vaucheri; assembly: GCF_965113315.1. NCBI lineage: Eukaryota > Metazoa > Chordata > Lepidosauria > Squamata > Lacertidae > Podarcis > Podarcis vaucheri. The sequence continues at coordinate 57,758,672 of NC_138765.1, forward strand.
CTAGCATTGACGTAAGTCCTCAGTTGAGATATGGTAGCACTGGAACAATGCATTTCAGCTCCAAGTGACCTTGGTCCAGTCACTCACCCTCAGCCTATCCTTCTTCACGAGGTGGTTGTTGTTGTGAGGATAAAATGGGGAGTATGTATGCCACCTTGAGCTCCTTGGAGGAAAGGTGGGATAGAAATATCATAAATCCATCACCCACAATTTCTGAGGGTGCCCTAGGAGGTATTGGGAAGCATACTGGTTGGCGACCCTCATGGCATAAGATGAAGGAGCTGGACAGAGGAAGTGGTGGCTGAGACTCCCTTATTTATTCTGCACAACAAAGATGCAAGACCCCATCCAATCTACTGAAGCCACAGCATTAAGAGCCATTCTAACCATGTCTGCCAATGGGATTTAGATGCAGACAACCGAATAAGACACTTTCATCTGCTGGAATGTAGCACCACATGGGTGGGTGTGCAAGGACATTTCATATTAACATAAGCACTCACAGTCCTTATTTGCATGGTGAGATGCTGGTTTATTGCTTTAAACCCATCACGCTAAATGGAGCAGGGTGAATACAAGTCAAATATCTGTTGGTCCTGGATCTGGGAAGGGGGGGTTAACCCTTTATGGCATTAATAGCTTGTCACGTCCCCTGACATCTGAAGAGTCCTGCTGCTTCTGAGCTTTGAGGAAGTCGCTTTGTGCTAATCCTTGGCTAAATCCTCAATCCAGATTATAAACTTTGTTCTCTCTTTGATGTATTCTCTCGCCCTAGGAATGTTAATGGAGGTCAGGCACTCCATTCAGAAAAGGAAGGATTCTCGCTCTGTAGGAACACTTTTGAACTTTGTGGGAAGTGGGAGGGAACTACCTTCCTGCAAGCATTGAACAGAATTACCACATGCTGCTGAGGCTTCTCTTTTGAGGGCTGCATCCTCTTCCCAATCAAAGTTTCTGCACTTTTCACAGGCACAAATGGACAGCCAGGCTTCTTCTGGAACCTGAGCCTTTTCTCCTCACTCCTGGTCCCTTTTCCTTTTGTGTCATGTATTTTAGATTGTAAGAAAGGGCTTTGAACTGAAACGCTTCTTTGATGCGTCTAGATCCAGCCCAAGAGGCAGCAGCATAAACTGCCTGCAGCCAGCACACATCAAAGACTGATCTCACCCCTTTTCCCTCCACCTTCTTCTCAGAAACCCCTTGCCCTCCTCCAGAGCAGTTACCCTGGCAACCTTCCAAATCCCCAGTCTCTGGACACACCTGGGGCAAGAAGTTATCTTGTCTTCTTGTTGTTTAGTCATTTACTCATGTCCAACTCTTTGTGACCCCATGGATCAGAGCACACCAGACACTCCTGTCTTCCACTGCCTCCCACAGTTTGGTCAAACTCATGTTGGTAGCTTCAAGAACACTGTCCAACCATCTCGTCCTCTGTCGTCCCCTTCTCCTTGAGCCCTCCATCTTTCCCAACATCAGGGTCTTTTCCAGGGAGTCTTCTCTTCTCATGAGGTGACCAAAGTATTGGAGCCTCAGCTTCAGGATCTGTCCTTCCAGTGAGCACTCAGGACTGATTTCCTTCAGAAAACCTTATCTTCTTAATGACCCTCAATGGCTCTCTATTGTTCCCTTAACTAGGCTTGCCATATTTCAAAAAGTAAAAACCAGAGCTGGATGTATGGCAGCCCTACCTAGCTTGGCCAGGCTACCCAAGGATTCATTTGCAGTTTATATTTCTCCCTTCCCACCCCAAATAATCACAATCCTAGAATTTATTAATATTTAGGTTGATTCTGTCTATAACACTATTTTGATTATGTATTTTATGTTTTTATATTGTGATTTTATCCTGTGAACTGCCCAGAGACCTACAGATATAGTGCAGTATACAAATTTAATAAATAATAATTGATTGGCAGCCCAAATCCGGTCCCAGGACTGATGGGTTAGCCACCCATGATGTCTACATAGGTAGGGTCACCATTTCCCCTTGCTATCTGCTGCAAAGAACCAATAGGTACAGAGGTTAACATCTAACTTGTTCATCTCTTATCCATAGCCTGTAAGTAGATTAATCCAGCCTCGATAACAGTGACATGTTGTTTCCTAAGTCTCATTCTCAGTGCATGGCATTAATATCCATGTAGTTGTTCTCACATTAATTAATGAATGCGGCATCAATTCCCCCTGCAATGCGTGGCATCCTCATCACTTATTAACTTTTACACTGCTAAAACAGGCCAGCCAGATGCCCTGGACACTCTGCAGCTGTTGTGCAAGAGGGAATTTGGGCAGATGCAACTTCTCTTCCCTCAAGGGGCCTGATCTACATCCCTTGGAAGCGTCTGGGCTGTAAACAATGTGCTATGAGTGTCTGTGGCCATTTGCAACATGCCCATCAACTTTGAAAGCATGTCTGGTGTCCTCCTTGATCAGAGCTGGTCCTACCATTAGGCAGACTGAGGCAGCCATCTCAGGCAGCAGATATTTGAAGAACGGTGGTTCCCTCCTCCAGGGTCACATTGCCTGCAAGCCATTCTCATCCTCCTGAGCCAATGGCGAAGACATTTGCGCGCTTGTGGACACTGGTGCCAGAAAAAAGGCACCAAATCCAAACAGTGCTTGGAAGGGGACAGAGCCTCTAGGGTATTGTGGAACATTAAAATAGGCACTCCTGCAGAGGGAAGGAACCATTTCAAGTGCCCACAATGCTCAAGAATTATGCTACATCAGATTTTCAGGACGTCCCGGGAATGCTAAATGGCCATCTCTCTCTCTCTCTCTCTCTCTCTCTCTCTCTCTCTCTCTCTCTCTCTCTCTCACACACACACACACACACACACACACACACACACACACACACCTTGGCACTGCTCACCATGGATGGAGAGGCACCTTCTACAAAAACATTTTGAGCATCTGGGCTTAGTTGTTGACTTGTGGTGAGAGTTGCCCCTGGTATTTTTTTCATCTCTTTTGCATTTTTAGAACATGGAATAGTCTCTGTAATGTGAGTCAGGAGGGAAATTTTATTTTAGAACAGGGAAATTGAAGTGCATGTGGAGGGAAATTTGATTAAGGAATTCTATTAATTCTCTTCATTGGCTGGAGCACTGAGGGGGGCTCTGTTGCCATCTTCCCTGTGAGAGGCTGCCCTTCTCTCTTCCCTCCCCCCTTCCCTATTTGACAGAAGTTCTTTTTCTCACACAGTGGTGCATTGTATGGACAAAGAACATGACATAAAGCCTCTTAAATACAGTGCAGAGGGGGTGGCAGGATAGGGTTGCCATATTTCAAAAAGTAAAAACCAGGAAACTCCAAAAGTTGTTTTTTTACCAAAAAGAAAAGCAGCAAAAACAACAACCCAAAACAGTTTGCCTAAGATCCAGGGCAAAACACCGTCTTTTGGAAATCCCCCATGGACATCAATTCCGCCTTTGAAATCCCGGTAATGTCTGGAAAAATCCAGGTGTATGGCAGCCTATGTTCACTGTTCCCCTGGCCCCACATATTCAGTTGTTGGCACCGCAGTTTAAGAATGATATTGACAAGCTAGAATGTGTGCAGGGAACAGCAACAAAGCTGATAAAGAGCATGGAAACCATGCTTTATGAGGAATGAAGAAGAGAAGAAGAGTTTGGGTTTGATATCCCGCTTTATCACTACCCAAAGGAGTCTCAAAGCCAGTGGCGTAGCGTGGGGGGTGCAGGGGGGCCGGCCGCACCGGGCGCAACATCTGGGGGGGGGTGCGCTCGCACTCGGAGCTCTCTGCCCCTACCTGGCTCACTCACTCTCTCTCACTGCAGTGCTGCCTGTGCGAATCCGAGCCACTGGGTCGCCACCCAGCGCGGTGCGGAGAGAGAGCGAGGGACTATCTGGGGGAGGGACAGTGCAGCGGCCGCCCAGCGCAGCGCTGAGCGCGGGAGAGAACCACACCAGACCAGACCAGGCAGCAGCAAGAAGAAGTTGGCAGCGGCGGCAGGTTAGGGGTTAGGGGGCGCAAATTACTTGCCTTGCCCCGGGTGCTGACAACCCACGCTACGCCGCTGCTCAAAGCGGCTAGCATTCTCCTTTTCCCTTCCTCCCCTACAACAAACACTCCGTGAGGTGAGTGAGGCTGAGAGATTTCAGAGAAGTGTGACTAGCCCAAGGTCACCCAGAAGCTGCATGTGGAGGAGCAAGGAATCGCACCCGGTTCACCAGATTACAAGTCCACCGCTCTTAACCACTACACCACACTGGATCTGGTTGAGGGAGAAGAGTATGTTTAGTCTAGAGAAGAGAAGACTGAGAGGTGATGTGGTATAGTGGTAAGAGTGCTGGACTATGACTTGGGGGACAAGAATTTGAATCCTTGAATTTGAATCACATGTAGATGGAGCAAGCTTGTTTTCTGCTGTTGTAGAAGATGGGACCTAAACCAATAAATTCAAATTACAAGAGAGAAGAAGATTCCTACTAAACATTAGGAAGAACTTACTGACAGTAAGAGCTGTTTGACAGTGGAATGGACTCTCTTGGAGAGTGGTGAACTCCCCTCCATTGGAAGTTTTAAAACACAGATTGGGTAACCATCTGACAGGGATTCTCTAGGTGTGATTCCTGCATTGCAGGCGTTTGGACTTTTCTGCCATCTTGCCCTTGGCCTCAAGCAGCAAAATATATTGGATAAGTCCTGCTTGTGGCCTGTCTAAAAGCAAAAAACAGTAAAGTCAGACTGGTAGACCTGTGGCCCTCCAGATGTTGTTGGATTCCAACTCTTCTCATCCCTGACGGTTGGCTGGGGATAATGGGAGTTGGAATCCAACAACATCTGGAGAACTTGCGGGTCCCCCATTCCTCAGGTAAAGCATGGCAGATGAGAGGCTTTGTGTTGGCATTCTGTCTGTTGCATTTCAATTTCCATTGCTCTGGGTCCTTCCCTCTCGACCTGTGGAGAGAGCAAATTTGTACAGAGTCGTTTGTCATGCAGCCAGTGCATTTTGAATCTGCACAGTCTTTTCATTGCTGATGAGGAAATATCGTAGAATCCCCTCGTCTCTTTCCACTTAGCCATGGTTCTCTGCTTTCTTCTCAAGCCACCCGGAGCAGCAGAATAAAGCAAGAGCCCCCCTCCATCCCCCATCCCAGGCAAGGGTACATACGAGAGGTCTGGTGTCGACAGTGCAGTTTGTCACACTGGCCTAGGAAAAGAAAAAAGCTTACAAAAGCTTTATTAACAGGCTCATTAGCAAAGCCTGATTTACTCATGCAGACTTTTACCACTTTCCCGGAGCATCAGTTGCAGGGCTAATGAATTCGCTCTGGTTTGCATGCTAATGAACCTTCTGCGACTGCCCGGGATCTGTTCTTCAGAATCGAACTTTGCTGTCACTTGGAGAATATTAATAGATGTAAAAAGGGGAAGGAGGGAGGAAATAATAATAACCTCCAGGTTCAATGAGACCAGTAGCAATCTGAAACCAGTGTGGTGGAAATTGTGCTTTGTATATTGTCGAGTTCCCAATCTCAGTTTGAATTAACTGAATTTGAGATGTTACTTCTAGAAAATTTCCCTTACAGTAGCTGTCTGGAGCCTCAAGTGAATAACTAACTTTTTTGTGGCTCTACTTTGAATTCCTATAAACAAATAAACAGAATTATGCACCAAATGATTTTCAATTGCATGCACTCTGAAACACACGCACACATTCCTCCACTGGGATAAAATGAGTACAAATTCCACCTGGCAACAGGTATGAAATGGGTGGAAATGGGAGGGTCCACAACTTGGGGGCTGAGCACATACCCTTTATGCAGAAGGCGCTAGGTTCAATCCCTGACATCTCCAAGTACCGGTACCTTTCTGTCTATCCATCTATCTGAAGGGGCTTTTTCAGATGACTTGCTCATTGAACATTCATCTTGATTTGCTTGACAAAGCTTTTGCAGAGGTTGAATTATGTCCAGTCCTTATTGAGCATTCATTCTGATTTGTTTGCAGGGTAGTTACACAACAACAATCATTAAATATAAGAAGATTCTGCTGGATCAGGCCAAAGGCTCATCTAGCTCAGCATTCTGTTTGCACAGTGGCCAACCAGTTGCCTCTTCTGTGAATCCCACAAGCAGGACCTGAGTGTGACAGTGCTCTCCCCACCTCTGATTCCCAGCGTCTGGTTTCCTGCCTCCAACAATGGAGGTAGAGCATAGCCAATGCGGCTAGTACCATTGATTGCCTCAACCTCCCCAAATTTGGCTAACTTTCTTTTAAAGCCATCAAGCCATCCAGGTTGGTGGCCATCACTAAACTTTTGCAGGAGAAAATTCCATAGTTTAACTAAGTGATGAATTTTTGAACCAGTTATATAGAAGTCAAAATTTATAACCCCCCCGCCACTGCCTTATTTGTATTTTGAGACCCTAAATACAGTGGTACCTCTGGTTATGTACTTAATTTGTTCCGGAGGTCCGTTCTTAACCTGAAACTGTTCTTAACCTGAAGCACCACTTTAGCTAATGGGGCCTCCTGCTGCCGCCGTGCCACCGGAGCACGATTTCTGTTCTCATCCTGAAGCAAAGTTCTTAACCCGAAGTACTATTTCTGGGTTAGCAGAGTCTGTAACCTGAAACGTATGTAACCTGAAGCGTATGTAACCCGAGGTACCACTGTAATCTGAAGGCCTAATCCATAGCTTACTTAGCATATGCTTTCATTCCAGCACTGACTGTGAAGGTATGTGACTGTTTTGAAAAATGTTTTTAGGTAGAACCATCGAATTAATTGTAGAAGGGAGCCAGAGGATCGTTTAGTCCAACCCCCAGAGATGTTTAGACCTTATATGAGTTTTCTGTATCAGTACCACCTATGGAAAAGAGAGAATGGAGTGTAAATTTGCAAGGAGGTGTTCAAAATCTTCTGTGGTTAGAACTGAGAGCCCACAGCTATGTACACAGTTGTCCTTGCAGGAGGGGATCCCCCCCAACAGAGGATGACTGAACAGGTATTGTAGGCTTGTAGGTTTAGGGAGGCAGGTGGCTTGGCGAAGGCTAACGGCATCCCATTTCAATTTCTTATCCTTCAGGACATGACGTTCATACATATTCAGGATGGTCTTTGCAGCTGCTAATAAGGATTGGCACCTTAATAAAAAATTTAAAGACCTGCGAAGCCTCTTCATACACCACCGGATTCTCGAAGTGCACACAGACCTGATAGAAGAGCAAGCACCTACTTTGTGCTCATTTCTTGGGTTGCGGACGCATTGTAACCAGAGACCTTTACACTACATAAGTGCTGAAAACATTTCAATGTCAAGTATACTTTTTCTTTCTCTTTGAGAGCTTTTGGCATAGCTTTGACTTCAAAAGAAGGTTTCTACATCTTCCCTCTGTACATACAGCCCATCAGAGTTGGCACACCTATGAACTTTTCTTAAAATACACCCCCCCCAAGAAACAAACATTAATATTTCTCTATGCCATGCTCCAAAGGTCAGCTTTCAGTGGTTTCGGAGTAGTTAGCTGCGGGCTTAGGAATGCCGCAGGCCTGCCAAGGTCACTGAACTACGTTAACCTTATGTTTGAGATTTTTTCTTCCTTAATTTCCAAATCGATGGAAGGTGATTTTTGACAAGCCTGGTCCCAGGCAAGAGTCAGGCATTTGCCAACGACACTCTGTTTCACCCCTCCTTCAGAAGCATTGCTTCTCCCTCCCACTTCACTAACAAGAGATCGAAAAGTTAGTTGACACTCAAGGCTGATTCGTGTGCCTTAGAAGAAAAATGGGAGGTCACATGTGGTCACCCTTAGGTAGAAGGTAAAGTTAAATGACCCCTGGACAGTTAGGTCCAGTCAAAGACAACTATGGAGTGTGGTGCTCATTTCGCTTTAGGCCAAGGGAGCTGGCATTTGTCCACAGACAGCTTTCCATCACAGGTGGAACACATTTATGTCACTTTAGCAGTCATAGCTTTCCACAAAGAATCCTGGGAAGTGTAGGCTGTTAAGGGTTCTTCGGGAGTTGTTAGGAGTCCCCCCATTCCCACCACAGAACTACAGTTCCCAGAGTGGCTTAGCAATCAGTCTGTCTCCACAGGGAACTCTAGAAGTTGTAGCTCTGTGAGGGGAATAGGCGTCTGCTAAGAACACTCAGCATCCTTAGCATGCAACAACTCCCAGAATTCTGTGGGGGAAGCCATTGCTGTTCAAAGTGGTATCATATTTGTTTTAAATGTATGGTGTAAATGTAGTCCTGATTGTGCTGCTGATGGAGGCAATGTGATCAGGTGCAATGATCTTGTCTAGATCAAGTAATCTGGGATGGAAGGGAAAGGAAATCCTCCCCCACCCAGGACAACTGACATGGAGAAGATCACTGACCCCGATAATAGTGTCAACTTACCCTCTTTCCAGTCCTCCCAACCTAGATCATTGTCCCCATTGTGGAGGGGCTGGTGTGAAGGAAATTGCTGTTCAATCATGCTTCTATTAGCAACTGAGTGAGAACAGTAATCTTGGCTGGATTGGGAGCAGGGGATGGAGGTTTTTAGATTTTGAGTGCCGGGGGGGGGGGGCTTTTGATGATCATCTAATCAAAATTATCTGTGGCATGCATTATTACCATGCAGGATGCTGGATTGAAGAATATATGGGATTTTGATGGAACACTGTAGCATTATTCATAAGGCTACGGATAGAGGATGTCATAATGGCTAGCATAGTAAATTAGCCTAAAACAATACCCTGAAATTATAGACTGGAGGTCATTCTTTTAAAATAACAATAATAATAAAAAGGCTGGCTTGATGGCAGTGTATGCTTCGTTTAAATTAATTTCCACGCTACACTAGAGAATTGAGTTATTCGCTGCTTTGAGCAGATCAAGTGCATGGAATAATTTTGCTTCTCGGGTCAGCCCGGGGAGTTTTTTGAGCAGAATTTGTTCCATTCAAACTGGATAGAACTTTTGAATAAAAGGTGGGGTTCTCACAGATTCTCTTTAATTTCTGTGTTGACCTTCCTGGCCTCTGCTAAATGCGCTCTTTGAATTGGTGGTATGTCCCATGTGAGGTCTGAAATCTTCAGGAGATGGGATCATGGCCCAGAAAAAAATCAGAGTCTGGATTAAGAACATAAGGAGACCGTGTTTGGAACAGATTAAAGGCCCGTCTTACTTCAGACCAGTAGCAAGTCAGATAATATCAAGAAATCTGCAAGCAGGTAATGAAAGCACCCATCTCCCACTCACTGACGCACATCCCCCTTCACTGGCCAGTATTTGTGGTTCCTTGTAGCTATCATTGTTAATACCCATTCATATGCCTGTCCAACTCCATTAATTAGCCTAAATCAGCTTTTAAAGTCGTCTATGTTGATGGGTACCAACTCACCTTGTGATGGTGAGGTCAATTAATTGCACACTGTACAAAGGAACCCATTCCTTTGTCTGTTCTGAATCTTCTGCCAATCGATTTCATTGGCTGACCTCAATTTCTATTATTACAGCAAAAGGGAGAAGGGGGGGGGGAGAACTCTCTATTCTGGAGCCTTCAGAATAATAGTGTACTCAATCATATCCTCAGCTGTAATTTCTACTGTTCTTCAAACCAGCACAGTGAAAAACAGCTGCCTCCCCCTTTCTGAGACTCAAACTGGGTAGAAGGTAGCATATCTTATACATAATGTATCTTGCATGTGAATCAGTTCAGTTGCTTACAACAGAGGTGCTGAGTCTGTGGCCCTCCAGGTGCCAGTGGACTACATCTCCCATCATCCTTGACCGCTGACCATGCTGGTTGGGGTTGATGGAAGTGGGAGTCCAGAAACATCTGGAGGGCCACAGGTTTCCTATCTTCACCTTAAACATTCAGGCAAACTCTTGCTTCACTTTATTTCCTGCAAAGAGATTGGCCAAGTAACCCAAGATGTAGTTTTAAACACAGCTCCTAGGCAGCAGATCCTCAGAAGTTCATGGGGTGGTGACTTTGAAGAATGTATTCTTTGAAGTGACCCCAAGGCTCTGGAATTACCTACCCACAAAAGTGTGTGTCGTATCTTCATTCTGTAGTTTAGGAGATGCACCTTTGAATATACAATCATGGTGGGGGTGATAAATTTGCTTTCTGCCTTGATGGCTCCATTCCTTAAGAATCAAATCCCCACCTGCCTATTTAACTCAACCATAAACATTGTTTCCTGAGCTCCATAGAGCAGATCTGTGGCACTCCCATTATTGTTGAACTATAATCCCATCATCCATGACTACTGTTCATGCTGGGTGGAGCTGATGGGAGCTGGGTGGAGCTCCCATTGATATATTAAGGGTGGCCTGATTCCTTATAGGTAAAGGTAAAGGTACCCCTGCCCGTACGGGCCAGTCTTGACAGACTCTGGGGTTGTGCACCCATCTCACTCAAGAGGCCAGGGGCCAGCGCTGTCCGGAGACACTTCCGGGTCACGTGGCCAGCGTGACATCGCTGCTCTGGCGAGCCTGCACCAGCGCAGCACATGGAAACGCCGTTTACCTTCCCGCTATAAAGCGGTACCTATTTATCTACTTGCACCTGGGGGTGCTTTCGAACTGCTAGGTTGGCAGGCGCTGGGACCGAACAACGGGAGCGCACCCCGCCGCGGGGATTCGAACCGCCGACCTTTCGATCGGCAAGTCCTAGGCGCTGAGGCTTTTACCCACAGCGCCACCCACGTCCCTGATTCCTTATATCCTTGCCTAATCACCGAGTCTCTGTCAGTGGTCCCCCTTGGCTCAGATGCACAGCTTGCATTTATCAAGAGCCATGCTTTCCAGCATTGTGGGCCCAATTCTGTGGAATTCCCTCCTGACTGAGATCAGACAGGCCCCTTTACTGGCCACCTTCAGGCACTTGAAGAAGACCTTTCCATTTCAGCAGGCATCTCCCACCCTGCTTAACTTATTTTTTAGTTCCTACCAATATATGTAACCAACAATCTTCGTATACCCCACCTGCAATAAATATTCCATGTACATACAATGAAAATAATGCAGAAAAATCCTAAATTTGTAAATAGTGTAGAATTAATTGCATCAGTTAGGTAGATGTCTTCTATTGTCTCAGAGTGAGCCATGTGGTGAGGGGACAACGTTGTCCTTTCCAGTTTACTGAAGCCAAACATTTTCAAAATCACATTGGGTCTTTGTGTTTCTGAATTCTCTAAGATGCTTTGCTAGTTTCTCCATAAGGGCTATATTCCGTGGTGTATTCTGCCATGCCTCTAGAGTTAAGTTACCAGCTGTTTTCCAATATTGTGTTATTATGTTTCTAGCTGCAGACATGCAAAATATTAGTAGGTCCAGTAAATTTTTGTGGACATCTATAAACAGGTTGAATAAAGCAAGCTTCAGAGTAGTTTGTGTCACCTGTCTCATAATAGAATAAACTTATTCAAATACTGTTTCCAAAATAATTGCTCAGGTTCGCATTCCACATATAGTAATATGAACCTAACTGTTGACATCCTCTCCGACATAAAGGACTTGCAACCTGTATCATTTCTTCAGTGTGCATTGCCATCTACATTTCAGCAGGGCATCTGAAGTAAGTTGTGCCTTGCAAATTTATCGAACTTATGTATGCACCTGTACTGTTTGTTTGTCTTCAACACCATATTATTTCGATGGATGAATTGTTGATGGATTGTCATGTAGGCTGCTTTGTGACTGTCAGATGCTGGCGTGGTTGCTTGAGAGTAAACAGGCAAGACTCCGACCTGTCTTTTCCAGGCTTTATTCTTGGTGCAAACTATTTACAGTGAAGAGTGTTGTAAGTTCATGTCTGGCTCAATCACTAGCAGAATCTGGGAGTGGTCGGTCTTTGTACCTCCCCCAACATAAAAGTCGCGTCACCCCCAGCCTTTCTGCTCCTCCCTGCGCCGAAGCCTACTGAGCAGAATAGGCGCTGGCCTGGGCGTACTTCCTGCCTCTCTGGTTTGCTCAGACTTGGTGTTGAGGCTCTCCCTAGCATTCCCTGGTCCCTGCACCTCTTCTCCACTCGCCGGAGGAGGAACTGCATTGCAAGATTTTCGGAGGCTCCCAAAACACAACTGCCCTTCCATCTCTCGCCTCTGAGCTGATGGCAGTTCCCTGACAGTGACCATCTGTGGTGAAAAGTGCTGTATAAATGTGGAGAATAAATGAAAATGAATTAAAAAATTGTGGGCACCAAAACTGGCTAATCCTGGCATTTAGTAACCAAACATACATGTCCACCTGTATGCCTAGAAAAACCACAATGTACAACAATGCAAAAATTACTTGCAGCAAAAGACCAATAAAGAGAAAAAGAGATATTATGAATGTAAAGATTTAGGTACCCCCCTGACTATGATACTCTGAGGGCAATGTGCAACCATATATTTAATGAACAAAATTAATTGGGGTGAGTGAATGCCTGTAACTTAAGACCAGCATATTAAACAATGAAATGTTACTCTAAATATTGTTTTACACTTGGATAAGCAAGACATGGTTCCCCCCACCTCTCTTTTGTTGGAGAGACGGTGCAGGTTCTAAATTACAGTTTAATTGAGGAATTGCAGTGACTGGCTTTATTTTCTGCTTTTTGTTTAGGCATTATAAAATGTGCCTGGATGCCAATGGCAATACCCAGAGGCATTCAAAGAATTCCACTCTTTGCATTATTATTATTAACCTCCCCAAACCCGTTCTTTCCGGCTTTGCTTGATTGAATTCTACTCTGTCAGTTGAATAAAGATATTTCATTAGCAGCGAAAGGGCAAAGCTGGGCAGTGATCTATCACCACACTCACCCTCTTCACTTACTGTGGATAGTGATGGGCAAATCTGTCAATTTCGGTTTCTCTGCAGCAGCTTTCACATGGCAGTTTATTCCATTTCCCTGACGTTTCCCTGACTGTTCATTTCCGCATTATATTTGAGATTTCAAACGATGCAAAAGCCACTTCCAGAAAACTAATGGGATATAGTACAATACATGCTTAGCACTCATTTCTATGTTATTTGATTCCAGGGAGTGGGGGATCCAGTTGCGGCCCCTTTCACCCAGAAAATTGCAGGAATAAAATGACAAAATTTGGAGAGGTATTGTCAGGGTACTGCCATCGGAACAGGGAAGGGAAGCAGAGGGACAGTTGGGTTACAGGGAACCTCCGAAAATCTTGTGAAGCAGTTCCTCTTCCTGTGGTGAGGAAAGCCACACCTCCAGTGGGGAAGAGGGGAAAGGACCAGAGGATGCTGCTGGGAGCCTCAGCACCGCTCCTGATCAAGCCAGCCAGGAGGGAAGCACTCCCTTTCCATCGCCCACCCTGCACAGAGGTGTAAAACACAAAGAAGGAAGGAAAAGTCTGGGGGTGACAAAGCTCTTATGCTGGGGGAGGTCCCAGAAACAACCACTCCCGGATTCTGCTAGCGACTGAGGCAGGCATGAACTTGTGGCTCTGTACTGTAAATAGTTTTGCACCAAAATAAAACCTGTTAAAGACAAGTTGGAGTCCTGACTGGTTACTCATGAGCAACCACCATTGTCATCTGACAGATATACCATGCCCACTGGTGTGAATGAAATTTAGCATGACATGCCACAGTCAAAAAGCCAGAGTTTCGTAACACAAAAGGGACTGAAGTATGAAAGGAATGCTAGAAAATGGAACAAATGGGATAAATATTTTAGAAAGCATACTGAAAAACGAACCTCTTCAGTTGATGCCTGTCTTCCAAAGGATTGGTGCCACCACACTTCTGAAGTCATGTGGAATTGGCCTCCTAATAGGATAGTATCTGCAGCATGCTCTCTCATGTACAACAGTGATTGGTTGGGTATGTAGGGGATGAGGTCCTAAGCTGGTCTCAGCCCATAGCTATATAGAGCTTTGTACATGAATCTTAGCACCTTGAACCTCGCTTAGAAGCCTTCCAGGACTATCACAGCCAGCACACTGACTTGGGTGGTGATGTGCAGTTTCAGTGAGATGTGGCCTCAGAGGTCTGTCCCAGTTGCTAGAGTAGTGGTTGCATTGGGACTAACTGCACTTTCTTACCAGCCCCACAGACCACACATGGCAGTAATCTAGCCATTAGATCAAGATTCTTCTTCTGAGATTCCCCTGAACCTTCAACAGAGCAGGGGATCTTTCTCAGTTCAGTTCCCGGAAAAAGAGCACTGGCTTTTACCATTTTATGTGAACATCTAGCCATTTCCAGCTCTCTCTGCACCCTCCTCACCCACTCTGCTTCTGCACCCAACACTTTGAATCGGGATCTTTGAGCGAAAACGTGACAAAATGATTAACTTTTGATTTTACTATCTTGGGTCCCATTATCTGAGACCACGAAGGGACTAATCAAGCACATTACTCAGATCATGTTCACACTGTGCTTTTTCGTCATCATTTTAAAAGCAACTATTTCTTGCCTTCTCCACTGTGGGGACGGTCAATTACATCGTGTCCCAACATGAAGGGTGGAGGGGAGAAGGGAAGGCGATGCTTGAAACCAGTAAACAATAAATATTTAATTAGCTGTCCATTTAGACAATCACAGCAGGCAGCAATTCATCACGGGCTTTTCATTTCATATTCATTGACATGTCAGTAATGCAAACTTAGCATCTCAGCTCAGCCAAAGGCTCGGCCGTGGCCTTTAATGAGATCAGACTGAGATGACGTTGAGTTGATCTGAGCCTGTGATCTCAGCCTCCAACTCCCTCTGTTCCAGCACAGATCGTTACTACACTTCAAGCAGCAGCAGCATAAGGATGGAATGTGCATATTAGAATCTCACTTACTTTTTAAAAGGCCCCTTCTCTGAATCCAAAATATATCACAGTGTTTGTAACCTTCCAGGAAAGGGGCTCCTGGCGCTTTCAGATTAATAATACTATTGCAAATGCAGAAAGATCTACCAAAGCGTTAATAAGATTCTTCTATGGGAAAGGGGGCCAATACATACCGGCAGCCTCCCAGGTCTTTGCTGCCAAAATACTATCACAACTGTTATATGGATCCCAGATCTGCAGCTTTAAAAACCTTACTCTCCTAGAGGCATTCCAAACTAAGTTTTTCCGCTGCCTGCTGGGGATACCCTCTTGCGTATCCAACACAGCGGTCCATTTGGAGGTTGGGCAAATTCCTATCAGTACTCGGATATGGATATTGAAGATTCATTATTGGCTAAAGCTTATTTTCTTCCCGGTTGGGCTGGCACCTTTAACACTATTAGATAACTACCAATCTAAATGGAAAGTTACGCTGCTGGAAAAGCTCAAAGGCTTGGGGATCCCACTACAGACCCTGATAGCGACAGGCTTCGAGAAAGCTAGGACTACAATTCACCAGCATATCTGGGACGTAGAATTACAATGCCACATGACCGAAATGATCAAACACTCAGCAATAAGGGACCATGGGAGAGGTTTCTCTCCGTCTTCAGGTACCCAAATACAGACGGTCTTTTACTCTCGCCAGATTCAACGTTCTCCCTTCTGCCTTACTTCAGGGCAGATTTGAGGGTAAACCATATATAGCACGGGTCTGCCCTTGTGGCTCATTGGAAGTTGAAACTGCTCTACATGTACTATTACGTTGTCGTCTTTATGAGGATATACGTTTGACTTTTATTACACCTGTTTTGCAAAAGTCCAGGAAAGAATCGGAACTCCATAGCTTAAAACTACTGCTAGAGGATAAGAATCCCAAGACTACATTAAATGTAGCCAAATTCTGTGTGTCTGCAATCAATCGCAGGAAGCACGTGGTATCCCATAATGACCAAACTCCCAAATGTTAACTACAGGGAGCACACTAATAATTAATTTTAATTTTTATATTTAAATCCTTGTCATACTCATATTGTCCTTTGTATTTCTGATATTTTTATGATCTGTGATATTGTGTGTGTTGATGCTGGTCTGTGACCGTATTAATAAATTCATTCATATCACAGTGTTTGCAAGAAGAGGAATGATGGGGGTTAAAGGGTATACAGTGGTACCTCTGGTTATGAAGGCTTCTGGTTACAAACACTTCAGGTTACGAGCTCTGCTAACCGGGAAGTAGCTGCTCCTGGTTGCAAATTTTGCCCCAGGATGTGAACGGAAATCGCGTGCCAGAGGTGCACGTGCAGTGGGAGGCCCCATTAGTGAAAGTGCACCTCAGGATAAGAACAGTTTCAGCTTAATAATGGATCTCCGGAATGAATTAAGTTCGTAACTAGAGGCACCACTATATATAGTTACATGCTACCCCAGTCTCTGAGTGGCGAGAGACTCCAGAGTTTCCTTGAAATGAAGGTCAGTGGAGACTGTGTTTTCTTTAGGATACATGGTTTTATTTGCACATCCATACATCCTGACCATAGGATGGATGACTTCCCAGCATTAACACCCCAACAGGTCTTGCTTCTCTGCTTGGTTTCCAGGGGAGCCCCAATGTCTACCACAGAGCCAACACACCTCTGTCTGCAGCTTGTAATGCCAGCCCAACTCCCACAACAACTCTGTGCCTTACACAAGCCCTTTGGTCAATTCTTCTCCATCCTAGGATGATATGATACCCAGACACATGAGGTGGGGAAATCCCAGCCATTTGTTCCTATGGCAAAAGACCTGGTTCTTTTCAGATGCAAATGATGGGTACTTAGCTTAGCGGATATATAAAGCTGGCTTATGCTTATGCTCAGCCCATGGCTCCATGTAGTCCAGTATTTGATGGAAAACCTGTGATCTTCCAGTTGTTGTTGGACTTACATCAGTCCCAGGCAGCATGGAGGGTGGTCCTGGATGATGACATTTGTGGGTCCTCTGGATTTTTGTGCTTCAGCCCTCCAGTGGACAACCATAGGAATAGCACCAAATCCAGCAGCCTAGAAATCTTAGTATTTTCAGTTTCTCAAGCAAACCCCAGGTCTAGAGTTTGAGCCCACTGGTCAGCTCTCACAAGGAACAGTATAAGAGGCCAAAAACTATCTGGAGGCCTTGCTGATTCAACAACAGTTTGTGACTTGTGCTTTGAGAATTGGACACGACCTTCTGGCTGAATCTTCACATTGATTCTGGCCTTTGCTCCAGCTTGGCCATTCTAGCTTCTGATCTTCAGATTTGGACCATTCTGGTGTCCTCTGACTCATGCTTCCTACCAGCCTTTTCCTCAGACACTAGCCAGTCTTTGACATTATTGAACACAGCCTGGCACACTCTGCGTGAGACAAATTGCATCATCCCTATGTAAGACTGCCTGGGAATTATGAACTATCTGAAATAACAACAACACTCATATTATTAAAAAGATACATAACAATTGGCCAGATTCAAGCCCACTGTCATGGTCCTGTCTACGGGTGATTGAAGTCCCGGCTGAGGACGTTGGGACCGGGGGCAAGATGGTGGGGTGGGAGCAGGAACGAGAGTCCAGAAGCCAGGGGTCTGAGGGTCAGGAAGCAGGGAGTCAAGAAGTCAAGGGTCCAAGGGTTGAGAAGCAAGGAGGCATGAAGTCAAAGGGTCCAAGTGTTGAGAAGCAAGGAGTCAAGGAGCCGAGGTCCAAGGATCAGGAAGCAAGGAACCAAACGCAACAAGGCAGGAAACGTGTTGCTGTGGGAAAGAGCTGAAGGGAAATGCTGACCTTATATTCCTTCCCGGCTCTTGCCACCAGGTGCAGTGAGTTACCAAGCAGCCTCACCTGTGTGGCCGTGCCTTGCCTCTCCAGAGCAAACTTAGGAAGGCCCCAGTCCTGCGAAGCCCTACTGGTCACAGGGCCTGGCTCCTGCACGCACTCCTGACACCCACTGCCTAAGGACTGTTTACAAGGAAGCATTTCAGCAGTCTTTTTTTGGTGTTGGTGGTGGGGAGGAATGCACACATGGCTTTAAATGTCACATAATGGAGTGCAAAGCTTAATTTAGAGCAAGACAGCTTAAAAGCCGCATGGAGTTGATTGATGAGACACCCCAGTTGTAATGATGGCTTACCACGCTTTCTGTTGCTAACAGTGAAGTTTGAAACAATGATATATATTTAGCAAAAAAGAGAGTAGAGCTTTGGTATTCCACTGCTCTACACAGATGTTAAATAATGATAATGGGCCAGAGACAGCATTTCACACAAAACAAGTCCTCAATGTAATAAATGAAGGGGACTGTTGTTTGTTTGCTTGTTGGTGATGCTTATTTATTTATTCATTTTTTAAAAAACAATTCACTCAGAATCAAATAGCTCTCATTGTTCATACTGCAGCAAAGGGGAGGGCATGTTTTTAAAATACCTATTTTTAACTGCTTTTTACTGATATTTTTAGTGCTCTATTCCTTTTTGTAAGCCACAGAGGTTTTAGTACAATCAAGTGCTATATAAATTTTGCTAAATAAAATAAATCAGTATAACAACTTAGTACCACGCCCAGCAATCTTATGTTGGCAACCATTTTCCTGCCACCAAGGAACAACACTTGATGGTCAGGGAAAGAAAATATATTTAACAACAACAAAAACAAAAACAACGACAACAACACTGCTCTCTACCTAATGAAATCATTTAAAAATACATCATAAGAAGTAGCCGGGGTTTAAAAAGAAGATCACAGTGTGATGTGACATGCTTTTTCTTTTCTTTTTTCTTTTTTTGCATTCAGGAATTCAGGAATTTGCACCTGATTCACAACCCACAACATGATTCATTCATTCAGAATTAAATGGTGAATTGCAAATTGGAATATGACATGAGATGACAGCTTGTGTATATTAATATGAAGATTCCACAGAGCATCCCAATTCAAAAGCAGATTGAGATGTAGTACAGTATAAAATCAAAGTGGATGATTCAAGTCTGGATGACTATCATGCCTATTTGGAGCCATTTTTTTATGCCTGGGGCTTATAAACAGGGAGGTGCTGAATAACAATCGATCCCTGTTCTCCATTACTTTGTTGAATGTCTTTGTAAAAAGCCACCAAGACTAGTGGCAATCATCCCATTTTGTGGGAGTGAGTTCCTTGAGTTGAAATGAAAGCAGCAAACAGCACTTTGGACAAGTTTGATCTGGATTCCAGTAGGATGTAGTTAATAACTCAAACCATGTATTTATCATGCTGGACACAGGCTGGCCTCAACCTGGATGTTAGTACCAGCATTGCTTAGCTTCAGTGAATGAAGTCCTTCTGAGCACTCCATCCCCAAAGCTATAGGACTGCTGCCTTGGAAAGAGCATTGCTTTTATCAGAGCAGCCTATAAAGGTGGAAGTATCAACATTTTGCTATAAGTATTTAATATTTTAGGCCACATGAAAAATCACAGATCACCAGCTAAATATTGCAGAAGATGCTTTCTTAATTGTTTGCATAAACCTGGTAGCATAGAAAGGTTCTCAGCAAATGTTGCCCAATTAAAATAGAAGATGCTTGAAGATGCTCCAACGTCTGTTGGAGGATTCAGCTAAGCTATAAGATATTATTACTATTACTATTTACTATTAATCTGCCCAGCTGTGCCTTGATGATATTGCTGTATAATTCACTGATTATTTAAAGAAAGGCAGAACAGGAATATTACAAATAGATAAAACAAACTAGTCCTGTCATTCTTTTGGATTTTTATATGTTTTTTTTTATTTTTATTGCTCTACATTGGAATGCAGCTGTGACAATATTTAGGCAGCAAAAAGCACCCAGAAGAGAATCTCAGATTTAGGTAGACAGGGTTTTAACTTAAGACAAAATTGCAGCTGGTGGGAAAGTTGCATTCTAACACGTTTCACTAGTCCCCATGTGGGCCTTAAGTATTTCAGTGCAGGTATTTCATCAATTATTTCTCATCCCCCTGTAAAAGGTGATCTGTTGCCACCCTCTGCTTAACAGCTCCCTAGTCAGGCACAGGAGAGGCTGGCCTTGCTGGAACCCTTCCTACCTCCCTCAGATAAATCTATTTCCTGACATTTTACAATGGGGGGATTTATTGTTTTGGCCCCCTTTTCAAGGTGAGGGAACAGCCACATTTATGCCATAAATGCAAAGTGCTATGACACCACTTTAAACAGCCATGGCTTGCCCCAAAGAATTCTGGGAACTGTGCCTCCCTGCCCGCTTTTTGGCCAAAGGAAAGGGTATAAATGTTTGTGTGTGTGATATTTCTTCCTGCCTTGAAGGACGCCAAGGCCAGCCTGGGTTGGCCATTGGCCCAGGGACGTGGGTGGTGCTGTGCCTCTTGGGCTTGCCGATCGGAAGGTCGGAGGTTCGAATCCATGTGATGGGATGAGCTCCCATTGTTCTGCCCCAGCTTCTGCCAACTGGCAGTTCAAAAGCATACTAGTGCAAGGACACAAGTAGGTACAACTGTGATGTCTCCATGCGCTCTGTCACTCGTCAAGGTGTCCTGTTGTGGCAGAAGTGGTTTAGTCATGCTGGCCACATGACATGGAAAGCTGTCTGTGGACAAATGCCTGAAAAGCAAGATAAACGCTTCACCCCATAGTTGCCTTTGGCTGGACTTAACCATCCAGGGTCCTTTACCAGGACCTGAAGATACTCCTCTAACAAGGCTGCTACTCACAGTTCAGTGTTTCACCTCATGAAGCAGCTGCACACAGATCCAGCAGCTCCTAGCAGGGTGTATCTACATTCATGTGCATTAAAGGCAAGGTGACTTCATCCACCTGGAGCAAACTGGTGGCACCCTCTAGATGTTGTCAGACTCCAGTTCCCATCAGTCCCAGTCAGAATGGCAAATAGTTGGCATGATGGAAACTGCAGTCCTGCAGTCCAGGAGGTATCTGGACCCAACACAGTGTGGATCCAGAAACCAAGGACCTGCTGTTTATGGCAAAGTGGCAAACAGAGAAAGGGTAAGAAAATTTAGTCCTTTCACGATCTGTAGCTAATCCTTTCCTTCTCCCAGGCCTTTGGCTAATTAAATAATATTTGGCCTTTTAAACTGAGGGAGGGGGTGGTTATTGCTTTTGTTTGTTATTATGTGTTTCTGTGTTGTAAACCGTCCTCTGAATTTCTGGCGAAGGGCAGTATAGATATTTAAGAAACAATAATAATAAAAAAATGTCCAGAGAGCTACAGGCAGAGCCATAGTTAGGTGATCTTGCAACCCTGGCAGAACTGTGATCTTGCACCCCTAAAGGTAAAGGTAAAGGTACCCCTGCCCGAACGGGCCAGTCTTGACAGACTCTGGGGTTTGTGCGCCCATCTCACATCTATTGGCCGGGGGCCAGCGCTGTCTGAAGACACTTCCGGGTCACGTGGCCAGCGTGACAACGCTGCTCTGGCGAGCCAGAGCCGCACACGGAACGCCGTTTACCTTCCCGCTGGTAAGCGGTACCTATTTATCTACTTGCCCCGGGGGTGCTTTCGAACTGCTAGGTGGGCAGGCGCTGGGACCGAGCAGCGGGAGCGCACCCCGCCACGGGGATTCGAACCGCCGACCTTTCGATCGGCAAGCCCTAGGCGCTGAGGCTTTAGCCCACAGTGCCACCCGCGTCCTCTTGCACCCCTAGCCACTGACAAAATATCTCTTCTTTCTGCCTCTCCTCCAACCCACCCACCCCATTCAATTCACCCTCAATTTAAAACCTTTTCTTATGAGGCAATAATCAACATTTTTATTTATGGACATATTTTTAGCTGATTTTGCAACCCCTCTCACCTGCGCCCCCTGGTGGGTGCCCACCTCTCCACCTATGGCCCTGGCTACAGGTAGCTGATACTTGGCTGAGAGGGTTAATTTCTACAGGGAGGTTTGAGCTGAAGAATTCAGAAAGAATGAGAATCAAGGTAAAGAAGAAGAGCGATAAAGGGACCATATGGTAGAAATCTATTCATCCACGAATGAATGAAGCTTTCAAGCGGCTGCTGTATATTCTTCTATGGAAAAGGAGCTCTGGTAGAAATGTGTTTACTAAATACATCATTATCATGCATTGGTACTGCCGCACGAGCCATTTTTCAGGTTGTGCATGATAAATCTATAGGCAGCCCTAGATCATTTGCGTTGCTCGACTCAACCAAGCACATGACAAAAGTTAATTAGAGTATCGCTGCCTGGGACAGGATTACCTGCTGAGAATGTTCCATTGCTCACGGCAGTTCAGCCAAATGGTTACCCACAATGATTTTTATTATTAATAAATGCACGGCGCAGTAATTATAGACTTTTTACAAGCAACACAGACTCATCTCCAGTGTCGTTAAACCATTATGCCACTCGGAGAGACACACATCGCGCAGCATCTGCGATGCTTTAGTGGAAGGTTTGGTGTCAATAACACCATTTGTTATTCTTATAAATAATAATGGAGCACATTTTAAATGGCCCAGTGACGCTCATCCTAATTGGTGGGCACAGTTAACAGCAAGGCGGGAGGAATTTGGCCAGTTCAAGTTTACAAGAAACAAGACAGCAAATAAACAAACCTATCCACTTCTGTTTCAAATAGGAAGTCAGATACCCCACACCCTTTGAAACTCTTTCCATTTCTTGCATGCAGGTGTTCCCAATCTCAGTGGCCAGCATCTTCAAGTAGGGCAGGGGAAACCATCCCATCCTGAAACTTTAGAGAGATGCTGCCAGTCAGTGTGGACAACACTAAGCTAAATGGGCCAGTGGCATTACCCAGTATAAGGCAGCTTGCTATGTTTTTCTAGGGAAGGGCCGTAGCTCAGTGGTAGAGTATCTGCTTTGCATTGAAGACAGTCCTAGGCTCAGTCAGTGGCGTAGCGTGGGTTGTCAGCACCTGGGGCAAGGCAAGTAATTTGCACCCCCTAACCTGTGGATTTGCGCCCCCTAACCCATGGATTTGCGCCCCCTAACCCTAACCCCAGATGTTGTGCCCGGTGCGGCCGGGCCCCCCCTGCACCCCCCACGCTACGCCACTGGGCTCAGTTCCCAACATCTCCAGGTAGGGCTCAAGAAAACAGAATAAAGTGCTCTCTGACTGCAGCCTAAGTCTGAGAAAATGTGGCATTTCACCGTTGTCCATACATGCCATATAATTATATATATATATGCGGCCATATAATTGTAGATACAGTGGTACCTCAGCTTACATACACTTCAGGTTACATACACTTCAGGTTCCATACGCTACAGGTTACATACGCTTCACGTTACACACTCTGCTAACCCAGAAATAGTGTTTCAGGTTAAGAACTTTGCTTCAGGATGAGAACAGAAATCATGCTCCAGTGGCATGGCGGCAGCAGGAAGCCCCATTAGCTAAAGTGGTGCTTCAGGTTAAGAACAGTTTCAGGTTAAGTTTGGACTTCCGGAACGAATTAGGTACTTAACCTGAGGTACCACTGTATATGAAGAAATGTCTCTCCCCACCTCACTGATTATGCTTGGCTGTTTCCCCTGCAGTTGGATCAGTTATTTACTTCTCTTTTGATTTTATCCTGTTTTAAGGCCAAAAAATGGTATATCAATAACATTGCAAACTAACTTCTTAACTTATTGTGTAGGACAGCTTCATGCATCATGAATCCACTGGAAACACTGGCATTTCCTACAGACAGTATGCAACACTGGTGGATTTCACACACGAGTGTACTAGAGAGGGGGAAGATGTTTGATGAAATTCACATTCATCTACCTAATTCACACCTTCCAAAATAATTTACAAAGTGAAATGCAGCCATGCTTCAAAATTCGCACATCTCTGAATTTTGCAATGCACTTTCCTGGCCACACAAGGTATACAAAAATGCATTTATGATAGTTAAGCATTCATGGAAATGCATATATTGGTGAAAATAACACACAAAGATGCATTACGTTTCTGGAAACTGCTAGGCAAAAATATATCTATTAAGCAAAACAGCATGCAAAAATGTGTATACCAGGAGAAATTTGTACTAAGATGCTGGAGAATTTTCACGAGGGCTTAAGAGATAATAATTTGCAAACTGATGTTGAAATGTGGAGAACTGAATGTAAGGTTGGAAAAATGAGAAACTGAAAGAAACCAAAATTCAGATGTCCACTCATCCCTAGGACATGCACATATCCTTAAAGTAAACACTGGTATGTGCTCGTTTCGGAAACCTCTGGTTTCCCAGAGAGCTACACTACCCTGGCACACTCACACTCCTGTGTGTTGATGCTCACTTGCTGTGTGTTTGTTGTGGGAAATGGGGATTTAACCCTTGATGTTTCCTGCAGCCTCTGTGATGGAGGAGCTGCCATTAATTTTGACTTATGAAAACTTGGGGGGGGGGAATTGAAGGTCCCTGTTGCAACAAGTTCATGATGTTTTGTAGGTGCTGCTGAAGTATCCTTGGCCACACCCCATTTTGTTGTATTGATTTTGTCAAGAAGAAGCAGCAGTAGCAGCTGAAGACAGTAATAATAAGGCTAAACCATAGCGTGAGAATTATAAAACAGAATATACCATAATGTGACTGTCAGCTGATATATTTCACCCTGATGTCATTGTGACGGCTGCTGTCCTGGAGGGCAAAAGAAACCCCCCAGGTAAACTCACAGGTGGCTTCAGAGGTAATTAAGGAATGGTTTCTGAATCATCCTTCCGACTTGTCATCTGGCATTTACAACACACAGCATTTGTCAACATGAGGGCAATTCTGTTCATGTAATTACCGATGTAAACTGCACATTTTGTCTTTAAATAGAAGCTTGTTATGAAATTCATTTAACACCTTTGGATTCAGTCAAATGCAAAACTCCCAGGCCAGATTCCAGGTTCACCTCCTCTAGATTCCTGCAGAAATGACATCCAGGATGTCTGGTTTTAGTAAAGCCCAAAGGATCTGCTCTATAGCCACTCCACAAAATATTTAGTGGCCGAATGTGGTTGCTGGATGAAGCATGAAAGGAATAAGGGCACAAAAAAGATCTTAACACTGGACCTTCCAAATCTAACTCTTGTCCATCACACACCTTTACCTGGAATTGGCTTATGGAGCCCATCCATGGATGCAGTAGAGTGGTGCTCGTCAAAGCAGTGTGGAAATGTTTTCCCTATGGGAAATAGCCTCCCCACCAGTAAGACCCCATCTGCACTTTGCAGCAGCATCCAACTTTAAAGTGTCATAGCTTTCCCTCTAGCAAAGAATCCTAGGAACTATACTTTGCTAAGGGTGCTGAGGCCCTCTAATTCCCCTCAGAGAGCTACAGATCCCAGAGTTTTTTGACAATCAATCCCTGTTCCCAGGGAACTCTGGGAATTGTAGCTCCATGAAGGGAAAAGGGGTTTCCTAACAACTCTCAGGCTGGAATAAGTTCCTCAAGTCTGTTTTATACTATATGATGATCATCTGCCATTGTCTTTTCATTTCTGCATCTCTCTGTGGCTCTTTGCTCCAGCAATCAAGTCCTTGGTCAATGCAATGTGCAATAACTCACCAGTGTTGGGTATAAGCACAGGAGGAGTGGAAAGGCAAATTTTTCTCTGTGCAGATGACATTCGGTTATACATCACCCACCCTTACCTTGGCAGCGAAAGTTTCCGATTGAACTAGGGGGATCAAGTTTGGGATTTTTGATAATGAAATGAAGAAGTTTTATTCTTTTATTACTATTAAAGACAGATGATACAAAATGGAGCAGGTCCATTTTCTGGGAATGTTAGTCTCTCTTCATACCAGTAACAACACTGCAAAGGGCAGTAAAGGTTTATGAATTCCATCTTACCTATGTTCTGAACCTGAAACTGGCACTATCCCATTCATAAGCCTATCAGCCCAGTCCTCACTTACATTAAAAAACAGCAACAACTGTGTAAGCGTAGCCACACTATCAGGACACCACAAAAATGTTGTACAAGCAGAGGGGATACACATGCAAAGTGACTGGGAAAACAATTTAAAATCTAGCCTTGGGTGTGAGCCCTGCTACTGGGAGAGACTGCAAAGTCACCTGATACTTGAGATTCAAAGACAAATATCAAAATAGACAATTTCCTTCTGTCCAATAGGTGTATGCATCAGATAAAATATTCAGAAGTATTCTGTTCCCACCGCCATCATTGGTACTAATAGGAATGATCATTAAATGAAGAGAGGCTTCTACAGCAGTTCGTCCATAGGAAAAAAAATGCAAGAAAGGAGGAAAAGGAACCAATTTCAGCAAAGGAACAACAGGGGGAAAAGAAAGAGAAGCAGACAAGAGTTATTACTGATCTACGGTGAGAAAGATTAAAGGCAGCACCTACCCGGTGGAATTCTGCAAAATAACCGGCACATAAGATCAAAGGGGATACAGAGTGAAAGCTCATGGCTATTAAACTGGCAAAAAAAAAAAAAAGCACATACAGAAAGTAGGAATGAGATTGTTAGCAAAGGGGACATAAGAATTTCTCTCTCCTTCTTTTTGATCAGAAGAACAAAATATGGTGGGTAAGCAGAAGGGTTTTGATAGAGATTTGATTTTGTGTCTGCAGAGGAGAAAAAGGTCTTGCGACTTGGAATTGGGCACTCTGGGTGCCAAATTCAATGGTTTTGCACTCTGCACCATTATGAAAGGTCAACTGAAGAGGGAACCTTTTTTTGTTGGCTATGCTTGGGCATCTTCAGTGGAAGCTGGCCCAAAGGAGGTACTGAAGCAGGAAGAAGCAGGGTCATATCTCAGAGGTAGAAAGCATCTGCTTTGCATACAGGATTCTTTGGGAGACATCATGTGGCTTTAAATGTCGTTTAAATCAAATGCATGTTATGTAGGCAGCCATCATTGCACCAAAGTAAGTGCTATCCTAAACTTTCCAATGCAATTAACCATCACTTTCCTTACAGCAAAAAGCCCAGTCTTTGGGGGAAGCAGGTTTGTCATGCAAGACCTCAACTACAATTGCTCAACCTCTGAATCTGCTAATAGGTGATTAGATCCCATCCCCAAACAGTAACAATCAGATAGCACCCCATATTATTTGTTTTTATTGTGCTTTCTTTTAAAAAACGTTTTATTGCTTTTATGATGCATTTTTGCATATGGCATAGAGCATTTTATAATACTGGGCTTAAATAAATAAATAATAAACAAATAAAATGTGCTTTTATGGTGTGCACATTTCTGTTTGGATCTTAACCAGACTGATGCCGACCAGTGGTTTCTTGAGGTTGAGCAAAAGCACTGCCCTTTTTACCTACCAATCCCTCTTAAAGTTTTCGCTGATGTACTGTGACTGCACTTTCCAAAGTAGCCTGTGGGGATATTCATCACTGTGTTCATTGAGGTTAATCCAATCACAGCTAATGACGATCTCCTGTCCAGCTATGGATATGAGACAAAAAGGGGTCTTATTAAATGCATTCTTGTGCCTTAACACTTCCAGCCATCCCCAAAGAAATTCTGCTGCCTCCAATCCATCAGCCGTCGCACAGCAGTGGTGGAGGCAGTCATTATCAGGTGGGGGAAATTCCCCCTCCCCCCATTGGCAGGGTGATCAGTGGCTTTCAAGATCTATGGCTTTCTACCTGAGCAAACTTCTAAATCGCCCTTTGTGATTGATACTGGCAGTGCTTTAAGGAACTGAATCATTCAGTGTTGCAGAAAATAAGGTGCTACTTAAGGGGTTGGATTTTTTAAAAGTATATACTTTAACCTCTGGGTTGTTGCAGATGACAAATAAGCGGGGGGGGGGGGGCAGTAAACGATGGATAGTTTCTCAGTGACTGGACTCCAGGCTTGGTGGAGTTTCATGGACCTTATAAGTCAAGGATAGGGAGCCCGCAGCTCTCTGGATGTTGTAGTACTCCAAATCCCATCAGTCCCAGCCAACATGGCCAATGTTCAGGAAGTCCTAGAGGGATAGTATGTTTAGTTTATGTTAACGTACTCACTGTTTTCTGTACCACCTTCATGTATTTTATTCAGCTGGAAAAATAATGAGTGATCTGAGGTTTGTACCTTGGGCCTTCTGCATGCAAAGGGTGTGTTCTACAGCTGACCTGCGGTCCCTTCCCTAAAGAAATGTGAAATGTTAGGCACCCTCATCCAGGCAACTGGATTTTCATCCAGCAGTTGCACCACCTTGGCCAACCTGGATTTAGGAGAACATACTCTGCTGATCTAAGGTGCGGTTTCACCTTCGGATGTGACTCTATAACTACTAGATACCTTTTTTATTTTATTTTTAGGAACTGATTTGCCCTCATTATCTGAGGCAAAGTCACTGAAGATGCAGTTTCGGAACAGAAGGACTCGTCTTCCGTTTCCCTGCATTGTGTCAAGCAGCCCCCAAAAAGCCAGCTGTCAGTCTTACACATCATTAAGAAGCAGGTTCCCTATGGGGGAATGTTCATGTATAGCATCTCTCTCGTTTGCTTTGCTTTGCTGAGAATGGTGACTATTCCCCTCACGGAGTCTATATCCGGAACACCACATCTTTGAATGATGCACGGGTGCTTTTCCAGAGCCAGAATAATATATCTGAAGGGGAGAATGGTGGGGAGGTCAAATCAAGAAGATGTTTAATGATCAGGGAAATGCAGAAGCTTTGTGGAAGTGCAGTCTATTACTTTAACGGTGGTTCAACAGGAAAACATCACACTGGAAGAAAGAATAGGCATGCCACAAATATCCACATCTTGGAAGTATATTTTACTCCTGAAGTGTTGTAATTGCAATAACAAAAATATGTATTTTTGCTTTGGCAGATGAGTGTCTTGAACAAGAAACAGGTTTGCAATAATTTCCTTGGGTCTACTTTAAAAACACACCAGTCTAATGGGCTGTACTGTTGTACTGTTGTTAGGGATGTGAGAAAGCACCACTTCCCCTGTATTCATTGCATGAGCCTTGTTTCCATTCCACTGCAGTTCACTTTCTGCTGAAACCTATATTATATGTCTTGCTGATTCCTGCAACAAAATTATGCCCCATATATAAGTCATTGCACAAATTATGTAATTTATGTTGTCGTTACCCATGTCGTGGAACGCCCGTGCAAGGTTAGAGAGGTTAGATTAGCTCCCTCCTTGTTATCTTTCTGCCAGCAGGCTAGTCCTTTGCCAACTAGGTGCAAATGAGGTTGACATCAGGGGCTCTGTCAGGGCAACTGGTATTTTAATGCTGGTTTGAAATGTGTTGTGTTGTATTGTATTGTATTGTATTGTATTTATTTATACTTTTAAAGTTTATACACTTCAGGAATTTTACAATCATTTTGACATTTCAAAACTTGACTTCCTTCCCCCTTCCTGCGGTTCCTTAGATTTGTTTTTAATATCTTCTGCATATCCAAATTAACTTAATTTGCTCATTTATTCATTTTCTTAAAATACGTACTCTTATAAAACTGCAGGTTATTACAGTAACACTGCCAATGTTTTTATCTGTTTATAACTTATCTGTAAATATTCAATAAACCATTTCCATTATTTTATTGTTATGTTGATTTCTTATTCTTCAGTGAGTTTCTTTTTTCTTGTCTCCTCCCCTGTTTTCTTACATCATGGAAGCTGAAATCCTAAAACTTTCTCTGCCCTGCTCTGTCCACCAGTAGAGAATCACTTGCTCTTATGATGGTTTTCATTGATGGGTTTATGACATAGGTAGGCAAACTAAGGCCCAGGGGGCCAGATCCAGCCCAATCACCTTCTAAATCCGTGGACGGTCTGGGAATCAGTGTGTTTTTACATGAGTAGAATGCATCCTTTTATTTAAAATGCATCTCTGGGTTATGTGGGGCAAAGGAATTCATTCTTTTTTTTTTCTTTTCCAAAATATAGTCCGGCCCCTCACAAGGTCTGAGGGACAGTAGACCGGCCCCCTGCTAAAAAAGTTTGCTGACCCCTGGTTTATGACTTGCTTCCAGGCCCTTTCACCTTCTGAATGACTTCTATCCCAGCTGAGGCTCTGGTCTAGAAAGGAAACTTAGCCTTCAATACATCAAATATTATCTAAATTCTACCTTTATTTATTTCTAACATTCACTAATTCTAGCAGTTATGGGTGCCCTTGCACCCTCAAACCTCAGATCTGTAACTATTGTTTCTGGACTGAAAGCAACAACAACACTTAATACCAATCATGTTCACAAGAATAATCTGCATTTCAGACATGGGATGAATAAGTGAACACCACCCATTTCTGCTTCTGTTTTTGTTGGCATTCTCCAACTTCCCTAGCTGTTCTTCACTAGATGAATTAAACGCAGAGCAGTGCTTCCAATCTGTGAAGCTCCCTGGGCTTTTGGGTGGGGGAACAATTAGAGACAGTGACCTGCAACACGCACAACCCTGATATGGACCCATTCTGCAAATGAATGAATGAATAAATAAGTAAGTGTGTGTGTGTGTGTGTGTGTGTGTGTGTGTGTGGAGAAATGCCCAAAAATGCAATGCCAAGGACAAAGGGAGTCAGAAAGAGACATGAAAATAAAGGGGCCAGTTTCACAGAAACTCCCTAAGGAAGGATGTGTCAAGTTGGGGAAGAGAGATTGTCAGATGAAGCTTCATGGATTGGAGTTTTAATTTGAAAGTGGTTGTGTTGACATAAAACAATATAAATGTCAGGGCACTGTTGCTTTCCCTAAAGGTCAAAAAGAAAGAGCATACAAAAACTGTCTAAAGATGACGTCCCTGAATTGCTATTTTCAAATATTTAGTCAATGTGGAGGGGGTATCTATTAATTTCAGTTGTAGAGTGGTCAGGTAAGAATCAGATTGAGCCAAATCTACACTAACTTAACTCTTCTGGACAAAACTCCAAAAAGAATGGATATGAATCTCACCACAGGGTGTATTCAGATGTGGGGAAGATTTTGTTAGTTTTCCTAATTATAATGCTTGTGCTTCTGTCCTGTTCTCTAACATTTGTTTCACACTGCATGATGGAACTGTGGTTTTTTGACTGATATAATGACATGTCACACGCAATTTCATTCACACTAGTGGGTGTGGGAGGACGCATCAATGCACATCACTGGACAATGGTGCTGCTTCCTTCACATATTTACACGTGTGCTTCTGTTCACCCCATGATTCCCCCATGGAAACAGCAAGAAAGAACTGTACGCCAACATATTTGCCCTAAATTTCACCACTTTACTCAGGGCTGGCCCACCCATGAGGCAAGGTCAGGCCAGAGGCGTAGGAAGGAGGGTGCAGGGTGGTGGTGGCCCATCTCAGATATCACCCTGACGTGGGGTGACAAAATGGCAGGCGGCACTTGTCACCGTGGGGCCTTCAGTGTGCATGAGCCATGCGTCTCGGCACCCACAGGCTCTGCGATGTCTGCTGCCGCCTCCCCCCAGCTGTAGGGCAGCTGAGGCCCCACTGCGTGCCCTGTCCCATATGGGCATAGCTGTCAACTGTTCCCTTTTCTTGCGAGGAATCCTATTCAGAATACGGGAATTTCCCTTAAAAAAAGGAAAACGTTGGCAGCTATGCGTATGGGTGCCGTGTGCCCTGTGGTGCACGACGCCCATAGGGACGACACAGAACAGGATGACACGGTGCGCGGTGGCATCCATGGGGATGGGGCACGCTGTGGTGCCCACAGGGACAGCACGAGCACCCTGCTCCATCCCTATGGGCATCACGCCCTGCCGCTATGGGTGGTTTGCCCCTCCCCTGGGCACGCCGCCCCAGGTACCTAAGAGGCTTCCTCCGCCACTGCGTGAGGCAGCCATAGGATCATATTGGGACAGTAGATCTGGCCTCCAAGGAATGCATCGTCTGCTGCTGCCACCTCTGTCACAGTGGCGGCGGCAGCAGCAGCAGCAGCTGAATCACCCTACTTGGAGGCCAGATTCCCTGCCTCCTTGGCAGCCCTCCTCCCAAATTCTGCCTCTACAGTGGCCTCTTGGTGAATAAGAGGTGCTGCTTGTCTCCTCCCACCCCTAGGGAGAAAATGATGGGGCTGCTTTCTGGGGTTTCCTGGGCTTTGCACCTGCCCAGTGTGATCTTTACTCCCCCCCCCCCCGTTCCTGAGGTAGTTCTTCACTCACTGCTTCATTTCTGGTGGGAAGGGGACCATTTTGAGGTTCACCTTAAGTGCCAAAATGTATCGGGCCAGCCCTGACTTTACTCCCATTATTTCCTGGGTTAAGTGGGCCGCAAATGGAATCAGATAACACACAAATGAGTGCTAAACATGCACTCTATTCCATTAGTTTTCCAGAAGCGGCTTTTAGGTCATGGGAAAGCTCAGACAGTAAGTGTAGTTAGGGTTGTAAGTAACCAAAAAGTGACCTACCTGCTCAATTGATCTTCCTGCATAATCTGCCCTTTTTACGCATTGCAGTATTGCTGATATTGCCTCAGTCATTTATCATCAACTGGTTTATTCTAATTCATGGGGTGAATTTTTTCTTATTGTCCTTAGCCAATACTTTGTTTATATAATCACATGATATTATATGAGAAATGGATTCTTGAATGTTGTTGTTTACTTTTAGTTATATTTAAATCATTGTGAGATGGCAATGTGATCTTTTTGTTCTATATTTTGTCATTTCTGTGGGTTATAAACTGCACTGAGTGCACCATAATGCTGAAAAGTGGCATAATGTATTTTTTTAAGGGGGGAAACAACCTGAAATGAAAAAAGAAAAGACCTTTTGAGAAGCCATAATATAAATGCCTAAAATAAACAGATATTCCAGCACCTCCTTCCCCCCTGCTCAACATTGCAATCCTGTGCATGTTAGATCAGAAGTAAGCCTTTCTGTATTAAATGGGGCTTATTCTCACATAAGTGTGCTTAAATGTACTGCGCTATAGTATCATATAAATTGTTGAGATTAATTTCCTTGTCCTGGGACTCATTCTACAACAACATATAGTGACTTTACTCAAAACATGCCTCCCAAGCTCCACATGCTGTATCCCACCCCCCCCAACAAGAAAAGGAATCATTAATATTGTCAATGCAGACATGTCATACAATGTACAGAACTACAATTGTGGGTGCATTTTTCTCTCCTAAGAGGATTGCGCTAATTAAACAAGGAGAGATTATCAGACTTTGTCTAAAGCTGATAAAAATCCTGCTACAAATTAAAATGGCATGTAAAAACTAATCTATCACAAACCGGGGGTGGGCGGGCAGGGGGGGGGAAGCTAATGTATTTGCATTTATTGAAAATGTTATTCATCCTTCACACAGTTCCCCCTGCCAAATGCAAACACTACCATCAAACTGAGCCTTTTAAAATGATGCAGAGTGGCAGGATCAGGTAGTTACTTTTAACAAAGTGTTTTATTGTTGATTGTTCTACAGGTGACTCCTGAATTTGCCTGGTGAAATCCAATATCATAGATGGGGGTGTGTGGATTGTTAGCCTTCCAACTCACATCACCTATAATCATTGACCATGCTGGCTGGGGATGTTGGGTGTTGGAGTCCAGTGTTATCTGGAGGGGCCACAGATTCCCTATCCCTAGCATCCTTGCTTAACCTGGTACTCGTGAGCTGTGTTTTGGACTCCAATTCCCATCATTCCCAGAATGCTTAGCCAATGGCTAGGGATGGTGGATGTTTTAGCCCAGGAACATCTGGGGACTCAAGGCTGAAGAACACTGCTTTAAGCCAAACTAACCAAACTAGCTGGGGATAAGCTAGACTCTACCATTGCATCCAGCTTCTTAGGAAAGCATACCCTCCAACACTTCTCTGATGAAAATAGGGATGACCCATTCCACAATGATAATTTCACTATTTATACCCACACATCTTACTGTGTTGCCCCAGCCAGTTTCCAGCATATATAAAAACATAATTAAACATTTTAAAAAACTTGCCTTCAGATGGCTCGAGGTTTGGATACCCTCTAACATTTCTCCAATGAAAATAGGGGCATTCTAAGGAAAAGTGGGACATTCTGGGGTCAAATCAGAAACTGGGATGGCTTCTCTAAATCCCTGGATAATAGGGACACTTGGAGGGTCTGGGAAAGTCTCGTTTCAGGTGGGAGTGGAGATTTAGTGCCAGCTCTACCATTAGGCAGAGTGAGGCAGCAGCCTCAGGCAGAAGATGCTGATAGGCAGGGAGGGGCCGGACTGCCCTGTGGCCCCTTAGATAGCTGTCTGCCAGAGCTAAAATTATCATAGTGGTTTAGCTGTCCCATATAATTATGGGGACTGTAGTATAGTTAAAGCTATGGTTTTCCCAGTAGTGATGTATGGAAGTGAGAGTTGGACCATAAAGAAGGCTGATCGCCGAAGAATTGATGCTTTTGAATTATGGTGCTGGAGGAGACTTTTGAGAGTCCCATGGACTGCAAGAAGATCAAACATATCCATTCTGAAGGAAATCAGCCCTGAGTGCTCACTGGAAGGACAGATCCTGAAGCTGAGGCTCCAATACTTTGGCAACCTCATGAGAAGACTCCCTGGAAAAGACCCTGATGTTGGGAAAGATGGAGGGCACTAGGAGAAGGGGACAACAGAGGATGAGATGGTTGGATGGTGTTCTCAAAGCTACCAGCATGAGTCTGACCAAACTGCGAGCGGCAGTGGAAGACAGGAGTGCCTGGCGTGCTCTGGTCCATGGGGTCATGAAGAGTCGAACACGACAAAACGACTAAACAACAGCAAAGCTCTCTGTGTGGAATAGGGGTCTCCTAGCAACTCTCAGCACCCTTAACAAACGGCAATTACCAGGATTCTTAGGAGGAAGCCAAGGTTGTTTGAAGTGGTATGATACAGCTTTAAATGTATAGAGCAGGTGGGTCCTTAGTCACATGTCTTAATTTCAATGCATCTACTCTAAGTAGGACTAAGAGTGAATACCACCCTTACTCAAAAAAACCACTTCTCTACCATTTCCCAAACAGCATAGTTTATTTTCTGGCTTGTCCCGAGAACACAGTAAATACATACTCTCTCTTTAAAAGCTTTACCTAATGCTTACCTTCCATCTCACGAGAGCCCTTTTGCTCTCACACAGGCAAAGCGAGGAATTTCTTTGCTTACGCCGCTTCCTGGGTCTCCAGCCCCGAATACATTGCCAAATTGCTCCAAGTGCCAGCGCAATTCAGTGCGCGACATGAATTATTCATAGAATGGTTATTGCCAGCCCGGATACATAATGAGCAGTGTTGTTCTATGTACTGTACGCATGTTAAATTGTTCATGCAATCATGCTCTTGTCAATACGGCTTAGGATTAGAAAGTCTCCAATGCGAATATTCACTCTTTATAGACACGGCTGGCATATAAGTGAGCCTCCCTGCTTATGTATCTGTGGTATTTATAAATCAAAGGTATCAGGAGGTGACTGATAAATTTAAGCAAAAATGCAATAACTGAAAATGCGATTGAATATTACTATATAAAAAATAGAATATTTTTATGGGGAGGGGGTAAATCTGGAAGATATCTGTGGATCTCTTCCAGGACTGTGATCCAGTGTCCAATATGGGTTTGAATCCAGTGGAAGAGGTTGCAGAAGCTGCCAAACCATTTCTTTTGTTAAGATAATGGCTTTGGCTGGCCACTTACAGTAAACACCAGCCTCCCAAGGAATAAGCTACATTGCATGAGCTACAACAAAACTATGGTGCTCTCCAGGCTAATGGGTGGACTTTTTCCTGCCATATAGGAGAACAATAGCCAGAGCCACTGTGCTTGAGAGTGCTGAAAAGCTGAATGCTAGAAGCTGCAGAGAGAGAGAGAGAGAGAGAGAGAGAGAGAGAGAGAGAGAGAGAGTTGTTTTCACTCTGTGTTGGATCCAACACTGTGACTAATGGAGAAGCAATATCTTTTGGGGTGCTAATGCTGTGAGCCTCTCCATTTTTATGCTCAGGTTATATATGTGTGTGTAAACAAAACCACATATCCTAAAGACACCACAGTCTCCACAGACCTAAATCCTAAGGAAACCAAACCCCGGAAAAGTGCTTGGAACACCTGGAGTCTCTCACCGCTCAGAGATTGGGGTGGCATCTAACACTAAAACATCATTAGAAAACAGCATTAGTCATTGCTTGTATACATGGGATGTAAACACCATGGAAATAAGAATAATGAAAGGCAGTAAGAAATAGGGAGATGTCAGGGAGGTCCCTCTCCAATGCACCAAGGCACTGGTTGTCCGAAAGGAAGATGTGCCAGCTGGACTAGGAGTGACATTGCAAGCAAAGTGTGCTGAGGATGCAGAACTGCTCAACCCAAGAGAGGATAAAGCCAAGGGGGAGACACGCTGGGAAAGAGAAGGGGAAGCAGGAGCTGAGGAAACGGCATGCAGGAAAGGAGGAGTGAGGGAAAGAGATGGCAGCAGAGAGAGTGAGGATGAATGGAAGCCTATGAGAGAGAGAGAGAGAGAGAGAGAGAGAGAGAGAGAGAAGGTATGGTGGGTGAATGCAGTTTGAGAGTCAGGCATGAAGGAGAGATTGAGTGAGTGGAACAGAGGACAGGAAGGGGGCACTAATGTGAGACTGAGCATGAAACAGAGCGGGAGGAAGAAGCAGAGAGCCAGGAAGAAACAGGGAAATTGAGCAGGGAAAGTAACAAGAGACAGGAGTGAGACATCGAGGAAAGCAGGAATAAGGGGAAAGAGCAACACCTGTCGTGAATTCAGAGAGTAGAGATTGCAGGTGAGGAAAAGTGGATGGGAAGCATCAGCAAAGAGGCGGGGAACAGATAAGGAAGGAAGAAATGGGGACGGAAGCATGTGTGGAATGTCAGGGGCAGTGTATGCCAGCAGCAGGCTCAGTGGCAGGATTCCAGACACAAGACTTGAGATGTAGGGCTGGAAATACTGGGAACTGAACATGGGGACTTCAGCATGCAGCAAGGATGCTCTACCACTGAGCCAGGGGTGTCTCCCAAATAGGCCTAGGGGATCAGGCAGCCATGAAATCCCTCTCAACATACAGTTGCAGATGAGGCAAATTCTGTCAGTCACAAAGTACCAACGTCTCACATCTAAAGTCAAACAGTCTGTGAGGCAGTGAAGTGGAGGTGAGATGTGGAAGGGAAGGAGAAAGCATAGGCAGATGGTGGTCCTGGCATGCATGCCATGGAGAATCACCAATACAGTGTTTAGAACAGGCATCACCTGACCCAGGAGAGGTGTGTGTACACATGGCTTGTTTGCTTATTTAATCTTATTAGGATCAGGATTTGGAAACAACTTCCCAACACATGTTTCTGAAGCAGTCAGAGGCAGCTCACAGGATGGGGAGGAGCCGCTTTGCTAACTTCTGGGCAAGGAACTAAAGTTCCCAGTGTTCTCTGGG
Source organism: Podarcis vaucheri (assembly GCF_965113315.1). NCBI lineage: Eukaryota > Metazoa > Chordata > Lepidosauria > Squamata > Lacertidae > Podarcis > Podarcis vaucheri. The sequence continues at coordinate 57,795,795 of NC_138765.1, forward strand.
GACAGTGGTTAATTGTGGGGATTTTGGCTCTGTGAAGTGAATAGGAGTCTCATAACAACTCTTAATGCAGTTCCTTGAATTCTTTGAGGGAAGCTATGACCATTTAAAGCGGCATGATACTCCTTTAAATGTATGGTGCAAATGTGGAATAAGAGCCACCAACTGCATTTCCCACAATGCCCCAGATGAAGCATTACCCCACAGCATTCTGGAAAATTAAAATAGTGACTTCCACCTACTGCTCGATGGGGCCTGCTGGCACAGAAATGCTTCAGGACTGTTCAGATCTAGAGCTGTCCTTGTTTATAGCCCAGCTGTTAAGCAATTCATGCCTGGTAAAGAACAACAAGAAAAAAACCAGCCGAAAAGTGAATAATAAATGGGGAAAAGGAGAGAGAATGACTGCAAAGACAGTGAGAAATTAATAACTAACAGGACAAAGCATCTCTGCTTATATTCCCCGTAAACCAATTTCCCATTGGCATGTGTACAATGGCTTTGTTTGTTGATTTGTTTATCGGTTGAACAGGATACATCCCTTCAGTCTCTTGGCTGCTCTGAGCTGCCAAGATTTTGGCAAGCTCTGCTGCTTTAGTGAAGTATCCATTTGTCTGCAGTTTACTCCAAGAAGGCTGTAATGCATATGAAAAGTGTGCAGCTGATTCACCAGGACATTGCCTACTTGTTAAATATGCACTTTTCAGGAGTATGCTGGCCGAAAAACCCAAAACAGCAGTGGCAAGGAAAATCGCCGTTTACCCCTCTTTTGTAAAACAGGGTACATAGCACGAGTGTTTATGGTAATTATGCCTTTGTGACAGCAACAGAAAGAATGCCATTAGTGGGAAAAGGTTTCCCACAGCCTGGGTCTTTTGATATGCCTTGCATGTTGCACAATAGTAACAACATAACATCCTACAGCAATTGCGAGCAGAGAAACATTAACTTTTCCCGATGCACTTATCTTAACTGATCCCATTGTACTCGGATATTATAGCTTATGGGATACAATGTATTAGACAGGCTGCCTGCTGTGACAGAAATGACACCAACAATTTCTCCAGTTTTACATCCGTTTAACCCTGGGGTTGGCAGATGCTTCTTAGATCCACCCCCCCCCGCGTGATGTCCGTCATTTTTAATATGTGCTTTCTCATTCCAGAGCTCCTCAGCCCTGTGAAACATAACCAATGTCATTTATTTCTTATTGTGCAGCAGTGTGGTATAGTGGGTTGAGCAGAACTGTGGGAACCTGCCTTCAAACCTTCTTGCTCAGCCAAGAAGCGCAGAATGTGGCCTTGATCCCAAATCTCTTTGGGTCTCAAGCTACAGTTTTTGGAGGCTTTTGTTATTCATTCCTCCACATTTTTAACCCTCTCAGGCTCTATCTGAAAGCAAGCAAGATGATTCTAATAAGTTTCCTCCCCAGTCTCAAACCATTTTTCAAAGCCTAAGGGTGGTGGTGGTGGTGGTTGTTCTTGTTGGTGTTGTTCGCAGGGATTCAAGGACATATTGAAGGGCCCCCCGGACTAGGTTTTGAAAACAGGTGTGTTCCACAACATGGTCTTGACACTGACCCCATTTGTACTATGCATTTAAAGCAGTTTCATACTACTTTAAGCAGTCATGGCTCCCCTGCCCCTCCTGTCCTGCCAGATCCTGGGAACTGAATTCTGTTGGGGGTACTGTGGGCTCTCAGAGACCTTCAGTTTCCAGAGTGCTTTAACAATCAAACCCTTTCCCCAGGGAACTCTGAAACTGCTTTTACAAATGAATGAGATTGACATTCCACATATTCTAGCCGTTCTTCTGTTTCAACAAAATTAATAAGCGTATTATTTACTTTAAAGCATTTACCTGTCACGTATATGGCACTTCAAAAACCTTTAGTATCTAATACTTGGGGATGTGAATTTGAAGGATAGCCTTTGCGCTGGACTGAGTAGGTTTCTGAAGGAAGAGAGAAAGATTGACCCTAGCTGAGCTGTTCATTGATATAATGCTTCAGTTGCACTGGAGGACAGTGAATCAAGAGGAGCTGTCCGCCCACTTGCAGCTAAGCCACTAAAACCCCACATATCAAAAAAAGGCAGAACAGCTGGCCACATTTGTGATGAGATGAGGTGGGGTGGGGGCAGCTTTGTGCATGTGTAGGAAATAAGCTCGTACAAATGAGACCCGGAACAAAATGCAACTGTGCAGAATGCTTTGTTGTGCACATTCCAAGTTTTCCTTCTCACCAGCTCACCTTACACCTCATTCTGTAGCCACTGAGCATGCCTCTTGTAATGGCTTTAAGAGAGGATTGGACAAAATCCTGGGGAACAAGACTGTCTGGGGCTACCAAGCCATGATGGCTAGGCTCCACCTCCATTGCTGAAGGTAGCAATGTTTCTGAATACGAGTTGCTGGAAACTGCAGGAGGCGATAGCTCTCTCATGCTTGAATCCTGCTTGTGGATTTCCTACAGGCATCTGGATGACCATTGTAAGAACAGGATTCTGAGCTAGGTGGGGCATTGTCATGATCTTCTTATGTTCTTATGTGTGTGAAAGAGGGTCCTCTCTGAGGGCTTAACCCCCTTTTCCAAACCTGTACTGGTGGCTTTTGGAGGGCCTGTCTAGGGCTTCAAATCTGCTTAATAGTCAGCCATTGCAATATAGTCAAACCTCTTCTTACATTTGCCTCCGCTTGCGTCGATTTTGCCCAACCTCCACAGCAAACCCGGAAGTAGCCGGCAGGTTTGACACCATTCGCGCGTGCGCAGAAGCAGGCAATCACTGCCCGTGCCTGCGCACAATGGTGCCTCTCCCAGCGACCCGTTTCGACCTCCGGACAGACCTCCAGAACGGATTAGGATCGCAGGTAGAGGTTCCACTGTATGTTGGGCTGTTTAGCCTGGAAACTTTAAGGGGTTAGCTTTCTATTAGGATATATTAGATGGGGAAAAATGCAAATATGAATGTGGCAATATGAATTCAGACCGGGGAAAGAATGAGAAACCAAGAGAAAGTGAAATTGACAAATCTGCCCATTCCTAAGCACCACAGAGATGCCATGCAGGTGACACCTAAGCAAGATCTTTAGGAACACAAACTAAACCATAGACCAGAGGCAGCTTACAAAAAATGTTGCTCATGGATGGAAATATGTCATTTCTGCAACAGGCAAACTTAGATGTAAATCACCATTACCATCATTACCATCACATTTGACTACTTTAATTCACTCTATGTGTGGCTGCCCTTGAAAACAGTTCAGAAACTGCAGCTAGTGCAGAATGTGGCTGCTAGGTTGGTAAGTAGGGCAGCCCAGTGGGACCATGGGCCATGCATCCTGAAAGCCCTGGACTGGCTGCTAGTGAGCTGCCAGCTCCATTTCAAGGTCTTAATACTAGCATCTAAAACATAGTTGTCAACTTTTTCTTCTTTTTAAAGGGAAATTCCCTTATTCCAAATAGGATTCCTCACAAGAAAAGGGAAAAGTTGACAGTTATGATCTAAAACCCTAAATGTCTTGGGACTCAAGTACCTAAAAGAGCACCTTCACCAATACCGACCACATGAGACCCTATAATTGTCAGCTGACATCACCAGAGGGCTTCTTTGCAAAGGAAAGCTGAAGTATAAATTCAGTAAATAAATGGATCTGTGAAATGTATAAAGAAGGGCTGTTTTCTATCCTGCTGGTGCAGAGCATGCCTGACTGTTAAAGAGGGGCAGTAGGACAAACAAAAAGCCCACCAGTCCATCTGCCACTGTGTTTCCTTCCTGAGCCATTTGTTGATGGGCAGGTTGTATCTAAAGGTGTTTTCAGCAGTTGAAGCCAAAAAGAGAGAGTTCAGAATCCCATGTGGTCAGTGAGCCATGCAAAATGCATGTGCCGCAGCTGTGTGTTTTATTTATGAGCCTTTCTTTTAAAATGGTGCCCACGGCTGTCATCACTATGCCCTATTGCTACGGATGGCATGCGCTTCCCCCCAGCTGAGCCTCAAGCTGCAGAAGAGACTATACTAGTTGGTGCTGTTGTTAGAAGAGAATGCAAGTGGTAGGCTGGTAGCACTGTTTAAACATTAGTGTTTAAAGCCCTAAATGACTCAGGCCCCCAAATACGGTGGCACCTCGGAAGTCAAACGGAATCTGTTCTGAAAGTCCGTTCGACTTCCCAAATGTTTGGAAACCAAGACGCGGCTTCTGATTGGCTGCAGGAAGCCGCGTCAGGTTCCCAAGAACGTTCGCAAACCAGAACACTCACTTCCGGGGTTGCAGTGTTTAGGAGCCAAAACGTTTGACTCGCAAGGCATTCGCAAACCAAGGTGTGACTGTACCTGAAAGACTGCTTCCTTCCCTACAGACAGTCTTGGGTGCTGAGATTGCCAGAGGGGGTCCTCTTGGTTGTTCCACTGCCCTCAGAAGCTCAGAGTAGTGGTGACCTGGGCAAGGGCATTCTCTGTGGCAACCACTCAGTTGCAGAACTCCCTCCCCACAGAGGTGAATCTGGCACCTTCATTATACAGTTTCTGATGAATGCCAAAGGTGCATCTCTTTTGACTCTTCAGACGTATATTTTTCAGACCCACCTTAAGTTTTCTGACTGTAAGATGGTTTAGACTGTTTATAATATTGTACTCAAGATTGTTGTAACCCACCCTGGGACCTTAGTGTGAAGGATGGGATGATTATGTTGGTGGTTGTGGTGATTAGAAATAGCAGCAGCAGAAGCAGCAGCATTGCAAGGCTTTGTCCAATATGTCCAAAGTACTGCCAGTACTTTTGGAAGTGGCGTGGATAGATTGGTTTGTGTTTCCACCTTTGGTGGGGGATGTCTAACTGTGCAGGAATTCCGGAACCCAGTTGCTGATTACTGCCAGGAACATCTCTACCTTAGACTGCGGGCAAGTCATAAAACTCTGCTGCTTCATCGTTTTGAACCTAATGACCCTGGATTCCTGCATAAAGACCTTCTAAAGCAATTGTGTACAGCGGCAAAGTCATGTACAGCATGTAATTGGAAGTCTCCCAAGCACCTTTCTAAAAAAAAAAAAAAACTTGTTGATTGATAATGTTTGGGAAGCCGTTATTATGCAACACCTTACTTAGCAAATGCAAAGAACAAGGAATCCCCAACTTTTTTTCTTTTCTTTTAAAGATGCTATACAGTGGTTTCTTGGGTTACATACACTTCAGGTTACATATGCTTCAGGTTACAGACTCCGCTAACCCAGAAATAGTACCTCGGGTTAAGAACTTTGCTTCAGGATGAGAACAGAAATTGTGCTCCGGTGGCGCGGCAGCCGCAGGAGGCCCCATTAGCTAAAGTGGTGCTTCAGGTTAAGAACAGTTTCAGGTTAAGAATGGACCTCCGGAACAAATTAAGTACTTAACCCGAGGTACCACTGTACTGACATAGATTCTCTTTTTATCCCGTGTGGAAGCTCTGAACAAACTCTAATCAAATACAGATGCATAGTTTTTCTTTTCTTTTCCTGATTCTGGCTTGGCTACGTAACTTAAGCATCCAAACTATCCCAGTACTTAAGCAAGCTGTGATTCTGATGGAAATTACTCCCTCCCTGTGGTGCCAAATAGGAGCATTTTTTTCTTTTGCTAAATTGTGGGAGGCGATTTCTGTTGGGGTCGCAGCTGGAGGAGGGAAGGGTTAAATGTCCCTGGGTACTATCGCATCTGTGGAACTTGCTGCCCTCTGAGCCTGGGATTTAATTTCAAAGAATGTTCCCGCAAGTCAAATAATTAACACAATGGCTCCAGTTTGGCCTGTGTTCCTAAATACTCAGTAGCTGTCAGGACCGGAGGGGGGGCACTTATTATCTGGCTTTCCAATGCTGGGGGTACATGATGGGGAGCGTGAAAGGTTAGCCACATCTGCTTTATCATCTCTTCTTCTAGGGTCAATTGTTCATAATATACCCTGAGGTCAAATCCACCCAATACCTTTAAAGCACATGGCTCCCCTTAAAGAATCACGGGAACAGTAGTTTGTTAAGGGTGCTAAGAACTGTAGCTGTGTGAGAGGTAAACTATATTCCCCAGGAATGCTTGAGGGGAAGTCATGTCTGTAGAAGTGATATTGATGTGTTTTCAGTGTATGCTGTGGTTGTGACTTGATCCCATTCCCTCTGAAATACCTCCATGGCTTAATGCTGCTTGCTTCATACTTGAATACCTAGGCAGGGGTGAGGAAGCTGTGTTCCTTCGTATATTATGGGAATGCAACTCCCATTATTCCTTGCTATTGGCCTAGGTTTTAACATACGATCCGTGTTTCTCATCATTTTTTTAGCTTGTCATCCAGCAACAATTCCAGCAGATGCAACAAACAGAATTTCTTCTTCTTTATGGCTCCCCCCCCCGAGTGTCTGTAATATTTAAAAACTGTCAACGTATCTTCCCTTAATCTTCTTTTGCCTAATCCAATTCATGCAGTTTTTGCCCCACATTACTCATCTTCTAGACCTGTCATTATCTTCATGGTTGTCCTTGAAATCTTTTGAAACATGTCAATAACCTTGCGGAACTGTAGTACCAAAAACAACTTTCGGTTCTGTAAGTGCAAGTTGTGCATCAATTGCAATGGGGCTCTGTGATTCAAACAAACTTGGCCCAATTTCACAAAATGTGGTTAAGAAGCTTGACTGTGTTGCTCTCGCTCCTGAACATTGCCCAGGTTCACATGATGCATCTTGCTTGTTGCCTTGTTCCATCTCTCTTAATGGCTGTTGCTTGTGCAAGCTCCCTGTGCAGCAACACAGACAGAAGTGTGACCCCTTCCTGACCTGTCACATGGAAGAGATGAGAGGGATCTGATTTTTGCCCATAAAGCCAGTCCCTCGCACCTAATGGCGCACAATTTGCGGCCCACATAAAAGGAAAAAGCAAAGAAATATCCCCAGCCATATTTATGGGGCAGTAGTATAATTCTGAACTCGGAAGGTCTCAAGCCTCTGCGCCTCCATCCCATTCAGCTGAACTGCTAGCAGAAACCAATATTTCACAGCAAACGACCAATAAATGGAATTAAAAAAAAATCCACCCACAGAAAGAGAGATAAAAGCAGAAGGAACCACCTAACACTCAGAGAATTATGTGTCATTGGCCCATATAATATTAGAGGCTGATTATAAACATTTCAAACTGTCCAGAGAAGTCTCTGTGGGATTATTTTTTTGTTTATATGTAATGGCCTCTGAAACTCTTTATGGGTTAATGCACAAAAACATGTTTGCGGCCAAACCACTTGCCCAGGCACCGTCCCCCACCAGGCGTAGCCGTTCGGATGACATCTTCCTTACCGTCCATAAAAATGATCTACAGCAGGCTCCACAGTTATTCAACAAACAATTTCCAAGGAACACTTTTACTACACTGTATAAAGCAGCTGTAGGACTCCCCTTTCGGAGATGTCAAGCTTTTACGCCGCATCCACAATACGCCCATAGATCCTCGTCTGGAGGGCGGACGGCGCTTCCAGTTGTTAGACAGAATGTCATTTGTTTCTCTAAAAGGAAAGGGGAGCAATGCTTTGGATTGGGGTCTGCGACTGTGCGTATAAAGAGGCAAGCCTACCAAGTATGTGAGGTCAACATTTGAGTGGGGGAGTATTTGCCACACCCTAACTCCCCCCACCCTGGAAGAAGACTCTGGATGGTTTGTCCCTAGGGGGGAGTTAAGGATCAATCCCATGGGGAGTGGAGCCAATCTGGTTGGGGAGGAAGCCAGGTTTTATAAACTGGCTCCTCCCCAAACTCTCCACTTTTCCCTTTTCAGCACCTTCCCTTCCTCCCTATGCAATATGGACTGATTAGGCATTTTTTTTTGGGGGGGGGGGACTCCTGATTGGTCTTGGGACATTCCTTTTTTACCTATTCCATACTGTTGGGAGGCCTATGCTAGAGGGTTTTTTATAATTGATTTAATTGGCTGTTAGTTTGGGCTAGTTTGGGCAGGAAAGAGAATTTTATGATTTGGGGGATTATATATCTGAGAGAGCTGGACCATAAAGAAGGCTGATCGCCGAAGAATTGATGCTTTTGAATTATGGTGCTGGAGGAGACTCTTGAGAGTCCCATGGACTGCAGGAAGATCAAACGTATCCATTCTTAAGGAAATCAGCCCTGAGTGCTCACTGGAAGGACAGATCCTGAAGCTGAGGCTCCAATACTTTGGCCACCTCATGAGAAGAGAAGACTCCCTGGAAAAGACCCTGATGTTGGGAAAGATGGAGGGCACAAGGAGAAGGGGACGACAGAGGACGAGATGGTTGGACGGTGTTCTCAAAGCTACCAGCATGAGTTTGACCAAGCTGCGGGAGGCGGTGGAGGACAGGAGTGCCTGGCGTGCTCTGGTCCATGGGGTCATGAAGAGTTGGACACGACTAAACGACTAAACAACAACATAATCTGAGGCATTATTGGGTTAAGGGCACTCTTTGGTCACCTTACACCTGCTTCACTTTGGGGGGCCCTTAAGGCTGTAGTGAATGCTGAACTGGTGGGGCGATGGCACTCTTGCCAAATTTACATACCCAAGGTTCTCATAGCAAGGAGGAATAATTTTTTCCAATCCTTTGCTGATGAGCCACAGGATGAGCCAGTAAATGTGGCCAGGACTGGGCAGGAGTTGATCCCTATCTGCTTAGGGAGCTTCCCTTCCCAGAGTATATTTTGATTCGCCAAATTACATTTATTTATTGCTTGCAGATCCTTTGTATTGTTACATTTGAATAAACGTAACCTTCCCACACATCCCATTCCAACTTCACCAGCTTTGTTTTCTTAAATCTACCGGGTGAGCAATTGAAAGGTTTCAGACCTCAACAACTCATGACATGGGTGCTGTCAGCTGTCAGAACCCCAAATGGAAAATCTTACAGGATTTGAGACATGTGGAGTTTAACATTAGCTGGAAAAATAAGCCACAAATTATGTGTTGCCAAACGCTTGGCGGACACTGAAAAATTATATGCTGTTTGGGGTGATTTCATCTTAATAAGCAGCAAATACAGTCATGCAATGCTCTCTCTCTCCACAGTACAATGTGAAATTTGGCTTTCTTAATAGTCTGAAGTAAGTTACCAACCTAATATTAAGTCTCTCTCGGATATTCTGCACTGCTTTTCATACTTCTATGATCTTTATTGTATTTATTTATTTGTTTGATTTATTCAGTAAAACCTTTCCAAAAGTTTGGTTCCCTGCAACTTCTTTACAGGTGTACTGCCATTGTTCTAACGGAAAGGGCAATGGAAATAGAAATAAAAAACGTTTATATTTGCATATATACTGGTACATAGGATGCAGCTGAAGACTTGCTTAGGCCCCCATCTGCACCATACATTTACAGCAGAATAATACTGCTTTGCAGTGCTCTTTTTCTGGGAAAAGAGGTGTCAGAACTCACCACAAATGCCTTTTATAATGTTCTCTTATAATGGCTATGGCACCCACCTGAGAGGGGCTGGAGCTGAGTTCGGGTGAGTTCCGGCAGAAAAATGACTCCTGCCTCTTTAAAGAGTCATAGCTTTCCCCAAGGAATCATGAAAGCGACAGATTGTTATGAGTACTGCGAGTTGTCAGGAGAACCCTGTCACAGTGTTACATTTCTCAGAGAGGTTTAGTGAGAGGAACAGGGGTATAGAGGAGGTGAGGCCTTAATAGCGGCAGCAGTTCTCTAGGACCTGAGGCAGATGTCATTCATAGATATAGATATAGATATAGATGAAATAGATACAATAGATACAGATACAGATACAGATACAGATACAGATACAGATACAGATACAGATACAGATACAGATATGAATGAGATCCTTCCAACTGGAAATGCCAGAGATTGACTTTGAAGCCTTGTAAAGCCTTGAGCTATGACCGCTTATCAAAGTTGTGGTGCTGCCACATACCACACCACACCATTGTCCTGTGCATGACACTACACTGGCTCTCATTGGCAAACAAGAGTAATAGTGAACAAGAAGGGGTGTCAAATGCAACTGATCTAACACCGCTGTCAAAATTCAACCATATGTAGATGTACAGGTGTTCAAAGTAAAACAACAACAACATTGTTGTTGTTGTTGTTGTTGTTGTTGTTGTTGTTGTTGTTGTTGTTATTTATTAGCTTTGTTCAATTTATTTCTTACATTTCTCACATGTAGTAAATTTATTTATTAAATCTCTACCCAAAGATCACAGGGCAGTTCACAGCAGTTTTACAAACCTTGCTTCTCCAAGCTGGAGTTGCTGCAGTGAAACAAACTGCTTCTCATCTTTGGTGAGTGGATTTTGACGCACCCATGGGTCTCAAGTTTGTAACTTGATATAAGGTGGGTCACACCAATGTTGCCACCTTTTGGAGCAAGAAGAGGAAAAGTGGAAAACTCACGGAAAGGATCAGGGTGCATTTATTAATTGGACACGGAGGGAGAGTGAATGGACAGCATAGACAGTGAGGAGGAGGCTAGGGCTTCTGGCACAGCCTCATATATTAGGATAGTCCCTATTTTCAATATTGAATGAATCCACTTTGGCCAAGAACCCCTGGCACATGCTCTGATCACATCATTCTTAATCTGTCTCAGTTTGTATGCTTATCATTTGGCCCACTCTGAATAGTTTGCTTCATCTGACTCAGATCAGTACTGATGGCACATTCTGAATGCCAGTACAGCAGCCTATTACTGTAATTTTGTCCTCTGCCAGGCCGTATGTGGTTATTACTAAGTGGAATGAGGAACATCCTCCCCCATCCCGGCTTGTGGAACACATCTGCTCATGAGGAACCTTCTCATGGGTAAGGTGTTTTTTAAAAAAATAATATTTATTAAGAATTTAATAATTAAAAAAAGAAGAAAAAGAGTTAAACAAAGCAAAACAATACAATACATAAAAAGCAAAAAAAGAAAAACACTGCTTATCTTAACAAAACAAAAGCAAAAACAAAAACAAAGACAGAAACAATTAAAAGCACATTCAATATTTTCATATCTTGTCTTTCATTTACTTGTTTTGACGACCTCCTCACACCTCCCTTTTTTGTATTCTAGTTCAATTAGCTATTTCAGCAAATCCTTTCCATCTTTCCCAGTTTTTGTCCTATAGTTTATCTTAACACAATCTAACCTTATTTTTTTTCCCTTTGGCCCATTAACAGTCTATTTTTACTTAATTCTTTATAACATTTCTGCTAAAGCCATATAACTTCATTCCAGCATCCTTCTAACATTCATTAATTTTACAGTGTTTCTGTAAATAGTGTTTAAATTTTTTCCAATCTTCTTCCACCGACTCTTCTCCCTGGTCTCGGATTCTGCCAGTCATTTCTGCCTGTTCCATGCAGTCCATCAACTTCTCATGGGTAAGGTTTAAGGGCTGTGTGGTAGGCTTCAGCCATAGAAAATGCAGTAGTTTATTTACATATTTCACAAAATTTGTATAACACTTAATTTTTATATATATTAAAAAAAACTCATGTGTGTTACCAAAAGAATATAAAAGTGACAGTAAAAAGAGAGTAAAAAACAATTATCTAAGCCATAAAAATAATTAAAATCAACAATAAGCTAGAAGATTTAAACACATGTCAGCATTCTACGTGACTGGATAGGCTTGTCTAAACAAAAATGGCTTTTAGCAGGTGCTAAATAGGCAGGGAGTTCCAATGCCCTGGGCTCTGCCATGCTAAAAGATCCATTTATGACAAATGTGGAAGGAATATGATATAGCACTTGGAACATCATCAGTTCTGCACAGAAAAGCACTCAAGGAAGGTGCAGAGCATAAGCAAAACGGGACATTGCCTGATGCAGGGATGGGCAGCCGGTGAACCTTCAGATATTGCTGGACTACACATTCCATCATCCTTGATGGGTGGGACTGATGGGAGTTGGAGTCCAAAAACATCTGGAGGGCCCCATCCTTGGCCTAGTGAGAAAGGAGAGGATAGAGGGGCCTGCAGGGCTTCCACACACCCCATAATGAAGGAAGGGATAGAAGCCTGTTTCTTAATACCTTCTACCTTTCTATTTTTAAAGCTAGCCGTGCTTCATACAGAGCAGCAACATATTAAGATCAAGGGACATCATTGCTATTCAGATGCAGGCCCTCCAGCAATAAGGAAATGAATGTAAAATTTCCAACATTGCACTGACCAAGCACATTAAATCCTTCCCTACCTAGGCCAGACAATAGCATCCGACAATTTGCATCTCATTCCAGGAAGCAGGGGGTGAGCGGGGCAGCACACACGACCGCTGCAACATACAAAACTTCTGCAAAAGGCAGCCAATTGTCAGTGTGAAGGAAGGTGATGGCATGACTGATGTGATGCTTACTGATGTTAAATGCAGAGCCGATACCGAATCTGTAGCCGGGAAGCAGAGGTAAACGGATTTATGCTGAAATTTCATTGCATTTAAAGCATCAATTGGTGTGTGCACTTCTGCCTTTAGCAGCAAGCCGGCAGACAATAAATTCTGGTTGCAAATTTAGGCCTTCACGGCAGTGCCTGCTGTGTGATGGGCCACAACAAACCCCCAGAACATTATATTTCTTCTGCCGCTTTGATTACTTGCATTTTGCCTGGGCGACATGACAAGCAACCAAATCCGGCAACGGGAGAGAGATACACTGAACACAGGTCCACATATATAAATATATGAACCTAATAGCCTTATAGATAATGAAGTTGCTGTTGTTATTAAATAACTTATTGATATAGTGTTACCTGGAACTTACGTTCCCGCTCCCAGGAACTTAAAATGGAAAAACAGAAACAAGGGTGGGGGACATTTTTCAGCCGAAGGGACACATTCCATTGTATACAACTTTCCAAGGGCCACATGTGAGTGGTGGATAGGGCCAGAAGCAAAAGTGGGTAATCAATGGAGATGACTCTTGCTTTTGTACAATAGGCTACATGCCAGCCAAACAAAATTCAGAGTCTTCTCCACACCTCCACCTAGGCAAGCCAGGGACATTATCACAGTTCAAATACACATTCCAGACCCATAACAACAGACAAGGAATGTACAGAATGTGGCCTAAGGAAAGTCCTGAGGGTTGGATGTAGATAGACTTGGAGGGCTGAATTTGACCCCTGGGTCTGAGGCTCCCCACTCATCAGATGGACAAATGGGCAAAGGCTTCATAGAAAATATGGTCTTTGATGAGGGATAGGTAGGAAGGGAGTGATGTGATTCCATACAAGTGTTCTGGAAGATTGTGCCAAGCATACAGAGCAGTAAGGAAGGAAGCATGTTAGTATTTGATGGTGCCAGAGTCTTTTGGACAGCTGAGAATGGTGAAGCCTAATGATGAATGGCCATTTGCAGGGATGTAAAAATCTGTTAATTTCAGTTTTTCTGTTTCGCATGTTTCCAATCTTCAATTCAGTTCTCCACATTTCCACTTTGACTTAATAAAAGCCCTCATGAAAATTCATCATTTGAGTGCAACATTCTCCTAATATATACATTTTTTTGTATGCACTTTTGATTAACAGACACATTTTTGCAAAGCAATTTCCCCACATGTAATGCATTTTGGCATGCTATTTTCATAAATATATGCATTCTATGCACATTTGTCCTCGTATGCACACTACTTGGCTGAAGAACTACATTGGCAAATTTGTAGAAGTATTCTGAGGGATAACTGTGTTCTGGATTGCATATTGTTTTTGAGAGTGTGAATTATGGAGGTCAGCCTTTAAATGTGAGCTGAATTGAATGTCTCTCCTATCCCCCCATAAGAGGAGAAAGATAAGTGCACAAAGACCATGGAGAGGTAAGGAGGGGAAACTTGTGCAGCTGCCTCACTGTACTGGTAGTGCTGGCTCTGTATTCGTCAATATTTTGTATAACTTACAAGGGTGTCCCTCTTTGCTCCTGTGAAATATTGGAAGGTATACAAAAGCCAAATGTCAGCCCTTAGATGCCCCAAAGGCAGGGGCAGACCACACCAGGTGCCCTCACTGAGGAGGGTGACATTTGGCACACCACCTGCCCGCACCTCCCAAGCCTACCCCAAGCCGTTGGGGTAAGGAGGGAGCGGTGCTGCTTTGCCGGCAGCATTCCCCCCTTCTCCCTTCATTTTGACAGCTTGGGGGAGGCTTGGGAGTCATGGGAGGGTGGCGCGCCAAATGTCCACCACGGGCAGCTTGTTCTGCCTCCGTGAGCTGCTTGTCCCATCCCCATGGGCGGCTCTCTCCACCCCGGCTGCAGGGTGTGCCTGGGAGGGCACTTTCCATGCCACGCCACGCCCCTCGGGAGCGCACCCGCCCTGGGCAGCATGGGCATATGCTCCGCCATTGCTCAAAGGGAATGAAATTTCAAAAGCTGATGGAGGATGTATTAATCCAATTTTTGCAGCTCCATCTCGTAAAGTGTCTGAAAATAACCCCCCCCTACAATAAACTAAATTGTTGCCTCCTGTTACGATTCTGTCTGAAGTTCAACCATACCCTGAGATTGACAGGATTGCCTCCCATAAGGACAGTCAGGTTGGCATGCCTGCCTACTTTCCACATCTTATGAATAAGCATACAGAGAGGTGCACATCCCCTGTAAATCTCTATTCACCCCAAAGGAATAATCGCTCGGCAATTCTGTGCAATGAAATGAGCCCACGTGAAAGAATTTGTGCTCAGAACCATTCCTTGTGACTCCTTAACTTTTCTTCCTTAAGCCCAAGAATATTCCTGCTGCTCTCAAACTCCTCAATGAGTAGCTTGAAAAGTTTCCAGGAATGTAAGGATTGGGGGCTTTGTGCCTTTCCTTTTTTCAACATCACAACTGTCTCCTGTGCAGAATGCACTTCTGGCCAGAGGCAATGGCTTAGTCATTCAGTTCGAAACAGGCATCCCCAAATCCCAGGATACCATTTGACAACAGCCTTCGGCCAGCCTTTCTCTCCCCTCCCTCACTTGGGGGGCTCTGGCTATTTATACTTCCCTCTTTCTCCAGAGACGGACTTCTGGTTCAACTCACAGGTGCGACATTGACACAGATGTGCATCACTGGGAACACAACATGCACATCATGAGCTATCAGCGACTCTAATTAATTTAGGCAGCATGAGAAGGGATGGGAAAATCTATCAATTTCATCTCTCTCTGTCATGTTCTCATTTTTTAAATCTTCATTTCAGTTCTCCACATTTCCATATAAGTTTGTGATATTTTTTTTAAGTCCTCCTGGAAATTCACCAGCATTTTGGTAAAAAATTCCTAAAATGTGTATTTTGGTATGCGGTTTTGCTTAATATACACATTTCTGCAAGCAATTTTTCATGTCTGTTAATTTCACCAATACATGGATTTTTATGCGCACTTTACCATAGCACATATATTTGTGTACTCGTTACTTGGCTGAAAATAGGGCATTGCAAAATTTGGAGAAGTGTGAATTCTAGAGGCTGCCTGGTTTTCAAGTCAGGTATTGTTTTGGGAAGTGCAAATGACCTTTGTGTGCAAACTGAACTGAATTTCTTCCCCATAGCTTAACGTGAGAGAAGGCTATGGAATGAATTGCAATAGGAATAAATGAGATTAGCAAAGGTTGTAGAGGCTGAATTGTGAATAGGGAAGTCCCTGGTGTGAGCCTTGTCTCTGCTATGAACTCACTTTGGCAAGCCTCAAACATCTGCCTCAGTCATCTGCGGTACAGGGATAAAACAGCTCCACCAGTAATAGGCGACGTGGATATCAACTAGAGTATTAATTAAATGTTTATTATGACTGAGTGGTGCTTGACAGGACATGTGTAGTTGTGGCTAGGTCTGCACTCATGAGAAAAGCGGCACTGTTGCACCATCTTCAACAAGATAAACACTTTCCTGGCTACACCTGCTACTTGGACATCCAGGAGCAAATAATCTGAGTCAAGGAATATTCCCAAAACCACAAACCTGTTTTCCCAGGATGAGGATGATCCTATATGAGACAGTCTGCACCCTTATCCAGTGACAGTGAATGCAAATGTTGGGAAATCCACAACATCAGAAAGAAGGAGTTCTTCACACAGGTAAACTACATCAGGGGTGGGAAACTGAATGAGGCCAGTGGCCCAGATCCTTACCTTCCCCACGCCTCATGGGCCAACTTTATGTCATTATGACTTTGAGTGACAACTTTAAAGGAGCTTCTCTCAATGCCCAAGGGGTACTGAGAGGGAGCTACTTTGAAGTCCTTCTGCAGGGGGCAAATGCTGATGGACTCCAACTCTCATCAGCCCTGGAAAACATGGGTAATGGTGATAAATGATGAGAATCTAACAACTTTTGGAGAGCCACAAGTTTCCCACTCCTGATATTAAACAATGAGCCACAAGTCCTCTGCCTCTGAATTATCACGAGTGAGAAAAACGTAGAGTGAGCAAGTGGTCTCAGGTTCAGAGTGGGGATGTTTCTGAGAGCTGGAAATCCATTGAGGGCAGTTGCCCAGGCCCCACAAAATCTGGAGCCAAGCCTGGGGATGTGCTTCCCCCCCTGCCTTGTTTGGAATACAGGAAAAGGGGTGATCTGGATAAGGGCAAATATCAATAAAGATATCCCTATTGATTGCGATAATGATGTTAATAAATGTGATGGTCCTGCTGTGTCCCTGCATGCCAAACAAATCTTAGTTCTCTCTTTATGTCAAGCATTTTGTCTGCTCCATCAGATGGGATATAGATTTCCCCCTCCCTCACCCTCTAGAAAAGATTATCTTTTTAATTTGATTTCTTTTTTCCCTTTTTGGGAGGGGGGAAGTTGCCACACTCGTATGTGCTATGGATTGTGATGCATAATTTTGCTTGATAACATATTGATTTTACAAAATTGGTGGCCTAAGCTTTCAGCAACTTCCACAGATCAGAGAGTTTTGATGCTTACGTTATTTCTTTTTCAAACACACACACACACACACACACACACACACACACACACACACAGCGCTGCAGAAAAGCAACAACCGTTATCTGAAAGGAATTGCAGATCATCTCGGGTGAATCATGAATAGCTGGGGCTGTTTTGTTTCAGAGCAGCTATGAGAAGGTAGAGGGACAATGGGCAGAACAGACCTGCCAGTGGTCAGTCGATATGTTTCTATGCTAGGATCTTGCCTGTTTATCTCTTTTTACTGCCTCCCTCGGACACATTTATTCCTAGACTTTGGAACTGAAGAGACACTGTAGTGTATTGGTTGAATGTTGAACTAGAACCTGAGAAACCAGAGTTCCAATCCCTACTTGGCCATGAAGCTCACTGGATGACCTTGGGTCAGTCGCTGCCTCTTAGCCTAACCAACATCAGAGGGTTGTTATGGGGATTAAATGAGGAGGGAGGAGGGGACGACAGATACCACCTTGAGCTCCTTGGAGAAAAAGGTGGGATATAAATGCAATCAATCAATCAATCAATCAATCAGTAAACTAGTACACTGCAGGTGTAGCCACACTGTGAACCAGAAAGAAAACATGGTTAATATCTTAGCTCTGCCACAGGAGCAGCTCAGTGGGTGGAGATGGAGCTGCTCTAGCTTCCTGGCAGGTGGGTTGCTGTTGCTTGTTGGGAGGGGTGAGGTGGTGGACTATGGTCCAAACCTCCTCCATTTTGGCCTGGGAAGGCATTTTCCTAATTCACCCCACTTGCCGCAGACCTGGGAAGCAGGTGTGAATCATGTAAGGATACAGCTGGATCAGTTGTGCAGTTAAGTTGCCTGTGCAGAAAGCATAGCTGAACTCACCACCTGCTGGATGATCAAAGCCCTGAGCAAAGACCCTTGTGCTGTGGTCCCCAGTCTCCTGACAACCAGCTGCATATTGGGTGCTTGGGAAGTGATGCACAAGCGAAGTGGACAGCTAGACAAGTCAGTCATCAGAGTCCATATTAACAGGCAGGTTGTCCCACCTACCTGTCAAAGTTGGCCTGCAGGGGTAACAAGCCAAAAATGTTTCCCAACATTTATTACACCCAGCTGGCTTTATTAAACCCAATGTAATGGCTTGTGAATTGTACTGTACTTGTTAAACTATTCATTTTTATCACAGTGTTTATATTCGTTGATTTAGACTGTATACCCTTCAGAGTAGAATTTCTTATTTTAATTGTGTACAGAGCCGTGTAAATTGCTGGTGCTATATAAACAAATGTCAATCACCACCTTTCTTCCAATGAATTCAAGTGGTGCTTGTGATTCTCCTCCATCTCCATTTTATTTGCACAATAACCTTGTGAGGTAGCTTAGGAGGAGAGACTGGGAGTGTCCCAAGGTCACACCCAGGGAGCTTCATAGCTGATTAGGGATCTGAACCCTGGTCTCTCAGGCCCTCCTCTGAACTCTGCATCAAACTGGCTCTCTGACTCATAAGGCTGGATTCAACCAAGTCCTACTCAGAGTAGACTCATTGAAATGAATGGACCTCAGTGATGTCCTTCAGTTTCAATAGGTCTACTCCACATAGAACTAGCATTGGCAACAACCCAAAATGTTTTACTCACAAAGTTTTGGAAGTCTCCACTTTTACACATCTCCCCCCCTCAAATAAAGTAGATAATATGCAACTAAAGAGGGGGAAAGGTGTTGAGGGA
Source organism: Podarcis vaucheri (assembly GCF_965113315.1). Taxonomy (NCBI): domain Eukaryota; kingdom Metazoa; phylum Chordata; class Lepidosauria; order Squamata; family Lacertidae; genus Podarcis; species Podarcis vaucheri. The sequence continues at coordinate 57,814,378 of NC_138765.1, forward strand.
TTTTATTTTTACAACCCTCTGCCTGAGGATTACAGCAACGGTGTGTCAGGTCAAGAAGTTGGCCCACACAAGTGGACCATCTGTTTGGGTGGGTGGGTGGAAAACTGATGCGAACTTAAATTGTGGGCTATAAATAGGTGGAACTGGCTGTCCTCCAGGGCAAAGCATTCATTGAAAGTCAGCTCCTCTCTCTAGTTATTGGCTGAAACTGTATTCCCCAAAAAGGCTAACACTGCTGCTGTAGACTGTAATCTTAAACACCATTCCTGATAATGAAAGGGCCATTAAAGCCAGTGGGACATCCATCAATGGATGTGTTTATGATCAAGGTGTTTGTAGAAACAAGAGAGAGAGAAAATTAATAGGGCTGTCAGTCAACTAAAAGAAATCTGTATTGATTAATCACACAAGCTGTAGTCAATTAATTGGTTAACCAATGACTTAAATTTGCATGTGGATAAAAATAGTGGGTTGTATCCAACTAAGCTATGCTTAGAGTAGACACGTTGAAATGAGTGAAGCAAAGTTATTCATGCCCATTAATCCCAAAGGGTCTGCTCTGAGTAGGACTTACACTAATACGACCTTTTATGTTGCTCTAGAGCAGGGGTGAAGGACACATTTTTCAGGTATTTCGAAGCAATCTCACCTAATTGTACAAATTTCCTGTAGGACACCACAAACTTTTTTTAAAAAGATGAATAAACACAAAGTGTGTTTTGCTCCTTGCTTATGCTCTGTATCAGTGGCAGTTCCTTCACAGGAGCCAGTTATTCTTATCTACTATATATTTTGGAAAATGGTTTGTCTGCCCATCCATCTGTTCTCCAAAGATTTGGCCACCCCTCAAGATATGGTCACCAAACTTAATGAGAGTTCCTGAGCTAGGGGTGGCAGGTTGTAGGTGTCTGGCTGCTGGCTGCCATTTTGAATCAAGATAGCAGACTGAAGCATGACTTTGGCATGACTTCTCCATTCTTTTTGGCACAAGTCTGGCCGCCTCTCAAATAAGCAAGGACCAACTCTCTCCATATGAACCTACCTGGATGCTGAGATCAGTCTCTGAGGCCCTTCTTGATATGTCTGCTCCACGAGAGGTTTGGCGGGTGGCAACACAAGAACGGGCCTTTTCTTCAGCAGCTCCCTGCTTGTGGAATGATCTCCCCAGGGAGGTTCAGCTGGCACCTTCATCACACACCTTTAGGCACCAGGAAAGACTCCTTAACCAGGCCTTTGGTGGATTGACTTCCAGAACCGTTTTAAATGTGTTGTGGAAAGGGGGAGATTGTTGGTTTGTTTTCGTTCATATTTTTATTATGTATTTTGTGTTTTTTATATTGTAATTTTATGTTGTGGACCGCCTTGAGATCTACAAGTATAGGGCGGTATACAATTTTGATAAATAAATCATCATCATCACTGCTGTTTTTGGCACAAAGGTTTCCAAGGTGGGGGGTCTTCAACCATGTTTGGGTGCTGGGCACCATTTTGGATCAAGATGACAGACTGAAACCTGACTTTGGTGTAACTTTATCCGCTTATTTGGCATAGCTTCGAAATCCTCTTGAGATATCGTCCCAAAACTCAACATGAGGCTTCCTGAGATAGGGGCGACAGTTTTCATTTACATTTGGGCATGGGTTCCATTTTGAATCAAGATGGTGAACCAAAATGTTATCTTGGCATGACTTCACCCAGTTTTCAGCGTGGTGGGTTCAAAGTCACAAGTTACACTATCTGTTTAAAAATCACAATATTTTATGGTTTCTACAAATTCCTGGGCAATACAAGGCATTCCTTGCTAGTCTGTATTTTGAAAAAGTAGTTTTGTCTGTTCACTATGCATTTGGATAGCTTTTAAAACATCGTAATCAAACTTTTCATGATGGTCCCTGAGATCAAGAAGCAGGTTTTCATCTATGTTTGGATACCATTGAATGCCATATTGAATCAACATGGCAGACAGGACTTTTCAAAACTGCATTGATTTTTTTGGTATCTTGGAATTCCCAAGCAACGCTGGGTATGAGGCTCCTACTCTATTATACACCAAACATTCATTTATGTGTTTGCCTTCATTCAGTAACTGACAGGCACACACACAAACAAGAGAGAACACTTTAAGGCTTTTTATTTCTAAGGATGCGATGAAGTTTCACCTGCCTGAAGATGAAGTTGAATTGGAGGAGGTTTCAGACAATAAGAAGTGTTTCAATATGGTTTTGGCAGTTTGCTTTCAGTTTGGAAACTGAGAACAATCTACCTTTATCTAATTTGTGAACATGCTGTCTCTGACACTGCCTGTCATTTCAGTGCTTAAAAAACACTTTTGCTTAACGCACTTAAATCCCCTGTTCTTATTTTTCAAATTGTACGTTATCGGCTTTCCAATAGTGCACTGTCCCCCCCCCCCCCAAATTCCATATTTTTTGTCCAACTGCACACTTAAGAAGAAAACCTTGCCAAGAACGACATTTTTTTATGCAAATTATTTCAGGGGGCACATGACAGGGGTGGGCAGAGTATGCCCAGCCATGACATAACTCACATGTTTATACACAGCGCGCACGCACACACACCCTACATCCAGTCACACAAGAGAATTTTCACAGTTCAATGACATATTCAGACAGACAAAAGTATTTGAGGATGGCATAGAGTGAAGGGCATGGTTTGGGGAAGGTCTCAAGGGCCAAATAGAGAGGCTTGGAGGGCCTCAAAATGGCAGCTGGGCCTGAGCATGTCTCTCCCTGGTCCTGGTCCTGGTGCTGTAAGCCCTCTCTCTCTGCAGCTGCTATATTTAGAAACCAAACAGCCATGCCAGAGACCTTATAACATCATGCCTGTTGTGGCCTCGAGCTTCTAACTTTAATTAGAAACTTCCACATGCAATGAGGTGATACTGGGGGACCACTGAGGTGATTATAGGAAATACCTGGGGCTGAAATAAAGGTATCTGCCACTGCAACGAATATCACCGGAATAAAAGAAACCCCAATATAAGTCTGTTAATACAGAAATACGATAAATAATACTCTCTGTGTGAGAAAGACAGACACACACACACACACAGAGAGAGAGAGAGAGAGAGAGAGAGAGAGAGAGAGAGAGATCCACTCTTTCATTTCAGCCTGAGAACTAGTCCCCTCATATGAACTGTTTCTGGATTGACTTTGTATTAAAATGACATTATGCTGCAAAGTGTGGGAGGGGGACAGATATGTAGCTGCTGTCATGCCAGAGAAAAATGAGAAAATGTGGGCTTTGATTCTGTTGGCAGGCTGGAGGGTAAGGTAATTCCAACAAGGAGGCAATGAGGCAGGATTTAAGATTTCTCCCTGTTGAATTTGGAAACTGGCGTGGAAGTGTGGGTGAGAATTGATGTTATTATAGGAACCCAGCTGGGATCCAAAGCTGTCGCTTATGTGTTGCATCTAAGAAGACGGTGAATAAAGGCCACATCCACACTATATGTGCAGAGCACTATGATACCACTTGAAACTGTCATGACTTCCCCCAATGAATTCTGGGAGCTGTAGCTTGCTAAGGGTGCTGAGAGTTGGTAGGGGGCCCCTCTCCCCCCCCCCCGAGCTACAATTTCCGGAGTTCAATGTAAAGAGGGATTTATTGTTACATTAAGGCTGCCATACACCTGGAATTTCCTGGACATAGCTGGGATTCACCTGTCAGAAATAGCATCCGGGTGGTTTTCCTAAAGAAAAAGCTCAAAACCTCAATTTCAGGGGGCAAACGTGGGGCAAAAAAACAAAACAAAAACTAACTCAACAACTTTTGTGTCCAGGCAGTCCCTGAGCTGCCCCGAACCTAAGTTTTCCCGGGTTTTGTACATTTATACAAGGACGTTGATCCTGATTTGGTAGTAGATAGACAGACAATACAGATGCTTTAACAATGATATCACACGTTGTCAAACAGATACTCCCATCAGCAATCTGGCTGAAGCATTGTGAGAGGTGAGGTTACAGGGAACCAGACAGAGGGCCTTTTTGGTAGTTGTGTCTGCCCTGTGGAATGCCCTCCCAGCAGATGTCAATCGGATATGCAGCTATGTGATTTTTAAAAAAACATCTGAAGGCAGCTATGTTCAGGGAAGTTTTCAGTTTGATGTTGTGTTGTACTTTTACTATTTTTTTGTGGGGAGCCCACAGAAAATACTTGTTGTTATTATCCAAATAATATGATCCATTGTTTACAATATACATTTCAAGCCTTTCATTTCCATAATTAAAACATCACCAACAACTACATAGCTCTGAAACAGCTCTGAAAAATAAGCATCCATATAGACACTGAATCTTGTGCAACCTATTTGGAGCCCGATTGCGATGGTGCCACATCTTGAAGAGTATGCAGTATGTATTCAGTACATTCATAGCCATGGCCATATCAGATTCCGTCCCTTATGCTGCAAGTTGTCCCAGAGCAAATCTGCTCGCACATTTATTCCCAGCAGCAATTTGGGGCAGGAAACTTCCTCAGTGATTTTGCAGATGGCACTTTGCAGAGACAGGCTTTACCTAAAGCCTCAAATGAGATGCTGAATTATAAGCAGCGGCATTCCTCTCATCCCAGCGAGTGTACACGGTCATCCCTGGATCTTCTGGGGATAAGCTGCACAATATTTCGGAGCTCATTTCACACGGTGGGCTGGGCTTCCTCTTAAGGAGAGTGGCTCCACTAAAAGAGGATTTAGTGTGTACTGTGAATCAATACACCAGGACAATCAAAACAGCAGGCTATGCAATGTGTTTTTTATTTATTCATTTATTACTACATTGTTATCCCACTTTTCCTCCAGAGAGTTCAAGACTGTGAACAATGCTCCCCCCTTCCAGTTTTATCCTCACAGCAATCCTGTGACTGGCCCAGCATCACCCAATGAGCTTTATGAGTGGGGATTTGAACCCTGGTCTCCCAGGTTCTAGTCCAACACTCTGACCATTGTACCCCACACTATCAAATGATTCTGGTTGTGATCAGCCACCAACTAACCAGGAACAAGTGATGGAGTTACAGCAACTCTCATAAGACTGTGCAGGGCAAAACGCACGACCAGCCCTACCATTAGGCACTTTGACAGAAATGTTCTTGTATGGAAACTTCAGGATTTACTCTAGAGAAAAGTCTCTCAAAGTCCACTCTGGTCATACCAGAGATGGAACCCAGGACCTTCTGCATACAAACCATAGGCTCTACTACTGACATAATCCCCAACTGCGCTGTGTTAGCTTACTCACATGTTTGAAAGTCCCAGACAGGGTTTCATAATGCCTTCCAACACATTTTTCAATTAAGTGTTTCTTTGATGGCTTGGTGAAAATGATGAGGACAGTTGTGCCTTCAGTGCAGAGACTGGGGAACCTATGGCCCTCTGGATGCTCTTTTTATCCCTGGCCATTGGCCACGCTGGCTGGAACTGATGGGAGATGGAGTCCAACAACATTGGGATGGCCCCAGGTTCCCTATTTAATAGTTGTGCTAAAGAGGAGGTAGCTTCCTTCTTTGGCACAATTCTTAAAGGTGCATGAGCACTCTGCCCTCTTTTTTCCATCTGGCCACCTCCAGTGTTAGATCCAGACTAAGCCAATTGGGCCCTATTGAAATTAATGGGACCGAGTAGCCATGACTTAACTTGAGTCCCATTTGTTTCAGTAGGCACAAAGTTCAACTAATTTAGTCTGGATATAACCTGCTGGATATTCCTGCTGGTGATGTTGGAAATACTCTAGGCCAGAGACAGCTAACTCTGGGTGCTCCTAACCTCCAACTCCCATCCGCCCCAACCGGCATGGCCAAAAGTCAAGGATGATGGGAGCTGTAGTCCAATAACATATGCAGAGATGCAGTTTATCCCCCTTATTTTGGGCAGCCACTCCCCCTTTCCCATCTCATCTTTCCTCTGATTTAACTAACTCTGTTTTATTTTCTTATTTTTTATAATCACATTTATATTTAAGAATTCTGACTGTATTTCTGCTCTTGGCAGTTCTAAGCACACAGCTGAGCACACGCAAAGCCTAGCAAGGATAATTGCACCAGCTGTGACCTTTTAAAGCATGCATTTGGACCAAAACAGAGTGGTGCCCCCCACCCGTCACTTCTGATTGACTTGGGCTTTACTTGGATTTGCATTTTGCAAATTTCAAATATTAGCTTTCTGCTAGGATGCTTAAACACTTTGAAGACTGTTGCAGGTGGCAGGCTTGGTGCCTTTGACGTGGAGGTGGAATTCATGTCACGAGTCCTTTCAAAGGTGCATCAGAATGAGATCACCTCCCTAGCTGTAGGGAACTTCGTTACTTGGTAATAGGTGGGAGGAATTAAAAGAAATCTGTGATAGTTTGGGTTGTAGGAGGGAGAAAGGGTGTGTCCATCATATTGGGAGGACCAAGCAAACCATTCCACTGAACAGACACAGACAGGACTCTCACCTGTGAACATATCATCGGAAACTGCTAGATCTTCATGAAGCTGCTCCATGTGGGTAAACTACTGAACTGTAGGCAACATCTTCTCAGTGAAGTACAGGCCCTAGGCTGGCTGCACCCACCCAGGCTGGACAATGAATCCTTCTGGGCAGGAAGGAGTATAACAGGGCTCCATGCTGCAGTTGAGCTTTGCTTCATGAGATACTCTCACAGTTTGGGCAGTGATAGTCAAGAGACACTATGTAGGAATCATCTGTCAAGCTTGGATCAACTTCTTATGAGCAAATCTCCAAATCTTGTTGATGCCTTCCAGGTGTCTGGTCACCTCTCTCTTACAGTTTCCATGAGCTTTTGTGTGTCCCTGCAAACGTGGCTGTACTTGGGTGTGGACTTGCCCTACAGTCCTTATTCCTTACTTCTTCCTTACAGGTTGCTTGGCCCTGGCTGTTCTTGGGTCCCATGACTCCTGGCTAACTCCAGACTACTGCCCATGGCCTAACCCTAAGGCACAGGAAGCTGATTTGTACAGGATGGACCATTAGCTCCAAGGAGATCCCAAGCAGAGGTTTTTCCCAATCTTGCTGCCTCTGGCTGGAAATACCAGGGTTGAAGCTGGGACCTTCTGCATGCAAAATACCATTGAGTTATATTGTTTCAAGGAACTGACACCCAGGAACTGATCTGCATATTATAAGAAACACTTTTCATATTGTTGTTGCTGTTATGAGTAGTATATAGACTTCTGGTTACAACACCTGGTACGCAGGCTGAGACCCTACCTGCCCGCGGACTGTCTCACCAGAGTGGTGCATGCTCTAGTTATCTCCTGCTTGGACTACTGCAATGCGCTCTACGTGGGGCTACCTTTGAAGGTGACTCGGAAACTACAACTAATCCAGAATGCGGCAGCTAGACTGGTGACTGGGGGCGGCCGCCGAGACCACATAACCCCGGTCTTGAAAGACCTACATTGGCTCCCAGTACGTTTCTGAGCACAATTCAAAGTGCTGGTGTTGACCTTTAAAGCCCTAAACGGCCTCGGCCCAGTATACCTGAAGGAGCGTCTCCAACCCCATCATTCTGCTCAGACGCTGAGGTCCAGCGCCGAGGGCCTTCTGGCGGTTCCCTCATTGCGAGAAGCAAAGCTACAGGGAACCAGGCAGGGGGCCTTCTCAGTAGTGGCGCCCGCCCTGTGGAACGCCCTCCCATCAGATGTCAAAGCGATAAACAACTACCTGACATTCAGAAGACATCTTAAGGCAGCCCTGTTCAGGGAAGTTTTTAATGTGTGATATTTTAGTGTATTTTTGGTTTCTATGGAAGCCGCCCAGAGTGGCTGGGGAAACCCAGCCAGATGGGCGGGGTACAAATAATAAATTATTATTATTATTATTATTATTATTATTATTATTATTAACAAGTTGCTGGACTAGATGGGCCATTGGCCTTATCTATCAGGCTCTTCATGTGCTATGTACTCCCTCCAGGTTTCCTCTCCCCATAAAACACTTTAGGCTCCTGGATTATAGTACACACATACAGGTTTGGATTCAGGTATTGGATCAGCTTCTTCCCAACAGTAATTTACAGTCTGGGAGCAATTGCCCAGCTGTTTCTTACCTTCAAGCTTCTGGCAAGGTCCTGGAGGTTCTTCATCATTGGAATGGCTTGCAGAGGATGTCACTAAACACTCATTTAAACAAACCCTCCTAAGTGAAAGAAGAAAACAGAGAATGGAATAGATCTTAGACTTCAGAACACTCATCTCTGTAGACCTGATGCAATTTCACACTTATCCAGGATGTGTTCATTTCCCTCTTCCAATCAAAATGGGCCTGAGTGGCAGATTATTAGCAGTCGTGGAACAAAAGGCAATAATTGCTCTTCCGAACAGGTGCATTACAAGGTTACAAACAGCATCTCAACCACCAAACATCAATCAACACAAAAAGATAACGGCATCTGGTTATGTATCCTTATTGAAAAATAAAATAGCCAGCAGTGGTCATTAGGTAAGGTGTGGCTTCTGACACTATCAGTATAATTTTCATCCAGTGTAACCCCTTATTAAAAATTGCTCCCATAGCTGGGATGCAATTACTCCATCAATTGTTACAGTTGTGCGTTAATCATTTTCCATAGTTACCACCATTTGCTAGAGTTGATTGCATGCCATAGTTTGCTTTGGTCTTTTATTAGGCACTTGCTCAACTCAAATATTGGGGACAGATGTCTTAAATGGGGTGTCACCATCAGTAACAGATGCCAAGCAAATCTATTTAAGAGGAAATAGATTTTATAGGAATGCCCCTGAGATCCCATGCTGGATAAGAACAGCTGTCTCTCACTATTTATTAGGCTGAGACTGTTCTCACTTGCCATCGGTGTGAAGATTAAAAATAATAATAATTAAAAGCAAGGCATAATGAATCACTTTACTACAAACTACCTCTGTGTATAAGGAAAATGGATGGATTATGCGTTCATGTTTTTGTGCATGTTCAGACTTTTCTACCCTTCACTTCTTCTGCACAGGAAGTGCAGCACAATCCCCTCTCCATCTTTTAAAAGGCATTGAGTAAGGAGTTCTTTCCCAACCATCAGTTTTGAGTTGAGTTTGGTTCCTAGAACTTCTCATGAACTATAGCGGTGCATTGAGTGATATAACAGAATCCTTACTGAATGTTGATGTATCAACAAGTCCAAAACTATCATACAATTACTGGCTAACATTTGTGTGCATGAAAGGGTTAACCTGAGCCCTGAGCTCAAGTTACCAGAGTGGGTGTGGCTTTGCAGCCTCTGCTCTCACCCTTTTCAGTCTTTTTCTCTCTTCCTGCTTCCTGGAACAAGCAGAAAAGGAGCCATGCGACTTGGCTCTCAACCCAGCAAATTCTGGGAAAAAACTGGATCTCCCCAAAAGGGAGCCTGCATCTTTGCTAATCCAAAGATTGCATGATCCTTTTGCAATGAAACCAAGTAATTGTCTGTTTAAAGCCATCTGGAACCTCTTAATCTTTATTTTACTGCCAGTGGATGGAGACTTGTTTGCTGTAACTTCTGGAAACAATGTGAGTAAAATATTCACTCCTCACCTTATGCAGGCTGCAATCATATAACCTTGGAGTAAGCTCCATTTAATTCAGTGGTGCTTCCTTCTGAGTGGACATGCATAAGACTGTGCTGTCCATAGGGATGCAAGGAGACAGCAATTCCCATATTGTCCTGCTCTAAGTAACCGTGGAGCAGGCTTCTGAGATCCAGTTCTGTTTTTCAGGGGGGTACTTAAGGGTATGCAGTACCTGCCCGGTTGTTGTTGTTGTTAAAAGGTGTGTCACTTATTGTAACAACTTCAAGGTGAGTACCAGCATCTATTTTTCTGGAAAAGAAAAGCACTGCTGAGATCTATAGGGTTTGCAGGAGTAAGTCCTCCACAGACTGCAACAATCTACTGGGTATAAGGGATAAGGCAGGACCTCAAATAACCTGGTTTCTGAGATGTATGGAGTTTACCTGTATATGTTAGTACCACAACCTTGAACTTACTTGGCAGCAAAATTTCAGCCAGAGCAAGTCCCACAAAGTAATGTGTCATGTGTTGGTTGTACTTTGTCTCTATAGGCATCCTAGCCACTGCATTCTGCTCCAGCTGCCACCTCAAGCCCAACCCAAAGGGTATCCTGTATAGAAGGCATTGCAACAATTTATTCATTTGTTGCATTAATATCCCACCTTATTTCTCCAAGGAACTTAAGGTGGATACATGGTGTCCCCCCCCCGCCCATTTAATCTGTGATGTTGGTTAGGCTGAGAGGCAGTGACTGGTCCAAGGTCACCCAGTGAGCTTTGTGGTTGAGTAGAGATTTAAACCCTGGTCTCCTAAGGTCTATGTCTGACACTATAACCACTGCACCACACTGCCATCACACTAACTGGGGGAGTTACCAATGCACGGACAACAAATAAACTTAAAAAGAATGCTGACCCATTTTTATTTTGCCAAATCAGTGAGTAAAGAACTTGAACTCCAGAAAGGAGGGAAGACATTGCTTTGGACAGAATAAAGAGACAAGGGACGTGGTTATTTTTAAATGTTAAAAGCGTTCGTCTGCTAAGAAGCATGATAAGTGAATCAATCAGAAAGGAGTTGGTGGGTAGAAGGATTAAATGGGCAATAAAAAGGATACACGGCTGACCTCCAATGGAGGAGGGAGTTGATAATGGGATAAGTAAATCTTATGAAGATAATAAGGATATAATTATGGTTGAGCTCAAACTACTAAGTACATAGTTTGAACCTCTTGAGATATATGCAGATATAAAATTTCAGGATAGTTTGGTAGCAAATGATTATTTTCCGTGCCCCTGTGTAAGAGGCTTGATTAGTGCAAATACGTGGTCCTCTTAAACTTCACCTATCATTCATAATGAGGAATATGGAAGGTCTTTTAGGGTTTCTTTCACATTCTCAGTGTCTCGGGGCCGTAGGGATAGTGGAGGTGGTTGGGGGTTGGTATCCCCCTCACAGATATTCTGCTAGGGTCAGACAAAACTGTCAACTCTCTCCCAGTTTGTCCCTTTTCCAGTCTCCAGTTCTCCCCATTTCTATGCCAGTTTCTATAACCTGCATGAAAATCTGTGTGTATTTTCAGCTTATTTGGGGTGTCATGAAAGAGCAAGGCAGTAGTTGGTTGTGTAATGTTACTGCATTTTAATAGTCAGGGAAGGGTAGAAGCACTTTTGGAATTTGTATGTGTGTGCTGCAGGTGCCCAAATAACTTCATGGGTCTTGATGAATATTAATATAAAATAAAATAATAAGTAAGCAGCATTGCAGTTAAGGGCCTGGGGGCCATATTATTTTCTGGGTAAATTTCCAGAAGCCACATGCCAGCAGCTGGCCAGGCCAGAGGCAAAAGTGAGCAGGGCAATGGCAGCAATTTTTACCTTTCTACAGTAGGCTAGTTTCTGCCCACATCCACACATCCTTCTCTATTCTTCAGCAAGGAAGGGAAGAGGCTCTCTCAGAGAATGTGTTCCAGCCAGACAATGGCACTTGCACTACCCCAACAACTTTTTAGATAATTTAGATAAGTTATTTTATTTTTTAACTGCATTGTTTCAATACTGTGTTGCCACCCTGAGCTCCTGAGGCGGCGGCGGCGGGGGGGGGGGGTAGAATATAAATTTAATAAGTAAATAATGAAGATGTTGAGGGCCAGATTGAGAATTTTGGGCAGGGTGGGAGAGACATTTTAACCCCAGGCCTGAGGTTCTTCTGAGTTGTTTACTAAGAACCAATTCTGGCCAATGAGGGCTGAGGGAATGGAGAAGCACAATTCTTTTAGATTGTTCAGAAACAGGGCTATGCATTTAATGCAATTGAACAAACTCAACCCTAATGAGACCAATGTATTTATGTTGTGGCTAATCTGTGGTTCCTTTCTTCACACAATGCATAAACAGCTGAGGAGCTGGGGGAGGGGCTCCTATCCCCATAGTGGCAGACTCAGCAGGAACACACAGGGCTAGGTCACAGCTTTCTCCGTTATTGGATGAGATGCATTGAATTTTTATTTAGACTGTAATCTTTTCCAAATGTGCATTTACTGCATACTCATTAGCACATGCAAATTTTATGCAAATTGGTGTCCTCTTTTAACATTGGTGAGGCAATGCTGGAAGAAGAAGAGTTTGGATTTGATATCCCACTTTATTACTACCCGAAGGAGTCTCAAAGCGGCTAACATTCTCCCTCCCCTTCCTCCCCCACAACAAACACTCTGTGAGGTGAGTGGGGCTGAGAGACTTCAGAGAAGTGTGACTGGCCCAAGGTCACCCAGCAGCTGCATGTGGAGGAGCGGAGGCGCGAACCCGGTTCACCAGATTACGAGTCCACCGCTCTGAACCACTACACCACACTGGCTCTCTGGAGAAGTGAAAGCACACCCCCTAGGCATGACTCAGTTGCATCCGGTTTGGGTGGATGGAACACCCTCATCCACAGATGCAGGAATAGGGGCCATGACTGGTATAGGAGAAAGTGGGAGGCTTGTTGTGGAGTGAAGGTCAGCCCCCACCATGGAGGCAGAGCAGCCAGGTGGCTCATTCCTGGGAGCCACTCAAAAGTCCGAGGCTTCCACATATCTGCACATGCACACACATCTTTCTGTCTGAGGAAGTAAGCGGCATGATCCCAGTTCAAGGGAAAATTCCAGCCAGGCAAAATGACTCAAGGAGGGCATGCCTATGAAGACTATGGCCTGAGAAAGGGACTGTGGCCTGAGGACAGGTTGTAGCCTAGGGAGGTTCTCAAGGCACTGAGGTTCCTCACCCCTGAGTTAGGGCCTACTCTAAGCAAGACAGTTGAGGCAGGGAATGTGTGAGGCTGGACTGCTGAATATAAAAGTCAAAGAGGCAGGCCAAGAGGAAAGAAATTCTATGGTTAGGGAAGAAGCAGAAGCAGTAGAAGAAAAGGACCACATGCACAGCCCCCTTTCCTCTGGCCAAGGCCAAAGATTTGCTCCAGCCCTCTATCAGTATCCCATTTCCATTAGAAAGCAGCAGAAGTTAAATTTCAAGGATGGAGTTTGAATGGCCTTTATAACCAGAGTTTTCATCCTGCAATCAGTCGACAGTCCCAATACTAGAATTGATTTCTTAACACCCACTTCTCTTGGTGCAAAGAGAGCACCTGATCTTTGGCACTCAGGAGCACTTAAAGAGCTCCCTTTGACTTCATCCCCACCTGCAATTTGTGTGATGGTTCGCTTTGATACTTTCCAAACACAATTGGTTGCAGCAGTGGCAAAATTTGCTCCTGCTGTTGATTGCTGGTGTGTGTATAAAGGCTGGTTTAGAGAGTGGGGGGGGGAGCAGCTTGTGTTTTAAGGAAGGCTAATTTTCAAGAGATGATGGAGGTGCTTAAGAAGTGGAAAAACAGCGCATAAAGAATGGGAGTCATGTTTCAGCAAAAGTGACAGGTACATGATTGAATAAAATGAAAGCAAATGTGACAGACAACACGGGGTCTTGCAAGATACCGTAGACTTTGTAATTTTTTTTTCTTTTAGCGTTCAAAAATGCAAGCATAGCCCTGAGAAGCAGCCCTTGAATAACTGTCAATCAAAAAGGAACTTTAAAGTGCCGTGGGGCGGGGGGAGGGGAATGAAACAAAGAGAAGTACAAAAGCTTCATCCAAACCAAATTGCTATCTAGGATGTTTTCTCTTTCCCGCACCCACCCTGCAACACACACCTGCTTATGCAGAAATATGCACATAAACTGTACACATCATTATGGCTACTTGGATGCAGGTCAGGCTGTAATGTACGCAAATGAATACCTAGATGAATAATGGGTGATGAGACAGTGTGATTGGCGTGCACAATCAGCTGGAACATGCACAAGCAAATTAGGTCATTGCCTCCCTCGTTCTGCAGTGTCAGTGTAGGCGCATCCATCACAATGTGGGTTGCCAACTTTGGACTTGAAAATACTGGGCTGTCTTGGTGGGGCCGGGGGGGGGATGGAGGGGAGAAGAGGTGTAGTTTAATGGTGAAGTATATGTGTTGCATACAGATGGTCCCAGATGCAGTTCCCTGAATCTCCAGATATAGCTGAGAAACATCTTGTCTGGAACTTGAAAAACTGGGGCCAGCCAGTATAGATAATGGTGGGGGACCCCAATGCTGGGGCCAGAATGCAGCTCTTTAGACCTCTCTGTCTGGCCCTCAGTATGCTCCACAACTCACACTGTGTTCATCACCAGCCCTACTCCAAGCCCCTCTAAAAATACTATTTTGTCTATCTTGTGAACTGTGATTCTTGCCTGGATAAATATGTGTGAGTTTGTGTGCTTAGAAACATCTGTCTTTTCCATAGCTGGAATGCTTCATCTACTGGCATGTGGCCCCTGGAAGTTTCCCAATGAGGAAATGGGTTTCACAAGCTGAAAAAGCTTCCCCATCCCTGTCTTAAGATCCAATCTTTAGATTTGCCAGGTAAAATTGTCCCCTGCTTGGAACCCTGGGGCGTTGCTACCAGTCTGTGTAGATAGCACCGAACTAGATAGACCAAAGGGCATAGAATCAAATAATTGTATAAGTGTAGAGTTGGAAGTGACACTAAGGGTCATCTAGTCCAAGTTCCTGCAATGCAAGAATCTCAACTTAAGCATCCATGACAGATGACCAACCAACCTCTGCTTAAAATAGGGTTGCCATACATCTGGAATTTCCAGGACATATCCAGAATACCACAGTCAGAAGCAGTTTCCAGGCAGAAATCGGCAAAATGTCCGGGAAAATCTGGACGTATGGCAACCCATGTCTGCAGTGCTTTTTTCACTTTTTGAAATATAGCAACCTTACTTAAAAAACTCCCAAGGAAGGAGAATCCACCACCTCGTGTGGGAGTCTGTTCCATTGAAACTGGAAACTAGGGATGCTTCCCATGTTCCTAATCAGCTGGGGAGGGCAGTTGTGGGATTCCTTGGAAATTCAGTCTGCCCACTGCATGTCAGTATTCAGCCCTGCCCGCACCTGGAGCCTGAGGTCTCCTTAGAGGAGGAACAGGATTGCTCAGCAGATTCTCTGCACCTTGAGGTGTTGGATCCAGACACCAAAACCCTGAGACTAGACTTCTTGACACCAGTTTATAAGTGTTGACTTTTCTGAGGGTGGATCCTTTATGTAGCCAAACTGGTGGATCCTTGTGCAGCCAGAATGGTGTCATCCAAGTCCATGCAGGATATGGGGAGAGCAGGTTGGTACGCTTGCCCTGAACCTCAGAGGCTAAGCTGGTTGGAGGGCCCCACCCAGGACACACTGCTTATTTTGTTAGTGTTTATAACTTTAATCTAACAAAACACTTATCCTAGGCCTCAAACAAGCTCTCCAAGGGCCTGGTGCCATCCATGCATAAGCTGGCAAGGTTTGCAGAAGAAAGGAAAATTTTTAAATAAAGAAGGAACCCCAAAATCAACTCAGTGAGGACTGAGCATACCCAGTAGCCATGGAATAAGTAAGAGAAATGAAATGTAAAACTGGAGCAGGAGGATGGATTGGAGCATCACAGAATGAGTCAGGGCCGGCTGGTTGGAACCCTGAAGAGGAAGACTCCATTTTGTTGAAGGTTATACTTCTAAGGCCAAACAAAGAAGCATTCAGCAGGAAGTTGGAACTCTTTGCTGCTTGTGATTACGGTACTGAAAGCAGACAAGAAAGAACTTTCATGGGACACGCTTCCCAGCCAATCAGTGATGGTGTGCCTCTTCTTCCCTGGAGTTTCCTTCCCTTGGAAAGACATGTCCTAAAAAGCCTTTTCACCAACAGGCTGCATATTTTATGCCCTTAGGCTTCATTGATTATTTATTAATTGTTGTTATTTGGTAGATTTATATCAGGCCCTTTTAGAAACAGTACACAAGGTGCCTTACGTAAAATCAATATAATATAAAGGAGGAGGGGACAAATAAATAAAACATTTGTAATGTATAATCAAATCAAAATTATTAAAGAGAGAGAGAGAGAGATCTGCTTTGGGTGCAGCTGTCTTCCCAGCCCATCCAAATCTCTTCCGTCTTCACAACAGTTATGACTATGGTTAATACTGAGTAGCTAAACTTCTCTGGTCTTATGCTAATTGTGAACATTCTGTGACATCACAGAAGGAAGGTCATTGGACAGCAAGGTTTGCAGACAACAGGTAGTCATTTATATCTATATACTGTTTTCTGTATTTTCAGTATCCATTTACCTTATTTTCTTTTTTTAAAAAAACATTTTCTACTGTATGTTTTCTCTCCCCTTGCCAGTGAGGACAATTTTCCCTGTACCCAGGAGGCAATTCCAGCATCTAATAATTTTCTCTCTGTTAGGAAGCTTTCCCTGATGGCACAAACAAAAGGCCTCTTCCACCCATCCCCAGGCCAGCTTCTGGATTTAGTTGCTCCATGGTGTTCTGCTGCACAGATGTCTCCAAAGAGACAATGTGTGAAGCTGCCTGCCAGATGACAAGAGATGCTTTGAAATTTAGGCTTAGGCAAAAATAATATTTCTGGTTAACTTATTTTTACAGAGTGTGACAAAAGCAGAGTTGAGGATGGTAGGAGAAATGAGGAACATTCTCCGATTGTTCTCTTGATATGGGGAAAAAATTAATGGCAAATGAAGCATGCCTTCCTCACATGAGTTGCAAGGTCTGCCCCCCCCCCAAAGATTCAGTTGCAAATCTCAGGTTGAGTTTTCCTTGAGTGCAAGTCAACATGAATGTCTTCTGTGTATCTTCTGTTCACTTCAATGGGGCTGCCCCAGGAGAATTTTCATGAAGAAGCAGGCTTTGCTTTACTTCCAGCAAAATTTAAGTACATTTCATTCATTCATTCATTTCCATTTTTCTCCAAAGAACTCAAGGTGGTATACACACATCTCATCCCCATCTTATCATCACTCTGTGAGTAAAGTTAGGCTGAGAGGCAGTGACTGGTCCAAGGTCACACAGTGAGCTTCATGGCCAAGTGGGGATTTGAACCCTGGTCTCCCAGGTCCTAGTCTGACACAGTAACAACTATGCCACACTGGCTTTTTAACCCAGGGCCATAGCTCAGCAGTAGACCATCTGCATAGCTGTCAACTTACAGATTTGAAAATAAGGGACCAGCAGCCGCAAAAATAAGGAATCAGCAGCCAAAATAAGGAATTTTCCAGGCACAGGTATGTTCAACTTCTGAGCCCCTCCGAGCCAAAGGCAGAAAGCCTAGCCGGCAGCCAAACGAAGCCTGAAGCCTCAAGGAAAACCACCGTCACCTCTCCGCTGGGAAGCGCTGAGCAAAGGCGAGTCCCCAGGCAACACAGCCAATTTGATCCACAAAAGGCATGCAAGCTCCACCCCTCAGTCGTTCTTAGACTTCTTATTGGGTGAGCAACGCAGCCTAGCAACACAGTTGTAGCCTCTCTCCTCCCTGGCTGGCAGGGAGGGAGGGAGAGGAGCTGCTTCCTTTGAAAACCGGGAAATTTAAGGGACATCATCAATAAGGGACAGCAGTGGGACACAGTGCTGGGATAAGGGACTGTCCCGCCAAATAAGGGACGCTTGACAGCTATGACCATCTGCCTGGCATACAGAAGGCCTAAGGTTAAATCTCTGGCATCTCTAGGTATGTCTGGGAGAGACCCTGGCCTGAAATCCCAGAGCAGCGCTGCCAGTAAGTGAGGACAATACTGAGCTAGATGGACCTCACAGAGCTATACTTCCCAGAGCAGTTTAACCATCAACAGGGGTCTTCTAACAACTCTCAGCACCTTTAGCAGACTACAGATCCCAAGATGCTTTGGGGGAAGCCATGACAGTTTGAAAGGACATGATACTGCTTTGAATCTATAGTGCCTTAGGAGCTTCAAAAAAACCCTTCAATTTTTTGATACATTTACATCTCTTTCTCTTAAATTCTCCATGCATTGCTCTGTTACTTATTACAGACTGAGATCAATTAACTTCTTGATTTCTTTTTAAAGGAAGAAATGAAATACACACGAGTGCAAGAAACCTTCAGATTCTCTCTCTGCTTTGCCTCTTGCTTACTATGTCAGTTCATATCTGCAGGGAGAGAAAGGGAGGTAACTCTTATGAGCTATGAAATATTCATCGCCACACCAGTGTGTTAACTTGGCCTTACCTCTTCAAAGGGAATGCTTCTCGGCTTGGATCTCAAGAGACCGGTTTGCGAGTCAGGCAAGCTAGTGAGTAACTTATTGTGTCATTAATATATTGGTCGTGTCATCTCCTCGTTCTCATTAAAGAAACTCTGAAGTCCATGTCAGCCTGTGAAGCTGCCCAGCTTCAGATGATATGTCGTTTCCCTTCCTCCTCTTCTCCCTATTTTTATTTTATTTTATTATTTTTGCATTCAGCAAGCAGCAGGATGGATTAACCCTCCAGGATTGAAAAGTGAAAAGGTTTTGTAGATGTGTTGAACAGATGCTATAAAAGATCTTTCTTTTTAAAAAGAAAAGAAAAGAAAAGAAAAGATGAGGAACAAACCATCCATCAACTGGGATTTGGAGTGAAATATTGGACACTCTCATGGTCAGCACCCTGGCAGTTGAAGCAGCATTCAAAATCCTGTTGTTAATTCAATTCAACATGTTAGACCAGAAACGCTAGCAATGGAGGGGGGAAGGGACAGATGATAGCTTACTCCTTTGGTTTCTCCCATGGGTGGATTTGCCCCACCCTGCATTCAGGGGCGAGAACATGGCCTGAGTTGGAGAAGGTCAAAAGGTTTACTGCTTCAATATTTTATAATCTGAAATCTGTGAATTAGAGAAGACCCCTAGCATGAATTAGACACGACCCCTAGCTTGGTATCACCCTCATGTCCTGGTTGTGGGCTTTCCCAAGCTGGTTGGTCACTAACTGTCAGAGGCAGCATGCCTCAGAATACCAGTTGAGTGCAGCAACACTTGTTGTTCCAAGCATCTCCTGCTTGCAAGCTTCCCATTGGGGGCATTGGTTGGCCACTACGAGAACAGGATGCTGGACGAGATGGGCCACTGGACAAAGATCACTGTAAATGTAGCCTACTGGGGTAAGGTGGCTGTAGGTGTAGCCTACTGGACAATGTAGCCTATTGGACAAAGGAAGCTGTAGATTTAGCCTGCTGGATGAATGTAAGAGTCACATCTATTTCTCTGCCCACTTTTGCCAGTGGCCCCACCCACCACTGACATCTGCATGTGGCCTTCAGGCTGAAAAGGACCCCCCCCCCAAGCTTTAAAGTCTCGCGAGGACATAGCCCTCCAAATAGCAGTTTGGCTGCTCATTCTTCATTGTCCAAAAGTCCTTGGGAGTTTATGGTTCAGTGCTAAATCTGTATCTTCCTTTTTGATGAGCCTTTTTATGATGGATAGTGTAAATTATTTTAAGGTAACTTTTTTTGTCAGCTTGAACTCCTGACAAAGATAAATTGATGTGATGCCTTTTAAACTGCCCTTATGAATTAACGCTCAACTCCCCTTCCCCTCTCCCAGTTCAAGTGGGAGTTTCAAAAGGTTTATAGATGATTATTTTGCCACTTTCCAAGGGTCCCAGTTAGGGATGCAGAGTCACCCGCTTGTTCAGCTCAAAGGCTATTGGATTTTTGCAAGCATTCCCTTTGAATATTCAGAAACGCATTAGAGGGAGTTTTGTGTGTGTGAATATTCAAAATGAATGCCTGCAAAACTCAGTAATTGGAAACCAAGTAATTACAGATATGCGAAGTCACTCACTGTCACACATGCTGCAGGCTGAGAAACAAGAAGGGGATCAGGGGTCATCTCAATAGCTTGGATTGTTCTGCCCTCCATCACAGCAGCTGTGGTAAAAATGGCGGCTCTGAGCACATTTTGGCATGTCACTTCTGGTAGATCATGGGAAATTACCCTTTCGGAAACATCTCTAGCAGGAAGTGGCATTTCTGATCATTTCCCCAATCATCCCCAGTTATTTTTTTTATTGATTTTCCACAATTTTTAACAGATGATGACCAACCTAATACAAATATAAAAGCTGACTTCCCCCGCCCTCGATGTTCCTTTTATTTTCCTCCCTCCTTTGCTGTTCCCAATACATTTCCACCAGTTGCACTTGTAAACGTTTTGTTTGTGAAGTGGGCAGGAAGGTAGCAGGAGGAGGTCATTGTCAGTCATTTCCAATATCGGCCCAGTCATTGGGTTTAGCTTGTCTCAAAATGAGCCCTGGATTATTTTTTTTAAGTGGGGGCCTGAATTTTTGAGGGGCCCCCCATTTATAATTACTCACTATATATCTAGCCCCACTACTTTTACTTCTTCACCACAATAATGTCTGTATGAGAGCTCTGATGCATCTCAGTGCTATGCTAATGAGAAGTAATGCAGGAATATTTGTGCAATCCTTTTGAAATGCCAAGTGTTTGGGGAAGAAGGAAGTGCAAGGAATAAGTAGCATGTGGTGGTTAGAGTGCTGGACTAGGATCTAGGAGACTAGAGTTCAAATCCCCACTTGCCCATGAAGCTTACTGGGTGACTTTGGGCATGTCTCTTAGGTTAGCGTATCTCACAGGGTTGTTGCAGAGATTAATGTGGGTGTATACCTCCTTAAGCTCCTTGGAGAAGTGGTTTGAGATAGGTGTCATAAAATATAAACAAATACATATTTACATGAAAAGCCAGTGTGTTATATTCGGGAAAAGACAGAAAGGAAAACTACAAAGGGAACCCCTGTCTCACCTGCCACTAAAAGGCTGCATAAGGATATCATAATGTAAGTGGGATCTGCATTTGATTCTTACCCAACTTAATGAGTTAGAGAACTAGTTCAATATACTTTAAGGACCAGCTTTCACCAGCATTTTCAGAAAGCAGATTCTAGAGTTGCCACCAATTTTCTCCCACAGCAAAACTGGGAGGAACTGTGCTGGGGAGTAATGCCCAAAGAATCTAAGCAGAACAAATAGGGTTTCAATAAGGCTAGTGGAATTACATGGGGAGGTGATGCTGGGATACCTACATCGCTGTTTGCACATAATACTCTTGTCAATCCTCTACTGGGTAGGGGCAAGAATTCTGCAATATTGGAATTCTTGCTGGGAATCTGTGTTTCTTGAAGGTACTCTCCATACAGTAGGTAAAGTTGGCAAGTCCTGGAACAAGCTGCGCAGAAATCAATTTTTGGTTTGTATCCAATGTCATTCTACTCAGAGGAGACCCATGGAATCTAATGGACATGGTTAATGCAATGTTATTAATGTCAATAGGTCAACTTTGAGCAGAACTTAGTTGGATCGATGTGTCCCTTTGAGTCTAATTCAGTGGCTCCCTTTGTGGACAAGCATAGGTATTTTTTGTGTCTTTTAGAGCAAATGTTTTCTATATGTGATGAAAATGTAGTGTAGGGAAATAGAAAAAAGTTATTAGATCCCCTATATCAGTAAAAAAAAAAAAATTTATTTTATTGCAAAAGGTTAGAGATTCACTTTTTCTTTTCTTTTACCACACTCTACTGATAAAGAACCTCCAGAAGTGGTTAGCAACCTGAAAAGCAGAATTATAATAAATCCAGTGATAGCATAAAACAATCTTTTTAAAAAAACAATAGCTGCAAAGAAATAAAAATGCACATTAAAACAGTAATAAAATCCTTGGGGTATATTGAAGATGCTCTCAGGTGCCATCAGGAACTAAAAAATAAAAATTAGATAATTAAGCTTAAGAAATATAGAGATAGCAAATCCATAGAAGAACAGAGGAGGTCCCAGTATAAAAGAAAGGATTAAAAAATAATGAGATGCACATTATTTTGGCTATGAGGGATGGCACAAGAGTTCAGCCCCTGCCAGGCTTGGTCCTGATGTCACCCGATTTTGTGATGAACTCAATGCCACAATTGGATCACAACTGGAGGTCCCTGGAGCATCTGTGAATTACACCTTGTGGGATCAGTTTGAGTTGTTACAGCCCAAGGATGTGAATGGGACACTTTTGGTGGTGAGGCCAACAATGTGCCCTCTTGATCCCTGCCCAACATGGGCGATAAAATCTAGTAGAAGGGGATTGACTGAGTTGGTCCAGGGAGTGTGCGGTGCCTCATTGTGGGAGGAAGATATGCCCATCATCTTGAAAGAGACTGGGTGTGGCCCTTCTTAAGGAGGGTGTCCCTGGGAATATATTTAACTCTGATTAAATCCTAGAGGGAAACAGGTGGGTGAAAGAAGAAATAGGGTGGATGCATTTGGGGTCCAAAATTTGTGATATGCAGGTGAAGAGATTCATTCCCTTTTTGTGGGGGGAGATTTTATTTTTTAAAAACTAAAACTACTAATAAAGCTGTTAAATAATTGGAGGTTCCTCTTCCGGTCTGGGGCTCAGTCTGAGAAGATTGAAAAGAAGCTAATAAAGTTCTAAAGGGATTCATGAGTTTCAGATTTGATATGTTCTTCTTCAACCCCATCCCTAGAAAATGGTGTCCATTCACAATATCATGGAAAATAAAATGGTGTTCCAAGATTAAGTGATTTGCTTTGCTACCCACTGGTGCATAGCCAAGCTATGATGCAACCACAGTGGTAACCTAACTGACCCTTATTTACATGACAGTAAGTAGAGAGGGGAGCATATGTTTAGACAGATAAATCTGGGAAAAAATACATGGACGTTGATGGATGAGTCAGGTTTTGCCAGGTGGGCTGCCTGCGATGATAAATCCCCTTGGCTGTTTGAGGGATCTTTCTGCTAAAATGCACCTCATTGTTCTCCCTAATGCAGGGTTCTAAGAATAGGATTAATTAGCTCTCGCCACACCACAGTCAGGAAGGGTTGCGTTCATTTTCATTAGTGTTGACCTGATCTCGTCTCCAAACCCACATTGTTATAATTGTTAACGATGCTCCTGAGAGGTATTACTATTAGCGAGATGGAAAAGGCACCAGGCCAGCTTGTTTATAACCTAAGGTTTGTTAATCTGTCAAGTAGGAGAGAACTATTTGTGTGTGAGCTTTGTTGGCATGTCATGAATCAGTCTCCTTGTCGTCGTAACTTAGTGTTTTTTTGAGGAGACCAGCAAAAAATGGAATCGCTGTTCACAACAATCAACAGTTGAGTTAATAATGGTCCCATGCATTGTGATAGGTAGTCACATTCACACCATGCATTTAAAGTGGAATGAAAGAACTTTTAACAATCATGGCTTCCATCAAAGGATTCTGAGGGCTTTAGTTTATTTAGGGAGCTGAGAGTTGTTAGCAAACCCCTATTCCCCTTCACAGAGCTATAATTCTCAGAGTTCACCATTAAGAGGGATTGGTTGTAGCAAGTGTCTTTTTTTCTAGAAAAAGAGGTGCCGGTTCTCACCATGAAGTTGCTACAGTAAGTGCCACACTTTTTAACAACAACAAAAAGAGGTGCCGGTACTGTATACCCTTGAGTACCCCCTGGAAAAAAGCCCTGATTGTAGCTTATGGAGGGGAATGGGATCTGGCATTCCCCTTCTGCTCTGGCTGGTGTGAGTGATGGGTTTGCAGACGTATCTGTGATTGCTCCACTCCTTTAAGCCCCACTACTGGAAATAGGAAACTGCCTCATACCAAGTTAGACTCCGTCTAGCTCAGTGTTGTCAGCACTGATTAGGAATGGATCTCCCAGTTTTCAGGAAGGGGAGATTCCTAACCCTACCTAGAGATGTTGAGGATTGAACCCAAGTCCTCTTGCATGCACAATGCATGCTCTACCATTGAGTACACCTAAACGTAAAGTAAGTTTATAGTCCTTATGGCTCTGAAGAAAAGCTTGAAATACGAACATAGGAAGCTATTATATACCAAGGCAGACCACTGTTCCATCGGGTTCATCATTGTCAACAGCAGCTGCTCTTCAGGGTTTCAGATAGGGAAAATTACCTGCCCTACCTGGAGGCTGATCGCCGAAGAATTGATGCTTTTGAATTATGGTGCTGGAGGAGACTCTTGAGAGTCCCATGGACTGCAAGAAGATCAAACCTCTCCATTCTGAAGGAAATCAGCCCTGAGCGCTCACTGGAAGGACAGATCGTGAAGCTGAGGCTCCAATACTTTGGCCACCTCATGAGAAGAGAAGACTCCCTGGAAAAGACCCTGATGTTGGGAAAGATGGAGGGCACAAGGAGAAGGGGACGACAGAGAATGAGATGGTTGGATGGTGTTCTTGAAGCTACTAGCATGAGTTTGATCAAACTGCGGGAGGCAGTGGAGGACAGAAGTGCCTGGCGTGCTCTGGTCCATGGGGTCACGAAGAGTTGGACACGACTAAATGACTAAACAACAACAACAACACCTGGAGGTGACAGGAATCAAACCTGGGAACATCTGCATGCGGTGCTGATACTCTACCACTGAGCCACAGCCTCAAAGGACGATTTCTTAAGAACATAGGGAGGCACCTATATATCAGACTTGACCATTGGTCCATCCAGTTCAGTGTTGTCTACCCTGACTGGCTGTGGCTATTCAGGGTTTCAGGAAAGAGGGTTTTTCCTCCATCCCCAATCCTACCTAGAGATGCTGCAAATTAAACCTGGGAGCTTCTGCAAACAATGTGGATGCTCTGCCGCTGAGCTATGGTCCTTCCACCAGCAGGGATTAGATTCTCCCCCCCACTCTAGATAGTGAAGCTGAAGCCTGGGGCTTGGCCAGCGTGCTACTAGAATCCAGGGGTTTAGCCAGCAATTTAAAAATGGAACCTCCTCATGTATTCCCCCCCTTCTTTCTTTCCAATACCCCGCAGTGCTATTTTTCCAGTCAGAATCAGAAATGGGCACTTATCTATTGAAATAAAGTCCTTTGAGGAGTTGTTAAGTTTCTAAAGCAGAGTGAAGCATATCATTTTTCATTATCGGCACCAAGTAGCTTTCCTTTCTTTTTTACCCCAGTCTTTAAATAGCCTGCAGGCATGATTTCCATACGTTTAAAATGATCCTTAAATACGAAATCGTTTTTACATGCTTACCATCTTGTCTTAGACCAAGAACATGCTATTTTTAAACAGAAATGAAAACTATTATTTTCTCCCTAAGCATCAAAGTAGACTGATTGCCAAGGAAAGAACATTAAAATGGCCTGTCCACCCCACCCCCAAAACAACTATGAATCATCCATGCAGGTTCCCATCTTTTTATGTCAGGGCTTAAGCAACACCTAAACTTCTAACAAACTTCTATTGTAATTTAGTGATGCTAGAAATATTTTCCTCTTTGTAGGAAAACCCAATTGATAAGAGCCAAATGGTGATGTATTTTCCTTTCTGTTTTTAATGTCGTGGAAGGCTTTGATATGGAGGAAAGCATTCTAGCATTATACTGAAATTTTCTACATTTTTCATTGGAGCTTTGTCAAGTAATGAAAAAGGAAGTTGCATGGGGAAATTATCAAGAGAGAGAGAAAATGTTGGTGGAATTCTCATGGGTGGAGCTGTGTGTGTGTGTGTGTGTGCGTGCGCTTGTGTTCACCTTACTTTCAAAGTGTCTGAGGATTTGTGTGAGTGCACTTTCATTTATTCTACAAATCTCTGGTGGTCTGCAAAAGCCAGGTCTCCTGGGTGCTCACACTTGAAAGCCCCATGACACCCTCTGTTGAGCTTTCCTGTAAGTCCTCTGTGGATGTTTGTGTTCACCTAACTTTCAAAGTATACGGGCATTTTTGTACATGTCCTTTCTTTCATTCTACAAATAATCTCTCTGGAAATCTGCATGCTGCAGCCTTCCTGGATGAACCCCTTTACCCTAACCCTTGGCTGCTGAGAAGTGTGCTTTCAGGGCCCACCCTCCTCCTGTCTTCCACTTTAATTGTTTTCAATTCTGAATTCTAAATTGTAGTAGATAGTGAAAGGTATAATAATAATAATAATAATAATAATAATAATAATAATAATAATATAGGTTGCATTGAAATGGACTGATGTTAGCAGATGCTAGGTACTCAGGTAACAACTTTACAAGGATTGGAGGTGACGCTGGCAGCCACTTCTGGAATTGTAAATCAAGGCTTTGTCAATGTGCTGTTTCCTTTTGTCAATAATTTGGCAGGTAATCGCATTAGGCCAGCTCTAATCAGTGGAATGTTCACTCCCTGATCATAATTATAGGGGACAGCAACAATGTGTACTTTGGTAGATGAAAACAGAAGTGGACTTCCTAGAAATGTATTTTTTGAAAAATCATCCATATTTATTTATTTATTTATTTATTTATTTAAAAAGATGTGCTAATGTAACCATTTGCCTGTTCTATGAGTTTTGTCCTTAATTAGTCCAAGACGAAAGGGCACTGCTTATTAAAGATGCTTTTATCACTCCACTCGCAGTAACCAACAATTAACAAAGGGAGCTTAAGCAGAATATGATTGGCCCGCTGAAACGACCCTTGTTGTTTCTTTGGAAACGCAGCCACAAGGGCCTGTCATTTCCCCTTCCCTAATGTGCATATTAATTAG
Source organism: Podarcis vaucheri (assembly GCF_965113315.1). NCBI lineage: Eukaryota > Metazoa > Chordata > Lepidosauria > Squamata > Lacertidae > Podarcis > Podarcis vaucheri. The sequence continues at coordinate 57,840,808 of NC_138765.1, forward strand.
AGTTATGTGGAATGCTCAGCCATTTAGATTTTTGGGACAATAAAGACCTTCCAGGAAGGGGGGGGGTTCCATGTTTTTGTGTGTATAAGACGATTTTTCCCCCTTATAAAAATGTTTAAAATTGTGGGTCGTCTTATACATGGATAGTGCTGAGGGAGGATGGGAGATTGGTGGCAGCCATGAGCAGGAGATTGCCAGTGGCGATTGGGCAGGTGATTGGTAGCTGCGGCAAGGTCTGCTGATGATTGGCTGCTGCTGTGGCAATTGGGCGGGTGATTGTTGGCTGCTGGTGACGAGCATGAAGACGATTGGTGGCTTTGGCAAAGTGTGTGATTGGCAGCAGCAGTCAGGTGGGTGAGTGATTGTTGGCAACCCGCCCCCCAAAGTTCAACAACTCTGGGCAATCTCCCCCCATTTCCTTAATGTAGGGTCCCCAAAAATAGGAGTCGTATTATACATGGGGGCGTGTTATACATGGAAAAATATGGTATTTCTTAAAGCCTCCCTTAAAGAACACAACTTTGATGCTGATCTCTGCCAAGGGAATAGAGAAAAGTTTTCTCTCTCTCTCAGGACACTGGAACTCATAGGCATCCAAATAAGTTGAAAATTGGATGACTCAGAAGAGACAGAAGAAAGAGACAGCACATAGTTAAACTATGGAGCTCACTCCCACAGGAGGCAGTGATGGTTACTAACTTGGAGGGCCTTAAAATTCATGGGGAAATTCATGTAAGTTAAGGCTCTATCAGTGGCTACTAGTCATGATGGCTATGCGCTTCCTCTACAGTCAGAGGCACTGTCGGATGGACAGAGAGATGCTGCACTTATGTGAAGCTTGAGGACTTCCTGCAAGCATCTGGTTGGCCTCAGTGAGAATAGGATGCTAGACTACCATAAAATTATGAAATGAAATCATCCCTGACCATTGGCCCTCCTGATTGTGGCCAATTGGTGTTACTGTCCAAAGCATCCTAAGAGAAGGAAGCGCCAAGGTGCCTTAAAATAATTCCAGCTGAACTACTGAATTCCTCTTGGAGGCTGTATCCATCCCCACCTAGTATGTGCTCAGGAGAGAAATCTCCGTTCACAATTCAACAGAAGTTCTTCATTTTTCAACGTTAGCATTTATTACCATTTGCGATTGAGAGAAATGAAATATAATATTATAGGGGAGTTTGAACTCTTCACATAATTACATGGTTTCCACCAACACTGGAAGCTATCAAGCTGCTTAGTTTGAGAAGGCAGATGAAAACATCCTACCCGGTGGTGCCAATGCTCTCTTCACTACTTTAATATATATCATTTATTAATGAAATTATTGATTGGCTAATGTTTATCAATCTCTTTTGAAGAGGCAAGACACGATGAAAAACTTAAACATTCCTGTCAGAGCTGCCCTAGGTCCCAGCTCACAAAGGACCAACGCCACTTCGTTGTTATATACAAGAGTCTTTATTGAAGTTCAGTTTGTCTTTCACATCAGCAGTGTGCAGCTCTACGTCTGAAACTCTAGACCGCTGAAGCTCCGTCTGAGTCTCCTCCCCCCATACACCAGTTTAAGACTCTAGCCTTGCTCCACCTCTTCCTTTGCTCTTTCCGCCTCTGGGTCCTCCTGTCAGCTGGAGTCTCGCCCTTTCTAGACTCTTCTGACGCTGAGTCCCCTGAGTCTTCCCCCTGCCTCCGGCGGGCTTTAGGACCTGGTTCCCCATCCGGGTTTTCTGCTGTCCCACGCTCCTGTACATTTGAACTTGGCGCGCGCGCCCAGCCGCCAACCTTCCTCCTGACCGTTACACTGCTCCTGTCACTGCTTCCCCCTTCGGGGAGGCTAGCTGGACCTGACCTCCCCTCCGTTCCCCTACTCTCCGACAGAGGCGTGGTCAGTTCTGACTCATCTTCTCTCCCTGCTGGAGGAGATGCTGCCCCTGACACCTGAGACTCTTCCCCCCCACTATGCTCTGGTGGGGAAGCTGGTCCTGATCTCCAGCTGCTGCTTTGGGAGTCCCCGCTGGCCCCCCGTTCTTGGTGTGTCCTCCCTGGGACCCCCCTTGCCCTGACCATCGGCGCCTCCTTCTGGGAATCTTCTGATTCGCTGGAGAAGCTCATGGAATCTCTCGGGTCACTGCCGTACTCCCCTACGCTGCCCTCAGATCCTTCCTCTTCGCTCTCCATCTCCTCTCTCCCCTGTGCCTCTGCTCCTGAGCCCCTGACAATTCCTATCTATGCCAGCCGTCATTTACTAAAAGAGTTAATGTATTCATTCTGATGCAGAGGGTGCTACCATAAGGCTGGGCATATGCTTTCTGTTTCCTAGTGATTTATGCATGATGGCTATCTCTTGTAGGAAGAAACAGTACTCAACTATACACTGCACATTGATCTAGCTATCTTTCTATATCTGCGTACACACATTTTATGGATATCCCTTTCCCCTAAATAATATAAAGAACAGGCTGTGGTCAGAAGTGTAGTGGTCCCAGGTCATAGGGGATTGAAGACCTATTACTATTTGTGCAACACTCACCCAGTCAGTATGAACAGGGAGCTTTTTGGTCTTTTCACCCTTTGTGCTGATTGGAAATAATCAGAGTGAAAGGAGGTGAGTCAGGCACTGAGGATTGGCTCCTAGGGTCACGCTGGAGAAGGTATTGAAAGAACATTGAGGAGTTGTTCTGTATGCTTCAAAGCTAGCATTTAGGAATGCGGAAAACGCAAGGCACTTCTGTTTCAAGAGAATGGTGTGCAAGTTCTGTTACATACAATGGAACTTCAAGGAAAACACAACTTAAGTCATTCAGAAAGAAGATACCGGAGCACTCCAAATCATTTGCTCATGTACATCCACAGAAAATAGTGGAGTAGATCTAGCTGAAAGGCAACATATGGGGCTCCGCATTGATTGTTTCAATACATTACTGTATAATTATAATTAATATTATTTCATCATTTTAGAAGTTTGTAGAATCTTAGAAGGGGGTGTGGCTATGAGGGGTGTTGTTGTGAGGGGAATGGTTGTGAGTATCTTGAAAGGACCCTGCACTTCTTAATTCTCTGCTACATTAGTGGCTGTGGTTAATAGAAGAGCCCTGCTGGATCAGATCAGTGACTCATTTGGTCTAGCATCCTGTTCTGACAGAGGCCAGTCAGATTTCTATGGGAAGTCTGCAAGCAGAGCCTGAGTGCAAAAGCACTCTCCCTGCTTATGGTTCCCAGGATAGAGAACATTGGATACAGCGCCACATCTTCTGAACCCTAAGGTAATCCGTAGCCATCCATTTAAGTGTGTGTGAAACTTAGTGTTTGTGATAAATCCTATGTAAATAAATGTATAGTGCTGTTTCCAGCTGTTTGCATTTATGTAAAACACAATCAGACTGATATAAATTGTTGGGAGAGAAAAGTGATCTTAAAACAGAATGTCTGAAACAAATTGCAAACGCAGTACATGTGAAAAGGATCTAGGAGTCTTGGTTTGAGAGCAGTACAAATTGAGAGCAGTACATGTGAAAAGGATCTAGGAGTCTTGGTTGACCACAAACTTGACATGAGCCAACAGTGTGACGCGGCAGCTAAAAAAGCCAATGCAATTCTGGGCTGCATCAATAGGAGTATAGCATCTAGATCAAGGGAAGCAATAGTGCCACTGTATTCTGCTCTGGTCAGACCACACCTGGAGTACTGTGTCCAGTTCTGGGCACCACAATTCAAGAAGGACACTGACAAACTGGAACGTGTCCAGAGGAGGGCAACCAAAATGGTCAAAGGCCTGGAAACGATGCCTTATGAGGAACGTCTAAGGGAGCAGGGCATGTTTAGCCTGGAGAAGAGGAGGTTAAGGGGTGATATGATAGCCATGTTCAAATATATAAAAGGATGTCACATAGAGGAGGGAAAAAGGTTGTTTTCTGCTGCTCCAGAGAAGCGGACACGGAGCAATGGATCCAAACTACAAGAAAGAAGATTCCACCTAAACATTAGGAAGAACTTCCTGACAGTAAGAGCTGTTTGACAGTGGAATTTGCTGCCAAGGAGTGTGGTGGAGTCTCCTGCTTTGGAGGTCTTTAAGCAGAGGCTTGACAACCATATGTCAGGAGTGCTCTGATGGTGTTTCCTGCTTGGCAGGGGGTTGGACTCGATGGCCCTTGTGGTCTATTCCAACTCTATGATTCTATGAAAAAGGAAATGGATGTGGTCACTGAGAGAAAAGCCAACCTATTTTAAATTCTAATTACATGTATTAAAATTTCTCTCTCTCAACAAGTGAAATGAATTTAGCCATTCATGCATAGTAGAAAAGTCAAATCGTCTGTGAATTAAACAAAAATAAAAATGAAAATGAAAAAAATATATATACAAATGGGAGTGTTCTGATGTACCACTGAGGGAGACATCATTTACAAGTTGACATTTTGCAGCTGTACTGAAGAAGAATGCAATTTTTTTATTGTGCTAGGTAAATCATGCTCTCCAAACAATGTAGAAATAATTGAAAATGTTTGCTATTTTTAAATAAACATGATAAATCTCATAAGTCTGTAGTAGTTGGATAGAAGAAGAGAATCAAAACGCTGAAGCTCCACAGTGAGGATTTTGGTTTCTGGTACACTGATCTGCAGCCTGCTAAAGCAGAGATGGGGAAGCTGTGGCCCTCCAAATATGGTTGGACTCCAGTTCCCATAAACCTCAGCAAGCACTGCCAATAGCCTGGAATTATGGGAGTTGAATTGCAACATAATCTGGGGCAGGGTGGCAGGCAGGCAGGCAGGCAGGCAATGTTTTCACATCCCCAAGTTAAAAGAAGCTTGCTTTTACCCTTTGAGGCTGGTTTCTTTCAGAGTTGTGCATCTGAAAACAGTCACAACCTACACATTTGAAATGGCATGACATAACTCAAAAAGGCCCTTTACTCGTAGCTGGGAATGTCACTGAATCCGTAAAATGTAGTGTAAATAATTGCCATCTGTTTGGTGTAGCTGACCTTACATGCTAATCACAAAATTACAGAAGTTAGAGGAAGGAGACTGTTTACCTCTCTATCTTCTTTCTTTCACTGAGCAATTGTGCATTAATGCACATTTTGTGGCATTTAAGGATGGAGATTCTGATTCTTCCCTTGGGTGGTTCAATGGTGTAATGGCAAACTCCAAGAAAAGAAATACATGCATTAGGCTGGAAGCAAGATTATCCAGAGGCATTATTGTTAAGCATCTTAAAGGAGTTGTCATAAATGCACCACTATCCTTGTTATGTCCCCATTATTAAACCTAGTAAACATGGTCTTCAAAAACTTGAAAAAGTCATTTCATCAGAGGTAGAGGGTTATGGTGTCAATGGCCTGGTTCACACATAATGCCATGAATTAATCATGAGTTGTCTCACAGACAATAAAACAACCCATGGCTTGTTTCTCTAAAGTTTGTTTTTCCATCTGTTCTTGCCTCATCCCTTTGTAATATGGCTAGCATCTGAATTGGTGTGGTCCAACAAACCATGGTTTAGGAAGTGTGCTAGATTGATACATAACAAAGCATAGTTTGCTTAAAAAAACAATCACCCAAAGTTAATAAACCATGGCTTTGGATGGTGGTTTGTGGGCAAGATTCACATATAACAGTAAGTTATGATTTAATAAATGAGATGATGCAATCATATCACCCAGGCGTGGGGAAACCAGGGGTAGTGCCACATTCCAGTGGTAGGTGGGTGGGGGGCAGAGAAAACATTGGCTGTGTCTTTTACCTTTGTAGGCTACATTTCAACCATACAAAGTTCAGACGGAAACACACCTGCACTCCTTCTGAATCCCCCATCCAGAAAGGGAAAAGGCATTATCAAGGAAACATTACAAGCAAGGAAAAGCACTCAGAGGTGTAGGTCAGGGTCAGTGAAGGGTGTGACTTGGATAGATTCCTGAGTGTTGGAGAGAGGGCCCCTCTGGGCCCGAGGTTTCCCACTCCCGTATAGATATGACAATACTTGGATGTGTTGAGAGAAAATCTGTTTCAGCAAACAATCACAAACTAGTTCATGAGAATCCCTTTCATTTGAGGAAGAGGACTTAATTCTCCAGATTGGGTTGCAATTGATGAACAATTTGTAGAGAGTGCCTTCTTTATTTCAGCTGCAAGCTTTGTTCTTCATGACTAGTGTATGCCTTTTATCACTAATATGAGCTAAATTCCCTTGCAAACAAATTGCAAAAAAATTTGCTTCATTGAGGGGAAAAAATCTTTTTTGTTCAAAAGAACTATGCAAAGAGGCTGTCTCCGCTATTTTCAACAGGACTGACTCCACACCATCTGTTTGGCATGTGCTCACTAGATTGCTGAGTCCATTGCTAGAGAATGCGCCCCAGAAACTGAACAGATGACATTTAAACGTGACTGACAATTAAGCAAAACCTCTTGTCTTTTTCTTCTTTTTTTGTAATAGCAATGGTCAACAGGATTAGGGAGTGATCTAAGGGACACAGGGAGATGGAAACTGTGTCACTTTGCAGAGCGCTTCAAACACTGTCATGTTGGTGACTAGCTGTGAATGAAAAAGGGAAAAAAGACTGTCACCTCAAGCATCACCAATTAAAGCAGGATTTGTCTAAGCTTGTGTTTGTCTCTCTACCAAAATCTGTTGGCATATGTGTGCTCTACAAACAGAAGATAGAAATATGATATACTAGCATACACCTACGGAGCGACACTAACTAGGGAATTAGCACATTCGTTTGAGAGAATTGTCTTTTTTTCCTCTTGACATGCTGTGATAAACTTTATCTTCACCCACATGGTGAACCTCATGTGTAACCCATAAACCAACCAGAAGGCAGGCTTAAGTTCTGTAAAACTATCTCTCAGAAGGACAAAGACTTCTGGGAGTCAGAGAGAGCACCAGACAGGATTGTCCCTACAGAGCTATCCCAGTGCCAGGAGTACAAGTAAATCCTGAATCCCAACAAAGCCTAGACTGCTCCTGACTACACCATGCTATCCTACATCTAAAACATTTAGTGGTACAGACTGTTCTTGGCTTCTCACAGTGTTCTGGCTGTTCATATTCTAACTTTTCATATTCTTTACTAAACAGCTATTGTTCCTCTACTGTGAGGAGAGAGTGCAGAAGTTGCTTTAATACCAAAACAGACCACTGGTCCAGCTTGGTCAGTACTGTCTACAACAGCCTTCTCCAAGCTGGTGTCTGCTAGGTGCTGCTGGTCTACAACTCTCTGACCACTGGCCATGCTTGAAGGGGATGTGAGTCCAGCAACACATTGGGGAAGGTTGATCTATGCTGACTTGTGGTGGCTCTCCAGAGTTCCCCCCTTCCAGTCCTTGACCCTTGGACCTTCTGTACGTGACACATGTTCTACCGCTAAGCAATGGCCATTCCCACTAAAAGCAGCTTCTGACGTCCTAGAGAATGTAAATAATCTACCATTAGGAGTGAGTTTTATGGTGAAATGAATTGGCGGGTTGGGAGAAGCAACCAGCCAAATGTAAAATAATAATAATAATAATTTAGATAAAATAGGGGAAGCAGGTCTGCAAATGCCCGATTCCAGGGGAAGAGCAGAGTATAAGTGCTTTGCTTATTACAGGGATGGGCTGTTTCCCTCCAGATGTCATTGGCCTACAACTCACTCCCATCATCCCTGATCATGGCAATGCTGCCTGGGTGTGGGGCTGATGGGAAATTCAGCCCATCAACCTCAGAAGGGTCAGAGGTTCTCTGTCCCTGGCTTATTGATTACTTCCAGATTTATCATAGCTAATCTTGCTTTCATTCACCAAGAGCTGCTTGACAGCAAGGAGGCTCAATGAATCTACACTCCACAACATTATTTTGAACTTCAAAATAAGGTCCTCGGAGCTGGACCTCAGTGTCCGGGCTGAACAATGTGGGTGAAGACAGGACCAAGCCCATTTAGGACTTTAAAGGTCAACATCAACACTCTGAATTATGCTCAGAAACGTACTGGGAGCCAGTAAACATCCTTTAGGTCTGGTGTTATGAGTTGGGTAGCCTTGGATTTTGCAAGGCCTTAACTCTTTTAGTCCTAGTTTCTCATTTACCTTTCAGGGCTGTTGTGAGCATGCTCAGACTGGGAGAGGAGGCAGGCATGCATGGAAATAGTCATGTCTGGCAAGAACTTATTCTCCCTTTGGCAACTCCTGATTTAGTCATGTGTTTCTCATGAAATCCTCATTTGTGGGGCCTATTTTGTATTAATTTTAAGTGTTGCTGATTTGGAACTCATGAATATTCATGCACCTAATTTGCTTGCTGCCTGTTAGAATTATATCTCCACAGTGTTGTGTGTGTGTTGTTTGTTTTATTCCTGCATTTCTCTATGGCACACTGCCCCACACCCAATTTCCTCATGCTGGCGGTTCCTATTTCAAGAGTCTCTTAGCACTGTTCTGCTTTGCAATCTAAAACTGCAGCATCTTTGCCTTCATCAGGTTTTGCAAATGTGTTCCTGGTTCCACAAGCAATTTGTTTCTCCTGGCACCTCTTCTGACAAGGAGAACCTTCTCCTGAAGGACTAAGCGATGCTCCCTGTGAATGTACAACTTGCAGCCTATTCTTGCTCCCCTTTACTTTGAAAGAAAACACGCTGTGGGGTTTTTATTTCCAATGGGACTTATTCCCAAGAAAAAAAGCATATGGGATTGCAGCTGAAGATAATATCATTTTCCTCCCATTTTAATAAACAAGAACACTCCAAATGTTTTGCAAGTTATTTAGAAGTTTAGCAAATATATATATAGCAGAAACAAATGCACAGAATACTATGTCACTGCAAAAATATATATCCACTTCTGTAATCATATTTTCCAAACCATGCATTTGTCCATTATCTCTCAAAAAGAATTGAAAATACTGCCATTTTAGTCTCAGTGATAATGATATTGGGTGAATTTTGGCCATTCCAAAGGGACTTAATCAGAACAAAAAATGCAGCGTGGCGGCAGCAGGAGGCCCCATTAACTAAAGTGGTGCCTCAGGTTAAGAACAGTTTCAGGTTAAGAACGGATCTCCAGAACAAATTAAGTTCTTAACCCAAGGTACCACTGTACCCTTAACCAAGAGGGGCAGGCAGAAGCTAAAACCTCCCCTCCATGTCAGTATATGAAAGCATCGCAGCTGGCGACACCCAGATTGTTGGCATCACATGATGCAGCTATCTGTGGGAAGGAATTTTCCCGGAAGTTCACAGGCTGGAAAAGGCTCTGTGAGGAGTGTAATTTGAAACCTTCTGTTTGCGTTTGTACAGGAAGTTTGTCAGACTTGCTAGAAGAATTGGACTGAACGGTCATGTTTTTCTCTGGTGCTGTAGACAGAAATAAAAGAATGTAAAAGAGATGTTTCTGCCTGTCTCCTTTTCCCTGCTAGGGAAGAAGCAGGAGGAGGGGGTGTGCATTTACCCACACTTGGAAAAATGAGGTAGGTGAAAAATAAGTGGCAGTTGCCAGTTTGCCACAAGAGAAAACTCCTGCTCTCCTGACAATGTCCATAGCAAGGTCTTAGCATGAAAGAAGCAGCATATAAAAAAGGAGTAGGAAATCTGAAAAAAACAAGGAGGAGTGCTAGGCCAGCCTCAGTTTACCCCCCCCCCCGGGCAGACCCAAGCAAACTGTGCCCACCCTCTGAAGAATCCCCAGTTCCATACCTTCCTGGGTTTTAGTTGAGATTCCTGCATTGCAGGGGTTGGACTAGATGACCCTCAGTGTCCCTTCCAACTCTACAAGTCTGTGTTTCTATGACAGGTTTTCTTATAAGTTAGTTGGTTACAACCCCATGCATTTATATAATGCTGCTTATGGCACTCGTAGCACTGAGTGACTTTTCCTGAGACTTCCTGGTTCATCCTAGCAAACCACTTCACCAGCCAGTTTGTAGAACCATACAAACCAATGAATTGTGTGCACCTTTTGCACCAGTCTCAGAGTTTTGCTATACTGTTGGTGGCAGTATGCCTCTGAATACTAGTTGCCAGGGATCACAAGTGAGAACGTGCTATTGGGACAGTGGGACATCTGTTGGCCACTGAGAAAAGGATGCTGGACTAGATGGGCTTTTGATCTGACTCATTTGCAAGACTCTGCAAATGCTCTTCAGCCAAGTACAGAAATTTGGGTACCAAAAGAACGCAACCTACACAGATGAAGGCAGCAGAGAGGAGAAAGTGGAAAGAAAGAGGATGGGAGAACAGATCTCTATAATGGACATCGAGTCAAGACACTGACGTTCCCCTATCTGGTTTACTAAAAATTTCTGGCACTAGGCTTCCTGAAGCTTCCGTACAACAAAAATTTGTACAAAGGCTTAAGTTTCAGCAGCCCTATGTTGGCTCTGATTACTTAACATATTAACATTTTATCAGCTGAAATCCCTTGTGATGTAGTAGGAAGCAGCCAGGCAAACCCACCTTTCTCTCCTATGCAATGTCCTTCTGAACAATCCAGATTTTTATTAATACCCAGTAACAGCTGCCCTCCTCGGGGTAAATGTAGGAAAAGCTGATGCCTGAATTCAAAAGCAAAACAAAAAGCACTGATTTCATTCAAACCCTCTTCTTAATACATAAGAGCAGAGGAGATTCCATCATCCATGTATATGTATGTGTGGATGCACATATATATTTGCTACATTATTGCAGGGAGAATGAAAGCTGCTACAGACACATTTGCAAACAAGAATAGTTGTCTAAGTTTTTGGGTGCATCGGAAATTTGAAGAATGTATAGTGTCTGCATTTTAAGGTTGGCTTGAAATGTAACCATGGTGTCCAGTGAAAATCAAACAGCTCATGGGCTGCTTGTGAGTTACAGAAGTCCTTCCAATCCTTTCTTCCTTCACTCCTATTCTTCAAAGGTATGTGCAGCATTTTCGTTTCTGCTTCTGTTACAAAGCATTGCCTTAGGCAACTGTCTTGGGATAGCAAGCATTAGAGACAGTCTGGATGGGAAACGGCTTAGAACCAGTCCTGACAGATTTTGGAAGGAGTGAGGTCACCTAGTGGATGGAGGCAGTGAAGGTCCCTGGGCTTTGTGGAGGATCTGTTCACAGCATTTGTGCAGAGAGACAACTGCACATTCATTTCATCTGTGAAAGCTGGAGGAAGAGTTGCCAAAACAGCAGTTCCAAGATTAAACCAGCAAAAGGTATCACTGTCAATGCTAGGCTTTGGGTTACTGTTGAGTCAGGAGTCAGGTATAGATCTTGCAAAGATGGTACAGTGGAGATGTTGCCTAAGTACTGCCATTTTTTGACCAATATTGCTGGCATAGCATGCTAAATTTAATTCACACTTTGTGCTTCTGTTCCTCCATGATTTCCCCATGAAAACAGCAGGAAAGAACTGTATGTATACCACCCCAAATTCCATCCCTCTACCACTGGGTTAAGGGGGCTGCAAACAGATTTTTTTCTGGAATCAGATAACATGGAAATGAGCACGAAACTTGCACACTATGTTTTCTGGCAGCAGATTTTATGTAAAAACTCAAATATAACTCCTGTAAAAACTCAAATATAATACATAATTAAGAGTTAGGGAAATGTCAGGGAAATGGAATAAGCTGCCATGTGAATGCAGACAGAGAGCTCGTCCACATCTCCCCTTGTCCCATGCCTAGAAAGCACAAGTCTGAGCTGTTTTCCTGTTGTACTGCAAGTTTCCCAGGAAAAACCCACTCTTTAGCTTTAAATTGGAACAAACAGCAATCAGAGAACCAAATTGCTGTTTGTTCTGATTCTGACTGAGCACTAAAAAATGGTTTCCCCCAGGGAAGAGCAGCAGGACAAGAGTAAGTGTGGATAGGCCCTGCGTAAGGAATCCATTAGGGACACAAGTGGTACTGTGGTCTAAACCACTGAGCCTAGGGCTTGCCAATCAGAAGGTCGGCCGTTCGAATCTCCACGACGGGGTGAGCTCCTGCTGCTCGGTCCCAGCTCCTGCCAACCTAGCAGTTCGAAAGCACGTCAAAGTGCAAGTAGATAAATAGGTACTGCTCCAGCAGGAAGGTAAATGGTGTTTCCATGCGCTGCTCTGGTTTCATCAGAAGCAGCTTAGTCATGCTGGCCATATGACCCAGAAAAACTGTCTGCGGACGAACGTCGGCTGCCTCGGCCAGTAAAGCAAGATGAGTGCCACAACCCGAGTCGTTCGCGACTGGACTTAACTGTCAGGGGTCCTTTACCTTCTTTTTAAGGAGTCCATTACACATTCAGTACCATGGAGAGCTCATATGGTCCTGCTGAGGCAGCTATAGGATCTGTTTTCTCTGCATCTACATTCATCTGAACAGCCAAATACATTGACTGGACCATAGTGTAGCAAGCCCAACCTACACATAATAAGGACCTTCCTTTTATTTTTCAGTATTTGGCTCCAGCAGGACTGGGAAGACAGGGGTACTCCTCCTCTAAATCAGAGGGGGATGACAGGGCTGTGTCCTCCAGTCAGGACGTTTGGAGGGTCTTCTCCAAAGATGAAGTCAGAGCTTCACCTATATTGAGTATATAAGGGTCACAGCAGTCTCCCAAGCAACCTGGTCCTAAGCTGACTACATTATATATTAGTACTAAAACACTGAACTTGGCTCACATGGTGAAGCCTGCCATTTTCTTCCCCAAGACAAACCAGTAAAGGAGGACAGAACACCAAGCTCAGTTTGAAAAGAGCCTCCAAGAAATTGGGTGGGTGGTATATCCTGTTTCATCTATGTTAAGTGAACCCACTGAGCAGACATAACATTCTGGAGCTCACATTTAATCCACACAACCCTCCAATTCTACCTAAAGTTCAAAATACCATATGGTTTTGCTTTCTACTATAACTTTGTAGATATAAATATGAAAAGATGCAGTGCTCTCTGCCTGGCTCTCCCTGAGAGATACTGGCATCCTGTGGTAGCTCAAATCCAGTTCTTTAGCATGTGCAATTTTCTGTTTGATCTGAGGGGCTCTTGCATCTTTCCACTTTTCTCAAGCCTAGCATCTAGCCTTAGAAGTATCTCTTAAGAGTCTCTTTGGAACAAGAAAAGCTAGAAACAAGGGAGGGGGTATGGAGGAGGAGGAGGAGGAGGAGGAGGAGGAAGAAGAAGAATGAGGGAACATGCTCTTGAGGAGGTCACTCTGTTCATCTAAATTGATGACAGGAATAAAAATCAATCACTGCACTCCAACACTAATTCATTTTAAAGGCTCAGAGGGAGTCACACCATTAAAAACAAAAGCCAGAAAGGAAAGCAGATTGAAGGAAGAGGCCAATAGCTGTAGATCTAAAGCAGACTCTTAATGGAGCCAGCGGGAGCATAAGGAAAAGTATTCCAGCAGGAAGGATCGCAAACGGGGCATGTGCTGTCTTAGCAATTACAATCATCAAAAACTTGTGGGAGCGTCCATCATCTACTTAGAGGGAGAATGACAAGAGGAATATTATGGAAGTCCTCAATATGCTGAATTTCAAGGTGAATTCAACTCTGTTGTGGACAGCCATGTGATTTTTTTAAAAAAAAGCTTTTATCTGCTTATCATAGCAAGAAGCCATAAGGCAATCAGTTGACAAAGCCAGTGTGGTATAGTGGTTAAAGTGCCGGACTTGGACCTGGGAGGCAAGAGTTTAAATTCCAATTGACCCACGATGAAACACATATCTGGAGCTGTTCACAGTCTCTCAGTCTAATCTATCTCATATGGTTGTTGTAAGGAGGTGGCAAACCAGGTAGGCCTCCACGAGCTCCTTGGAGGAAGGTTAGCATAGAAATCTGAAAATAAATGAATAGAATCATAGAGTTGGAAGGGATCCTGAAGATCATCTACTCCAACCCACTGCAATGCAGGAATATGCAACTGTTTCATACGGGGATCAAACCTGCAACCTTGGTGCTACAAACACTATGCTGTAACCAGCTGAGCTAAATTTCTGAAAATGGGGAACCATGCCAGAGCTGAAAACTTTATAGAACTAGATGGCACCCCACTTAATTGCTGTGTCACCTGAATCATGCTGAGCTGGTAGCTATATTTCCACCCTCTGTCCCTCACCAGCGGTGGCACTGAAGGGCATCAGAAAGCAGTCCAGCCCAGCAGCCCCCTATCCTGAAAACTTAGGGTAAGGTATAATTCCTGCAACCAAGTGTCTCTACTGAGACCCCTTATTTCAAAGGCAAGTATGCTGCCCCCATCTCCTGAAAGTTTTACTAAAGTGTCAGCTCCCAATTCCAGATCTTAGTGTGATGCTGAATTAGACTTTCAAAATATTTAAGATTCATTTTCCCCACTAAACGCCAGGCTGCATTTTGGGAACAGGAGGCAAATTTGCACGGAGAATTTAAGCAATGTATTCTGCAAGGGAAGAACAGACTGCTTGGTTTCTTTTATAACAACACATTAGATTTCTCTTATCAGTATTCTGGGGGGAAGGAAGGGGTAGGATGAAACAAACAAACATCTTGATGAAGGAAACAGCTTTCTGCTCTCTCTCTCTCCCTCCCCCCAACAGCTTGGTATTTGCTCAACTCCCTCCCTCCATTCTTCCCAATATCCCTTTAAATTAAAAGGGCATGAATATGAAACAGTGGAAAATTAGAATTGTAAGCTCTTGCTGGCTTGATTCTAGTCGCCTGCTGGTATTATTCCATTCTATTTATTGATCCTTGTCCCTGATTTACACCTCACTAAGAAGCTGGCACTTGAGCTGCTAAAACCAAGGTATGCATTGGCAATCAACATGGAAATCACAGCCCAAGCAAGTCGGGTAGCTGGTCATCAACAAGCAGAACTTGTCGGGCTTTGGCTTCTTGGCAGAGCATCTCCTTTGCATACAGAAGGTCCCAGGTTCAATTCCCAACTTCTCCAGGTACGGCTGGGAGAGACCTGAAACCCTGGGGAGCAGCTGCCTGTAGATGCACCAGTGATCTGACTCAGACAATTCCCCATGTTTCCTATTTAGGAAAGCTAAAGGTAGGATTGGCAATTTTGTTTTCTCTCATTCTCCTCCCCACAATCTGAATTTCAGTTCAGCCTGTTTCTGCTTCAGTGTATGGATTGTTTCCCCCCCTCCCATAACTGCACAAACATTTGTGTACATTTCAATGAACATATCTCCTGGTTTCTGCACTGCAGCCTCTGACCCCAATTCTTGATTGCTGCTGGACTCTGGTGTCATGACTCTGGGCGAGTGGGCGGGGAGAGGAGGGACAGATAGACCACTCTATAGATTGCCTAGAGGTCCTAGGTTACAGCTGTGCCCATTTTATTTATTGATTCCATTTATACCCTGTCCTTCAAAGGCATCATACGAGCAGCACAGAATATTAAAACACCATTAGAAAATCAAGAACCTTGAATGCACAAAATTAAGGTAAAAAGAGAAGATCTGTAAAAGCTGCATGAAATAAATCCTTAGCGCAACAGATTAAGTTAAAAGTTCTGGTTTAAAAACAACAACAACAACAACTGTCTTTGCCTTTTGTTGCAAAGACAGAACAGAGACCAGGCAAAACTCTCTGGGTAGAGCTAGGGTCACCAACATGGCACCCATGGGTGTTGGTTTGCCAGCCTGTACTTTGTCTGGAACCCACAATTATTCATAAATATTGCCTCAGTAATCTACATTGCACAATATACAGGTCTTGCTTGAGGGCTTCTCAAAGGCACCTGGCTGGCCACTATGAGAAAAAGATGTGGTCAGAGCAGTATTCTGGACTAGATGAGCCTTTGTCCTGACCCAGCTGGGCTTTTCTTATAATCTAATATTCTCATGCTATCTGGTAAGGAAGCCTATCCACTCACAATATCCCCAATGCTTTCTATGCTGGTTCATCTCTCAGCCTCTAATTTCCCTTTTATTTCAAGGGTTTTCATCTCCCCCACCCTGCAAATAAGCCTGTGTATTTTCCACACATACCCACTGGCAAACAACAATCTAAATATATATTGAAAGCTAGTAGCACTTCTCACAAAGAGAACACACCAATCACACATCTCTTAGCACTCTCCTCTCAATTCTTTGGGGACTTGTACAAACAAAAACAAAAAAGCCTACAGGTGTGCTTGCACCTCCAAACAATAAACTTGATTATTTCATCAAACAGACTTTATAGAAGCATCTATTTGCATGACTTCAACGCAGGCATGCACACACACAACCATTTATACATAATTGAGATTGTCTCCACCTTTAAGACAGACTTCATATAAATGCAAGGAATGCAGCTGGGCAAATAAAGCTACCCCAAGATTACAAAAAAGTTTTTATTTGCATCAAAACCAGAAGCTGCATAATTCCTTTCTGCATATTTTGAATTGTTGCCTAACCTGCAAAATACCTCAAGAGTTGGAAATCTAATACAGTGCTCATCTCTGCTTTTGTGCAAGAGTAATAATCCTTCAAATAGTCATCACAGCTACCCTTCTGTCCCTAAACAGTCCCTGGCAGATGTGCCCTTATTAATTTCAGGATTTAGCCTACCCTGTTCTGTGGGCTCTGGATGGAGAACAACATTGCAAAACAACCCCCTGGGTGGATTTATAATTAATCCTGTTTAGCAATGATTAATTAACTGGACATCAGTAAAATGCCCTATAATTTATCTGGATTTTTGTCTCCAGATTAATTACAAATGTCTTTAGGGCTTCAGTGTTAGAATTGCCAGGTCTCCAGATGCTGGGACCCTGAGAGATAAGAGGTTCACTAGGATGAAGCAAAACCTAGTAGCACTATGGAGAGTGTGCAGGTGGTGATTCCTGGCATGTCAGTGGGTGGTATTCTATCCAATCGCTTCACTGCTACCACTTTTCAAAGTCTGTGATCTGGATGATCTATCCCCCTTCTGGGTTCTTCCAGATCAGAAGATATGGTTTAGATGGACTCATCAAAACAGTCAATTACTTATGGATAAGGCAATGGCACTTTAAGACCCCAGGCCTTCCCAGGTCGGTGGAGCCAACAGTATTTCCAGACCAGCCAACCTTTTATCAGCTCTCAGAAGTCTTTACAGCCTGAAGAAGCAGTGATTTGTCCAAGGTCCTGATCAAGCTCTGTCTTTCTCTTTTTTGGCCACATGTACCTGAAGGAGCATCTCCACCCCATTGTTCAGCTCAGACACTGAGATCCAGCACTGAGGGCCTTCTGGCAGTTCCCTCACTAAGAGAAGTGAAGCTACAGGGAACCAGGCAGAGGGCCTTATACCAATAATGGCACCCACCCTGTGGAATGCCCACCCATCAGATCTCAAGGAGATGAGAAACTATATAACATTTAGAAGACATCTGAAGGATAGATCTATGTTTTTATATATGTGGAAGCCACCCAGAGTGGCTGGGGCAACCCAGTCAGATTGATGGGGTACAAATAAATTATTATTATTATTAGTAGTAGTAGTAGTAGTAGCAGCAGCAGCAGCAGCAGCAGCCGCTGCCGCAGGAAGAGCTCTTGTGACAAGCAGAAAGCAGATTATCTCTTTGGTCTTGTCAAGCTTGAAGACAGACCACAGCTTTTTCCTGTTATTCCCATACATTTGGTTGCCGTCCTACTCCACAAACTGGTACTCCCATCCCCGCCAGTGAAGAAGATCCACACCCAGGAACAAGGGAGGAAATAAAGATGTACATTGGTAATGGGTGTGTGTGTCAAATCAACTTAACCCAATGGTTGAAGTGGAAATCAAAGGCCATCACTCTGAATTATGCTGTGTGCATTTGTGCAGAGCCCAAGAGGGCTGCCCCCACCATTTCCTTCCTAGAGGTACTGAGAGGTGGCATGGGAGAGCAAAGGGCAAAAGCACACAGAGCAAAGGAACCCTTAATGACAAGAATAACCTGTACTTTTTCCATAGGTTTTAAGAAAACAATTTGCTTTCTTTAAGAGCAGCAGAGACTGCTAGTTGTTGGCAGAATTCTTATCATGCAAAGTTGGAGGCAAGTTACTTTCCCCCCAACAGCTCCAAGATTTCTATTTGCTTTGCTGCTGCCTTTGGCCCAGCAACAGTTTAAAGACTGACAATGTGTATTAGCTGTGTTTGCCTTCACACTTGTGCAGTTGTTTTCAGATACATTGCAACATGCATTGTTCATATTCTCTTCTGTTTCATCAGTGTGGATGTTATGGCTTTTATAATCTTGGAGTGCTAGTGTTAAGATAGATGTATGCGAAGATCTGTCACATTTAATTATCTCCTCCATCAAATTCAGTAAGTGGCCTATTAAGAGAGAAATGACTGGTTCATATACTCATTAGAAAGGGAAGATTTCATGGTACAACAAAGAGAGAAGGAATTTTTATTTCTGACTCAGCCTGGAAGAAAAGGGTGGTTGGGGGTGGGAAACCTTCACAATGCTTAAATGAGAATGTGATAACGAGTGAACAGAGTTGGGAGCTTTCAGAAACTAGCAATAGATTACGGTTCATTTATAATTATGGAGAAAGAATATGAGGGTGAGGTATTACTCACTTTTGAAATGTGAAAACCATGCAATTAAAAAACTGAAAACCTTCTAATTAAAAAACTACATATGTTTAAGACAAGCTGAAGGAAGAACCACTTCACACAAACTGTGGAACTCTTTGCTGCAATATATTGCACTGGATATTATTGTGGTGAATATAAATGATCATTATGGAGGATTCATTGAACTGAAAATAATTGTCCTGTTGATTATTATCTCAACAATATCCCACAATATTATTATCTTTGCTCAACCCAGCACCTCCTACATGTGCCACCAGGGCCAGGGGCTGTAAGAGGCAGCAGCAGACACCCAATGAGGATGTCCTGGTCTGTGTGGGACGAATATCTAACTGCTTCCACAGCCAGGAGATTCAGCTGCAGAATGACATTTGCTGGAGACGGTGGGACTGAAATATACCTTTGCCTTGCTATAGTGACTATTGTATCACTGTGTGTTTTATTGTGTTTTAAATATATTGTAAGACACCTCAAGAACTTTGCTTAGTAGGCATGATAGAAATGCTCCAAAATGAATAAATAAATATGCCTCTTCCATTTCTGAGAAAATATATCCTTGGCTACCAGAAATAACAAAATTAAGAAGAGATAAAATATGGAACTCATTGGGAACAACAAATTACTCTGGAGGCAAGTGAGTGAGGCATCTGGTTGGTTAGACCCAGTGGAATAACCCACCTCTTATTAATAATGACCAGAGATTGAGAATTTGGCAAAGCATAGACAGGATGAACTACAGCCCTGATCCCCACATTGGTTTGGGCTGAGGGTGTTGAACAATTCCAACAAAACAACAGAAGTAGGAGCAGAAAGTGCTGGTGTTCACTTAGTTCTCCCATGCCTGGAATGGAACTCAAGCCATTGAAGGCAATCTGTGTTCACTGTTGCTTTCAGTCCACAATTGATGTGTAGCTGATTGCCTGCCCTCTACCCATATGCATTTTGTTTCCTTTGCAGTCGGAGGCCCCATTAACAAAAGTGGTACCACAGGTTAAGAAGGGTTTCAGGTTAAGAACAGACCTCCGGAATGAATTAAGTTCGTAACCAGAGGTACCACTGTATTTATTTTGCAGGGGAAAGAACATTATGTATCCGCGTTTGAGTTTTCTCTATAGAGCTTCTGATGAAAACCCTTCAGAATATATATATATATATATATATATATATATATATGCGCGCTGAGGGAGAGGTTTGGTAAAAAGAGGGTGAGAGCAAAACAGCAAAGACGTGATGAGATCCAATGAAAGTCTACTAGAGATGAACTTCAAATACAGCACCCTTTCTACCTGGTTATTCCTTCCCCTTATAAATAATGCTCAAAGAGCTGCTAACATTAGCTGTGGGGAGCTTCTCGGCATGTTAAAGGGAACATTAGCACACATGCCAGGGAGATAACCTGAATATCTGTGCAAGGCAGATGAAAGATGAGGCACAGAGAATACAGAGTGAGTGAATGGAATGGCACCCCTGTTTTGAGGCCTCTCGTAAGGAGCCATCTTGAGAGGGCCAAGTCTGAAAAATGGACTATCCAAGAAATGAATAAATGGTAACCCATATTTGATCAGTGCAAGTACCAGGGCTGGGTACAAATAAACACACACACCACTAGCCAAATCACAAAGCAATACATACTAAAACAGACCATCAAACAAATCACACAGCTGTATATTAGGAGTAGGTATGAACTGAGTAGCCTAACCCTGTCCCATTCCTACCTTCCTGATGATGATGAAGATGATGATGATTATTGCAGTTGCTTTCTTTACAAATATGCCCCCAAGTGGCTTGCAATAAAACACAAAAAACAAGTATAACAAACAAACAATTTAACTTTTTTTAACACCCTATACAGTTAAAAACAGAACTTAGAGGTTCCACTAATTTTTTGTGAAAAACTAATTTTATATTTATATTTATATTTATATTTTATATTTATATATATATATATATATGCCACAAATACATGAACTAGTTTAGGAATACTTGTGCTCATTGTCTCCAGGAACATCCAATTACCAACCTGAGTGGATTAAGTCTGGGGCCTAAACAGTCTGAGAAGTTGGCACTTGCAGTCCCATGGCTTACCACATGAGGCAGGCAAGCATAGATCCAGCAGTTTTCAGTAGTGGTTTTTTTTAAAAAAGAGTGTATCCAGTTACTTACATAGACACATATCTTTCCCCTTAAAAATAAAACTACCGGTAAATGTATTTTTTTAAAAAATATGCTTTTGGGAGTCTGCCAATGGAAAAGTTTGCTCTCTCTTTCTCTAAAGACTAAGGTAACACTGGTGCATTTCTCTCTCTCTCTCTCTCTCTCTCTCTCTCTCTGCCTCCTTACTTCTGTTTGGTAAACTAGAAATGAACTCAAAACAAAAAACCAAAATAAATAAATAACAATACAGGCGGTTGTAAATATTTACCAGTCTTGTGAGACATAACTTCTCAGGTAAAGCACTATATCTGTGGCTTTCCAAATACCAGCCCGGGTTACAGGTGTTCAAACAATCTGTGTGGGGAGCACTGCAAAATCAAATCAAGCACTATATTTAGCTAATTGTCAAGGAGAGAAGGCGAAACGGTGCTACCCTCCCATTCCTTTATAGTTATGTTGTTTTGCAAGCTGGGCTCCATATGCTTCTAATTGACATACAAAGGGAAGTGTGTGTGCGCCTGCTCGTTAATTTGCAGAAACCAAATATTTTGTCATCCCCCTGAAACTATCTGAGATCCATTTTGAAGCAACCTATAATTAGACTTCTGCTATTTGTGAAGTGAGGGAGGATGTCCTGGCTTTGACTCAGTCAGCTGAATGAAAGCGGGGCGGGGGGAGGAAGATAATGATGATTCCCTACCTCTAGGCAAACAGCTACTGGCTTGCACCATTTAACTTTGTGATTACTCTGACAGCAGCAGTACACTGGGGCAGAGGACATTGAAGAAGCAGTAAAAACACTCAGTCGTTCAGGAGCACATGGTTAGAAACTAATGATTCCAGCTTTATGGAAGGTAGATTGCAGGCTGTGGCATATTGGTCATATTCAATATGGTTATGAGTTTTTCTATAACTGGACCAGAACTAAGGCTAGTGAGTTCCACATTTCCTGGAAGATTTGTAGCATTTCTGTCTTTTATTGCAGGGGTCACCAACATTTTTTGCCCAATTTGGAATTGTGTGAAAGTATGATGGGCGCCAGTCACAAAATGGATGCTGTGGAACATGTCATGACACACAAAATGGCTGCTTGGGGGGGTGTTGTAGTACAATTACTGCCACAGAAAAAGATACAGTTTAAGTAGTGTAATAGTGCTTTAAATGTATGGCACAGATGTGGCCTCTCTCTTGGCTTTTTCGTGTTTTCTATACAGAGTCTTAATATTGAAAATGGATCACTGAGATATTGTAAACAAGTCTGGCACCAGAGAGAGAGAGAGAGAGAGAGAGAGAGAGAGAGAGAGAGAGATATTTCCCCCCAAAAGGGGTCAATCTTGATTAGGCAAGGGGTGGTGGTAAATAAGGAGCCCCATCAACACTATATATTTTAAACTGTATCATAACACTGTACACAGTCCTAGCTTCCCCCAAAGATTACTGGGAACTGAAGTTTGCTAAGAGTGCTGAGAGTTGTTGAGATCACTGCTTCCAATGTGCTTTAATAATCAATCCCTATTCACAGAGAACATTGGGAATTGGAGTTCTGTGAGGGGAATAGGGAACCATTAACCGCTCTAAGCACCCTAAGCAAACTGAAGTTCCCAGAATTATTTGGGGGAAGCCAGGACTGTTTAAAGTACTATTGCAGAGCTTCAAATCTGTGATATGAATGTGACCTGTGTTTGCACCAGTGTTCTGCACTGAATTTTGTGCAGAAAAATAAAGCTCTTTGAGCAGCAAACTGTTTTCACTGCTCCATTCCTGTATTTATTTAATGTTATTATTTATTCATTAAATTTGTGTCCCACCCTTCCTCCCATAGGAGCCCAGAGAAACAAACAAGTGATAAAACAATTTTACAAACACCTTAAACACACCTCTTTAACAATAATTTATTTCAACAAAGATGCGGACTAAGAAATATCTCAGCTTAGAAGGCAGAAGACTTCAGCAGGTGTTGAAAAGACAACAGAGACGGTGCCTGCCTAATATTCAAGGGGAGGCCATTCTAAAGAGCAGGTGCTACAACACTAAAGACCCAGTTCCTACAGCATGTGGAATAAACCTCCTGATAAGATGATTTCTGCAGGAGGCCTCCCACCTGCAGAGCACAGTGATCGATTGGTTATACAGTGGTACCTCGGGTTACGTATTTAATTCATTCCGGAGGTCTGTTCTTAACCTGAAACTGTTCTTAACCTGAAGCACCACTTTAGCTAATGGGGCCTCCTGCTGCCGGCGTGCCACCAGAGCACAATTTCTGTTCTTATCCTGAAGCAAAGTTCTTAACCCGAGGTAATATTTCTGGGTTAGCAGAGTCTGTAACCTGAAGCGTATGTAACCTGAGGTACCACTGTATAAGAGGTGAGACAGTTTTTTTCACAACTTTAGCTCATTTTAATACCCCCGCCCCACAATGTTTCTGAGGCTGCTGGGAATTGTAGTAGTGCAAGAGTATCTACAAAGAGTCTACACTGCAAACAGATCAAATCTACAGTGCATGGAAACTGGGTTGATGAATGCAAATACAGTACTAGAAATAAAAAAAGTATCTGTATAGGAATGTGGCTTTTATTGTGCATTCAGGAATTATTACTGTTTTTGTATTCAAATAACCCTGCTCCCCATTCTGAGTGGGAAAATCTGTAGGGGGTGTTCTTTGTGCATCTGGCTGAATGTACTTAGAAGAAGCTTCCTCGTGATGGGAACCCCTGCGGCTCCACTGCTTTCTCCATGAGATATTTGAGCACATTAATCATAATGCCTGAATCAGTCTTCTGTCTGTGAAGCACCTGCAAAATCAATGTAGAAATTCATATACATGAAATTCCATTCAGCCAAGGAGCTGAGAGAGGAGGTACACTGAATTATTCCATTGCTGACTTTGGCTCAATAGCACATTGGGAGCATAGCTTATACTGCAGTGCACCCAGCCATTGATGATCAAAAGAGGTGCTTGCATACTCAATCCAAAGCAGGTCACTGGGCCACTACTTCCATTGCCCATGCTGTCAGAGATGGAGTCCAACACCTTCGGATGGAGTCGGATGTAGTCCTCAATGCACAAGCTGCTTCCACAACACAGAGTACTAACCACTATATGATCACGGCCAGTGCACAAGCTGTTTCCAATGAGATTTTAATGTAATCGCATACTGAATTGTGGCAACGGGAGATTTACACAGACACTTCTGTAAAACTACCCTTCTTTTCACTAGACTTGAATGTCATGATGTCTCTAAGACATAAATGTCAGGAATAATCTGATCGATGCCCTACCTCATTAAGGGAACCAGCTCAATTAACTTGGCAGTCACTTCTTCAGATGAATTTAACATTTGGCCATCTGATGTGCACGTTATTGGGCCATGAAAGGATATCAGGTGTGGTGGGGCAGTCCTAAATTTTCTAACAAATCAAGCCCTCAGGGATTTCCCTTGGGAGAAGTGTGTATTGCAACAAATCCAGCTGGAGGAGGATTATCTACTAAGCAAATATATGTAAATGTTTGCATATTTTCAGCTTTCTTTGACATATAATTGGAATGGCCTTAGTATATAAAGCTGGAAGGAAAGTACTGTCCAAGACGACATGGAAAAAATAAAATAAAATTGTGAAGATTCTTGAAAACCTACTGAATAGCACAAAACACAATTCTGCTTTCTTGGACTTGCCTGGCAGGCAGAGCAGAATGTGTGTCCCTAAGAACAGATGGGCCTCTTCTCAGAAACAAGACTTCCTTCCAAGTAACAGCAAACATTCTGTACTGCAGGCTTCCAGGAGGCATCTGTCACCATTGGAAGCAGGATTCTGGGCTAGATGGACCTTTGGTTGGATCCAGCAGTGCTGTCCGATCCAGCAGAATGCCAAAAGAACTTCTCAAAATGGATTGAAGAATGATAGTGGCTCAGCGGTAGAGCAGCTGCTCTGCATTTAGAAGGTCCTGGGGCATCTCCAGGTAAGGATGAGAGAGACCTGGAACCCTGGAGAACAACTTCCACTCAGTGCAGACAATACTGAGCTAGATGGATCAATAACTGAGGCAGCTGCTACTGTGCTACTGTGATGATGCAAGAAAATGACAGCACAGTTGAATGGGAGAGATTGAATGTCATGTTGAGGCAATTATTCTGTTAAGACAAGTGTTTTGGTTTGTGAGATGGCATGATTTTCTCATCTCCTTCCCACTGTCCCAGGGTTTCTTCCAGCTCCCTCCCCAACCAATTTCAGAAAAGACACAAGGAGGAAGAAGAGAGGAGAAAGCCCTGTTGCACAAACAGAAGTCCTTGCACAGAGGCTTCTGCTGATGGGACTCATTATTTAAATCACACAGTTCAATACATGTACTCTTGGAGAGGAAGGGTAGCACATAAATTCAATTATTAATTAATAGGGGCAGATTGGGGAGTGAGCAATCCTAATTTCATGTTGACACTGATAGGGTAACGGAACCTAGCTTTGTTCCTCTGGCTTCCTAAGGAAGTAAATAGTATATACAGGATTGCAGCCAACTTTTACTAAGAGTAGACCCAGTGGGTTGTAACCAGTGATAGTCATACTCTCAGTATAAAGCTAAATATCAGCGATACTAGCTCTACCTGTTAGCATTACAAATCTTATAAAGGAATACAGCCAATTTTTGAGAAAAGGGTGTAAATGACTAAGCTTCTCAACAAAAATTCCTCTTCCTGGCCACCACCCTTAAAAATATTAAGTCATCCCAGCATGACCAAATCCAACTCTACCATGCTTTGAAGAATGCAACATTTTTTTTCATCTTGGAAGTTTTCCTCAAGTATTCATTGATTTCATGGTGGCATCAATAAACATTGGGTGTATAGAAATTTTGGTTGGTGGATAATATGAAGAATATTTTCAAAGTCCTCAGCTTGGACTAGGATACCTAGAAGATAACCTTCCTCAGTACAGACCAGATTGATCTTTAAGACCTGCTGTGGGCCTTCTCTGTTTTAGCACTCACCCTCTGGATTGCCGTCCCTTGTGTAACTTGTGAGGTACAGATAGTAATGCTATTTAAATGCCTCTTAAATAAATGGATTCTTACTCTTCATTTCTCACCCCCTTTCTTCTACACTGCTCAGTTTTATTTCTCGTATGCAGTTGTGCTTTCTTCTCTTTTTCGTTTATTGAATGTTGTGTTTTTATTGTTTTTGCTGTATTTTTATGTAAACCTCTTAGAGGTTTTTAAACAGCACAAAAACTAGTATAGGAATAACTTTGCAACATGTTAACTCTTTGGAACCACCACAATCATCATTGTTTTGCATTATTTTTATTTTAACCTTTTTTCCTGCATTCAGCAGTCTGCAATCTCATCAAGGCTTTGTCATATTCAAGGTGACATATAATGAAATGCATGTGATATTTATATACTTTTGAGCACTACAAATCCAAGGCTGCAATCCTGTATATACTATTTACCTCCTTAGGAAGCCAGAGGAACAAAGCTAGGTTCCATTACCCTATCAGTGTCAACATGAAATTAGGATTGCTCACTCCCCAATCTGCCCCTATTAATTAATAATTGAATTTATGTGCTACCCTTCCTCTCCAAGAGTACATGTATTGCACTGTGTGATTTAAATAATGAGTCCCATCAGTAGAAGCCTCTGTGCAAGGACTTCTGTTTGTGCAACAGGGCTTTCTCCTCTCTTCTTCCTCCTTGTGTCTTTTCTGAAATTGGTTGGGGAGGGAGCTGGAAGAAACCCTGGGACAGTGGGAAGGAGATGAGAAAATCACGCCATCTCATAAACCAAAACACTTGTCTTAACAAGTCACTAAGAGCAAAATAAGCAGGTGGTCAATATCAAATTTCACAAGCCATCAATTAGCCCAGTAACTATCAGATACTAAGACCACTGGACATACCATTACTTAAACAATTGTTGAATATCACATATTGAAATCAAATTCACACAAGGCTGCATGCAACTAAGGCATATCCAAAGCAAAGACTTAAGTTAGGCATGTGCATTGATATCAGTGGACTGAGTGTGTCTTCACCAACCTAATGCCCTCCAGATATTTTGGACTACCACTTTCTATGTTGTCTTCTATGATGGCCAAATTGCTTGGGGCTGCTGACAGTTTTAGTTCAAAACATCTGGTAGGCACCAGGTTGAGAAAGGCTGGCTTAGTTGGATAAACCCCACAGAATACTCTGACCAGCTCCTCCATTCAAAACCCATAGAATTTAATAGGGTTTTCAATGAGAACATGCTTTGAGGATCATTGCTTCTCAGTTTAAAGGCTGCTGGTTTGAAATGGCATATCCAAACTTCACACCCCACAACATTTAAAATATTAATGGCAGTTCTTTGGCATGTTGTTCCCTGTTTGGAACTGAAGCTATTGCTCTTTAGCTGACAGTCTGGAGCCAACATGATTAACAATCAGGAACAGACATCATGGCTCATACCAGTCTGTTGTTTGTTTCAGAGCTTTGAGAGCACATGCTCAAATGCAAGACTCTTTGTTGGAGGATAATGGAAGTTGGGTGCAATCAATATAACATTTCTGTTATTACGAATGAAATTTCTCACTCAGTTTCTTGAAAGCTTTCATCCTCTTTGAAAAAACCTTACATTTTTCAACCTCATCATTGCAGCACTTGATAATTTCTTCAAAGCTTTGGTCAGTGTGGGGTTGAGCTTAGCATCTCCTTGCAAGGATGGCCATGGGTGGTATGTATGACTCTTTCTATTAAATATTTCTCTATCTACCTGTGCTTCCCAAATTGAAAAATCCCCATGGAAGAAGCAACCCTATGTTCTTTGCCTCTGAGCTTTGATGGAAGCATGGGAAGACAGGGAAACCAAGCACCTGAGATTGGGGTGCTTGTGCATTTTGTGTTCAAGGGAAGTTCCACCATTTATCTTTTAAATCTCTCCGTGCTAATTCCTTTAAAGGAAATAGACTTCATTTATTTATTTTTATATAAATGTCATGTGTACAGAAGACACTCTCCCCCCCCCCTATGGTTACAGGGAACCCTAGCTGAGGTTCTCACAGTTTCCCCCCAAGAATTATGGATACCAAGAAAGGCTACAGAGTACAAACAAGGGAGAGATGATTTGCAGATTGAAAGAAACAACATTCACAAACATATATTGGTCACCTGGAGAGTAAGGCAAGCACAACACAAAACATGCACCCCACACATGAGGTGTTTTGTTTTTTTTTACAAGGAATGGGTGAATCTGCCAATTTCAGTTTCTCATTTTTCCAACCATAAATTCAGTTCTCCACATTTTCAAATCAGTTTGCATTTTAAAAAATAAATAAGCCTCATGAAAAGTTTAGTGCAGATTCCTCCTAATATACACATTTTTTGTATGCACTTTTGCTTAATGTACACGTTTATGCACAGCACTTCTCCAAAGATATGGGCATGTTATTTTCATTCATGCATACATTTTTATGTACACCTAACAAAAATGCATGCATACACATTACTTGGCTGCAGAATTTAGAGCTGCAAAATTTGGAGAAGTGCACACTGTGAAGGGTGGTTGTCTTTTGGTTTGCATATTGTTTTGGAAAGTGAAACTTCAGTAAGTTTGCCTTTAAATGTGAACTGAATCAAATTTCTCCATCAACTTGAGGTTTCACCAAATTTGTTCTCTCTACTTTGATAATTTTGGATGTTGTTTCTTCCGAATGCAGTTGGCATGGGTGGGCATTGCCATGGCTCCATCCTCCTGGCGGCAGCATCCCTGCCTCTTACCTGGAAAGGGCAGGGGAGCAGTGCAGGACAGAAGAGGAGGGCAGTTGTGCTACTGGGGCTGAGAGAATACAATAATTGGTTTTCCTGTTATTGGCAGGATGTCTTTGTGGAATCATCCCACCATACCCATGAAAATTTCACCCCAACATTTTCTGCCAGTTTGAAATGGCAGTTCCAAACCTCACACTCCACAACATGCAATTTCTTTACTCATTAATTGGAGGAGAATAATGAAAAGTTTTTATCACAACATCTTTCTCTCTATATATAATAAAAATGTAATAATGTCATCACGCAGGCCCCATTGGAGAATCTGTAGTGCAGCATCACCGTCTTGGATTCGCATGAAGTCAGAGTACAGGATCTATCGCAAGACTCTTCATCTTCACGCTCACTCTCTCAAACACTTTTTTTCTGCCACAGACTAACATAGCTACCCATCTGAAAGTCAACTTTCCAAGATAACTAAACAAGTGACACCTTCAACAAAATGTTGCTGTGCAGTGATCCTGTTCAGATTTCCAGCAAATCAGCCATCACCTTTTCCAGCACACTCCTCCACTCCTCTCACCCCCACCCAGTGTTCCACCTCACCACCAAACAAGCACTGAGTATGCCCAGCCCTCATTTTCTTTTATGTAGCCAATCTTATTTATACATATTGTTCTACCTACAACATGAGAGTCCTGGGGCAGCAACGCTGAAGAGAAGTACAGCCAGCGGATGATGAGCCACTAGGAGGCTTCACCCTCTGCCTCCCAGGAAAAACATTGTGACAAGTGGAGAACAACCCTATCTCGTTCAGAAACCAAAGAGGAAGCAACTGCAGGCAGCTTGCTTCACCATTTCCTGCTAGAAAGCACACTTTGAAACTAAGAAGTAGTACCTTGGTTTTGTTTTCCCCTTCTCAGCCCCTTTTCCTTTTGTGCCATGTCTTCAAAGCTTGATGCCAAGCATTGTCTTATTTATTATCACTGTACACTGCTCTGGGAACCCTTTTCAACTGAAGAGCAAAGTAAGAACCATTCATATATTTAAACAAACTAAGCAGAATTTTCCCTTTCTTCTCCTCCCTTCCCCAGCCCCTCCCTTTTCGTCTTTGGAAAATGAAAGCCACAAGTACATGCAAATGCACTCACCGTTCTCTCCAGTAATGAACATGAAAAGCTCTTAAATACTACAGAATCTCCTCCCCCTCTTCCCCTCATTTCAGGTTTATGCCTCTTTACTGTATGTGCACGGTGGCAACATTAATGGACCTTCACAAGATTGGAAAGCTTATCTATTTGCTCAGCTCCCTTAATGCTCATTGTTTGTCCACTGCTGCCCACATAATGTTTACTTATAGAATACCCTAATTAAACTGATGTAAGAGTGTGTGGGAGAGTGCTGTTAAAGTTAATGGGCCAGTGCTTTAAAACTCAAGGCACTTTTAGGGTCATACATATAGTATATTGGAATGTGTTTTAAGTTCATCGGGTGTGTGTTTACAAGCATGTTGGTGTTAGGCATGTTTTGAGCAACAAATCTTTTGACTAAGAAACCTGCAACAGGGTGCCAAGCATACTTTATGGATGTATTAACCCCCCCCACAAAAAGCCTGGAATCCATTGGTATAAAATTGTCTTTGATAATCCTGCTTTAATTCCAGAGGCAATTGCCTGTAATTCTAGCTATCCATAGCTCCCCCAAAGTGATAGTGCCGTAATTAAGCACCATTAAAATTTAATGCCTGGGCTTTAACTGCTGCTTTCCTGAATTGCTACCTCATAACCCTAATGATGTGGGAGGGCGTGACACTAAATAAACTATTATTAAGTCCCTGATGTGGAAACTAACTCACCAACTATCTCTATCATTCTGTTGTTTGGGAATAATTACTGAGAAAATTATATACCGTATCGTGGTGTGGAGCTCTGGAATGGTTCTTTGGTTCACATACTGAGGTCAGGTGGTTGCTGCAGAAGAGAAAGGGAAAACTGGGACGTGGAAGCCCCAGCTTGTGGTGACGTGGTAGCATTCAACCCTTGCCGCCAGATTTCAGAATTCAGCTTGCATTGGGATGCATTTAAAAACCAAACCAAACCACAGCAATAAGTTTGCTTAGCATCAGCATGTGACCACTTTGGACAACTGCTAGGACTCTTGGTGCAGAACCCAGCACTGACACCAGACCCTCCACCTTTTCCAGTGCTCAAATCAGCTTTGCTCTCTGGCATGAAGTTGACTGATGGCAGGCAGTTCCCATTTGCCTTAATGGACTGCTGCAGAGCTTCTTCTGAAAAGGCAAAGCATTTTGGGCATTATGGCTCAAGTCACAAAGCTAACCTTGGGCCACTCACTGTCTCTCAGTCTAACTTACTTCACAGGGCTGTTGTGAAGATAAAATGGGGGAGGAGAACCCCATGTTGAGCTCCATAGGGGGGGGAAAGGTGGTATATAAGTGTAATAAATTAAATTAAATACTTTTTTTGTAAAGGGGGGCAGTTTTTTTCTCTTTAATATTCATTGCTCAGTCAAATACCTCAATATATATTTGGCCATTCCTTTCCCATCCCCAGTATGTCTTCTGAGGCTTGTTTCATTTTTGATTTGCCATTAAGATCTTTGTTCTAAAGGGAAATCACCTGCTTAAACTTGCTCAATTCATCGCCACCAAGAAAAAAAATCAATCATTATGAAGACTAGGACTCTGTAGCTGCCTAGCTGATGTAGCTTCTTAAGCATATGCTAACGTGCATGTCGCTGTTGCTTAAACAGTCACTCTGTGTTGAACATTTTCACCAAACGCACACTAGACATCCTTGTAATGACTAACACTGTGTACAAATCAAGACATGTTCAACAGATGAAGACAGAACTTGAATTTCAGAGTGCTGTTATGGGCCCAAGTCAAATGTGTTACTGATATGGAACAAGGCTAAATTGGAAGAAGTAAAAAGATGTGCCAATGAGTTGCTCATACAGTAAGGAATGATGGGCTATAGCAGCAAAATCAATGGGTCATTTTTTGAGCCAAAATGGCAGGTTGTTGGATATAGAGGGTACAGAAAGGCTTAGTCTTTGCCACACTATCATGGCAGATGACCTGCTGAAAGTACTGCAGATACCAGATCTTACATTTTTATTTATATAAAGAGAAAGAGAGGTAATTATCATTCATTAAATTTATAATTTCCTATTCAGCTGGCAGTTTCCCATAGACAGACAGACTGACAGACAGACAGACATCTAGTAGCCTCATACATAACATTGCTCTGGAATTCTAAGAAACTCCCCCAAAGGTTTGTTTACAATATCTTAAGAGGTGTCCAAATGCATAACAAACAGACATTTTTCGAAATATATAGTAGATACTGTAAGAAAAACACTGGGGCCTAATTTGATTAGTAGACTGTCTGGCATCTGGTGGGTGGGGGCTTTTGTGTTGTGCTCTAGAATTGGCCCCTCCCTTCAGGTGTTCAGTTAAATTCAGTTAGAAAGGCCAACTGTCATTCTTGCCTCTTTATTGCCTCATGATGTTGTTTTAGTTTCTCTCAGATAGTATATTATTGTGTTACAATTTTATTTATTGTTGAAGCTTTGTTTCACATATATGTGAGCTGCTGAAAGAAATGGTGGAATATTTTAAACTTGGTGAGTGAGGGGATATTCTCAGTCTGACAGAAGGATTGATTTTTTAAAAAAATCACCTCACCCTCCACAACAGATACAGCGCTCTCTCTCTCTCTCTCTCTCTCTCTCTCTCTCTCTCCCACCCCTTCTCCTTGTTCATATTACGCAGGTGCTGTCTTTGTACTGTTTTTTATGACTGTTAAAACTTCTAAGAGGAGTCCTCTTGTGGCTCAGCAATTGGTTGAGCAGCAGGAAGCAGAGAGTAGGAATAAACGGACAGCTCTATGGATGAAAAGATGTAGAAGCTGAGTCCCCCAAGGAGTACTGTGACCTTTGCTTTTTAACCTGGTGTTAGCACTGAGGTGATCAAGTTTGCTGATGATACTAAAGTGTTCAGGGTTATTAAAACAAAAAAGGGATCATGAAGAACTCCAAAAGGACTTCTACAAATGGTGTAAATGGGAAGTAAATTGGCAAATGTGAAGAAGTGTAAAGTGATGTGTGTTTGGGATAAAAAAATCCTTAAATTCACATAAATTCTCACAGGGTTTGAATAGATGGTGACTGACAAGGAGTGAGCCTTATGCTTCTAGTGGATAACTTGATGAAGATGCTGACCCAGTGTGTGGCAGCTGTGAAAAGCATGAATTTCATTTGAGGGATCATTAGGAAAGGAATTGAAAATAAAGCTGCCAATATCGCAATACCGTTGTACAAATTGATGCTGCAACTGCATTTAGAGTATTGTGTACAGTTTTTGATGCATCTTATCTATTTAACTTACAAGCACAAAGTAGGAACCCCATCATGAAAAAGTAAAACAACCTCTGCTTGGTTATTTTCTTCACTCTCTGATTTCCTCTATGCTTATTTGTCAAACAACAAACTTGCAAGCCTTACTATCACTTGCAAAAGCAAGGAGGGTCTGTCTATAAAATGATTTCATGACTCCTCTTCTGAAAAAATATTGGAACTGGCTATCCTTGCACACACACCCCTTTTCTAAGGACTCATTTCAGTTATAAAACTAAGCCAACAGCCTACACTAAAGATACTATATAACCCACCTCAGAAAATCAGATGAGCTAAATTAAAACA
Organism: Podarcis vaucheri; assembly: GCF_965113315.1. Lineage (NCBI taxonomy): Eukaryota > Metazoa > Chordata > Lepidosauria > Squamata > Lacertidae > Podarcis > Podarcis vaucheri. The sequence continues at coordinate 57,873,897 of NC_138765.1, forward strand.
ATTTAAACAATTAAATACCCAATCGGCAGTTTTACTAAAAGCAGATTATTTTGGGGTTTATTTAATGTTTTCAGATTGATATCACACCAGTGAATGTGAGATGTCAAATGAAACTTGAAGCTAAGGCGGTGAGAAAATGGGTCTCCCCAGTTTCATAGCCATACCCAGTTTATTTATATATCACATTTTTCACAAACACATCTGTGCTTGAAGTGGTTCACATAAAAAACGTCTAAATATAGCAGTGCAATAATTACATAGAGAAGTATCATATCACTGCAATATTACACTAGAAAAATAACTCAGTTCATTTAAGATAAAAGTTCATATGGAGAAAGTGGATAGAAAAAAGTATCTTCCCCTCCCCCATAATCTATGAGTGGATCTACACACAGGGAAAAACATGCTATTAATAAGTCATAAATTCAATCGTCATGAAAGAAAAAAATGCCATGTAAAACTGCATAGAAAAGTTTTGTGCTCTACAGCACCATCTGGTGCTGCATGTTCATAATGCATTCAAAACACTGTTTATTTGACTAATGTAGCTGAGTCCTAGGACTCTTGAACATCTAATGAAGTGGAATGTTAAAAGATTTGGGGCAGATAAAAGAAAGGACTTATTCATGCAGTGCATAGTTAAACAATGGAACTTGCTCTCAGAGGAGGCAGTGGTCGCCACCAAGTTGGATGTCTTTCAATGAGGGCTGGACAAATTCCTAGAGGACAAGGCTATCAATGGCTACTAGCCCTGATGGCTGTACTTCACTTCCACAGTCAGAGGCAGTATCCTTTCAGTTTCTGGAAACAACAGAAGGGCAGCATTCTCTTGTGCTCAGGTCTTTCTTATGGGTTTCTCACAAGCATCTGGTTTGCCACTGTCAGAACAGGATGGTAGACTAGATGGGCCATTGGCCTGACCCATCAGACTCTTCCTAGGTTATTAATGCAAATCACAATTTAAGTGAGCACAAAATTCACCAATTGAATCTATCGTCCAGCATGCTGCTTCCCATAGTGGCCAATCAGAAGCTTCCAGGAAATCCACAAACAGGGCATGAAGGCAATTGCCATCTCCCATCAGGGTTCCCTAGCTACTGCTATTTTGGGAAATACTGCCTCCAAAAATACAGCCTGGTGTAACATTAATGCTTGTGCCATTACAGCAAGTGGCTCCCCAACACATATTTAGCCAAGGTCAGGGTGAGTGAATTTTGGGGGCCTTCAGAAAGTGAATATTTTAACACTCATTATGCTGCCACAAACTCATCATAATCATAATCACTTTGGCACTCCACTGCTGATGCTAATTCTATCCAAAGAAACTTTGGGATGGGGCATAATTGTTTCTCACACCTTGATGGATTATCCCAAGAGGTAGAGGTGGTTTCCGAGCTGCTTAGCAAGCTCTGGAGTCCACATTACACAGCTGTCGTTTATCTCATTCCCCCCCAAACTCACTGTAGCATTCAGAGGGGGCTGCCCTTATAAAAAAAAGTTTGGGACTAGCACAGAATGAATAATACCTTACGCAAAGTGAAACACAGCTATCCTTCAAAATTCACAAGGCTCCAAACTTGTGGTGCACTTCTCCAAACCCCCCAAAATGTGCATGTTACAGGAAATGATATATTAGTTAAAATAAAAAGCACTTTTAGAGGAGAGAGAGAGACTTCCTGGGACTTATCCTAAGGTAATGTTGGGAGGACCAATTATATTTCATAGTCTGGCCTGTCTCTAGTGATGCTGTATGCTTCCTTGCCAGAGAATATCTCTGAAATACAGACTGGGCTTATGGCACAGGGTCCATTGCACTTCTGATTTCAAGAGACGATGGAAACATCCCACTTGCACACAGCATAAATCTGGTAGGCTGAAATAGTTCCCAAAGGAAATCCTTTGCACAGGCGTTTAAAAAAACTGTTCCTCAAATGAAAACGCTGTTTGGCTCTGTTCCCTGCCGATTGACCTCCCAAGGACAATTATGCATTATGGAAGGTGCTTTTTATCACATTTGTAACAGGTAAGTACTTTGCAATCCTTATCTCATTTAAGAACACAATCATGTTGTGGGCTAGGTCAACAACATTAACATTTATTATTATTTTTGTTGCTATTAGTATTAGTATAACCTGGGACGCGGGTGGCACTGTGGTCTAAACCACTGAGCTTCTTGGGCTTGCCGATCAGAAGGTCAGCGGTTCGAATCCCCGTCGTGGGGTGAGCTCCCTTGCTCGGTCTCTGCTCCTGCCAACCTAGCAGTTCGGAAGCACACCCAAAAGTGCAAGTAGATAAATAAGTACTGTTCAGGCGGGAAGGTAAACAGCATTTCTGTGCACTGCTCTGGTTTCGACAGAAGTGGCTTAGTCATGCTGGCCACATGACCCGGAAAAACTGTCTGCGGACAAATGCCAGCTCCCTCAGCCTGTGAGCACTGTCCTTTACCTTTACCTTTTTTAGTATTGGTATGAGTATGAGTGTTAGTGTTGGGACTACAGTGCATAGGCGCCGACTCCATGGGGCCTGAGGGGGCCCGAGCCCCCTCAAAAATTCGTTTGGGGGGGCTCAGCCCCCCCAATAATCTCGGGCGGCGGTGGGCGCGTCCGCGGCTTTTATAGGGCGCCCGGCGCGCACCAGCTCGATAACGGGCACCGGCGCGGCGGGGGGCGCCGGGCGGGGGGCGGCCGGCCTGTCTCCTTGGCAACCCCATTGAGCAGCGCCGGCTCCCCCGGGAGGGCCATCCCCCCGCGCCGCCGATCGCCAACACCGCCGACGCTGTGGCTGCCCGAGCCCGAGCCCGAGCCCTACCCGAAGCCCGAGCCTGAGCCCGAGCCCAAGCCCATCAGTCAGTCAGGAAGGAAGGAGAAATGGGGAGGGAGACGAGGGAGGAAAATTGCGCGCAGGGTGAAGAAAGGAGAAGGGCGAACGAGACGAGCTTCCAACCCAAAAAAGGGCTGGAAGACTGGGAGGATGAAGGATCGGGAAAGAAAGCGACGCCTTCCCCGCCCGCAACGTCGCCCGCTTGTCATTGGCAGCGCAGCGGGCGCCCGGTGGCCAGGCAAGCTCGGGCGGGGACCCCCATGCGAATCTAAGACGGGAGAAGAGGGCAGAGCAAAGGGGGTCCCTTCCCCAACCTCCGGCTCTGAGACTTCCCTGCGCCCCAGAAAAGCGAAAGGATTTTCTCTTCTTTTTTTTAATAAATATTTTATTAAGTTTTCAAATACAAAGTTAGAAACATACACTGAAGAAAAAAGTAAAAGAACAAGAAAAAGAAAAAAAGAAAAAGAAGAAAAGAAAACCAACCATTCAACACATTTTTTATATAACTAACTGGACTTCCTCGCATCTCCCTTACCCTGCATTCTTTATAATAAAGATATCAGCAAATTATTACCTTGTTTCGTACCTTATTTTGTACTTTTCAAATACTATACCTCTAAATTTAACATACTTTTCATCAGTTACTTATATCTTAAATTAAACATAGTATTACCTTAGATTTTGACCTTTTCTTACTTAAAATATAATTTCCTGTTTCCCAAATCTAATTGCTGAAGCTATAGTTTCCGAATCGTGTAAATTTTTAACATTCATACAACTTATATTGTTTTTGTAAATAGTCCTTAAATTTTTTCCAGTCCTCTTCCGTTGTTTCTTCTCCCAAATCTCGGATTCTGCCAGTCATTTCAGCCAGTTCCATGTAGTCCATCAATTGCGTCTGCCACTCTTCCAGTGTGGGCAAATCTTGTGTCTTCCAATATTTTGCGATAAGTATTCTTGCTGCTGTAGTTGCATACATAAAGAAAGTTCTATCCTTCTTTAACACTTTCTGGCCAACAATGCCCAAGAGGAAGGCCTCTGGTTTCTTGGGAAAGGTATACTTAAATACCTTTTTTAACTCATTATAGATCATTTCCCAGAAGGCCTTCACTTTTGGACAAGTCCACCAGAGGTGAAAGAATGTCCCTTCAGCCTCCTTACATTTCCAACATTTATTATCAGACAGGTGATATATTTTTGCAAGCTTGACTGGGGTCATGTACCACCTATAAATCATTTTCATAATATTTTCCTTCAAGGCATTACATGCCGTGAATTTCATTCCGGTGGTCCATAACCTTTCCCAGTCCTCAAACATGATGTTATACCCAATATCCTGAGCCCATTTTATCATGGCTGATTTGACTGTCTCATCCTGAGTGATTTTCTCTTCAACCTGCCCTCCATCCTCTTGCAGAAAACTCTTTGCCTGCCCTGCCCGTATCTCGTTTTTGCTTTTTAATTCCACACACACACCCTTCGGACTTCGTGGCAATCGGGCGCGCGGGTGCGTTTCCTAAGAGAGTGAGGACCCCCGCCTCCTCCCCACCTGCTCCCTCGCCAGCCAGCCAGCCAGCCAGCCCCGCGCCCTAGCCGGAGAGCCCCGGCCGTCCCCATCGCGCAATCGGCTGGATCTCCCTTCAGCAGGCCGTGCTCACAACTCGGCCCAGGGACCCCAAGCAGTGGATCTCCGGCTCAGCTGAAGAATCCGGCAACAAGCCCCCTCCTCCCCAATCGCTCCGCCGAAATACGCTCCAAAACCCCCCAGATAGGCCGCCGGCCGCCAAGTCTCGTGGCGCCCTGAGCGAGGGTCTCTCCCCAACACCGCCACCTCGAACTGCGTTCTCCCGGCTACCCGAGTGAACCAGCGGCAGGACCCCGGTATGGGCCCCCCCAATATTTTTTATAAGTCGGCGCCCCTGCTACAGTGCTAAAGATAAACAAACTCAAGCCTCTGTGAAGGCCTTCCAGATTGTATGAGTGTGTTTATGATAAAGCATGTTCTCCTTCATGGAGAGCACGTGTTGCGGTGGGGGCCGACAGGACACTCCAAAGTTGTGGGGCAGGCTAATTGATTGTTGGTCACTGTTGTGATTGGGCTTCTCTTGTTGTTGGGAAGAAGTTAATTTTCCATTTGTTGACTGACAGCCAGAAATGCTAAAACTCCCTGCACGAGGCGTAGAGCTTCCTCTTTTCGCCCCGTGCATCGGATTGCCCGCCCCCCCCCATATTTAGGGTTGTTCGCTTTGACCTTGCTATGCCTGTCGTGGGGTCGTCTGCTCTTGGGGCAGGGGCCCGGTAGGAATTTTGTCCATCTGGCTGATTGGCTGGGGCCATTTGGTTTTTGCCTACTACGTAGCAAATTGTCACAATTTGTAAGGTTGTGGTTAGGCATTGGTTTATGGTTTGGTTGGTTGAGGGGCATGGATTGGCTGTGCCTGCCCCTCTAATGCTGCTGCTGCACGGGATTCCGTTAAAGGAATACAGGGGCTTACTATTGCTTTTTTCCGAACCCTGTCAAGGGGCTAGGGCCACGCAAGAGCCCCTGGTTGCATTTGGGGAGGGCTGAGGGCAGGTTCCCTGCTCCGTCACTACCCCCAAGTGTATTCCCCTTTTCTGACTTTCACAGGTGTGCGGAATGTCAGTCTGTCCCCCACTGAGGGGCAGATAGTCACAACCAATGCCTAAGCAACCACACCCATTTTTGTATTTGAATAAAGTTGTGGCCAAAATTATGCCAAAAACCTTAAACAAAATTTCTGTGTGATGTGTGAGTTATTTGGGGTGGCCCTGGGGACCTTGACACGCACTATAACTCTGGGTGAGGAGCCTGTGGTTGAGGAATGGACTATGCTTTCAGTCACCTCTCTGTTCCATCCTGTGTGCCATTCTGTGCTATTGTGGATGAATCCACAATGCTGATGCACTCTTAACTTTTTCCTTCCTCATCTGCTGTAAGAACACTCATTCCAATCACCAAACCCAGCAACACCTGTTCTGAGGTCCTCTGGGACCTTTGCTCTAGAAGGGTTTCTTCTCAAATGAAGCCTGCCTGTGCAGAGTGCAAGTCCTCTGGAGTGATATGCATGAATCCAATGAGCACATTGATAAATCAGTGGACAAAGGTGAAGTGGCTGATGTAAATATTATGCAAATGTGAGCAGCACACCACACAAAAGGTTAATTTCCAAAGTCACTGTGTGCGATGTGCACAGGAAAAGGACATTCATTTCCAGCCACACATGGCTTTGAGAAGTGGGTGGAAGACATTTGGATCAAGAAATGGATCAAGGAGGCAAACAAGGTGAAAGCTTTGCTTCCTTTTGAGGTAGGTTTGCATTTACTTGTTTGTCCCAGTTTTTGTGTTTGTTTGCATTTTATTTTTAAAGTAGTGTAAATTGGAGAGAGAGAGAGAGAGAGAGAGAGAGAGAGAGAGAGAGAGAATATTGAACACAGGTATATCTGGAAACTGAGACAATGGGACAGGAACTGTGATGGAGGGAAGCCATTTTTTTATATATAGAAAAAAAAAACCCTATTTGAAGAGATTAATTAGGTGGTTTATCTGCAGGCAAGCATCTAATGCACTTTTGTGGAGCAAAGCTTATGGTCACATCTCTGGAGATAAAAATAATTCTTAATACAAGCAAGTTTTGACAAGGAAGTTTGGAGATTATGGGTACTGTCAGACATTTTGCAAAAATAGTATTGTTTATGAAAATAATTATGGAAACTGGGGAACAATTGCCTTTTTTATATTTTTTACTTATAGCTGTTTAGTTTGTCCTTACCTCAAAAGTATATGCGGCAATTTCCATGTTTATCCTAACAACTACCCTGTGAGGTAAATTTACTCTAACAGATGGTGATGAGTATAATGCCATCCTTGCGGTCAAGCAGAAACTTAATTATTTATGAGGATATTTAAAGAACCAACAGCTCATGATAACGTGGAGGCAAACACCAAATAACAATATCAGTTCATTAAAACAAAAACTCATTTCTAGGAGCTGGGTTTTGTAGGGACAGGTTGTACTTTGAACAAAGGTGGTGTATAAATAAATAGAGGACTGTGCAAGAAGTATATGTTTGTGCCAGAAGAGTTGACTAGGTAGAATGATGTCTTTACTCTCCAACTCTGCTGATCCAAAATGGCTGCATGGGTGTGAGATTGGCAGTGGCATCAAATCAGGAGAGTTCATAGGGGCTGCCCTGGCTATTCCTCTACACTTCTTTAAACCTTCATTTCCCTTCTCCACCTCACCTACCCATGCTGTGATGATAGCCCAGCAGTTATCATGCTGTTGTCATGCTGTATTTCACAGTGCCATCTGTCAGGTCACTTTCAGCTGGAGCAACTTTAGAGCTCTGTGTTCTGCAGAGCACAGCTTGAACCCTTGCTTCCAGGCTGAACCTTGTCCCTCCTTGCTTTGTCTTTCAGCCTGGTTGGGCCTTGCCTTCCCACACTGTATGGCATAGTACCCCCATTCCTTCTACTCTAACATAAATTGGGTAAGTAGACACCCATTGTCTGGCTTTCTAAGGAAGACATTGACCACATTTAATGAGCATGTTAAAGCCTGTTTTGGTTGTTGGTGTATAACTGTGAGAGTGGGGAAAGGCATAATTAGAAGCAGTGCCCAAAACCAGAAGAACACCGGGCCAGAACAAAATGGTATCTTGTATCTATTCCTCTGTGCTCAGCTATTGTTCCTTTCCATGTACTAAATAAAGCACTGTAACAGCATCTCTTTCTGGATGCTGAAGGATGCTTCAGGGAGCACAGAGGAAGAAGCCAAGAGCTCACCAGAGGAGCTAAGACATTCCCTTCTTTCCCTGCTGAAATAGTCTCCTGACTGTGGGAGGCTTGTTATGTCTATGTTTCTCAGTTTACAGGTGGGTCCACTTTGAAGTTAGTAGCATGGCAGTTGGGGATTGTCCAAACTATCAGTCTTGGTTTCTCTCAATTTATCATTTTTTCAGATCATGAGTTCAGTTCTCCATATTGCCACATCAGTATAAAGATTGCTTCTTTTTAAGTCACCACAAGAAAGTTATCAAATGTTTAGTGTGCTTTTCTCCTAATCATATTTTTGCTTGCAATACACTTTATACAAGTAATTTAATCCTAATAGAATGCATTTGTGTTTTTCTTTTTCATTACAATGCATACTTTTATGAACACTTTCTCTAACATCTGCATTTCCATACAGATTATGAATTTGGCGAAGTGTGAATGTCAAATTATGACTGGGTTTCAGTCCACATCTTGTTTCAGGAAGTGGGAATTGTGTAGATCTATAGGGTGTGTGCTTTTGTGTATGCATGCTTTATATGGAGTCAGATAGTCGGTCCATCTAGCTCAGTATTATTGACAGTATTGAATGGCAGTAAGCTCTCCGGGATTTCAGAGAGGGATTTTCCTCAGCCCTACCTGGAGATGCGAGGAGTTGAACTTGGGACTCTCTGTGTGCAAAGTATGTGCTCTGCCTCTGGGCTATATGGGACTTACTTTCAGTGGCAGTTGTGTGTAACAAGAAATGTAGCTTGGCTTTAGGACATCAAAGATATTTAATCTCTGGCCCCCAACCCTGTCTTGGCCATTCTGTCACAAAGAAAGAGGTCTGTAGGAAAAGGTCAAAGCAAGGAAGGAAATCAGACTTTGAAATGTCTTCTAACACAGACCTCCAGTTTAGTAATAGTCTGTTTGTTTATACTCAGTGGGTCTATTGAGTATGGCTTAGTTGGACAACATCCAGAGTCCCTACATTAGAACATAAGAAGAGCCCTGCTGTGTCCGGTCAATGGCCCACCTACTCCAGCATCCTGTTCTCACAGTGGCCACCCAGTTGTCCGAGGGAAGCCTGCAATCAGGACCTGAGCACAAGAGCACTTATCCCTCCTGCGGCTTCCAGAAACTGGAATTCAGAGGTATTACTGCCTCCAACCATGGAGGCAAACCTGTCATGGCTAAGTAGTCATTGATAGCCTCACCCTCCATGAATCAATAGTGTTAGTCTCTTGAGCCATTTTCAAGTGAGTATCTTCAAGTGGGTGAACTTCCCCATGTATCAAAAACTTGCTTCCTTATTTCGGTGCTGTGGATTAAACCACAGAGCCTAGGACTTGCCAATCAGAAGGTCGGCGGTTCGAATCCCCGTGACGGGGTGAGCTCCTGTTGTTCGGTCCCAGCTCCTGCCAACCTAGCAGTTTGAAAGCACGTCAAAGTGCAAGTAGATAAATAGGTGCCACTCCAGCGGGAAGGTAAACGGCATTTCCGTGCGCTGCTCTGGTTCGCCAGAAGCAGCTTAGTCACGTTGGCCACATGACCCAAAAGCTGTACGCCGGCTCCCTCGGCCAATAAAGTGAGATGAGCGCCGCAACCCTGGAGTCGGCCATGACTGGACCTAATGGTCAGGGGTCCCTTTACTTATCTTCAAGTGGGTGAACTTCCCCATGTAACGAAAACTTGCTTCCTTATTTCATTGTGCCATGGTGATTTCCCCCCCCCCTCCGATTTTATTTTTATCATAGATCACCTCATTATAGTATATAGGCCAGGCTCACTTGTCTGCTGATTGAGAGCAAAGGAGTGACCTTTGAGCATCTAAGTTCAGGAGAAAGAGGCATTAATAACATCTCTTTGGACACAGGGGAGATGCACGCTGACCCTCTAACAATGATGCGGCACTGCTGTGCTACCTTCACTGCAGGTGTAAGTTCTGCAGTGACTTTTTGCTGTGGTGGCCATCAAACATTCCAGACACAGTACTAGAGCGAAACACTGCAGACAGAGCTTTCTCACACACCACACCCAGACCTTAAATTCAAAGCACTTTAGCAGCCATGGCTTCCCTCGAAGAGTTCTGGGAGCTGTAATTTGTTAGGTGTACTGAAAGTTGTTAGGAGGCCCTGATTCCCCTTACAGAGCTACATTTTCCAGGGTGGTTTAACAATTGAGCTTTCTTTTCAGGGAACTCTAGGAATTGTGGTCTTGTGAGGGGGATGGGGGTCTCAACAATTCTCGGCACCCTTAACAATTACAGCTTGTAGGATTCTTGGGGGAGGGGAGAAGCCATGCTTGTTTACAGTAGTGTAATGCTGCTTTTATAGTGCAGATGGAGCATAAATCTGGAATGGGGGGAAACGCATGCTGCCATTTTGATGACATTGACATTATGTGGATGCTGCAGATGAACTGGCATGAATGAGAAGCACCAACCCCACAGTAAAGCACTCATCTAGTGGCACCCTTTGCTTCCCTTTCCTAGTAAATGGAACCTTGCAATTTATGCAAAGCAGCTTCATGGATATTTCATGTTTCTCCTGGGGATTGCACAGATACTTATAATGCAGCTGTTTTCAGTAGTGCACACAGAGAAATCCTGCAAGTCTTATTGAAAGCCTTTTATAACCTATTTATTACCTATTTATTATGTTCTCCTTCCTCCAAGGAGCTAAGAGTAGCTAAGAGTGACACATGAGGTTCTTCTCCCCTAGGCATAGTGGAGACATAATAGCTAGATGCTTGTAATCTGATCAAGTAGATCAGAATTTATTTTTTCTCCCATCAATACCTGAACCATTCTCCATGCCCCACAGCAGTCAATTTGTGATCAGAAACCACAACACTTACTCAGAGTTCCACATGGGGCCATGACCCCCAAAATGTTGATGGATGCCCCCACCCCCCAATGTAGAAGGTTCTGGGCCAGACAAAACAATGTCTTGATAGATACAAGGCAGCTTTACAAGACCAGCATTAGCCCCCAGAACACCTGGGAGGCTGGAGAAGAAGACTAACCATTTCACTTTCCTCTTTCAAAATACGCCATTGTTCTAACTGTTTTATATGATGTATTATTTCAAGTATGTATATACTGCTGCATATTCTGAATTTCTTTTCCTTTTCCTTTTTTCTTTTTTTTATTCAAAATTAAAACAAAACATATTATCCAAAAACATATCATCCTTATTCCTCTCCCCCATTTTTCCTCCCTCCCCCCACCCTCCCACACAACCCCCCCCCCCCGTCTTCCCTCAGTTCCAGTCTTTGGTTTCTCTGAGAATGCTGTTTTCTGCATGTTACAAAGTTGTATAGATCCTCAAACTATTTAGCTGATTATTATCAATAAAGAGTTTGTGAATGTTTATTCAAAGCCAGCCATGAAGTCCAGTTCGCTTTGTTGCTTGAGGTCCTAGCTCACAGCAGAGACTCACAGTCTTCAAATACTTTGTAAAGGGTTCCCATTCATCTTTAAAGTCACAGTTATCCTTGTCCTGTAACTTATATGTCAGTTTTGCCAGTTCTGCATAGTCCATCAACTTTTCTTTCCATGATTCTTTAGCTGGGGTTTCTTCAGTCTTCCATCTTTGTGCTATTAGAACTCTTGCGGCCGTAATATTCCAAATTTCAATGTAGTGTACCTAAAACGTGTAAAACACCTAAGGAATGAGAGCAATTAAAATCTATCCCAGAAACAGAAGCTGCCTTAAAAATGGCTGTTGAAATAGGAAAGTCTTTCCCAAGTGCCTGAAGTTCAGCAGGAGAAGGTCTATCACAACTCAGCCAACATAGAGAGAGCTCTGTCTTCCAACATCTCACTCCCTGCTACCTCAGGCAGATTCCTTACTTTGTCCAATGGCAGGATCGACCATTTTAGGTACACTACATTGAAATTCGGAATATTACGGCTGCAAGGTAGTTTCTGTTTTGACTGTGACTGGTGTAGGGTAGGAGACTTGAACTCTCCCTGCTCACCCCACTGGTCTGAAGACTACTCACACTTTCCTTTGGGTGTTATCTGACCCACATATCAGATCATGCAATTAAGCTCATGTGTAGTTTGGCCCAGTGATCCCAATGGTGCCCATATGGGGTGAAGTACTCAGCAGTCTCTTCTCATGGTCTCCCCTCTACTCATGGATTTGAAAGCATCAGTCTTTGTTCTTGCTTTTCTTCCTGCAAATGGTTGTCTGCACTGCTTTTGTATCATTCTGATCCATCATATGGGGGCTGCCTTATTGTGTCTTTGATCAGTATTGTAATGTTCTCTTTCTTTTTGCTCATCTAATGCATTGTATTTGGGGATCTCACTTCTCCATAGCCTCCATAAGCCTAAATCTGGGCTGTAATTTTATTGATGTTATCTTAAAAATCTAAGCAGCTCCCCAGCGGGTGAGCTGCAAATCTCCTGGTGTGTTTTGTAGCACAAAGGATGATACAAACTCCAGTAAGAAAGTGGTGCAAAAAAGAAAAGCCAGTCTGATCTCAGACAGAGATAGGAAATTGGTTCCAGACTGCAGGATGATTAGTACCTTCCCCACCTTTGGAAGCCGAGTAAAACATTTGAAGGGGGGCATAGCTATGGAACTCCAGTTCTTGGGAGGCCAAACTGCCCTGCACTCTGCTTTCCTTTCGTTAGTAAGCAAAGACTTTTTTTGCTGCAACAGGCCTTTGGCCACTAAATGGCTGTTGTGGCAGGCTCTTCTGAATGTAGGTGTTGCACTTGTGTGTGCACACACTTTTAAATTGCTTTAAGTGTTCCCAGTGCTGTTTTAATAGGATTACTTATTTTATTGGGTTTCAACAATATTTATATTTATGTTGTGTTTTTGTTGGATCTGTTTTAGTTTATGCTGTGAGCTGCTTTGACTCCTACAATGGGAGAAATGCAGGTTATAAGTAAAATAGATTAACAGCAACAAGTCACATTCCTGACCTTTTTGCTATACTAAATCCAACTTTGAAATGCTTGCTAAAAACACTTCTATTTGCCATGCCTATGCAAGCAATTAAGAACATAACTATCTAGTATAATTAACTGAAGTTTGATTTCAACTTTTTAATTTTTTTATTGTATGCATTTAAGTACTATTGTTGTATACTGTTCTGGCTTGCTTTTTTTAAATGAAGTAGCAGTGTGTGTGTGTGTGTGTGTGTGTGTATTTTTATAAACAAATAAATCCACAACTCCTTTTCATGCCCCCTTGTCATCTTGGACCTAGGGACTGGGTAAAGGAAATCCTCTATCAGCAATCCTCAATCAGCAAAAAAAAAATGAGAGGCACAAATACAAGATGGGGGACACCTGGCTTGAGAGCAGTACATGGTTGACCACAAACTTGACATGAGCCAACAGTGTGACTCGGCAGCTAAAAAAGCCAATGTAATTCTGGGCTGCATCAATAGGAGTATAGCATCTAGATCAAGGGAAGTAATAGTGCCACTGTATTCTGCTCTGGTCAGACCTCACCTGGAGTACTGTGTTGAGTTCTGGGCACCACAATTCAAGAAGGACACTGACAAACTGGAACGTGTCCAGAGGAGGGCAACCAAAATGGTCAAAGGCCTGGAAACGATGCCTTATGAGGAACGGCTAAGGGAGCTGGGCATGTTTAGCCTGGAGAAGAGGAGGTTAAGGGGTAATATGATAGCCATGTTCAAATATATAAAAGGATGTCACATAGAGGAGGGAGAAAGGTTGTTTTCTGCTGCTCCAGAGAAGCGGACACGGAGCAATGGATCCAAACTACAAGAAAGAAGATTCCACCTAAACATTAGGAAGAACTTCCTGACAGTAAGAGCTGTTTGACAGTGGAATTTGCTGCCAAGGAGTGTGGTGGAGTCTCCTACTTTGGAGGTCTTTAAGCAGAGGCTTGACAACCATATGTCAGGAGTGCTCTGATGGTGTTTCCTGCTTGGCAGGGGGTTGGACTCGATGGCCCTTGTGGTCTCTTCCAACTCTATGATTCTATGATTCTATGATTCTAATGCTCTACTGTGACCTTTGATGGGGAAAGTCCTGCCTTCCTTAGTGAGGAGTGAGGGAAAGAATCGCTGGCACTGAAGGAGGAAGTTGGACAAACAATTTTAGGAAGGAGTTAATGGCATGGCAGAGCTTATTTGCTGGACTTTCTCTGATCCCATCATTGCTGGAGGAATTGGCTTCTCATTGGGCCAGTGGGCTCAGCTGCATGCATTTGGCTCAGGGTACCGTACCTCAACGTTTTAATGCCTGAGGTCCCAGCTCACAGCAGAGCTAATTTGGAAAACTGTCCTTTTAGAACTCAGCCAACTCTCTTAGACCTCTGACAATTTCCTGGGAAAGAGATTTGCTGCTGAAGTTCTCTTCAGTAGAGACCTCCTGGTCTGGCTCCCTTTGAGCAATGAGAAGGGTTTCCAGAAGCAAAGGATAAGAAGGGTCTGGCACATACAGCTGTGCCCCACAACAGATTGGAGTGGCTATGGGGGGGGGTCAGGAGAAGCAGCTAGGGGGCTATAGCACCCAGCATTGCCCCCAAAGTAGTTGCCACACTCTGCTTAATGGTAGCTGCACTTCTGGACACCTCCGAGCTGTGGGTTTACTTTCTAAACATAAAAATCCCTCCCTCCCAATTGACCACTTCATATTTAAAATTGTAAGTACAAATGCACATTCACCTGACTTTGTTCCCAACCTGAAAATATCTACTACTCCCAGAATTTTGGAAGGTTTCCACCCCCATGACCCCTGCCCCAAAGTTGTGACATTTGTGGAAGGAGTGTGATGTATTGGATCAGCCATACTTTTTTTTTTGTTTTTAAGTGGGCAACTCCTTGTAGCATGGGGGAAAATATAAATTATTCTGTGGATTACTCAATGGTTTCTTGTACAACACAACTATAGCAAATATTCCCCAGGGAGGAATTAAGTTGTCTTGCCTGTCATTCCAGGGTAATTGAATTTCCTTCTTTGGTCTAGCTCTAAGTTATGTCTCATCATTCTCTGAAGGAAGATTGTTTCTCCCATTGGAGTTATAGGAAACTCAGCTAGTAGTTCCTTTCTTTAAAAAACAACGTGTGCATATATGAAACTTGTTTTAAAGCTGCTGGAAATTGTATGGTGATGAAGTGCAAAGCTTGCTTTAGAGAACCTTGGTTAAGTGTCTCACTGTGTTGTGCACAGAGCAGTATACAAATGTAGGACCAACTGATTCACTGACCACTCCCCAAACAAGCCTCCCACAATTGAAACTCCCCACTGCCTCACACACAGGACTCGCCCTAACATTAGGCAAAGTGAAGTGACTGTATCAGGTGCCAGTTGCTAGCACTTCTGCCACATTGTCTAACCTTCCTTTCACACTTCAGTATCTGTTGAATTAGGGACTGTGCCATTTTTGACCAATATATTGCTCTAAATTTCATTCACACCGGTGGACATGGTGTGACACAACAATGAACATGATTGGACAATGTTTCTGCTACTGTTACTGCACCTATGTGCTTCTGTTTCCCATGGCTCGCCCATGAGAAGAGCAGGGAAGAAGTGTATGCTAGTATAGCACCCAAATTTCATCACTTTACTCCCACAATTTTCTTCATTTAAGGGGGCTGCAAATGGATTTTTTCTGGAATCAAATAACACAGAAATGAGTGCTAAGCGTGCACTATATTCCATTAGTTTTCTGGAAGTGGCTTTTATGTGATGTGAAAGCCGAAATATAATGCATAAATTCACAGGGAAACATCAGGCAAATGGCTTAAACTGCCATTGAATGTAGCCTAAGATTCAACTTCTAGGTCAAGCTGTGGTTGTATGGGGAAGGAGTGCCATCTTGTCATCCAAAATGTCTTCAGATGGACCTGCTCATACAGATGTTTCCCCCTTTTATGTCCCTGGACCACGTTTGATGCCTCATTAATTCACCTTATGCAATGTGTCTGTAAGATAGCTGATCAACTCCTGAGTCCTCTGAGTCTCTTGTAGGCCAGCAGGCCACATGACCTCATCATACACAGAATCATGATGAAGATAACAAAGAAAGAAGCACTTATGTCTTGAGCTAGGCACAGAGCCAAGAATTTAGGAATGTCCTTCAAAACAAAAACCATAAAGAGCAAAACTCAAATGTTCAATGAAGTTTTCTTTCCCCAGGAATAATCAGTGGTGGAAGGGCAAACACCAACAGATGATCTGATAGTTCTCTGCTTCCCAAATCTTAGGATATCTTGACTTTGGTGAAAAGAATGGAGCTGACCCAGAAGTTTAGGTGACGTTGTCTAGCATCCATCCATTCCTGAAGGATTATTTTAATGGCTAAGGTTAATGGTGTTTCTAATAGGTTTTATCCACAAATAAATGCTTGCCTTGGTGAAATCTGCATACTTGGCTGATTTGAAATTATTAATGGCATGCCTTAGACTAGCTACTCAGGGAGAAATGTCAATAACGTGCTCTCAAAATAACTGACGTGAGGGGTTTCGCAGTGGGGTTTTTGACTTGGACACTTGCTTCTGACACATATAACCACTTATTGATCTGAACGGGGCCAGTTTTGATGTGCATGGGGTTTTTTATTTCCTTTTTTTGCTAATTCAAACAAGAAAAATGAAGCAAATAAGAATACTTCTCAGTCTGTGTGGGTCTGCAAACTCAGCCTCTTATAAACCCAAAAACAAAATGAGATCATTTGTGGGGCCAGCTTAGAAAAGGAATATACAGTCTTACAAGTTCCATATAATGTTGGCTGCTGCTGCTTCAAATAATGATAATTGTAATAATATTTTCTTGAAGGGGAATGGGTAAATCTCTGTTTCTTATCTATGCCAATTTCACACATTTTACCTGCAATTCCATTTTATTTATTTTTTGCATCTTCTGCCTTAAAAATAACACTCCTCAAAATACAAAGTATGCATTTTATTATTTAGTAGTATAATGCATATTTCAAATGAGCATATTCTCTCAAAATACTTATTTTAAAAGTATGTTTTGATGCCTTTAGATTGCCAGACTGCCTTGGAACATTCAAAGTAATCAGATGTATGGAGAATAGCTAAGTTCCGATCTGAACAGAAGACAGAAGCAGGCACTGAAATGTCTTTCAATTTCTGTTTTCTTCCCTGACAAAGGGGCTTCCATTCCCTTTCAGGCCCAGTGGAAGCTGTTCCTTTGGGGCACATGTGGCCCTGACTGCCCCATCAATCCCAGTATGACCTCAGCCAGCTGCTACCTACCTGCCTTCTTACTTACAACTAGTCCAGGGCATGGAACTGTCAGCCAGCTTCCTCCTCCTCCTCAGTCTCTGTGTTGCCTAGGGTTGCCATATGTCTCGGATTTCCCAGACACATCCAGTTTTGAGGTGCCTCTGGACTTTTTTTTTTTCTTTTCCATTTTGGATTAAATGTCCGGGTTTGGGTTGTTGTTTTTTGTGTGGCATGCTCAGAAGGCGCTGTGCCCCAGAACTGGAAGCAGGCATTGGGTGGCCTGGAGCAGCCTGTTGGGCATCATGCTAGGCCTGGTGTTGTTCCTGGTCACCACCAGGCCTTCCATGCCCTTCCTGGGGCCACGATAGGCCGCACACCAGTCATGGCAGTTGCCTGGCCTTGGTGACCTTCCTGGGGCCATTCAGCCTCCCATCATGAGCAGGAGGTTGAAAACAGCAAAGGGACGAGAGGGGGAGGGAAGAAGGGGAAAGCAGGTGGGCGAGGAAGGAGTTAGCAGCAGGGAGGGGGCAAACGTGGGATATGCGGAATGGTGGGGGGGGGTGTCCCAAAGGTGGTGGTGTTTGTGTTTTTGATCCCCGGAATATGACAACCCTAGTATTGCCCTTGTAGAATTCATCAGCGAGGAGGGGGATGGGAACAAAACTAGAATTAGTTTGGCATTTGGTGATTGCCAATAACTTGAATGGCTTTAAAAGAGGGTTTGAAAACTTCATGGAGGACAAGGCTACCAGTGGCTGCTAGCCACAATCGCTATGTTCTGCCTCCACTGTAAGCAGAATCATGCCTCTGAATACCAGTTGCTGGGAATTGCAGAAGGGCAGAATGCTGCTGAGCTCAAGTTCTGCTTGCTGGTTTCTCACAGGATTGATCAGCCACTTTCAGAACAGACTGCTGGACTAGATGGGGCATTGGCATGATTTGCCAGGCTCAGCTAATGAATTTACCAAAATTCTCTTTCGCTTCCCTGAAAATAACTTGGAAGTTTCCTCCAAGCAAGAGCATCTGCTCTTATGGTACACCAACTTCTGCAACAATGTAGAGATATGTTGACCAAATGTTGCTATTTCACTTTTGACTGAAATAATTCAGACATCTCCTTTGCACACAGAAGGTCCCAGGTTCATTCCTCGATGTCTTCAGGTAGGTTTGTTAGAAACTGAGATACGAAAGCTAGGAGCTAAATGGCACCATAAACCTAGGTTGTGGGCGCAACAATGGAATGTCAAGGCGCATATTTTTATAACAAGAATACAAAGCTGAAAATGAACTGCAGCTAAAATATTATCTTCATTTTTCACATGGTCTAGTCCTTCCCCCTGCTCAGCCCCCTAATATTCTTAAGAGAGTCTTCTTCTCCAGTCTTCAGAGAGTAGCTGGAGATGGGGAGGCAGAAAAAGGTCCTCCTTTCCTTCCACTCTGCAGTTTTACTCTGAAATCTTAGGTGCAGAACTGAGCCCAAATCTCAGAAACTGCTCGCGCTAATGAAATTCCCTGTTGCAAAATGCGCCTAGAACAATTGGAGTTTCAAACACTGTTGGGAACGTTCCATGTCTGAAATCCTGTAGAGCCTTTGCTGGTAAATATAGACAGTACTGAGCTAAATGGAAGCTATTCAGTATAAGTTTGCCTCCTATTTCCCCTTTTCTGGATTTTCCACCTGGGCACAGTTTCCAGATTTGCCTCAAAGTGTAACTTGAGGCAATTGGCAGTGATTGCAATCCTAAACATGATCTTGGTGGCACGCATAATAAGTCCTTTATGAGGAAAAAACAATCTTTTTGGTAACCATTTTCTCTTTCAAAGTTTATTATTTCCCCTGATATTATGCCTATTAATTTCCCAAACTCCTTACAGTCATGAAAATTGGCTATGGCAACTTTTCTCTTTCTCTTTTGATGTATATTTTTATTAAATTGTTTTTCTCCCCCTGTTAAAGTCCCCAGGAATTTTATGGAATTAGAAAACCCTGAAATGAGAGGCAAATTACTTAATTTGCTCCACACGTAATTCACAATTTCTAGGTATTTGGGAAATCTGATTGCTGTGGAAAGCATAATTAATCAGAAGAGCCTCTGAGGATAAAGTGTTGTGTCATTAAATTAAGTTTCCTTGAGGTATCCTGCCCTATGAGTGACATGTGGAAGCAATTTCCAGTCCCTGGAAAGGGTCAGTAGAATCAGCCTCTGGCATCTCCTTAGTGAAGGCTTCGTTTATCATCAACAGCTTTGAAGTAACAGATATACTGCTGAAGGCCAAGATCAGATAGCTCAGGAAACCATTGGACTCCATTTCTGAATGTTGTTTGGTCTGCTTGCATGGACAATATTCTCACCAGCATAGCCTAATGTTCACTCTATCTGATTTTATCCCAAAACCTTATAATGCAACAAATGGAATCAAAGTTGCAATGAAAGTGACAATATTGTGCATGTCTTTCTTGATATTGTTATAGCCCCCCCCCCCAATCTCCACAGCCATGCTGAGATTCCAGGGGTTACCCAGGGTTTGTGTTTCCTATGGAATGAGGCAAATGGAGACTGTGGTATCTTTCTGATGTATGTTTTATTTACAGTTATATACACAACCTGAGCCTCCTGTGGAAGGGTTCAAAGCATGACACTCAAAATGGGTTCTGTATCTTTCCTGGCTGCAATGTTGGATCCAAAACTGGAGGCAGCCCCCATGGTGTTCTTATCCCTACTTTCTCCAGCTTACAAACTGCTTGTAAAACACAACTTTTCCCCCAAAGGCCAGCTAGAGAGACCTGGAGGGTGACATTTGTCCCCTGACCTGAGGTTCCCCACTCCTGACAAGTTGTGTTGTGGCAAATTCAGAAGATCAGGGTCCCTTCATGATAATCACAGCAACGGCCCCTCACAGTAATGCCCTGCTAACAATACACTACCTTCTAAGATTATACAACAATATTACAATTATACAATAATATTTATTATTAGGGATGCATCACTATGATCACTGCAGATCTGCACGTGTTGC
This sequence comes from Podarcis vaucheri, assembly GCF_965113315.1. Lineage (NCBI taxonomy): Eukaryota > Metazoa > Chordata > Lepidosauria > Squamata > Lacertidae > Podarcis > Podarcis vaucheri. Next base: position 57,893,707 of record NC_138765.1, read on the forward strand.
CTTTCAGCAACATCAATATTCTGTGCATGTACATTGGCAAATGATTTGGAGTACTCCATATTTCAGAATGGCTTAAAGTTGTATTTTTCCTTGGATTTCCACTGCACTTAATAGAACTTACACTCCATTCTCTTGAAACTGAAGCACACTGAACTGCTTTCAGTGTTCCTAAATGCTTACCTTTGGAGCATTGAGAAGAACCCGTCGGTTTTCTTCCTGAGCACCTTCTCCAGAGTGACCCCAGGAACTAATCCTCAGTGGCTGATTCACCTCCTTTCTCTCAGAGTGTATTTGAACTGTTTGTCTTATGTGGAATTATTTTTTTATAGTGTTCTTACTGTGAAACCACTTCACTATTATCTTATGGGAAGTAATTCACAAATGGGAGCAAATAATTAACAAACAAACACCACTGACTTATCAATTGCAGTTACACTGACTGGACATTCCTGAAGTCCAAACGCTTGCAGCTATTCTGGTCTTGCACATCAGCTGCTCCTGCCAACTACACCCAGGTGCACCTCTGCCTCTTCTGTTAACAAAATGCTTCTTTTTATGATGCTCATGACAGAGCGTGGGCCCATATATTAAAAGGAAAGGGTTCTGAGATGTGCTGCACCTGTCAGTCAGACTGTGGGCAGCTGTTGACTGGAAACTGTGAGGTCAAAACCAGAGAACAAAGGAAGGCTTGTCTTGAATGGGAAACCTTTATAGCTCTTCCTGGTGAAGAGAGCCAGTTGCCAGCTTGGTGGGTGGAGTCACCCCAGGACATAGAAATGCTTAGCTTATTGCTTAGGTAGACTCTGCATTTTGTGTGCCCATCGCACTGCCATACAGGGCAGCTGTGGGTTCTTGGCTCCTGCACCAGAAGCTCCTGAGAGCATATTGTAAGGGAAGGGATATGGGAGTCCACATCTGAGGGCAGAGCATGGTGCTTTGCACCTCTTTGGGCCTCTCTCTGTGTCCATCAGCACTCTCACCAGCTCTTACTGTCCCTGCTTTGTGCTTTGCCTGCCTGGAAAGTGTCCTTGAACTCTGACCATGCATCATCCTTCCCATGATGGAGAGAAGTGTGTGTAGAAACAGGCTTAATGTTAAAAAATAAATAAAAATACATTCATTGTTCCACCCACTTTTGTCTCTGGCCCCGCCCGCCCTGCACATGTCTCCCTGATAGGTTGCCCAGATGAGAAGGCTGAAAAGGGTTGCTTGCCCCTAGTGTGGAGAGATGTGCCTTACAGTTTCACCTAACTACTCCAAGGCAGCTCATGGGGCTTTTCATAGCAGGTGCTCCCAGTGGTTTTGGAAGGAAAGCTACAAAATATTTGAGGGCCTATCATCTGATTGGAAGGGCATATATTTATTGCTGGAGCTTGCCTGCCTGTGATTATGACACAGCCATTATGTGGTTGGTACAATGTAGTGGCAGAGGCAGTGATCCTGTGTATACTTATGAAGGAGCAAGTCAACATGGGAACCTGGGAACTTGCTTCTAAGTAAAGATGCCTCAGGGTGGCAGATTCAAAAACTCCTGACTAAGAAGGGGGGAGAAATTGGATTTGTCTGGATTTTAATGAGAAAGTACCTAATTCAGCTGATCTTAAACTAAAGCCCAATTATCCTTCAAAATTTGCACTTCTCTGACTTCTATAATGCAGTTTTCCAGGCAAAAGCAATTAATACAAAAATGCGTACATTAGAGGGGAAGTGCATATAAAAATGCATACACCTGTGAAAAGAACATACAAAAGTGCATTGTATTAGGGGAAATTGCTTGTAGAAATGTGTATATTCAAATAAACCCACACTAAAATGTTAACAAACTTTCATGATACTTAAAAAAAATGCTACAGAAATGTGAAGAATTAAATTTAAAATTAAGGTAGGAAAAATGAGAAACTGAAATTGTCAGATTCATCCACCCCAAGTCCCAAATAAAGCAGCAGTCCTAACCCTGCTTTCCTGTGATTAAGCCCCATTGCATTAAATACAGCGTTCTTCAAAGTAAACTTGGTTACGATTGTGGTATGAAATAGCATATTGAATGGGCAGGGGAGGTAAGGGGAAAGGGTTGAACCTCACTCACTGCCGTGGCCACGATTCAGTGGATGGGTGGGGCTTTGTGAAAATAAATTTAAAACTTTTACAAGAATGCTTGAATCGTGGATCATCAATGCCTTGTCAATACCACTTCCACTCTAGGGTGGGAGCAAATTGCCGTACCCCCAATCACCCAAAAAGAGCCAAGTTCATTTAGCCCTTGGGAGGAGCTAGTGGTGGTCTATTGTTAGGTTCAGACCGATTCCCAGCCAAGATGGATGAATTTATCAGTCAATTCCTCCCCAAACTCTCCCTCCTCTTCTTTATGGCATCCTCCCTTCCTCCCTTGTAGAGTGTGAGCTGTGCTAGACACCTGTAAAAGGGTATGAGTAGGAGTTTTGGGGGAAGCCCCTAATTGACTCAGGATAAATTTCTGTTAAATTCCTGAGGCATTGTGGGTAGGTGTACTCTTTGGTTGCCTTATGCTGCATTGCTTTGTGGGAGATTGGAGGTGCCCTGTGGTCTAGGCATGTGTGCCAGGGAGAACACTGAACTCGTGGGGCCATGGTGTGCTTGTTTGATTCACAGCCCATGCCCCTGTTAACAAGGAGGAAGAGGTCATTTCAATTCTTGCTACTGGAACACAGATGGCTCCTGATTATATGTCCAGGAGCAAGAAGAGAAAGGATTTCTCCTCCTATAAGGAACTGCCCTCCTCAAGCTATTTTGATTCAGTTGATTTGTTCAGTCTAGTTACTTGTTTATGTGGGTCCTCCTCATTCCTGTAGTTATATTTCAATAAATGTAACCTTTCCCCATTTTAAATTGAGTCTTGAGTCTTCTTAAAGGTGTGGTGGCAACTCCCTTCTCATTAGTGAGCATGTTGGATAGTTCACATTTTTTCCTGCCTCATTCCTGCCCTGCAATATGGTGGTGAGAGGAGCCAACCTCTCAGGGTTGTTGTTAGCATGATGGAGGCAATGCATGCAGAGTGCAGTGAGCACTCCATTGTGCAATGTTTAAACCCTGCATGTGGTTTTTTTCCTGCAAGGAAAAAAGTTTCTGCTTTGGAAGGACATGGACTTTTGAGAACTTTACCCCTGGATGACTGCTCAGTGAGTTTGAAAGCCAAAGCCCCACTGTAACCTGAGCAGTTAATAAAATCTATTGCCCCATGATGGATTTTTTCGTCAAGTAGAATTGATCTGTCCTCCTTGTGATTTGCGAGATGGAGGGGGAAACAGCAAATGCAATCAGGATTTCTGGTGCCCCTGAAAGAGCCCTGTTCTGTCAGTCTTTTCAAGCCTGGGAGTAACTGAAGGCTGTGGTGGTCATTCCTTTGATTTATTGAAAATAAAACACCCTTGATTAACATTTTAATAAAGAAGGTCTTTCTTTTGGCACGCAGGGTCTGAGGAGCTATTCTCCCCTATCGTGCAAATCGTTTCCTTCAACGGTGAGGGGAAGAATTACCTTTTTCCAGAAATCCATAAAAGAAGAAGTGATTTCTTAAGCCGTTACTTGTACACACTGTAGTGAGAGCTTTCTTGGGGTGCGCGCTCTCTCTCTCGTGTGTGTGTATGTGTGTGTGTGTTTGCTTGCGAGGGGTGCGCTCCCGATATGTGTTATGCAAAAATGAGGATGATTTGTGAAGAAATCATCCTTGTAAAGCTATTGGTTCTGGTCATCAGCCTTTATCCAATGCTTTGGTGATGCTGCTGCTGATCTATTTGGGAAGTTGGCTGGCTCTCAAGGCAGTCTCTCTCCCTCTCCCTCTCCTCTCTCTCTCCTCAAAGGCTGTTCCACAGTGAAAATATGCTCAGTGCAGTTGAGTGCATGAATGAAAAAGCCTCCAGTATCTTCTAGGCTAGCAAAATGCAGCACAAGGCTCAACTTACCCTGGCTTTCCTCCTGTCCCAGGTAAGGAATTTGGTGCTTTGATCTGGTCTTAGGGGTTATGTGTTTGTGTGTATCTGTGTTTCTTTCTCGGGTTTTTTGCGGGGGAATGTTTTGCATTTGGCTATCTGGAAGTGTCTTGATTTCTCAACGATCGCATGCCGACTTGAAAAACACAGAGATACGCACGATGAAGTGTGGATGTGAGAAGCAATTCTCCGATGTGAAAAATGCCTCTGTGTGCTTTCCAGTGACAGGAAATTAGCGACATAATACGTGTGTGTGCATGCAAATTGTATTTCCTTCACATGAAAGAGAGTACGGATTGCTGGTTCCGTGGTGCCAGCAACAAGATATTTTATCACCTTCAATGCTTCAACTTTGATTTTTTTTTGCTTCTCCTTCCTATGGCTTCTGCCAGGACAAGATCATTACATTCCTTACTCCCCACACTCGTTAAAAAGAAAAGAGGAAGGGGGAGGGGGGACATGATTAAGATTTTTTAAAAATAAAAATGTGGAAGAATAAGGGCTTTCCCCTGCCTCTCCTCCTCTGCCCTACCGCTTTGGTGAATTTGTAAAATCAAGTATTAATGAGCAGCTCGGCAGCCTTACCTCCCGCCCTCTTCTCAACTGTAAAAGATCCCACCCCCCACCCCTTGCAAAAAGGTAAAAAAAAAAAAAAGGACATAGAGACCCAGCCTTTAAAAAGCCAAGAGGCGGTGGAGCCCTGCTGTTGCTGTCAGTCAATAGCCGAGGAACTAGCTGCTCTCCAACTTCTGTACTCCTCCCTTGCCTTCCCCTCTGTGAATATGATACGGATTTCATTTTGGGAAGCAGCGTGTGATGTTTAAGGCTCCTTTGTTGTCATTCGGTGTGATGCTCCTCCATCCCCTTGTTCATCCCCCCTCTCCTCTCGCTTGTCTTAGGGAGCTTAATCTCTCATTCAGCTACAAGTCTCTGTCTCTTGGATCCCTGGGATGGTACTCCATGGTGATAAAAGTTAATTCCCTATTGGCTTGGAGACTCGACTCGGTTTTTTGCTTTTAACCCTTGAGGGTGCATAGGAGACCAATGCCTCAGGCGAGAGCAACTTAATGTGCACGATGTCTTCCAAATGAGAGGAACAGCTGTATCTCGCTCTGCAGGCAGAAGGTCCCAGGTCCAATCCTAAATGGTCTTGAACCTCCAGATAGTACTGGGAAGGACTCCTGCCTGGAAACCTGGGGAGCTGCTGCTAGCCAGTGTAGAAAATGCTAGCTATGATTTGACTTTGTAAGGCAACTTCTTAAGTTCCTAAAACATCATAAATCTGGCTGCCTTCTACTAGGTCACAATGTTTGTCTATCCAAGCCACTGCTGTCTGCTCTGACTGGCAGCAGCTCTCCAGGGTCTCAGGCAGAGGTCAGTCCTAGCAACTGCTACCTGGCCATTTTAGCTGGAGTTGCCAGGGATGGGATTTAGGAACCCTTTGCATGCAGAACATGTTCTCCAGCACTGAGCTATATGGCCCCTCAGCACTTTGACAGCCATCTCTATTTATGGTATATAAGTTGCAACTATTTCTCTCTCCTCTTACTGTATTTTTTTTCCTATTGAACCTGGAAAAATGGGACCTCCATGTGTATTTTAGAGACAAAACTGTGAAGATACTAGTAGAGTACAGAAACAAGTAATAAGTCACAGTTCCCTCTGTTCAACCGCAGCAGGGTAGTGTCACATGCGTGCTCATAACTTAGAGCGGGGGCACTACAAATTGGTGTCGTTGGGCTTGGTGATTGCTTGGGTAGTGATTTAAGGACAAGACCTTCCATTTATTGAATTAACTCATTCTTTGAAAGTTTTCTAGCATGTAGCAAGCTGGGATCTTGACCAATGCTGCAGTAACTCCCATTACCAGTAGCTCCACCAAAAATGTTAGCTTTACTACAAAGTCCCAATGTTATGTGAATCTAGCTCCTAGTTGTGTACACTGGTGTTAGGGCAGCAAGAGTTATGGCTCTTGCCTCCTAATACAGCTTGATTAAGGCTGATTACAGCTCTTCAGTGTCAAGTGAGAATCAACTATGGTTGACCATGTGAAAGCCATGGAGAGGAGGTTCACTAACTGAAATGTACTGAAGTGGTCTTGAAGCAACAAAATCTAGGGAGCTGTGGCGTGGGTGCAATTTACATGGCAACTGGATGTGCTGAGGCCATTTGAAATATGTGCAGGTGCTGTGTGGAAGAGGGGGAACTGTGTGCATGTAATAAAAATGGATGGGACAGGATGTGAACAGAAAACCAAAACAACTGGTCAGTGGTTTAACTGGTTGCAACTAGCGAATATATGCATACACTTTGGAGTGTGAGAGGGTTGTGGTATTTATGATGTTGCTACTGGTGACAAAATAAGGTGTCAGATGTGCCTTTCCCCCAGTGTGTGACTTGGCTTACTTGCTTGAGTTATCTGCTCTGCAGTCCTCTTGTGCGATGCACCTTGCTGTCTCTCCTGCCCTTTGTTTGTAGCAGCACACTATGATTTGGAAGATTTTCCCTTTAAGGTTTCTGTAGTTGGGCACACAGAGATAGACTTCCTGCAGTCAAGGAGAAAGAAAAGGTGAATTATAAAAGGAGAAGAGGAAGGAGGCAGGTGGAGAAAAGGAAAAGAGCAAAGGCTGGTAGAAAATAGGATGATGAGTTAAATGTTGTGGCTCAAATCCAAATGATTGTGCCCTCCTTGCAAGGAATCAGGTACTTACTGTCTATCATCTATCATCTATCTATCATCTATCTATCTATCATCTATCTATCTATCTATCTATCTATCTATCTATCTATCTATCTATGATCTATCTATCTATCTATCTATCTATCTATCTATCTATTCAAAAACCTGCTCCTCTGTCAAGCTATTCAGATGCCCTTGGACAAATGACTATGTCTCAGCTTAACAGACTTTACAGGGATGTTGTGAGTTGGAAATGCAAGCCTGAGCTCTTCAGCAGAAGGGCATTCAAGACACACATGTGTAGCACTGCTTTTTTTGGGGGGGGAGGGGGGGTAAACAACAATCCTGCAGGAGCTGACCTGTTTCTAGTCACATGCTGATATGTTCAAATGTTAGTTTTCTGCTCTAACAAGTCCTCTTTTATCAGCATGGCTGGAATGTGTGAAAGTCAGTCTGCTTCTCCTTCTCACCTGTATTTCATGACTCACACAAAAGATAGACATGATAGAATGTGGGCCAACATGTCCTTTGTTAAAGATCAGATGGTATCAGTTGATAGGGCTTGTCCTCAGAAGCTGCTTCAGTGCCAGAACTCAGTGTCAAAACACATGGAGCAAAGCAAATGAAGAAAAGATTAACTCTGGGTATGTACAAAGTGCTCCACCCTGGTGACAGAGTTGAAATGGAGAGGAGCAAGGTTTGCAAACTGAAACAGGTGATTCACTCTTCTTCTTCTTCTTTGGGAAAGCAATGACTCTCTGATTGAAATACCACTCTTTTGTGGTGGAAATATTAGGAGAAAGAGGCATTGATGAGAAGCCTTGCGACAGCTGGTGAGATGATGAGGAAAAGGCTGCTGTTAAAGGGGCTACTCAGATGGATTGCTTGACTTGGATAGCTTCCGTGCAGCAGCAGAACTAAATGGTACAAAATGGGAGAAGTTACCTGCATGCAGCCATCTGGCAAGGCTCATAGGCGCAGTGATATTTTTCTCTTCCTCAGCAGCAGCTACAACTCATTATTCCTTGATATCCGGCAAGTGGAAATGGGCAACATTGATCTTGATCAACTGATTTATAAGCGATGCAAATCTGTTGCTGTAATGCCTTCCAGGGAAGAGCATAATTCAGGTTTGAGTTAACGATCTAAGTTTGGGTCACGGTGATTAGAGAGAGAAAGCACCTTCTGAGCAGTGTGTTGTAGGCCCATCAACAATCTAAACTTGCATAAATTACTCAATAGGTGAACATGATTTTTTTAAAGGGGGGGGCACAAAGATCATGCACTCCCAACAGAACTTTGTGAGACAATCCTCTGCTGTTCTGGGGGACAGTTGAGGCTCAGATGTGTTGAAGAGTCTTCTTACATATCATAGTAATAATAGCAGACTGGGTGTGTGGAACTGAGCTGTAATTCCCCTTTCTGTGCTTTTGGAATAGTGTCAGGAGCAGGGAGTTATGGCCACATCAGGAATGTGTACATCTTTCCTGAAGGAAGATGCAGAATTCCTCCGACATACATATCCACTGAGGCATCTTGGTTCCCACAAGTTGGCCATAGTACATCAACACATGACCAGATCATCACTGGTGGGAACCAGCACATGTAAGTTTCTAAAATGGGGATAGGGTGTGGAACTCCAACCCCCATCAGCGTGGCCACATTGTGAGGGATGATGGGGTTGTAACCTAGCAACATCTGGAAGGACACTTCTGACCTAAAGCAATTTCCCTATGTTACATAAATGGGCCCATAGCTATGCCTGGTGCCTGTTATAACAAAGAGCGGTGTGTGTGTGTGTGTAGCACTCCATTAAACTCTTATGTCCCATTGGTATTTGCTATGGATTGCACACCCTAACACAAAGGAGGACTCTCAACTGCAGGCAGCGTTCTGTGCATGCTGGAGCCACTCCAGTCTCTTCTGTGACTTCATGAAACATGCAAAATGGTGTAGTTTTCATACACATAGAACCTGCACATCTTTCTGCAGTGTGATCAGTGTACAGAAATTCCTGCCATCTTCCCAGTACCAATGGAACAGAGAAGTGTCACAATGGAGAGCATTCAAAAGCCAATATCAAGTGGTAGGCTAGATGGCTATGGCTGGCCACTTCTCTATTTATAGAAATAGACAGACCAGTCTAATTCATTTTCACATACCTTTAATGCTAAATTCACTGTGCCCCATTTTCTGTGAATTCTTTTAAACTGCTGAAATATTCACATTTAAAATGCATGTGTTTGTAAGCACTTTCTTTGCAATACATTTTGTCCCTGAAATATACTTCTTTTTTGTACTCAAACTGCATTGCACATAACTGACAGTGCATGTGTGCAAACGTATTGATACTTACATTCTGCTCTGTGTAGAAGTTTGTGAAGTCTGTGCATTTGTTTTAAAATTTGAGACCAAATGAACTTTGGGCTTATCCACCCTTACCTTTCCACTGCTCTTTCCAGGCATGGTCTGCACTTTAAAGATTTGTGTCTTAGCAACACCCCTTTTTTTTATTTGCACCAGAGCTTTCCCCATGAAAACACACTCTTTAAAGCTCAATCAGAGCAAATGGCAATCCACTGAGAACTTGATGTTTGCTCTGGTTTAATGCTAAGGAGCAGTTTTTGCAGGGCAAAAAAAAAAAAACACCACTTGAACACGGAGCTTTTAAGCATGGAGCTGTGCCTTGAAAGAGTGGAATGAACATCTCTGCTGATTTCTAAAAGGAGGGAGAAAGGTATACAGACTGTTGAGGTTGTTTAGAATTGACACTGGAAGGGGGATGTCCAGGTCCTACTCTTTATAAAAGTTCACCTTATCCAGCCATTGGCTTCATGCTTTATAGCAATTTTTTTTCCACATGATGAAGTTGGGCATGGAGTGCTCATTTGCTAAGATGGGCTAGAAATAATAGGCATAATTGTTTAGCTAATGCGTGCCTTATGGAGCTCTATGACAGTGGCAGGCAACCTAAGGTCCAGGGGCTGGATGCGGCCCAATCGCCTTCTCAATCCGGCCCACGATTGGTCCAGGAATCAGTGTGTTTTTACAAGAGTAGAATGTGTCCTTTTATTTAAAATGCATCTCGGGGTTATTTGTGGGGCCTGCCTGGTGTTTTTACATGATCAGAATGTGTGCTTTTATTTAAAATGCATGTCTGAGTTATTTGTGGGGCATAGGAATTCGTTCATTATTTTTTTCAAAATACAGTCGGGCCCACCACATGGTCTGAGGGACGGTGGACCGGCCCATGGCTGAAAAAGGTGGAAACAATAACTTGAGCTGTAATTGCACTCCAATGGAAACAATAACTTGAGCTGTAATTGCAAAGGAAAAAGTCTCATACGCATGATCTACTTGGAAAGCTTATTTTTTAAATACATAGTGAATTATAGAAAACACAGAAACCACCAACTTTTTCATATTTCTCCAGAAGAGGGCTCCCTGCACAGCATGAAAACCAGTGATAAGATTCAAACAGAGGGATGGGTCACAGCTTTAAAAGAGGGAAAGATAGGGGGGGGGGGAGAATCACATTCTATACAGAAGTCATGTCAAAATAACTTTAAGGGTTGAACTCTGAGTTACTCACTCAACTTGATCTCTTGTTCATACCAGTCTAGTGCAGTACTTGATCATTAATCGTTTTCAGTGAGATAGGTTTTCTTGTGGTAGGGTGGAAATGAATAATTGATACAGAAACGTCCTTTAATTTTGTCCCCCCCCCCCAAGGAATGAAAACAAGAACCTTGGCAAATGACCTTTCTGACTATGGACTCTGTACGTAGTTGTTGCTTTCCATTTCCGATGTGAAAGCAAAAAAATAAACATTGTCCTTTGCTATTATGGAGAAGCATCTTGAACAGGCAGCAGGTTTGAAATGCTGTTTCTGGATCTGGAGGAAAGAAAAGTCAAATGGTTGCACAAGATGATACACCGTTAAGTCAGTTGTGCATAGGATGCCACAAAAATAATTTATATGTGCAGTACAGTGTTTAAACTTTAACGTACTTCCGTGTGCTTTCATGGGGAACATGATGGACAGTTAGGCCTATCATTGCAGATGGTAACACGCATGCAGGGTGTGGTTGTGATCATGGTCTGCACTATGAAAACATAGATCAGATTTTGAAAGTACATTCTCTGAGCATGTGTTGCTAGCACATACAAAGGTAGGGAGATTGCTGGTGAGGACATATATTTTACATTCCTGATATTGTTGTCAATGGTCTTTGCTGACATGATGAAACATGGCTTGAGGTACCTAGGTACCAATTAATGTTACTGGAGTGGTGCAGAGTTGCCACAGTTCCCTCTAGGTGGATCCTATGGTGTGCTACTACTTGGAGAAAGGGAGTTGGGATAGATTCCTTACTATTTCTTCCTGGCCAAAAGGAACCAATGCCTGGTGGGCAGAGGCAGGCTACACCTGGAAGCAGAGGTGCTGAGCTGCATCCAAAATTTGGGGGACAGGTGCTGTTGCATTTGTGTGATGTCACACATGCATTGTGCAATGCACGTGACACCCACCCCACCTGCCCAGGCCTTCATTTGTCTCCATTGCTGCAAGACTGAGACTGCCTCCTCCTCCTCCTCCGCAAGACCTGCAGAGGCACTTTGGTGTGTTCCTTTGAGATCTCCGGTGTGCCACAACAGAAAAGGCCCTGCTTCTGATCAGTATTGACTTACCTTTAGACACTGAAGGGAATTGGAAGCAGGGCCTCCCCTGAAGATCAAAATGAAAAGTGCACCTTTGAAATTGAATGGCATGACTTAAAACAGCCAAGCTGGTGCCAAACAAGTTGCTTTCCTTTCCTTTGGACCACATCTACGAGGCTGAGAGGGGCTGCCCAGACTTGCACCCTGCGGAGGTCACTTAGGTGCTGCTGACACAGAGGTCTGACTTCACCGCAGAGGCACACTCCATTGTCTCTGGAAACGGACAGATGCCAACGACTTAAAATAGGGGTGAGAGACCTCTAGCTCACCAGATGTTCTTGGACTTTAGTTCCCATCAGCCCCAGCAACGTGGTCAATTATCAGGGATGATGGAAGTTGTAGTCCAGTAGCTTTGGAGGGTCAGAGGTTCTCTGACACCAAATTAAACTGCTAGATAAGCTTTCCCCAATCTGATGCCACTGAAAAGTTTTGGACTACTGCTTACATCAGCTCCAGTCTGTATGGCCTAACTGGGGATGATAGGAGTTGCAGCCCTACAACTCCTGGAGGGTTCCAGGTTAGGGAAGTCTGTTGTAGATTCATTAAGCAGCCATCACCTCTGGTAGCATAGCTGCAGCTGTGCAATCGCATGCCTTAAACTTCAATTGAGTGTTGAGTGCAGTGGCTTGCACTGCAGCTTTTGCTCACCACTGTAATTAACAGAAACAGAGGCAATTAATGCGAAATTGCCAGCTGAATGAAATGTTTTTTTTATTTGTATTTCCCCCTGTTGTCCTATGAATTCTTCATTTATTAAACTTAGCACCAAGTTCCCTCTATGAATTCTGGAATGCTCGTACCAGGCTCAACTCTACACAAGGCATACACTGTGTGTTCTGAAGCATTAACCCACCCTGTCCCTCTTTGCAGCTTCCAAAGCTGTCGGGACTCTTTCCCACTCATATGTTGCTTATTTTCAACTGATGGAACAAGCCCATTTGGCTGCAGGCTCCCCACCATGACAGGTTTTTTGTTTTTGTTTTGGTCTGTGTTGGATGTGCATATAGCTTTCTGTTAGGCCAGGATTTGGATCAAACAGCTTTATTATGAGTTGGCAGCTTTTGCCTGACCTTCTCTGCTGCCATTTCCACTGGGGCGAAGTGTAAAAGCGGAATCTCATCTTGCAAAAACACCAGTGCAACTCCCGGCAAGTCAGAGAAGCTGCAAAGGCCTTGTGTATACAACCCAGTAAGACTTTGGGATCTCCTTTTAGCCTTGTAAGCATTCCTTCATTGCTTTAGCTTCTAGGAATACCATAAGAAATAGCACTGCTGAGGAATACTAATAGGTCAAAGAAGGCTGGAGTATTAAATTAGGGCTGTCAGGGGATGTTTACACAACTGTTGGATGTGTGCCTGCTTTGAAGAACAAACTTCCTGATAAGGAGAGAGGGGAATTGGTTTAAATGTGGGGCTTTGTGAATGTGTGACCATAGGAACCTGCTTTAAACACAGGATGTAGGAAGCTTCCAGTGGCTACTGTGTGAAAAGGATGCTTGACCAAATGGGCTACTGACCTAATCAAGGAGGCTCACTTTACATTCTTAAACCTGGTCAGGCTATTTGTCAGTCTAACCCAGCATTGCCTACTCTGACTGGCAGTAGCTCTCTGAAGTCTCAGGCATGGGCCATATATACAATCTGAGCATAGGTTGGAGGAGCTCCCAGCATTAACACCCCAACAGATCTTGCTTCTACATTAGTTTCCAAAGGTGGTGGGGGGGGGGTCCCAAAGTCCAGCACAAAGCAAACAGTCTTTGTGTCTCTATATTCCAACTCATGCATACATATAACTCTGGATATTGTTCTTCTCCAGACCAGCCTGATGGGGAGATAAGGAAAGGCCCACCCATTTGTTTCTATGGGAGCCTCTTTGGACTTGTAAACCACAGTCCTTAACTAGCCAACCAAAGCCATTACCTTGACAAAGGAAGTGTTTTGGTAAGCTTTCCCTTATGCATTCTATACAGGATTGCAGGTTCTGGAAGGGGAGCCAGGATTCCACCCAGATGTCCCCCCCCAACTCATTATCATTATGGTGTGAATGTGGCCTCAGTCAAAGCTGGGTTTTGACAGCCAACCTTCCCTATTTGCTGCTTCATGGGATTGACATATTTTAATATTATTTTACTGAAACTTTTTTGAGTGCAATACCAACACTGCAATGCAGTCATCATTCTGCCATTGTTGAATGTGCGCCCTCTGAACTCCTGAACTGCAGTCATTTTGCTGCTGCTTTAGGAGACTTTTGATTCTCATTCTCCTAGTATAATGACAAACTTCTGAAATGCGATCGTCTCATTTTTTCTCTCTCCCAGTGCCTGTAACTGCTTCCCAGGGGAGAGTAAAGCTCTGGAAAACAGCTTTGCCAAGCCCGTTTGAAGCTCTGGGTGCTTTGGCCTTGAGGCATCTAGGCAGGCAGGTTTGCAGCTTCTAAGTGCTTACTCACTCCTGCCTTGTAAAGCTTATTTTACTAATTTCCCTAGAGATGGGCCCTGTTCTTCTTCTTCTTTCCCTTGGAGGCCCAGGACAGTGAGAAAACCGTAGAATTAGCATCCCTTAGAATTGAGGTAAATACAAATAATACTTAAGAGTCATGGAAGTTGAAGGCATCCTGCTCTGAAGATGATAAAAGGGTTAGCATGCCCAGTCTAAACTTGAAGTATAATAAACACAATAGGATTTGGATGGAAATCTAGCATTCTTGCAAAATTTGAGTTGTTTCCTTGGATGAGATGACCCCTGCTCCAATTGAATAAGCGGAGTCCTTATTTTCTTATCCATACCCTTGGTAAATCAATATCCCTATGTCTGTGTCATGGGGGGGGATGCATTTAAATTTTGCTAGCATTAATAAATATATCAGCTTTTTCCCCAAATTTAGCACCTACTCCAGGCTCTGCAGAATCATCTCCTCCTCCTCCTCCTGATTTCCTGCCCACCTTTCACCATGAGGTCCCAGGGTGGCTTACAACAATGGAAAAATACAATATGAAAAACAATTAAGTCTTATGTGTGATCCTAAAAAAGGTAAAGGTAAAGGTACCCCTGCCCGAACGGGCCAGTCTTGACAGACTCTGGGGTTTGTGCGCCCATCTCACATCTATTAGCCGGGGGCCAGCGCTGTCCGGAGACACTTCCGGGTCACGTGGCCAGCGTGACAACGCTGCTCTGGCGAGCCAGAGCCGCACACGGAGCGCCGTTTACCTTCCCGCTGGTAAGCGGTACCTATTTATCTACTTGCCCCCGGGGGTGCTTTCGAACTGCTAGGTTGGCAGGCGCTGGGACCGAGCAGCGGGAGCGCACCCCGCCGCGGGGATTCGAACCGCCGACCTTTCGATCGGCAAGCCCTAGGCGCTGAGGCTTTAGCCCACAGCGCCACCCGCGTCCCTTTATGTGTGATCCTATGCATGCCTTATTTACATCCCATTTGGATTACAGTAACACATTCTACATGACTACTTTTGGAAAGTGCTCAGAGACTTCAGTGGGTCCAAGACACAATGGCCAAGTTGCTGGTTTCTGGGAGAACAGGAACTCCTTGTCACAATAGCTCTGCTGGTTATTGGTCAGTTTCCAGGCACAATTCAAAGTGTTGGTTATGACTTGGAAAACCCTACACAGCTTGAGTCCAGGCTTTCTGAAGGACTGTATTTCTCTATATGAGGCTGCCTGTGTTTTGCTTTTTGGGGGAGAGGTCTTTCAGTCCCATCTGCTTCACAGACCCCTTTGGTGACGACCAGAAAGAGGGTGTTTCAGTGGCTGTCCTCATTTTGTGGAACTCCCTTCCATGGGAGAATAGGCTGTCTCCACCCTACTTTCCTATTACCAGCAGGCAATTTCTTCTTCTTCTTCTTCTTCTTCTTCTTCTTCTTCTTCTTCTTCTTCTTCCTCCTCCTCCTCCTCCTCCTCCTCCTCCTCCTCCTCTAGCAAACCTTTGGCCTCCAACAGCCTGTTCTGACAGGGTTTTCTGTGGGTGGTTGTTGAACTTGTGTGTGCTTTGAAATTGTTTTAAGAGTTTTCAGTGCTGTTTTTAATAGGATCATTTATTTAATTGCTTTATTTATTATTATTATTATGTGTTTTAGTTGTATCAATTTTCATTTATGCTGTGAGCCACCTTGGGTCCTGTACTGTGAAAAATGTGGTGTGTGTGTGTATAAAATAAGCTAATAAATAGCAAGCCCTTGTCCAGACATACAGAACCAGTGACCACCAAGAAGGTGTTGGGCTCTCATCATGGCCAATGGTCTGGGCTGATGGGAGTTGTGTTACTGGAAATGAGGTGAGCCGACCCATTGAGACAGCAAGTAGAAACCTCGTGGCTCAGCCAGAGGCCCAGCTCTCACTGGCCTCTGCTGACTGGCAGCACCTCTCCAGGCTATCATCTTTCCCAGCCCTGCATGAACTGAATGCCTATGAGTGTGTGTACTTTGCTGCCAGACACACAATTTGAACAATTTGACGTTGTTCCTATTGTAGGCAACATATCATTTTAACTCTTGAAATTGGGCTGCAAGTGGGCTTTGGAAAGGGAGAAGAAAAGAGAAAGCTGTGGATAAAAAGTCAGGCTGAGCCGAAAGTGGAATCACAATGTGAATGGGAAATGGTTGTCAAGGCTGGCATTTATATCCCTGAGGTACTTGACAGCTGGATATGGTGTTTAGACCAGGTGGTATTTCTGTCTCTCTAAAGCACGGACCATAATTGATGAACTGATTTGAACTGGCTGGTGATGCTTTGAACTCCATAAATTGTGCCTTGTGCATAGGAAGCACCTCATTAACCTACAGCGGACACGACTGGTGTCCTGAATACCAACTTTCCCTTGGTTCCTGTGGTTGGCGAATGTTACTAGACTTCAGCAAAGAGACAGAGGGAGTTGGTGGAAATAGCTCACCTATTGTGCACACTAGGCTCTTACTAGCATTGGATTATGACAGGCTGTGCTTTTCTTCAAATGCCCTTTTTATATATAAAAAGGGGGAACAAGGGTTTACTTGCTTGCAAACGGAAGTCTGTAGACTGCTCAGTCAATTCTTTTTTTCATGAAAGAGAGCAGTATGTTGAAGGAGTTTGATATCTCCCTCTTCATCCATTCTAATGAATTGATGGAGGAATCTCTAGTCTTCCAGGTGTCAATAAACTACAAGTCCCATCATCCCAGACCATTGGCCATCCTGGTGAGGGCTGACAGAGCCCAACCACCTCTGGAGGGCCACCTCTGTTTTATTGCAATAGTTTTCAGCTTATTCAGACCCATCTTTTAACCCAAACATGAAGTTGGGAACTGTCATCATTTGCCAACTGAACCCTGGGCCCATCAGAAAGTTGGATTTGACAAACAGTGTGCCCCCTTCTGTCTATCTGCCTGTCTTCCCTCCCCATTAGTGCTCCACTGCCATTAGGTGAGAGATGTAATTTTTTTCTAGGCCACCTTCCACCAATCAGTCCCAAACTCTCTTGTGTCTCCTTGACAACACCTCTTGGTGTTGTTGGCTTTGACTCTTGGATGTAGGTTGAATATATTCATAGAAACCACAAAGATTTGATGAATCAAGATTAAGTGTTTACTAACAGGTTGTTCTTGGGAAGGGGGAGATTTTAACATGTGAATGGTTACATTTACACAACACATTCTCCCCAATAAGCAAAGTGTACAGAACATAATAGAGCATAAACTCACCTGGCTATACCTTAGCTAAATGGGTTCCCAACTGCTGAAGTCTTACACAGAATCTTGTGTTAATGCTGCTCACCTTATGCCCTCTAGCACTGTGTGTGTTCATTTGTATTCTGAGACCCACCTTGATCTGCCTTTCACTATATATACCCTTAGGCTAAGTGGTCTCTCAAAACTCAATCTACAAACATTTCAAACCTCAAGAGAAAATACACTTGTCCTGATCCTACAGCAGAAATGACTGGCTTGCAACAAACTTCCCTAATTTGTAACACAACCCCTTCCAGTTTGTTTATGAGACAGGCAGGGTTCAATAACAGGAAGCAAATTAATCCCTTAAAGTCCAAACAAACTATATATTGGACTTTTTAGTTTTGTTTAAACAGTCCAGTTCCATCACAATAACCACATTCTTTTCTTTTCGCTTTCTTTTTAACCATATAATGAGAGTAATGCTGCTATTAAAACCCACCATGGCCCAGTGGTGCGTCCCAATTCATCAGTTGGAGGCCAGCATAATACAGTGGTACCTCAGGTTACATATGCTTCAGGTTACATACGCTTCAGGTTACAGACTCCGCTAACCCAGAAATATTACCTCGGGTTAAGAATTTTGCTTCAGGATGAGAACAGAAATTGTGCTCTGGCGGCGCAGCAGCAGCAGAGGCCCCATTAGCTAAAATGGTGCTTCAGGTTAAGAACAGTTTCAGGTTAAGAACGGACCTCTGGAACGAATTACCGTAAGTACTTAAACTGAGGTACCACTATAATGCATGCCTGGGTCTTAGTGTTTATAAAACAGCTGGAAAACTGAGCTACAGGAGACCCTTCCCCTGAATGGTCATTTATTCAACTTTCTCAAGCAACCCATTCAGAGAATTACTTGGCCTTCCCCTGCTGCAATAGCCGGTACATTTTCACAGATAATGTGATTATTTGTCCCCACACACTTGCATTCACACATGCAGAAACTCCAATAGTGGCTAGCTTTCAATATGTTGGCCTCTATTCCACTCAAACCACTCCTGCTCCCCGAAAACATTTTATTGTCGTGGTCAGAGAGGAAAGTGGGAAGATAAACACATATTTTGAATTCCTTGTATCAATTGCTGACACCTTTTGTTGGAACTAGATAGTCAGCTCGTAACACGTTTGCTGTAGCATTTTGTATGGAAAGAATATTGATTCTCCCACAATGTTACAAAGATATCCTTTCAAATATTTCTCTGTGTTTGTATACAGCTGCATCTACAGCAGTGCACAGCTAAGAAACTGTGACCTGAGAACACAGTGAAAGCTCTCTCTCATCACAATCAAACATAGCAGCAATATGTCACTGATGCAAATGTACAACCGGGGGTGCTTCATGAGGAGCTAGTTCTTTGAAGAAATCCGATGCATCTGTTCTCTTGGACTAATGTGCAGTGAAGAACTGGATGTCTACTCAGAAGGAAGAACCACTGAGGTTAATGGCACTTGCTCCTGGGAAAATGTGTACAGCATTGCAGCCTTAACCATCTGTTGCTGCTGTTGTTTCACTTACCAAGTATTCAGACAGTTTTTGGCTCAAAAATAAAATAAAATAAAATATCCGGATCAAAATAAATTTAAGAGGAAATACATTTCAAGAATGCATATTTAATTACGAATTATTTTTGTAGATTTTTTTTTAAAAAATGCTGATTAATGTGGAAATGAGCCAAACTGAACTTATGAACTAACAATGAACACATGAGAAACTGACGTGGTTTGCAAGTAGACCTATTCACTCCTACCTAAGCATCACTCTGTTGCAGGGTTCTTTTGTGGTGGATTCTTCTTCACTGGAGGTTTTTAAACACAGGTTGCATGTCAGGTATTCTTTAGCTGTCATTCCTGCATTGCAGGGGGTTGGACTAGATGGCCCTTGGTGTTCCCTCCAGACTCTACAATTCTGTGATGATCTTGTTTTGGAATTCTTCTTTTTACCCAAAGGAAGTATTTTAGTCTGGATTTCAGCCAATCCGAATTATTATCTGGAAGTTAATCAATGACAAATTGTCACTACTGGATTAACAGCCAGCTGTTTTAAAACAAACAACATGCCATGGGAAACTGCTACTGACATCATTTCCCAGCTTAACAATAATACTAATAATAAGAGGCTGTGGCAGTAGCAACAGGAAGATGTGGCAGATTAGATTTTCTTTTGCTATAATGCTGACTGTCGCCTCTTAGAATTTCCTAAGAGGAAGTGGGAGCTTGCAATGTACTTCAGATATTTGGGCATCATGTTAAGCAGCTGTCCCACATTCACTTCTGTGTGACGAACTGAACATCTGCTTCAACCATCCCTCTCTCACGGTAGTCTGCTGCAATGCTGAAGTCAACACAGGGAGAGAGGGAGCTGCCTTATAATGAGACAGGCCATTGGCCTATCTAGATCAGTACAGTCTGCACAGACTGGCAGTGACTCTTCAGGATTTTCAGACAGAAGACATACTGAGTCCTGTGTGAGGATGTTGTGGATTGAACCTGGGATCTTCTGTATGCAATGATGTCCTACCACTGAGCTACTGCCCTTCCCTATGAGAAATGATAGAGGTCCCCCTTCCTAAGTACACCTGATGTTAGATGGATGGCCCTAATGTTAGGTAGGGTGACATTACAGCCAGTTTGGGATGTCGTGAAAAGAAAGCAAATTATTCTATATTTTGTTATTAAGAGCATAAGAAGAGCCCTTCTGGATCAGACCAAGGGTCCAACTAGTTCAGCACTGTGTTCTCACAGTGACTAACAGGTCTCATGGAACCTGAGCGCAACCACAATCTCCCCACCACCTCATGATTCTGTTATACTGAGGCATACTGTCTCTGATCGGAAGGTCAGCGGTTCGAATCCGCA
The DNA here is from genome assembly GCF_965113315.1 of Podarcis vaucheri. Classification (NCBI taxonomy): domain Eukaryota; kingdom Metazoa; phylum Chordata; class Lepidosauria; order Squamata; family Lacertidae; genus Podarcis; species Podarcis vaucheri. The sequence continues at coordinate 57,913,636 of NC_138765.1, forward strand.
CAACGGTGGTGAGCTCCCGTTGCTCTGTCCCAGCTTCTGCCAGCCTAGGAGTTCGAAAGCACACCAATGCAAGTAGATAAATAGGTACCACAGTGGTGGGAAGGTAAACAGTGTTTCCAAGCGCTCTGGCACTTGTCACAGTGTTCCGTTGCACCATAAGCAGTCTAGTCATGCTGGCCACATGATCTGGAAAAGCTGTCTGCAGACAAATGCCAGCTCCATTGGCCTGAAAGTGGAAATGAGCACCACACCCCAAAGTCAAACTCCACCGCACTTAACTATCCAGGGGTCCTTTACTTTTACCTTTGTGAGAAGAGATCTTAGGTTCATGATAGGTTTTTTAGGTAGGGGGCGGTCATTCTGGATGATGCCATGAGTTGCTTTCAATTCTTGTTTTCCTTTTTTTTTAGGGGGGGGGGATCCTGAGCCCAGGGCGGGTTAGAATCTAATGGAAGAAGTTGCTAAACTGGTCAGACAAGTTTCTTTGTAACTGTAGCTGGCCACTTAAGTGCCCTCATCAGCATCCCAAAAAATGAGCTAGGTTTCAGAAGCTACAGCTGTGTGATGGTGCCCTCCAGGTGGGCCTATCTTCCACCCCCCTGACCTAGCTGCTAGGTAGAAGAACAATAGCCAGAGTGTGTGTGAGAGAGCTCATCTGGAGACAGGCTGGAAGTTGGAGACACAGAGACATGCTTGTTCTGTGCCAGATCCAAAGCTATAACTAATGAAGAAACAAGATCTGTTGGTGTTAATGTTGTGAGCCCCTCCATCTTATGCTCATGTTGTATATATGTGCAAATAAAACCCTGTATCCTAATGGCACCACAGTCTTCACTAATCTTCCTTCCAAGGAAACAGAACCTGGGAAAGTTCTTGACACCTCTGGAGTATCTCAATACTCTGAAATTGGGGTGGTGTGTAACAATATAGAGAGTGGCTGTTAAGATTTAAGATTTTGAATTTTAGTATTTTCTTTGTCTCAATCACTGCACAGGCTTCCGGGGTTCATAGACTTGACCCTTCTTTCTTGTCCAAATCTGTTGCATTATGGCTGAGATGTCCTTGTGCTGCTAAACTCTTAAACCCTGGCTCCAGTCACGGCTGGACCTTGCGTTTAGCTTTTCTGTATCTCTGTAATATTTGCGCCATGGAGAGTTTTTTAAGATGCTGAAAAGCCAGCCGTATCAACGCAGTGATATATGGTGCTGGTTTCTTGCTGATGTAGCTGCTGAACTTAGTATCCCTTCTCATGTGCTGACAGAGGAGTCTGAGCAAGTAGATAAAAATTGAATATATTGAAAAGTGCAAAACTAATTGAAGAATGAAAGTTTTTAAAAAATCAGTTTGGTCTACTTTTTGTTGTTGTTGACTTGCTGCTTAGAGGCAGAAAAATATCATCTTGCAGTAGCTGATGTATGAAGAGGAACGTTTAACCCTCTGAGTTCTAAATAAAGGCATGAGCACACGTCTTTAAGGGAAAGGGTTTTGGATTACATGATACGTGAGGGAAACCTTAAGACTTTTGATCCATGAAACCTTCCTGAGGTGATTGGAGCATCCAGGATAAGCACATGAGGCCTCTCCAGATTTTCTGGGTTTTCTGGTTGTAGTAGTGGTAGTTTTTACCAGGTGAATTCTGCTACATTCTGTGCAAGTGTATGCAGAGGTTAGGCTGGCCTCAACTAGAGCCAGGGCCTTCTCGGCTGCGGCTCCAAACTGGTGGAATGCTCTGTCACAAGAGACTAGGGCCCTGCGGGACCTGACATCTTTCCGCAGGGCCTGCAAGACAGAGCTGTTCCACCAGGCCTTTGGTCAGGGCGCAGCCTGACTCCCTCCTCTGGCAACCTGCACAGAAATTTGCTTAATTGGTTGCCATCAATTTGATTTAATTAATTTTTATAATGAAATATTTTTAGATTGTGTGATTATTTGACTGATTATTTGATTGTTGTTAGCCGCCCTGAGCCCGGCTTCGGCTGGGGAGGGCGGGATATAAATAAAATTTATTATTATTATTATTATTATTATTATTATTATTATTGGAACTAACCCAGTGTCGAAGGTAGAATTTATGTTCTTTGCTTTACCCCTGTGAGCTTCTCGCTCCACCCACCACTGACATGCAGCTCTTGGAAGGTTGTCCAGAATGGAATGTGGCCCTTGGGCTGAAAAGGGATGGGATACCTCAGTTGATAGAGCATGAGGCTCTTAACCTCAGGGTTGCAGGTTTGAGCCCTACATTGGATGAAAGATTCCTGCATGTCAGAGTTGGACTAAATGACCCTCGTTATTTCTGGGTATGCAATTCTATGATTCTGTGAAGGTTCTCAATGCGTGTTTTAAAACTAAAAACATCATGCAGAATTGTTTTCTTAAAGTCAACAAAGGTTGCCTGCAGAATCATAATCACAAACTATATTTTTCTATGCCTGGTCAGCAGAGATGTAATCGGTCTTCACATGAACATTCATGACAATACATTACTGCTTTAGCACTTAGAATTGGGGGATTCATCCTTGTTGTAGCTGTTGGGAAATAAATAGGCCTCGGGGAGGGGGGAAGCAAGGTAAGAATATATCTCTCCTGGTTCACTGTAGGACTGAAGATGTAGAGTAGATGGAAGCCAAGGGAGATCAGGAAGAGACTGATGAGAATTATTTTGCACTGCAGCTGTCTGCTTGCCAGACTTTTGAAGCTGCTTGTCCATCTGTTGGCAGTTTTCTGTGGTGCCCTCTCACCTAACCAGCTGCAGAGTTGAGGTTCATTGGGAGGCTGCCGCATAGCCACTCTGTGAAGCAGCCAGCATTTGTCTTAGCCTTTGCTGCAGATGCTGTCACTTAAGTGGGTAATGGTAATAATAGTGTAATCATTTGTAGAAGCAAAGAAAAGATGTGTCTGTCATGGTTTTTGGAGAGTGGAGGAAGGAGAAGAAGGAGGTGGTATCATGGTTTCATGGTGGATAGATGTTGGGGTTGTATTCTATTCAGAGCAGATTCCACATTAGTCACGTCACCTCCAATACTGTCAATGGGTCTACTCTGAGTAGATCTGTCATTAGCTCACAACCATTGGAATCAAGGGGGAGCTGGCTGTCAGTGATGCATACAGTAGACACAGCAGGCGCGGACCATGTTTTGTAGGGCAGGTATAGTATCAATCCCATTTTGGGGGAATATTGCCTGTGCGCAAGATGGAGCTGATGGAGTACAACAACTTCTAGAGGGATTAGCCATCCTTGTAAACATAAGAACCTAACAAGAGCCTGCTGGAGCAGGCCAGTGGTCCATCTAGTCCAACATCCTGTTCACACAGTGGCCAGCCAAATGCCTGTGGGAAACCTGCAAGTAGGACCTGAGGACTCTCACCTCCTGTGGTTTTCGGAAGAGCAATCAGATCATGACATTGCCAGTCAAATTTGGTTACATGGCAGCAATATCATGGAGGGTAATCTCAAAGCCTCCTTTCCATCAATCTTTTGCACTAAATTGGAATGGAAGGAACACTTCCCTATTGCAAGGCAACTATCTTGCTATACTGCTCTAATGGTGATATTGCCCACCAGTCAAGGCGTGTTGATGACTTAGGGTGAAGACAATGGGATCACTCTTCCCTTGAATCAATCCTTGAAGACGAATCCCTTGTTGTACCAAATACAATGGATTCCACTTTGGTTCTGGGCACAATTGAAAATGCTGGTGATAACTGTGGTTTAGCACTTGAGTATTTATTTATTCATTCATTCATTCATTTTCTTGGATCTGTATTCTGTCCATCTTCCACCATGAAACCCAAAGTGACACAGATGTGATTCCCAGGCAGGTTGGTCATCAGGCACTGACCAGAGCAAGACATACTTAAGCTTCAGCAAGGTGATGATCTCATTTGCCTTCAGACCATATCCTGGAATATCTGAAAGACTGCCTTCTCCCATACAAGTTTGCTGACCTGGACATGGGTGGTACTGTGGTCTAAACCACTGAGCCTCTTGGGCTTGCTGATCAGAAGGTTGGCGGTTCAAATCTGCTTGACAGTGGTGAGCTCCCAATGCTCTGTCCCAGCTTCTGCCAACCTAGCAGTTTGAAAGCACACCAGTGCAAGTAGATAAATAGGTATGGCTGTGGCAGGAAGGTAAACTGCATTTCTGTGTGCTCTGGCACTCATCACAGTGTTCCATTGTACCAGAAGTGGTTTAATCATGCAGGCCACATGACCTGGAAAGCTGTCTGTGGACAAATGCTGACTCCCTCGACCTGAAGCAAAAGGAGCACTGCACCCCATAGTCGACTTTGATTGGACTTAACTGTCCAGGGGTCCTTTACCTTTACCTTACCTGGCTGCCTGCCGACATCAACTTTGGAAGTACTCCTAGGTGTGTGGGAATGTTCCTGGAAATATTTTGTGTTGGGACAAGGAAGAAGACCTTGGTGGTTGCACCTCAGCTTTGAAACTCCCTTTCAGTGGAATCTGGTTTACAACCCTTCTTTAATGACTTCCTAATTTTTAAGAAGACATTTTGATTTTAAAGGGTTCTTTTAAAGGGCTCTCTGGTTTTAACTGTCTGTAGATTTTGAATATTTTTTATTGTTGCTGTGCTGTGTTAGGTCTTGTTATTATTTTAGTGCTTAATAATGTTCTAAACTGTTAACTTGTTCTTTGTTAGCTATATTGAGATATGCTGGGGGAATAAATAAGAAGAATAGAGTACAAAGAGCTATGTTTAGAATCAAGGAAACTGCTCCACAGATGAATGGATCAGTGCATGTCAATTTCACATGTGACCATTTTAAAATCTATTATCGATTTCATGTGTGCTCATTAGCAGGTCTAGTCCATCCTGTCTCCCCCCCCCATTAATTTGTGATTTTGTTTGAAGTACACATCAAGATCCATGTTTGAGCGCACATTTAATCACAAAATACTTTATGCATTTCTAAATATATTTAGTTGCATCCAAGTAAGTTTGACTTGGAGTAGACCCATTGGAATTAAATTCTTTCCATTCACTTCAATTATTCAGCTTTTAGCATGTCTGATGTTAGAGAGAACCTTTTATTCTAAAATAGTTTTACACCTTTTGCTACATTTTTCGAGCCAAGACATGTGTCACAAAATTCAGAGAAGTGTGAAATCTGAAGGACTGAAACCATGGATTAGTCCGAAAGGTGTGAATTTGGTTGGCTCACTTAAAAAAATAAAAATAAAAAGTTGCATGGAATGAAATTCTTCTCCATCCTTATACCAGGTAAAGTAAATTGAAATTCATTGCATGGGCTTCCAGTGTGCATACAACTACCATGAACTACCCAGACAAATTGAACAGCAAAATGCCTTGTTTGTTGAAACTTCATGGTCTTTCTTTTCCTTCCTCGGGCTTGTGAGTTTTGTCCAACACAGGGCTGCCTTAAATAAGCCATTGACATCAAATCCTGTGACTTATGAACAATTAATTTACTGTTGCAGCATCACCACGGGTTTCTGTAATATTTACTTGTGACTTGCATGATTCATCTAGCGCTGCTGGAGTTTAAGTGCCAGTAAAGGAGCGAGGACACAGATGAGTTCAAATATATCCAATCTCTTGTAATATTGCCAAGGAATATTGAAATACTGTTTAGCTACACTAATCGTCAGTTGGTCAGCATGTGGGGTTGAACAACAAGAGAGCAGCCATTTCATAGAACCATAAGGGTTGGAAGGGTCTCTTTTGGGAACTGTAGTGATGAAATCCTAAGAATTATGTTAGGGAATCCCCCACTCACGCTTCTTGGAACAACATTTCTTGGTTTCACTGTAGAAATGGAATTATGCTAGAGTATTTTAAGACTCTGATGCAGATATGCCCAGTGGTGTATTTTTTGATTTTGACATTTTTTTTGCAGTTTGATCATCCATCTAGGGATGACCAAATTCATCAATGTCAGTTTCTCACTTTTACTTTCCTAAGCTCAGTTCACCCCTTTTCTTCAGCAGTTCACAACATGCATGTTTGTATGCATTCCTTCTAATATATGCATTTTTGCAAGCATTCTCCCCTAATTGTTATGCATTATGTGTGTCTGTGTGGGTGGGTGTGTAATCTGTGCACATGTACCCCTACCACAGGATTATTATTATTGTACACCATTTTTTGTTTGTGGGGCTAGCATTGCAAAATTTCGAGTTGTGTATTGGTTTGGGAATTGTGAATTAGGTAGTTTCCCATTACAAGGCAAATTGAATGGATATCTCTCCTGTCCTTACATCCCTCTCCTGCATAATACAAAAAAAAAAAAAAAAAATCAGCTGCTACAAGATCGTTTCTACATCTTGCCAATTTTTCAACTGACATAGTTGTATTTAAGCATTTATATTCCTCTTAGAACCTAAAAATAATGAAAGTACATTAAGTTCTTTCCTTTTGACTCGGTGTCTTTCTATGCAGGGCGTTTCCCTCCAGCCTACAGAAATCATGAGTAAGCTGACCATGTACCAGAGCCAAATAGAGTTGCAATGGAACTTAACTCCCTTTGGAATTGCTGTACTTCTTGGTTTACTGTTAGATCTTTTATTCTCATCCCCTCTTGACAGCCCCCTTTTAAAATTCCCGAGAGGCCCAGGGTCAGAATGTTCATTTGAGGCCCTCCTTCTTCCTCCTGCACCCAGGGTCAATAGCAACCCAGCCCCCAGACTAAAAGTGTGGGGGACCCTAAAAACTCACACAATCCCTTTTAAGAAATATATATATATATATCTCACATGGAAGAAGTAGGTGAAGATTTTTTGTCTCTAAAATGCAAATATAGCAATTATATTGGGTTCACTAGAAATATATAAAGCAGTGTATCCAGGCTCCTATCTTGTTGGAGCCCAAGATCAGAGATGCTGCTGGGGCACATTGTGATTTGCATGTGCTGCTGAACTACATTTGTGTATTTTGTGTGTGCGTGTGCATGTGTGCATGCACAAGCTTAGGAGTCACATTTCATGACATTTACACTCCTCCACAGAGTAACATAACATCCTCAGAACTGGGGATTTGATAGCAAAATGCAGAAGTGTGTTGTAATGAAAGCTTCATATCAGAACCATCAGAAAACCTAACCAGTTTCAGTTTTTATTTGGAATGATGGACATACAAACACACACACCAAGGGGGAAACAGATTCACAAAGCATAACATCCCTTGTTAAGCGTATCCTATTATGCTGCTGCATGTTTTCTGGCATAACCACCCATATCATCACATTGGCACATAGCTTCTCAGTGAAGGGGTCCCACATTCTAGAAGGATTTTGAACATCCTGGGAACATTGGTTCAGCACTCTATGGTAGGAGTGGCTAACTTTGTTCTTCCACATGTTGCTCAACTCTGACTCCATAGTCTCCAACTGCCCTGAAAATGCCAGGACCATCACGAAAACGCTTAAGCCATCATGGCTTCTCACTTTCTCATAAAGAGTCCTGATTCCCACCTTTGTTGAGGCACACTAACAGGAAATGACTTCACATTGGGGGAAGCGAAGGGAAGGAAGAGTTACTGGCTGAGACCTCCTCCTTTGCCACCCCCTTGGCTGCTGCTCCTGGGAGCTGGAGAAGGTGGGGTGAGGGGAAGAGGGAAGAGTTATGCCAGGTCCAAGGGAGGGAGCCACATAGGCCGACTGGCCAGCTGGCCAATAGAGTAGCAGCAGCAGTGGGAAGAGGAGAAGGAGGAAAGGGTGAGGCAATGGATCCACTTCTGTCACCACCACTAGTTCTGCCATGGGACCCTGTGACTCTCTGGCCTGGTGGGCCCCCAGCCACACCATATAAAAACAAGGAGAAAGTGAACGAGGTCAGGTCTAAAGAGAAGACTGCAGCTGGAGGAGACCCTGGGTGGGAGCAGGTTCTGGGGGTGGGGTGGGGAAGGGTGTAGCTGGTGGGGTGCAAACAGGTCTGTGGAGGTCTAAAGTTTGACGGGTGTGGTGGGCAAGGAGATCATGGGGGTTTGGAGTGAGCGCTGGAGCTAGCTGGACTTCAGAGTGGTTGTCTATCATGAAAAACTTTGATAAAAATATTAACATGAATAAACCTACCCACCTACTCTGGCAGTGATACTAATGTAGAATGGAATGGCCCTATTTTCATCTGAAGAATGTTGGAGGCTATGTGACTCCCAACAACCAGAACCTGCATGGTCGCTTGTCAAAGATGATGGGAGTTGTAGTTCAGCAATATCTGGAATGTCACAGGCACCAGGGGAAGAATCTGTTTTCTCCTTCACAATAGGATGCTATCTTCAGTGAGAAGATCTAGAGCAGCTTCAATTGACCCACCTGTTATAGTAGACCTTGAGGCTTGGGGGAGACCAGTCAGATCTTGGGGTACGCCAGCTGGATCCATTTCTCTAACGCCTGCAAAGTCAAGCAAACAAACCATCTGTAGTTTCAAAGCAGTCCCTGCAGTCATGTTGAATCCATTTTAAATGCATACTGTTAATGTATTTCTCTCTTTTTCAAAAAAAGTTTCAAAATACACATTATTTCAATGCATGTTGAATATGTTTTTGTGAGCTGTGAACTATGTCACAATATGTAGAGAAGTGTGAAATCTGATGGATCGCTATAGTCCGAACCAGACACCTGGGAGTCAGGTCAAATCAGAATGGCAAAGATCAAATTCTCGAAGCAGTTCTTATCTTTATGCAGACTCCACACCTTCCATTGATATTACATGTTTGCTGGAAGGTTCACCCTTGCTGGCTGCATGCTGCATTCCTTTCCTCTAGAACGGCCTGTCTTGCTTTGTTTTAAAAGCCAAGACAATGTTTTGTTTTTTGGGTTAGGAGGGGAGGAGAAAAAAGCAACAACATAGTTGCCCTACAGGATGCTGGCACATCGAAATAGACCTCAGCAGCCTCAGTGTGTGAAATGGCTGGTGGTGCACAGCTCTTTAGAGTTCTCATATATATATATATATATATATAGACACCCCTACTCTTACACGGGAAGACACCCGAAGATACCAAAACCTGCATTCCTGTACCCGTGAAAATCTACGAAAGCATATATATATATATACACTTAATCTACACTTAATCTACACTTAATCTACACTTAATGACCCACCCAGTGGTATTCAGAATATCACTCATGAAATCACTCAAGATATCCCTCAAGTAATTAAGGAACAAAAGAAGAAGAGGCACACTAATCTAGGAACTTCCTCTCTGCCCAGAACGTTGGAGGCTATACACCACACCCCTCAACAGTATTTATAGGAACTCAAACACCAGATTCTGCTCTGTTCCAGTAACAAGAAGCCGAAAGCACCAGCCTGAAGATGACGAGTGAGACCTCGTCGAAACGTCGCACAGACACCCCGACTCTTACACGGGAAGACACCCGAAGACACCAAAACCTGCATTCCTGTACCCGTGAAAATCTACGAAAGCAAATATATATATATATATATATATATATATATATATATATGCATTTTATAACTGTATGCACTAGAGGCAAAACTCAGATTTAAGTTCTCAAGGCCCTGGGGAGGCAGCTGAATCTTAAAGAACAACAATTCCTAACAACTTGCATTAAACATTTGAATATGCATCCCCAAAAGGCAAAGCATGCAAACAAAAATGAAGAACAGAAATGAGATGGTGATTCACCAGTGGCAGCTAACAAAACAAGCACAGGGTCGATTATTGCTCAGTCCTCCTGAGGGTTTTCCAGAGGCATCTGGTTGACCGTATACTTTGTAAGCTGTACTTCATGAGGTTTTGGTACAGTGGAGGCTGTTCTACATGGGTAAATGGGACACTGGCCCCAACTTCAGTTGACTCCAATTGTCATTGGCTCTGGCGCCACCTTCTGTTCATCTCCCTGTCTTTCGTACTAGTCCCAATCAGCACTAACAGCCACAGCATTGGTATGATCCAGTAAAGTAAGAATTCCTCCATGCTGAAGTGGATTAAATTCTATTTGGGCTTGAACTGGGTGAAAAGTTTGGTTCTAATCCAAAGTGGTTCAGGAGGCAGCCTCTAGAAAACTTGTCTGAAACTTCCTGCTTTTGGATTTCACACCACCACAGCTGTTTTATTGGGATATTATTTTCAGTAAGATATGCATTTCCTAGAGAACTGTAGTGCAAAATTCAGAGAATTGCAAATTTTGAAGAATGGCTGTGTTTCTGTTTGTGCACTGTGCCAATTGGGTAAATCCAGTTTAAATGTGATCCGAATCAGGTTTCTCCCACCTCCACAGTGGAGTGCCCCAGTTTGGTTCATAATGATTATATTCTGTCTCCCTATTCTAAAAGACAAAATGATGATGAAAGGTGGAGCATCACACTAAATAGTTTACTCTTGATATAACAATCTTGTTTTTGAGCATTTTAATCCCAACCATTGCACTGTATAAACACACTTTCTTCAAAACAAGATGATCTGCTTCCATGTGGTGCTGGCTGCTTTGAAAACACCAAGCGTTTTGTTGCTTTCTTCTTTCCCTTACCTCCAAGACTCAAACCAACAAACAATATTATTATTACTTTTCCAGAGGGGTTGCTTGGTGCAGCACAGGATATTTTGAGACTGGCTGTGTAATGTTTTGGGAATGTACTAGGACGCCTGTTTCTCATAACGTGGCAGTGAAACCTCCCAAAGCATGCCAGCTCAATGATGTTCTGAATGTCTGTTCCAAGGGTGGTGGCTTGCAATGTTCAGATATATAAGCTAAAAATAGGATGCATTGGAACCCGGAATGCAATAATGCTTTATTTTTATTTTATTTTAGTGAGAAGATGAGTGCTTTAAAAGAGTTAACCTCTAGGCACTAAGAAGTGTGAGGCGGGGAGGTCACTTAAATCCTTGATATGATTTGATTAGATGGAACCTAATCCATACAAAATGATTCATAGTAGTACTTGTTTTTGAGTTTTACAGAGAGGTAGTATACAGCTGTAGCTGAGAAAATGAGCCGGGAACTAGTAAGAGCTAGTTAAAATCTCTCCTCCTGTTCTGTTACGGCGGGACAGGAGGAGGAACATGCCAGTGGTTGGCGGGACCTGAAGCAAAGTGGGTGAGACAATGGAGAATAATGTAAGAAATATAAAAACATAAGAAGAGCTTGTTGAATCAGGCCAATGACCCATCTAGTACAGCATCCTGTTCTCACAGTGGCCAACCAGAGGCCGGTGGGAAATTCCCCAAAAGAACCAGAGCAAAAGAGCACTCTCCTCTCCCACAACTAGTATTCAGAAGCGTTTACTGCCTCCAGCTATTAAGGCACATAGTAATCATGGCTAGTAGCCTTTGATAGACCACCAATTTGTCCAGTCCTTGTTTGTCCAATACTATGTAGAAGTATTTTCTTTTCTCTCTCCTGAATGGATGACTCCTCCCTTTGGACTGTAGGCAACAGCCACGCAGAAGCCAAAAGTGTCTGTATCTCTTTACATCTCTCCATCCTGGCTAGAAAAAAGCAGTCCATGAGCTGAAGATTCCCCACCCCAGGCTTAATGAAAAGCATCCACAAAGTCACATATTCACTCCTTGGTGCTTCTGGAATTGGAGAGAGGGATGAACCCTGTCTGTAGCGCCAGAAAGCAGTTCCTTGGAGGAAATAGTTCAAGACTAAATGGACAAAAAGCCTGGCTTAGAGTGCAGTCCTGACACTACTTACCTGGAAATAAACCTTATTGGATTCAATAGCATTTATATTAGAGTAGACATTGTGTATGAGAGAGTCAGTGAAATGTAGTGACCAGCATGTTGGACTAGGGCCTGAGATGGGTAAAGGTAAAGGGACCACTGACCATTAGGTCCAGTTGTGACCAACCCTGGGGTTGCAGCGCTCATCTCTGGGGAGCCGGCATACAGCTTCTGGGTCATGTGGCCAGCATGACTAAGCTGCTTCTGGCGAACCAGAGCAGTGCACGGAAACGCTGTTTACCTTCCCGCCGGAGCAGCAACTATTTATCTACTTGCACTTTGATGTGCTTTCAAACTGCTAGGTTGGCAGGAGCAGGGACTGAGCAACGGGAGCTCACCCCGTCACGGGGATTCGAACTGCCGACCTTCTGATCGGCAAGTCCTAGGCTCTGTGGTTTAAGCCACAGCGCCACCTGCGTCCCTTAGGGCCTGTGATAATGGGATTTAAATTCCTGCTTGGCCCTGAAGCTCACTGGGTGGCCTTGGGCCCGTCACTGTCTTTCAGCCCAAACTACCTCGCAGGGTTCTTGCAATGTACACAACCTTGATCTCCTTGGAGAAAAGGTGTAATATAAATGTAAAAGTAACTTTAAAAAAAAAATTGACTGAAATGTTTGCACGTCAATAGTTAGGCTGGTTTAAGGGAAGGCACATACCTGATGGGTAAGGCAAAAGCTCTACATGCAGAGATTCCATTTTCAGTTGCTGACATCTCCAGGACTCTGGGAATAGGTTTCACCTGATAATCAGAATAGCTGCTGCCAGCCAGAGTAAACAATACTAGCTAGATCAGGAAGGGTGAACCTGCTACTCTGCAGATGTTGCTTGACTCCAGCTCCAATCAGCTCTGTGCTGGCTAGGGCTGATGGGAGTTGGAGTCCAGTGTCACCTAGAGGGCCATAAATTCCACACCCCTCAACAGAGAGCAGCTTCATATGTCCATAGCCTAGTGCAGAAGTATAAATGTACCCATTTTGTACATTTGTAAAGATCCAATCATACAACTCACCTGAATTATGAAGGGGAGGAAAGTCAATCCCCATGTGCTTTATTATTTTTTTTACAGCGTTCATTTTTCTTAATGCCAAGGTTTATTTCTACTCTCTCCTAGCCTCCTGTACAAGGTGCGTCACTGCTGTCTCGAGACAGCAAAGATATATCTCCAGTGTGTTTGGGGAATAGCAGTTAGCGGAATGTCATCACCTGTAAGGGAAGCTTTAATATTAACATTTTGTTCTTGCTCAATAAACGGGGAATGTATTGATGACTGGCACATTAACAAATGTAAAATAAAGTGGGAGTACATGGTATTCAAATCCTTTCCTTGTGCTTGATTTACTTCAGCTTACAGCTCTTAAAACCCAGGTTCATTTTTCCGAGAATGTACTGGAAATGGTGCCCGTGCAAGAGAAAATGCAAAAGGAAATTAATTGATTTCAGAATGATTTTTTCTGACAATGAGGTAGGAGGCAGCAGTTGGGCCTGAACATTAAGGATTTCAAATGCCATTTTTTGGCTTTTGCAGTGGTTTCCGAGTAGTTTTCTGCCGCCTCTTGTTTCCATTCCCCCTTTCGTTGATGCATTTGTCAAAGAAGAAGAAAAAGAAGAAGAGCAAGAGCAGGAGGCAGAGACCTGCATCATGTGCTGCTCTACCCCAATAGTTACACAGTGACCTATGAGCTAGCATAGACCCATTTTGCACATAATGCTAATCCAGGGGTGGGCCCACTTCAGTCTGGCAGGCCATTTACCCCAAACTGCCCCAATTGTCGTACCTAGAGGCAGGTAAAGGCATGACAGTCATAATGCTGAAGTCTGTTTTTAATTTTTAAAAAATTAAAACCACTTGCAAATCATTTGCAAAGGTGAGCCCCTTTCAAGTTGTTACATATCACCATCATTTCTTGCCCTTTCTTCACCCTAACACAATATTAAAAGCAGTTAAAAACAATCCCATGGGAGTGTAGGGATCTGGACCACTGGCCGGATTCAGTCCTGCCCCCACCCAATGGTAAGCCAAGCTATGAATGCATGAGAATGGGGGCTTCCAGAGAGAAGAATGTGATCCCCCATGAGTTCTGCTACTGTGCTGCAGAATGCTAAGCCACAGTTTAGTTACCGTATGTTTTGCTCCATTGGACGCACCGGACCATAGGAGGGGGAGAACAGGGAATTTTTTTTTTCTTGTTCTCCCCCTCTAAAACAAGGTGCGTTCAAGGTACATTCACCAGAGCTTGTGGGGCTGGCGGTGGGGGGAAGCGCTGCTTTCCCCACCACCAGCCTCAAAGATCCCTGAAGCCTTTGGAGCGCAGCGCCCCGCTGCCCTGCAGAGGTTTGCGCGCAGCCGCCCCCAAGCTAGAGCAGCAAGATGGAGCCCTCCGTCTCACTGTTCTGGCTTGGGAACAGCCTTGCTAGCTTCTGCAGGACAGCGGGGTGAAGGCACCGTCCCCAAGCTAGAGCAGCGAGACGGAGCGCTCCGCAGTGCTCCGTCTTCCTGTTCTGGCTTTGGGATTAGCGGCGCAGCCTGCATTCGCTCTATAGGATGCATACACATTTCCCCTTAATTTTTGGAGGGGGAAATGTGCGTCCTATAGAGTGAAAAATACAGTAAGTATGTCATCCAGGCCAGGAACTGTAAATAAGTTTACAGCAGTTTCATTTTTGTAGGAGCTTGTAGGGTTGTGGTGGTTATTAAAAAAAGAAGTTTATAACAATCACTATCTCATGTGGAAATGTAGTGAGCTGAATGTAAGGGTTGGAAAAAACAGACACCAGGAAAAGCTGAGTTTTGTCCTTTTCTGGAAGCGTCACAACTAGCAGAAGCAGGAATTGAGCTTAGCTTCCCACTCACTCTGCACTCCAAAATCTGTTCTAATGACCCCAAATATGTTGGGCAGATCCACACCATAGATTTAAAGCGTATCTGACCCACCTTTAAAACACATGATTTTCCCCAAAGAATAATAGAGACCCTTGTTTTTTAAGGGTGCTGGGAATTATAGCTCTGTGAAGGAGAAATGATAGTTCCTAGGATTCTTAGAGGGGTGTCATGTGATTTTAATGTGGGTTGGATGTGTTTTAAATACATGTCTGCTCCCCACAGGATGTGATGACATCACCAGATGACTGGCTTATACTTGCCTTGGTTGTATACTGATCAGAGGACACTTGCAAAGCTCACCTTGCTTACACATCTTTCTGGAACCTTTCCTGGGAAATGTGACTGAGCCTCTCTACTCATAGTACTCTATAATGATACCCCTTTATAGTGATACACCTTGCAAACTGTATTAGGTAATTTCCCTGACTTAAGACTGTAAGTACTTAATATAGCTCCAAAAAGCTCTGGGTTTATTTTTATTTTTTTTAAAAAAGCAAAGTGACACCTCTTAATTTAAACCTAATTTTAATTCCTGTAATGCCACTTGTAATAATGTCTAAAGTCCTCAGTATTAATTTGACTGGAAAAAATCCAGAAGGACTTTCAATTTTTTCTCATTAAAAAACATTATAGATGTCTTAATTAAGCACTGTTATTAATGGTAATATTACTCAATTTAAACCTACACTAAGATGCCATTACCTCCAGCATGATTAGTCAGATGAGCATCGCCACACAAGGG
Source organism: Podarcis vaucheri (assembly GCF_965113315.1). NCBI lineage: Eukaryota > Metazoa > Chordata > Lepidosauria > Squamata > Lacertidae > Podarcis > Podarcis vaucheri. The sequence continues at coordinate 57,928,933 of NC_138765.1, forward strand.
TGCGCACCACAGTTGTGAATGCCTCCAGATCCTCAGTTGTCCTAAATCGATGTAGGTCATTCGGGAAGCCCTTCCAGACATCATAATGTTAAGTCAGTTGAGGATGAGATGGCCATTATTGCTATTTATAACTAGGGCTGCTGGTTGACTCTTCACTAAAAGCTGTGTGTGTTGCTCAGTGATACAGTACTCAGTGCAGTGGCATATTACTATTATCTCAGGTGTTGAGATCCACAGAGGAGGCTCTCTTGGTAGTTCCACTGCTCTCAGGAGCTCAGCGTGTGTGGCTTGCATAGGTGCTGGCTCCCTGGGGCCCCGGGTGCCTGAGCACCCACAAATTTCCCCACGAAGGGGCCAGGGACCCACAAATTTCATCTCCAGGGCCATGCACACTACATGGCACCCACAGTCCCAGGCATCCACGGTTGCAGGGCCAAGCTGGCACTCCTGGTGGCCTGGGAAAGGGCATGCTCTGTGACAGTTACCCTCCTGACAGAGATGCAGCTGGCACCTTCACTCTACACTTTTCACCATATGCTGGAAGACAAACCTTTTGACCTTGGTCTTTGACACATGAGGGGTGGGTGTGTTTGTAGGAGCCACCCTATTATTGTGATTTTTTTACAACTGTTTTTATATAGTATTTTAAATTCTTGTGACCCACCCTGGGTGAAGGGTGGTTAATTAACAACAACAACATTAACATTTATTTGCCTCTTTTCCCATGAAAAGTGACTCACACTTTTTACGACTTACAATAGAGGAGGAGGAGGAGTTTGGATTTGATATCCCACCTTTCACTCCCCTTCAGGAGTCTCAAAGCGGCTAACAATCTCCTTCCCCTTCCTCCCCCACAACAAACAGTCTGTGAGGTAAGTGGGGCTGAGAGACTTCAGAGTAGTGTGACTAGCCCAAGGTCACCCAGCAGCTGCATGTGGAGGATTGGAGAAGCGAACCCGGTTCACCAGATTACGAGTCCACCACTCTTAACCACTGCACGAAGCTGGCTCCCAAGAAGCATTGAAACCAAACAAATGAATATGAGTAAAACAATAATCTACAATGCCTCTCTAGAAATATGGTCCCATCTGCACTGTGCATTCAAAGCAGTATCATACCACTTTAAAAACTCATAACTTTTCCCAAAGAACCCTGGGAACTCTAGTTAAAAAATGAAAATGCGGGAGGGGGGACCCCATCACACATGTTCCTGCACCTTAACTTTTGTCATTCCTGTTCAATGCTGTTTACACTTAATATAGGCCTCTACAGGCAAAAGCTTTGTGTTGCTGCCACATCAGCTGCCGTGCAATGCTCAGCAGCTTTAATTGGGCAGCTCAAGTGGCTTAAAATGAGTGGTTTATGACTTGCCATCGGGGTATATGGCTTCATTTTAAATAGCAAATGCTTCAGTGTCTTGAAATGATTAGGGGAAAGCCAAGGGCCTAAGTGGGCCTGAATGAAACCCAGCGAGGTATTTTGATACATTTTATCATCCTTTCCATTGAAATTCAAGGCACTGATTCCATGAGAATGAAAGATGAGATGTCTTTATAGCAGTCTTTGTACATGCTGACTAGGAGGAAAAGGAGACCAGAGCAACAAGAACTGATTAGAATACCCTCTTTTTTAGGGGGGGGGTGCAGGTAGTGAACAGTCATGTCTCTACCTATGTTAAAATGTACAGGTGTGCGGGAAGCTGTTTTCCAAGGGGAAAAGGCAGATGAGTGTCTAACAATTGGCATATCAGCTAGCAAGGAGTTCTCAGATTGTTACAGACATTTTCCTATGTTTGCTGATGTGCATAATAGCATGTTCTGGAGGGCCCCACAGTGTGAAAAGTAAAAGGCACTTAATAGCTTTTGCTTTAATAAATCATTGATTTAAAAGAGGCATCATCCTGCTATTAGAATGCAGTTTTGGAGGGAGGAAAAACTTCTTTAAAATTGAGCATAATGTTGTGTATCATTGTGGAACATCTGGCTGCCATTTCTGGCAACAGCTGCTTAGTACCTGAGATCTAAACTAAACAAGATTTTATCCATTGATGGTGGTGTTAATTTTCCTGGAAGTATTATGTTCTTACCGAAATATGACAGTCAGTATGTCTCTTTACGTGAAGGGTTTCAAATAAACAGATTGATATCAGCGCCACAGTGAAATGGACATCATCGGAAGGTGATGAACTCTCCTTCACTGGAGGTTTTTAAGGAAAGGTTGGGTGGCCATCTATTAGGGATGCTTTAGCTGAGATTCCTGAATTTCAGGGGGTTGGACTAGATGCCCCTTGAAGTCCCTTCCAACCCTACAATTCTATGATGAGACATCTACTAATCTATTAACAGTGTCTAAACAAAAGAATATTAATAGCAAACCTCAAGGATCAAGAAGGCTCTCTTCAGAATCCCAGAGCCAACGGCACTATTCCATGCATGTCTATTCAGATTTAATTCAATGGGAATTTATCCCAGGTTAGCAGATATAGCATGGGTGGCCCTGCCCACCACTGGCCTGTGGTCCTGGAAGGTTGCCCACAATGGAATGTGGCACTCGGGCTGAAAAACGTTCCCTGTCTCTGGAGTGTATTGCAGCCTGAATTAATTTGGTGCTGGCTTAGCACCCCTTCCCCCTACTCCAAATCAAATAATTTCCTCTGATTTGCAATTGATTTGATTCACACCTGTGTCCCCTTCCTGAAAATCAGTGTGTGGATCATACCACTTTTTTATTTTTTAAAAATAATTTATTTATTTTTTAAATACAAGCAGCACATTACATTCCAAAGGTGCACACTATGTTTTATTGCTCTATTAATGTTCAAGTGAGATATAAATAACTTCTAGGAAAAAGCTGAACAACTGAGTTAAGACCATATCTTGTTTATTGAACTTGCAAAGGATTTGGATATATTTTCCGACTGAATTAAAGAACTAAATGGCACGAGGTGATATGCAGCTGATCCAGTCCTTGTGTGATGGGAAGAAACCATGGGAGGGAAAGTCCTTGTGCCAGGTCTGGGACTGGTGTTAAACTGATGTGGGCATGGCCTGGTGCAATATAAGATATTGTGTATGTTCCCTTCCTGCACCAACTGTGATTCAGCCCCATCGTAATAATTCTGCCTTCATGTCTGCATTCAGACAGCACTTTATTCTACTTTCTTGACATTTCTTTACAGGATAATCTCCACATTTTAAATGATATTTCACATGGTGTAAAATCCAGTTCTGGGAATCTGGTGGAATCTAGTAGACGTTTAGCACTCATTTAAAGGTTAATTGCTTGCATAAAATAAAATAAAATCAACTGGAGTACAGAATGAAATTTGGGGTGGTATCCCAACATACAGCTATTTCCTGCCATTTTCATGGGTAAATCACAAGGGAACAGAAGTGTGCATGTAAAGCAGTGGTTCCCTGATAGAGTGGTACCACCCCCTGGGGAACAGGGGAACAGTGGGATTACTGGGCAGGGGGTGGTGCACTAAGAGTCAAGGGAATGGCTAGGGGGCGGTGGCACTGGAGGTATAAATGACTGTCAGATTTTGAAACTCTAGCATCACTGGATCAAGTTCACTAATTTGGTTGAGTTACTTAATTAAGCTAAATAGTTTTAATTGGATTTTGAATAAATGTGCAATTAATTGCTACTGTCTTGAATTTTATTGCGTTATTATCTTGGTGTGTCTTGCAAACCACCATTCTGAATAATGTTTTTTAATAGCGTAGGGTAGGGGACACTGCGGATGAGTTTATGGAACCAAGGGAGCCATGGCATGGAAAAGTTTGGGAACCACTGGCATAAAGGGTGATGGTGTGTGTGATGACATCTGTGTAAAAACATGTCCAATGGTGTAAATGCAATTTGATTTAAAAAGCCACAGATCCTAAACACAACAGGTAATGCAATGTAACAGGAAGATTAGCATATAGGGCAGAAGCATTTTAAGCAGGAAAAGTAACACAATAATCCCCACACTTGAATGCTCTGAAAATCTTCACCAGTGGTGATGGAATGTTCCTCAGAGATCTTCCACTGCTAAATCTGACATGGTCTTATTATCCTACGCCCCCTCACCTGTCAGATCTTGAACATTTATTTATCTATTGAATTTCCAAGTTTCCTTCCTCCCAAAAGAAGTTCAGAATTTCTCTGGTGGTAGTGAGGACTGTTCCACTAGGGCAAATGGGTCGCTGGCCCATCAACCTTAACCTGCCCTCAGCCAACCCTCAGGGCGTGGAAGCACTGTGTGTTAGCTTCATCCCGCTTGGCCTCAAGTGTTGCTCTTGTATAACTCACCAGAAAAGAGGATGGGGACAATACTAGAATTAGTACTGTCTGCCTGGCATTGGGTCTCCGGCTCAACCTACTGCTAAACGCCTTAATTTCTGCCCCATCAGTCTCAAAGGGGACCATTGACTGGGAGTAAATATTTTTGAGAGAAGTCCCTTTTGTTGCTGCAACAAAATCTCTGATCTGGAACTTCTGCAGAGTAGAAATGAATGTTCCTCTCCACAAGCATGAGTTTCAGAGCTTTACTGGAAACACTCATAAAATAGTTACAAATAAACATTATAAAATTACTCTTTAACAAACACATTGCTCTTTAAAAAACTAACAATGCAGTCTCATCTTCATTTTAGTCCTTTATTCAGCCCAAGAACTTTCCTCTCTCTGATCCCAGAGAGAGAGAGATCCTGTGCAAACATCTTGCTTGATCACCATTGTAGAGCTCAGCTTCTACTGCTATTGCTCCTGGCTCCATCAAGATGCTGAAATCTCAAATTTCACCTCATGCTGAGAAAGATATGTTAAGGTTTCCAAAGATGAGTCATCAATTAGCCTTAAGCACTCTCCTTGTCACATTTACTAGAGACAAACCCCTTGTGCCTAATGCAAACTGCTCTGCAAAGCATTTTAAATACAATGCATTCAAACAGAACATTTTATGCATATTAAACTTATATCGCTAAAACCTTTCTGTCACCCATTCTGCATGAGAATGTAGGAAAAGTCTGGTGGATCAGGCCAATGGCTTATCTGGTCTAGCATTCTGTTCTCACAGTGGCTGGTGAAAAGCCTACAAGCAGAACCTACAAGCAATACTCTCCTCACTTGTGATTCCCAGCAACCCATGCTTCCGCCACACCCTCCAAGTTCCCCGATTTTCCAGGGACAGTAATGGAATTATGATTTGATCCTGGAATGTCCCTATTTCCCCCGTCAGCTCTAGTGCCACCAAGCTTGGGGAGGCGGATGACCCGGCGCTTCTCCCGAGCGATGGCAGAGGCAGCAGCAGTGGCTGTGAGGAGACATCCTGTTGCCCCTCCATGGCCACCCCTGCCACCCTCCTCCCTTGGGCAGCTCATAGTGGCTGCTGGAGAGCAGGTGTGGAGGAGGAAACGCTGCTGGCTCTGAGCTCTAGGCAAGGGACATGGTTGTCCTGGGCAGGAAGAAAGGAGGAATGGAGCTCAAGGAGTCTTGGGGTTTTTTTAAACGCTCTGTGTGTCTGCATCTAATCTTTCCCCTTTCTAAAATTTATTTGTTGGTATGTGTTTTTCATTTTGTGAACCTACTAAAAAATCAAATCAAATCGGGGTTTTCTCAGGATGGTGGCAGGTGTGTGTCCCATTGGTGAAGTGTTGGTGGCACTCACTCTTCTTATGATAGGAAGTGCTCTGTGGGGGACACAAAAATGGGGGGTCAAGGAGGGTCCATTGCAGGGGAGTGATAAATGTCCCTATTTTCATCTGAGGAATGTTGGCTTCCTCTTACTGCCAAAGGAGAGCATAGCTACCATGGCTAGTCGCCTTATCATTTTCTCTGCCACACGGCTTAATTCAAATTGTCTCTTTTGCATTCAGTCTGTGTTAGGGCAGCAGCCCTTTTGTAAGCGAGAAGCAATGTCTGACTTGGAAGATGGATTAAGGTTTACCCTGCTTGACACACAAATCAAGTTGCTTTTGTATTGCTATAAGTGGTGCTGTGGAAAGGCAGGCTGTGAACTGTGACTCTGTCTTGTTTCGGCTTTGGGACAGGGTGAGAAGAGGCTGGCTTTGAAAGCCTGTGCCCAAAGAAAGCCAATTTGGGGGTGTAGGATCCTTTCCTTTTGATGTTTCCTCCCAACAATGATTAAAAAGTCTCCCTCCTGGCTTTCTAATCCAAGCACACCATGCATCTAAATATATTTGTCACAGTGAAAGGAGATCCATGGCTCCACAGATGCTGTTTCTGATTTATCTCAGGCATGCTTAACGAGAAACGCTCCTTTACGCTCTCTCCCAGTTTGAATTACTGAGAAATGACATGTATATATATATACACACATAGAGAGAGAGAGACGTGTGACTGTGTGTGTACACAAAAGCCCCAGCACTCTACCCATACATTGATTTAAATGTTTTGCGCTACATACTTTGAAGTGACAATATTTCATGTGGGTGACGGATGATGGAAGGAATATGTTCGGAGAGAAAAAAATAAGCAACATTAATTTCACATTTAATGCACTTAATGTTTGTTTTATGTTAAGAAACTGGAAGACAAGAATGGCGAATTGGCCCTTGGACCTGATTAGTTCTAAATGGAAGTTGCATTTCACTTCTGTGCATGACACTGGGTTTTTCCCAGCATGTGTCAGCACCTTGTTTCTGTGTTACAGTGTGATGGAGTGGTTACAGTGTGGGAATTAGGACCTTGAGAACCAGGGTTCAAATCCTTACTTGGCTATGAAGCTCACTGGGTTACATTGGGCCAGCCACTGCCTCTCGGCCTAATCTGCCTCACAGGGGTTTTTGTGGGGATTAGAGGGGGGGGCAGAACCATGCACACCATCTTGAGCTCCTTTGAGAACGCCTGTCCCACCCAGATAATTTGCCACACCCCAGCTTCCCTTTCCAAGAAAGCTCAGTTGGTTTTGCCCAGGGGAGGAGCTGGTGTGGCCACCTGTCCTAAGGGAGAACTAGTCGGGAGAGGAGACGACCTGGTTTTATAGGCTTGCATCTCCTCCAAATGGTGCGGTCCTTTCTTTGTAGTGTCTCCCATCTCAAGGCAACATGGGCTTTGTTAGTCACCTCTTTAGAGAATGAGTAGGAATTTTGAGGTGAGCCCCTAAATGTTCTCAGGGGAGCACAACTAGTTTGGTCACACTGGGCACAGAGCCTCCAGGGCACTGCAACTATGATGCAGAATGGAAGGTGGGGGTGCCAAATTTGGTGTTTCACAGGGCACTACTGAAATTTGAGACCTCAGGGTCCGCCACTGTCTGGACTCTCCTTTTTTTGCCTACTTCATACTGCTGGGAGTCTTGTTTCAGGAGTGTCGTAGTTTGTTTTGGTTTAATTGCCTGTTAGTCTGGTTGGGAAAGACAGGTTAAGAGGGGTGAGATAGCCAAATGAGGTGCTATTGGGTTAACAACACGCTTGGCCACTCTATGCTTTGCAGGAAACATGGAGGGTGCTTTTTGGCATGCATGCTTGTGGTGGGATGCTGAGGCAGCAGGGCCATGGTGTACTTGTCGAGCTCTTATACGCAAGGCGTTCAGAGCAAGGAGGTAGAATCCCTTCCAGTCCCTTTCTCTGAAGACATGCCTGCAAATGTGCTCAGGTGTAGGGAGGAACTTGATCCCTCATAACATAGGGAACTTACCCCTCTACACCAGCAGCAATACAATTGCATCTTATGTGGGGGGTCGGTTCCAAGGGTTCCACATATTTGCAAAAACATGTATACTCAGACTGCCCCCGTGCAACTATGGCTAGCCTTCTGGAGCTTGTGTGCTAAGCAGGCCTTGCCCACCAAGCAAGACTGAGTGCTTAAAAGCTCTTTTTGTGTCTGGAAAACCCAGCAGGAAAAGAGCTTTGAAGCTCTCCTGCCTTGCTTGCTGAATCTCAACCAGCTGACCTTCAACCAGGTATGATCGAAATCACACAAGTTGAATGTGTGTAAGATGTGATCATATTGCATATTCCTATTTAATTAACCTGGCTGTTGTTGCTGCTGTTGTTGTTTTACATATACTCAGAGTTGTGTTTTACATTAATATAATCTTTGTCCAAAGTTTGTGTCCTATGTCGTCTTTTGGGGTGCGGTGGTCAAAAGGTGGGGTATAAATGCAATTGATCCATAAGTCAGGAAGTGGACTTATTTGTAAGGATATTTGTTAACATTTTGCTTGGAACAAGCCAGAAATTAAATTAAAATAAATCCATTTCAGAAAATGGTGCACTGCCACACCAACCTCACTGGCCTCACCAGCTCTCACCTGCTTGCCTTCCCACTTACAACAAGTCCAGAGGGTGGCACTGTCTGTTAGCTTCCTCCTCCCCCTTCTTCTTTGTATTGCCCTTGTGGAACTCAGCAGGGAGGAGGAAGCGGGTTAATCCAGAATCAGCTGGTTCTGCCTGTCACTGGCTCTAGTGCCACCTGCTGTTGGTCTTCCTGCCTCCCCCCCCCCCCAGTTTCAATGGACACCATCTGCCACTGGTACATATCAATACAGATCCAGAGGTTTTCTTTTCCCCAGCCATAGCAATCAGTGTCTGAAACTGATGAAGACATCCCTTTTTAGCCTCATAGATTTCATGAGAAAAGAACAAGCTGAAAGCAGTGATTTAGCCTCACCTACAGTAATTCTCCTTCACCTTTATTTTCCATCTGTGGCAAGTAAAATTAGGTCTGCTGAGTGACCACAAATTTACTATCTTGCATGGGCAGATCCATTCACCCCCGGTGGCAAGCATTCAGTCAGTCCTGATAGATGGCCAATTTTGTGGTAGCAAGATCAAAAAGCCAAATGTGCAAGGGCATTGCTTGTTTTGGCACCTTAACAAGTACTTAACAAATGGATGCCAGGAGGCGACTGAGATTAAATTGTAAAATCAGCAGTTAGTCAAAAGGTAGGAGGAAGCACATTTTCTCTCTCGAAAGGTAAGTGAGGAAAGTCAGCATATGGATTTTTTTTTAGAGGGTAGGAAAAATGTTTTAAGTGCAAGAGATGAAGGATTGGTGTGAACTGCAGAGGGGGAGAGCACAGTTGCACTAAGTCTCTTCAGGCATCTGGCTGGCCACTGTGAGAAGAAACTGGTGGAATAGATCAGTGGCTACTGGACATTATGGCTGTGCTCTGCCTCCATTGCTGGAGGCAGAAAGCCTCTGAATACCAGTTGCTGATAAATTACAAATGGGGGAAATGCTTTTGCACTCAGGTTCTGCATTGCATTTACATTCACCATCACCTGTTTGTTTTATCATAACAAAGGGTCAATGCAAAAACTATTGGGAGCTCTGAATGTGCACAGCTTTCAAAAATGATGTGCTTATTAAATCATTTTTTGGAGGCAGGCATGCCTTGTAAAAAAAAAAAAAAAAGGTGTATGTATTTATTCATGAGACGGTTGTTCCATCCCAGTCCGTGCTAGACGACACCTTTTAAATGTTTTATTAGTGGCAGATTAATTTTCAACACAGAGCACTGAGAGGAACCAGTCAGGATGTGTATCAAGCGAGCCGAACAAGTGTATGAAAATGCGTGAAACTTGCTAAAGGATTATGCAATGAATAATTTAAAGGCTAAATATGAGACAAGTAAAGGAAAAAGCTCAACAAAGAGAATCCCTCACCAAATAAGCCACTGGAGATGTACAGAAATGCAAAAAGGAAAGGGGGGGGGGAGGAAAAGGAAAAAGAAAAAGAAGAAACCCAAGTCTTCAAGTGTAATGTGAGGAAGGAGTGGTGGCAGGGGAGTTGCCAAGTGGCAATGGTAAAAATCAAGATTGCGTCATTTATGATCTTTCACTCAATAATACAAATAAAAGTTAAAGGAGAGTGGAAATTCATCCCATATAAAAAGTGCTGCTTTGTAATGAAAGATTGGGCTGTGTCTAAGACACAACTGGGAAACATTTGACCCTCCAAATGCCTTTGAGTGACAAGTCCTATCAACTCTGACCATTGGCCAAGCTGACTGGGACTGATGGGAGTTGGAGCCCAACAACATTTGGATGGCTGTGTGCTCCCCATACCATCTCTCTCTCTCTCTCTCTCTCTCTCTCTCTCTCTCTCTCTCTCTGTGTGTGTGTGCATACAGATATGTATACCTTGGGTGCCTTCACTCCCCCCCCCCTTTTTGGGCTCAGGGCTGGGTATATTGCCTTTTCTGTGTGAGCGCTTCCCCTCCTCCTTTAATTTATGTGCTCATTAATTCTGGGACTGCATCTTATAGAGATGTAGGGAAGAGTTAGAGTATGCGGTAATTCTGAGCTGGGGACCTGACATTCTCTGCTCTTGATTTAATTAGAGGGACAATAAGATAGAATTAATTAATTGTTTCCCTCCCACTCCTCGTATCTTCCGGGCCCTGTAAGGCACTCTCTACTGAAATGCTTTGATCTTGAAAGAGTTTGAAGTCTTTGAAGGACTTGATTTGAGCAAGGGCTCACCCATGTCCAGCCCCAGATGCTGCTTAGGAGGCTCCAATTCGGCAATCCCAGGGAAAGAGGAGTGCTAATTAAAGAGGGCTGTTTGAGCATGTGCACTGCAGGCCATTCCCTCACAACTGAATCTGAACAGCGCCTGCCTCCATCACAAAAGGGAACAGGAAAGGCTGGTCCATAGGGGCAAATGGGGCACTGCCTCGCCAATCTCAAGCTGCCCTCAGCCTGCCCCTTTCTTTCTTATTTACCACCTGTCCAAGGGGCAGCACTGGCTCCCAACTTCCTCCTTCTAAGGTCTCAGTTTTGACTTTTGTAGCAGCTCTGTTTGTCACTGGTTCTGGCTCCACTCAAAGTTGGTCTCCTAGCACCCCACCCCACCAGTCCCAATGACCACTAGCCATTACTGGTTTGGGGCTCCTAGGCAAATGTGAATGCTATCTCCTCTATTTTTGTTATCCTGTAATTTAGTGACCAAGGTGGGACTATAAGTTTAAGTCTAGCCTCTACAAGCTATTTTTTTGGATCAATCCTGACTGCAATTTGTGTGGTTTCCATGTGAACCAACAGATCCACTACCTTACAAAACTATTGTAAGGAACAAGAAAATGTATGCAAAGAACTCTTAGCACTCTAGAGTCATAAGGTCACTTCTCTATATGCTCATATCACTTTGCTTTTTTAAAAAAAGTTCTCATGAAAAGTCACCAACATTTTAGTGCAAATTTCTTAGTGCAAATATATACAGGGTCGTATGTGATTTTTGCCCAACACACACACATTCCTGCAAAGCAATTTCCCATAATATAATGCATTTCAGTGCACACCTTGCTCTGGTGTATGCATTTTTATACTCATGACTTTGCTGGAGACACACACTGCAAGTTTCAGTGAAGTGCACATTTTGAGCAATGTTTGCATTGGGCTCGTGCAGTATTTCAAAAAGCATGGCTTTTATAAGTTCACCTTCAAATGAGAACTGAATCAAATCTTCTCCCATCCCTAGTTGTGAGGCAACACTGGCTAGCCACACCCACTGCAGCCACCATCTGTATGCAAAAGATCTCTACTCACATACAGTTCTTCTATGCAAGGGGGAAATCTGTCCCATTCAAGGTCTCCCACCCACTTCATGTGCAGGTTCTGTAATGCGTGTAAATCACCACCCTTTCCCAAATCAGCCATATATGTAGATCAGGGGTCAGCAAACTAAGGACCATGGGCCAAATCAGGCCCAACTGCCTTCAGGATCCGGCCCACAGACTGTCTGTGGATCGGCATGGGGATTCTGTTCATTTGGGCTGCACCATTCTTTTTTCCTGCGCCATTCCATTCCCCCCTCCTTCACACACACCGCGGCAGTGCCTCCTCCCTCCCTCCTCCTGGCTTCTCCCTGCCCTGCCTAGAGGAGGAAGGGGGCTGGGCTCAGCTGGCTGAGCACCATTTTAAGCAGCCCCTCTCTGGAGCCAGCCCTTTCACGCCGCTCATCTCCCCCCCCGCCCCCCTGGTGCTCCTGTGGGCCAGAGAGCAGAGTGGATGAGTTCGCTCTGCCAACCCATGAGAAGCAGCAGCAGCAGCGGTGGTGGCAGCAGCGGGGGCGGTGGTGGCAGCCCCTGGGAAGGTAAGCGCAACGGCTGAGGCTGGGGCTGGGGGGTGGGGAGGAAGACTACTTGCCCCCCCCATGCCTCTTCTTCAAGCTGCCTCCCCTGGTGCCGCTTCTCCAGCCTGCCACAAAGTCTGAGAGACTTTAGCCTGTGGCTAAAAAAATTTGCCGACCCCTGGTGTAGATGAAGAAGAAGCATTTGTGCTGTGGGTGATGGTGGGGTTGTGGTTGCCACATGCATTGACAGCAGCGAAGGTGCATTTTTGGGACAAGCACAAGACTGCTCACCCATCGCTGAGAAAGGTGAAGATGAGGCATGCTCATGCAATGCAAACAAATGGATGGTGTGCATTGGTATCTCATTTCCCACAAGATGATGCAAACTGTTTGGGATGTCATTTATTAGTATGTTGAGGATTGGCAGGTTGTTTATCATAGCACCCGTCACTCCAAAGTGCACTTTAGCTGTTTTTCCAGCAGCTCTGGATTTATTCAGAGTGTGAACTTGCTGATGGAGAGCAAAAAGAGGAGAGAGTGAGTATGAGATGGCAGGGAGAGAAGTATGGGATCTCAGTGATGATGGATAATATTCCATTAGTTGCCTCTAATGGGAGCTGGTGGAGGTTTTAAAGGAATCTGCCAAATTAGAGCAGCTGCTGGTAAACTTTCAAGTACATTTTAGAAAGAGGGAGAGAAAGCTGTTATTTTCTAAGTGGGTGCATATTGTACAAATAATTAATTTGCTGGTGTTCAAAACAGAGTGTGTGTTTTGCAGGGGGTACACAATTTCAAAGTTTTTATGCCAAGTAGGGATGGGATAGAAATTTTTATTTTATTTTATTTTATTTGCATTTTAATGAGAAACTACTCAATTTGTACTTCTTAGGCGAACTGAAGCACAGCGATCTTTCAAAATTTGCATTTGTTTGGATTTTGTGATGCAGCTTTCCAACCATGCAATGTGTACAAAAAATGGACATATTGGGTGAAAGTTCATAAAGATGCATCTATTTGTAAAAATAGCGTAGAGCAATGCATTATGTATGGGCAAATTGCCTTTTTTTTTTAAAAAAAAGAGAGTGTATATTAGTCCAGACTAAATGCAAAAATGTGTTTATGAGGAGAAAAATTGCCCTAAAATGCTGATAAATTGTCCTGGGTGCAGATTGCTTTGGAAGCTCAAATCAGAAAATGAGAGAAAGCAAAATTGATAGAGTTGCCCATCCTTAATCTCAAGCTAAATTTGGTATAGATAACAAAATAGGGTGATGAGAAACAAACTATCAAAATCTGCTCCATTGTTGAGCCTCAAGATGACACTCCAGGCTGGGGCCAGAAAATCATGCTGTTCAGATGTGCTGGCTGTGTATAAAGGCTAGCTGTGAGCAAGGTGCGTGGGTATGAGTGTGCTAAGCCAGGCTCCCACCACATCACTATTTCCATCACTCTCCACGAAGTGGAGGGCAGATTCTGAAGAGGTTACCTCCTCTGCTTGTAGAGGCTCCCCACATAACTTAGCATCCCAATAATGACATCATCAATGTGTATAATGCTTCTTAAATTCTTTGCAACAAGCAATTTTTTATTGGATATTTCTGAGCAAAGACCTAGAGATCTTAAGTCTTGTAACACTCTTTGTATGGTGAGCAAGGACCTCTCTGCTTGCAGCAGCACCCAAAGTTACTTTGAACCATGGGCAATGTGGTCTTTGTTTCTCGCAGCATCCCTAGAAACTGCTACCAATATGTTCAGAAATATCTAGAGCCTTATTCTCTTTAGTGGTATGCCTGCAAATAACAGTCCTTCCAGATGTTTCCTTCTCTCATCTGCCCACATTCTTCAATAATTTACAATGAGGTGAGCTAGCCCAAATTTAGTCCCACTCTAATGGTTCCGTATTCTGGTTCTCATCACCATGGATCCATTTCTGTATGGGATGGGCCCTGATCTAGCCTGATCTCAGTCCAGGAGACCAAGAGGCCTCTGTCCATTCCATCTAAAATCCAGTGCCCAGTATCTCTCCACACCCAATCCATATGCACACACATTTTGAGTGAACTCTAGTGAAAGATCACATACTTTAGAGTTAATAGCAGTGACCTTTGGAGTAGCTGCTTAAGGCTGAAGATTAATTAGGGATGAAACTGAATTTTGAGCTATTAGAGAAACTTTGCTTAGAACTGAAATCTTCAGCGGCAGCGGGGGAGGGGGGAGGGAGAGAATAGATGTACTTGAGCTAAAGAAACCAGAATTTCGGGTAATCTAGCTGTGATGGGTTTAATTTCAGCTCTTGCTCCCCATACCTTGAAAGACGGATGGTTTGTGGTGATTTTGGTGCTTTAAGCATGGATGGAAGATATTTGTTTTGTGTTGCTGCCCATTTAAAATGACACTGTCAGGGCCCTGAAGCCATAAAACCTGACCATCCCTGACAGAGGAGCCCTACCTAGACAAACTTGCCCAGTGAAGTCCTAAGGATAAATGTGTCCTTTCCATCTCTCTCTCCCCCCCTAGGAAGTTTCATCTGTAAATTAACTAAAGTGAAAGGAAAGGTACTTAACTTTGTGAACTTGATGGGCAAAAACCTGAGAGGCCATTTATACTAACACCGGCCTGTAGATAGATGGAAGGATAATACTTGGTGCAATTGAGGGGACAGAGATAAAGACAGACAAAGAGATTCTTGAATTCTGCAAGGTGAAAATTTCCAGATGAGTGACCTGCTGTCAAGATACATTAATTTTTGCTGCAAAAATACATTGACAGCATCTCTTTTGCAGTGGTGGGAATTGAAGTTGACATGATACACGTCTCTCTGATTGGGCAAGTTTAGTATTTTGTTGTACCTGTACTTTGTGGCTCTATGTATGGTGGTAATTGGTCATTTTTGTCCATGTCTTGTTGGCTCTTCATAGCAAAGGGGTAACAGGACAAGTCTCTTCTCTTTCTGTCCTCCTTTAAGTACAGCTCCATGTAGGCTATCTTCCAGTGAAGTGGTGGACCTGTACTTGAACTTCAGACCAGAGGTGGAGACTCAAACAATGGAGTGTTCCTCCATAGAAAAATAGAAAACAAGCATAGAACTCATGTGTCAGGAAGAAGGCAAGGCTAGAATACTGATCCCCGACATCTAGTTTATATAAGTATTTGTATGGTGGAGCATTCAAGTGCATAAGGCCAATAACCCATCTAGTCCAGCATTCTCTTCTCTCCAAGGTCATCCAGATTTCTTTAACAATCCCCAAAGAAGGCGCTAAGTGCCACAGTGTTCTCCCCACTTGCGATTCCTAGCAACTGGCATTCTTTTGCCTTTGCTGAATCTTCCAACATTCAGCTTCATTGGAAGTCTAAGGGTTCTAGAGTTACAAGGGCGGGAAGAAAATCTTTCTCTACGCATTTTCTCCTCAGGAACCCCAACCCATAGTCTGGAGTGGTACAGGGTAGTCACAGTTTTACCAACTGAGTTAGGACTAGACCCATCTCAACTTTTTAATCTTGTGAACCACCCTAAGACCTTCGCATGAAGGGTAGTATATAAATGAAATAAATAATAACAATGATTTCCAGTGTGATTGTATTGGGCTCCAGGGCCTTTACTGCTCTCCAGTTCCTCATTGGTGACTTGCTCATAAAAGGAATGGATTTTCTTTAACAGCTCTCATGAGCTACCTTTTGGCAACAACTCAAGGCATTGCAGTAGTAGACGACAGCAAGTACTGAGCAACTACAGACTTTCCTCCATTCCCGCCCCCCTCATGGAAGCAAATTCAGAGGATTGCACCTAAGCTGAAACATTGGGTTGGGGGGGGGGATTGCAGGAAGCTGGAAGTGCTTTGATAAAATTGGCAGATTATTTTCTGGGCAAATTTTGCACTCATCCTTTTATTCACCAAGGCTCTCCTAAACCAGAGGTGGTGAACTGTGTACAGATTTAATGTGGTCCTCCATGCCTCTCAATGTGACCCTGTGATTCTCCTGGGCATCTCCCATCTCCAGGCCACACCTCTCAGAGGCCGAGCTTGGCACCTTATTTGAGTCCTTTTGCCTAGGTTGATTGTGTCCATGAACTGTGACAATGTCTTTTTCTTTCTGGCCGGAAGATAGAGAGGGATGTGTGGAAATCCCTGATTTTTGCATGACTGGTAAGACTCACATCCATTGCTCTATCCACTTTTGACTACACACCACTCAGCATATGTGCCCACCCAGGTTTCTCATAAGGGAAAGTTTCCCTCATGGTGACAATTCTTTCCTCCTCCCTATTATAACAATGCATAACATGAAAATAAATCCCAATACATAGAAGACATATTTTGTTTGATTGGTTTGGTATACAATACCAACAGCAGTACTACATTTTCTGTCATTATTCTCATTTCCATAATATGTAAGGAGTATGTGAAGAACAATGCATTGTTTCATTTCAAGTCTCTCCAGGAAAGTTCTTGTGAAGTTGGTGATGAGGTCCTAGTTTCATGAGTCCCCAACCACAGAATGAACCCATGCTCTGCAAAATAATCTCCTTTGTTTGTTTCTCTTATTGCTTGCACTTGCTTTGCCTGTCTTTCCATTACAGCATATTGCCATCTTAAAATTTCTGTTCTTGAAATGTTCTTCTATCTTCAGTTTTTCCAGTTCCTTGCTGTTACCTGTCTGGATTCAGCTTACAGCACTGTTTACACCTCTTTATATGGTACTCCTGAATTTTGGTCATCAAATATTTTTGATATATTTCTATCCCTCTGCTTTGGTACAGATATCCAGTGATGTTTTCCTCTCCCTGTACTTAACAAAATAAAATAAAACCACTGTTTTCAGAGAGCCCATAAGAAGCACATTCATCTGGGCAGTCCTCACAGTAATTCAGCTAATATTGCTTTGGTTTTCACCAGCTTACTGCTTCCCTTCTTCCCTCCAGTGGACTATCTTGCAGGCCTCACTATATTTTGTGTGTGTTCGCCAGACAAGGCATTAAAGTCATTGCAAGTCTGCTGGTGTAATTGCTTTTGTTGCTCAAACGATGGCTTGCGGGAATATCAGGCAGGTATAATGCTCTCTATTCCTTATCGACATAACAAGGAGTGTGACTTTGCTGTTTCTGCACTTGACTTGGCAGCCGAACCAGGTTTTTTGAAACTCGAGGGGCAATGATGGTCTCTGTGAACTCTCTCACCCCAGTCCCTGGTGTGCCTTATGCCTGCATACTATTTCATCATTTACTTTTATTGTGCCTTCCAGTAAAACACAAACATGAAGCATATGCCTGTATGTGTTTGTTTTATACAAGCAAGGATGCCTTAAGCCAGCCTTAGAGCAGATGATGGAACAGGCAAACCTAAGACAGCTCATAGGAAGCTGCCTTATACCAACTGAAATTGCTGGTCCAACTATTGCAGTATTGTCAACACTGACTGGCAGCAGCAGCTCTCCAGCTCTCTCTAGGAGACATTCCCAGCCCTTCTTAGATGTTCTGGGTATTGAACCTAGGACCTTTTGCGTGTAAAGCAGATGGTCTATGGCTGACCTACGACCCATGATAGGAGATAAGACTTCTGTTGCAATAAAATGGATTTTACTTCTGCTTATTCTAGGGATGCAGGAGGAATCTGTCCACTCTGCCTTTTGCAGTGGAGTGCCCAGATTCAACATTCCTGTAATTGCTTGTGGACCAGAACATAAGTTTCAGTTAGAATTATAGGAAGAGCCTTATGGAAAGTCAATCCATTGGCTTATTTAACTTAGTATTGTGGACACTGAGTGGCAGTGACTCTCTCTGGCTCCAGGCAGGGATCTCTCCTAGCCCTAATGAGTTGCCAGTGTTTGAACTATGGCTCCCCCCCACCCAGCCTTAACTCAGTTTCGGCACCTCTCAGGTGGGCACCATGAACAAGGAAGATTTTCATTGTGAGTTCCTGCACCTATTTTTCTAGAAAAATAGCTCTGGTTTGAAACTCCATCTTTTGCATGAAAAGTATGCATTCTGAGAAACAAAATGATCATAGACATTCCCCACAACAAGCAGAATCAGACACGGAATAAAACCACCACCAGGCCCCTTTGTTCAAACTGTGTTTGTTTCTGACAAAACGCCACTGCCTGCAGCTCACCTAAGTGAACAGTATAATGATACGTACAATTCTCTAGGTATTCATCCTATGATTAGTCTGTGTGAGAGAGGCACTTGCATGGCACTTAAGCAACCAACAGAGCTCTCTGCAAACACAACTCCATTGCCACCCCCTCCCCCGCCACTGAAAGGTTATCCCTGACATTACATCAGGCTGAGCAAGATGTTTGGGGCTTGTTCGATTACATGATTAATAGATACATGTGCCTGCCTGCACTATGATGTATTGCAATGCCCCTGTTGCTTTGACTCAGAGTTGCTTACTGCCAATGCAAGAGTGCACAGCTATTTAAAAATGACACTCTTCTGTACCTCTGGATCCAGTGCCATAAGCATCTAATAGGCCAGGATTCCATGAAGTGGGCCTTTGCTCATGACAAAAGGTGGAGGGATTGCAAGATTTAATCATTCAACTGCCAAGTTGGAAGGAACTTACGATGCCATCTATAGTCCAACCCCCTGCAATGCAGGAATCACCTGTACAGTGGTACCTCAGGTTACATACGCTTCAGGTTACATATGCTTCAGGTTACAGACTCCGCTAACCCAGAAATAGTGCTTCAGGTTAAGAACTTTGCTTCAGGGTGAGAACAGAAATTGTGCACCGGTGGCGTGGCGGAAGCGGGAGGCCCCATTAGCTAAAGTGGTGCTTCAGGTTAAGAACAGTTTCAGGTTAAGAACAGACCTCCGGAACGAATTAAGTACTTAACCCAAGGTACCACTGTACACACATTTGACAGTGTTATCATAAGTTGATCATTATACGGAGCAGGGATGAGCTCCTTGATTATGCAAACTGGTCCACAAGCAAGATGAATTTGGCAACACTCAGAACCAAGTCATGTCCACACCAGTCATATAAAGCCCAAGGTTTTCCCCAAAGAACCTTGGGAACTGCAGTTTAAGGGTACTGTGAATTGCAGTTCTGTGGAGGGGAAACTGCTGTTTCCAGGATTCCTTAGGTGAAGCTACATTCTTTTTTCCCTTTTTTTTTTTAAAAAAAACAAATGTTATTGGTTTTTATACAAATACAAGAACCATTAAACAATCACCCAGCAGTACATCTAGTGGTATTTCCTCTATCCACTGACTTTGGACATAAACTTACACATTCGGTGTTCAAACATATTAATGTAACATCTCCACTGAGAATATTGAGCTGTTGGTATAACAAGGTCTTAATCTGAGTCGTTAACACAGTTTAAGAGGGGTCCACATTCTTTGGAAGGTATCTCTATTCGTTATTCCTTTAATTGCCCTCCTGCCTCTGGTGAGACACTCATACATTGTTGTATCCTATATATTATTTCCCCATATGTATTTCAGTCTGGTTCTTCTATTGTTGAGCTATTGCTAATCATGCTGTGGTTAGTAAGAAGCCTACTAGTTCTATGTGGTGCAGGGTGGAGCCCAAGTCTATGTCCAAAGACAGTAGGGCTAAGGCAGGATTTGGAGAAAGGGGTTGGCTTCTAATAGTGGATATAATGAGGAATACTCTGTTCCGAATGTTTTTGACATTGGGGCATTCCCGTCAAACATGAATAAATGAACCAAGTTTCCCACAACCCTTCCAACATAGGGAGGGATTCAATTTTACTGACCTGACTGGGGCCCTGTGCCAGCAGAGGATGAGGAGGGCTTCCTGTAAGGGAGAAGAGATGGTTTTATGGAGGAGACAGTGGTCAATTGGGTGACCTAATTCTGATTCCCATACAATTTGAGTGAAGCCATGTTCTTTAAAAGCGTGTTGAATGTGGTTTAAATGCATAGTGCAGATGTGATCAGAGTATATTCTAAAAGGAAAAATGAAACTTCTGAAGAAAGTTTTACACTGTCAGATGCACTTGCATTTGACAGCACACAATTTCTGACATTTAAGCATAATGTTGGGAGAAGTGGGTGAGCAGGGGGGGCTCAGGAGCCCAACAGAGAGAAGCACACAGTGCTGACTCGCTCTCCCTTAGCAAAAGGGTTTAAATGGCATTTTGTGATAGGGGGAATTAAAAGCAGAGAGCCATCTGACAGGAAAGCTTAACTCTTAGGGAAAACTTATGCTGTAGTTTGTTTATAAAGCCATAATAATAAAGATAACTGATCCCCGAGGAAAGGGATAAAATTGGATTATATTCCGCAGTGCCTGCTGTGCCTGGCTGCCCCACAATAGAAATTCTATACTTATCTGTGGGTGATGCACTTTTTCCCCATTTTTTTTAACACGATGCTTGCAAAACAACAATTATATACATTAACTGTAGTCGGTGCCAGGCGAGAAGTTATATGAAATGCACAAATATAATCCTCTTAGACAACCTAATCAAGCATTAAGGCTGTTGCATTTGTGTTTAGAACAAAGCCCATTTGATTGATTGTTTTCCTGACTTGGAGAAGATTTTTTAAAATACATGTTTCAGATTTCTTTTGCTGAAAGCAAGCTGCTTGCTGGCACATTCTTTGAGTTCATTGCCTAATTATGAGCCCCATTGATTGCCTGCTCTCAGACACCCACAGCCTAACCCCAGTCGACAGCCTTGATAGGAAGAATCTGTGGGTGTGTCATTGTAAATCAAGTCTCTGGGCTTTCCCTCCTGCTGCTTTCCACAAGTCTCTGGTAATAGCATCGATCTCATGTGTTAAAAAAATTCCCCTGCCCACCCCCACATCTCCATCTCTCTCTCTCTCTCTCTCTCTCTCTCTCTCTCTCTCACACACACACACACACACACACACACACAAATAAAAAAAAATGACCTGACTCACTCTTCATTTCATTGGGGGGGGGGGGTTGCTCTCATGTTGTGAGTGGGCCAGTTCTTATTAATGTTAATGAGACCTAGTGTGTAAATTCAATTAGCACTAATGAGAGTTACTCCTATAAACTTTGCATGGATCAATGGGGCGCTCAGGGCAGGCTCCAGCATAACATTACCTATTGAGTTCTTTAAAAAAATAAAAATCTCTGTGGTATAATTAAGTACTTGCATTGTAATATATGAATCCGTATTTTGAAATGCATCAAACTCTTATTTTTTTCCACCTGAATTTACATGAATGTAGTAGTGGGTGACCATGCATCTCAGTCTGAGACGTATGGAAAATTCCTTTGAGAAAATTCACTGGTTAATAGCCTAGTTCTCGTGGAAGAGATAAACTTGAGTCTGGTCCAATGGCAGCTGCCTACAGTCCTATGATTCTAGTGGGTTGATCTGTGGCTTTAGTATGTGCTCTGGCCACACTAGAAACCCAATTTTCAAAGCTGGTTAGAAGAGGAATGTGGAACCTCAGGCTTGGGAGCTGAATGTCAGGACTCTCTATGGGGCCTTCAGGACTTGCCACAGGCCACATCCCCTCCCCAGCCACACCCCTTCTCCTCAGTCTCCTCCTCAGGCCCTAAATAGTCCAAATCACAATAGTTCAATCTAGAGTTTAACTTGTTGTTTGTTTGTTTGTTTGTTTGTTTTTTAAAAAGGGTTCTAGCTCTCTTCAGGTATGTGGTTGACAAAAATGATACATGTTATCCCCAGTTATATCCTACTGTGCCAGACAAATGGACCTTCCCACACAGCCATACTAAGATTAGTGCAGGTAACTAGAGGTCAATCAATTTCCCATGCAGAGCCAATGCCCAACCATTTAAAAGGGTGAATCCGATGGAATCGAGGGAGGAGGTAACAGAATTCTTCCCTTCACTTGGAAGGCCCAAAGGGAACAGGTTATTGTTTTATTAATCAAAAGCGATTCAACATTCATAGCCCATCTTCTCTTACCATTTCAATCAATGTTCTTTATCTCTCTGAAAGAAACTCAAAGAGTGAATCTTGCTTGCAATAGTATCTTTTGTAACTGACATATCATGAAACACTTTACCTGAAAAGATAGTGGAATAGAATAGTTTCACTGGGATGAAACAACAAGGTTTGGGGAGCCGGGATGTGCGTGACTTGATTCTATCATTGTTGTAAAGTTCAGGGAGAGATGAGGGTCTCTAGAGCAAGGGCAGCAGTCATGGAAGCCAGGGTCATGGAATGAAGCTGCTTCAACTCTTATTATCCATGGCCTTTGGCCATGCTGACCGGGGGAGAGAGCACCATATTGGCTATCCTGTTCCATCCTATAATATGGTAGTATTTCTCTTGAGCGCTCATTTATTTTTAATTATTTATTACACTCATATACAGCCTTTCCTTCCAATGAACTTGTGTGCATTGGTCTACTCACCCCATTTAATCTTCATGGCACCCCTGTGGGGTAGGTTAGGCTGAGAGTCAAGGACGAGTCCAAGGTCACCTACACTGAGTTTTATGGCTGAGTGGGGATTCAAATCCTGGTCTCCCAGGTCAGAGTCCCAATCCCTAAGCATGACTCCTTGCTGGCTCTCATATTGACACTCGTCTTAATGAGTGCTTTTATTATTTTTAGAAAAAAAGATGCCAGTACTCACCATGAAGTTGTTACACTAAGTGCCACACTTTTAACATATGTGTGTGTGTGTATCTGGGGAGTGTCAGTACTGTGTAAGGTACTCCTAGAAAAAAAGCACTGATCTTGACACTTCCCTCAAGCTCCCTTCCACCAACTACATACCCTGTGGGCCTTTCACAGGGAAATGCATATGTAGTGAGATTATTATTTCATTCATCAAAGGATGCAGCTCAACTTCACACACCCTTCCCCCTCCCAAAAATGTTCAGTATGGCTTTCTTGTCAGTGTCTGATAAGCCTTGGAACCTGACTACCTCACTAAGCAAAAAAAATAAATAAAAAATTATCCATTCCCCATCCCATTTCCCCAATTAGCTCACACAACACTACTTTTCCGCTGCTTGAAAGTGCATTTCACACCACAATGATCTGTCATAGAACAGTGTGGCTCGACAGTGCAACAGAGACAGTCTCAGTGGACTGCCCATTGCATCCAGAAATGAATAGGCTTGCATTTCTTTCTGTTAATCATTTTCAAAGCAACCTAAATCGGGTATGTCCATTGAGTGCAGTACATCTACTCTGAGTAAGACATATGTTGGAAGCAACCCACCACCTTTCTAGAGTTCAGTGTTTCCACTGCTAGATCCACAGAGAGAATAGACATGGGATAGTGAAAACGGTGGCCATTCAGATGTTGTTCAACTCCAGCTCCCAAAAGTTCCCAGCCATCATGGTCAATAGTCAGGAATGGTGGGAATTGTAGTCCAACAAGGTCAGGAAGGACACAGTTTTCTTATCCCTATATCACACCATCTTCTGTCATTAGGCCTGTATTTATGAAGCAGTGTATTCTGTTTTCCTGATATTTCTGTTAATTTCCGCATTACAGTTGCACTTTCACGCACAATGAAAAATCCACTTCCATGAATACTGTGGAATATAGCACAAGTTTCACACTTACTTCTGTGTTATTTGCAAACAATTTATTTTTCTGGAAGCAAATAACACAGAAATGAGCTCTAAACTTGCACTATATACTCCATGATATTTCCAGAAGTGAAAGCTAAAACAAGAGCCTCAGTTACAGCTCAAGGGCACTGCTCAAGAGACAAGGCTGCAGTTCATTGGCAGGGCATCTGCCTTGTATGCAAAAGGACCCAGGTTCAATCCCCAGCATTTCCAGGTAGGGCTGGGAGAGATCCCTCACACCTGAATCCTTGGAGAACACATGCCAATGAAGACAATACTTACCTAGATAGACCAGTAGTTTGACTTGGTATGAATCAGCTTCCTTTTTCCCCCAGCTGGGTAAGAGCACTCATGGATGGGGTGGCCTGGGAGACAGTCCCAAGGGCCAAATCAAGAAGCCCAGTAAGCCATGTTTAATACCCACTCCCGGGGCAGAGTTTCCCCCTGCCTGATTTTGTTCTGTTTCAGCATTCTGCTAAATGCATGACGGCACAAACTGTGTATTTAATTTAACGAAAATGATTTCTTCGCATAAGGTCCCAGTGTGGGTTAGAACAGTATAGTAAGGCGATATTAAAATTGCTTAAAACAATGTGCAATGGGGTATTAATTACTGAAATCAGTTAAATCCATTTACATCAGATGAATTGGATGGGTCTTAAGAACATAAAAAAAGCCTGCTGGATTAGACCAATGGCCCATCTAGTCCAGCAGCCTGTTCCCACAAGGGCCAGCCAGTTCCCTCTGGGAAACCTGCAAGCAGGATTCGAGCAGAAGAGCAATCTCCTCTCCTGTGGCTTCCAGCAATTGGTATTCAGAGGCATTTCTGTTGTGGAGGCAGAGCACAGCTATAGTGGCTAATAGCCACCAATAGCCGTCTTCTCCATGAGGTTATGTGTGCCCTGCCTTATTCCCCTTAACCATCCAGTAATTCATGCAAAGATCTGGAGTTTCTAAGGGCATGCAGATGAGCATGTTGAGAAGACTCCTTGTGATCAGGACTTCTGGTAGTGTGTGTGTGGGGGGGCAGTGTTCCTGTTGCTGGTACTACCTATCCACTCACCACCACTGTTGCTGTTCTGTATAGAGGACGGCCTTCCCACTGCACTGGAGTTTAAATTCCCAGTGCACACATCCTTGTTGGCACTGATTGGTTGGCAAGGCTCATCCCTTGAGTGAGGTCCCACCCAGCACTGACAGCGCAGGGAGGCAATGGCAGGGCCCAGGGCCTGGCTGCAATGCCAGCCACCAAATAAGGTAAGCGGACCTATCCACTCACCACCACTGCTGCTCTGTATAGCTGACCCCAAAACTTCCATCGCCAAGATGCAGCAGAGTGCCTGATCGACCCTAGCCTGATCTCAGCCAGCGCCTGCCTTTCCATCTGTTTACTTGCATCCAGTCCAGGGGGTGGTAGCATTGCCTGACAGCTTCCTCCTCTCCTCTTCCTCCTCCTTAGTCTCATATTGCCTTTGTAGAACTCAGCAAGGAGGAGGACAGGGACAACATGAAAAGTTATTGGCTATGCCTATCATTGCCTCTGGAACTACTTACTGTTGGGATTCCTAATCCCTGCCCCATCAGTCCCTCCTCCCTTTTAAATTCTGCAAGGGTAGCACTTTGTCTTCCTGGACCCCTCTGTGTCTTGCTTGCATGCAACTTTCTCCCCCATTTTTCAGGAGACCCTCAGAGGTGTAACAATAACAAGGTGACACCACGGATGACATTCTGCCAAGAAGGCTCCTTGTGTGATAAAAATAAAATGAAACCTTTAAGGCAGCATTCCAAGAGCAGCTGGTCTCAGGAGACCTCCACAGTAGGTCCTTGGAAATTAAAATGGTCCATTAGAGCTTCGATTCTCTACCTGAGATGAAATCATGGCATTTACTTAATGTACAATTAAGGCAGCACTGTTTTGGAGAGGAGAGCCTCCTTGTTTTCAAGGTAATAGTATCTCATTCCATTCTAAGGCAGAGAGAATGCCCTCCCCTTCACCATAGCCATTGCAAAATGTGGTAGTGTGTTTTTGACTTCAGAGTATGTGTAGGGCCCGCAAGGTTTCCCCCAGTTGACAAATGTGCCCACAGGCCCAAAAATGTTGGCAACTTCCATTCTGTAGGTTCATACTGCCTTGTGTTCTGCTCCTGACGAGCTCTAGTTCAAAAATGAACATTTGTAAAATGGATGCTGCAAGTGGAACATATTGGGGCCGGCCCTACCATTAGGCAGAGTGAGCCCTCCGCCAATGGCGGATGGAGGTGTGATGTGGAGCATCACTACCTCTTGTGGGAGTGAACCCCAGAGTCAGAATCATAAAATTATAGAGCTGGAAGGGACCATGAGGGTCATCTCATCCAATCCCTGCAATGCGGGAATCTTTTGTCCAGTGTGGGGCTCAAACCCATGATCCTGAGATTAAGAGTCACATGCTCTACTGACTGTGTGTTATGTGAAGAAGCACTTTTTCCTTTGTCTTTCCTGAATGAGGTTAGTTGACTTGTACTGGTTTCTTCAATATTCTATGGGTTTTGCATTTATTGATATTATGATTTATAATTGTGTCAAATGTTCATATTTATGTTTTATTGCATGTGTTGTGAGCCTTCTTGAGCACAAGCTTGTGGGAAAGTGACGTACCAATAAACATATGGTGATGTAATGCTGTTTAGACTCAATGGAGGAAGAACTTGGCCTTTGGCTGACAAGTGAAAAAATAGAAATAAACAAACACTGTTGCCATGTTCTTGGCTCATCTCTAGCCTTTAGTGACAAGGCTAATGAAGTGCCCAACATTTCATCAAGTTTTGAGTAACACATTTTTAATAACCTACTACCTGAATGAACGTGCTTCCCCCGATTTCCCCAAGAAGCGAGAGTAGCCATGGCAACCTCTGCAATTAATTTTCTCCTGCAGGGTACCCTTGAAATCTAGAATCAAAGAGCAGCGATCCCCACCACAAATGGTAGGAGAGAGTGACAGGGGTGGTGTTGCAGCATTGTGCAGGTGGGGGAGAGAACTGCAATAGGGAAAATCTCGATGATCAGTTGCAAGAGAGAGAGATGGACAGAAAGATCTGAATGAATGAATAGATTTGATGGTTCTCTTATACTAAAAGAAAGAAAAAGAAACAGCAAGTGACCTTCATTCATTCCTCTCCAGGGATCAGATGAAGAGGTTACAATTTTAAAGCTCATTTTGCTCTTCTGAATGTGGACTCAGGAGAATGGAACACTTGATCATTGTGCTTTGATATAATCTGTCCTATGTGCTGGCACTCTCTAAAGCTCTTCCGTTATCATGTATGCCCTACAAAAGAGGGTTATGAACACCAAATGTCAAGAAATTAAAAAGAGGTGGGGTACAACGGAGTAGATCAGAGTGGATTCTTCAAAACAAAATCCCAAGCAAAAATGCCTGGCAAATGGAAGGCAGAAAATGCACAGTAACTCAAATGTGTATCATCAAGAAAACACACACACAATGAGTATTTTTCCCCTTTCATGCTACTTGTACAGCTCTATGAGACTTAAGAGAGAAGGTGTAGACCTACGTTTCCTTTTTAAAAGTAATATTTTATTTTGTTTTACAATTACATACATGTCGTATAAAGTCACAAAATAGACATGTAAATGTACAAGTGGGGAACTTCAGAGCTTTGATGCCTTTAGACTATATGGGTTTATTTACACATCTATATAACCTGAGCATAGGATGGCAGGGCTCACTGCATTAACACTCCAATAGATTTTGTTGAATGTTGTGTTGATTGTCTTTTGTTCTCATACACTTTACATTGCTGTTTCACACTTTTCTACTTAAACAAAGATTGCAAGCAGATTTTCTTTGTATGATGTTTCACCAATGCATAGGAGAACATCAGTAAAGCATTGCCAAAATAATAACAGCTGCTGGAGACCCCAGGAGGCAAGTGTGCTCTTGTGGTTGGGTCTTGCTTAGGGTTTCCTGCAGGCATTTGGGTGACCACTGTGAGAACAGGATGCTGGACTAGATGGTATGATTCAGCAGGCTCTTCTTATGTTTTTTATGATTGAGACAAAATCATACCGTTCATATGATGTCATCAGGTTAACTTATTTGATTGCAATGTTGTATCAATGTGGATGTCAACAGCAGGAGGGAAGGGGATATAGACAAAATAAACGAAGGAGCAGGAGCCTCAAATTTTGGAGCTGTGAAATTATATTTTGTAACAATTCTAAAACCCACAGTTAGGGCAATATCTTTATTAGGCTAACACACGTTTTGCAAAAAATCCTGTGTGAACTTTTGAGACTTTTATATAGCCAGGAGACCAGAATCAAACCAGAATTCAGTGGGAGTGGAATGCTGGGCAAAGCAAATCCACATAACTATAAAGCAAATTGAACTCTCAAATCCCTAATCAAACCAACACATCTGCTCTCTTTGTCTCTTGTGCCTTTCCTATTTGGAAACCACCCAAGCCAATGCTGCTGTATGCCCTCTCACCAAGCTATAGTAAGCCAGCACTCATTTTCATCTCCATCTCTCTCTCTTTCCCTCTCTGCTCCACTCGTATGGTGATATTAGACTTTAGAAGGATTAAGTGGATGGAAAAAACAAGGAACCTCAAGATGTTTATTTGCAGGGAGATTAGCAAGTACAAAAGATAACAGCATTCCACTCAGCCACCCTCATTTTCAAGGGGAAAAGCCCACCAACCAAGCATGGCACAGAAACTGCTTTTCCTGAGGTCATCGTAATGGAGTCACTTTATTTTAGAATGGGGTAGGGAGGGAAGTGATGTCTCTTTGGCATGCTTGCAGTACAGCATTTAGTCATGCTCTGCAGACCCAAAAGGCAAAATTCATTTTAAAACAATACTTGTCTGAGCAGCGAACACAGAGGCTGCTTGGCTCATGGAACTGCACACTGCACTCTGACTAAAGTGTTTAACATCACTTGCAAAATCCAGCAGCTTCAGCCTGAAATCCAGGTTTCCATAGAAGAAAGACCCAGTGCATTCAGTGGAGCTTACTCCCAGGCAAGTGTGTGACATAGTGAAGTCCTAATGCATAGCTTTTGCTGTATAACACTATCTTTTCATTTGAGGAGCCATTTGTCTGTGGACCTGGGCAAATGGAATTGATTATCACAAGATGTGGTGATGGTTTTAAAAGTAGGATTATACAAAGCCATGGAGTTGCATTCAATGTTAGTCCTACCCAGAGGAAACCCATTGACATTAATGGGCATGACTAACTTTGGTCCATTTATTTCAACGTGTTTACTCTGCATGGGACTAGCATTGAGTGCAACACATGGAAGGTAGCACTATCAATAGCTACTAGTCATGATGTCTGTAAACTGCTTCCAGTCTCAGAGGCAGTATACTTGGTAGAAATCAGTTGCTGGTAGTTTTGAGTGGGGAGAATGCCCTTCTACTCAGTCCCTGCTGGTTGGTTTCCCATAGGCATCTGACTGGCTACTTTAAGAATACAATGCTGGACTAGATGGGTCTTTACTCTGATCCAGCAGGGCTCTTCCAATGTTCTGTTATTGAATCAGGAGAAATGGTTTCAAATTAGAGCTACCACTTATCTATGAACTTTCCCAACAACTGAGCAATAATATTCTATGTCACTGTCATGACTAGCAGCCATTGATAGACTCTTCCTCCATGCATTTGTCTAATCTCCTTTTAAAGCCATCCGAGCTACTGTCCATCAGCATGTCTTCCTCCTAATCTGATCCTAAGAATGCCAATCATTCCAGACCGACTGCAAGGGAGTGGATTTTTAAACAAATAATATCCCAAGCACAGCAGCCTGGCAAGCAGAGGGCAACAAATGCACAGTACCTCAACTGTGTTTCATCAAGAAAAAAAGCTCTATGGGACCTAATAGAGAAAGTGTCTATCTGTATATTTTAAACAGGGATGCTGGCTAGTTATGTGAAAGCAGGGTTGGGGAACCTTAGGGGCAGGGCTCAAATGAAGCCCCACAAGCCTCTTCATCTGGCCCTTGGGAGTCTGCCCAGGTCTCACTTACAAGCCCTGCCTTAAAACCTCCTTGGGTGCTTCTGCCTGGCTGGAATATGCCCATGAGCCCTGATAATGCCTCTGGGTCATCTGGATAGGAGAAAGAAAGGGGTGTGTGAATGTGTGTAGAAGCGAGCCTACTGCCTCTGGCCCTGCCCACCACTGGCATGTGGCCCCTGGAAGGCTGCCCAGAAGGCAATGTGGTCCTCCAGCTGGAAAACATGTTTTCCCTGGTCTATTGCCTCTGTGCGGAATACCAGAGGTCCATCAACAGTCTCTAGGCTTCTAGTAAACTAACTGCTACAAAGTACCGGTATATTAGAAGATAATGTGTGTTATTATGTAAAGCCTCTGAAATGACTCCCCTCCCCAAGCATATATATTCTTTTCTCCTTTTTGTGCTGCCTATGATTGTTTTACTGGCATAATGCTTCATCTTTGCATTATCAATTTGCTGCAATCCCTTTCTCACTAATCACGTATATCTGAGCGGTACTTTAAGCATCCGGCTTAAAGTAGAGATGCCTACATCTGTGTTTTCAGTTTATTACCCCCAAAAATCTTGTAAAAGGCATGATCCGTCTCACTTAATTAGATGTCACTGGCATCCTCTCTTGAAAATGTGCATTGAATGGGTTCTGAATATTAAAATAGTGTGGTAGTGATGGGGCGGGGTGGCAGCAGGGGAGAGGCAGTCCATGAGCTTGACAGGTGAAGCAGAGATAGACGCTCAGAACATCCGTGTCTAAGTAGGTCTGACAGGGACTGTCGGGAAGTCTCTTTCTCTGCTGCAGAAGTAAGAATCCATCTGAGGAAAGAAGATAATGCCTTTAATTAGATAATTTTAAAGCTAGATTGTCAGTTAAGTAATTTGAAACTTTAAGCATGAACCCAAAGAACAGATCATGGTTCTTCTCATAAAGCACTCCAGGATAAAATGTAGACATTGAAAGATGGATATAGATAGATAGATCCACACACCCCTCAAAAAGCAACATTTATAGGTCTAGTTTTAAAGTCAGTAATAAGGTGTGTCTACCGTAGTCTGTTGCTTTTTTTGTGGGTTAGTCAAACCACATGCTGTGAGATTTTTACAAGGAATTTCATTTTCTAAATGGTAAGATTTTGCTATACCCAAATATCAAAGGGGAAAGCTCCCCCCCCGTCAGATCTTGGCAAGGTTTAGCCTCCAGGGCTTAACTCTGACTCACAGGTGCTTTCTTCAGACATTTCTTAGAACATATATATGGGTGGGATCACGGACAAACTACATTCCAAGATATGTGGTAGATTTGTTTTAAAATACATATTTAGTACAGGTCAATGCAGAAATGGGACAGAATGGCCTAAGAAATGAACTGATTTGAAACTGACATGGGCTGGTAGTAGTAATTATTATTATTATTATTATTATTATTATTATTATTATTATTATTATTATTATTATTTATACCCTGCCTATCTAGTTGGGTTTCCCCAGCCACTCTGGGCAGCTTCCATCAGTAGACTGATCCATCTATTTCTATTCCTTTCTACTGTGGTGGAATCTAACTTCTTTCCAAATTAGGTGCCACCTTGAAAACCTCTTTTACTGCTTGCCCCTCAAGCTTGTCATAGTCAATAGACTACTCCCTACAAAGCAGGGGTATAAAGGCCCCATTTTGGAGAATGATGGAGTATGAGCTTCCTTTTGTGCAGCTATATACCGGTCACCATTGAGGGTGTGCATTAACCTTATTTTTCCAATAGTTCTCCTTCTATTCCATCATCTACTTTCCATATCATTAGACCTCAACTTTCAAGAGGTTTCTTTAGAAGAAAAATCCATTTGGTGAAATACACGTTGAAAAAATACACTTGACTTCTATGTCACTTACACAGAGAAATCTGGATTTTTCAGACACAAAGACTTGCTCATATGAATCAATTTTAAAACATTTCCTGCCCCTCCCCTTTAAACAAATATATTCAGCCCTAAATGAGGTACCTTTCAGAATCTAATGTTTGCAATATAATGTAGGAAAAGTATTCCAAAAGAATAGTTTAGAGGGGGAATTACATGGCCTGCAAAAATAAGTGCTCTTAATGTGTTTCCCAGGTTACTCTTTTATCAAGTGCCTAGACAGATTTTTCACTGCTAAAACATGTTGCTTATTTTTTTAGCAGTCCTGGCTGATAAGTGCAGCAAGAAAATCTGTGATTAAGCTACAGTATCTGTTTAAGGTGCTTTTAGAGCCATTTCTAGCCCTGAAGGGCAATTTCCAAATCAGTACTTCTAAGATTGTAGGTGCATTGGCAGATACTATATAGGAAAGATAACACACACTTTTCTCCCGTGAACCTGCAAAGAATGATTATTATATGCATTTCATATGAACATAAGAAGAACCCTATGGCATCCGACTAGAGGTCCACCTAGTCCAGCATCCTTCTTCCATCTGGCTTCGTGCAGCACCTCCTTGGGGACCAGCAGCAGGGCATGCAGGCAACCACCATACTTGGTCGCTTGACCTTGCCACCAGCAACTGGTACCTGGAGGTTCAATTTAACTGTCACTCCCTCTTAATACTGGACTCATGCAGAATGTGCCAACAAATTTGTAGCCCACTCAAAAATAAGAGAGAGGTATGTCTACCTACTTACTTGGTGCAATATGGTTGACAGGAGTTAAAAAAGCAACCAGCCTGTGAGCAACTAGCTTTTCCGACACTGCAAGTCGAAGGCTGGTGCTGAGGCTTCTGTAGTTTCTAGTTCTTACAAGGGCAGGGCTGTCAAAGTCTGGATCTGAGAACATCCTGTCCTGGTACTCAGGACCTCTCTCCATGAGGATGGGTAGTTGGAGTCCAGGGCTCCAAAAATGGTTGATTCTGGGAAGGGGTTTTTGTGTGTATGTATGTGTATGTGTGTGCATAGCTACAAGCAAGCTGACAATCACTGGAGGGGAGGGGCATATTTATCTGAATATCTACAAAAACATCTTCTGTTACCTTGTTTGATTATTTTAAAAAGTACTTGTTTGTTTGTTTGTTTGTTTTTCAAAAAGGTACTTGACTTGTGTTGCTGAACACAAACAAAAAATATGCTTCTTTCTCTTCAGAAATACAAATCTAATTAAGTGTCCATCTGCATTTCAAAGGGGATTGCAACTAATGAAAGAGTACTCTGCCAAGTAGGCATTTGTCTTAAGAAGCAAGAGAAGAAAACTTATTACCAGTTGATGTAAAAAATCTCTCATCTCTCTATGTCTCCACTGAGCTGCTTTGTGTGATTTGAAAGGAACACAGGAAGCTGCCTTATTTATTTATTGCATTTATGCCTCACCTTTTCTCCTGTGAACTCAAGGTGGTGTACATTGTTCCACCCCCTATTTAATCCTCACAACAACCCTGTGAGGTAAGTTAGGCCGAGAGGCAGTGGCTGGCCCAAAGTCGCCCAGTGAGCTTCATGGCTGAGTGGAGATGTGAACCCTGGTCTCTGAGATCCTAGTCCGACACTCTAACCACTTCAACACACTGGCCTTATCCATCCAGCTCAAGACTGTTGACATGGACTCATAGTGACTCATAGGGATATTCCCAGCCCTACCTGGAGATACCAGGGATTTAAACTGTGACCTTCTGCATGTAATACACATGTTGCACTACTGACCTAAGGCCCTTTTCCCAGTATACATGTTCAGTAAGCTCACAACTTACACAGGGCTTACATTCCAGGCCTAAGGCCAAAATCATGTAAGACTATATTGGGTACAATGGTGGGATTGCCAAAGACTTTTTTCCCAGACACCCGCCCACCCTATTTTATTTTGTTTACATTGTTTTGCCGAGCACATAAAGCTGAATGTGCACAAGTTAAATGTGTGTAAGTTGCGGGCTTACTGTATACCATGTTTGATTGTCTTGCTCACATCAACTGATATGCAAGAGCCCATGTGGTATAAAGGAAAGGATTTGAGACCAAGTGAGTGCTCAACACTGAAAATCCCTGAGGGATGTTGAGCCAATCACTACCTCTCAGTCTAATTAACCTCACAAGTTTGTTGTGAGTATAAAATAAGATCGCCCCTTATATGCCAGCTTGGAATCATCTTTGAAAAAAGGAACACTTACATGATAAATAATATTCTAATTTGTAACTTTCATATTAGTGCTCATTTGTCTATATTTATATGTGTGGTACTTTGCTGTTGCCGGGAGGCAACAGTATTCAGCATGCTAATTGAAATCTGAATTAATATATCTAGCACACAACTACCTGGTTTATTGGAGAGTAGGGTTCCCCACTCCTTCAAAATGTATTAATGTTGCAATCCTATACTATACATATTTACCTGAACCATAGACGTGGAATTCAGTGGGACTTACTTCTGAGTAGACATGCATGGGATTCCACTGTTAGGTATCACTAGCAAAATGCTCAGGATGAGAAAGGCCTTGTGCACTGCTGTTGTGTTGATGAGGACAAATAGCACTGGTGTGGTGGCAGAGAGGACAAGATGATACAACTTGAGTCTGGCACCATAACCTGAAAAACCAGGACAGCTGCTCTCATGCCTCTACAGGGTCCACAGGTGCTGATGTTTGGTTTAGGCCAGGAGTGATTAACCTGTGGTCCTCCAGATGTTGCTGGAGTACAACTCCCTGACCATTAACACGCTGGCTGGGCTTGCTGGGAAATGTAGTTCAGCAACACCTGGAGGGCCAATAGTTGCTCACTCCTAGCCTCTAGGCTCACCTAGCCTCCAATCTCTCCAGGGCCTGGTCTTACTATGTCAACTTGGGATCCACCATTTTAAATTGCCCACAATGCACTGGGACAGAGCATTGTGGGCAGCTGAAAGCCAGCTGCTTTAGATCACGTTGTTGACCAGTGCTGCCAGGAAGATATACGGTACATACATACATACATACATATATAAAATATATATATCTCCCCTCACACACACTTAAGCAAAAAACTTTTGCATGGCTGCCAATGTATAATAAACTAGGATTATGACAATTTGCCTATAAATACTTTGTCATAAGTCAGGTGTGTGTGCTTGCATGTGTGTTTGGCAAACGTGTCTATTTGTGAAATCTGTTCCACTCAATTATAAAGCCCATTCCAGCTGTCTCATCTTGGCTTTCCATTTTGCTGATTAACCCAACTACTTGAATAAATTTAACAAATAGGATTGTTCTTAACTACAAAATCAGGAGGTTTCTTGCCCCATCCCCCTTGCCGTTTTCACGTAATGTCACCTGAATGAATGCTAACTGTAACGTGAGCTATAACAGGAGATAAAGGAGCAACATAATGTACAATTTCCGACCACATAATGGTAACTCTGAATAACACATGCTCCAGGAAGAAAAGTAATTCAAGCTATATTATAACAAATGCCATATTTCAAAATGGAAACTATCCATCACGGGCTAGAAGGAAGTGTTAGTGTACTACAATAAGTCTAAGGAATGTACTTAGAAATTCTTGTAAGGAGTCCATTAAAAATAAATTGATTGACTTAATTTTGGGACAAATTGTAATAAATTGTAAGTGACAGTTACATATGGTTCTCTCTCTCCTCTTTCTTTCTTTCAGTGCAAAGGAATCATAATTACAGACAGTCAATGGGCAGAATGCAATATAATAAGAAGTAGCTGCTGTCCATAACATTTTTTCCTTCTTTTTAAAAAGAGAGCTGTCAAATGTGAAAAACCCACAAAAGTTTAAATTAGATATTTAGATATTTATTTTTTCCTCAGTTGATTTACAGCTCCCCTCCTTTACAAATTTTACCGCTGAAAATCAAAGCATATAAAGTGACAGTAAATAATAATAGGAAGGACCCATTTACACCTATTGTTCATGCTGGCATCAGAAAATTGGAAATCTGCTAGGAGAGTTATTAAACTCACTCTCTCTCTCTCTCCATGGATAATTCATATATACATGTATATTTCATGCTTTCAAATGAAGACTTACTAAAAGGTGGAGTAACTTTTCTCTCAGTGTGGCTTTTATTACCAAGGAAGGACACAAGGCAGGTGGCATCTATCAAACTAATTTTAAACTGGGGAGGTGAATTTCAATGGGAGGGTTCTGTGTTTGGCGGCTTTGCAATCCTCTGTGTTTGAATGTCTTTGAGAACAGGTTGTGGAACGCATGCATCCTGATGTAGAGTTTCAGGTGGGCATGACTGTGCAAGGATACATTTTCCATTGATTCCAGTGGTGGAAGCCAAACCCATATGCCCCAGTGAGCCACAGAGTGGGCATTATTCAAGTTGATCTCGGAAGATCTGTGTCTGCATATCTGCCTAGCCATGAAGCCCGTTGAGTTATCATGGGAAAATAACTCTAGGTAATATCCAATGCTAGTACTACATAGAGCTGACCTATTGAAGTTAACGGATGTGGCTAGCTTAGGTTAATTAATTTCAGTGGGACTGCTCTGAGTAAGACTTAGCTGAATGCAATCCCATCTCTTAGCCTGTCCTACTTCATAGTGTTGTCGTAATGCCAAGCAAGTACTATCAGAGTCGTGACTTAATACAAAGTGGATGGCAGCTCAGCTTTTATCAGATTTCTTTTGGTTATTAAAAGGGAACAGCACCTTTATGGTAGGGAGTCTCTGCTAGAAACCTAGTAAGCCCACCACCCTCCCACCTGCTCCCCATACTGGGAATGATCTCATCTTTCGAAAAAGCCTCCAGATCTGCACCCACAAATTTCTCTCCTTCTCTTTTTCTCTCTCCAATTTTGAACCATTTCCAAGCTGAGAGTTTCAACACTGGGAACTTGGGGCTCACCCCTGTGTCTTGTGGATATACATCACCATTTTTGAAGTGCATGGATAAAGCAGTGCAGAATCATCGCCATCATCTCAATCTTGAGTTCATCCAGTCTAACCTGTCATTCACTGCTGTGACTACATTGCCAGAGTCTTGTAACTATAGCACCCAAGATAAGAGTTCCAGAAAATGGTGCACTAACTGCTGAGGAAGATGGCCTTGTAGGAGGCATAGAGATCAGTTGCAAAAGGAGTTACATGCATTTCACCTGGAGCTGGAGTTAACAGCATCCATCTCTAAGGGCATGAGACTTCTATGCAAGTTAGACCCCCATTCCCTCTTACCTTGAATAAAGTGCCAGGAGATAATGGACATAGCAGTCTCCCCCCACACACACCTTCCGGTGAAAATTTAGCAGAGCAAATTCTTCCTTCCCTCTCTCTCTCTTCCAGAACCTCTAGCGCTGTGCTTAACCAGAGCTTTGCAATTTGCTTCATTATTATGTATGAGGAAGCAAATGGGCTCTCTGGCGTGTCAAACCTTCCTTTTCGAAATATCCCATTCAATTATCGCCTATTGTAGGCCCCTTTTTTACTTATGGAATCATTCAGAACAGAAGTAGATAGAAGGGCTGTAGATTAACTGATGCAATTTTATAAATAGCCTCTTCAGTGGGTGCTGAATTGCGGCTCTCCATCTCTGCATTGGTTTGGTCCCATTTGCTCTCATATTTGATAGGCAGATAAGAGAACAATGATAGCATAAATAAATCAGTCATATTAACAAGATCAAAGAGGCCATTAAAACCCCTGTCTGGAGGGCACCCCAAGACTGGCAAACTGGAGGTATCTTGCTGAAGCCCAATCCAAACAAAAATTGATCTAGGGACTGCATCACATGAAGAACTTTTGCCATGTGGATCAGCTACTACAGGGGTAGCCAATATAGTACTCTCCAGACACTGGACAACTCCCACCCTGAAAATATAAGAAGAGCCTCTAAATTAGAAGAAAAAGAAGAGTTTGGATTTGATATCCCTCTTTATCACTACCCAAAGGAGTCTCAAAGCGACTAACATTCTCCTTTCCCTTCCTCCCCCACAACTAACACTCTGTGAGGTGAGTGGAGCTGAGAGACTTCAAAGAAGTGTGACTGGCCCGAGGTCACCCAGCAGCTGCATGTGGAGGAGCGGAGACACGAACCCAGTTCCCCAGATTACGAGACTACCTCTCTTAACCACTACACCACACTGGCTCTCACCAAAGGCCCATCTAGTCCAGCATCCTGTTCTCATAGTAGCCAACCAGGTGCCTCTGGGAAAACCCACAAGCAGGACCTGAGCACAAGAGTGCTGTCCTCTCTTGCCATTTCCAGCGACTGATATTCAGAAGCATACTGATCATTGTCCATACTGGTTGAGGCCATTAGGAGATGCAATCCAGCAACATCTGGAGACCACTGTGCTGGCTTGACTACCCACCAGCTACTATCAACTCATCTGTATCTTGCTGGTGGTTTGCGGTAGTGTGAAGAACACCACACGGGCTGCATCCACATTTCACATTTATAGCACTATTGTACCACTCTAACAGTGATGGCTTCCCCCAAAGAATCCTGGGAAGTGTAGTTTGAAAGGATACCCAGAGTAATTTAACTATCTATTTCTCCTCCCAGGAAACTCTGCGATTTGCACCTCTGTGAGTGGAGCAGGTGTCTCTGAACAACTTCCTGCACCCTTAACTAAGTACAGTTCCCAGGATGCTTTGGGAGAAGCCACAGGTGTTTAAAGCAGTCTAATGCTGCTTTAAATGTATTGTGTTCATGTAGCCACAATGAACAATCAAATTTGCAGTGTTTCTATATATTACAGTGGTACCTCGGGTTAAGAATTTAATTTGTTCTGGAGGTCCGTTCTTAACCTGAAACTGTTCTTAACCTTAGATACCACTTTAGCTAATGGGGTGTCCCACCGTCGCTGCACTGCCACATGCAATTTCTGTTCTCCTCCAGAAGCAAAGTTCTTAACCTGAGGTACTATTTCTGGGTTAGCGGAGTCTGTAACCTGAAGCATCTGTAACCCAAGGTACCACTGTAGTCATTACAGATTGGATTGACTACTGCCAATCATTATAACACTATTGAGGATTTCAGACAAGGGACATTCGAAGAGCTACCTGGAGGTACCGAGAATTGAACTTGGGACCTTCTGGTTGCAAAGAAGATGCTCTGCCACTGAGCTAAATAGGTTTCACAAGTCTTTGCCAGCACCCTAGAAAAAGTAACATTCAATGTGAAGATCAAACCCCATTTAAAATAGTTTACTTCTGCTGCCAAATCACATGTGTGAAATTAATAGATTTCTTTCCCTCACATTTTTCTGGGTTGTAAAGTTGTTTTGTGATTTTAGAACACTGCAAACTAGACTTTGTTTCCTTTCCCTTTAGCTGTATTCTCCAGATGCACATAGCAAAGGTCACTTGGCACGCATAACTGGCAGTGAGAAGAATTAGAGGCATGCTAATCTTGACTGTCTTTTTAGAAAGCCACCACAACACATAGCTAATCCCCTAGAGTGGTGTCTTGAAAGTGATATTTGTTTGTATAAGATTTTCAGAGAAGAGTAAATGGAGATTCGTCAAGGTGTTACATGGATTAATGTTAATGCTGAACTTTCTGTTCTGACTCTATTAGCATGTGAAAATATAAGAATGCCAGCTTTCAAGAGCTGTTTCACACAATCATTTGAGCCTAGCAGAGTTGGGCTTGAAGCTGATGGGGTCAAGAGGCATCATAAATGATGTACAGATCTGAATTTCAGGCTCCTCAATTACACAGATAGTGATATGCCTTTACCATGTTGGTGAGACTAGTGGGTGTAATCTTGGTCCCCCATATGGGACACACTTATGTAATGATCATATCTGGAAACCAATTGCAACACTAATCTGTTGGTATCTGAGTGGAAGCACTAGGGCTGAATCCAGCACTGCAGGTCCTCTGGCACAATGGACTTCCATAAGCTCAGTGGGGGTTACTTTTTGTCTCCTCCAGCCCCCCATCATACCCTCAAAATCAGCTCTGGAGGGTTAGGGGACCCTCTAGATCATATATGGGGGTCATGCAGGAAGGGGAGTGAGATGAAATGGAAGTTCCATTGTGCCAGTAAAACTATGCACACAGAGCACTGGATACAACCTTAATTCTACAAAGTAAGTTATTATGCTTTAGGAGTCCACAGAGTACTGGTAAACCATTTTGTTACATTTGCATTCCCATGAGAATTTCAGCTCGGCCTATGTGGCTTCCAAGCACTCACCCCTTGTCGTAATCCATGGGGCTAGCCCAAACAAGGGGGTGGGTCACTGTTTCCAAGGAGACGAAAAGGCAAAACAAGTTTGAATCAGCACCATGGAGAGGGACTTGGTGGTTGGGTGTCAGCTGAGGTAGAACATAAATATTGTCTCAGCAGTGCCCTAGCAGTACCCTATGGGGTAATAATGCCTACCTCTTCCCAAAATGCTACATCTGGCCAATTAAAGGACTAGTGCCTTCCTCTGCAGCCAATGGCTTCTTCTAGGTTTCAAATGGTAGGACTATTTCTACAGAGCTCTCCTGATCCTCCAATGAGTCTTCGGGCCAATTATGAGAATCTAGTGACAGAAGAGTCTCCTTGGGTCTCAAGGGAGGAGATATGGGCTTTGATGGTCTGGACTGTGAAACTGCAGAGTGGCAAACGAAGCCTATCAGTAACAACAGGCTCATTCCTCCTTATTAGCATTCACAGAACCACAACAAAGCTTGATGCCAAGTGGCAATCAGGATTGAGTGCATAAACAGGGCAATTGTGCAAACAGCTGGCCAGCTGTGCATCTGCAATTATCCAAAATGCGCATCATGCAATTGCTGCAGTAATAAGGCCTTCACTTGCATTCCTCCAGCTTAAAAATATCCCCCTCCCATTATATACATCAGGGTGACATTTCAGAGAATAATGGATGTAATGGGCCGAAGCAGAATTGTAGGGGGGCTTGAGTTATTTTGAGATGCTGTAGATGGTTCTGTATCCTGTGTGGATAATGACTAAGATTGTTAGTCTTCTTAGAGTGATTCATATGGTGTTCTGGTGGCACAATCCTCAAGCAGGAGTAAATTTCAAAGTTTACTTCTGGCATGTTTAAGTTGAAGTAGAGGGGATCCAGGAACTACAGATAGAATTCAATAGGAATCTTAGGGCTCATCCACATACTGCTGAATCAGAGCAAACAGAAGTTAGGTTTTCCACGGATTGCTCCGATTCAGTGGTAAAACATTGGTTTTCCCAGGGAAAGCGCTGGGACAAAATAAAAAATAATAATGCTTGGACACAGACCTAGAAAGCTCAGACCTGTGCATATGAAGTGAAGAGAAATGGTAAGCGTGGATGAGCTCTACGTGCTGTACATGTTTTAAGCTGGTTACTATTTTCCCAGGAAAAGAAACCTATGTTCTTTATTTTTACATTTAAATTCCACCTTCCATTCAAGGAGCTCAAAGGGGTGTACAGTAGTACGTTGGGTTAAATACGCTTCAGGTTACATACACTTCAGATTACAGACTCCGCTAACCCAGAAATAGTGCTTCAGGTTAAGAACTTTGCTTCAGGATGAGAACAGAAATTGTGCTCCGGCGGCGTGGCGGCAGCAGGAGGCCCCATTAGCTAAAGTGGTGCTTCAGGTTAAGAACAGTTTCAGGTTAAGTACGGACCTCCGGAACGAATTAAGTACTTAACCCAAGGTACCACTGTACATGGTTCCCTCCCATCATAACCCCAGAACAACCCACTGAGATCGGCTGAGATTGAAGCAAATGGGCCTAGGTCACCCAGTGATTTTTTTGGAAGCAGAAAAAGTGCAGAAACCCCCTAGGCCCATAGGTGCGTCACCTGCCCCACCACCTCCACCAATAGCTGAGAAGCAGTGCCTCCATCAGCACCAATTTTGGTCAAGATTACATCCATTTTGGGTGAGATCCCACCTGACATCAGTGCGATCTTGCCCCCAATCAGCGCTGATGGTGATACTGCTTCTCTGCCAGCAGTGGATGTGGCAGGCAGTGGCAGAGCAAGCCAATAAGGCACCTGGAGTGGGGCACGTGCCCTGCGCCCAGGGGCGGGGCCAGCTGCCTGCAGGGGTGGGGCCAGCTGGGTCAGGACACTCCACGGGGCCTCTGAGGAGTCTGCCTGCCTTCTCCCACTCAGCCACCCTACAGATGAGGGGGAGGCAGCAGTCAGACTGTTTGGGGCAGCGCGGAGCCTGTGGGTGCCCAAGCCACCTCGTCACTCCCAGGAGAGACGCGTGGCTCGTGTGAGCTGCAGGCCCCATTGTGAGTGCTGCCCACATTTTGTTACCCCCCTCAGTGGTGACAACTGGTCTGACTGCCCCCCACCGCCCCCCTTCCTCTGCCTCTGGTGGCAGGTGCATGGTGGTGGCAGAGTAAATGGTGGCAGGAGCAGGTAGGTGGGAGTTGATGCCATGGCAGGGCAAAGTGGCACTTCCCGTTTCGCCTCAAGCAGTGAAATGGGATGTGCCACCCTGCCCTTAGCAAACTGCAGTTCCCAGAAATGTTTGGGAGAATCCACATTTGTTTAAAGAGGCAAAAGAGTGCTTTAAATGTATGGTGGAAATGTGACTAAAGTTTCCACATGCACCCCAGCACCACACACACACACACAGAGAGAGAGAGAGAGAGAGAGAGAGAGAGAAGCAGATACTTGTTTTAGTTTAGTGGACTTGACATATATCCACTTCTGTAGTTGCTGGTTTGTCTTTCCATCTGCCTTTCTTGGTTAGATGGAGAGGTCGTGTTTGGAAGCAGCCATCTTCCTTGGCTTCCAATTGGCCCTTCGCACTTAAGAAAGAAAAATCGCTTGATAAGGAACTCTTGAGAAAATAAAGTATTGGGCTTGTGGCAGGAAGATACGAGTCTAAAATAGGATGAAGTGAGGCAAACAAAGAGGACAAATGCTTGCTATCTGAAAAGATTAGATAATTCCTTAGCAGATTGCTTTGGAGCCTGTCAGGCGGCTGAGCTGTGGGATGTCTCTTACCTGAACTGATGCTG
The DNA here is from genome assembly GCF_965113315.1 of Podarcis vaucheri. Lineage (NCBI taxonomy): Eukaryota > Metazoa > Chordata > Lepidosauria > Squamata > Lacertidae > Podarcis > Podarcis vaucheri. The sequence continues at coordinate 57,971,378 of NC_138765.1, forward strand.
AGCTGAGCTGAGGTTCTGAAGGGCTTGGACAGAAGTGGAGTCAATTGTTTTAAAAAGTCATTATCTTCTGTTCATAAGGAGGACATTGCTAATGCTTATGGAGTTCCTTGTCTTGTCTCTGTAGCTGACCTTGCTCCACCCTTTAATGTTGATGCTCTTTTCTTTTTTTAGAAAGTGATGGCAGCTATGGATGGATGAAAAAATCCAGCTTAGTCCGCATCATAATGCAAACCTATCTAGGCAGCATTCATACAACAGACTATTCCATTTCCCTGACATTACCCTAACTGTTACTTTCCATGTTATAGTCGAGCTTTTACATAACATGGAAAGTCACTTCTGGAAACCCAGTGGAAGTGAGGTGCTCATTTGCGTGTTAATTGCTTCTGAGAAAAACCCGTTTGCAACTCCATTAACTCAGAAAACTCGTAAAGTGACAAAATTTGGGGTGGTACACCAGCATGCAGTTCTTTCCTGCTGTTTTCATGGGTGGGGGAATAATGGAGGAACAAAATAACACATGTGTAAAAAGGGTGAGGGAGTGTGATCCAATGACATTTGCCCACTTGTGTGAGTGAGATTGTGGGTAACATGCCGGTGTATTGGTAAAAAATAATAATCCTGATTTGCAATATGAAGAAATAATGTACAAATGTGCATGTGCATGTGCATGCAAGATCAGGGACTCTGATAAAGCAGGGTTGCCCCCCCCCAGTGCGTAGAGGGATGTACTTGCACTCAAGCAAATTATTGTTATTTATTCATTTATATACTGCTCCATACCAAAATAGGCTTCTAAGTGGTTTACAAAAACAAAAACAGCAGTTTGACAAACATTAAAAAATAAACATCAGTCATTACAAAGCATGGCAGGGAAAACCTGCTAAAGTGGCCAGCAGCATCTTTAATAAGGCTGCTGTGGCATGTCTTTTGTTAGCCAGTCAGCCTGATAAAGACCACTATTTCCAGTCTTCCCCACCTCCTCCATCCTGTGGAGGCGGGCATCCTTTGCAGCAGGTGATACCAGCAACAAGCCAAAGTGAGCCTGGATAAGTGGGTTGCTAGACAACACGGAAGGCTGGGTGGGAGCTATCAAACACACACACCCTTCCAGTTCCTGTTCTCGTCATCCACGTCAGGCTCAGACAACAGTGAAATATTCAGCAGCAGAGTGGCTGGGGAAAGCTCTGTCACATCATGACTAAGTAAGTCCATAAACTCTCCCAACTGCCCCCTTCTGCAATGAGATTTCTCTCTTTGAATAATTCACTGCAAATGTCCCATTGCATTAATGCGGTCCTGGAGCAGGGATGGGGAATTTTTTAAAAGGCTTATGCAAAAGAGTTGTTTGGGCACAAGCTTGCGTTTTGGTGAAGTGGCTCCTTTGGATTTTTGGCCTGCCTTGTAAAGATTGGGGAAGGGCAGGGGGAGAGAAACCTGTAAACATGGCGGGAGCACAACTTGAGAAAACAACCACCAAATACCCACTAAAGACCTTATCAGTTAGGCTGCGACAGCAGCAAAGAGAGACATACAAGGAGCAGCATCCACTTCTTCAGGGTTTATCAGTGTGGCACAGGTGGTGTTTCAAAGTGACAGCAGGTACCTACTAGTACTGCTATATCCCGCAGCCGCCACCATCAACTCCTCCAAACCCCAGTAGGATGTTCAATTTTAAAGTAATTTTAAACACCATCCAGAAAGTTAATGGAATTCCACCCCAGCTCCTTTTTTTAAGAAAAAAAAATTAGTCTGTTTTGGTACTTTTTTGTCCGAGCCCATAGAGTCCCTTAACAAATCCCGCACCTTTGAAAGGCCCTTTACAAGCACAATGGCAGAATTATCACACTGCTGCCAAAAGCATTTGCTCTTGGTTAATTCTAATATCTCTGCATACATATGCTTAGGCTGAATGAAGGGCCCTTCCCTAGTTAAATCCCATCATCTGCTTTGCTCCCTCCACTCTCACTTTCATTTGCTTGCCTTCTGCAGCAAAGTAGGAGCCGTTACGGTTGCACAAAACTGGGACCACATGCCTTACATTCAAAGCAGTATTGTACCACTATGACTGCCACAGCTTCCCACAAAGAATCTCGGGAACTGTAGTGGGTTGAGGGTGCTGAGTGTCAATAGGAGACCCCTGTTCCAGTCACAGAGCTACATTTCGCCTGAATGATTCAGCAAGCAGTCCCTCTTTCCGGGGAGCTCTGGGAATTGTAGGTCTGTGAGGGAACAGGGGCTTGCCAACAACTCTCAGGACCCTTAACAAGCCACAGTTCTCAGGATTCTTTGGGGTAAAGCCATAACTGTTCAAATGTGAGATGCAGATGTGATGTAATGAGAGGGGTATTCATAGGATCAGAGCACCCATGAGGTTCTGGGTTGGAACATGAGTATGTAGAATCATAGCAGATGGGTATCCTGAGGTCTGAAAACTTTTTCGCCACCTGGAAAGTTCTTGCTTATTCATATTCTGAACCGAGCCATTCCTCTGTCACATTGTAAGTTGCTGTGAGGGATATAGGTTTGCAATCCTAAATCCTTCCACATCTTGTGATTGTAAAGGGTGCTCAGGTAGTGATTCTGATTAGGGGCTGAATTAGGGGCTGTAAGCCACCTTCTGGCAAGCATCAGTGCTGGGCTGTAGGACTTGAGTTGTTGCTATTTTTTCTCCTGGCATGCTCAGGACTGGAGTTGGATGAAACCCTGGGGCAGATCAACACAGAGGGTTGCTTTGTGACAAGTCGGACCAGTGGACCATCTGTCTCAGATGTCTTGACACTGACCTGCAGCAGCTGTCCAAGATTTCAGACAGGGAACCTTTCCCCATCCCAACCTCTGCTTGGAGACCCCAGGGATCAAACTTGAGGCCTTCTGCAGGAAAAGCAGGTGCCCCTCCTTGTGGCACAAGACCTTCTCTCCAGGATCCTGTAAATTAGGGGTGGCTAACCCGTAGCCCTAGGGATGCGGGTGGCGCTGTGGGTTAAACCACAGAGCCTAGGACTTGCTGATCAGAAGGTCGGCAGTTCGAATCCCCATGATGGGGTGAGCTCCCGTTGCTCGGTCCCTCCTCCTGCCAACCTAGCAGTTCGAAAGCACGTCAAAGTGCAAGTAGATAAATAGCTACCACCCTGGTGGGAAGGTAAACGGTGTTTCCGTGCGCTGTTCTGGTTCACCAGAAGCGGCTCAGTCATGCTGGCCACATGACCCGGAAGCTGTACGCCGGCTCCCTCGGCCAATAAAGCGAGATGAGCGCCACAACCCCAGAGTCGGTCATGACTGGACCTAATGGTCAGGGGTCCCTTTACCTTTAACCCATAGCCAGTGGGCCACATCCCACCTCCATCAGTAATTGTAGCCCACCAAGATCACCCAAAATTTCTCAAATGAAAAACTGTTTTATATTTCCTGATTGCTTCAAAGGTCTCTTGCTGTGATGCCAAACGAGTTGTTTTGTCATTCCCCCCCCCCGTTCCTCCAAATATATCTCATGTATATGGAAATATTACTTTCATTCTCCATTTGTCACCATCAAATAGTTCAAAGTGAGGGTAAAGCCTGTGGTCTCCTTGGCTGATTGTTGTGAGACGGTACTGAACTGCAAGTTTAGTCTCTTGATACAGTGACATTCCACTAATTCAATATTAAAGAGAAGTGCTTTTCTTTCTTTTTAAAGAAAGGTTCTATTGCATATCTTTCTGCAATAAGCGTCTCCCTCCATGAGGAAATTAATATAATGTAACCATTTTGAAATGCCATATAATAAAAATGAACATGGGTTATCACAACCTGAAAGAAGTGATTAAAAGATCCTGCTTCATTTTCCGTTGTTACGGTGAAAGGGAAGAAGTTCTTTCATAATGCAATCTGAGTAATTATCCCCGTAATTCTGGGGGAAATAGAACCCGGCAGGTGATGTAATCTTGTGAAGAAGCAAGTGACCTGTTTTGGGTTTTTTGGCAGCAAGTGACAGTTCTTCCCACACCCCTTTTTTTTGGTTACTGGATTCAGTTGACTTAAGAAACGACCTCTGTTTCACTTAGGCCCGAAGCGATTTCCTAACATTTTAGCTTTGTATATTGCTTGACTGGGGAAAATGGAACTGGATTGCCAGAGGTCCCAATATAATATTAATTTATTAATGAAATGCAAATGAGGTCATGCTAAAAAAAGACATAGACAGATGGTTTCTTCTCTTTCCCGTGCCATCAAGTCAGGAAATGTGATCGGAAGGCGGGATGTGAAATGCCCTTTAAGTGGCGGTAGGCTTGGAACTAGCTTAAGGGATGTCAAAATTGTCATAGGCATTTGGACACTGGCAAAATTAATGACTGATGAAGAGTGGCATGCAAATTATGAGTGAATGGCACCTGCCTCCATTGTCGAACATGCAGTTATTTATTTGCATCTCCCCAGACACACCTGGGATGCCAAGTGATGTGAATGAGAGTCCATTGACCACATTGTCTTGTATCTAACTTAGTTTTATTCAAAGCAAAGATGCAGCTACAGGATAGATTCCTCCTTTTCACGTTTTGTTCTTCCTGTTCACACTTGCCTCATTTTCCTGCTTAACACTTTGGACCATCCAACCTGACCTGTAGAGATCTGGGGCTGTTTCAATCCGAGTCAATCGTTGCCCAGAACCTTCTGAATATGCCCAATTTGGCTCAGACTTCAACCAAATATGCTGTACAGCCTTAACTAAAACAACAATGAAGGGCCATAGCTCAGTGGTAGAGCATATGAGTTGCAAGCAGAAGGTCTCAGATTCATTCCCCAGCATCTCCAGATAGGAGTTGCCTGAAATCCTGGAAAGCCACTGCTAATCTGTGTAGACAGTACTGAGCTAGATGGATCAATGGTATGACTCAGTATAAAGCAGCTTGCTATGATCCTGTGAACTGAAGACAGAATTACAAAATCAGAGATAGGGCAGAAGGGCCCAGTGAAAGTGGTCAACATAATCAAAGCAAGCAAATGATGGAAACAGCCAACGCCTATGCCTCCTGAATAACAGAAGGAGTAGAGCTTTCCAGAGGGTAGGGGCTACCACAGAGAAGGCCCTGCTTCCATGCTTTTACAAGAGCAAGTGATGGCCACCAACTTGGATAGCTTTGAAAAAGGATTTAAAGGAAGAAAAGTCTACCAATGGCTACAAGCCAAGGCGGTTATATTCTACCTTCGGTATACCTCTGAAAACCATTGATTCACAAGTGGGGAGAGTGTTGTTGCTCTTGTGTCATGCTTGTGGGTTTCCATACACAATTGGTTGGCCACTGTGAGAACAGGATGGTGGACTAGATCAGTGGATCCCAAAGTGGTGGTGGAATTACCTAGAGGATTCTAAGAGGCAAGGGGTCAGCAGGGGGGTGTTGAAAATGAAAATGACTTCCAAATTTTGACCAAGTTCATCAGTTTTTCTGAATGAATTAAACTAAATAGTTTTAATTGTATTTTAAATAACTGTGCAGTTAATTGTTGCTGTTCTGAATTTTATTGTGTTGTTATCTTCCTTAGTGGATTGTGTAAACTGCTATTCTGAATAATGCTTTTTACACAGTAGGGAATGGGGCACAGGAGATGTGTTTATGGGACCAAGGGGATTGTGGCCTGAAAAGGTTTGGGAACCGTTGGACTAGATTGTTCTTTGGCTTCATCCAGCTGGGGGAAACTGGGGGACAGAGATGCTATGAAACCATCTGGTGGGAATCAACCCTCTCTCCCTCCCTCCCTTCCCAGTAGAATTCCTTTGCACTTGGTCCTCTGTTATTTCTTCTTCTTCTTCTTCCATTTTGTAAAATGGTTTGGAAAGAATGCTTCTGTCAATACACCACAGTCTCCCTTTCTGATTAAATCTCACCTGCTTTACTCAAACAAAAAGTTCTTCATGTCTTGCCTGTGCCCAGAGAATTAGTATCTGAAGGCATAAGGCTTTTACCAGTAGATCACTGTCTCTGGGCTAGCAGCAATCAATACAAACTGCATTGTTCACACACATACCCCATTAGGGGTCCACATCAGCAAGGTGACTTGTCTCTGCTTAACTTGAGCCCCTGGACCTGGGTTTTTCTAGATGGTATTTCTCTTTTAAACAAGAAGGTTTCCCAGTCTGCTAAACAGAACAGTCAACAATCCATTACATCGGACTGTGCAGGTCACCAGAAAGCAAAGTGCTTCTTTGCAGAGAAATTAGCTGCACGGTTGCACGCCTCTTGGCTATGCATACCATCTGAGCCAGCATGTATGAACTGCTGAACTGATGTGTCTGGAAGCTTGTTTTTGCTCAGATAGATAACCAGCTAAAGGGGCAGTCAGCAATTCTTTGGGACTTATATTCCCCATCCCGTTTTATCCCATATTTATTTATTTTTCACTGAGCCAGCATCTGCTTGTTTCAACTTGGGAACACATAGGCTCCAGAATTGCATAGAATGAACAGAAAGGTAGCTAATTTTTCAGCTGTATACTGAGGGAGTGAAGATGTATTTGTAACTGACTTCACTGGGTGTCCCTTGCCAACTCTTTAATACAGGAAGTGGCTGTTATATGGACTAAAATCATTGATCCATCTACCTCAGTATTACCTACACTGACTGGCAATCACTGTCAGTCACAATAGGTAATATTGTACTAGCCTAGGTGAACAAATAGCCTGACCCAATTGCTTCCCATGTTTCTTATGTCACTCAGCCTCATATCCCTGTCTGCTATATGGGAATAGTAGCAGTGACCTACCTTAAAGAGTTGTATGTAAAGACTGAATAGGTAAGTGGTGAAGTTTTCAATGTTTAAGATGTTAAGCGGTAGTAAGTTGATCAACAGGATGAGACAAGTCATACGAAGGAAAGAAAGGGAGATGGGGCTTATCAATTCCACCTTTTACAACTCCTAAATGAGAAACATCTCAGCAGTCCATTCTTTGTTGCACGTTCTGTCTAAACATGTTCTGTGAATAGGTGTTTGTGTGCTCTGATTCTCCATATTGATCTGCCTTGTGTACTTGGCTCTTTCCTCACTTTGTATTTAATGGCTGTGATTTTTCAAAAGCTGTTCCTCCCCCCTCCCATTTCTGTTGGGGCCTGCAAGAAAGAAGATTGCCTTATTTCTATAGGGCAAAATTCTAGAATCCACTATGCCCTTGTTGCCAAACTTGAGTTGAGCTTTACCACAGAGCATTTCATAAGCTGTTGTTGTGACCATAGCTCATATGCACTGTTGTGGCAGTGATCCTGTGCAGTGCTGCTTTGTTAAGTGGCTTTCCTACCAGAAACCTGCTTACGAAGCAGTTACTGCACCCTGCAGGATTGATGCTTCCCCTCAATAGCTGTTGAGCAGAGGCATTGATCCTGTGAGGTCAGTCAGGTAGTACAGTCAGCCAGCATTGGGCTCCAACCTCCTCCTGGGAAGATGCAGCCAAAGCTCAGGTAACACTTAGTCATTTCATGGGTATCTATCTTTCCTGCCTATCTGATGCATCACTCCCTGACAGACCCAGATTGCTCTTGACCTTGCATTGTGAACCGTGTCTCAACCCAACTTTGAATTCCTCCAAATTGTCCTGTTTTGGCTCAGTGTACAGCCCTAGCATTCAGAAGTATATTATCACCAGCAGTGGAGATATAACACTGTCCCTCATGCCTTGTAGCCCCTGGCAGGCTTAACCTCTTTGAATTTGTCCAATCCACTTTTAATAAAACCATCCAAGTTGATAATCAGATAATTATGACAACCCAAATACAGGCATCATGCTATACTTGCACAGAGAATATAAGTACCTCATAATGTGTGGTACATCCCTTTGTGAATCCTACCCTGAATGAATTGTTTTGAGATCTGCATTCTCTATTTCTTCCTAATTGGCATTGCCTAGTGTTTTCCTATGTGCTTCTTCAAGGGCAATAAAAACAATAGATAAACCTCCTCCTAAATCTTCCCTCTCTGCTTTATTCTTCTTTTCCTTTCCAAATAGCTGCCTTTAAGTAAGACATATTAGTATTATCACTGGCTCTGAGTAGGGATGGCTCCAGTTACAACATGAACATTGTTTAAAAACAGCTTTCTCCCCTTTCTCAATTGGAGAGCTTCTCTGTTAATTCCAAGCACCAAGAGACAAATCAAGAGGTTTGGCAATGCTAGGGAACTAACACCGCTAATTTGAGAGTCAGATACATGCATTTTAGCTGCCAAGTGTGTGCAATATAGGCGTCTCATTACAATTTATTTCCTTCACATTGACTTGTAGAGCAGTTAGTCTTCTTCCAGCAATTTCACCTCTGGGTTCGTGCAGCGAGAAGGGGGCGGAAGGCAACCAGCATACGTCTACTCCGTCTCTTCCCTTCATTGTCATTCTGGCTCCGTAACAGGGACGTGGGGGTATCTGCCGTTCTCCCTTTTGTTAGCTTTCCATTCAAATTTTGTCAATCAAAGTGAACACATGGTGGTCATTTAGAAGTCACAAGGAAGCTCAGCAATGGAAAGAAATGGCAATCAAGAAGCAAATTTCAGGGTTGGATCCTGCGTTTTACTTACACCAGTGGCTTGATGAAAAAGCTCTGCTGCAGGAATGGGAGAGGAACGTGATTCAGTTCACATTTAAAGGCAAATCTACCTACTTTTCACTTTTGGAAGCAATATTCATGCTTCTGCCATTTTTGCAGTACAGTTCTCCAGGCAAGTAAGGTGTACAAAAAAGCATATACTAGCTAGGGCAATATGCACATACAGACACATGTGGAGAAGAGAAGAATGGGATGTGGGGCACTGTCTAAAGCAGGCTTCCTCCAACTCAGCCCTCCAGAAGTTTTTGGTCTACAACTCCTTACAACTCCCATGATCCCTAGCTAGCAGGACCAGTGGTCAGGGATGTTGGGAATTGTAGTCTCAAAACATCTGGAGGGCCGAGTTTGAGGAAGCCTGGTGTAAAGCTACCCCCTTCATTAATGTACTTAAAAATACCTGAATATATGTCACTATATCTTAGGCTTTTTAACATCTATTGGACTTGATACTTTTAGCTGCATTATCAATGCATTATATTGTATCATCTGTTGTGCCAATTTTATGTTATGTAGAAATCATGGGTCTCCCCCCTCTTTATTTTCTTCTTTTCTTTGGTCTTTATTAATGGGGAAAAGAAGGGTTAAAATGCATATATTAGTGAAAATAACATGGAAAATGCATTACATTAGAGGAAACTGCTTTGCAAACGTATGCATTGGGCAACATGGCCTACAAAAATGTGTATATTGGGAGAAATTCAGATGCATTTTCATGAGGACCTTTTTTTAAAAAAATCACAATTTAATGTAGAAATGTGAAGAACGGAATTTAAAACTAGAAAAAATGAGAAACTAAGAAACTAAGAAAACAAAAAACTAGCCAGTGTGGTGTAGTGGTTAAGAGCGGTAGACTCCTAATCTGGGGAACCGGGTTCGCGTCTCCGCTCCTCCACATGCAGCTGCTGGGTGACCTTGGGCCAGTCACACTTCTCTGAAGTCTCTCAGCCCCACTCACCTCACAGAGTGTTTGTTGTGGGGGAGGAAGGAAAAGGAGAATGTTAGCCGCTTTGAGACTCCTTAAAGGGAGTGAAAGGCGGGATATCAAATCCAAACTCTTCTTCTTCTTCTTCTTCTAAATTATACTGATAGACATTCCAAGCTCTCCAAAGGAGAGCAGCAAGGTAAGCAAAAGTTAATCTGAAGTCTCTCACTGCAAACTCTCACTTTTCAATGCATTCACCAGTAAAATACCTATTTTATATGCATCTTTTATGTAAAATTTTGTGAGCACTTTTTCCCCACTGAAAAAATCACGGCAAAATCTATAGATGAGCATAATCTGACTGGGAACTGCATTTGGATCTGTAAGAAAGGCCATGTGTGTCGGGATGAGAAAAGCAAAGCAAATAATTTCCTCCAGTATTTCTATCTGTCAATTTCAATTTCTCTCAGTTTCCTCCCCGCCCCCCCCATCTTCAATTCACCACAGCTCTGCTCCAACTTTGACTTTTAAAAAATCCTCATGAAAATTCATCAGTATTTTTCATTCACACATCCCCTAGTACGCATATTTTTGTGTGCACTTTTGCACAAGCAACTTTGTATGGAAATCACATACTTTATCTATTTTCCTCCTGTAGTACAACAATAGTGTTTAAATTCAGGGGCCTGATTCACACATATGACTAAATTGGTTTATTAAAGGATGGTTTATTAAATCTTGATTTAGAATTATGCATGACTGCAGACCAGCAGCTTAACTGTGGTTTGGTTAGTGCCAACAAGCCACAATCCAAAGCCATGGTTTGTTGTTGGCTTATGAACTTTCTTTTGTTTTGTCTGAAAGCTTGGTGCTACGTCTGAACTGCGCACCCATTCTTAACCATGGTCTGTTTTGCCAGCCCAGATGCTCACCAACATGTGTTAAGATGAGTTAGAAAACAACTCAAACTTTGGAGGAATCAATCATGAAGGGATAATACATGGTTGACTCATGGTTTCTTAAACAAAGCATGAGTTAGCATTTTATGCAAACCAGGCCAATGTCTGTGCTTGCATAGTATAAATTACAGAGTACAGAGAACTCTGATTGTTTGTGGAGGGAAGGGGCTACTAGCAATAGGATGGCTTTAATCATTTTCAAATACTGCTTTGGAAGCAATCAACTGCCTTTTCAGTAAGGAGTGGGAATAGCAAAAATCCTGACTCTTATTTTTTTCCACTACTCTTCAGTCAACAGACAATGAAAGATGGTGCCTATTGCACGGGGTCTGTTTAGCTAGAGGCTTTGCTGTTTCTTTTCAAGCAGCAGAGGACAGGAATCCTAACCTGCAGAGCTGCAGGAGGTAGGGGCAGTGGAAAAAAGGGGGAATGAGTTTTGAGATACAATACTTTGACCGCTCTGTTGCTTGCACTTAAGTATGCCGAATCCTGCTGGTTTGCAACTGTTACAAGGACTGCACAGCTTCGCACCATGTACTCTTTATTTTGTGGAGCTGTGCCTGGGGCTCTCTATGAGCTGAAGCTGGCTTAAAGCATGTGGATTTTTTCTTTGCCTGAGAAGAAAGAGTAGCTCTGGTAATGAGGAAGTTCTACAGGTATTCTGTATCTCTCAATTTCCGCTGACTGCCTGATTTGAGGCACAGGTCTAGCTCACATATAATGTGCATTTACTGTGTGTATGTGTGTAAAGGAAACTTCCAGACTGTCATTATTTAAAGGAAGAATTCAACGACAGAGCAGCAAATTCAGATTGCACAATTATAGTTGATTAGGTGGTCTTGTGCAACAAACTCACAGTGAGGGGCTTTGGGTTCCAACGGTGCCCTGTGCGGCACTCTTGAAGTTTTCAAATTGATGAAATTTTGGTGCTGCTGTGATTTCTATTTTACTGAGATAGCTTGCTGCTGGTGACTTTCAGTTGTATTCATTTTTGCTTTTATGATCTTGCTTTGGATACACTTGTGTCATGGAAATCTTATCTAAACAGATGTGTTTTGAATAGATGCTGAAAGTCAAATGCAGTTGCCTGAGAGCATATCCTCTCATTCCCTTTTTTGTGTGAGAAAGCATGCTGGCCATTTTGGGCACAGCGATTGTGCCCCCCAACTTTTGTGGTGCCCCAAAACACACATTTTGGGTGTTGTGCTCTCATGTGCTTTCATGGCTGTGGTCTTGCATGGGTCACATGACTCATGCAGGAGTCATGCCCTGGAAGACGTGTGTCCCGGTTTTCCACACATCCCAGTTGGAGGGTATGTGAGAGTAGGTGTCCCAGAGTGTCCCAGATAGACAGTGTGACAACAGAGAAGGCCCTGCTTCTGTGATGATACAATATCAAGATGGCCATGGTACATCTGGCAGGGCCTCTTCTGAATATCATAGGGATTGGCTGAGTCTATGAAGGAGAAGGTGGTTCTCCAGTCCTGGTCCCAAGCTGTCCAGGGCTTTATATGTCAACAACAAAAGCTTGAATGCAACCTTGAATTTGAACTCTCCTTCCTCTTCTTAACCCACCAAAACTTCTCAGACCTGTGTTGCCCCACTGTAAACCCAAAGAGTATTATGCAATATGCTTTCCCCTTCATTTCCTAGGTGGGCATGATCTCTGGATTAGGTTATTTAACTGCACTGGCTCAGCAGGAACAGATCTGCTTTGTGGATTCTTAACTCTGAGCGGAATGTCTCTGTTTCTGAGTCTGCCTGCAAGCTCATCTGAGTATCTTGATTTGGAGGAGAGGGTTTCTCTCAAACTCTACTTCATGTCACAGTTTTGCTTTGCTGTGTGCTGGGTGGAGTCAAGAGGAAGCATGTGAACCCTAGTTCCAATGAGTTATTTGCAATATGCGTAAGAAGGAAGACCATAGTTCAGTGGTAGAACATCTGCCTTGCATGCAGGAAGTCCCAAGGTCCAGTTCCCTAACATCTTTAGGTAGGGCTGGGAAAGACAATTGCCTGAAACCCTGGAGAGCTGCTACCAGTCAGTGCAGACATTACTGAGCTAGATGGACCAAAGAGTCGACTCACATGCTAAAACCCAAAGAGTATGAGCTATGTTCCTACATAACTGGAAATGGGTATTTTGCAACTGGTCACCTTGGCTGCAGATAGTGCTCTAGTTCTTCAGGTGCATGTTGGAAGAGCTATTGGTCCCTTTGGGTTGCCTAGTAACTGAAGGAGATGTTTCCAGCTTCAAAATCTGATATTTTCTTTTTTATAAAAATTATTTGGGGAAAAGAGAGCTTTTCAACCTAAGGTGATTCAGTCATAGATCTCCTGCACCACAAGCAGGGATGAGGGAATTGGAATACAATATATTCCAATTAGGAATCCTATTTATACCCTGATTTCCCTCCCCTTCCTCCAAGGAATTTTGAGTGGAGCAACTGATGCAGGTGGAACAACTGATGTGACGCTTATCTCTATAAAGTCGGAGAAAATCCAGTGCACAGAGCCAGAGGTTTCTGTATCCTCAGCCTGTACACAAATGGGTACCAAACACCCATCCATCCATACATACATCCAAGCAAAATGCATTATCACATCACACAAATTCCAGCCATGGTAAAGCATGAAAGGAGTGTGCAGAGCAGGGCCAGGGAAGGGTATGGCCTGGGGAGACCCTTGAGGGCAAAATAGAAAGGCCCAGAGGGCCACATTTGTCCCCTGAGGAAATTAGTGTCTAAAAGGAAGCTCCCAGGCTTTTCAACAATTAGTTTGTGGCGGAGCTCAATGTGATAGGGTCCACATGGGGGAGGGGGCAATTTAGCAACATCCCTCAACTTTCCTCTTAGTTCTTGTGTTTTCCCATATCCAGACTCTGCATTTCAGCTATTGCATCTGTTTTGCCTTTCCTGTGTCTAGAAGTTGATGAACTGGCAACAACAACCTTCTTTTGAATTTCTTCACTGGGTGCAAATGCCTAGGAGTGTTGACAATGCTTAAATCCACAAGTCTCTAAGCGCAATCCGGCTCCAAATCCAGCCGCTCATTATGCTATTGTTTTGCCGAGGTAGCGGCTGGCTGGCCTGAAGCCGTGTGCTGTAAACAAGCTTTATTCATATCGGCTGCACGTCTTGTGACACGCAACAATCCATTTGCTTATGAGCCCAAGACCCCCCAAACAGAGCAAAATTAGCAGCATTGTCTGTGCTGATGGGCAGCATCTTCTCATATTTCCCAAGACTTAAATGGTGATGCAGAACCATAATTAGTGGATGTAAAAAATTTACTCTAAATCAGACAGATTGGTTGTCTGATTGTTTAGATCTCATTTAGATGCCAGTCTGGGGTGTGGAAGGGTTGCCAGTGTGGCAATGGACTGCTGAGCTTGGTTTGGGAACAAAACCAAGTAATTGTCCTTTTACACTCCACACCACAATATACTATTCTCCAGACAATAGATTTCTATTCTGCAAGCTGAATTATCATCTGATATATGGATCTGGGAGACAATGTAGTCTAGAGTTAGAGTGTTTACCTGAGATCAGGGAGACCCAGGTTCAAATCCATATTAATCCATGAAGGTCACTGGATGACCTTGGAATATTGCCTCAGTTTTCCTGATTATCATGCTAGCACTTCTCTCCTGTTTTCTAACACAGTGTTCCTTTCACACTGCACTACCTGTAGTGTTTTGGAACTGTGGCTTTTTGACAGATAAACTAGCATCTTGTGCTAGTTCACACCAGTGGGTGTGGTGTTTCATTCACACCAGTTTCATTCACACCAGTGGGTGTGGTGTTACACAACAAAGAATGTCACTGAATAACATTACTACTCTGTGAAAAGAGATTGGCTGCCAAATCTGTGGGTTTTAATATTTGGTTAAAAGGTAAAAAATAAATATGTACAGTAAAAGAAGGAGAATTCCTTGGATGCCTGTATCCATGTTTGGGGCAAGTACTCTTTGGTGAGAGAGCCCATCAGAGATTTAAAATGAAAAATCGTGCAGCAAAGGAAAGTATGGAAATATAGGCTGTTAGACCTTTAAAACACCCCATTCTAAGTTTCTTCCAAAGCTCCCCTCTTCCCTTAGCATAGAAAGAGACCATACATTTGGCAAGTTAAAAATGGTTTACTTACAAACCCTTCAAAGGTCCGATTCACATGCTTTTCCATACGGCATCAAGGAAAGATGAACAGTTTAACAATGGTAAATGTTTCTAAATTATTTGTCTAGAAACATAATAATAATAATAATAATAATAATAATAATAATAATAATAATAACAATAATAATAATAATTTATTTGTACCCCACCCATCTGGCTGAGTTTCCCGAGCCACTCTGGGTGGCTTCCAACAAAGATTAAAAATACATTAAAATGTCACACATTAAAAACTTCCCTAAAAATGGCTTGTTAAAGTCACACAGTCTAAGCTTGGATCATCCTTACTGGAAGGGTTCACATGGTGCAAGTGGGAGAACAAAGAGTTTAGTAACCCCTCCTCTCAAAATAAGGGGGTGTGACCTAGCTAAGCATGGCATGACAGCTTATTCTATGGTCTTAACCCCGTCATGCATTAGTTAGAGTTAAGCTTGTTGGCTATATGAGGCTGGCATATCCCACAAAACAATTCTGGGAAATGGAGCTCTGGGAGAGGTGCAGGGAGTCTCCTTACAAATCTCAGCACCCTTAACATACTTCAGCTCCCAGGATTCAGGGGGCGGGGCGGGCATGATTGTAAAAACTGATATCTAGTGCTTATATGGAGTACATTTGGCCTAGGTGAAAGAATGTCCACTTGTGGAGTTGTATAGTTCAGCTGTCGTGCACACAGATATATACAGACTGTGAACTTGTTGATTGTTACATGTGAATAACTGTTTAGCTTCATGTACACAGATTGTGCAATCATTGAATGCAGTATATGAATACCCAAATGCCTGAACAGAGTGGACTGTGATGTGAACTCTGATCATGCCACTTGCCTGCTGGCCTAAATGCAGGCCAGAGAGGGGTGTGGAATAACTAACCTCTGGTACAAAAGTAATATTTACTTTAACTGACCCACCGCTTTTGCCTCTGGCCATGCCTACCACCTGAAGGTGACCCACAGAAGACTGCCTAGAAGGGAAAGTGGGTCTTGGGTTGAAAATGCTGCTGTTCCCCAGTTTAAAAGAACAGAAACATGTGAGTCATCATAAGTTAGAGGACAGTGTTATCCCTGTGCTTTGATTATCTTCTTGGTTGACTTCGTGCCGAATCATATAAAATGATTACTCTTACTTTTAAAAATAAAAATAAAAATGGATTAAATACATTGTTGCTTATTCATTGTGGCTTGCACAAATTCAGGTCCCTCAATTGTTATTTTCAAGGTTAAACAGCTTTCACAGCAACAATCGAATCACTTTTGCATACTTGAGGGTACAGGGTGACGGAAGGAAATTTCTCATGTTGTGTCAGCGAGCCAGCTTGCCAGCAATAAGCTTCTTCTCACTCCTTCAGGGCAATCCCAGCTCACTGACACCACTTGCAGAACTGAAAATAGCAACCTTTGAAATACTACTGCAGGGGAATGAATTCCAAACAGCTCATATTTTATTGTATTTGTAGATTATGCCTCAACTTTGATGTACAATTTTGCAAGTGTGATTTATCCCTTTCAAATAAGACAATTCATTTGCACATCTGGCTCTTATCACCATTACTTAAACCAGGGATGGGGAACCCATGGCCCTCCAGATGTTTGAACTCCAGCTCCCATTAGCTCCAGCCAGCATGGCTTACAGTCAGGGGTGATGGGTGCTGAAGCAAACAACTTCTGAGTGGATGTGGATGTGGGATAGTTTGTTTAAATGTTAGGGTTCATTATTGTTCCACAGGGTGTGTACCACTTTAAAAGCCAGGATGCATATCCTGACCTAGCTTTTAAAGCTGTGTAGCAGTGTAGCAGGTGCCGATAAGTCACTGTAATTAGCTGTGTCAGCAATTGTGAATGGTATATAATGTGCTGTATGTACCTTACTAAGGGACGCGGGTGGTGCTGTGGGTTAAACCATAGAGCCTAGGACTTGCCGATCAGAAGATCGGCGGTTCAAATCCCCGTGACGGGGTGAGCTCCCGTTGCTCAGTCCCTGCTCCTGCCAACCTAGCAGTTTGAAAGCACGTCAGAGTGCAAGTAGATAAATAGGTACCGCTCCGGCGGGAAGGTAAACCGCGTTTCCGTGTGCTTCTATGGTTCGCCAGAAGCAGCTTAGTCATGCTGGCCACATGACCTGGAAGCTGTACGCCGGCTCCCTCGGCCAATAAAGTGAAATGAGCGCTGCAACCCCAGAGTCAGTCACAAACTGGACCTAATGGTCAGGGGTCCCTTTACCTTTATGTCCCTTACTCTGCCCTCTGGTGGATGGATGGGTGACGATTATAGGTACTATGTAAGATATATATTAGAGGAGTTTTGTTATTAAACCATGCAAAGATATTTTTGTGCCTCTTCAGTGTTTCCATCTGTGTGGTCTACTCTGCACACACTCTGTGGCATGTTCAGATGCCTAATAGTGGAAATTCCCCATCCCTAGCCTGTAAGGCAGCTTCTGCTTGGGGAATATTACAATATACGGTATCTTTATTGTCGTTGTCCCATACAGAACAATGAAATTGAAAAACTACATAAAACTACATAAAACTACATAAAAACTACATAAAACATTCAAAAACCCCTAAAAACTGTGAAACCCCATTTTAAAATACACTATACTATAGAGACCGCTTATGCTGCGTTTAGAACCAGAATTGCATTTGCGTAGAAACTGTTTCTCAGGCGGCTAGTCCTGGCCTTTATAACCCTATACCTTCTTTCAGAAGGCAGAAGCCTATTGGACCTAATCCCATCCAAAATCAGGACCCCCAACCCTATTCCTCAAAAGGGGTTAGCACACACAATTCCTGGATATAAATTGAATCTGCAGCCTCAAGCCAATGGTGCTGTCAACTTCAACATTTCTAGCTGTAGCCATTTTGGCTAAATCCCTTGTTCAGCTTATAGGGGAGTGAATCCAGTTCCCATTTCTTCCCAAAACAGTTGGATCTGCACCACTAAAGTTAATATCAATGAGCCAACAATTCCAAATACCTCCTGCTGTGTTGGTCTCCAGCTCCCATCACCCCAAGCCATCATGGCCAATAGTCAGGGATGATGGGAGCTGGAGCTCAACAATATCTGTAGACCCACAGGTTACACACCCCTGCAGTAGAAGAGCAGATATGCCTTCTAAACTCACTACTTCTGTACAACATTGAAAATGAATGCAGAACATATCTTTACAATAGTGCTTTCCTAAACATTTCCAATTAAGGAACCATCACCCCCTATTCCTAAAACTTCATCTTCATCTGCTTTGTGGCCTTCCACTTCTGTGAAGGTTTCCAGCAAGGCTTGTGTGGTCCTGTAGCTTGAGAATTGGTGTCTTCAGGTTGTAGATTCTGAAGTCTGAGGTCCCGTTTCCCAAGTTTGTAACTTCCTTCAGAATGAGCCTGTCTGACATTATGAGGCATTTGATGGAAACTCAAGTTCCGTTGCTTTCAGTTTATGAGCCATTATATTCCAATGCACTGGCAGCTTTTTAGCAACCTATTGTTTCAATTCCCTATTTAGTATGCATAATGCAACCACACACCTGATGTCCTCAGCAGGCTATGGCAACACCAGTGGAGAAAGGAACAGGGTAAATCACTCAGAATAAGTGACTAATTAATCATAATCTTGATTCTAATAACATACTGTCTCCGTTGGCAGATTTGTTTGTCTTCAATCTCACAGTCTGAGAAATTCTAGTAGTCAGCCAGCCCCCCATGGTTTGCAAATTGACTTTATGGAAGGGAAAGTGAGAGGAAAAGTTTCTGTCTTGTTAGGAAACTTGATTATGGAGGTAATTACTATGGTTTTCTAAGCAAGACTCAGATTAAGGGAGAAAGGGCATGATAACTGGCCATGTTTCCCACTCCAAAAAAAGTTCTTGCCGCTTGGTGAATAATGAGAGCTTGTGTTTTCCATCCAGCAAATCATTCCCTCTCTTGTGACTCTGTCTCTATTACGACCTTAGGCTTAAATTAGGAAAGGCTTATAAATTCAGTTACCTCCTCGGATGAAATAAGGATGTGAAATCTCAGATAGGTGTGAGATGAAGAACAATGCAACTGAAAATTTGTTTCGAAATTACTTTAGACACATTATCAGATTTAAGCACACGAGACAAGCCCTGCTGGATCAGGCCAATGACCCATCTAGTCCAGCATCCTGTTCTTACAGTGGCCAACCAGATGCTTGTTGGGAATCCTCAAGCAAAACGTGACACAAGAGCTCTCCTCTCCTGCATCTCCCAGCAACTGGTATTCAGAAGCATTACTGCCTGCAACTATGGGGGCAGAGCACACCACCATAGCTAGTGGCCATTTATATCCTCCTCGCCCATGAATTTATGCAATCCTTTTTCAAAGCCATCCAAGTTGATGGCCATCTCAGTGTCCTGAGGGAGTGGGTTTCGTAGTTTAACTACACACCATGTTAAAAAGTACTTTCTTTTATCTGTTCTGAATCTTCCATCTCTATTCAGTTACAGAAGACTGCTTTCAAGGTGGTGGTGGGCAGATTCTGTAAAAAAAAAAATGCTTTTAAGAGTATCATTCCAGAAATTAGGGGTGCATTTTGATTTTGCTTAGCCTCTCATACAAGCTTACTGTGTGCTTAACTGCATTGGCGAAATGTGTTCTCTCCCTCTCTGCTTTCAAACACAAGCCCATTAGCTAGTCTACCAGGGAGTAAAAATAAGTTAAGTGAATGGCACTCACAGTTAAAGTCATAACTTTACAATTAGCATCCCACTTTTGCAGGGAAAGAACTACAGAGCACTCTGGCGAAATATACTTTTTGCAGGCTGTGCTTAAGGGAGCTTTTCCAGGAGGGAGGTGGGAGGGGTGAAAATGACTAACACAGCCATTTCAGAAAACCTTATGTACAGTAAGTAATAATTAGTTCTCCATATTATTAACCAGAAGGAGCACTTAAAGTTTTTTGACATACCTAATCTCTGTGCCTGGGGAGCAGTGCGGAACATTTGCATTAAATTATTCCCTTGTTTCCCAAGCCCTGCCTGCCCCTTTCGTATGAGACTTTTGCTGCCAGCATTCTTGAGTCTGGCACCAGCCTGCATATCTTACTGCTAATATAGCTGTCTCCTGCCAGGCACATCAGTGTAGGGTGCATTATAGTACTGCATGACAATAAGGAGAGGAGGAGGAGAACGAGGCCGTATGGATCTGGCGCCGCTTCCTTCAAATTAATGGAGTGACACCAAAGGGCAAAGTGCCCGATGCGTTCCAGGCATGGGCTCTGCCAGGGCACTTGGAGGGAGACAAGGGCAGGAAGGTACAGTCTTGAGGAAGAAGAAGAGCAGCGACAAGGATAATGGAGATATTTCCTTCTCTTGCTGCTCATGGTACAGAGCGTATAGCAGCTTAGTGCACAGGGTTTTAGTAATGTATTCGATGGATTGACATTTGTACAACCTGCTTCCAAGGCTGCCTGGTATGACTGCACTGATGCAACTATTGGTCTAGGATACTATCAGGTGGATTTTCCAATAGCTGACTAAGTTTTATTCCTTGGTTGAGAGAGGGGAGGGGAGGGAATGGGAGAGGGAAAGAGAAGCTTTGCAAAGCTCCTCCATCCTCTTCAAATCAAAAATGGCTAGACTTGTAAATGAAACAAGCTCCACACAGGAAGACATAAGAGGAAAATAAAAAATGGAGAATCTCCTTTGGAGAAACATGGTTGGAGGCAAGGAGAACACAAGGATTTCCCTTTGAGCCTAGGCAGAAGTACTATTTCTTCTTGTGCACTCCTGCATGGAAAAGCAGAGAGTCTGCTGGATCAGGCCAAAGGCCCACCTAGATCAGCACCCTGCTCTCTCTGTGGCCAACTATGGAAAGCCCACAAGCAGGGCCTGAGTGCAATAGTGCCCTCCTGACCTGTGTTCCTCAGCAACTGCTTTTCAGAGGTTGCCATCTCAACAGTAGAGGTAAGACTTAGCCTTCATGGCCTATAGCAATTATAAAATTATAATTATGAGGCATTATTATTATTATTATTAAATTTGTTTGATGCTGAAGACAGGATGGCCTTTAGGTGACTTACAATAAGTTTTAAAGACATACACAGTTATTAAAAATGAACACAGGAGCATAGGAAACTGCCTTAGACTGAGTCAGGCCACTGGCCCCTCTTAATTAGTATTGCATACGCAGCACAGCAGTGCCTCTCTGGGATTTCAGGCAGGGTCTCTCTAAGCCCTACCTGGACATGCCAGAGATTGAACTTGGGACCGCCTGCATACAAAGCAGGTGCCCTACCACTGAGCTATGACCTAAATTTAACAAATCAATCCATAAGTCAACACCAGATTCCACAGGTGTGGGAAACAGGTCTTTTTCAGCACCCAAGGGTGACAAAGTCTTCACACACCTAGACCATTTCCTATCAAATGCCCAGGAGAAGATGAAAGTCTTGACACAGAAAATATGTCAGTTTCAGAAACAGGCAGCATACATTTTTCTTTCTAGTTTAAGATTTATAACTCCGCCTTTCTGTGTTGCAGCTTTTGTTTTACACAATTAGAATTTATTTTTATTTTTTTTACAAATAAAAACTTTTAAAAAGAAAGCCACCATTCATGTGAGGTGGGATTTTAAAGGCCCCTGAATTGACATCTGAGCTAGGCTTGAGAGAACTTTGCCAGTAAGTAAACCTAGTTTTGAATTGACTGTCCAAGTTGAGACACCTTTTCCTCCTGGACTAGACACACCTAACAGATTACACAGCTTGGAAGCAAACTCCCAGCTCAAAGTGTTTAGCTATGGATAAGTCGTGAGCTTGCAAACTAAACACATCCTTACCCTTGACTGTCCATAATAAGTGTGTTTCTTCTATGCAAAAGATAATGTAAACCAAATAACCTTTTAAGCAAAAGCCAGTTCAGCTCAGGCTTATGCTTCATTCTATGGCTCTTCACCTCTGAAATCATACAATGCATTAATATTCAACCCCCAAAGCTTCCTGTACTTGATCCTTTAAGCTCATTAATCCTCCTGCCCTCCTCTAACTTTCAACAAAGAGCAGCACAGAGAATCCATATACATATATGCCCATGGGGGTAGAAATATATAAACCTTTTCCTTCGTGTATGTATTTAAATCCCATAATGAAAGCAATGGGTGCTTATTAGGGCTGTGCACCCAGTCCAGACAAATTCCAGATCCAAACTGAATTGGGCCAATTATCCAGTGTGGGTGAAGGCAGCCCCAGATTGCCCTGGGTCTGACAGGGTCTGTCTGTGGGTGTCAAAGGGTTAGAGAATGGTCCGGCCGTGCGGAGGGTGGGGTAGAGAACAGTGGAGGCAGAGTCTCTGCTTCTATCATCTGCTTTCCTCACTCTCCTCATTACCAACTGCACGTTTAATTAGAGTTTAAAATGCTATTTTTAACTTAGGGGCTGTGGAAAGCAATCAATTGGTCTCAAGCCCTGGATTGGGCCTTGGGTTGGGTTGGGCCCAGATTGGTCCGGGTCAGATCTGGGCCCAATTAAGATCACCAAATCATGTCTGCCACCTTAAAAAGCCAATTGCATGTAAGGTTTACCCTTATGAGCTTTACAAAAGCAAAGTTCCTGTTTGTTATGTAATCCAACCAAGTTGCAAAAGTGGCCATAACTAAGTGATAGAGCAAATGTGTTTCACAAACAAGGTCCCATGTTCAACCCATGGTCTATATATCTCAAACAGCCTCATGCTTGAATTCTAAGAAACATCATTATCGTTTTGAAAAGTTCAGTGTACCACCTTGATTCAAAATGACACCCAGCTGTATCCAAACACGCAAAAACCTGCTTCTGAATCTCTGGAATGATCATGCAAAACTTGGTTGTAATATCTTGAGCAGAGTCCAAATGCAAAGTGAACAAATATATGGTAGGTCAGGTGGAAAATGACGGAGAAGACTGTTCTCTAGCTGAGACCCTGGAAATCTATTGCCCAGCGGTGCTGTGTCATTCTTCTGTCTCTGTTTTCCCCAAAACACCATCACAGTTGTCTATCAGTTAACGGGGAAAATGCCTTTGAAAATTGTCAGAGAAATGTAGCTTAGTGGTAGAGCATCTGTTTTGTATGTAGAAGTCTCTGTTAGTCAGTGCAGACAATACTAAGCTACATGGAGCAGTAGTCTCGCTCAGTATTAGGCAGCTTATTTTGTTCCTAAAGGGCATTCTTCTCTCTCTCTCTCTCTCTCTCTCTCTCTCTCTCTCTCTGTGTGTGTGTGTGTGTTTGAAATTCTCATTGGTAGCGTGCAGGCTTTTAAAAATTGCAGTCAAGAAAGCTCACAGGTTTTATAAGTGTTCCTCTCTCTATTGGTCTAAGCATAGCCACTTCCACAGGTGCCTGCAGTTCCTACCCCTGCCCCTCCACCCAATACATCATCTTCATTATCACTGGAGCATGGGATTATTGGCCTTAGCTTAAGCAGGAAGTTCAGAGGTGTGCAGAGTGGATTTTAGAGAGATGGCAAAGTCTGGTGTGCAGTTCCAGACATCTTCCTACAATCCTTTGCAGATGTTCTGGAAGGGCTAAAAGCATGGCCCATGTGCATCATGAGATCTGTGGCATTGTGGGGGCACCCCGACAGAACATTTGTAATGGGGCTCATAAACATAAATTGCGAAGTGGCTTCCTTGTCTGAGATTGTTCAATGCCAACTTGCTTGGAGCAAGTTGCTGAAGATGTACTGTAATTGTCAATTAAAAGCATTTAATTTCGGTAAAAAGCTACTTTAATAAAAGAGCATTGTCTCATTCCAGATAATTACAGCTTGCATCCAAACTGCATAGAGGGAGGGCAGACAATATTTGACCAGATGCAACTTATGAGAAGTGACACAAAATAGACGCAAAGGACTAAATCGTAGATTCAATTTTTGTTGATTACTAGTTCATATATAATTATGGACTCCAGTGTGCTCTGCTGAATGGCAATTTGCTGCTTGTTGTTGGCCTAACATTAATCATTCTCCTTTTCTGGATCAATTGTGAAAAGTGTTTTTTCCTTTATCTTATGAATGGTTATTTGAGGATTATTTAATAATTTAATCTATTAAAATGGATACAAGTGTTTCTATTTCCCCCATAATTTAACAAATGAAGGCTGCAATCCTTAAAAAGCAGAAGAGAGGCTACTACCCTAACCATGTCTACCCAGAAGCAAGTCCACCCCCAAGCATGCTGATCCTTTCTTCTTATATCTCAGTGGACCTGTTTTGACTCTCAACCTCATCACTGGAGATTGCTGTTTGGAGGTGAACATGTGGTTAGGATAATACTTGGTGATAGCCATGAACCTGCAACCCAGAAGGCCAAGTGCCTTTGGCAAATTCTAATACTAGCAAATGGTTTCTGCCTAGGCCATATAAGTTTTAATAAAATGAGCAAAACATTTCTTAGGGTGGGTGGAAGCAGACTACTTCTTCTCCTTCTCCTCCTTCTTTATATGTGGGATATGACATTCACCCCTGCAGACTAATTCTGGGGAGAAATGTGATTAAGGTTCCAGATAAAATGTGCATATAAGTGCATGTATTAGTGAAAATACCATACAAGCACACATTATATTAAGGGACATTGTTCTGTAAACAATGCACATATTAGGAATAACTGCATTAAAAATGTGTATATTAGGAACAGCTTTGGGTAGTTGGGGCAAGGGCGGATGATTTTAATCACCATAGTAGATTAAGCAATTGTGATATATCGCTTAGTATATTGTGATATGTGTAAGATTTATGTATTGACCCCTTTACACTAATCCCCAGGATGATGAGATGCATTTTATCTCTCTCTCTCTCTCTCCTGATCAGAAAACAACCATCTCTTCCAGGGGGCTAAATGTTGTGCTTCTGCATGTAGCACTCACCAAGGATTCATTTGAGAAAACTTTTAATTTTGTTTTCTGTGCCCAGTGTTCTATAGATATACAGTTTGTAGTCATTTTATTGTCATGGTTCTCTACTTTGTTTCATTTGGTACCTTTCCATATATTTGCACAAAGTTCCTTTTTGAATACTGGTCACTGACCATACCAATTTGTTTCATTGATAAATTGATGATTGATCACAGACATGGATGAAGCACAGGGTCCATCCCCACCCCTTCATCACGATTGTGACACAAGATGTAAATGAAGTACAGTGGTACCTCGGGTTAAGTACTTAATTCGTTCCAGAGGTCTGTTCTTAACCTGAAACTGTTCTTAACCTGAAGCACCACTTTAGCTAATGGGGCCTCCTGCTGCTGCCGCGCCGCCAGAGCCTGATTTCTGTTCTTATCCTGAAGCAAAGTTCTTAACCTGAAGCACTATTTCTGGATTATCGGAGTCTGTAACCTGAAGTGTATGTAACCTGAAGTGTATGTAACCTGAGGTACCGCTGTACCAGGATACACTGACCACAGATCAGGTTCACTATGTGAAGTTTGGCCCAAACTAGCTTGCTGACTTTCAAAAGCCATCAATATGCCTAGCTCCAACAGAATTGCCCAATGCCCTTTTAAAAAACCATTGCTTGAAGAGCTAAGTAGTGCTTTAAACAGCTGTGTAATTGTGCCTCATGACAAGTCCAACCAGTTCATTCAGAAGCGAAGTCTTTAAAAGCCAAGGATGCACCATTTAGATCGTACCCTTAAAGCACAACCTGCCAGCACAGAACTGTGCGAGATGAATGGTGCCAGGCTGACTCCTGGATGTTTCCATTGTGTCGTCCCCCAACAAGATGTGGATATGGACAGAGGAGGAGGTGGAAAGTACAGATGCAGTAGAAATCTCTAATCGATAACTTTCTTCCTGGAGAGGGTTTTGCATTTTGGTTTGTGGTGCCCATCATTTCAGTCTGCTATAATGCCAGACTGAAATGATACTACCTCATAGAGTGCCATTCACCAAAAAACGGCAGCTATTACAGAATTGCTGTTTTTTAAAGAGGTGGAAATACAGAAGAGCATGAACCAATGCATCAAATCAGGAGGAAAATTGTAGGCTATTTTCAGTTTCAGGGCTCCATCCCTCAATTTGCAGTGTCATCAGCTTGGCCTTACTTATGGTGTTTAGAGTTACAGTAGGAAGGGGAGAAAAAGAGCAGCAGGGGACCTGGCTGAAAAAGCCAGAGAGATCATTAGTTCAATTGGGAGGGGGAGAGCACAGAAAATGAACTGCGGGAGAGAACGATGGGGTGTCCAACAGAAAGTAGGATATGGTGAGATATTTTCCTAACCCTGCTAACTAAGAGGTTAGAATTGTGGAAAATAGGAAGTTGCTTTCATTCTGAGTCAAGCTCTTTGGTTTTTCTAGCTCAGCTCCGTCTACACTGACTGGCAGCAGTTGCCCAATGTTTTCTGCCCCTTCCTGGAGATGACAGGGCTTGAACTTCTGCATGTCAAGCCCTTGAGCTATGTACCTTCTGGAATGGAAGCAAGAGAAAGAGAAAGGTCTAAAATTTTGCTTGCTTATAGTCATCCCCATCCTTCCAGTGGATAACAGTGAAACAGAGAGTGCAGCTGGAGCCTACTGGAGGTCACAAGAACATAAGGAGATCCCTGCTGGATCAGACCAAAGGTCCATTGAGTCAGGGATCCTGTTCCCAAAGTGGTCAAGCAGTTGCCCATTAAAAGCCCACAAAGAGGCCCATCTGCTCTCCAAACCAGCTGGAAGTCAGAGACACATCGCCTCCAATACTGGAGGCAAACATAGCCATCAAATCTCATAGCAACTTACCCCCATAGATCCTCTGTTGAAGCCATCCAAATTGGTTGCTATCACCACATCTTGCAGGAATGAATTCTATAGTTTAGCTCTGCACTATTATTGTGCTTTGATTTGTGGAGATCCAGGTCCCAGAACATTCTGTTCTGTTACTGGCAA
Source organism: Podarcis vaucheri (assembly GCF_965113315.1). Taxonomy (NCBI): domain Eukaryota; kingdom Metazoa; phylum Chordata; class Lepidosauria; order Squamata; family Lacertidae; genus Podarcis; species Podarcis vaucheri. The sequence goes on from NC_138765.1 coordinate 57,997,835, forward strand.
AACGTTTGTGTATGACAGGAAGGGGGACATTGCTTTATTCCCAATGACAAAAGTGAATGATGGAGGCTCTGTGTTCTGCTTCATGGTTTCCCCTTGGAAAACATGTGCTTTCCTTTCTGAACCTTTGCTCTTCATTTACTTCCTGGTCCTCTCTGAATATTACCGGTAGTTTCTTCTTCTCCCTCCCTTAGTGTTTTACTGCTGTGCTACCTCAGGGTTATTGGGTTGACTGTTTATTTCATGGTCCCTTCTTAGAAGATGAGACTGATCTCAATTATTCAGTCTGGAGAAATTTTCTCCCTGACACAGTTTTCCCTTGGCACTTGTAAGCAAAGCATAGACATGAAAAGGAAGAACTTAGCCGACATTGATTCTATCAGTATTCTATGTGGTTTGCATTTCAGCTATTGAGACCTGACTAATATTCTAATGGATATAATAATTTCCCACTCTTTTGGAGAGTGTTTTGCCTATATGCAGAAATGGCAGCATGCACAAGTTGTGCATCATTTCCTGATCTACCCTTTGCTTGTTACATGCGGCACTGTTTCTGGAGGAAGGTTGTTTTCTCCAGCTCTGGAAGGTAGGACCTGAATCAATGAATTCAAGTTACAAGAAAGTAGATTCTGAATAAGCATCAGGAATAACTGTCTGACAGCAAGAGGTTTCTAAGCAGAAGTTGGCTGGCCATCTGTCATGTATGATCTAGCTGAGGTTCCTTCATTGCAGAGGGTTGCTCTAGATGGCCCTCAGGGTCCCTCCCAACTCTACAATTCTATGATTCATTTGCCATCAAAAGCAGAGTTACTCATCTCACTGTCTGCTGTGGTGAAATTACATAACTTGTGCAATTTATGCAATTAGGTTGCCTAAATTGCATAATTAATTAATTATGTATGTTACATTATTATTATGTTATTCTACCCCATTCAGTTCAGTGCAAAGGAAACATAATGCAAATAAGGTAAAACAAAACAAAACCACCTCATAGTGAATTACATCTGCAGACCAAAAACAACAGTTAATACCAATTGTATTCCACTGGATTGATTTCCATTCCAGCCATGGGACAAATAAGTGAACATAGGCAATTTCTGAACAGAACAGTTTTCCCTAGTATAATGCATTTCTGTATGTTGTTTCAACAAATGCATAATTTGCATGCACTCTTTGCTCCTAATATATGCAATTTTTGTACATGTTGCTTTCAGAGAAGGTTAAATTCGAAGGATGGCTGTATCTCATTTTGCATGTTGTTTCAGAAAGTGCAAATTAGGTAGGTTCACCTACAAATGCAAAATTAATTGAATTTTTCCCCTGACCCAAGTGAAGAATGAAAGGGCCAAACAGTTTTCAAAGAGCAAACCACCTGTCCCACCTGTTGTTCTTTGTACTGTCATTCATTCTCTGCTCCTTCCCCTTACAAGTTATTCTCATTGTTTCTTTGTTTCCTTCCGCTACACCACTCTTTGCTTCTGGTTGAGGGCAAAATTTTGGGGAAAGAACAGTTTGTAGAAGTTTTGCCAGCATCTGCAACTCAGGACTCTTAAGTCCGTGTGGTTTAGAAGACATTTTGCATAGGACTGTGTCTGGTGCAAGCTTTACTGATAGCTCTCATTAGCTCTCCAGGGGTTGTACACATGATTTTTGAAACCAGTCATCGCATTATTAATTTGCATAAAACCGACCATCTTCTGCTGCTGTTTTCCTTCACACATTTGGGGTTGGAAACGTGGAACAATGTACTTTCACATTTCTGCAACAGAAATGTGTGAACCACTGGGAAGCTGTAATTTTTTTTCTTTAAGCTCTATCTGTCTGCGATCTTCCCCCTCTACTACCACCAAGAGTTAAGCTATACCCGATGAAATTATAGCTTTGGGTCTTGAAAAGCACCTCCCTTACAACATAGCTACCAGATCTGTGATTTACCATTTCATTAACCAAAAATAAAAAATAATAGTCCTTTCTGGACAGCCAAAGAGGGTTGGATTATTGCAATTTACAGCTTTGTCTTAAAATCTTTACAAGGTAAGTCCTCAGCAGGAGAGGCAGATTTTTATTTTTTATTTTTGTATTCACCTGACCTGCCAGCTATTTTTTAAGGCCCCTCTGTTCATTTCTAAGAAGCCAGACTGCCTAACTCCAAAGAAGAAAACTTTGCAACAGCCTCATGTTTCACAATGTTCAAAGTAGGTATTCACCATGGCTACATAAAAAGTGCCTTGAGGAAGCTCTGGTGCAGCTGCCTATTAAATGTTTCTTCTTAGACAATAAGAATGTCAAGGGCAGCTCCTACAAAGCTGGAGTGGTAGAGAATAAGGTGAAGGCTGGGCAGGGCAGAAGCAAACAAGCACAGGGGCATGATTGCCTTCTTTGAAGAGAAGGGCTGCATCTCAGTGATCCTGACAGAGCAGCAACTGTACATATGAAAGGTCCTGGGTTCAATCCCCATCCGGGCTGTGAAATGCTCATGTATGAAACATGAAGAGCTGCTTCCAGTCTTTGTTGATACTCTGGAGCTAGATGGATGGTGGTATAAATGGCACCTCTGTTCCTATGCTTAGAATGGTAAAGAAGCTCAGCCTGAAAGCTTTTGTAGCAATTTGGCAATATAGGTGATCCAACGTCTTAGTGTTAAGAGATACCCTTGCTGGTCATGCTCGTTTCTTTGCAGTTTTCTCCATCAGCAAAAAGCTGATTGATTCCCTGTCTTGCATATCTCCAATTCAAGGACCATCTGCAGATGACAAAATCCACTATGCGCCTCCACTATTTGCCCATTAATATTTGGCAAAGAAAGAAATTAATTAATTCTCCTCTTGTTTTGATTTAAATGGCAGTGAATAAGCTGTCACCTCTTGATTAAGATTTATTGGCAATCAGGATGAGACCTATTGGTCTTCAGTGAAACTCTGGAAAGGAATCTAAGTCATAGAACCCAGGGCATGGGATGAAGGCACATGAGGCAATAACCTTGGCAAAGCTAAGTAGGTCTGAATCAGTGCCTGGGAGTCCCCATCTGAGAACCCTGTTCTTGCTGCCTTGAGTTCCAGCATGGAAGAAACAGTGAATACATGAAACCAGTGCCTACCTAGATTTAGAATCACTGCCCCTGAGAAATTCACTAGTCCCATAAACTATTCTTATCTTCCTTTGAAACTTACACTCATTTGCAGGACCTCCAAATTCCCTTTGAAATTTGCTTTAAGGGATAATGATTCATTTGTCTGGATGTGTCAGTGTGTGTAGAAACTAGCCCATGGCACAGAGATCAAATTTGCATTTGTTGCCCCAAATTTGCCTGTGACCCTGCCCCCTGGCAAGTGGTGCCCCCATGGGTTGTCCTAAGAATGTGACCCCGGACTGAAAAAGTCCCCCACACTTGCATCATAGGGTGAGTTGCCTTGTAGAGTTATTGTCAGAAACTTGCATATTCTCTGAGTCTTCTGTCCCCTGTCACAATAGCCATGAGGACAAAAGGAACTCGTGTCTGAGCAGCTTGTGGGCACTTAGTGGCCTTGCTGCCATTCATTTTAAACCCTTTATTTCACGAGGTGCGCCTGCTGTGTTCATCATAATAGGCTAATGCTTTCCTGGTTTTAATTTCGGTCAGTCCCTTGGTCTAATTGAGGTTCTTTGCACTTTCTTTGATTGTAATAATGCAAAGCTTTGCTTAAGCTCAGTTATTCCAGTGATGCCTTGCGACTCAAATTGCGCTCGGCAAGCGTGGCGCGCGTGACTGTGGGGAAGAGACAAAAGCGGAATCTTTCCGAAACCCAAGACACATGTTTTTGAATGATAAGCCATGTCCGTACTTTTGTTTCTGAATCAAATGATATATTTTGGAGGGAAAGAAAGAAAGAAAAAGGGATTTACAACAACTGAAAACTCTAAGACCTTCATCCTGGGGGAGTGACTGCAGTGAGCACAATTAACTCTGGATAAAGGGTGGCTTTGTACAGCGCATCTCAGATGTGAATATTTTTTCCCCATAATTGAAATTGGAACAGGGGGACTTTTTACAGCCCTTGATGGGAAGGCAGAGCAGTAAGAACAAGACACTATTGTTTCAATTTATTGTGCCCTACAAGTGACTTTTTTGACTTTGGTGTATGCAAAAGTCATGAAAATCTACCACCACCACCCCAGCTGTATGAAATTCTACTGCTCCCTTAAATGATTCTGCCTTAAAGCGGCTTAAGGTTGCATGAATAGAATCATCGTTTCTGTGTGACAGGGAATAATGATGCCACTTTGTGCTATGCTAGTTACTCCTCATCTGGAATACTCCTGTCAGTTTTGGGCACTGCAGTTTAAGAATGATATAGATCAGATATTAGGAACTTCTTGCCCTCCAGGTGTTGTCTGACTCCATCATCAGCCCCACCTAGCACAGCCAGTGTTCAGGAACACTGAAAGCTGTCCAGTAACATCCGGAGGCATCCCCTCACATAGTGCCCTCCAGATGTTTTAGACACCAACTCCCATCAATCCTGATCATTGTACTGAGGCAGATGGGAATTGGAATCTGAAGCATCTGGCCCTCACTGCCATCAGTCTCATCCAGCATCTCCAATTCTTAAGGGTGACGGGATACATAGCCCTGAAATATCAGGAAGTTCCCACTGCGATGTAGGGGGGAAATCCCTGGGGAGGAAAAGACACAGGCAGCTGTGGGGAGGCAGGGACTGATCCATGGGGTAAGACCTACCGTGAATGAGTTCCTGTACACATTAGAGCTGGGGTTTGGTCGGCAGCTTTCCCCAGCCCTAGCTGGAGATGTTGGGGATTGGACCTGAGACAACCTGCATGGTCTATGGTCCTTCCCCCAGCATCAAGAGGATGGATTGCATTCTGAGCCATTTGGCCACAAAAACCTTATTGTAGCCTGGGCACTGACTGCAATCCCTGGTGTTTGAGGTTCTGTTTCAATCTGTGGCCTTTTTATTGAGGTTAGGAATTCAACATAGTTGTTTTTTTAATATTGATGCTAGCAATTAAAAGTAGCTTCCTGCTTCAGGAAGTGGGAAGCACTGATGGAGCAAATGTGTGTTTTAAATAATTCAAAATTGCAGAGTGTGGCACAAAACCAACCTCCTTCCACTTTCAAATGGAAGCTTTTTGTTAAGGGGAGGCGGAAAGGAGGCCCTTGGAAAGAAAACCAAATTATTTCATGCCCAGCCATCACAGCTCCCCTCCTCAAACAATTTCTGGGCTGAGCACGGTTGGAGGGACAAAAATGAAAAGAGTGCTTCAGTAATTTTAAATTGCTATGTGTGATTGAAATTACTGGATGTCAGTATGTTTCTCACACATTGCTATTTGTTCTTGTTTACAAGTGAAGATAAGTAGATTTTCTCTGTGGTACAGCTTTAAATGTGTCAAATCTACCTATTTACCGTGGTACCTCAGGTTAAGTACTTAATTTGTTCTGGAGGTCCGTACTTAACCTGAAACTGTTCTTAACCTGAAGCACCACTTTAGCTAATGGGGCTGGAGCACAATTTCTGTTCTCATCCTGAAGCAAAGTTCTTAACCTGAAGCACTATTTCTGGGTTAGTGGAGTCTGTAACCTGAAGCGTATGTCACCTGAAGTGTATGTAACCTGAGGTACCACTGTACTGGCCAAGAAATTTTTCACTTCCACACAATAAAAATAATAGCTGTGCTTGCACTACCCCTGTAGTCTACGTAACACCAAAGGTTGTCTTACAGGAGTTGGTCCCACCATCACCATGCAAACGGGGGGGGGGGACTAGACTAAGACTCTTCTCTCCCTCAACCCCCCATAACCTGAATTAGTATGTTAGATACTCAAAAACGTAAGAAAAGGCTGCTGGATCAAGTCAATGGGTCATCTAGCCCAGCATCCCATTCTCTCAATGGCCAACCAGATGCCTGTAGGACACCCACAAGAGCACTCTCCCCTCCTGTAGTTCCCAGCAAATGGTTTTCAGAACCATTTCTGCCTCTGACCATGGAAGTAGAACATGAGCAGCATGGCTAGTAGCCATTGATAGCCTTCAGCTATTGATAGCCATGCTTTTAAAATTTTAAAGCCATGGAAGTTGGTGGCCATCTTTTCCTCCTGTAGGAGCAAGGTCCATAGTTGTATGAAGAAATGCTTTTATTTATTTTTATCTGGCCTGAATCTACCAACATTCATCTTCATTGGACGTCCATGAATCCGAGCGTTAGGAGAGAGATAGACAAACTTTTCTCCATCTACTTTATCCGTGGCATGAATAATTTTATAAACTTCAATAATGTCACTCGCCTCTTTTCTAAACTAAAAAGTTTCAAATTCTTCAACCATTCCTCATAGAGGAGTCACCCCCTTGATCATTTTTGGTTGCCTTTTTCTTTATCTCATTCAGGTGTTTCTCATTCTGTTGTATGTGAACACTGAGCTTGTTAGATTCAAGCTTTATCCGACCAGAGCTGGGGTGACAATGCTGTGGTCCTCTGTATGTTGTTGAACTCCAACCCCCACCAGCAACAGCCAGTATGGCCAATGGTCAAGTATGATGGGCACTGTCATTCAGCCACACCTGGAGGCCTACAGCTTCTCCTTGCAAGCCTTAGGTTAGTGATACTGTAGAGCACCCTTCAGTTTAGGGCTTTATGAGGAAAGGAATTGGATGAGGAATTGGAGGCTCTCCAGATGTCTCTGGACTTCAAATCCCATCAATCCCTTCAAATCCCATCAATCCCTTCAAATCCCATCAAATCCCTCCAGATGTCTCTGGACTTCAAATCCCATCACCCCTGACCACTGGCCATTCTGTCTGGGCCTGAAGGGAGTTGCAGTTCATATTTTTACATTTCTTTAACACCATCCTGAGTAATACAGGTGTAACAGGTATCACAGATCAGTAAGACAAGTGGAATAAAAAGCTGAAAAGGAGTCATGGGTTGTTGGTTTCCCATAACAGATATATATCAGGCGACACTTTTAAGTGGTGGCTGTTTCTTCCTTGAGAAGTAGTTTATTTGGCAGTAAATACATTTGTGGAGAGAAAGGGAAAAAATAACAGTTTTTGTCCCTAGCAAATATATATTTATAGAAGATAGCATAATTCCAGCAGAATGTATGCTAAGAGTTTATGGATCATTAGGAACACTTTTGCTGCTTTGGGAGCATTTCAACATATAATGTATGGTTGGATGGTGGGAGGCACCAGCTGAGGACTCCCTAGGGAAGAAGATTCAGAGCCAGGGAATTGGTGGTGGGATGACAATGAGTGATCAGAGGGAGCAAACTGGGGGGGGGGAGATGTCAGAAGCAGAAGAGGGGACAGGGTTTAGTGATCAGGAAGAGGCTGTGGCAGAGCACCATTCAGACTCTGAGGAAAAACCGAGGGTTGGGCAGAAGTGGGGCCAGGTGGCAGAGAGACTGACTATGGAAGAAGACTATGGAAGAAATCTCCCTCTCCTACTTAGAATCATAGAATCATAGAATCATAGAGTTGGAAGAGATCACAAGGGCCATCAAGTCCAACCCCCTGCCAAGCAGGAAACACCATCAGAGCACTCCTGACATATGGTTGTCAAGCCTCTGCTTAAAGACCTCCAAAGAAGAAGACTCCACCACACTCCTTGGCAGCAAATTCCACTGTCAAACAGCTCTTACTGTCAGGAAGTTCTTCCTAATGTTTAGGTGGAATCTTCTTTCTTGTAGTTTGAATCCATTGCTCCATGTCCGCTTCTCTGGAGCAGCAGAAAACAACCTTTCTCCCTCCTCTATGTGACATCCTTTTATATATTTGAACATGGCTATCCTATCACCCCTTAACCTCCTCTTCTCCAGGCTAAACATGCCCAGCTCCCCTCCCCCCGGTCTCCTACATCACACAGTGAAATGAAACAGGCAGAGCGGGGGGGAGGGGGGCTGTGTGCACACACAGCCTGAGACTGCATGTGAAAGACCTTGGAGAGGAGGAGTTGCAGTGGGCACTGGGAAGAGTTGCTGGGGCCATGAGGCCAGAGCTGTGGATTGTTTCCTTGAATAGAGAGTTAACTTCACTCCAGCCCTGACACATAAGGTGGTTTGGAAGGTAAAATACTTTTATGGTTTGGATGCTTTTCCAAAAAATACAAGTTGGAACAGGATCTGTTGAATACATACCTGAAGTATGTCTGCTTTCCTCTTATTTGTTTGGGAAATCGTATACTGTCCACACATTTTGGTATATATATGGTTATTTGTCTCACTGTGTATACAGTGGTACCTCGGGTTACATACGCTTCAGGTTACAGACTCCACTAATCCAGAAATAGTACCTCGGGTTAACTTTGCTTCAGGATGAGAACAGAAATCGTGCAGCAGCGGCGCAGCAGCAGCAGCAGGAGGCCCCATTAGCTAAAGTTAAGAACAGGTTAAAAACAGTTTCAGGTTAAGAACAGACCTCCAGAACAAATTACTATATTTTTCGCTCTATAAGACACACTTTTTCCCTCCTAAAAAGTAAGGGGAAATGTGTGTGCATCTTATGGAGCGAATGCATGCTGCACAGCTCTCTCAGAAGCCAGAACAGCAAGAGGGATCGCTGCACTGCGCTCCCTCTTGCTCTTCTAGCTTCTGGCTTAGCCGCGTGAAGCCTCTTCAGGGCACGGGGAGCCTTCATCCCGCTGCCCTGAAGAAGCTTTGCGCAGCTATCCCAGAAGCCAGCACAGCAAGTCTCCTGGTACTGTTGAATGTATCAGACTAATTTTTTTAAGGAGGGGGCAGTCATAGGTGAACCCTGTAAGGATGTGGGGACCTGGCAGCTGCCCATGGATGTGACCTGAAATACATCCATACCATAAGCTGGTATCTAAGAGAGAAGATACCAGAGAAGCCAGCAAGTTTAAATCTAGCTTGATTTCAGGTTAAACCTCTGAATCACCAAAACAATTTACAGAATTTTTTTTTCTAATCTGATTTTTTTTCCCCTCCAGCCGGTACATAGAAATTCCATATGCATATGTAGTTTTGCCACACTACTGATGTGTGGAAGAGCCAAAGTCAATTTTCTGATAGGGTGGTGATTCATGTTGCTCCAGGAGGAGGGTGAGTTTTCATTGAAATCACTGCTAAAAATGAATTTATCCCACCACATGTTAATAGTGCTTTTAATGCAATCTGTTCCCCTATGCTAGAGAAAGATGCACCCCCCCAATCTTCCAGCTATGTCAGTCATGCTCTGGTCTTTATCCCTGTGTGAAGCAATGGAGGATAATCTAAACTATTTTTTCCATTAGAGTGTTGACTCTAACAGAGCAAGATTTCAATTTTTCACATGCAAAAACTTTCTTCGGGACTCTTAATGCATTTGAGGTCAACAGTAGCTCCTTTGTACATAAAAAAAAAAAGTGTTCTGCTGGTGCTTCTTACTTTTATTTTATTTTTTAGAAAAGGCAAGTAATTACAACAGAGGGTTATGGACCAAGGTCTTGGTTGCATATTTGTGAACTAATTAATTTATGGCAGGTATAGTTCTCTTTCCCCTCTTTTTTTGGTTTGCCTATTAAGTGTTTATCTTTAACGGTTTGCTTCTACTTCTAATGGGTTTTGCTCCTGCAAAAAGGTCATTCCTGATGCAATGTCATAGTTGCCACTAGGAGATAGTAAGCATTAGAGCTTTTGCTTTATTATAATGCACACAAAAAATGTTCAGCTGTTGTGCTGAATGACTTCCCACGTTCTTTCTGAAGAAGAGCTGGGGCGAGGGGATGAGGGTGATGGTGATGATACTTAATAGTATGCAAATATTAATAAAACCAAATTGAATTTAATAATATTTAAAAATGAGGAAGAACTGTAGCTCTGTGGCAGAGAATCTGTTTTGCTTGCCGAAGGTCCCAGGTTGAATCCCTGACCTCTCCAGATCGGGTTGGGAGAGATCCCAGCCTGAAACCGTCAGCCATAGAATCATAGAATAATAGAGTTGGAAGGCTACTCTGAAGGTCATCTAGTCCAATCCCTAAAATGCAGGAATTTGCAGGTATGGGGATTGAACTCACAATCTTGACGTTATCAGCACCAAACTCTAACCAACTGGGCTAACTACCAGTTTTAACAGTATAAGGCATCTTTCTTTGCTCCGTAGGGCCTTGGTGTTGTGAGTTACTCCAGTATATTTGCACTGATTTAGCCAGAAAATCGGGTGACGGAAGGCAGCTCCAAACACACACACAAACATCAATCTTAGTGAGTCATTGTCTAGAATAATGACTGCATACTCTTCTATGTAGCACAAATTAAAGCTCTGGAAGCTGGAAGTATCAGCCTTAGAGAAACCACATGGGAAGTAGATTCCCAAAGTTTCTCCAATGGTTACAGTCCTGCTCTGCCCACAACAAAGAGGAGAATAGAGAATTTTTGGGTAACGTCATGTAAAGGACTGCATCTCATTTTTAAAAAACACAAACCTGTGGGTGAAGAGTGCAGGGCTATGCCTAAGCCATGTTCCTTGCATTGCAAAAGACACTGACCTGATCTTCAGCCTTAGTGACAGCAGCCAAGAATAGGGTGTCCAAGTAGGGTAGCCCTCTAACTTGAAAGGTTGCCATAAGGGACAGTTGTCTGATGGCATCATCTATTTGAAGGATGTGTAGTCCAAATCTGGTTTAGAGAAAAGGAACCATCAGAGTGCAGATTTGGGGGGGGGGCTTGAAGTTGTGTACCAATAGTTCACTTCTGCAAAGGAGATCAGTGCAGGGACACTTTCCCACTATGACGATATGGACTGAATTTCTATTTAATTTTCAGGTATCATTTCCAAATGTCCTTCTATACATATAAACCTGCACATGCAAATTTTATGAAAATATGTCTGTTTTGATGCATTTCCCTTTTTTTGCTGAAGCGTAAAGAGTTAAAACATGTTAAAGGCTGTAAAATTAAGTCTTAGTTGAGTCTCTATACCAGCTACTTTGTGGAAATTTTTGTAGGTGGGAAACTTGATGCTTTGGTGCTGGGAAATGAACTTCCTGGGTACCCTACAAGACTGCAATTATAGGAAAGGGGATAAAAAAACTGTTAATGTCCCTTTGTGCCATAAAATCCAAAGAGAGTAGTTAGATAGGCCTCATAAAATGTGTGTGTGTGCGCGTGTATTGTAAATGTGATATGCATAATGAATGGTTGGATAAATTCCACTTTCTCTCTTCCAGTTAGGCAGGGTAATATTAAACAATTAAAACCCTTCAGATGTCCATTAGTACTTTAGTCTATTTTTTGTCATTTCAAATAAGTTTTTAATGGTAATAGATGCCTACAGTATTCTCTTCATTATGCATAGATTTCCAGAAAGGTAATACCGGTAATTTTCATCTAAACGTTTTGTGATGGAGCACAAATTAACTTCTGAGCCAACACAGTTATTTTCAAAGATTGTTGGGCATGATTTTTTAAATTCCTCTGCAGATTTTGAAAGACCCACTGGTATGATCTAAAGTTAGTAACATCTCTCTAATACAGTGGCTTTGATTTCAGTGAGATACCTTGGACATATGTGGCTTCAGGGTTATTTTATCAAGTCATGAATACATGGTATAAAATAATGGTACGCCCCTGGATGTTAATACTGCAGAACAGTGCACAGAAGAATGTTATTTCAGTTGCTGAAATGTGATTAATGTTTCTCAGGAAGTATACCTGGACGTCTTCTGCTGCTGTGTTGTGTTATTCTAACTGCATTGCTTTTGGTGTATATTTCACATTGACTTTTTGTTTTATGTACACTGCTGTTATATTTGTGTGAGCAGCTTATTTTAAATTATTTTAAATAAAATAAATAATACATATTTGTGTTCCCATTTCATACATAGGAAATAAGAGCTACTAACTGGCTATGTAGTCTTATCACTACAAAACCAATGATGCAGTCAGCTAAATAGGCAAACAAAAGCATTGAAGGGCCTGCAAATGAAATTCCCTGTAGCAAAGGCACTGTCAGTTGAAGCAGATCTATCCAAAATCCAAAATGGCAGGACAAATGTCCCACAAATCTGTCATAATGGGTCTTGAGTTCCAGATGGAGCTCTTTGGGGAATTTTGCACATGTAGTGCAGACACCTGCTTAAAAGTGTGATCCTCACAATGTGCTTCTTATAACTGACTTAAGTTTTAGATGGCTCCTCAAGCATATCTGTCTGTCACTAAATCACCTTCTTAATGGTCCACTGTCAGGTTTTCCTGTCTTTGACTATCCTGTGTGTGATAAAACAAGATTATAATAAACACATCATTTCTTTTATGAGTCCTTTTTCTTATAAAATTTTCCCTGGCGCTATATGGCTCATCTAAAGAGATTGTCATGTTCCAATTCCAGTTAATGGAAGCCTATTGCTGCCATACCTTTTTAGTGGGAAGAGAGCTTGGAATTCATATGAGCCAATAAAGTTCCCGTAATTTGCATTTTCATAACCCACCTTTCAGTGTTCCAAGTGTGACTTTCACTCTTAGGACAGAGCCTGGCTGTAAAAAGGAAAGGAAAGGCCCTTTAAAGGAATATTTGTCATCTCAGAAGGATCTTGCTGCCAAATCTTAATAGCATTTCTCACAAAAATGACTTCAATTCACTATCTGATGTGGAAGCAACACCGTAGAGGTTATGAAGAGAAGTTTCTTGAATTATCACTGGGTTGTTGGGTGTCTTTTTCCTCTCTCTCTAAAAAAGAAAGGAAATGTGGAAGAGGATTAAATTCTATGCACACAAATCCAGCGGCCCACCACAACTCAATGCACACACAGCATTGCATGGAACTGTTGACTGGTAAAATATGATCACTGCAGCTTTTGTAGCCTGCCATGGCCAGACCTTTGATGCTTTATCACTCAACAGCTGTCCATCAAAACTGGCATAAATAATGTGGGCAGGTGGGACAGCGGTTGCAGCAAAGCAGATCTATGACTTCTGAGCATGTTCCCCCCGGGGTTGCCAATCATGTGGGGGAGGAGGGACGAATCCATCTATTTCCATGACAGGGAAGGATGTGTGAGTGTGAAGAAACTGCAAAGTAAAACTCACGTTCATTGTCCAGTTTTGCATCTGGACTTGACCACCACTTGAATGTGGCCCCAGAATGTGGCCCCAGAAGGCTGCTGAGATTATGTCAGGGACTGGCAGAGCTCTGAGGAGCGGGTAGAAGAGGTACCAGGGTCAGAGGTGGATCCATGGGAAGTGAGTAGCGATTTATGGGGTTTTGTGACTCCCGTGTGGCAGGAGCCAGAACTGGGTAGGGAGGGTAGGGAGGGGTGTGAGCAATTGGAGATGGGGAAGGAAAGACACGGCACAGTAGGTGGAGGGGGAGACGGTGCCTGAAGGGAGACAGCTGGCAGACTCCCCTCCATCCTCGCCCACACTGTCCCCCAGGACCAGAAGAGCCTTGAAGAGGAAGGCACAGCAACAACTTCCGTGATAGAAAAATCACAAGTTGCTTGCACTCTCACTGTCAGACAAAGGTACTTAAATTTGTGTGTGGAAATGATTCCACCATTACTCCAGCAGTCTACCTCAGAGTGCAAGCCCAGGGAGGGGCACCAGCTACAGTACCAAGCCACTAGAAGCATGTGTGCGCGCATGCTTAGTGCACCTCAGGAAGTTCATGCTTTGTCAGTAAAGAATTAAAACTGCTGGCCATTTGCCCTCCTTGTGTGCTCAGGACATACAGTCATACCTTGGGTTATGAATGCTGCGGGTTGTGCGTTTTTGGGTTACAGGCTGCGCTGAACCCAGAAGTACCAAAACGGGTTACTTCTGAGTTTCGGCGCATACACAGAAGTGCCAAATGATGTCATGTGCATGTGCAGACACGGCGCTTCAGGCTGCAAATGCTGTGGGTTGCAAACGTGCCTTCTTCATGGATCACGTTCGCAACCCGAGGTATGACTGTACAGCAATGTAGCCCTCAGGCTTCAACAGGCTCCCCAACCATGGAGAAGACAATGTTTGTCTACAGTGGAGGCTGTTCCATTTAGGTGAATGGGGCACTGCCCCACCAAGCTCCAGTTCCCCCTCAGCAAGTCCCCATAGGCCTACCTTCTTACATACAACCAATCAGGGGTCGGGCACTGCTGGTCAGCTTCCACCTTCTTAATGTTGCCTTTGGAAAACTCAACAGGAAGGAGGATGGGGACAAAGCTAGAATTAGTTTGCACTGCCTATCATTGGCTTCCTGGCTCCACCTACTTTTGGCCTCTCTGCTTTCTGCATCATGAGTCCCAATGGGCAACAAGACACTACTGGTTGGTTAGCTGGGCCAGTGACCTATCTCAGGATATGGCATTTTCTACATTCCTGGCATTGAGGACAGAAAGTTACCTAACTTTCTCCATTGACTGTGCTCAGGTGTTTGGGTTTTTTGAACAGTTTCTTCGCACAATGAGCCCTGTGTTGCATTAATAATCCCAGCCAAAAATTCATGCTGGCAGATGGCTGGGTGCACCACTGGAGCCCCGCTTAAGATGATTTTGAGGGCTGAACTGGTGCTTAAGTTATGGGCGGCCATCTAATTGCCACCCGGATGTGCTGAGACACTTTCAGCTTTCGAAATGAAATTAGCAGTCTGGAGCTTATGGCTTTATGATCTAATGCCCCTGAAGGTGATAAATAATGGAGAAGAGTTACAGTGGAACAAGTTGAGAAAATGATTTCTAAACCTGAAATTGCCCAATCTATTTTGATGACATTGAGACCAGCTAGTTGGAAATTAATTTTATGTTCTGTGCAGCAGCTTGTTTCAGAGGCTATCTCCCTGCTGTTAAGAAACTCTCTGGAATGCCTCTGGAGGGGGAAAGAAAGGAATAAAGAAAGAAAAGAGAGGAGGAGAAATGAGTCCATAAACTGATTTTTTGATGGACGGGATTTGCTAGCTTTTTTGAGCAAAACTCTGTCCCTACTTAATACTTGCAGGATCAGAAGAAGTTCAACAAGTGCAGCATGTTGTGCAACATGATTATCCTGTGATGGAAGGAAGTTTCACTTCCTGAATCTTTGCCACCATTAGATCAACAGTTGTGAGTTATGGCGAATTATTTCTTCACTTAAAAGCTTAAGAAGAGCTGGTACAGCAATAAAATGGCTAGCACATTTGCAAAGCTAAACAGGGTCTGGTATGGTTTCAAATTGGATGGGGAAATTGCGTGTTGAGACCCCTGCATTGCAGGGGTTGGACTAAATGACCCTTTGGGTCCACAAGTCTATGATTCTATGAAGTCCAGCATCCTGTTCTCACAGTAGCCAACTATCTGCCTGTGAGAAACCTGCAAGCAAGATTTGAGCACTCCTGTATTTTCCTAGCAACTGGTATTCAGAAGCATTACTGCCTCCAACCATGGAAGCGATTGATAACTTTGTCCTCCATGTATTTCTTCAATCCTCTTTTAAAGCCATCCATATTGGTGATCCTTATTGCTCCCTATGGGAATGAGTTCCACCATTTACTTGTGTGCTGTGTGAAGAAGTACTTTTTAATATCTGCCCTGGATCTAGCATTCAGCTTCATTGGATGCCCATGAGTTCTAGTGTTATGGGAGAGGGAGAAAGCACGTCTCTATTGCAAGACATAGAGATGGTCTCCAACTTGGATAAATTTTGAAGAGGCTCAGATTGGGTGCTAGCCAGTATTGGAGGCACAAGACTTTTCCTCTGATTGATAAACCGTTTGCAGCAGGGGTGTTGTTAACACCCTCAACTGTACTTTGTTAATGAAATGAATGTTGTGGGTTAAACAGAGTATGTGTCCTTACCCCCTTCAATGTTTTCATGGTAGGTTCTTTTCTCAGTTTGTATTTATTCTGTTCTGGGGACTGTGAATTTTTCAAAGCAAAGACCTTTAGCAGACAAGGCAGCCATTTAATTTCAACAAAGGAATTTTTCACGGTGTATGTGGGTAAGGAACGCAGAAGCAGGCCTGTGCTTTTAAAAGATAATTAATTAAAAACCTTCTGGGTGCAGGTGAATTTGGCACCTTGCCAAACATCTAGGAGAGAAGAATGTGATGGAAATCGTGCAGCTAGAATGATCTCGTTTTGCAAGAGGGCTGGGCCAGCATCTTGTAATTATTCCCAGGAGAAAGCAGGGCACTTTGGGTCACTAAGATGATCTCACACACATCCCTTGCAGGATAATTTCTGAAGCCATTCAGGGTACTCATTTCTTTAGTTTGATCTCCACAGTAAGCCAATAACACCTATCTGTTTCTTTGCTGAGAGGTTTGGATAAGAGGTTTTCATTTCTCTCCAAATGCTTTAGTTTTCTGTCCCTTTACCATCTCCAGCTCAAGATTCCATTGATAAGACTGAGAAAAGCAATATCGATGTGATTGTATGTATAAGGATGTAAGAATTTTGGCTTCTCTGTCCCTCTCAAACTTAAGTCCAGTGCTCCATATTTCCACATCAGCTTATGATTTATTTATTTATTTTTAAAAAAATTCCCATGAAGATTCATCAGCATTGTACAGTGGTACCTTGGGTTACAGACGCTTCAGGTTGCAGTCTACGCTAACCCAGAAATAGTACCTCGGGTTAAGAACTTTGCTTCAGGATGAGAACAGAAAATGCACAGCAGCGGTGCAGCTGCAGCGGGAGGCCCCATTAGCTAAAGTGGTACCTCAGGTTAAGAACAGATTCAGGTTAAGTACGGACCTCCAGAATAAATTAAGGTCTTAACCCGTGCTACCACTGTTGTTGAATTTCTCCAAATGTACACATTTTTTATGCAATTTTGAATATACACAAAATGATTTCCCAAATTATAATGCACAACCTGATGTTCTTTACCTTAGGATTTTAGGGGAAAAAATTAGGGGGCTTGCAAACTGCATAGCAAAACTCTGGGAAGAGTGAATTTGAGTGATTACAGCATTTCAGTTGGTGCATTGTTTCAGAAATTGCATATACAGTATTGTAAGTTTGCCTTTACATGTGAACTGAATCAAATTTCTCCATGCATACCCAGAGAATAAGGTGAGCTACAAACTACTGCTGTCTGAGCACTGTAGGGTGGACCATGGCTTGTTCATTCTGTCCCACTCCTGGCTCCTTCCAATCTTCTAGTTTATCACTTGAACAAAAGGTCAAAGTTGTTGCACACCATTTAGGACGAGGAATATATCCATCTGCTCTGCCTGAGCTCTGCCAACTTGTCTTGGCGTCAAGCTCTCAGGCTACCGGCTGAGATACATTTAAGTGAGAGGAATGGAATTCAAATGCCAGGTGTGTTAAAAAGCACCCACAACACCAACCAAATAAGTTATTGGGTTGTATGCAATAGGGTAGTGGCAAATTCAGAAGTTCAGGGCTCCTTCATGACAGTCACTCTGTCTCAAAACTGTGGTTCCTTGCAGCCACACATCCTTCTAAGATTACACTACCTTCTAAGATTATACTTGTTGTTTAGTCATTTAGCCGTGCCCAACCCCACGGACCAGAGCACGCCAGGCACTCCTGTCTTCCACTGCCTCCTGCAGCTTGGTGAAACTCATGTTGGTAGCTTTGAGAACACTGTCCAACCATCTCGTCCTCTGTTGTCCCCTTCTCCTTGTGCCCTCAGTCTTTCCCAACATTAGGGTCTTTTCCAGAGAGTCTTCTCTTGTCATGATGTGGCCAAAGTATTAGAGCCTCAGCTTTGCAATCTGCCCTTCCAGTGAGCACTCAGGGCTGATTTCCTTAAGAATGGATAGGTTTCATCTTCTTGCAGTCCATGGGACTCTCAAGAGTCTCCTCCAGCACCATAATTCAAAAGCATCAATTCTTCGGCGATCAGCCTTCTTTTATGGTCCAGCTCTCACTTCCATACATCACTACTGGGAAAACCATAGCTTTAACTATAAGGACCTTTGTCGGCAAGGTGATGTCTCTGCTTTTTAATATGCTGTCTAGGTTTGTCATTGCTTTTCTCTTAAAAAGCAGGCATCTTTTACTTGGCTGCTGTCACCATCTGCAGTGATCATGGAGCCCAAGAAAGTAAAATCTCTCACTGCCTCCATTTCTTCCCCTTCTATTTGCCAGGAGGTGATGGGACCAGTGGCCATAATCTTAGTTTTTATTATGTTGAGCTTCAGACCAAATTTTGCGCTCTCCTCTCTCACCCTCATTAAAAGGTTCTATATAATTAAAGGTAAAGGTACCCCTGCCCGAACGGGCCAGTCTTGACAGACTCTGGGGTTTGTGCGCCCATCTCACATCTATTGGCCGGGGGCCAGCGCTGTCCGGGGACACTTCCGGGTCACGTGGCCAGCGTGACAACGCTGCTCTGGCGAGCCAGAGCCGCACACGGAACGCCGTTTACCTTCCCGCTGGTAAGCGGTACCTATTTATCTACTTGCCCCCGGGGGTGCTTTCGAACTGCTAGATGGGCAGGCGCTGGGACCGAGCAGCGGGAGCGCACCCCGCCGCGGGGATTCGAACCGCCGACCTTTTGATCGGCAAGCCCTAGGCGTTGAGGCTTTAGCCCACAGCGCCACCCGCGTCCCTTCTATATAATTATACAATAGTAATAATTCGTGGTGCATTGCAAAGATCAATGCAGACCTCCGTGAACTGCTTTTCAACTAGATATATCTATTTTCTGTGAATGTAGGCAAATGATTTAGTGTGCTCCAATATGTTCTTACAGTGTAACTTATTTCAGTTTTCCTTGAAGTTCTATTGTACATACCAGAACTTGCAAACCATTCTCTTGAAACTGAAACACCTTGTGTTTTCAGTGTTAATGCTTAGCTTTCCAGCATGTAGAATGACTCTTCCTCGGTGCTCTTCCTCACTTGTATTACTCACCTCCTTGCATATTGATTGGCTCCAAAGAGCACATAGAAAAATACTTCTCAGTTGCTTAAAAGCTCCATTTTCAAGCTGATTGGGCGGCTCTAAGGTGCTGATGCCTCTAGGCCAAGAATGAGTAACCTGTGATGCTCCAGCAGTCATTGTCCCAGACAGCATGGTCAGTAGTCAAGAACAATGGGAGTTGTAGTCCAACAGCATATGGAGAGTCACAGGTTCATCGCCCAAGCTCTTGGCTTCCTGATGGTTTTTCAGAGCCATGTGCGTGCTCCACTGAACCTTTCAAAATATTGGGCAGTATGTGTTTGGCTTGTTTTGTCTCTAGTTTTCCATCATCGCAAGCTTGTTCTTTATTTAAGATTACCCAGGAAAATAGCCTTATGAGATTTCAGCTGCACTCAGAGGAATCACTTTGGAAGTGGACTTTGACAAATTCCTTTCTTTTTGCCTTTCTCCTCCCTTTCCTTGGCCAAGCGCTCATACAGTGACAAGGCAGATCAGTGATCTCATACAAACACTGACACAAACTGTACTTAACTTTCACCTTCAGATTCACCTTCCAGCATGCTGCAAACATTTCATTTCAAGTCTTCCTCCAGGTAAACATCTTTTGAATGATAGCCAAAACTGGGCAAATTGTGGCTTATGCTGAAGATGGGAAGTAGTGTTCCTCCCGCCTCCTGCAGGCTATGTTTTTGTCTTCCTTCAAAAGACTGAACAATGAAGCTGTGTCCAGCTGAAAACTTTGTTGTCTTCAGGGCTAGAGTAGTCGTTCTCCAAAGTACCCCATAGGATAGAGGCTCAGTGTTTAGTGTTTTTGCTGTGATGCATTATTCAAGAGTACCACTGTGTTGAAAATGTTCCTATCCTTCCTATGCTGTGCAGTGCAATATATTTTGCTTCCCAATTGCCTGACAGGGAAAGCAATGTCTCCATTGAAGTATTGCTCCATATTACAGATATTGCTTACATCATCTTATTCATCCTTTGCATGCTGGTGGTCCCAGGGTTGACTCATGGGAGCTCCAGTTAAAACTATCTCGGGTTGCCATGTTGGTTCAAAATAAATAAAAATAAATAAATCAAACATGCCAACTGATTGGCAGTGGCTCTCAAACATACAGAGTTTTGGACAATAATCTTTCCCTCTCCTGCCAGGGACTGAGCCTGGGACCTCTTGCAGGCAAAATATGTCCTCTACCATTGAGCATCATTAAACTCCCTGTTCCCCATTTGCAACATTGGTGGCTGCTTGTGGGAAAGGAAATTGTAAGCTCAATGGTGTCATGGTTGGTAGGTAGCAGCCCATAATGTCCCCGATAATGGCTACTTTGGGCCTTAATTAACAGATTTGCACCATGTACAATTAGTCCCATGGTCTCCTCATTGCCTTTCTTCCCCCCAGTGCCCACAGATGTTAACATTTCAAAGACATTTAACAGCTTGCTTCTCAGAGACTGCTTCCGCACACACTGAACTTTCATGTCCTGGGAGATTACTGGCACTCAAACACTGAAATCAATGGGCAACCCAATAGGACACACACACACACACACACACGCCAAAGATGAGTGTCCTGAAATACCTGTTTGATGTGCTTTGTTAACTGCATTAGATTGACTGCATGGGAAATGTATTTATGTCACTTCCTCTTACAGTTTGCATGAAAGCTCCGCAGTACACCCTCAAGGCAAGAACTAGCAAACTTAAAGGGATTTTTTAAAAAGTAACTAGCAAACTTAAAGGGAAGTTGTGATGTAAGGGAGCATTTTTAATCTCGTGGAAAGTTAAATCCAAACCTGCTATCATTTGCAGAAGCCAGCATGAGCGGTGAACAAGCAGATATGAAAAGTCATTTTCCCCTTTGTTTTCTCAGGTGCTGCTGCATGTGTTCACGGAAGATTTAGAATGCATCCCTGGATTCCAACAAAAGGTTTTTCATATTGAACACCCGTCTGCATTCATGGCGGACCAGCCGATTCTGAATTGTAAGGAAGCTTATTTTCATATGTCATTTCTGCACACGCACACAAATTGTATTAACCACAGCCTGTGTGTTCCTATCATTTTTGGAATATATCAGAAAATTCATTGTCCTTGTGACAGGCTCCCCTCTGTTGTTCCTACAGGAGTTTGATTACTTCTATTTATTTTATTATTATTATTTTGAAAGCGGGAGAGGCTTTTTCTAAGCCCATATTAATACAGACTTTT
This sequence comes from Podarcis vaucheri, assembly GCF_965113315.1. Classification (NCBI taxonomy): domain Eukaryota; kingdom Metazoa; phylum Chordata; class Lepidosauria; order Squamata; family Lacertidae; genus Podarcis; species Podarcis vaucheri. The sequence continues at coordinate 58,018,824 of NC_138765.1, forward strand.
CTTTGTATTATGGCTCTGTGTTGAGTAGTTCCTGTCCATTAATTAATGGTTGGCTTGAATATTGATGTGGACACTGGGAATAATCACTGTACCCTTTCTCCTGAATTATTTGGTTCTTGAATTAATTTGTTGGTTTTGTGCTGATAACGAGTGACTATGATAGAGAACCTTGAGTTGCAATTGAGTGTGTGTCTTGCAACTTGTCCACAAGATGTTCCTGCTATGTGTTTAACCTCAGAATGTGCTACTCAAACCTTTCCAGACATTTTCTTATCCTCTGCATTTGAACCTCTGGTGACCAACTGCTATTGCTAGCTGGGAGTATGAATTAACTGCATGGCCAAATTCCATTTCCAGTAGACAGGTGTTGCATTAAAGTGCTGGCACTGATGGGAAGAGGCTTTGTGTGCTTGGCAAGCAGATAGCACAAGGCTAAATGGTCCATAAAGTCTTAACTGTGCTTTCTGCACTTGAGTTGTTTGATCAAGGTACTAAGGGGGAACTGGAGAACATGTAGTGGTGTTGCCATTCATATTTCTGGAGGTTTCATGACCGATGGATGAAGTGTTGCATCCACAAATGTCTTGGATTTGAGCCAAGGTTGTCCAAATATAGTGTTGGTGGGATTTCTCATAGAAGAACTACAGAAAGCCTCAACTGCATAAGACTCTTGATACGTGGTTTGGAAGTTTTTTTCACTTGTCTCTGTGGTGACAAAAGTTAATGGTTCCTAATGCCTGGGTGGAGCCAGGAAGCTAAGCTTGAACGCTGAGAAGATGGAGATGCTGTGGGTTGATGGTTCCAATGTGCAGAAGATGGGCCAGTTGCCTGTGCTAGATAGAATTGTACTCTCTCTGAAAGAACAGATTCAGAGTTTGTGGGTGCTCCTGCACCAATATTGGTGGCTCAGGTAGCCTAAGTGACTAGGGATGCCTTTTACCAGCTACAGCTGCTATACCAGCTATGGCCATTTTTGGACAGAGATTGTCTGGCCACCATGATTCAAGTTAGGCTAAAGATTCAATTACTGCAATGCATGCTGTGTGGGGCTACCCTTGAGCTGCCCAGTGTGACTGGGCAAACCCAGCTGGATGGGCAGGGTATAAAAAAATAAGTTGTTGTTGTTGTTGTTGTTGTCCAGAGACTCCTGCCGGTGCAAAATGCTGCAGCTAGATTTTTGATGGGAACAGACTATCACCAGCATGGAACTCCAGTGTGAAAAGCTTGCATTGGATTCCCATACCCTACCAGGCCAGGTTCAAGGTTCTTGTATTAATTAACAAATCCCTTCATAACTTGGGTCCAGGAAACCTCAGGGAATGCCTGATCCATTATATCCCTGCTTGGTCACTAGGGTCTTTGAGTAAGTCCCTGTTAGTGGTCCCCCATGGCTGGGTTGCATGGCTTGTATCCACAGAGGGTCATGTGTTCAGTATTGTGCCACTTGATATCAGAAAGGCCCTTTCCCTGTTGAACTTTTGGCACTTACTGATCACTTCTTTATCCTTCAACAGGCTTTTAATTGAATTCTGTTCTTATTGTTTTAATTCATTTTTAACTATTTTTAGAACTGCTTTTTTTAGTCTCCTGTGCACTGCTTAGAGACAACTGTGATTAAGTGGCATAAAAATCACTGTAATAAATAAATAGATGGCTGATGACCACCATTCTCAAGGTGTGCGAAGCAAACCTTGTGCATTCATAACAGTTTGCTGGGGAATGACCTGACTTGTTCTCTGCCTGTTTTTCATATGTGCCATCCTTGGACAGAAGAAACAATGCAACTCTTCCATGTTTCCCAGTTAGTGTGATATAGACATATCTCAGCAATGCATGCTCTCAGTGATACTGGATCTGCATGTTGTAGGGAATTTTGAATTCCCAAGAAGAAGAAGAAGAAGAGTTTGGATTTGATATCCCACTTTATCACTACCCAAAGGAGTCTCAAAGTGGCTAACATTCTCCTTTCCCTTCCTCCCCCACAACAAACACTCTGTGAGGTGAGTGAGGCTGAGAGACTTTAGAGAAGTGTGACTGGCCCAAGGTCACCCAGCAGCTGCATGTGGAGGAGCGGAAACGTGAACCCGGTTCCCCAGATTACGAGTCTATCGCTCTTAACCACTACACCACACTGGCTCCAAAATAATTCTCCCTGTAAAAAAATTAAGTGAGTCAAAATACTCTCAGTGATTTGAAGTCCACTTCCTTTGAACAAAAGGGAGCTTTAGCTGTCTAGTCGTCATTACTATTGGACATCTTGTTTTGATGTTCAAGAGGCTCTCGTGAATATTCGATCCTTCTAGGTTGTGTGTGTAAAAGGATTCTACCTGTGTTTTACTGTGCTTGTTTCAAGGATAGTGCACATGTTGTTCTAGAAGAACATTCTCTAACATCATATCCCCGAGGATCCTTTCTTTTTAAGGGCACATATGCTTGATTTTTGAACATCATTCATTCAAAAGGGCTGTGGCACATGCTTTGTATAGAGAACCCAGATATAATCCCTAGCATCTCTATGTAGGGACCGGGATGACTCCTGCCTAAAAACTCTGGAGAACAGCTGCTGGTCAGGATAGTCATTAATGAGCCAGATGAACAAATGGTCCAACTTGGTATAAGGCAGTTCTTGTCTTCTAATACACCACCCCACCCCGTGCTCAATAGGCTCTAGGGCTTAATATGACTTCCCGAGAATAATTTTGGTCATGCAAATCTTAATGCCAAGCTAATAAAGGTACACTCCACCATATTTAATACTACTCGAAGGTACAAAGGTAAGTGTTGATAAATTCACTGGGATGTTTCAAAAAATGATGTAGACCCCTTAGTTCTGCCATGCTTTTGAAATTATGGAAACAAGGCAAGGATATGCTACAGTGTGAGTTTCCATCATACACTGAAGATGAACATCTTTACCATGATTGTTGGCACTTAAGGTATTCTTGTAGAACTTCCTCTTCTCTTTTGGTTAATATATACCATGTTGTTTCTGCTTGGGATTTTTTTTTTTTAAATGAGCATTCTATACCTACACTATTTTACTTTTTCTCCTGTTCCTCCTTGTCCTCTTCCTGCCTCCCCTTCTTTAATTGTATGGTTGTATTGCTGTAACCAGTCCTGGAAGCTTATGGTGAAGGGTGGGTAAGAAATCTTATCAGTAGTTAAATTAAAATTTCCTCAGAAACTGAGGGGGACGGGAGGAAAAGATGGAGGGAGAGAAAGAGAACTGGTTGTTAATTTGAATGAGCATTTTGGCCATAGTTCCCAAGGGGGCTTAGTGGTCTCAAATCAAGCAGGGGGAAACAGCTTCATTTTTTTGCCTTTTGCCATTGGCCACCTCAAAGTGATGTGCAGTTGGAGGGTGTCTGATTCAAATGTCTTGTTGGTTTTTTGTTTCTCTGTGTTTGATCCTATAGAAAGGAAAAGCTGTTTCAGCCATATCCAATTGCTGCCTCTGTGATAACCAGCAAATTGCACTGGTGTGAAACTGGCATAATAATTAAGACACCGTTTTTAATATTAAGTCAAGGAAAGACAAAGCAAGGCTGCTGCTTGTTATCTTGTTGTTATTATTGGTTTCTATTGATTTTTTGGTTTGTTTATTGCCCGAATAGGATATTCTGTTTCTTAATGTTTGATGTTTTATTGTGGTTTTATATATGATGTAAGCTGCCCCGGTGGCTGGGGAAACCATAAATATAATAAAATTATATGTATAAAACTATAATCATCATCATCATCATCATCATCATCTCTTAGTGATCTAAGAAATTAGGCAGTTCTACTCATCAGAGACACCAAATTGGTATGATATTCCACTTCAGTGGAATGTTGGCCCTACACTTCTAGCCAATTTAATTAGATCAGAAGTTCTAGGTCTCAGCCATGATGGATTAAAGCCTGCATTCTCATTAGACACAAGGGGCATCAAGGCAATCCACTATGCCACACTCTGGGTGAAGTCAGCCCACTGCTACCCTGCATTAGTACAGTAGGTGCATTGGATGCATGAGGCCACCTGGAGAGAGCGATTTGCCTGGGGCCACATTCATGCCACACCCTGAAAGCACTATGATACCACTTTAAAAAGTCATGACTCCTCCCCAAAGAATTCTGGGGTCTGTAGTATGTTAAGAGTGCTGAGAGTTGTTAGGAGATCCCTGTTCCCCTCCCAGAGCTCCAGTTCCCATGATGGTTTAACAACCAGTCCCTCTTCAATGGGAACTTTGGGAATTAAAGCTCTTCAAGGAGAATATCCTAACAAGTCTCAGCACCCTTTATAAACTACAGCTCGCATAATTATTGGAGGGATGCCATGGCTGATCAGAATGTATGTGCTTTAAATGTGTCTTAAGTCAGTGGTATGGAGATCCAACCTCCAGATCCAAGGTTGATGTGTCTTTCATAGCAAGTGTCCCAGAGTCCCTACCAGGAGCAGCCAATTCCCTTTGGTCCCAACATCTACTGGGCTCAGCTGGGGCCACCCATTCCTCTCGCAATTAGGAGAGGCATGTGTGCAGCTGGAAGGTTGAGAAAATAACAGGTCAATTATATTAGCCTCTCCTCAAAATCTTTGAAGCTCTGGGAATTCGATCCACATATTTTCAGTGTAGGATGATAGCAGTGTCCTACTTGAGGGGATTGCTTAGCAGAATGAGATAAGAGATAAGGGCAAGAGGGTACAATCAAACCCCAAGATGGATCAGTGTGGAAGAAGTGTCCCTAAACCAGAGGATTTCCTGCCGACTCATCAATATTTTTTATTGTCTGTTTGACTAGGCTGAGCACTTTTTTTAATGTTGCCATTACTCAAGAACAGTGTAATTTAGTCGTTGCATCTGCATGTGCAGCCCACCATGAGTATGTAAATTAATAGAGCAAATATGCAAAGCAAGTCTAACGGTGATTGCTTTTGTAGTCTTCAATAAACAGAGTACTTTTAATTCTCAGCTGAAGATTGAAAAGAACAGTCATATTTTGTTGTAGGGGAACATCTATCTCCCCCTCCCCATGCTCTGCAAATCCCCTTGATATTTTTTAATTTAAACAGAAACATGCCACACATACCATTGCCACTGTTTCCGTCAGTAATTAAGAACGGGGCTTTTTTTTTTACTTCCTTCTTATGTATTTACTACTTAGTTGTAAATGCCCTTGTGTTCATTATTCATGAAAGTTACGAGGGGAAAGAAAGAGGCAGAAGTGAAGAGGCTTCTCTCTCTCTCTTTATTATTTGCATGCAGGCTGAAGCAATAAAAAAGTTTGCTTCCCACATTCAACAACCTTTTAAAATGCCTTGTAGTGAGATATAAAACAAAGTGCAATAAAGAAGTTTGAAACAGGGTGGGGAGATGAATGTTTTGCCTATTAATCTATGAAGGAGAAGGCATCATGAGAATGTACGGAGAGCGTGCTGGATCAAGCCAGTGGTCCAAATAGTCCAGCATTCTGTTCTCACAATGGCTGTCCAGATACCTCTGGGAAACCTATAAGCAGGACCTGAGCACAAAAATGCTGCTGAATTTTCCAGCAGTTGGTATTCAGAAGCATGACTGCCTCTGAACATGGAAGAAAAGTCTCACCATTATGGTCCACAGCTGTTGATAACCTCCTCCTCCTCTAACCTTTTAAAATCCTCCAAATTGGTGGCTATCACTGCCTGCAGTCGGAGCAAGTTCCATAGTTCATGTGCTGCATGAGTCGAAATGGGACATTCCAATCAGAAGCCAGGGTGGCTTTTGTAATTCTGCAATGTCCCGCTCAAGTCAAGACTGTTAAGGGATGTGATGTGGTGTACTCCAGCCCTAGAGAAGCGTCTTTTCCTGATGGATACTAGGATTGGAACAAGAAGCAGACCCTGGTGGGAAAAGAGGCTTCTCCAAGACTCAGTTATGCCTTCCCCTGCTCTGCCTCAATACTTACTTACTGATTGTTTGGTTTACAGAATTTATATCTTGTCCTTCCTCTGGGCATGATATCTTCTTGCTTATACATACACATCAATGCTTCTAGAGTCTTTCTAACACTGTCTTCAGAAGCAGATCATCTTTGTATTATGAGCCGGACTGTTATAATAACAATGATAACAATCTTTAAAATATTTTAACAGAATGAATCCTTGCATCCTGATCCTTTGCATGATTCCTCATAAGTGTGGGGAATTTGAAACATGTGGGCCCTCAACCTCTGGTTCTGAGTGTGAAAAATTGTCTTCTTGGTTTGAGTTGACTTGAGTAAGTGTGTGTGTGTGTGTGTGTGCGCCATTATGCAAACACAGAGACACAATAAATGACTCAGGTCAACTTGAAACAAGAACACAATTTTCTACTGAAGTTTCTGAGCATGTTTCATCTACCGCACCCCAAAAGCAAAAAAAAATATGCCTGAGAGCTCCAGAGAATTTCAGATGACAAGTAAAAATGGAACACAGCAGGCAAACTCAGGGTAGCAGCAGTAGAAACATTTCTGTCGGTGCACCTAATTTCTCATTGTTGCTTTCCTCTCTCATTTTTTCTTCTTCACTTTAGCTTTTGACTAACCTACGAAAAGGTAGCTAAAATGTTCTGCCCCACCCCCCAGCTTCCAATGTTTCTAAGGAAATCAGCATGACTTCATCTTAGATCTTCTTGGGTCCCAGAGACACTGGTAAATGTTTCATTGCTATAATCTTTGAAGCCATCCTCTAGATATTTAGCCACTGCTGACATATTTATGTGGCAAATGACACCCTTCTTCATCTAGTTTACTGCAGAATTATGGTGTTTGCATCCCGCTCACCTTATTCATAAATATATATATATAATATATAATATAGGTTTTGGTGTCTTCGGGTGTCTTCCCGTGTAAGAGTCGGGGTGTCTGTGCGACGTTTCGACGAGGTCTCACTCGTCATCTTCAGCTGGAAGGTTTCCTCCCCGTAGAGGTGAGATATTTGCTTTCGTAGATTTTCACGGGTATAGGAATGCAGGTTTTGGTGTCTTCGGGTGTCTTCCCGTGTAAGAGAAACGTCGCACAGACACCCCGACTCTTACACGGGAAGACACCCGAAGACACCAAAACCTGCATTCCTATACCCGTGAAAATCTACGAAAGCAAATATCTCACCTCTACGGGGAGGAAACCTTCCAGCTTGAAGATGACGAGTGAGACCTCGTCGAAACGTCGCACAGACACCCCGACTCTTACACGGGAAGACACCCGAAGACACCAAAACCTGCATTCCTATACCCGTGAAAATCTACGAAAGCAAATATATAATATAATATATATAATATATATATATAATATAATATATATATACCACCAATTTGTATAAAGTAACAAGGCAGTGTACAGCAGACTACAGACACTCACGAGTCTTAAGGTCAGCAGAAGGGACACTTTTGGAAGTTCCACCTCTCTCAGAGGTTCAGAGGGGAAAGGAATTCTCCGTGGCAGCCCCTAAGTTGTGGATTTCCACCCACACAAGATGCTGCTCATTGTTCATATTAAAGGGTTTCAAAAGGTAATTGACCCTGTTCTCTCACTAGATGCCACCTATGGGAAATTTCCATTGACTCCGTCATCATGATACTCCTGGCAGCATGCAGCTCTTTAGCTTCAATAACCACCCGGGTTGGCAAATTTCTAGCAGTGGCAGTCGTTGTTCATGCGGGGATGATAGAACATCACCAAGCAACCCTGCTACATGCATAAAAATAATCATGTTGCATTAATCATGTTTTACTTTTAACATACACGAGTTGTGGCTTTTGCGGGGGGGGGGGAGGGTCCTTTTTTAAAAAATGACAATAAATGAAATGGTATACATGAAAAATGAAGGCAATTAACAAAAAGCATTGGGATGGCGTGCTGTGAATGCAAAGCCAGGAAGAGCATTGCCAATGATTTAAATGTCAAAACAAAGGCAGTTGTGACCCTTACTTGAAAAGCTTTAATTTGGATGTTAATTAATGGCTGACCTCTTCTGTCACTTACGTGATGGATTGCATTTTCTGGGTGTGCAATCCTTCAGATCGGGGTGGGTGGTTGTCTGTCCATCGGCAGGTTCTTGCGTCTGCTGGATTTTAATGAAGAATTTCCTTCCCAACCCCATTCATTTTGCCCTGGTGCTGTTAGCTTAATTTACTTCCACTGTGTGGGATTTATTAACTGATTAATCACGGGTGCTTTAAGGTGTCTCTGCTGCGTTCTTTGATGAAAGTTGCACTTTTGTTGAGCCTAACAGCAGGGTCCTCTGAAGAGCATCCAGTACTAGAGCAACTCATCGTAGGGGGTGCAGATTTTGTAAACACAACACAACACGCCGGAATACAAAAGCATATTCCCTAATGCTTTCCTATTAGTGCATGAAAAACATACATAAGAGAAAGGCATAACTCATTCCTTCTGTGCACACAGCACCTGCTTTCAACTTCTTTCCAACATTCCTAAAGGTCAGCTTTGGAAATGCAGCATTGGGGAACATCTGTGACCCTCCAGATGTGGTAGGACTCCAGCCTCCATCATTCCCAACCAACATAGCCAATGGTGAGTGATGAGGGGAGCTGTTGTGAGCTACAGCTTGAAGGTTCTCCATCCACTGCTTCTCCATCCCTTGCTTCACTTAATCACTGTCACCTGAGCTGGATGGTACTCTGCTCCTAGCTGTGCATCTTGGTCCTTTTAAAGCCAGAAGAGCCATAGCTCAGTAGTAAGAACATTTGCTTTGCATGTGGAAGGTCACAGGTTCAGTCCCCAGTATCTCTAGATAGAGCTGGAAGAGACTCCCTGCCTGAAACCCTGGAGATCCAAAGCCAGTCAATAATCACCCAGATAGTCTGACTCTGTATAAGGCATATTCCTGTGGTTCCCATTGAAATTTTGAGCAAGTTATGATGAAGGCAAGCAAAGCCCTTCAGGTTATTTTGAAATTTGTATCTATGTATATAAATTAGCTTATGCAAGTGCTACACAAATGTGTGACTCCCTTTTTGGTGGGACATTTCCTCTTCATTGGGAATGTGGCTGCCCTACATCTGGTTGGGCACAGCAGAGAAGCAGGATTGTGCTAGACCAGGGGTTGGAAACCTCTGGCCCACAGCCCATATCTGACCTGCCAGTCCTCCCCATTTGGCTCTCCAGGCCATTTCATAAGAACATAAGATGAGCCTGCTGCATCAGTCCAGTGGTCCATCTACTCCAGCATCCTCTTCTCAAGATGGCCAACCAGATGCTTGTAAGAAACCTGCAAACAGAGTCCGAGCAAAAGAGCATTCTCCCCTTTTGCAGTTTCCAGCAATTGGTACTCAAAACCATTGCTGCCTCTGACCCTGGAGACAGAGCATAGTCATCATGGTTAGAAGCAATTGATAGTCTTTTTCCTCCTTGAATCTGTCAAATCCTCCTTTAAAGCCATAGGAGATGGAGGCCATCACTGCCCCTTTTATATGCAAATGACTTTTCAGCATCTTTTATCTCAGCTAAGCCATGTCCACCTGCCCTCCACCTGCCCTGACAAGGATGCTTGGGAAATGCTGCACAAGGGACTCTGCAAGTTCCTATGGAAAGAAAAGAAAAAAAGGCTCTTTTTTTAAAAAAAAGGAGCATTCTTTTTTTCTTTCCAAAGAGAGCAGTTTGTATTCAAAGCACTTCTTCCCAGTGTTTTGAATACAATGATTCCTAGGATTCTTTTGATGTTCTCATAACATGTCGTAGATTTGGGGGGGGAGCAGGCAGGCAGGATTTAATATATTGGGGGGAAAGTGATTTGAATTCAGCTCTTCTAGGCCAGGCTTTCACACACAATTTCATACCATTTTAGTGCATGTTTCTCCCAACACACTCTTTGTGTTTTCTCTAATGTAATGCATAATATTTTCATGAATGTATACATATTTTTTGAAATCTTATTTGGTTGGAGAATGGCCACATCCACACCATACATTTAAAGAACTATGAGGAAACAGTTATGGCTTCCTCCAAAATAATTATGAGAGCTATAGTTTCTTAGGGGTGCTGTTCCCCTCACACAGCAGCAACTCCCAGAGTTCCATGTCAATAGAGACTGGTTGTTAAACTACTCTGGAGAATTGTGACTCTGTGGGCAGCTGTTCCAGCAGTGGGAGAGCTGGGAAGCAGAGCTCACTCCCATACACGCCAAGCATAGGCACCAGGTCTAGGGAACTCTGGGTGCCAGGGCACCCCCCCAAAAAAAATTGTGGGTGATTAGCACCCACAATGCGAGGCTCCGACAGTACCTCCCAGACCACGTCGGAAGTTCTACCAGGCCTCCAAATGCGACTTCTCATAGAAACCTAACGCAACATGGCATCATGACATCACAACACCACGTTACATCACGGGCGCCATTGGGCACCCATAACCTGGGGCCAAAGTCAGCACCCCTGGCGCCAAGTGTCCTGTAAAAAGGCACAACCTGGATTTTTTGCAGGAGATCATGGTTTGGTTACTGCATGAGATTGTGCTAACTGTCACCTGGGGACAGCCATTCCATTAGACTGCCTCCGTGTGATATGTAGGAAACAGGGCTTATTTAATCAGCTTTGCTGGAAGCCCAGCTTCATCAGGGACCTCCTGTCCCTGAACTGTGCCAAATGATCATTATAGGGACAACTATGGAGTTTTGATTTTCTCTTGGTTTGTTTGTTTGCTTGGACTGTAAGCTTGTTGGTATGGACTGTCTTGCTTTGATTGTATGTAAGTCACTATAGGAGTCCCCCAACAGCTCTTAACAAATTAGAGCTGCTAGGTTTTTTGGAGAGGAAGCCATGACTGTTTAAAGTGCTATCACAGTGCTTTAAATGTTTGGTGTGAATGATGGACAGTGCTTCATGGCACCACTCTCAGAAGTGTAAGTTTCAAAGAACAGCTCTTATTCAGTGGGTCTTTATTAATTTATACACCGCTTATATGTCAGTATATTAATTTATACACACTTATATATGTGGTTTACAACTAGCAAATCAATACATAATTAAAATACAGAATAACAATTCCATTGGGAACTAAAACAGCCTTAATTAAAATATACAATGAAATGAGCCATTAAAAGAAAGGCAATTACAACAGTTTTAAAAACAGTTAAAACAATAAAGCCAGAAGTTGTGTTCTGGGGAATACCGTATTTTTCACCCTATAAGACGCATCTTTTCCCCTCCAAAAATGAAGGGGAAATGTGTGTGTGTCCTATGGGGCGAATGCAGGCTTTCGCTGAAGCCTGGAGAGCGAGGGGGGTCGGTGCGCACCGACCCCTCTTGCTCTCCATGCTTCAGGAAGCTATGCGCTAGCCGTGGGAGACCCAGCTCTCCCAGGACTAGCGGAGAGCTTGCCTGCACCCAGAAGCTTGGGGCGTGCTGAGCTCTGCACGCCCCAAGCTACGGGATTAGCGCAGCGCTCCGCTAGCCCTGGGAGAGCCGCATGAAGTCGTGCGGCTCTCCCACAGCTAGCGGAGACCTTGCTGGCACCCAGAAGCTTGGGGCACGCTGAACTCTGCACGCCCCAAGCTTCGGGATTAGCGCAGCGCTCCGCTAGCCCTGGAAGAGCCGCGCGGCTCTCCCACGGCTAGCGGAGACTTTGCCAGCACCCAGAAGCTTGTGGCACGCTGAGTCCCACACGCCCCAAGCTTCGGGCTTAGCACAGCGCACCTGGGGGGGAAAAAATAATTTTCCCCCCTTTATTTCCCCCCAAAAAAACTAGGTGTGTCCTATGGGCCGGTGCGTCCTATGGGGCGAAAAATACGGTATGTGCCTAAGCAAGTGTGTCATCAGGAGATGTCAGAATGCCAACACTGATAGGACTTCAGGTAATATTTCAGAGAGTGTGGATTATGTTGGTCCACACTGTATTGTGAACCAAGCTGAATTTCTTTTGCATCCCTGCCCTTGTGTGCATTTTGTGCACTTTAAACCACCCTTCATTAAAGGATGTAAAAGACGTGTGGGGGGGTATGAATTTGAAACCTCATTGCATATAGGAGAGGTTTGTGCTTGCAAACATCTTCACAGCATGTCTTTCTGAGCCCATCACCGCATTGCACAATTTGTGATGCTTCTTCTTCTTCTTCTTCTTTTTACACATGATCAAAGCTTGCAAAGAGCACAGTTGAGAGCTGCCAGGTGGCCAAAACAGTTGCCTCTTTCCAGCCATCCGTGTCAGCTTTTTAATAGGGCCTGAGGGGGGAAATGAATTCTGAAAGAGGCTTTGATCTTTATGCATATACTTTTAATTTTAACTTTTAAAAGACATTTCAGATCAGAGCAAGGCTATTATGCTGAACGGTGTGTGAGGGAATTAATTGGTGGCTGAACTACAGTGCCAGGGCTGAGTCCAAGTGGGAGCCAGGCGGAGACGCTAATATTTGCATTTCATTATTTCTGCTGCCAGGATTTAAAAAAAGAAAATCCACAGAATGAGCTCCACCTATGCTAGAGTGCCCACATATTCAAGAGAGTCTTGGGTGTCTGTTTGTCTCGCGTGTTTTGCATGTGGCAAACCACTTTAGAAAATGTATTTATTAACATTATTAACAACTCAAAAGTGCAGTAACAGAGCATTATATCATACAAAGCAAACAAACTAAAATAAGAGAAAGAAATGGTGACACACCAATATAAATCAAGACATCCATATTTCACAACATAGGCACTGACTCCTAGGGGCCGAGGCAATTTCGGTCCTCCAAATATGTTTTTTAGGGGGCTGGGACCCTTCAATAATCAGAAGATGTCTCTATAAATTGTTGTGGTGATTCAGAGATTTAATATGAAATCAAGCTGGATTTGAGTTTGTTGTTGTAGCAACAGTAAAAGTAAAAAACAAAAACAAAAACAAACTACATATAAAATCAATTAAAATCCTGGGCATATTTTTTATTTGGAAAATGTCTAAAACGTGGCTCTCTGGGCAACCCAGTCAACCCATAATTGCTTTTGTTTCTGGTGTTTTTGATCTGTTTTATATTTGTTCTCTTTTGTAGGTTATCTTGAAAATCTAGATTAATAATCATTATAAAGAGTTTGTTTGTGTCTCTGGTAACTTCTCTTTTACATCTTGAATGTTGACAAATTGGATTTTTAAAAGGCGAAAAAATATTAGAATTGGAGCTGTCAGAGAATCACAAGGGAAACTGTGTTTTAATGCTCAGGAACTTTGCAAAAAAAATTATATTATGGATTTTTATATTATGGATGTATGTTCTGTATTATTTTATTAATACTATTGCCTAATACAAGTTTGTCAAGACCTTTGGCTAGAACAATAAACTTATGAACTTGAAGGTTTTCCATTGCAGGCTATTCAAATCCTAGCTGCAGCTAACATCCATGTGTCAAACCACATTTGATATTGGGGGAAGTTACACCAGAGGCAGATTTAGGGGAGTGCAACCACTTTGCCTGCACCGGGCGCCAAGTCAAGAGGGAGCCAAAGGGGGCACTGCAATCATGACTTAGAACAGAAAGTGAGAGGTGGGGGTGGGCAACAAATTTTGGCATTGCACTAAGGGCTGCTGAAATTTTAAAGCCCAAAGTCTGCCACTGGTTACAGCAGCACTTTGATAAAACTAGAAAAGTTTGATAGCTTTCCACAAATTTGATGTGACACACATTTTCTAATCTTACTGTCTTCTACATGAGAATGGCTTTTGTTTTAATGGCAGTGACTGTCTGTCTGGTGGATAGTGAAGTTCCAGGCTGCACATTAGTATGAGAAATGCAGAGATACAATTATGTTAGAAATGAATTTATAAACATATAATTTGTGTTGCTTGTTTGCTCCCCTCTTATTGGCTATCTTTGAACCTAATGCTGTGGTTCCCAAGGTGAGCAGTACTGCCACCTGGGAGGCAATGAATTACCTAGGGGATGATAAGAGGACTGACAGGGGGAGCTAGAGATGTAAATGATTACCATACTTTGAAAAACTGGTGTCAACATCATCAGTTTTGCTCGCCTTCTTACTTACAACCCATTGAGAGTTTCCTCCTCCTTAATCTCAGCATTGACATTGTAGAACTTTGCAAAGAGGATGGGGGCAAAGCTAGAAAGAAGTGGTTTTGCCTGTCCTTGACTCTGGTTCCATCTACTGTTGACCTCCTCTGCCTTCCATCCTACTAGTCAAGGTTGACTTGAATTGGCCCAATTCAGTTTGAGATTCAGCAGAATAAGATGCACAGCCCTAGTGTATGGTACTTCAACATGTTGCTTATCGCGGTGCACATCTTATAGGATACAGTGAATAATTCATGCTGCTCACCATGTCTGATTGGTGAACCTCAGTGACTTTTTTTTTTTGAGGGGGAGGAGCAAATTATACCACTGTGAGCCCAAGAACTTTAGAACAGAGATCCTGGACAGGAGTGGGGGTGGTAATACAAACTGCAAAGTTTGACTTCCTGACATCTTTTGGCATAAAATTGTTTTGTCAAGCATCATTTACTCAAGGCACATTCATGGAAATAGTGGATGCAAAGAATTTTTGCAGCATCAGTTGGTCTCAAATGAGAGAGTGCTAGCATAAATAAAAAGGAAAGATTTTTCATTTTCTCATCAGGTTTCATAATTGTTCAGAGGTTGGGGGAATCAAAATATAAAGCAAGTGTGTCAGCATCATCTGTTACTGTTTTCTTTTTTTAAAGCCAAACACGCCTTTCCAATGTAACTTGCACATAAATAAAGGTGATGTGATGAAGACAACATGCTCCATTAACCTCTTGGTTGTGAATGGAGGTGATTGAACTGCGGCAACTGAGCTCGATTTGAGATTAGATCTGTTCCTGGAGCCATGCCAGGGACCAGCCTAGTTTACAAATCACACTTTTTTGAAATATGTCTCGGCTTTGGTTGGGTGATGCCAGACAGCTGTTCATCTAATAGCCTAAATCAATGGCCAACTGCTCACAATTAGGAGGTATGTCAGTTGCTCGGTGCAATGAGAAAACCTTACATTAATTATGTTTTCAGAAGAAACTCTTAGTGAAAGAAGGGGCAAAGCCAAACTCTTTCCCCCCACCCTTTATTTCCTATGCCCAGTTGGCACATCCAATATTAATCAAAATTTCAGTTAGGTAATATTTTCGGATATGACTCAAATTGACTAGCACTGTTAGGTTAAAAAAACGTTTTTTAAATGACCTTATCAGTATCCTCTTTCTCATTTTTCAGGTAACAAGGATGCTTTTTGATGGCCCTTTGAAGGACAAGACTAGGGTGTCTCACCATTCATGACAGTGTCCGGATCACAAGAACTAGCCCTTCTATTCTGCAGTAGTTAAGCCATATTTTGAATACTGTGTTGAGTTCTTGATGCCACATTTTAAGGAGGACATTGGCAAACTGTTACATGTCCATAGGAGAACATCTAGGTTGGTGTGGTTCTGGAAACTGAGTCCTGTGAGGAATCCGAGAGATGGTTATTTTTAGCCTGGAGAAGAGAAGGGAAGACTAGATAGCTGCCTCTGAATATCTGAAGGTTTGTCTTGCAGTGGATAAGTTGATTGTCACTGATAGCCTTATTCCCAATGGATTGGTCCAATCATTCAAAGCCATCCAAGTTTTTGGCTAACATCACACTTCTGAAAGCAAAACTATGCCCTGTTTAAATAACTCATTTCTTTTGTCAGTTCTGGATATTTCAAGACTGCAGCTATGCAAAGGCCCTCTTTTTGGCATGGTAGATATAAATGTATGGGGCTGTGTACATTGCTAGTCCCACTCAAAGGTGATCTGTTAGAGTGTGGCAGACATAGGTTCATTAACTTCAAGGGGTCTACTCCGAGTTTAAATTAGTTGGAGATACCACATTATATGGCACAATTTTAGACTCTTCAGAAGCTCAGCTGTGAATGCATAAGAAATGCATAGATGTACAGCCATCTCCTCTGGAGATACCTTTACCCATAAGAAATAAAGACAACATTCGAGTGAGCAGTCATTGGGGTACTTGATATATGTACATGCTATATAAATGAATACAATAAAATAGGTGTTTTTTAAAAAAATGGTCATTTTAATGTATGCATGCATTTGTTTATTGTCAATCACTTTGACTTCCTGTGGCAAAGAAAGCAACTAATTAATATAGAATACTAATAAAATGCACAGGAACTTAACTAGAACCATGCTGGATCATGCCAAAGGCTGATCTAGTCAAACATTCTGTTTCCAAAGTGGTTAGTCAGATGCCCCTGGGAAGCCTGCAAGCAGGACTTGAGTGCAACAGCACTCTCCTCACTTTCTAGAAACTGGTAGTCCACTCCGACAGTGGAGGTATAACATAGCCACAGTAGTGGGTAGCATGGTGAGGCTGTTAGAATTCCTGCTCCATGATTGCAGTCATGGGATTTTTGTCTATCACATGACGGTGCATGTTTTGACTCCACAAAGTGGGAAGTGACGGAGACAGGATGTTTGTGTTACTGTGTTCCATGAAGTGGGACTATTGTCCTTTGTTCTTTCTTTTTGCTGTCTGATGCTAGAGAGAGGGGGAGCCATGTTGCAGTGCTCCGTGTGTCTTTATATGTAAATAAAGTAGATTAGCCAAAATGCTGAGTTGCTGAGGTCTGTCAAGCGAACTGCGCAGACTCTGTGGATCCCTAAGTGTGCCGGTGTCTGTTGGCATTGGTCACTGTGATGTTTGGGCAGAAGAAAGCTTTTGAAGCTCCCGAACAAAAGACCAGGAGGGAGAGAACATGCCAGTCGGGCATGTGTCACTGCCAGTGTCCTACTCGAGTGTAGGACTACAGTTCCCATAAAACATGATCATTAACCATGCTGACTGAGGCTGAAGGAAGTTATAGTCATATTGAAGGCATCAAATTGGGGGAAGCTGTTTTGCACTGGTCTCCTGGTTTGAGCCATGAGTCTTTTTTAGCCCTACCCAAAGATTCTGGGACTCTTCCTATGCAAACCTCAAAAGCTAGCTCTACTCAGAGTAAATACCGTACATTGACATCAATGGATGGGGCTAACTTAGGTTCAATAATTTCAAATAGTCAGCTCTGCCTTAGTTGGTTTTAGTTTTTGGAAATCATTAGATAATACATGTCACACCCATATTACAGTGGTGCCCCGCAAGACGAATGCCTCACAAGATGAAAAACTCGCTAGAAGAAAGGGTTTTGTGGTTTTTGAGCTGCTTCGCAAGACGAATTTCCCTATGGGCTTGCTTCGCAAGACGAAAACGTGTTGCGTTTTTTGCAAGTTTGTTTCCTTTTTCTTAACACCGTTAATACAGTTGCGACTTGACTTCGAGGAGCAACTCATAGAACGCGGTGTGGTAGCCTTTTTTGAGGAATTAATTTTGTCTTGCGAGGCACCACTGTAGTTGTCTTCAGGCTGCTGAACAACTTAGGTTAGTGACCTAGAGAGCTGGTGTAATACAGAACGTGGTGAAGGGCATCAGCTCCAAGCTTGGTTCAAATTGCAGCTCCTCTATTTATTGACTGAGTAGCTTTATGTGAGCCATAGTCTTCTACTTTTAGGGGGGTTTTGGTATAGAATATGGAGGCAAGATTACAAGGTTATCCAGCATTGTTGCAAAGATCACAGAAAATGTACACAGGGCATTCTGAGTATATAGAAAGTAGGGCTATATTATGCTGTGTATTAGTTTGCACCAGTACAAATGCTAAGAATATATCACTCCTTTCTGGACACCCAGAGGATCAGGCAGTCAAAATATAAGAGGCCAATCAAGCTGAATTATTCTCTCTCTCTCTCTCTCTCTCTCTCACACACACACACACAGAGAGAGAGAGAGAGAGAGAGAGAGAGAGCAAGAGAGAGCAGTAAGATAAAGTTGTAAACAAATGGCTTTTATATGGAAATAATTTTTATATCTTTATACCTGCCATAAAAAACACAATTTGAATGAGACATTTCCTGAATGACAAGAAGATGGGGTTTATAAAAAAGATCTCAGAAGGTGGATATTTATTGTTCAATTAAAAGTTAAAGGTCACAGTCCAGTCCAGAGTTAAGTGTGCTTAAACCTATTGATTTCAATGGGCTGAAGTGCCTTGTCATAAATCTAGGTTGAATTCTGCCCAAATTGCATGCATTTCAAAATGTTCATCCTCAGAAAGAGGTACACTCTATAGTATATGCATATACAGTGGTACCTTGGGTTACAAACACTTTGGGTTACAGACTCCGCTAACCTGGAAGTAGTACCTCAGGTTAAGAACTTTGCCCCAGGATGAGAACAGAAATTGCACGGTGGCGGCACAGCAGCAGTGGGAGGCCCCATTAGCTAAAGTGGTACCTCAGGTTAAGAACGGTTTCAGGTTAAGAATGGACCTCCAGAACAAATTAAGTTCGGAACCAGAAGTACCACTGTATACTTATAGAGACCATCTGTTCCTATGGGATACAGAAGGGTCAAAAGTAGAGCTATGCACTGTCGGCTTGATCTGGGGGTTCGGAATCAAGACGACCCTGATTGAAGTAGTTCAGGAGTGCAGCTTATGTTTAATTAGTAAAAGATTTTTTAAAAACCCTAATTAAACATACAGTTGGGAGCTGGGAGGAAGGAAACTTATTAATGTTTCAGTGTAAACCTATCTTTATGTTAAAGTTGCATTCAACTGTAATTAAACGATCAAGTCTTTTCCTGGTTGCATGGATATTGTGTGGCCTCAAAACATTAAACCAATGAGCAGTGATGCTCCCCCTCCAAACAACAACAAAATAAAGTAAAAAGAATATTGAATGCTAAGGGCGCATAAGATAAGAAGAATCTTTTTCAATGAGTTATTTTTCAATCATCTCCCACTGGAACTGGCAGGAAGGGGGGGCATACTTTTATGTTCTCTGGAAATCCCAAGAGACTAAATTATAGCATGACAAATAAACAAGTTGCTGAATTCTGTTAGAGGGGAAACAGTTTTGTAAAACAAGAGGCATTTGAATAAACTATTTATGCATTTCCTGTTAATGGCAGCAGCAGGTGAAACACCTAAGCAATGGTAAATTATAAGAAAGCTCTGTGGAATTTTAGAAGATTAATTGTCTCCTTCTAGGACCAGCAGCAATGAAAAATTAGTGTTCATTGTGAGAAACAATGGCTAACTTAGCCATTGTCACAACCTGGGCTAACAGGCTAGCATTATGCTCTGGTCCAAAACATGCCACTACTGCCATGTTGGCAAACATGGTCATTGTTAGATGTGACATGAAACACAACATTGGGTTGGATCCAGAGCAAATCTATTGAATTTAGGTCTCATTGAAATCAACTGGACAAATTAGTCATAGCTTGCTTCAGAGGGAGACTGTAGAAAGAGGAGTCTCCTAAGGATAAGAATTGAGACTTGTGCTGAATACTATTGCTTTGTTGCCTGGTATGACCTCAGGTGGCGCTGGGACACAGGTGGCCCTGTGGGTTAAACCACTGAGCCTAGGACCTGCCAATCAGAAGGTCGGCGGTTCGAATCCCTGTGACGGGGTGAGCTCCCATTGCTCAGTCCCAGCTCCTGTCAACCTAGCAGTTCGAAAGCACGTCAAAGTGCAAGTAGATAAATAGGAACCGCTCCGGCGGGAAGGTAAACGGCGTTTCCGTGTGCTGCTCTGGTTCGCCAGAAGCAGCTTTGTCATGCTGGCCACATGACCCGGAAGCTGTCTGCAGACAAACGCCGGCTCCCTCGGCCCATAGAGCGAGATGAGCGCCGCAACCCCAGAGTCGGTCACGACTGGACCTAATGGTCAGGGGTCCCTTTACCTTTACTTTATGACCTCATACCAGATATGGTAGCACACAAATGATGCCTCTAGGGAGCAAGGCTCTTAGGGCAACATCTGTGAAGGTCCATGCCCAGGCTCTTCAAGCTCTGGACCACAAGATTACTGTAGGCTACAATTCTCTATCTGGAGGCACAGCAAAGAAACCCTGTATTTGGCCAACTCTTCCTCCTCTGACTCTGAATATAACACTATGCAGGATGCTTCCAACTGATTTGCCCAAGTCCACTTACCGTACTGAGTTTTATAGCTGAGTATGGAATTGAACTAGAATCAAACACAGACATTATGGCCACTGTACCAGAATATTTGTGCTTATTTTTGCAGGACACTATTTCCTACCACACTTGGAAAATTGCTCACATCCAGAGACTCTTGAAATGTTAATGATTTGTCTAATAATGCCGATCACTTGGTTTGGAGAAAAGAAACAATCTTCTTTTGTCTAATCTTCTTTTAAAGCCATGCAAATTAGTGGCCAACACTGGCTATCATGAGAGTGAGCTCCAAAATTTCACTATACACTCTGTCAGATTGCCAAAAAAAGCCTTTCCATCTGTTGTCTGACACTGTAAGCAGAACCAGGCACACCGCTTGTTGTAATTAACTTTATTGCTCAGTAACCAAGGAGTCAGCACATGGCACATCCATCAGATAAGCAAGTAAGTTGCAGAAGCTAAAGTTCTGGCCACTCTTCCCCCATATTTATACCTCCCTCCTGTGACTCAGCTTAATTCTTCTTCTTAATTGTTCTAGCCTTTTCTCGGTCCTTCATTCCTGTGCTGAGAGTGGGGGAGGGGAAGGAGACGAATCAGGGATATATTGTAGAGCAGGAGACACAGCCCCTGCTCTGACTCTGTCAGGACCTGAGACTACCTCAAGTGTCTCCTTTTTTTCCACCCTCACTCTCTGCTGATGATTCCTCCCTGTCCCACCAGTCTGAACCTGGTTCAATGTCCTCTTCCCCCTCAGGTGCCTCCTGGGTCACTGGCTGCCACCACTTTCCCTCGTCCAGCTAGTCCCTGACACACTTCATGAATAAATTCTTTCTCTTTCTCTGATCTTAGTCTCCCAACGTTCTGCTTCATTGAAGGTCCAAAAGTTCTAGTGTTGTGAAAGATGGAGAAAAAAATATTTCTCTATCCACTTTCTCCATGCTGCCACATAATTTTATAAACATTTATTATGTCACCTCCGGCCATTAGGATCACCCTGTAGTTCTCACAATTTCCAAGATGCAAGAGAAAGACAGAACAAAGGAAGCTGCCTTAGACTGAGTCAGACCGTTGGTCCATTTATAACAATGTTTTCTACATTGACTGGCTGCAGATCTCCAGAATTCAGACAAGTGTCTTTCCAAGCCCTACCTGGAGATGTCAGGAATTGCACCTAGGCCCTTCTTCATGCAGGGCAGGTACTCTCTCACCAAGATATCCCTCTTTCTCAGATGCATCACTTTGCCCCCCCCCCCCAACACGCATTGCAATGCCTTTAGGATGGTAATAATATTCCAGGGTGTTAAGAGCTAGCAATATGCATAAAATTGTCAGGTGACCTATAGATATATTCTCATTATTACTTACTCAGCAGAGAAATTAGAGGTATGCCTTACTCAAGTTGGTGTAATGGTATTTATTATCTCTCGCTGCTCTAGAAATGATTCCTTGCAGCTTAATTGCTCTCCTGCTCTCCACCTCCTCATTATTTATATTTCATGGGGGAGGGAGAGGGGAAGAGATTAAATATAAGGAGTGAACCATAAGGGTGGTTTTTTTCCTTGCTTCATAAGATAAATAAAAATCAATTTCTGTATATATATATATATATGCTTTCGTAGATTTTCACGGGTACAGGAATGCAGGTTTTGGTGTCTTCGGGTTTCTTCCCGTGTAAGAGTCGGGGTGTCTGGGCGACGTTTCGACGAGGTCTCACTCGTCATCTTCAGGCTGGTGCTTTCGGCTTCTTGTTACTGGAACAGAGCAGAATCTGGTGCCAGCCAGATCTGTGTAGGGATTGCAGGGGGGTGCAGCATCCGGAGGTGCCGCCTGCCTGACATCTGGAAATTAGCCCTCCCCACAAAAACCGACACCAGAACCAGAGGCACACAGAACGCCTGGACACGTCCCGCCTGCCTGACATCTGGAAATTAGCCCTCCCCACAAAAACCGACACCAGAACCAGAGGCACACAGAACGCCGTCACCAATCAACCACACCAGACCCAAACCCAGACCCTCTCCACAGACATATTACAGACTCCATCCAGTAGCCAAACTATAGTGGCACCTCCGGATGCTGCACCCCCCTGCAATCCCTACACAGATCTGGCTGGCACAAGGCACAAAACCATAGCTCGCCCCTATACACGAAGCCAAGCCAGAGCACAACTAAATGCAGCACAGCCATCTTCTCAGAAAAACTCTTCACAAGCTCAAGAGGTCAAGACACGAAAGCTTTAGCAACTAATCTACACTTAATGACCCACCCAGTGGTATTCAGAATATCACTCATGAAATCACTCAAGATATCCCTCAAGTAATTAAGGAACAAAAGAAGAAAAGGCACACTAATCTAGGAACTTCCTCTCTGCCCAGAACGTTGGAGGCTATACACCACACCCCTCAACAGTATTTATAGGAACTCAAACACCAGATTCTGCTCTGTTCCAGTAACAAGAAGCCGAAAGCACCAGCCTGAAGATGACGAGTGAGACCTCGTCGAAACGTCGCCCAGACACCCCGACTCTTACACGGGAAGAAACCCGAAGACACCAAAACCTGCATATATATATATATATATATATATATTTGCTTTCGTAGATTTTCACGGGTACAGGAATGCAGGTTTTGGTGTCTTCGGGTGTCTTCCCGTGTAAGAGTCGGGGTGTCTGTGCGACGTTTCGACGAGGTCTCACTCGTCATCTTCAGGCTGGTGCTTTCGGCTTCTTGGAGGCTATACACCACACCCCTCAACAGTATTTATAGGAACTCAAACACCAGATTCTGCTCTGTTCCAGTAACAAGAAGCCGAAAGCACCAGCCTGAAGATGACGAGTGAGACCTCGTCGAAACGTCGCACAGACACCCCGACTCTTACACGGGAAGACACCCGAAGACACCAAAACCTGCATATATATATATATATATATATATCTATCTATATATATATATATATATATATATATATATATATATATATATATATATATATATTTAAAAAACCATGATAAATGTGTCAGGGTGAAAAATGTCCTCAGGAGGTACTGGGATTATCTTAATAGGATAGACAATTAAAATGATTCCGATGCACTGATCTAGGCAGATGTCATGGCTCAAAACCTTTGTGATTAATTCTAATTTTAATGCCTTTTCTCAGCATTTGTTTACCCATTCATATGGAACATGTGAGCTTTTTTGTGTGACTTTCCCCCCACAAAGAATGTGCCCTAGACTGATACTGCACAAAATTACCAACAAGCTAAAGATCATCCAATGATGCTGAATGCTGAAAGATTCCAGACAGACAATGCATAGTTACTGTGGAACTTGCTCCTACAGGAGGTAATGCTTGCCGTCAGTTTGGATGACTTTTAAATAGTTTTAAAGTCTGAAGCTTGTCTCTCCCAGGCAGTAAAGTTTTCCCCTCCCACTGTGTAGCATCTATATATATAGCATATATATGGTATATATATGGCATTTCTGTGTGCTCTGACTTCCGTCACAGTCCTCCTTGCACCGGAAGTGGTTTAGTCATGCTGGCCAAATATCTCAGAAAGCTGTCTGTGGGCAAATGCCAGCTCCCTTAGCCTGAAAAGCAAATGAGTGCTGCACCCCATGGTTGTCTTTGACTGGACTTAACCGTCCAGAGGTCCTTTACCTTTTTACCTTTTCTATGTAGCACAGGAGGTGAGCAAGGAACCAGGCCATCCTAGCTGAATGAGGGGAACTTGTCAGAAGCTGCTGGATCTAGCACTGGGAAAGCACAACTTTGTGTACCGTGCCCCACGCAGAGATCCAGTGTATGTGCAACTTGGATCCTCCTAGACAATAAAGTGTTCTGGATATATAGTAGAGTGTCTCCACAACAGAGAGTTCTTCAGCTTAGGTGCCACCACCGAGAAGGTCCTGTCTGACACATCGGAACTCTCACTAAATATTGTGGGCAGGTTCATAAGGCTGGAGGTGGCCTTTTAGGTTTCCCAGCTCCAAATATAGAGTTGGCTGTTTTTAAAATGTTTGTTTTTTAAGGGAGCCATCAGCTCCCCGAAGAAACAACAATTAAAAAGTCAGAAAATAGCACATGGGGACTAGTTCTTCACCCATCTAGGCTGGCCACAGCTTCTCCCCAAGCACAATCCAAACTTCATGTTCAGGCTGAGACTTTGCCTGGACAGTGGTAGCCTTTACTTACTCTGAGCTTGGTTCAAACTCCCAGCTCTAAACTCTGTCTTGACTTGTGGTTCCCACTCAATGGCTGACATTTTCTCAGTACTGACACTTAGGCCTATAAGAAACATCCATCCTTCACATTTATGAGGATTGAGCTTGGTTATTCCACAACTTTCATGCTGACAAATGTAGGTAGCATTTGAACTGGCAATTGCAAGAAAGGTTAGAATTTCCATCTGATTCCAGCTGAGTGGGAACTTGGGGAATTGTTGGGACTACTTTGGGACACTTATCAGGCACTAGGAAGACAGATGTTCTAGTTTACAGACTTCATGTTTTGACTGGGTTTCTACAGATAAAAAAGGTTTTGGTTTGTTTTCCTGGCTTTCATCACTGTGTTTTTCAATCTCATTGCTTTTATTACCTGGTTTTATTATTGCCATATAACCCTTATTTTGCATTGTGTCTTTAATGGATCCCCTATTTTTTTGTGAGAGCTCCAAAACTAATAAAACTTCAAATTAAACTTTGTGGAAACAGTTTTGGCATCAAGGGAAGAGCCAAATATCACAAATAATGATGATTACAATTACATTTTAAAAATCCTACTCCTTGATGTTCCCTCAAATGATTCTTCAGTACTCTTAAAATATCAATTAAAACATGATTTAAAACTTTACTATAATACAAGATTATTGCAGTACATCCAAAGGAGGCAGTCAAATCTCCAGAGCATTTATCCACCTCCAAAGGCCTTGGCAAAAAGGTGTTTCTTGGTCCATTAATGAAAGCATACAGTGATGGGGCCAGTTGCACCTCAGATGGGAGAGAACACCATAATCTGGGGAGCACCAGGTAATATGTCTTCTCATGCTCCACTTCCCCAAGATTAGAACCTCAGAGGATATTGGCACCATTAATAAGGTCTCCCTCACTCTTTTCTTTCTGGGCTTAATGGAGGGAGAGGAGTGGATTATATGTGTTTTCCTCACTTAAAGGATAACCTGTGAATCAGCCGTAAGATACATTTATGAGCTGTCGAGGTGCTGTCCGCAGGTTGCTTGAATGGCTACAGCAACTGGGCTTTTTCAGAAGCAAGAGAGAGAGGGACCACAAAATTAACTGCTGGGCTCCTTAATGTTGGCCAATTACAATGATATGCATGGTCTTAACTCGAATAAATATCCTGTGGTTACAACGCACCAAATCCTGTTAATAACGTGGTGACCTTTTAAAAAGAGAGTGAGCGCACGTTGTGTTATATTACTCTATTAATGGTGTAATTGCTGGAAGTTGTTCTTGGCCAGTCAACCCATTCTGGCACGGTGAAGCAGCTAACAAGAAATGATTTTTTTCTTCTTAGAGTAGTCTTTTGGTTTTAGCATGGCACAGGGATGCTCAAAATCCATGTGGCAGCATTGGTGGGGAATCTAACAACATCTGGAAGGCTACAGGTTCCCCATTCCTGGTATGCAAATCATTGAAAGTGCAGGATTTTAAAGATTTAATGTCTGACATCTGCAGATAAAAGGATTGTCAGTTTGGAGGCTGGCAAAGAGCTCTGCACAAGACTTTGGAGGGCTACTACCATTTGGGAGTGGACTTGAAGGATCGATAGCTCTTGTTTATGTGTAACACACAGCCTTATTTATTCAGCCTTGTGACCTATGAAAGAGAAAGGAAGTCTTGTGCTGTGTTCTTCCTCCCTTTTATAACTGCTGGTCTACTGTAGGAGAAACAGTGTGATTCAGATTTTCCTGGGTTTTTGGGAGAAGTTGTCTGCGTTCAAAGAATCTCTGACTATTTGTCAGCCACACCCTTGCTCTGGTACTGCGTGATTTTTAGATTTCAGCTGACAGATGGTCAGTTCTTTGTCCTTTTCATTCCTTCCCTGTGATCTGCTGACTACAATCTTGTAGGATTTCCCTCCAGAGAAGAGAGAGAGTATGTTTGTGGCCACTTCCTTTCATGTGTGGGTGGATGCTTATAATTAAAACTTCACTGGGCAATGATCCAAGTCTTCTTGAGGTGGAAAATCAGACCCATCCATATCCCTTGGTCTGCGTGGTTTCTCTCCATGTAAAGATGTAAGATCTCCTTTGAAGGAATCACCTGGGGGTTGCACAATAGCTGGGCTTTTAGTTCAGCTTTAGATATGGGACATTGTTGCTTGTCTCTGCTCCAGTTTTGAAATGCGAACAAGAGTCACTTGTGGTATTTAATATGTGATATTTTTGGTCCTTCTTTTTATTTTTTATTTTTAACCAGAACAGCTTGACTTGTTTTCCTTTGACAAGCTACATACAGACTCTTCAATAAATTAGAATTTGGCATGGGTGACACACGGCATGCTTAGCTGGTGCTGCTCATTTTACTGTTCTAATCAAAGAACTACCCTCTATCCTTTTGCTTGCAAATTGAGTAGCAGAACACGGCCCCTCTTTCATCTTAGCTTCAAGTTTACAACAGTTTTCTAAGCTGCATGTCAAAGTGTTTCTCTTTATTATTATGAATTATTATTAGACATGTGACGGCTGTACTGCCAGGCCTTATTGTAACTCTAAAAGTTAACTAGTTCAAGGTCAGCAAAACAGAAGTCAAGAATTTCAGCAAGTCCCTTTTCCGTTGTAATGTGTGGCTTTATTTTTAAAAAAATATATAGGGCAGAACTGCTGACATTGGAAGTCAAGGCATGGGGTATAAAATCAAAGTCTCCCAGAACGTTCTTATCCATCTTTCTCCCCCCCCCCAAGACAGTGTGATTCTTATGTATCTGGTTGAAGCTAATGCTAAAATGATTAGAGTACCATGACATTTCAAAACAGAGAGAGCAAGAAACAATGTAAGTTATATTTTTATGTAGGTGTTTTTTAAACCCACAGTCTAGCATTTTTCTGTCTATGTCACTACTGGTGATGTTTGAATTTTCTTTTCTGTTCAAGTATTTCTTTACTGTGAAGAATATAGTTGTTCTGAACGTTATGCCACCCACTTTATATGGCCTAGTGATATCATGCATGAACAGGTGCACCAAACTCTAAAGTGTTTGTAGAAAGGGAGCCGGGGGCCCCTCAATGTTGAAGGAGCCCTGCATGCACCATGTGCGCAAGATGTCACATGTGGTGTGCGGTGGGCATCACAGCTTCAGCAGCTGTCTCCTCCAAAAGACATGAGAATGTGCGCTGGGCCCCCTCGATCTTGGGGGCAACCTGGTGCCCTTAAAATGCAGATTGTTTTATGCAGGATTAAGAGTACAACAACCATGATGCATTGCGACCGCAAGCAAATATGCATAACATGAATACACCAAGAACTATGGCAACAGCAAGATATCACTAATGTAGAATTTATGGTTGTGTGGACATGGCTTCCTAAATATTTCTCTTAAAGAAAAAGATAATGAGAAGTGTGAGTGAGCCCCCTTCTCCATCTATGGCTTCACCTTGCACTTTTCCAGCTGCTGTTTGTGCACTCAAAGATGCATCCATATGTGTTTAAATGGAGAAAAGAGATTTGCTGTGCAAAATGAAAATTGTATGTTCAGTATTATATTGGTAAATGCTAGTATCTACCTCTGTTTGAGTCAACTAAACCTTACTCATAGAGTCATTCCCCATCACCATTCTTTATGCATTTACATAAAGTACTTTTGCATGGTGTAGGTGTTGAGTAACAGTTGGGTGGTTTCTTATTCTAATTATGTTTCATTAGCCTTGTCCACGTATAACACTAAACCATGGTTTAGCAATGTAAGAACAGTCTTCAGTGAGTCTTGGGCTTACACACTCTCCTCTCTAATGGATTTGGCTCATTTTAAGCAGGCCAGTAATGTCTTGATCACAGTTTGTCATGCCAGAAAACATACTGACTCACAGCTAACAGCAAAAGTAAAAAGAGGGGAGGTGGCAATATGAGACTTTCTGTGGCTCACTTGGCCATTGACTTAGCAATAGGCCAGATGAAAATTTAATGCTCATGTTTCCCCGACCCCCCCAAATGATGTCAGTTAGAAAAAGTAGTTTCCTTAATCATAGCTAAATGCGAAAAAGATAGAGACAAAACAATGCCACTCTGATTATTTATTCCAAACATCTCATTTACAGGAAGCTCCCCGCTCCTCATTTGGCTTGACTAATCTAAGGCATAGCAGAGGAGAGTAATAAAAACAAGCACTTGCAAACACTTGCTAATTAACTTTGACACAGCATGCTTGTGAAATGCCCTTATATAACAATTGCAAGCTGTTTAACTGAGGTTAAAACATGCCGCTGGACAAATTTGAGCTTAAAGTTGCCTCTATACACAGTGGATATTGACCTCTGTGTGTTTATGTGTGTGTGTGTTTGCAGAGTCTTTTACGGAAATCCTCAAAACAACACAAGGAATCACTACCAAAAGCCCCCCCCCCTAAATTTATTGAATGCCACAAAGCAAATACTGAGAAATGTGCCTTTTAAATTACTGAGCGACTACTCCTAAACAAACATTTGATATCTTGGGAAAATTCATGCAGGAAAAGGGGGGTAAGATTGTGGCAGATAAAACCAACTCAAGATGTTTTACCATCTGAAGTAGAGAACAAGTTGGTCCCTCTTTCTCTCATCCCCATTTCATGTACCTCCAGGTGGTATCGTATCTCAGCACTAGCAGTGGGACAGTGTCTTCTACCATATTTGAGTGAGTAAGCTGTGTTGTGGTGACTGGCATTTTCAATATTTCCCATAAAAGTCATAGCTCATATCTATTGAGATACCCAGGAATTTTACACCAATTAAACATGAGCAGGCATCAGGGCTGCATTACAGCATTTGTTCGATCAGACAGTGAGCATGTGACCAGGCAGAATGGCGAGCAAGTGGTGACAAGGAAATGAAGATCAGAGACAGGCATGCTCCATTGCTTGCACTGTGCCCCATAACTTTTCTATGTAATACAGGCTGTGATTTTTCTATATAGAGGATGTGGCAAAAGTTTGTGTGAGTGCCGACTCTTATGCTGAAATTTGGATTAGCAGTCATGGCTAGAACTGAATAATTATAGAAATGTAGTCCTCTAAAAACATGAGAAGAGTCCTGCTGGATCAGACCAAAGGTCCATCAAGTCCAGTATCCTTGTTCCCACCGTGGCAACTAAATGCCTGTGGAAAAAATCTAATTGAAGGACACGGTTAGCAATGGTTGCTAGCTATGGTGGCTCTGTTCTACCTCTACTGTTTGAGGAAGTCTTACCCTGAATACCAGTTGATGCAAATCACAAGTGGGAAAAAGCACGTTTTCACTCAGGTCATGCTTATGGGTTTTCCATAGGTTTCTGCTTAGAAACAACAATGTTTGTGGGTTTCCCATAGGAATCTGTTGCACCACTGTGATAAAAAGATGCTGGACTAGATGGGTTTTTGGCCTAATCCAGCAGTACTCTTCTTATGTTCTTATTTCACAAACAGGGCCTGAAGAAATCGTTGTGTTGTCCTCTCCCCACCCCACCCCCAACACATCTGAGGTTATTAGGAAGGTGTTCATTCATAGAATCATTCATTCATGGTTATTAAAAATAAAGCAAGACACCATTGTGATGATCAAATCACTTTTTTTTTTTAATCCAGAAATTAACTTGGGCATGTATGAGATCTCCACATCGCAGATAACTCCACACAGCCATTTCAGCACCCAACTCTTTTAATATCCAGTACTTGATCCTCAGGAAATTAAATAAAGCTATGGGAGCAAAATAATGAGCTCAATGAGGGGGACTTGACTACATTGACCAGGTATAATCTATCAATGGATTTTCCTGAACTTCAAGCCTTCCCATCCATTCTGAAACTCTGCACTATTCTGGGAGGTATAGATTTTCTTTCTACATCCTTGTACTTCCATGTAGAAAAAAACTGTTGTGTTTTAAAGAAGAGGAAGGAAGCTATCTAGGATGAGACATCAACTTTTGTGTTAATATCCCTGGGTGTATTGTGTGAACAGAAGCTCATTAGGACTGTGCAAATACACCTCCTTTGTTAGAATTTTTTCTTGCAATGATGTGGGGGGGGGGCAGGAAGAGAAATTCATCAACTTGTATTGGGCTGTAGGAGTGGGCAACAGTCATTAGTTTTTTGGACCAGGGAGGAATTAGTAAACTGACAATTATAAGGTACTCCAAGGAACCCTTTCCCCCCACCCCCTTTTAATTATTTTAATTAAAAAATAAGGTAAAAGCTACCTTAAATATCTAGGAGATATGATTCCCACTGTAAGCATTCAAAATGGAAATACTGGGACAAATGAAGAAGTAGTAATTATCAAAATACAAGAAAAGAGATGCAATAGGTTATGTAATAAATCAGGCATGAATTTATTGTGATTTAATTAAATCTAATTGGTATAGCAGTGGAAGTACCAATTATAACTGGCTGTTGTTTAATTGGTGTGTAAATCTTGAGTGGGCTAATTGTTGACTGTCATGCTTAACAATGGCTTTGTCAGCTGCCCCAGGGAATGGAATATGGACTTCATATATTACTTTTTTTTGGTATATTGGCAAATTAAAATGGGGTTCAGAAATGTGCCTGGGAATGAAACTCAGTGGTGACAAACTCTTGTTTGCAGGTATGTCATATAAGGGGGGCGGGGAGGCAGGATATCTGCCCACACATATTGATCTAGGAAATACCTCCTGGCTTGCCATGTAGCAGCTAGAAATTGGGTGGAAAACTTGTCTCATTTTGCACTTAAAGGAGAACCTTCCTAACTGTCCCCTTCTAAAACAATGGAAGAACCACAATCCTTCGAAATCCACATTTCTCCATGTTTTGTAGTGCAGTTGTCCCGCCAAGCAACATATACAAAAAACAAACAAACAACATATACAAGGATAAAGTGTGAATAACAATGGATATATGAGTTAAAATAGGACACAAAAATGCATTGCATTGGAAGAAATTGCTTTGCAAAAAATGTGTGGGCTAAAGTGCATACAAGGCTGTGTATATTAGTAGAAAAATCACACTAAAGATTGGACTAAACTGAGGCTATTGGAAGAGTATGTGTGTGGACACCACCAAGACATATTCCCCCCCCCTTTCTGTTGCTGCTGCCCCCTTTCCCACTGCCCAGGGACATTGCCTCCATAGGAACATGGGGACAGCCATCTTGTTCTCGATGGGTCTGAGAGAGTTGAAAGGGGTAAGTTCACTCCAAAGCTCAGAGTGAATCCTCACTGCCCTGAACTGTGAGTAAATATTTGCCAGTTACCAGGAGGCACAGATTGCAGGAAAAGCAACAGTTAGGTTAAGAAAGGAAGTAAAAGAGAAAGTGAAAAGAACACAAACAAATGGATAACGAAGTGAATGTGCTCTTTAAAAATGAGACTTGACCAAAACAAAGAAAGAAAGCAAAACTAATGCACACTACTATGGTAGCTATAAAGAAAAGGGCTCAATAGCTAGTTCTCTTCTCTTGGCCCCCTTCCTCACACACGCTTTTCTCTTCCAAAGCTGGAACTGAGCCATAAGTTGGCAGCTAGGGGGAGGGACAGGGGGCTGAAGAGATCACAGTGAGCCCCCAGGCAGCCACTCGCTGATGTCTGTGATTAAGTGCTGTTTATAATATCGAGATTCAGAGTATATTATCTTATTGTGGCTTTTGATAGCAAGAAAAATCCAGTGTGTTTCGGGTCACATTAATACCATACATTTAAAGTGCTATGATCCCATTTTAAAGAGTCATTTGCCTGTTGTTATGCCACTCACAGTGTTGTTATTCCACTCACAATTGCCAGGGTAGTCTAACAGTCCATCCCTCTCCACAGGGAACTCCGGGAATCATACCTCTCCTAACAACTCTCAGCACCCATAACAAACTACAGCCTTCATTTTTGGGAGGGAGAAAGCCATGACTGCTTCAAATAGTATCATAGTGCTTTAAATATATGGTGTGAACCACACAGCTTCTGCTCCTGAGTCCTTCACAGGTGTCTGTGGGTTGATTTACACTCCACTGTTTTGTACAAGTGAGCTGTCCAGGCTGTCTTTGCACATTCAGGAAGCAGTTGCATGCTATGCTGGGCGGCTGTTTGAACATATTTTCCATCTCGTACCTGTATTTTGTTGCATTTATAAAATCATGGTAGCCATTGGCACCAGGACCATGATGACCTGCAGATGACTGCCATAGTCACTATAGCACAGTGGCAGAGCCTATTATTTTCCTGCCAATGGTCTTGGGTTCAAAACCTTCAGCACATAAGAAGCTGAATCACACCATTTTTCCATCCAGTATTGTCTACAGTGAGTGACAGCTGCTTTCCAGGGTTTCTAGTCCAGCATCCTGGTTGCAGTTCTCTCCCAGCCGCACCTTGAGATGCTGAGGAATGAACGTGAGGCTGTCTGCATGCAAAGCAGATGCTCTACCATCAGGTTAAAGGGTACCAGTGATGGGAAAGAACTCTGTATGATACCTTGGAGAAGACAGGCAGTACTGGACAAAATGGACAAATAGTTATGGTTTAAGGTCTTAGAATTAAGCTTCCCTGGGCCTGGGATTAAGCACATGACCTGGGGCAAGAGAAGTAGTTTTTGGGGAAATGATATATACCCATCAAGCCACATTAATCCTTCTATATACAAGTGGGACCTGCAACAAAATTTAGGGATATATCCTTACCTCCTAACTGTTCTGTTAGAACGATGAACTCAGCAGCATGGAGTCAAGGCAAGGCTTCTGATACCCTGGACAGCTCCAGGCAGGGTTCAGGCTAGAGAATCAGATAAGAGCACAGCCCAGATGTTACCGTAGCAGTCATACTCCAACTGAGTCTCGCATAAGGAACTGCAACTGTATCTCTGCTGCTAGCTCTGCCTTCTGTGACAAGAGTCACAGTCCAAAACTTTTACACTTGTCTGTGAGTATATTTATTTTTTATTTTTTAAATTAAGCATACGATCTTGTAGTGCTGGTGGATCACAGCTGTGCTGGAGGCTCTGCTAAAATAAAAAAGAGCCATCAAGCCACCAATCTTTATTCATTTAGTGCTGATGCAAAATCCACTTGAAAGCAAAACAATTTTTAACAGGATCATTAGCATATGAACTATTGCTCTTGTTCTGCAATGTGTGTGTTTCCATTTATTTATTTTGAAATGGATTGCTTGAGACATATTCTGTCTTTCAATTCCAGCTGCCTTTTCAGGGTCTTTTTGACCAAGCCTATTTGATGTCCTCTGCACAGCTCACACCACTTCATTATATTTATGCACTGACACTTTGCAAATGTCTGCCCACAAGATTCAATTCCAAGTAGCCAAATTAAACACAGCTTGGAGGAGATATTGGCAAGATGGCTCTTTCTCCGCACCCCTTCTATATTTTATTGCCCCATATTTTAACCAGCACAGATAAGATGAAAAGGTGTGTTTTATTCAATGTGTAGTCACACATTTCCCCCTATCTTTTTGTTTTATCTACAAATGCTGAAATTAAATACATCAGAAATGTGTGCTTGCTTTTGCTGTGCCGGGAATCAGATCCCTAAAAATATATTTTAAAATATCTGATTAAAGGCCTTTGATAAACATGATTGTGGAAGATTCATTAATAGCAAAGCCATGCTGCCAAGGATGTTTTCATCGCCGTCTCACGCTGAGATCTTATGATACCAAGGTTTTCATTCCGGAATGATTTCTTATGCCGCTTTTAACAGCTTAATTATAGCTTTTTGTTCACCATATTTATTTTAAAGCCTCATAATTGTGGATGTTGATATCATAAGTTTGCCTTTTTGATGGTGATGCTATCTACTGTGAGGTACAATTCACAGTAGAAATGTTTGATTAAACTGCTCTTTCATGCCTGTATCAGCACAACTGGATGCCTTCATCTGCCCCAGCTGCAACAAAACGTATCTCTCCCATATCAGTCTCTACAGCCACAGCTGTAACTCTCCAATGGTTTAACTTCACCCCCAAAGGTGCACTCTTCCATTGTCTCCTAAGGCAGACAGATGCCAACCTCTCATTTAGATGTTCTACACCATAGGTGTCAACTCCCTGGGGTCCTGGGTGCCTGAGCACCCACAAAATTCCCCATGTAGGTGCTGGGCACCCACAGTTTTTGGTGCCAGGGCCATGCACGCTGCATGGCACCCACGGCCCTGGGCACTCCTGTTCCACTCTATGTGAGTGTAAATATATGGGAGGGTAAGAGTGGAGCTGTGCTTGCTAATTGCCAGTACTGGCTGCTAGCCAGGATGGCTATGCTCTATCTCGACAGTCAGAAGCAGTAGTGCCTCTGATTACCACTTGCTGGAAACTACAGGAAGAGAGAGTGCTCCTTGGCGGGTGTCCTGCTTGCGGGTTTCCCAGAGGCCCCTGGTTCACCAGAGGCTGCAGTAGATGAGCCATCAGCCTGAACCATTATGTTAATCGCTTGCAGATTGGCAAAGGAGGTGGGGTGTTGCTGCTCTGGCTTCACAAAGCACAGGTGAGCCTGTAACATGGAGCCTCTGGTATGCAAGCAAGCTTCTCCCACGATTAATCACCTTGCATGATCTGTGATCTCAGTCAAGGTGGAATCCTGTCCCTTTTATAAACAATTTGCCCCA
This sequence comes from Podarcis vaucheri, assembly GCF_965113315.1. Classification (NCBI taxonomy): domain Eukaryota; kingdom Metazoa; phylum Chordata; class Lepidosauria; order Squamata; family Lacertidae; genus Podarcis; species Podarcis vaucheri. The sequence goes on from NC_138765.1 coordinate 58,053,536, forward strand.
TGCATGAACAGCAGTGGAGGGCACTGAAGCTATAGGTCAGTGTTGGGTAGTCTACTTTGCTCAATAAATGAATTCTTTGGGGGTGTCACTGTTGGTGGTCCCCCTAGGGCTCAGATAGGTAGTTCATTTCCGCAAGGAGCCCTGCTTTGCATAGTGTGGGTCCAATTTTGTGGAACTCTCTTCAAGATGAGGTCAGACAGGCTCCCTTACTGTTGGACTTCTGGTGCTTACCAAATACTTTAAAAATATTATTCCAGCAGGCTTTTTAATTGAATTCTGATGTTATGTTTTAAATTCATTTTTTACTCTTACTGTATTAGATCTCCTGTACACCACTTAGAGACAACTGCGATTCAGCAGTCTACTCATGGTTGAAATAAATACATCATGAAATAAATAAATCTGCTCTGCATAAAGAAGGCCTCAGCCTTCTTAATCCCCAGCATTTCAAGGTAGGCTAGGAGAAGGTTGCTTGAAAACCTAGATAGATGCTGCAAGTCAGTGTTGACAGTATTAACCTCAATGGACCAATGATCCCCCTGTGAATGCACAATCCAGAGTCATTTTAGAAGATAGGAAAGTTGCGAGGGGAAATAGCAGTTTCTGGGACTTACGTAAGTAGTGTACTAAAAAGCATAGTAGAAAAGACCAATATGAAATAGTTGCACATTTTCCCTTCTCTTGAGCCACAAGAGAGGATGTAAATGCATGCTCATGCTTCCCCTTTAATAAATAACAATGGGCACCATTTCTTTGCTCCCCAAATATTATTTCCAACAATGGTCAAGAAGGGTTGTGTGTGTTGTGCTTTTCATGCTCATGAATTGAAATTTGCAGAAATGACTTTCAACCATATCCAAATGGATTTCAGAAGGAGAGGGAATAGATGGGTTCTCTGCAGTGACGCAAATAAAAAAAAACCAACCCAACAACTTAGACGATTTCCAATCTGTCGTAAATCTTGCATCTATTTGCACGCATTACATGCTGCCTCTGGGAGTTCTTTGGCAGGACATTATCCATTTCTGCAAGTGGATGTGAGAGAAGGGTCACCATCACTTGGCCTTGAAGATACCTTTGTACTATTTTAATAGCTTCGCAGCATAGGACGGGTGGTGCTGGGTGATGCTTTGCACACTGAATATATTCTTACAATAAGTATTGGGTCAGAAGCAGGGATGTAAGAAGGCAGTGATTTCCAATGTGATCTGTATTTGGCATAATCGGTGCTGTTTAAATTGTACTGCAGTTTGGTTTATTGTGTGCATGTTACATAGGTTATGGAATGTGGGTGGCACTGTGGTCTAAACCACAGAGCCTAGGGCTTGCTGATCGGAAGGTCAGAGGTTCGAATCCCCGTGACGGGGTGAGCTCCCATTGCTCGGTCCCAGCTCCTGCAACCTAGCAGTTTGAAAGCACGTCAAGGTGCAAGTAGATAAATAGGTACTGCTCCGGCGGGAAGGTAAATGGCATTTCCATGTGCTGCTCTGGTTCACCAGAAGTGGCTTAGTCATGCCAATAAAGCGAGATGAGCGCCGCAACCCCAGAATCGTCTGCGACTGGACCTAATGGTTAGGGGTCCCTTTACCTTTACACAAGTTACACAATTGTGTAATATACATAACAGACATTCACTTCATTATAAAGGGAACTTGAAAGCAATGTTAAAAAGTGGGGGAACTCATTCATTACAAATCTATTCCCAGTGGGAACATAGGAAGCTGCCTTATTTTGAATTAGACAATTGGTCCATCCAGCTCAGTATTTTCTGCACTGACTGTCGGCAGCTTGCTGGGATTTCAGGTAGAGGGCATACCTAACTTTACCCGGGGATGCCAGAAACTGAAGCTGGGGCCTTCTGCGTGGAAAATAGAAGCTCTGCTGCTGAGCTATGCCCCCCTCTTTGTTTAAAGAAAGGCCATTTGTTAGTTACATTCTAAGCAGGTCACCAAATTCTCTATCGCAAATGAGGACACTGTTAAGAAGGGTCCTAAATCCCTAGTTGCTGGAATCACTAGGGATTCACTTCTTCCACAGTGTAGTCCCTAAATGGGCCTGTTACCTTTCTTCTATATGGTTCTATCACTGCCAGGTTATCCTCTGGGGAAAAGTCAAGAGATGCTGCATTTATGGGGTGCTGTTATGTTGATGGCATGTCCCGCCTGTCCAGCTTTGATGCACAGTAGCCATTGATTGACTTAGCCTCCATCAATTTATCCAAAACTCTTTAAAAGCCATCCAAGTTTCTGGCCTATATAAGGCAGTATAAGCATGATGGGCCAGAGTTTCAATATGCAGTTTGGTTTGACAATTTTGCAATGAAGTATTCCCCCACCCTTCTCTCCCCCTCCTCTGCTAGTCTTCCTGAATCCCTTTGCCCTTTGCATTCATTCCTTAACCAGTGTTTAATTCATTACTGTCATTAGGGTAGAGAATAATATGCTTAGTATCTCAGCACAGGCAATGACAAGTCCTTGCGTCCTCTCCCTTCCCCTCCCATACAATGTAGCAACACAGAAACTCTTTGCGGCAATTTCACTTTATCTTAATGCACAGTATCTGGCTACTGCTGCTGCATGAGATATCCTTCTGTATAGCTTTTCAGTGATGAATAGGGGATTATGGTACAACATGCCGGTCGACACTCTATTTCACTCTGAGTTTGAAAAACCGTGCCTCCTTTCTTGGAATCTCTAAAACGAGAGAGGGGGAGAAAGCTGGAAACAAAGAGAATAACCTATTCAGCTATGTATGGTCTACAGGTAATTTTGAGATAAATTTTGAGGTAATTTTGAGTCAGCTTAGCTTCTAGCTAAGCAGCTCTAGCTATTTACAGTGCTAGTGTCCACTCACATTTTCCCTTGTACCTGAGTGCAAATTCTAGCTACCCCTTGTTCAGCAACTGCTGATGGACACAAGTGTAGTAAGCTAAGAAGCAATAGCTGCTTTTTCTCAGTGCCGTGATTAAACACTGAAATGACATGTTGTGCCTCCTTTCTGCTCAACTGCATAGTTTTGCATTCATCCAGTGAGATACTTCTATCCTACTCTTCACCAAAAGTGGTCACATAACAGCCAAATACAAAAGAAAGCACCAAGGCCATGCAAAATGTAATAAGCCAGAATATTAAAATTAATCCTTATAAAACAGAAATAAGGGAGCAATCCTAATCCAAGATCTGTCAGGATGAGTTGGGTTAGGATCCAGAGGAACTCTGGCTGAGCCAAGAGGTTCCAGACACAGTTGGGAAATGTTGGTGTAGCTCCCCATCTTGTCTTGGCCAAGACCCAGCATGCTGAGAAAAGCCCAGTGGATCTTAAGACAGCATAAGCCCCGAAAAAGGGGTATGACAGGTGTGTGACTTGTTCAGGACCAGAGAGAGGGGACTAGGCAAACTGATGTAATGTAAGCCAGCAAAAAGGGTGGTGTGACTCAAACACTATATGAAAAACTTGCTTTCCTTCTGCTAGGCTGAGGCCAACTCAGCCAGCAGTAGCCCCGCTTTTGAATGGAGTTTGAATCTAAGAACACAAGAAGAGCCAAGTGACCCATCTAGTCCAGCATCCTGTTCTCACAGTGGCCAACCAGAGCCTGTGGGAAATCTACAAGCAGCACTTGAGTGCAAGAATCCTCTCCCCTCCTGCAGTTTCCAGCACATAGTCATAAGCATTGCTGCATCTGAGCATTGAGGCAGAGCATAGCCATCATGGCTAGTAGCTGTCAGTAGCCCACTCCTTGATTAATCTGTCTAATCCTCTTCTGAAACCATCAAAGTTGGTGGCCATTACTGCTTCTGTAGGAGCAAGGTCCATAGTTCAACTATAACTGTGTGGAGTAGTGGTTTCATTTTATCTGTCCTGAATCTTCCAACATTCAGCTTCATTGGATGTCTGCAAGTTGTAGTGCTATAAGAGAGAGATGTACTTGACACTGACTCCAGCTTGTTTAATGGCAGCTTCTTGTGTACAATAATAAATAGGGTGGTGGCCCTAATAAGGAAGGACAAAGGCACTGGTTTCCATTCCAAGACATGTTTGTTGCATGCAACACTGTTTCCATTCTGCTGCAGTTCACCTTTCAACAAACACTATGTTATTTGTCTCACTGTCCACTGTAGTAAAATTTTACAAAATCACTTGCCTAACTAATTATGCTGTTATTGCATTCATTTCACACACCCTTTATTTTAGTGAAAAGGCCATTCATTTCAATGCAAACAGTGCAAATTGGGGAGGAAGAGACCATCACCAACTGAGTTTTGTTTGCAGACTGAAAACAACAACAGTAAATACTACTCATATTACCTGGACTGATTTCCATTTGAGACACGGGAGAAATCAGTGAATCTTTGCAGTTTCCATTCTTGTTTCCAATGGGATACTCTGAAATCACTAGGCCCTGGTTAACTCACCTCTTTATATATTGCCCCTTTCTTCCTCATATGGGCAAAAAAAATCCTGTAAAAACCCAGGGCAGATGACCTTTTTTCTCTTTGTTCTGATGCAGAAATTAGACTTGTCAGCCATGGATTTAGGGGATTAGCTGGCTGAGTTGCCACATGTTAAAAGGCAACAATTTCACCAGTGCCTTCTATTAAAACTTTGGCACAGTATAGCAGATTCAATGAAGTGTCTGCTTAGAAAGAAAAAGACTGAAGAATGGATTTGTTGCCTGGAGGAAGAAAAGAAAGAAAAAAAGCAGAGTAGGGCAGTGCTTGCTTGAAATTTTCCTCTTGGTGTTTAATTAGAATCACGAGTTATTTGCTTTCCTTTTTAAAATTCCAAGTAAATATGTTTTTCAAGCTAGAGCACAAAGGATCAAATTCATTATAGAAAATAAATCCTTCAAAACCAGAGGAAAGCTTCACCATGACTATGGGGATGATGTTATAAGAAAGCAAACCTTAGTAAGAAAAGCTGAAAGGACAGGGCAGGTTCTGCTGAATGAACAAAAGTCAAGGTCTTGACTGAAAACTTCAAAATGCTTAAGAGTAAGAAGAATAAGAACAACTGCTCACTCTATCCATTGTCCTAGCAAGACAAGAAACAAATGGTTGTATCCAGTGTTTGTCATACTCAGAGTAGATCCACTGAAATTAATGGGCATGCATAACTCAAGCCCATTAATTTCAGTATGTCTACTTCAGACATTGGTGAAGAATCCAAAGGTCCAGTGCAAGCCAATGTGCATTTACTCTGAAATAAGTCCAACTCTACTGAATGGGCTTACTCTCAGGGAAGTGTTTATATGTTGTTTATATGCCTTAGATACCTGATTAAGATACCTGATTAAGAGGCTCATTATAATGGGGAGATGTTGTAATGAGGTTGGGGTAAAAAGAAATTGGGGTTTGGAGTTTGATCTCTCTCTCCAGCCATGTGACTGTGGTATATAAAAAAGAGACTGCTAAAGAGGTCAGGCAAAATAGACAAATTAAGTTCATAACTAGAGGTGCAACTGTACCAAAGTGCCCTGCATCCTATACATCAACCTAATTTCATGCAGGTATAGAAGACCATGCTTAGCTTCTTTTGAAATGGGTGGAGGTGGTCAAAGGCAGTTTATCAAATGGCAAGGGAATGCAAACATTCCTACTGGGCATATACAAGTTATTCTGGCAAATAATGACACTCTGGATCAAGGTTATAAACGTTGCTTAAATATATTTAAACATAATGCAATGCAGAAATATGGATTGTGAGTTATCTGTTTGGTGAAGCATGTGGTGATAGTGGTGTCAGCGAATGACATCCAAGATTGTGGGGTTCACTTTTTCTTCCCATCCTTTTTTCTGTCTTTTAAATATAATTTCCAATTTCTACATAGCTGAAAGACTACATAGGTTTTGTCATGATATATGGCATTATTCTTACTCTTAATCAAGTTTAGTTGTGGGTTTTTTGGTTGGGTTTGTGTGTATGTGTTTCATTAATCACCTACAGACATAGTCACTGAGTTCTGTAAAAACAATTATGTGATTGTAGCTATTTTGGTGGAGAATCTTGCCAGCTAATTGTGAGATCACATTTTTTTTTTAAAAAAGCAGCTAAGCGGCATTTAAAAGGATCAGAGGTACCACTAAAAAAATATAGACTTGGGTGACTGAAAGATAAGATGGTTCCAGAAGAACATTTCTTAGGAGAGACTTCAATTGTTTGGACAGCAAACTCCAGTATCCAAAATCAGGGGGCATTATAACTGAGGAAGCTGCCCGATACCAAGTCTCGCCATTTGTCCATATCACTCAAAATTATCTTCCTGAGTTTTCCTAGCTTGGTACCTGCCAAATGCTGTTGGACTCCAGCTCTCATCATCAGTGACCATAGGCCAATCTCCCTCAGGCTGTTGGGAGCTGGGATTCAAAACATTGGAAGGCACCAGCTTGGGGAGCTACCACTTAGCTGTGGCTCTCCAGAGTGTCGGATAGTGTTGAATCTTTCATAATGCTGTGATTCTTTTGTAACAGAAGACGTTAGAAATTGAACCTGGAGTTCTTAGCGTGAAGCTACTTTGAAATGGAAATGCAATTTCTTTAAGTGATGTCTAAAGTGTGTTTCCTTGTTTGAATCTATATACAACAATATGGTCTTGATGTGTCTTATATTTATTTGAATATCTTTAATGTATTTATCTATTTACTGACATATTTATAATCTCCACATGCATAAAAGCATAGTAAGGTGTGTATATAACATACAAATGATATATACATATTTAAGATAAGTAAAAGCAGCAGTAAAAGCATAATTTAGAACATCAATAAAAAGTCAGAAAGCACTGGTTGGTTGGTTGGTTGGTTGGTTAGAAAGAAAAATCACATTGCCCAAGCAGGCACATTTCTATTGCTTGTGCATGTGGTGGATGCAACCAAGACTGGAAGAGAGTGTTGGCAGTATGGATTAAACAGTAGGCCCCCAAACCTTGTGGCTGAGGCTTTTTAAATCCTTTGGCCCCTCCCCTCTTACAAGATCCTTTGGGGTGATTCCCACCCTGCAGCATCTCACAAGAGCACAGCAGGGCGATGTAATCCTGCCTCCCCCACCACTCTGGGATCTCCTGTGCTGCAAGGCAAAGTTCCCACACTACAAGGCAAGCTTGGAGTGGGACCTTCAAAGGCCTGTCTAAACAATACGGGTTTTCAGATGATGTCTAAAGGAAGGCAGGGGCAATTCCTATCAAACCTCTACTGGTAGGGAATTCCACAGGGCAGGGCCTGCCATTCTGAAGACTCGGTCCCTGGTAGAGTTCAACCAAACTTCAGGGACGTGGGGAAATGCCAAAAGTTCCAGATCAGAGGATCTCAGTGATTGAGGTGGAACATAACATAAGGGATCAGACAGTCCTTCAGGTACTTTGGGTCCAGGTTGTTTCAGGCTTTGTGAATTAACATAAGTACCTTTGAACATTGTTGAACATATTTGCATGGTGAACTGTGCACCGCCATCCAAAGGTTTTCAGAACCCCCTGAATGCTTAATCAGCTCAACTTCAGCTTTTAAAAAAACAAGCTCTGAATGCCTGCTACCTTGAGGACAATTGTGCTACAAAACCACCACAACTAAATATCATGGGAAATGTATCACTGTCCTTGTCAGCACATATGTTATGCTCATAATCACCACTGGGAAAATTTCCAGAGATAACAAATTGACTGGTTGCCAAAATGACATGAGCACCAGCTGTTATCCCAGTTTATTAAGCAATATATATATATATATATATATATATATATCACACAACACATTTATCTGATCCTCAAGAAAGTCATATTATATTGACCAACAATGGATATTTCGCTTTCCATGGGGAAAGCTCCTCAAATACTGGGAGGCTCATGGAGAGACATTGTTTCTTCTGGAGACCCCCCCTAATGATGTCAATTGCTCATACTCCAGTTTACTCTGAAGGGCAAGAATAGCCAATATAGTTGTTGCTGGGCTACTACTCCCATCGGGCCCCAGCCACCATGGCCAATGGTCAAGGATAATGGCACTGTAGTCCTACAACATCTACAGGGTAACCACATTGCCTATCCCGGCTCTAGTCTATTCAGTAGCAGTGTTCTACTTTTAAGCTGTAATCCTTATTACTTTTGCAAATGATGGAAACATTCCAGTATTGGCAGCATTCTCTGCCATGGGTTCCCAGATATTGTATCACATCACAACAAAGAGCAAGTTCCAGTTGTCTGCATGTTAGACCAGATAACAGTAAACACATGTTCTGACTGAAAAGGCAGGACTCAGGAAGAACTCCAGGGGTATGTTACACTATCTTCCCTGCCCCAGGATCAATCCCTGGCATAACCAGGTAGGAGAACTGGGAGAGTCACTGCCATTCAGTGTAGGCAATACACTGGCAGATGGACCAATGGTTTGACTCAGAATAAGGCAGCCTCGTATGTTCCTATGGGATATGCGAAGAGAAATTCTTGGAACATATTATACTGAGTCAGATCACTGCTCCATCTGCCTTGGTATTGTCTAAACCAAGGTTGCCAATGTGGTGTCCTTAAGAAGTTATTGGGCACTAACTCCCATATCCAAAACCATAGACCATTCTGACAGGAGTTGATGGTATGTGGAGCCTAATAACTTTTGATAATATTTATTACTTTTCCAACCATTTAAACACTACAAAAAGGACAATACAATACAATACAAAAACACTACATAACACTAACACATTAAGCTAACAAAACAGAACAAAAACAAACAAAAACAGTTTAAAACACCTCAAACATTTTCAATATCTTATCTTTCATTCACTTATTTCAACGACCTCCTCACACCTCCCTTTTTGTATTCCACTTCTGTTAATTGTTTCAGCAATTCCTTTTCATCTTCCTCTGTTTTCTATCATATAATTATCTTAACACATTCTAGCCTTATTTTTTCCTTTAATATTCTATTAATCTATTTATACTTAATTCCTTATAACATTTCTACTAAAGCCATATAACTTCATTCCAACATTCTTCTAACATTCATTAATTTTACAATATTTCTGTAAATAGTCTTTAAACTTTTTCCAGTCTTCTCCCACCAACTCTTCTCCCTGGTCTCGGATTTTGCCAGTCATTTCCGCCAATTCCATATAGTCCATCAACTTCATCTGCCATTATCCAACACTTCAGTGTTTTCAAGAAGCAGCCATTCTCTCAGCGGACAAAAAGCAGCTGGTTCACAACAAAGTTTAAGGTCTGGCAGGGCAAATCCACCTACTTCTTTGGCATCAGTCAATATCTTAAATTTTACTCGAGGTTTCTTGCCCTGCCAAACAAATCTGGAAACATCCCTCTGCCACCTCCTGAAACAATCCATCCCATCCGAAACTTGCAATGTTTGAAACAAAAGCAACATCCCCGGCAACACAGCAACACTCATCCACACCACAGCAACTCGGCCCAACAATGACAACTTCAAATTTGTCCATATTTCCAAATCCCCCTTCACTTCAATCCAACGTCCTTCACAATTATCCTTAAATAGATTCACATTTTTGGCAGTCACGCTACCCCCCAAATACCTCACTTTCTCAACCAATGTTAGTCCTGTCTCCTCCTGAAACTCTGTCAAGCTTTCCTTCTCCAATTCAGGTAGGGCTCTGATCCTCAAATTCGTCTGTTTTTCTTTAAGTTCAATGATAGCAAGCGTCAATTTATGTTCCTCAAGTTGCCTCTGTAGGGCTGGGACTCTCTCCTAATAACTTTTGGAGGGCACCAGGTTGCTTAATCTTCTCTAGATGTTGGTTACTCTTCTCAGGACTGACCAATAGCAGCTTTACAGGATTACAAAGATTGTTTCCTAACCATTCCTATAGATGCCAGTGAATGAGGTGGAGACCTTTTGTGTGCAACATAGTAAGCTACAGTTTACCCCCCTACAATTTGTTTGCTGTCTTCAGTACCAAGCTTCTTATTTAGGGATGCCTCAGTAATCCAAAAAGGTTTGATTTTCAGACTAAGTATTGCTGATCAGCATGGGAAATTAATGATACTGAACTCTCCCCATGATTGATTCTATCTAAGCTACTTTTCTTCAGAGAAAATAAATTATTGATTTATGATTATACCATTTATTGGGTAAGCTGGCTGAGGGGGGGGATGATGATGAGTTGTGCAAACTAACTGAGGAATTAAGAATAATTATAGAATGTACGTAACTATGGACTGTTGAAATGAAGTGAGTACCTACTAGATATCGTCCTCATTCCAAAACACATTCAGTATACTAGAGATCCCTTTGATTTTTTTTTGGACTCAGGCTGGCTTTGAGTTTCAGGACTTACAATACCCCAAGGTGAGGTAAGTTTTGCAAGCCCCATCACTTCCTCCCTGGCTCATATTTTAGAACTCTTGGCTTGCCCACCACCTGCAATGATAGGAGCCCCTGGGGAAAACTACATTCCCCATGGGCTGTGCAGGACTTTATTTCTGGTACTCTACCTGTATGTTGGAAAGGGAAGAGAGGCAGAGATCAAATCTCCCCTCTTCTCTCTAACTGCCATTGGATCAGAACTACCACTGCTGCCCCAGCTGGGTAAGTCTTGATTAAAGGGAAGGAGGCTAAGATCTAGGGGTCTGGGTGAGAAGGAGAAGTTGGGAGACTTCTGAAGTCAAATTGGTTTAAGAAAACAGGAGTGCTTAGGCATTTCCTTGAACACTTAGTGTGGACAGGACAGGGTCACAACCCCAACATCCCCATATTTGTCACTCCCCCTTCAGACCTTCTGTGTATTGTATAGAGAAGATCAGGATGTGAGGGGGTACTACCAGTGGTGTAGGGTGGGTTGTCAGCACCCGGGGCAAGGCAAGTAATTTGCTCCCCCTAACCCTAACCCCCAGATGTTGTGCCCGGTGCGGCCGGCCCCCCCTGCACCCCCCACGCTATGCCACTGGGTACTACACATGCAAGAATATTGGGTTTGGGCTTGTGTGTGCTTGTGTGCCCCTGCCCTGCCCTAAATTTGTGAGTGTTCATATGTTTCACCAAGTCCCCGTTCTGATGAAAGCATCTAGATATTGTCCAAATAGGGGGATGCAGGTGGTGCTGTTGTCTAAACCACTGAGCCTCTTGGGCTTGCTGATTGTAAGGTCAGCAGTTTGATTCCATGTGACAGGGTGAGTTCCTGTTGCTTTGTCCCAGCTCCTGCCAACCTAGCAGTTAATAAGCATTCCAGAGCATGTAGATAAATAGGTACTGCTGCAGTGGGAAGGTAAACAGTGTTTCCATGAGCTCCGGCACTCATCACGGTGTTCTCTTGTGCCAGAAGCAGTTTAGTCATGCTGGCCACCTGACCTGGAAAAGCTGTCTGCAGACAAATGGCAGCTCCCTTGGCCTAAAAGCAGAGATGGGTGCAGCACCCCATAGTCAAATTCAACTGGACTTAACTGCCCAGCGGTCCTTTTCCTTTACATTTACCCTGTCCAAATCAATAGGATGTGACCTATGGAGAAATCATCAATGTGTATAATTTTCCACAGTTGCTCGCAAAAAGTAGGATATCAGAAACACTGCATGAAATTTTCTTAAATATCAAGAACATAAAGCAGAAAGTAGCAAGCCTCAGTATAAATAAAGGATCAAGACATTCTGTATTCCTCTCTTCCTTTTGCAAAGGCTCACATTTGCTAGCAGAACTATTTTTTTTTAAAAGAGTGTCATTCACTTGCAAATCATTTGAGAGCACATTGAAATTATGCTGTGTTTGAAGAATAATTTGTAAACTTACGAGAAGCCTGTTAAAACTTTTTCCATCAAATGGTCTGGAAGTCTGTTGCAAGGATATTCTCCATGGTCAATTAGAAAGCTAATTTTGGTGCCATATTCCCCCCCCCCCAGCATTGTATTGATTTCTTTTTAAAAACAAACAAACCCCTGTCCATTTGCTGAAACATTGAATTATTTTTTGTTTGGGTTCCAAGTCCAATTCCTGGAGGGGTTTGTGTGTTTTTTTGGTCAACACCAAAATGTTTGGTATTGGTTATATCTCATTTTCTCTGAGATGCCTGTCTGTTCACAGTTCAGAGATTTTCTTGGAGATAAATCCTCTGGGACAGAATAGTTATTATTTGTATGCAGTTCAATAGTATATGAGATTGTATTTCTTTCTTCTGGGAGGGGGGTCTTCTTTGAGGAAACATGGAACCTTGATAGCATTTACTCAAGCAAGCACTGAACAGCCCAGTGTGTGTGGATTTGACTCATTTGCTGAATCCATTTTGGAGGACAAGATCAAGCTATCTGTTTTTGATAGAAGAAATCTTGTTTCCCTCCTTCAGTGAGAAGTGTTGTATTATTATCATTCCTCAAACTTTTGGGATAGTTGGGGGAGGTGTATCTCCGTGCTCTGTATTCGGGGTTGCACCCTCTTCAGTTATTCTCAGAGAAGACCCATATTCATTAACTTCAGTAGGGTTACTCTGGGTAGAACAACTTCAGTGATTTGAGGTGCATAACCCTCCACCTACCCTCATGAACGTTGACAAATAAGGTTGGTGAAGAGTCTCATGGGATTTATGCAGTGGTGGGGAACCTCAGCATCTGGTCCTCCAAGCCTTGTTATCTGGCCCTCAGAACTGTCTCCAGGCCACACCCTTCACTGGACCCCCTGAATTGTTTTTTTGCCTGGCTGGAATTTTCCCTTGAACTCCAGTATGGTCCTTGTTTGCTGGTTAGAAAATGGATGAAGATGTGTGTGTGTTGAAATGAGCCTGCTGTAAGATAAAAGCTAAAATTTATAACCAGAAATCTACTGTTGCCCCACACATCATTGTCATGTGGCTCCCAGAAAGTTGTCCAGATGGACATGCACCTCTCGGTCTGAAAAGGGTTTCCCCTCCCTGGGATGGATGATTGCAACCTGAATGTAGCAATGCATGAGGAATGGACAGTATTTCACAGGCTTGTTTTGCTGTTCTCGAGAAGATTAAATTTTCCAAGGTATTGGGATTTCAGCTCTTAAAAACAACAACAATGCAGATAATGAGATTTTTCGCCCTTGCATGCTGCACGCAGATGTCGAAGTGAAAGAAATCAATTTTGCTTGCATGTGAGCATACTCAAGAGGACGGTAATTCCATTTTAACTATGGAATACTCTTTGATTTATTAGCATTTTTTGATTATTCCATAAGTTTCACAGATCTTGCAGCATGCTGTCATGTACAGACTGAACACTCGCAACACCTTTTATGGAGGAGTGCCAATTGTTTCTGAAGGTATGGAGAACTCAAGGAGCTGTCAACAATACCCAGATAGCTCATGGGTAGGTAAAATAATGAACTGGGCCAATAGTGCACTTAAGAGTTGTTCAGTCAATGATAAAGCATGAGCCCTCATTGAGTGAAGGAAGGTGGGTAGATGCCCTCATTTGACCTGATCCAGAATGGCCAGTCATTTGACCTGATTGAAATGAAGAGCCTGAAGTCATGAAGTCTGACTTCAGTGCCACCCATGTAGCATTCTAGTAGTAGTGATGGCTGGCCCATGGCAGCAGAGGCCTGGAAGGACCTGTGACTGTCGTGTGAAAGCATATTCATCTGTGGAACCAGCAGGCAAGACCAAACTCCCTCTCAGCCCCTGGGAATATCAACATCAGAAGGGGCAAGTGCAGCTACCCAGTGATGGAGCTGGTGCCTCAAGCCCTAAAAGACTAGACTCCCCAGGAGTAAAGGGTACCTAAGAAGCAAATGATTCTTTAGAACCAAGGAACCTGGATGGGTGAGCTAACCAGGACAGGGTCTGGGTGAGTAGGCTCCATAAGCTGTCATTTGCAGGCTGTTAGCGGCTGGACCAGGTCCGTGCAGACTAGCTGCTTCGATCTGCTCCTACCCTGACTGAACTTTTGGCTCCTGCTAACATGTTCCTTTTGGAATCCTGCCTACTTTGACTCAGTTTTGCGTCACAACCTTTTTGGACTGCCTCATCGTGCTTAATCTCTGCTTTTCCTCAAGACCCTACACTTCTGGACTGCCTCAACTGCTCTCTGCTATCTCCCTTTCCTGGGGGATCTAGCTTCCCTCTCACCTTTGCTCAGGTACAAGCCAGGATAGTCATGGGGGTGGCTCCCTAGCAGTGCAATAGTCCATCCAGAGAGGTCACCTGTTGCTGTCTTTATGGTGGTTTTGCCCAGGGCTTTTCAGCTAACAGGCTTTTTAAATAAACCTTCGTCTCTCACTGTTATGGTACGGTTTTGACTTTGAGTTGAACATTGCTTTAGTCTATCCCTGCTAAGAAGGAAGTTTTATCATTCATTTCTGTTTCTTGTTTAGTGCTGTTTGTTTTGATTCTGTTTTGTAAACCACTCAGGGAATAAATCTTCAGGATTTCAGTGAGGGGTCTTCCTAGTCCAGTGTGCCTGGGGATTGATCCTGGCACTCTTTGCATATTCTATTGCTCAAATTTCCATTTAAAATATTATATCCTTTCCAACCACTAACACTGCTAGAGGATAGCAATATGCTGATGACCCTAGATATATATAAAGAGCCACTGTCTTTTTTATGGGGGGTACTCAATGCTATGCAGTATGGCACTCCCCCCCCAAAAAAAAAGTTAAAAGTGTGGCACTTACTGTAACAAATTTATGTTGAGTACTGGAATCTTTTTTTCCTGAAAAAGCCCTGAAAAAGTCTACTAAAGAAGTTTTCAAAGTCTGCTGGGCAAAATATGAGACTGCAAAGCAAAGCTACAAGACCTAATGGAAGGGTGGAGAAGTGTATAAAAGTTAATTCTGCCTTGGAGTCCTGTCATATCATTACAATTCTTTGGTCACCAACTATATTAATTTGCCTTAGTGAGTCCCACAAAGGAACTGTAGTGCTCTCCCTCATGACTGGGCACTTAGAAATTATTCCCTGAGCCTGCACTAATGGGTTCTGTGTTAACAATCTTCCCCAATGCAGACTTCTATCAATGTTAGACAACTTTAGTACAAGTCCCCCCCCTCCCCATTTCGTATGATAATTTGGAAGCCTGTGAGTCCATTTTAAACAAATGATGCTTGGATACACCAGACATGCTGGAGAAATGTGTAATTTGGTGAAAAGATCCTTGGTGGGGATGCTTGCTTTGAAAGCGCACTTGAAGTTCTGTCATACCTGCTAGTGATTTCTATTAGTGGGAGATATATAAAAAACTCCACAATAAATAGCAGGCTCTTATTTCAAGGGATGTCAAAAAAGATTTGTTCACTTGTGTGTCACAAATGTATAGGGTAAATAATCTTGCAGTAAAGCATCTGCCAACAGCTGCATTTAACCCCCCCCCCCTTTTCTGGAAAAAGCCTGCTTTGCTAAGCAAATAAGAAATGCTACTTTCAGTTCTTCCTAATTAAGCTTAAGAGCATGCCGGCTCTCAGCCTGACAGCATCTCAGCTAACGTTTTTTAATAGCTCACTCTCTCAATGCATTCCCAATTCACAGCAATCTGTAGTAAAATATGTTCTTTCCATGACTTCATAAATTGGTTTAAAGTATAGAAGCTCCATGGAGTAGCTGAGTTTCATTGCTGTGTCCCTGGCCGTACCGCCTTGTTAACTGCCATTGAGATGGGGAGGAGATCAGGGACAGAACACATGCTTTGCAAAGGAAAACACAAACACACACACACACACAAACTGGTGGGCTTGTCTGTGTGTATGTTAGCCTGTCTGACATTGGGTGCATTCAAATACGGGGCATATTGCATTAATAATAATAATAATAATAATAATAATAATAATAATAATAATAATTTATTTATACCTCGCCCATCTGGCTGGGTTTCCCCAGCCACTCTGAGCAGCACCCAACAAAATATTAAAATACAATAATCTATTAAACATTAAAAGCTTCCCCAAACAGGGCTGCCTTCAGATGTCTTCTAAAAGTCAGATACCGTATTTTTCGCCCCATAGGACGCACCAGCCCATAGGACGCACCTAGTTTTTTGGGGGGGAAATAAAGGGGGGGAATTATTCCCCCCCCCCAGGTGCACTGTGCTAATCCCGAAGCTTGGGGCGTGCGGAGCTCAGCGCGCCCCAAGCTTCTGGGTGTCGGAAGGTATCCGCTAGCCGTGGGAGAGCCGCACGACTTCGCACGGGTCTCCCAGGGCTAGCGGAACGCTGTGCTAATCCTGAAGCTTGGGGAGTGCGGAGCTCAGCGTGCCCCAAGCTTCTGGGTGCCGGCAAGGTCTCCGCTAGCCGTGGGAGAGCTGCGCGGCTCTCCCAGGGCTAGCGGAGCGCTGCGCTAATCCCGAAGCTTGGGGCGTGCGGAGCTGAGCGTGCCCCAAGCTTCTGGGTGCAGGCAAACTCTCCGGTAGCCCTGGGAGAGCTGAGTCTCCCACGGCTAGCGGATAGCTTCCTGAAGCCTGGAGAGCGAGAGGGGTCGGTGCGCACCAACCCCCCTCGCTCTCCAGGCTTCAGCGAAAGCCTGCATTCGCCCCATAGGATGCACACACATTTCCCCCTCATTTTTGGAGGGGAAAAAGTGTGTCTTATAGGGCAAAAAATACGGTAGTTGCTTATTTCCTTGACATCTGGTGGGAGGGTGTTCCACAGGGCGGGTGCCACTACCAAGAAGGCCCTCTGCTTGGTTCCCTGTAACTTGTCTTCTTGCAGCGAGGAAACCACCAGAAGGCCCTCGGTGCTGGACCTCAGTGTCCAGGCAGAACGATGGGGGTGGAGACGCTCCTTCAGGTATACTGGACCGAGGCCATTTAGGGCTTTAAAGGTCAGCACCAACACCAAAGTGTTGACTCATGCTCAGAAACCGGTGTTATGTGGTCTCGGCGGCCGCTCCCAGTCACCAGTCTAGCTGCCACATTCTGGAATAGTTGTAGTTTCCGGGTCACCTTCAAAGTAGCCCCACATATAGCACATTGCAGTAGTCCAAGTGAGAGATAACTAGAGCATGCACCACTCTGGTGAGACAGTCTGTGGGCAGGTAGGGTCTCAGCCTGCGTACCAGATGGAGCTGATAAACAGCTGCCCTGGATACAGTATTGACCTGTGCCCAAACTGACTCCCAGACTGCGCACCTGGTCCTTCAGGAACACAGTTACCCCATTCAGGACCAGGGAGTCCTCCACACATGCCCGCCTCCTCTCCCCCCAAAACAGTACTTCTGTCTTGTCTAACTCTCCTGATTATAATGCGAGCACTTCTACCCCATTTTCTACCGTTCTTCCCATGTTGCAGTCCTGTTGTGTTCTGAAACAGCAGCTTTTTGATCAATACAATAATTTTAAACCAGGATGAGAAATCTTTCCCCAGACCCAGCTTTGGCACTCCTATCCTTGGAGTGTGGGATCAACTCATCTATCATGCATAAATCTCTTATGCTGATGCTTCTTGCAGCAGGCAGATTGACATTGGCTGCCCATTGGAAGGCCAAATCACCTCCTTCTCAGGAGGAGTGGCTAGAGAAAGTATGGGAAATTGCACTGTCAGAACACCTGCCATATTAATGGTTATTCAAAAATAGATCCTATTTACTTGATATGGTATTTTTATTGTAATTGTAATTGTTGTTATTGTTATTTTATTTATTCCCCATCCATCTGGCTTGGTTTCCTCAGCCACTCTGGGCGGCTTCCAGCAAAATATAAAAAATAATAAAATGTCAAATATAAAATGTTTCCCAATACAGTGGGACCTCAGGTTATGAACTTAATTCGTTCCGGAGGTCCGTTCTTAACCCGAAACTGTTCTTAACCTGAGGCGTGCTTTTGCTAATGGGGGCTCCTGCTGCCGCCGCGCCGCTACAGCGTGATTTTCATTCTCATCCAGGGGCAAAGTTCGCAACTAACTTCCAGGTTAGTGGAGCTTGTAACCTGAAGTGTTTGTAACCTGAAGCATTTGTAACCTGAGGTACCACTGTACAGGGCTGCCTTCAGATGTATTCTAAAAATTATGTAGTTCTTTATCTCCTTGATATCTGATGGGAGGGTGTTCCACAGGGAAGGTGCCACAGAAAGCCCTCTGGTCCTGGAAGCAAAATTTAGGGGTTCAGAATTTAGGATGTAGAAATCCCAGGACGTTTAAGGTACCTTTCTTTGAAATGCTGCAATTTCCACACAGAACAACAAGAGCTGAGTAGTCTCAATGTGTGAATGAGATGGTAGTGCTGGGAGCAGTGGTAAGGATTTGCATTAAAATGTGAAGCTGAAGCAAACCTGTTTCTCCCCCTTCCCTGCAACCCATTCAGCTTAAAGTTGTATATATGGCACAAACAGTGGATGCCGTTAGGATGTTTTCTCTGTGAGTTACTGCATTGCATTTTTTCATTTGATTATTTGCAAGCTTCCTGAAGGCTTGTTGAAGTCAGATTGGGAGAGTAAGAAAGGAAAGGGAAATAAGTAAATGTTGTTGCAAACCAGGAGTTATCTACCTTTGTAGGTAAAAGCACAACAGCAATATTTTCAGAACTAAGTGCAAACAGAGCGGTGATGGGGCTTGTAGCATTTTAGGTGGTAAAATAGAATGTTGTGCGATTGTACTTAGATGAAATGTGTTTGTTATTTTCTTGCCTTCCCAAATGTAAAAGTATCAGAATTTAAATCAGTTAATAAATATTCCAGCACAAAACAGAGACATTAAAATTACCATTCATTAGTGGTCAGCGTCTTTTTCTTTTTACAGAGGGATCACAAAGCTAGAATGTAATGCTAAAACATGTACTAAACCATTAATCCAGGAGAGTATAAAATTAATTTTGCCCCATCCTCCTTTTTAAAAGCTCACCATAAAAATCTTTATGCACCCAGCTGTCTATAAAACATGATCAAAATGATAAATTTGATTAAGTGTGTGTGTGTGTGTGTGTGTGTGTGTGTGTGTGTGTTTTCAACATGGCATGCTAACAGGCAAATGTTGGTGATGACAACCTAGAGAAATTGTGAGTCTTTCAAGGACAGTGAAGAAACAATCCAGTTCATTTGCATGAATCCAAATCCATCTATGAGAGCATTTTTGAAGCAATGGTATACTAATTGTGAAAGTATTTTGCCATTACTTTTCATAATACAGGCACCTATGTCTATTTTATGGTAAAGATATTGTTCCTGGAGATTTTTCTGTGTCGTTGTCCTTGACTCTTAAGTTTTGATGCAATAAACAAGAATTGCAGACACCAATTCAAAAAAAGACTTTATATCCAAAATGGAAGGGCAACCTCAATAGACTGTTAGGTTGCAGTTTCCATAATCCCTGACCATTAGCCATGATGGCTTGGGTTGATGGGAACTGGCAACATCTAGAGGTACATGAGACCATATTATCTGTGAATCCCATGAGACCAGCTCCCTGCTTTGTGCGCCTATTTCCACCTGGCTTGGGAGGGTGGGGCCCTTACTGATTCTAGGTACAGAAGCTGCTTCTGAAGGCATCACCTTCACCTTTATCATACCTTCTGGATCCAATGAAAGTGGACCATGTGAGCTCTTATGGTTGCAAAGGGGCATATACTTGGAGGCTGAAAAAGTTAATGACCATTGTTCAATGGTCTGAAGATCTTACTGCCCTTCCTACATTTGAATTCATATTGCTCAGTTCTTAATTTCATGTAGTACTTGAGTTAATGTTGATGGGAGTATCAGATCAGAATTGTCTTGAAATATTTGTCTTCCCCAATAGTTTTCATCCAGACAAAAGCACTTCTTTCAGAATGGAACTTGTGATGACCCCACCCCTTCTTTTCAAAATTTACAGAGGTCAGTTAAGCTTGACCTGGAATGAGAGGGCTGTGGAGTTGCATTATCGTCTTGAGGCTCAAATTACATTGTCATCTTGATTTATGAATGCAATTTGTCTGTGCTTATGGAGGTTGTATATTTAAACCGTTGAACATTTAATTGATGAAGATACATTGAATCACCAATATTATATTTTTTTTTAATGCAGCTGCTCCCATGGTTACAACTGGGTGATTTCTTAACGCCACTATCTATAATGTACTTTATGCCTTTAGTCTATTCTCCCTCTAGACCAGGCTTCCTCAACCTTGGCCCTCCAGATGTTCTGAGACTACAATTCCCATAATCCCTGACCACTGGTCCTGCTAGCTAGGGATCATGGGAGTTGTAGGTCAAAAACATCTGGAGGTCCGAGTTTGAGGAAGCCTTCTCTAGACCATAACAGGCATTATTCTTTGGCATGTGAGGTGTGTGTGTGTGGGGGTGAAGACTCATGCGGGTGAGATGAGGAACCTTCGCTGCTTCTAGGGCTGGCAGAAGATGTCATTCCTCTTCCTCCTCTTGCTTTCTGTCTTCCTTACTTTAAAAGGACTTTGCTGAAGGCAGCATGACAAGAGCACCATTGGTCTCTCTGGGTTGCTCTGAGGATGGTGGGGGTCCTTCCTCAGAATGAAGCATTCTGGATGAGGTGGCCCAGGAGAGTGCCTGCACCATTGCTGCTTTTCCACAGTGCCTAGAAATTATCCTTTAAATTTAGTTGAGAGTTGAAAGACACACCTTAAAGTTTAATTTCAGAAGAGGGTTTCTAGCCACTATGGAAAAGTGATGGTGGCATAGGTACTCTTCTGGACCACCTCAAATAGAATGCCTTGCTCACCCACCTTGGGGTGGGTGCTCTGTGGAGTCCTGAAGGAGTTGGGTGTGTACCGCCAACATCCGGCAACATGATGGCACCATCACAGCTTGCGTAAAACTCAGTCCTGGAGCAGATGTAGAAGGCCCCATCTTTAGTTCCATCAGCTTCAGGTAAAGTTGTCAAAGACTCCTGCCTGAAACCCAAGAAAGCTACTTCCAGTAAGTGGAGACAAACCAGAGTGGATAGACCAATGAGCTGACTGTATAAGACAGCTTGGGAAGGTCCACAGTTCAATTGTAGAACATTTTCTTTTACATGTGACAGGTCCCAGTGTACCTTTTTTTGTGTGGCTGCTCTCATACAGTGGAATTTCCTCCCAAGAGAATATAGACTGACTCTATCTTTGTTATACTTCCTCTGGCAGAAAGCTTTTGAAAACTTAGGGGCCGATGATGCTGATAATTGGGTTGCTGCCAGGGCAAACTTTTTTTAATTGCTGGTTTTAAATGCATTATCATTATTGTTGTATTAATCTGTATTCTAAAAATGTTGTTTTCTAAATGTTTTACACTATCTTGAATCCCCAAATGGGAGAAAGGCAGGATACAAATATAATAATAATAATAAAATAATAAAAAGAATAAAAAGAATAAAAAGAATAAAAAGAATAATAATACCAAGGGTGGGGGGACACTCATCTGAATCTCTGGAGAGGGTTGGTGTATGGAGGGGCAATACTCAACTTGCATGTCCATCCTAGACTAGGTGGACCAGTGCTCTGATAAGGCAGCTTCCTCTTTCCCAAGACAGCCCTGCAAGGCTGTCCCTCAAAAGCCTGTTTTGTTCATTTTGTCTCTATTATTTTGCACGCTGCAGCCGTCTTTGAACTCTGTGGCTCTCATGGAAGGAACGTGCTGCAGAAATTCCACTGCTCCGCTGCTTTTGACAAATAAACGCCTTGAGAATTCCAAGGATTGCAGACGGCAGTGAAAAGAGAGAGGCGCACACACATTCAGGCATACACACATTCGCACACTGGGAGCTTTGCCCATTTTTCATTTCCAGCCAGGCAACTCTTGTGTAAAAGACAATGACATATGGGGTGGCATGGCACAGTGTCTGAGAAAATTACATTTTCTCTGAAGGGGGGTTGCATACGAAGAAGCCAGCACTTTTCTGCAACTCACGGTTGCTTCTCACAAGATGGCTATCTTGGGAGGAAGAGAGACAGGCTGCTGGAAACTGCTTAGGTTGGGATGGCTGCTCACAAGGTTTGGGCTGACATTACCAAGGTTAATGAACAGGCACATGGGGAGGAGTGGGATTGCTGGTCCCTCCTCTCCCCTACCGTGTTCATTGCTATGCCTAGGTGCCTGTACAAGCAGCTGTAGGCTCCATGTAGAGTTTTTGTATGTTTTTCAGGGGTTGAACTGAACATAGTGTTGGGACCAGCAAATGTAATCCTTCTTTGTATAGTCTATGACAAGGAGCATAGGAAGTGGCTGTATACCAAGCTAGACCAATGGTCCAGCCGGACATTATCTGCATTGACTGACAGTGTCCCTCTAGGACTTCTGGCAGGAGATGCCATGGATTGTACTTGAGATCTTCTGTGTGCTGAGCTATGACCTAACCCATATTTTACCAACGTAGGATTCTCCCTATGTAGATAACACAGTTAAATGGAGTTAAATGGATCAGTGGGCTGACTTGGTGTAACTTGGTATTGTTTACACCAGGGGTGGGGAACCTGTAGCCATGTAGATGTGGTTGGACTACAACTCCCATCATTCCTGCCCATTAGCTTTGCTGGGTGGGACTCATGGGAGCTGGTGTAAAGCAGCATCTAGTTTCCCAGTTTCCCATCTCTGCACTAGCTACAAATCCTGATGCCCACTTGTGTCCTGTCCCAGAATCCTTCTAACAACAATCACTGAAGGGCTGGGGCTCATCTCACCTGCCTATCTATTGTAATTCAAACATTGCTTTACTCTTTCTACTGGATCAAGTTCTGAAATGTTCCACATTCCTTGTCTTGTTTTTCAAAATGTGTATATTACAAAAAACCCCACAAAAAACCAGAATGCATACAGACAGGTGCATATTAGGAGAAATTCATACGGAAATGCTGATGAATGTCCATGAGGACTTTAGCAAACAAATGTGGAAGTGTGGAAAACTAGGTTAAGATAGGTAAAAAGAGAAATGGAGAGAAACAGAAATTGACAAATCTGCCCATCCCTAGTCTTTTCAGCACTACAGATGCTGTTTTGTTTTTGTTTGTTTGTTTTTGTTTTTGTTTAACCATGCCTGCCTGCAATGCTTGATGGTAATATGGAGACAAACTGTGTGAAAGAAACTTATCTGCATTGCAATAAAACATTGGAAACTAAGTTCAACATTTGCACAATTTGGCTTGGTGATCAGCCACATAGAAACAACTGCTCCATGAAGGTTGTTCCGTTCATCCATATGTGCTGGCCATATTGCTGGTAGCACTTTGAGTCAAGTACAAAAAATATATATCTCTGCATTTATAGTAGGGATGTGGTGAAGACCATCCCCACTGGAAATTTCACTAGACTTTATCAAAACTTAATTCACTTCCTTCAGAGCTAGAGGAACCCCACAGACTGAACATCTCCATAGGGGGCAACTCTAGTGAATAAGGAAGAAGTAATGGATTCAGCTACAAGGCACACATTTGTCTTTCTTTTCCTTTAAATGTGTGTTGATGTGAGCCTGGCTTGAGTGGATTGTAGAGTAGAGGCCTTTAATTTGCAAGCTCTCCAGCATAAATCTTGTTTTACATAACACTCCCATCCAGACCTTGCCAAATTGACATGCCCCTTCCAAAATAATTCACCATGTAATTAAGTTTAACATAAAGTTTATTTTGTACGACGACGCCTTCTAGCCCAAAAACACTTAACTGAATTAAATGGTACAAAACCAGCTTTTGATGAATGGAAAGAAGTGGTGCTCTGGAGGCACTGAAATGGTGGAGAAATTAAAGCATTCAGTGTTGCAGGTGGGAGAGAGTAATCAAATTGAGAGTAATCAACAAAATACGGGAACTGTGGAAACAGGGGAGGGAGAGTGAAATATTGGTTCAAGGGGAAAGGATGTAGATTGGAATCTTCTTCCAGTTGCAAAACAGAGGACACACTCACACCTTGCATTGAAAGTGCTATGATACCACTTTAAAGAGGAATTATGGAAGCTGTAGTTTGTTTAAAGTGCTGAGAGTTGCTAGGAGACCCCTATACCCCTCACTACCTCTCCCAGAGTTTCCCATGAAGGGGGATTGATTGTCGAACCTTTTTGGAAACTGAAGCTCTGGGAGGGGATTAGGAAGTCCCCTAACAACTCTCAGCACTCTGAACAAACTACAGCTCCCAGAAATCTTTGGAGGAAGCTATGGCAGTTTAAAGTGGTATCATAGTGTTTTAAATGAATTGTGTGAATGTGACTCTAATGTCTTTTTACATTCAGTGAATATGTGGGTGATTTGAATTGGTGCCTGCTGTATTTGCTTCTGACCTCCATCTATTCATGTGAAGGTCTGAAAAGTATCTATACATGTGGTATACATTCCCTCTCTGTGCTCAGGAGTCACGAGAATCAGGGGCCTGATTGCACAAAACACCTTCATTGTTGACCACCTCAAGCTCCTTGGAGAAAAAATAGGTGGGCAATAAAGCAAGCAACAACAGCAACACAACATGAAGAAAGACAAGGAATTTGAAGGCTGTCAGGTGGCCTTCCTTAGGCCTCTAGACCTTATATGCAGGTCATGCCCAGTGCAAAGATCCGTGCAAAATGTAGTTGGTCAGGACTTCTGGGACCTTAGAAACTGAAAGGCTGGAAATAGAAAGTGTCTGGGAGGACACTTTATTGGCAATGGGCCAGTAAAGGAGGAAAAATCCAGTTCCCAAGCTGCCCAAGACTATCCCAGGCATTGGGCAATCCTATCAGCTGTTCACAGTGAGTGCACAGTTTGATATACAATGAACTCTCTGTCTCATGAGCTCACCAATTTTGCATGCATGGAAGCATGAAAATAAGCTTATAGGGCATGGAAGATACGGTTTTGTGCGTGTATGTGTGTGTGAGAGAGAGAACGAGAACACTGAGTCATGGTGGCTCATGATTCAGGACACTTCCTGGAGAAAGCTCTCTCTCATTCTTCATTGCCTCCCTGAAGGCAGCATCTAAATGACTTTGTCAAGAAACATTAGAGGAGTTCACTGAATGGACTCTGCATAGACGATGTCTATACCCATTCTCAGCAGTGTTCCCTGGAACCTTCCCAATGGTTACTAAGAGCATAAACCATTCAGTGCATTTTATTTTCTCACTGTTTCTTTGTCTTGCAAAATTTCAAATGCTTGCATGAATAAGCTCACCAGTAAACCATTGCCAGACTCACTGAGATTCACTCATACATCAATAAATATTTTCAAGAGTGGCTCAGGAATCTTGGGGCATTAACAACTGATTGACTTCTTCAATCTGGAATCCATGTATGCATTCAAGGGGTGATTCAGAGTCCACTGGGCTGAAAGGCAACTCTTACAAAGACCAGGTGTTCTGAATTCATCTCTCCCTTGTCCCAGGTAAATGAGCCAACCAAAGAGTGCCAGGATGACTATCCTGGTTAGAAGTAACAAAAGAGTTTACAGCACCTTTGAATACAAATTGTAATTATGGCATATATAAGTTTTTGTGGAATAAGAGAAGAACAGGGGACAGGCTTACATGTTCTTCAGATTTGACCTTCCTTCACTGAGCTTTGGGGAAAGGAATTAAATCAGAGTTTCTTTCTAGTCACTGTCCGACTATGTTTGTCTTCATGATCTAATTGCTCTCTTTTTCTGATATTGATTGCTCTTGCTTAATTGCTTTTGAACACCTCTTAAGTAAAAGGTGTGAATGGATGCAATAGTTGGAACTTGGCCAACAAAATGCTCAAGATTGCTTGGAGGCTTTTTATGCAAAGCAAGCAATCAGAAGACTTTGCAACCTGATTTTCCAGGGCAAGAAAGATCCTTGTGTCTGTCAGTGATATTGCAGATATTAATACTGCACAGATGAAAGTGACTGGATGCATAAAAAACTTACTCCTTTAGGAATGAAACATTGCCCAGACCCATTAGATACCATTCAAAAACTTTACTTGCAGATCTTTCTTCGAAACAGAACAAGAACATCAAAAATAATTCCATGCAATATTTTGTGCTGTTCAGCACAGGCTCAGCTTCTTAGAAATAAAATATAATTCCAATACACAGGCATTTCACTGTGAATTAAACAATTATACTTAACAAATGACACACAACAGCTAGCAAGAATGTGTGGCTAAAACATTCTGCACTTCCTATGGGCAGACTCAAGTTGGTCATGTTGTTGGCCAAGAACCACCTAAATTTTGCAGTAACAAAAGAATGGGAAAACTACTGCTGTTTGACTCCCATTCCCAGCAGTTCCTGCCAACATGGTCAATGTTCAGAGAGACTGCAGGTCAGTGGTATCTGGAGAGCCACAGATTCCCCATCCTTACTAATGTAATCAACAAATGTTGCCACCTGTCTATCTCGAGAGACAATGGAGTGTTCTTCCAGGGGTACTGATTTTTCCTCAGGGTTTACTCCTGAAGCCTTTCTCATGAATGAGTGTATCCACAAGACAGCATAGGTTTAGAATGAGAGTTTTGCTTCTGCTAGATGGGCTACCTTCCCAGGTTAACGAATCCCATCTGACCCTCATTTCCCTCTACATGCAGTAACTGCCTTCTTGACTGTTGGATCTACTTGCCTAGGAGCAAGCTGGGCTGCATTCTGAGCAAACACGAATCAGGCTGTGCTGGTAGATGATGCCCTATGAAGTTATTTCTATGAAGTAAGTGGTCTTCTGCTATGACACCGATGACTGAAATTTGTTGTCATGTCACAGACTACACTGTAGTAAAAGGCCACTTGTTCAATTTACCTGGCACTTTGAAATAATTTTATCACAAGCTCAAAAGCAATTCTTATTTCTTATGCCTTATAGCTATTTTCCCCCATTTCTTTCCTCAGATCATATTTCTACCTGTTTTTTCCTCTCAAAGCAAGTTCAGCTGAGTGTCAGAAGTTAAAAAGTAAAGGGTATTGTCATTTACCCCACATTAACTAGTTGTGACAAGTGAAATAGCTTCAGGGTTGCACAGAGTTGGAACAAGGCGGGGGAGAGACAAACTTACTCTTTGGAACAAGGTGGGGAACAAAGGCAGGAAAAACATTGGCATTCACATTCCGCCACCATATTATGAAAATAAGAATAATAATACAAAGGGGAACATTTTATCCCAGACAAATGAAACCAAATATTGCTTTTATGTAATGTAATTATTTACATGCTATTACCGTCGGAAAGTTGGTGCTTTAAATGTGTCTCTAACCTGGAGACATTTCTTCAAAATAAACCAGATAACCATTTTCATACAGGAGAAGAGGGGATTGCACTAAGGAGGTGTAATTACCAATGACCCAAGGGCTTTGTAGGATGCAGGAAAGAACTCTGGTGAGAATGAGGTTGGGCTGCTTCCTCAGGGGAAGGACTATCTGTACCTTTTGTAGGCTACACCACTGACTCAAAATGTGAGTTTGTTGCAGCATTGCTATCCTCCCTGCCTTGCAGAAGTCAGATATTTGCAAAGTATCCAGTTCTTCCAGGGAGGCAAAGCCTGCCACACCTGAGATCTGCCAAAAGGCTTCAGTTGGTTCTGCCTCCCTGCTGAGACAAGATTTTCCTGTAACTGTCCTAGGTTGGGACAACTAGTAGAATCCCCTGGAGCTGTCCAATGTCTTTTGCTTATTTGCTTTCTTCTTTGTCCTGATTTCTTTCACCAGACACTAGGTGCTATCTCTGTAAGCCTCAAGCTCTCCATACAACTGGACAGAGCCACCATTAACTTGCTGGTTGGTAGTGACTTTACATGTGCATTCATTGTGCCAAATTTAGTGTTCCTCCTTTCTAGTGCATTACCTAAAAGTTGTGATGGGCATAACAAAACCCAGCTTGAGGCTAAGGGTAGTCCCTTGCCAATTCTCTATGTAAATTGCAGTGAAACTAACCCACTATAGTTTTGAGGATCACATATGCAATTCCTTCAACTGTTCCTTATCAGGCTGGGTTTCCAGACCCTTGATCGCCCTCCTCCACACATGTTCCAGCTTGTCCATACCCTTCTTAAACTGTGGTGCACAGGACTGGACACAGTACTCCAGGTGCGTTCTGACTAAAGCAGTATACAGTAAAGTGGTAATTTGTCAATAGGAATTCATATTAGGTTGGGTTGAATAAAACAAGCCATACAATATATGTGCATTAACCGAGCACAGCAGTCTGCTTTAAACAACCTTGAGATTCTGTACAGAAGTGTGATTACACTTTCTTCTGGAGTGGCATAAAAAATAAAATGCACACTATAGTGTGCATGTCCATGTGTATGCAAATCAATTGTAACCCAACTTCCTTTTTTATAGCTCTTATTTTGTTTAATGTGTGTTCACTGTAATTTGCAAAAAACCAAAAAGTTTTTGTGTGGGTATTATTTGATTCCCTTCCAGATATTTACTGCACAAAAGATGTTTGTTTTTCTATTGATATAAAGTGCTCTTTGGAGACCATTTCCCAGCATTGTATAATAGTGTGACACCCCACCCCACATGCACTCATTTTTATATAAATATTTTTTAAAAACCTGGAAAGCTTTATTCATTCTTTTCCATTTTGCAAACATGTTGTTGTTTTACCAGCAATGCTATTCTTTGACCAAGCCAGGAAAAATAATACTAGCATTCCAAAACTATGCCCCTTACAGGGTGTGGAACTGGGATTGGTCTCCCTAAGTATAAGGAACATTTATTAACTGGATGAAACAAAAGATTAGGGCAAACAAATAGCTATTTCTTTTCTCTACATTGCAAGCAATTTTATGAGAGCACAAAACAGAGAGTCAAAGACTGTTTCTTGGGGTTTTTTGTCCCCATCCAATTTAACCAGTGAAAGTGAAAGACTTATTATACAAAATGGGGAGAAAGAGATATTTGAAACAGTACAAAATTGGGATGGTGAACCCTTCTCTTTATGAGGGCTGGATTCCCTTCTAGGGGCAACATGCTGATGGAAAGTAGAACCGCAGGCAAAAGTGCGTGGAACCGTGAATGTTTACTTTTCCTTGGTACAATAGACTTGTTTCTACAGACAAGCAGACATCACTCTCTATCCTCCCTGCAGCCAAGCAAGACGTGTTATCAGAGTCCAAGGACACATTTAAATGTTTTTAGATGCTCAGAATACTTTGTAATTGTTTTTAATGTGTTTTGGTTTTAATTGTTTTTACTATATGGGGAGGAAGGGGAGGATAGAAATATAATTGTTGTTCCAGGTAGCAAAAAAACACTCAAGGGGATGGGAAGGTGGGCCAAATGAACATCCAAAAGACCTCTTGTCTTCTGTAATGCCCTAGTTGCTTTTAGGTTCCCATCTACTGCTACCAGTGGCTACCAGAGGCTAGTTCAAATGCCCTTGTTTATTTTTGCAACTGCCTGGAGGTGTAATGCTTGTGTGATTTGCACTGGCTACCAAAGTGCTGGTACTAACCTCTAAGTCCCTAAAAAAGCTCAAGACCAGGTTACTTGAGAGACCACCTTATCCCTTATGCACCCAACAGATTTCTGAGGTCTGTGGAGGTTTCTCCTGTAACTTCAAAAGATCTCAGAATCCTGCTCTGTAGTAACTTGGAGCAGGGATCTTAGTGTGGCTGCCCCTATTCTGTGGAATAGCATTCCTGTTGAAATATGGCAGGTGCCCCCTATCTGCAATTCCCAGAAACAACTGAAGACATTTTTGCTCCAATAGGCTTTTCCAGCTGGATACATAGGTGAATCATAGAACTGTAGAGCTAGAAGGGATCTTGGGGGTCATCTAGTCCAACCCTATGCAATGCAGGACTTCTGCCCACAGTCATCCCTGGGTGGGCTCAAGCCACCAACCTTTTGGTTAACAGCTGAATGCTAGGACTTGGCAATATATATCAATGTATCGCCCAGGGTTGGTATGAGGTGCAGGCTGTGTTGACAGTTTCACTCAGCAGTATATCACTGGTGAAACCATCACCTTCTGAGTCCCTCTGCTACCAGCACCAAGGGAGAAACAAGCTGCAAGCTGGGTGTTGGAGGCAGAGGGACTCAGACGGTAGAGGTTCCACCAGTGATGTACCGCTGAGTGAAACCGCCATCATCTGCCCTTCAGCATTTGCCAGAAGGTGTATAATGAAGGCATCAGATGCACCTCTGTGAGTTCCACAGCTTAGGGGCCACCACAGAGAATGTCCTTTTCCTGGGCCACTGCTCCTAAGCCTTTGAGGGTGGATAAACTACCAATCTGCCAATCTCATCATCTGAGAGGGTATGCAGAGAAGGAGATAGTCTTCCTACAAATATCCACTTGTTAGAGTTTTAGTCTTGTTTTAAGTGTCATCCCTGAAGGATTTATGGGAGAATTTTCCCTCAGGGGTTCAAGATGGAGGCTCACACCAAATTCCTAATTGGTCAGACTTTATTCAGTAATGAACTACAGGGCAGAAGAATCCACTGGAGCTTTCCATTATGAGACCCTCTATACAGGAGAAAGATGGGGGGAAACATATCTGCCATCCCATTTCTTCCTCATCTTTTCATCCAGCCACAATCCTCGAAATGCAACTTGCTCAACTCATTTTCACCGCAGCTATCAGAACCCTCCTTGTTAAGTTGTTTTTCACCCTTAACAGTCAGCATTAGGTTCCCCATTAACTGGTTCTTAGCTATTTTGTGATCAAGCCACACTCTTATGTAATGACTCTGGCCTCACTGATAATTTGGTTTTACAGAAATTCTGTGTCAGCTTCAAACTGAGTAAATGTACTTGCAACCATGGGCAAAGGTAGACGGGCAGAAAGAAAGATGCAGTGCAACCCCCCCCCCCATCTCCTTCCATCGTTAGCCAAATGCAAATTTTTATATAAAACTATTGGTTGTCGCCTGCACATATTGGTTAGTGTCCTGAAGGGGATTGAACATTTGTTGGAGAATCTGATGTAGGGCTTAATCGTAAAGGCAATGTGGGGGGGAGGCAAAGTCTGGTTGATTAAATGGGAACTGAAACAGGCCCATTATCTGTTTATAGCTTTCTTTGAAAGGTGAGTTGGTCTCCAAGGCCCCAATTTTCCAAAGCTAATAAGGAGCTTTTCTCAACTAAAAGAAAAAGAAAGAAAAAAAGTGACTAGAAATTGTACTTTTTATGTTCCTCAGCGTTCTCTTCTGTGTTTGGCAGCAACTTGCTCTGATCAATGCTCTTAAAACTTTAAGCATCAGCACTAAAAAATAAGAAGAGGTTCCTGGGGTTGGAGGCAGGGAAAGAAAGGTGGACAATAGTGCTTACCAGATTGTTTATGCGTGTTTGGTACCTGCTCCCCCCACCCCGCCTCATTTTCAAGATCTGGATGACATTTTACACTTTCCTACAGCAATATCTTTTATGGGATAATTGCTGTAGGCAGAACATAATGTACTGCTAAACTTTCCTCTGTTTAAAGAATCTTATTTCTCTCTGCAGTGCAGAGTTGTTTCTGCTGTTTGTTTGTCAAAGCACATGCCAAGGCTCAAAGACTTGGGATAGGTGGAGTGTTTGCTTGGAGCTCTCAAAATTGTGCTTGAGTGCAGGGGGTGGAAGTGGGCTTGCAGGGATCAATTTAAAATAACTTGAGCTGCGGCTTTTAAAAAGCCATAGGCCATAGAGGGGAGGCTTGGCTCTGCATCCTCGATCAGTTTAAAGGAGAAGAGGGCCGTCTGCACAGAGACTGGACTCAAAGCTTTTACTTACGCAATAAAAGTTTATTTTATTTCCTATTCTCCTTCCTAATGGCTGCTATTACTCTGAAACTATCCGGCTGTTTTGTAGTCAATAAAAAAGGCCAGAGAAGAGCCTTTCTCTTCCTGAAAATGGTGTAAAAACTAAAGCGCTTGCGAAGACACTTCCTGAAATGGAATGCCCAGGTGTCCTCTCCCTGGGGAAACAGTTGCAACCCATTAATGCACATGCATTAGCCAAGAGCCAGGAAGGCAAGCGTGGCCACATTATGAATGTACAATTTGTTGGGACATTTCTCTCTCGGGGGTTTATGGGATGGGGTGGGTGATCTCATATCTTCCAACTATATGGCTCCTTCCTTCTCCTGCCAGCAATAGGCTTGTTTTTTGGGAACTGACTGCCTTTAATGAAAGGGCTGGTGCTGTGCTGTTTGTATTGTAACTATATATTAAATGTGTGTGTGTGTGTGTGTGTGTGGCTATAATTCTATAAAAGTTTAATTGTTTTTAATGGATTTCCTCACTATTTTTTTTAGCTGTTCCTATTCCCCCCCACCCATAAGTCACTTTGATTTCTGTCAGGTGGGGTATAAATAAATATATATTAATAATCATTTGCTCACAATACTGACTAATATTTGTATTTTGCATGCAAATTTCCTTTAAAATGGTATGTGTTGTTTTCACTGTGGCAACAGAAAGTATCAAATTCAAAAAGTTCTGAATTCAGTCAGGAAAGTATGACTCTAGAGCGCACTTAACAGATGTTAAGTCTTCTGTTGCAGCCACAGTCTGCAGTTTAAATCATATGCCACCATGTGATTGGCAGGTGGGCAGCCCCTAACCCTCTGGCTGAATCCATTTTCCCCACCCCTGATTTTAGAAGTACAAACAAGTCTCTCTCCTATTCCTATGGGATCTGGGCAAGCATTCCTAAGTGCAGTTATTTTTGGGTTTTAGTATGTAAATGTCCACATTACCAGAGTTTGTTTTCTTTTTCATGCTGGCAGTTCCCCTGATGTAGAAGATCTGACATAAGTGCAGTGGGGTTTTTGGATCTGGCCTAGAGCCATAGGGACATAGGAACACTTAAGGGCATTCAGGTTGAAAACTTGAGTGTAAAAGAACAGCTGTGGAAGGAATTCCTATTTTCTAGCTCATGAATGTTTGAAACCACATGCTGGGATTTGCTGGAGCCAAAACCATTCTGTGCACACTTGCTTTGTGTTATAAACCTTCAGGGCTACAGACTATGCCATCTCTCTAGGTCATCCTTTTCCAACCTCGTGCCTTCCAGATGTTGGTCATGTAGGATGGGGCTTATGGGAATTGTAGTCTAAAATGTCTAGAAGGCATGAGATTGGGAAAAGTCAGTTTAATGCCTTTGAGCAACCTTTCCAACCCAATGCCCTCCATATGTTTTGGACTACAATTCCCATCACCCTTGAGAATTGGTAGTGTTGACCCAGGGCTGAAAGGAGTTGCAGTCCAACAACACCTGGAGACTACTAGGTTTGGGGAAGGCTGCCCTAGGCGGTAAAAGGTCCCCAGGTATTGGGGAAGGCTGCCCTAGGCAATAATACTTTTCCAGGTAGTGGCCACAGACCAGTGGTGGAACACATGTCTGGCATGCAGAATATCCCCAACTCGATCCCTAGCATCTCTTGTTTAAAAAAAAGACTAGGTAGCGGAGAGGAATGTGAGGAGGCAGTGATTTCTGTCCCATCCCGGGCTCATTTCCATTCTGTGGCAGTTTTGCTAAAATCTATTTTATTCATTTTGCTATCTGCTATGCCCAAAATGTACTTAATGATGTTTCATTAATATCAATGCATTTCAATGGAAGGATGACATCAGAACAATGAAGAAAATAACAAATATGTAACATTTAAGGACTAAAAGAAGCAGCTCATATTCACTTGCATCTTTTCCATCCATAACCTCAGTGGAATGTGACCTAGTGGAATTCCCACTCCTGTTTCCCTTTGTAATAAAATTCCCCCAGACACTGGGCTGGACTGACAAATATACATACCTGGTACCTGATAGTTTCTGTCTTGGGTTTGCTGATTCTTTATGCTACCCTTAGTTAGATTTTGGTGACAAATGTGGCAACATGTTGTGTTGTTCACCTTTCTATATAATCTGAGATTGAAATCAGTGAGAGTCATTTGTTCCTTTCAGTTGCCATTAATTAGCAGGATTTATGGGGCTGTTTCAGGAATCTGCTCAGGAACTCCCCCCTTCTCCTCTTCTGGCTTATCCCTAACTTTGTTGATAGAATTATATATGGGGAGAAGACTGTTGCCATCCATTTCCCCAAGTGCCTGCTAATTAACACAGTGAAACAATATTGCTGTGAGCTCTAATGTCCTTGGTTTTATTGCCTCAATGGTCTGATATGCAAATCATCTGAATTTCAAAATAGCAAATGTACAAGGGGGAAAATAAATAAAACCCATATCACAGCTCTATGGCATGCTTTTGTCTGCAGCCATTTCTCTCAAAGACCCCCCTTCCCTCCAAATAAATATTTGGGGAGGCTCTAGTGGGATATGCTTGAAAAAGATGCAGAGAGCTTGGAAATGTATATAAATAGGCTTGGAGCCATTGTTTCCAAGTCAACTGCAGTTGTCAGGTCACAGGAAGTACCGTAATGGTTCCACTTTATGCTGCACCAGTTGGAGCTCTACTAGAGTAATACAGTGGTGCCTCACAAGACGAAAAGAATCCGTTCCGCGAGTCTCTTCGTCTTGCGGTTTTTTCGTCTTGCGAAGCAAGCCCATTAGCGGCTTAGCGCTATTAGTGGCTTAGCGGGCTTAGCGGATCAGCTGATAAGCGGCTTAGCGGATCAGCTGATAAGCGGCTTAGCGGATCAGCTGTTAAGCGGCTTAGCAGCTTGGGGAAAAGGGGGGGAACCCCGCAGGAACTCACAAGACATTTTTGTCTTGCGAAGCAAGCCCATAGGAAATTCGTTTTGCGAAGCACCTCCAAAACGGAAAACCCTTTCGTCTAGCGGGTTTTCCGTCTTGCGAGGCATTCGTCTTGCGGGGCACCACTGTATGTTCAGTTACATAGCTTTCTAGTCTCCAACACTGTCCGTTTACTTTGGACTGCTCCACATCTTAGAGGAAGGCCTTGAATAGTTTCTTCTAAGAGATCTTGGTGTTGAAATGTCTGTCAAAGTGTTTTGATACGTGCACCCAGAAGAAAAGCCCAGGGGATTCATACATCTTCAAACCTCAGCAGTCCTCATACTTAGCTGGAACCAGTCACTCTCAGTTATTCCTTATCATTCAGGCTCAGATTCTGTCTCTGGCCCAATTTGCACATACCCAGAACCCAAACCATGGCTTGCTATGAACAAGCAAAGGTGTGGGCTCCCACAGTGAAGATCATGGCCACTGCATTCCTTCTCTAGTCATCCTGCTGGAACATTGCTTGGGACTAAGCCATAGTTTGGTTAAGCATTGTGTCAATAAATAGGAAGAAATGAACCTACCTCGGTATTGTCTATGCTGACTGGCAGCAGCTCTCCTGGATTTTAGACATGAATCTTTTCCAATCCCTACCTTGAGATGCTGGGGATTGAACTTGCGATCATCTTCATACCAAACATGTACTGCCAGTGAACTATGGTCTTTTCACTTTCAGAATGGTATTAGAGCACATGGAATGGATTCAGAGGACGGCAAGAAGACAATCTAGATTAAGGAAGCATTGAAGCAATTGGGTAAATTTAGCTTAGACCAATGGAAGACATGGAATGAATTTTTCAGTAAACTGAAAGGGGGTAAAACTTGTTTCCTACTGCCCAAGGATTAGATCTAATGGCTTAAAATACAGGAGAATAGATTTTGGTTGAACTTTAGGAGGATTTCATGATTGTGGAAGGAGTTCATCAATATAACCAATTATGATGATGATGATAATAATAATAATAATAATAATAATAATAATAATAATAATAATAATAATGAGAGCCAGTGTGGTGTAGTGGTTAAGAGCGGTAGTCACGTAATCTGGGTAACCGGGTTCGCGTCTCCGCTCCTCCACATGCAGCTGCTGGGTGACCTTGGGCCAGTCACACTTCTTTGAAGTCTCTCAGCCCCACTCACCTCACAGAGTGTTTGTTGTGGGGGAGGAAGGGAAAGGAGATTGTTAGCCGCTTTGAGACTCCTGAAGGGGAGTGAAAGGCGGGATATCAAATCCAAACTCTTCTTCTTCTAATAAATTTTATTTATATCCCGCCCTCCCCAGCCGAAGCCAGGCTCAGGGC
The DNA here is from genome assembly GCF_965113315.1 of Podarcis vaucheri. Taxonomy (NCBI): domain Eukaryota; kingdom Metazoa; phylum Chordata; class Lepidosauria; order Squamata; family Lacertidae; genus Podarcis; species Podarcis vaucheri. Next base: position 58,089,244 of record NC_138765.1, read on the forward strand.
GGCTAACAACAATAAAACAGTACAAAAGTACAGCACAAACAACACTCTAAAATCATTCATTATAAAATTAATTCGAATCAAGCCACTGGCAACCATTGGGCCAAAGCTCCACGAAGATTGCCGAGGGAGGGAGTCAGGCTGTGCTCTGGCCAAAGGCCTGATGGAACAGCTCTGTCCTGCAGGCCCTGCAAAAAGATGTCAAGTCCCGCAGGGTGTTCCACCAGATCGGAGCCACAGCCAAAAAAGCCCTGGCTCTAGTTGAGGCCAGCCTAACTTCTCTGTGGCCTGGGACCTTCAAGATGTTTTTATTTGAAGACCGTAAGTTTCTCTGTGGGGCATACCAGGAGAGGCGGTCCCATAGGTATGAAGGTCCTAGGCCGTATAGGGCTTTAAAGGTTAAAACCAGCACCTTAAACCTGATCCTGTACTCCACCGGGAGCCAGTGCAGCTGGTATAGCACCGGGTGAATGTGATCTCGCAGTGAAGACCTCGTAAGGAGTCTCGCTGCAGCATTCTGCACCCGCTGGAGTTTCTGGGTCAGTCTCAAGGGCAGCCCCATGTAGAGCGAGTTACAATAGTCCAGTCTGGAGGTGACCGTCGCGTCAATCACAGTGGCTAGGTCAGGGCGAGAGAGATAAGGAGCCAACTGCTTAGCTTGGCGGAGATGGAAAAATGCCACCTTTGTTATAGCTGCAATCTGCGCCTCCATGGAAAGGGAGGTGTTGAAGATTACACCCAAACTCTTAACGGACCGTGCTGGCACTAATTGCACCCCCGCAAGAGATGGGAGTTGCCCCCCCAATCCCATATCGTCCCGTCCCAGCCACAGGACCTTTGTCTTCGAAGGATTTAGCTTCAACCGGCTCCCACGTAACCAGCCACAGCTTCCAAACATCTGGTCAGTGTGTCTGGGGCCGAGTCATGATGGCCATCCATCAACAGATAGAGTTGGGTGTCATTGGCATACTGATGGCAACCCAGCCCATAACTCCGGACAAGCTGGGCGAGGGGGCACATAAAGATGTTGAAAAGCATCAGGGAGAGTATCGCACCCTGAGGTACTCCACACACCAAGGAGTGGCGCGATGACAATTCCCCCCAAGTGCCACCCTCTGTCCCCGACCAGAGAGAAATGAGCACAGCCATTGAAGGACTGTGCCCTGGATCCCGTCGGCAAGGCGGTGGTCCAGGAGTTTGTGATCGACCATGTCGAAAGCTGCTGACAGATCTAGAAGAATCAGCAGCCCCGACCCGCCTCGATCCAGCTGTCTACGAAGATCATCTGTTAGGGCGGCCAGAGCCGTCTCGGTCCCATGACCAGCGTGGAAGCCGGACTGGAATGGATCCAGAGCCGATGTTTCATCCAGAAACCCACCAAGCCGTTCAGCAACCGCTCTCTCAATCACCTTACCCAGAAACGGAAGAATTATGCCTATTGCAAGTGGGTTCTTTCTTTCAGAGAGACTAAAATGTTTTAGACTACAATTTTTATCAGCCCCATCCTGCATGGAAAATGATCAGGGATGGTGGGAGTTATAGTCCAAAACAATTGGAGGGCACAAAGTTGCTAAAAATTGCTTTTATCTGCTTGTTTTAATTGATTGCATGTATAGTAATTATTTTTGTTTTCGTTGAGAAAACAGGGGAATATGGTATCCTACTAAAGTTAAATTTTCATATTTTTATAAAAATATTTTGGCATTATGTTGTTGAGGCTGCAATGATAGGAGCAATTTGATATCCTTATGTGGAGGTCATGACTGGAAGTATCAACATTCTGGGACCAGATAATTGAGGAAATTGACAAAATCACACACCAGCAAGTTGTGAAGACCTCAGAGTTGGCACTACTGGGCCCATTTACAAATTAAAATCAGGACTTGACTGACAAACCTTTAAATGGATTTATTCTGGTGACAGCACATAGGGTCATGAGCAACTTCTGGAAAGGCTTCAAAGGGACTACTTTAAAATCTTGGTATAGAAGAGTGTGGTGTATAGCCCTCACTGTAAACCTATAACATTATGACTGGCAACAGGCATACAATATATGGACACTGTTACTGGAGAGTGCTGAAACTTTGTCTTTACAAATACATCAGACAGTGGAACTCTAGTATATATGGTTTATATATGGGTTTCATGATAATCATTTTTTATATACGGTACTTTATATTTATAGAAATATATTTGATTACTGTGTGGAATTTTTTATTATTATTACAAGGGTGAAGATATATCCAGAGTGGGGAGTTGTAGTTCTTTGGTTTTCTTGACTGATTGTGTAATTCAGCTGTAAAATGAAACTAAACATTTTTGTAATTTTTTATTATTATTGTTGCAGTTTCTGTAGTTGAGTGGAGATTTGGGGAATCTGTTTTAGTTTGTGACCATGAAGCTTAGGAGTTAGATTCCTAAGAGTTTTCCATTTGAATAATAATAATAATAATAATAATAATAATAATAATAATAATATAATTTGCAAGTCTGTCAGGGATGAGATGTGTGTAGGGCCCAGCTCTGTAAAAAAAAAATAAAAAAAAAATAGTCAAATCTGTAGCCGCTCTGTGAGTGGCTGTTTAAATCTCTACCCCATCTTACTTCGAAGTTGAAGAAACCTACATTCACATTTTTTAAAAAAATTAAACCACAAAGAGCTTCCAACTAGTCCCCCTTTAATTTATTCCAATGAAAACCATGTGAGAATATAAGTGAAGAGACTTGTCAGCTTTAGCTGGCCTTAACTAGAGCAGGCTGTCACTTTGGTCACTGATAACCAAAATACATGCTCTGAATCATGTTTAGGCAGACATGCAGACATGCATTGTCTTAATTGATCTGTGTTTCACAGCCTGTGACAAGGAATAGCTGTGATTGCCAGTTTATCTGACAAACAACTCATGGGAAGGTCTCTTTTGCTGCAATTTCTCTCTCTTTCAAAGAGTGTTAACTGTTCAGTGAGCATGGGAATTGTTTTTTTGGAAATTGCATGATGCTACAAGCTCTTTTTGATCATACCAGTGGACCTCCACATGTCAAAAGGGGACTCTGTTAAAACATCACATGTACCGAGTTGCCTCCTGAAATTGGGAGGGGGGGTTGCATTTGCATGATGTCGCACATGTGCCACCGCCCCCAACTCAGCCAGGCTGACTCGGCCCACCACCCCCACTGCCAGACACCTTACCTTTTGTTCAATGCCATGAGGCTGAGGCCACCTCGGCAAGGCCACCCCCTCCCCTCCGTGAGGCCCGTTGAGATTACTAGGGTGCCTTCCCTGTGGTGATCATGAAAGGGATGTGCCAGTGTGAAGAAGCTTTGCCATGGCACATCCTTTTGAGGATCGCCATGGATTTTTGTGGGTGACTCAGGCCCCTCCTTGAAAATATGGGAGGCTACACCCCAGATGGTACCCCTGCGGAACACAGTGCAGAGTTAGCTGTTGCACCTATGTAAAGATCAACAAATCTTGTTAAGGCAATGGTGGGGGGAGGGGAATGTGTAAGGCAGCTCCCCAACATCCTCCCTTACCAGCAGATTCTTCCTATGCCTGTTGGGGGGCAGTGAGAGAGGTGAGGTAGCTTCCTCCTTGCGTGGTTGTGCCTCACCCCACTCCCCCGTCTTTCTTGCTATGGATGAACATTAGCCACCTAACAGGAATGGGGAGGAAATTTACTTGCATTTGAGACAAGCTTAGTGAATCAAGTTATTTTCCTCCTCCCAATCATTATGCCCTACCATTTCATAGCAACAGTTTTAGCAGGTGCTGAGGGCACTGAGCTGGGTTGATAGCAGGGATAAGTGGAAATGAACTCCCTACACCCCTTAAAGGGAATCCTATAAAGGATCTTGGGGTTGCCAGGCTCTGCTTGGGGGTTGGCATGCCAGCCCCAAACGTATGGCAGTAATGCCATAATATCAGTCCACACCATGGTGGGCCTGAGCTTGGATTCCCCCATGGAGGATGATGGCAGAGAGTTGGAGAGAAATTTGGTTCAGCTCAGATTTTAATGTGAATCTAACAAATCTGCACTTCCTGAAGCAACATGGGAACCAAAACACAGCTGTGGAATGGGGAGATCATGCCATCAGTGTCAACAATACTGAGCAAGATGGACCAATGGTCTGATTGGTTATAAGTCAGTTTCCTAGGTTCCTATGGCCCGACTAATTCCTGTGTCTCCAACAGTTGCTTGAAAGCACAAAAGCAAGCTCAGGTTGTTTTTTTTAAAAAAGAAGAAGACAGGAATGACATGATATGAGAAGGTGGTGGTGGTGATGGTGTCCCTTTGCCAGCACACCATGACAGTGTAATGTTTTAAGGGATATGCAAATGCCCTGTCAACAGAAACAATATTTGTGGATTAAATCCATGGGATTGGGGGATTGCTCTAACCTGGTGCAGTGAAGCAATGGGGAAAAATGGGAAGGAAAGGGCTTAGTTCTCTCTCTCTCTCTCTCCTCTCTCTCTCTCTCTCTCTCTCTCTCTCTCTCACACACACACACACACACGAATGATTTCTGCATACATGGGGCTCTGCAGAGATGCCTACAAGCACAAAATACAGTTGTCATAATTTTACTTGAAATAACTGAGAAAGACATTTGATGGATTCTCCAAAACTTTGGAACAGGATAAGCCAACATGATGCTTTCTAGATATTGTTGGACTACAACTCCCATCATTGAAGGCTTTTGGGTTAAAAACCATAAATGAATAGACCATATCATGCCACCAGCCCTGGCTCTTGGTAATGGTGTCTGAGGCTGATGGGAGTTGGAGTCCCACAGCCATTGGAGGATACTATGTTACCTACCCCTACAGTAAAGACTATTTTTTAAAAAAATAAATAAATCATAAAATGTCTAAATAATGGGTACAATTATTTTCCTGTTCTATTAAGCTGTCTACAGCATTATCCTAGGCATGTCTACTGAGCAGTAAGATCTACTGACTTCAGTGGTGCTTGCTCCCAGATAAGTGAAGTTTGGATCTTTTTAAATAGCTGACCATGTTGTCAACAGAAAATCCTGTAAATACTACAAATGATGGTTTCTCACATCCCTGTAATAATTCATGCACTTCCAAGCACAAAAGAAGCAAGAAAACACACACACAAATGCAGCACAAAATGAAAGGAACATTAATTTGTAAGAGCAAAAGTTCCCCTTCGTATATTGCCTTTTGGAATCTCTGAATAGAACATTAATTGGCTAGAAAGGATTCGTGGAAGTGGTATGGGACCCAGAAAACTTGACTTAGCATGAGGCATGTAGTTTCTGCTCTTCAGAAGGCAGCACAAAGCACAAGAGCCTTGGAGGGTAGGAGAAAACAATTTTCAGCAATTGCACAGATTTCCAGCTTTGTGCTTTAATTCTCTTTTCTTGTTCTCTGTGATAAAAAACCAACAACAACCGCTGTGTTGGGCAGGTCCCCCCATGTTCCAGATTATCTTTCCTCAGCATCACAGAGATGAAAAGTTGTACAGAGTTAGACAAATCTGGAAATTCGTCCCATTCCCAAACTCTGAATGAGAATTTATTCAGGGCACCCATCCTCAGTTTCCACTCTATAGCTGCTTCTGTTCTGGATGGGCTGTTCTGGATGGGCTTCTTCCACCCATGAGTGGAAGAGTACTGAAACATTGGTTTGAGCAATAAAGTTGGTCCACTTCTGCTGTTGACTCCAGCATCATTGTTTGAAGAGTGTAAAAAGCTTCACTTGAAAGAATCCAACCCATGGGATAGTCCATGCAAATGCTAGGAGTGTCGAAAGAGTTTCAGGGGGGTTTTGGGTGGGGAATCATACTAAACATCAATGAACCAATGCAAGGGAGACTCCATATGAATTCGCTGCTAAAAGCTTTTGTCATATATCAAACTTTAGCAGCAGCCAGGTGCAGAAGGGAGTTATGAACCAGCTAATGCATGCAATCGCCTCTGTTCCTCCTTGCAAATAGCTATGTTTTGTGAAGCAGCAGTAGCCTCGATGTAGCTTTAGTTAAATTGGCAGATTATACTAATGCTGCTCTGACAGCATTTGTCTTCATGCTCTTCAGCAGCACAATGACTGTTACAAAGCCTTAATTCCAGAAATAAACATGCTTTGCATCATATATAATCTTGCAGCTTTCATGTCTGGTGATGGTATTTATTTCGGGACTCTTTTCCTTTTCCCACTTCAAGGCTGTGACAGGTTTAGTGTATAAGGTGCTCCTTAGGAGTCCAGCTAAATGACTGAGAATGGATTTGCAGGGTATAAGCTGTTTAACCTCATTCCTCCATGTTCTCACCTGGCCATTATTGAATATTGCTTCTCAGGTGGAGTCCATGGAAAGCCTGAGATTACTCCAGCCACCTATCCATATCTTTTGCTCTTACACTCTTTCTTTCCTTGTTTCTCTGCAGTTAGAAACTTTAGGTCAGCTTTAGAGGAGGAAAATTCTTCCTTTACTTCCATCCCTTGCTGTGCATGCAACAACAAAAAAAAAAAAACCAACCATATCCCAACTATAAGAATTTCACTCAGATTTTCTTTCACCTATGACAATTGCCAGTTGGAATTTCTTTCTTGCTAATTACTTTTCTTCTTGTTGAAGAAAAGAAAAACAAGATTTTTTTGGCACATCGCTGATATTTACCAATGCACAAGAGTCCATTTGCACATCAGTAAACACACACACACACACAGCATCTTCATGAAATCATATCTGAAATCAAGATTGTGATCCTGATGGAGAGGATGCAAATGAATGGAAGCTACTGAAAGCAGCAGCAAACTGTACAAGCCAAAATTCCAGCATTCACATTGGAAATTCTGATGAATAACATGGAGTTCAGAAGCAGCAGATCATGCACTGAAGGAAATCGTCTCATCCTTACACCATGCATGATTTCCTCCTGTTTCATCCTCAGATTTACTCCATGGGTGGTGGTGAACCAGAGGAGTTCCTTGTTCTGTGCAGGATTCTCTGCTCTCTCTTATCTCCTGACACCTCTGAGTTGCTTAGAGTTCAAAAAGAATTGTGAGGTAGAACAGGATTGTTCCCATTTTACAGGTTCAAAAGGGAGCCTGAAGGCTAGTGACTTGGTTGTGCTAAGATGTCTCTTTCTTCCTGCTAAGCAGTGGCCAGGACAGTGGATTCTCACATCATCAAACAGGGGAAATTGTAACCAAGGCTGTCGACAGAGCAAAAGTGTTGTATTGTGAATATTTCGAAACACAACTGTTAAAAAGAGAAAAGAGAAAACATTGACAGACATTCATAAATAATTGAAAGCAAACGGATGCCTCTTAAATAGAAAAGAAAAACCTCATGAACGAACAGTCAGCTTGTTATTGGAAGAAAAAGTAAAACCAAATTAACTAACTGAATGGTTATAAATTATTCACCCAGGCCTGCTGTTTACTAACAAATGTATTTAGGATGACTTGTTCAAGTAACTGTGAAAACAATATCAGAATGTTGTTTAGGTTTCTGGAATATCAGCACTACAAATTGTGGGTGGGGAAACTATTTCTATTAAGGAAGGGGGTTTGGGGTGTTTTTTTAAAAGTTTCACTTGGCAAATCCAATTCAACAAGAAATAAAGTGTAGCTTTAATGAAAAGTGTTAGATGTTTGGTGCAACATTGAGTTTTGCATAATTATTTTCTTCTAAGCTTTGGGTAAAGCTGCAAGATGTACAGGAGAAGAAACATTTGAAAAAGTCTCTGATTCCCTGAGGTGCCCTTGGGGAATGTGATGTGCTTTTAGTATGCAAGGAGCAAACATGGGAAGTCAAAGGCCTTTTATGTTCTACATAATGACAGTATCAAGTTGACTAAACAGTATTTCACGCTATGAAACACAGAAGTTGCAGGGATCTGGTGTGTGTATATGTGAGGTTGAGAGAGAGAGAGAGAGAGAGAGAGAGAGAGAGAGGTAGTTGGGTATGTTTTAGATTTGTTTAAATCCTATCTTGTTTATAACCCATCCATACTCAGGCAGCAATAGTTAAAACTATGTCTGGTCCCAACTCCCCTCTTCTGCATGATGTGGAACTAATAAATGGTTCAATCATAGCACCCACACCTACCCTTAATTCAGCCCTTATAATGAGGTTCAAAAACAGAGGTCTTTATTGCTGGTTATCAACATGTGTTTTCTTTTTAAATAGTTGCAAGATACAGTCTTGTCAAAGGGAGGCACGCAGCATGTATTAATATTGCATGGCTATTGCTCTATAGGCAATGTGCTAATGAGGCTAGGCCAGCAGGATGCCATTTCTGGTTTATTTAAACACAAATTGGAATTGGCCATAAGGCATTTATGCAAAATTATAGATTGCTTGTTGCCTTTTTTTCCCTCTAGGAAAATTTTTTTGGCAATTAAGTTGAACCGTCGTTAGGTAACTGGAAAACTAATCTTAGGAGGATGTCAGAGAACATTTTGCCGATGGGCATTTACAATGTTTTGGGATACACAATGGAGGAAGATCCCTAGCTGGGATTGAGTGGAGTTGGGCTATCTTTCATCTGCCTCTGACAAATTAACAAAAGTGCTGTGTCAGGTTTGTTCGCTTGAGGTTTTTTTACCCAACTTTCCCAAAGCAAATTGGAAAGCACATCTTGAGCATTTCAGTAAGACTGATTGTCAGACTCTTTGGGGCCTACAAAGGGGGGGGGAGGTCAAACTGTGTGCAGGGGTGTACCTAGGGGTTGGGCAGGCCCAATGGGGTGCAAAAACCACACCTTTCCACTCCATCAGGAGTGGCTAGCAGAGAAGGCAGTGAGTGGTGGGAGGGAGGGAGGCAGAAAGGCAGACAGGTGAACCAATTGAGGAGGAAGAGGGGAGGGGAGGCAGAGCAGATTGACCCCGATGGCCATGGAAGAAGTCACTGGTGAAGCACAAAAGGTGACAAAAAGCAACCTATTTGAGTTTCTGGTACATGGTCTCCCCCAGCTTTGAAAGCACTGATACACCCCTTTGCCAAGGGCACAAGGCATGGTGGGTGGGGTGACACCAATACAACTCCTTACCAAAGGTGCAAGGGAGCCTTGATATGGCTATGACCAAATGAAATTAAGGATGCAATCCTAATCCCAGTTAATTAGGATGTATTGGGGCTTGCTTCTGAGTAAATCTGTGCAGCATTCCACCGTGCCTTGTGGAATTTCCTGGCAGGAGATGCAGATTTGGCTTGGATGCCTTTAAAAAGGATGCTGTGATGACACTGTGGAAAGTTCAGAGGCAGTGGATCTTCAAGTACCTGTTGCTGAGGAACCATGGGAGAGGACTATTGTCTGCATGCCCTGTTTCTGGCCTTCCCAGAGGCATGTGGTTGGGCACTGTGTGTTGTTTTTGTCTCATACAACAGGGCTCTTAGAAAAGTTTTGTCAGCAACCCTTAGTCACAATAGCTAAATTGGACCCTGCACGGTCAGAGGCCATATACTCTTGAAAACCAGATGCTGTGGACAAACAAACAAATTCTTTGTTGTGTGCTGTTTTTCCATGTTTGTCAAATTATACAAGCAAAGAAACCAGCCGCTGCGACTGCATCCCACCATGATCTCGCTTCCCAAAGCTGTTGGAGAAAGCCTAACAGCACACCCAAATTATCTTTTAAAACCTCAGATTAGCCACTGTCAGTTATTTTTAACAAAAGGTTAAAATGTTCCCGTGGATAATTGATGCTTCACCATTGTGTAGAATAATAAACAGTTAGTGTGTGTATGTGTGTGTGTGCACACACTGAATTGGAATCCTTAATTGAAGCAAGGATGTAAAAAAACAGATGCGGTACATGACACATTGAGAGTGGATGTTTACATGGCCGTTGTCATGGAGCAAAAACCTTTCTGGTAAATTCAGCTCTTTGTAGACCGAGCAGCAATGATTTCCCCCACCCCCAGGAACTGGAATGAAGTCTGCTCTTCACTCCCTTGGATTATTTTAGGGGTTCTTTGGTTCTTTTTGAGCCTTTAGCTGAAAAGTGAAAAGCATCTGATTTTTCACAACTGCAACAAAGCTTTGGGGTCTCCAAACCTTCGTGCAAAGCCTGAGTAGCATCAGTATTGCTACCGTGTTGCTGGTGCAACACTTGGATCCTGGTTTTACTTCTTGACATGGCTTTGCCTTGCTTTGGCTTTGTGACAGCCCATTGCCATCATTTTGCATTGGCTATGTGATGATTCCTGAAGCCTACCCAGAGATGGGATACATGGATGTGTGGTGGATCCTACCCCAATTCTCATATCTTCTATGTTGTAAGTAGATGTGTTTGTGTGTGACCCCAAGTAGGAAGGGCAATTGATGCCCTGATAAATAGGTCAAGCATTTTGTTTTTGTCTGCATTCCCTCCCCCCTGCAAAAAACAAACAAACACATGTTCTAAAGGGTGCAGGGTAGAAGGCTGTTTGTTGCCTGAAAATTGGGGCATATAGTTGGGGGTATTTCAGCCCAGTCCTATGGTTGCTACAACATGGACATAACTCTTCTCTTCCAAAGAGCTCACATGGTGCATCTGTTGATGGGACAGTTATTGGGATTACACCAGTTGTGAAAATCTCCCTTTTTGATACAAATGCTCTGACCCTATTTTAGCATCTCTGCAATTCCCAATAAAACTAAACATCTGCCAGTCTCTACCTTGACTTAGGAAATGCTGACCCATCACAGAGACCAAAACCTTCACTCTGCCCATTCCCCAGCTCAGTAAATCTGCCTTCTAGCTTCATAACACACACACACACACCCTGCCACCAGGGCGGATAAAATAAAACTATTGCCTAATAGTTCAGGGTGCCTAATCCTGGTGGGGCCCCAGAATCAAATTTAGTCCACACTGCTTAAACATTTGTGGTCTAACAGACCCAATTAGAATCACACAACTCAAACTGATTAATTTTTGCTGTCTATATTTCAACAGTCTCAGAGTTTGAGAGTCAGTAGCACAGATGCTATAAAGGTTGTTGTAAACAACGCCATTGAAGGAGGCCCCATAACAGTCCAAGCTTCAGGGCCCCCAAAATATAGGTCCACCATTGCCCACACCCCACCCTGTACAGAACCTTTGCCTTGGTCCTTTACCACTTCTTGCAACACAGTCTCCCAGAGACTTAACACAGACTCATCACTCACCCAACAATCTTCTGATTTCTCTCAAAGTTACTCCTTGTTTATCTGAAATGTTAAGTTGTTCTCCATCCGATGGGTAGGTGGAAAGGTCATTGTGAAACTGTGTCTTGAATAAATCCCAGCCTAAAAGGCCAACAGAGTTGCTTTGAGGATGCAGATATGCATCAATTAAGCATCCCTTCTCAAAAAGAAACTGCTTGCAAGTCCTTATTTACTGTGTGGATGTCACTATCATATCTTTAGCTAGTAGCAAAGTGCAACCCAGATGGAGCAAGGCAACAGTATGTAGCAACACCATCACTTACTAATGCTGTAAGAGGCTAGTGCTTTAGGGAAACAGGAGAAGCTGGTGAAGGGCGGAGGAGTAGGAAGGGGGAGAGTTCTGTTCCAGCGATTCATTCTTTATAATAGGTTTATAACCATGAGCAATGACAAGCCAAGTCAGACTGATTAGTATCTTATCTCTGTAAGCTTCCTTTGCATGATAATCATTAAGATTTTTCTAATCCAGAAGAATAAGAAGCTATTAGTCAAGCAGTTGTCTCTGATAAGGGGGGGCTAAGTCTTGTTCCTCAATGAGGTCAGAGGCACAGCTTTGAAGGACTGGTCATGAAATGTGGGCTCTAGCTTCAGTGGTCCCTTGAGCTAAGTTTCCCCACTGGGCCTCTTTCACCTAGAAGAGGCAAGAAGTGCAGAGTGAAAACTCTTTTCTCCTTGGATGCTTTATGATGCCACTGGGACACTTGCCAATGGGGGGGGGGGAGGGCTTCGCCTTGTCATTCCCTGAACCAATCTGTAGCATTTCCAGTCAGTCCCTTTTGAAACCCCCAAGAGCCTCTGCCAATGAAAGGAGACAATACTAAGCTAGAGGAACCAATGGTCTTACGTGGTATAAGATACCTTTCTATGTTGCTATGAGTTCCTCCATTGAGGAAGGGTTGTAGGTCAGTGACACAGGATCAGCATTGTGTGCAGAAATTCCCTGATTCAATTCCTGGCATCTCCACATAGGGCTCCTATCTGAAGCCCTGGAGAGCCACTGCCAGTCTGTGTAGACAACACTGAGCTAGATGGACCAATGGTGATGGACTCAGTATAAGGCACTTCCTATGCTGTTCCTATTACTACTGCATTCTGGAGGCATCTCTGGGCTCACATGTAGTCTGATTTTAACTTCTAGTGGCACTGTTCCTTCTAGATGAGCCGTTGAGATGCCCTGACTCAGAATGGGATCAGATGGGCTTTATATCTCATGGGTGTCATTACCAACATACCCATAAAGAAGACTCAGTAAAAGAAGCTTGGTTGGGGGAAATGTTATATTCTTTTAAAATATAACAAACTGGAGGATCTGCAAACAATAAATCAACATGTTTACCGAATCAAAATACCGTATTTTTTGCACCATAACACTCACTTTTTTCCTCCTAGAAAGTAAGGAGAAATGTCTGTGCGTGTTATGGAGCGAATGCCTGCGGGTGATGGGGGGATCTGCTGCAGTCATGGGCAGAGGATCCATGGTTCCCCTTCCTTCCCTCCTCTGTGGTTACAAAGCATGGATCCTCAGGATTTTTGCATTGGGCTACTCCAAACTCACTGTCAGATCACATGTCTGTGGCCACAGCATGAACCACAAAAATCATATATCCACTATTTCGTTTAGAATATTTTTTTTCTTGTTTTCCTCCTCTAAAAACCACGTGTGTGTTATGGTCTGGTGCGTGTTATAGAGCGAAAAATACGGTATAGTGCAGACAAGGATGTCCTTTGGTAGGAAAAACCAACTTCCTCCCCACAACAGGGCATGTTTACAGGCACCTCCTGTAGTCCCATTGTAAAGGATTGGAAAGAATTCTTCCTCCTTTCTATGAGAACCTTGAGAATGTGAACTCGACGAGTGAATATGGTGATTGTTAGTAAGGAAAAACTACCTGGCCATCGTGTATTGGGTATAGGATGGGGGGAGAGAGTCAATTTCTTTTTGATGGTTCTGACTGGTGAGGTTCCCTTGGCCCCCTGATGGCTCTTTGGCTGGATAAGCAGAAGTGGTTCTTTGTGTGAGGAGTATCAAAGGCAATGTTTGATGTGAATAGAAGCCATGTTGGGAATGGCTGTGAAAGGCAAGACAACATGGCATGGTTTTAATGAAATTGTTCTCAACAGCTGCACTTGTCTGAGCCTAAGATGGGAGTCCATGTTAAAAGAGAAGTTATGTCACTTTGTAGCTATTAGGCTTAGCCCTGATGGAAAAAGCTAGCAACTCTGTTTAGATGAGCATTCTCAAGAAAGTCCTGGGCTTCAGCAGGTTATAAATCAGGGTGGTCAATTACTGGCCATTTTTTAGTTGATTAAGGGTGGGTGTGGCTCTCTCCCACAGCTTCAAGACTAGTGGATCCCAATGTGTGGGACATTGATAATGAAGAAAGCTGGTTCTCATGGCAGATAATTCACAAATCATACCAAATAGCTCACAGACACACACATACTAATTAAAATGAAAGAACATGTGCAATTTCTTGAAACAAATACTTTCTAAAGTCAGATATGTTCCAACTAACAAGTCTTCAGTGGTAGATCAAGAATATAGAGCACCCGTATGAACATATTTTCAGAAGGTATACTTATTTTTTATGATGTGCTGCAACAAAAATATATATTTTGAAATGGATTTTAATGTGTATTCAATTTTGTCAATGTCATTACATATAGAGAGGATTTATTTATTTATTTATTTATTTATTTATTTATTTTGCATACCACCCTTCATCCAAAGATCTCAGGGCAGTTCACAGCATATAAATTCAAAAAATAAAATATAATAACAAAATAAAAACACAAGATACATAATAAAAACAAGAACAAAAACAAAGCAAAAAGCCCCTAACTGCTATTATTATTTTTATAAAATTATCATTTTAAAGTTGTTTTATGTATGTAATGGATTCATAAGCTACCTTTTCTTTTTCTTTTGTTTCCATCATTCCATCCATTCATCCCCAAAAAGGATATTGTATAACTAGCAAAGGTTCAGAAAAGAGGTTCCAAGGGGTTGCAGCAACTCCCCTATGGGGAAAAGTTAGGGTTCGGGCGTATGCAATTTTTGCCCCCAACTTGTAGTGTGAGCTTAAGTTGAGGAGATAGCAACAGAAGTTAGAGTGCTGCTGCTACCCACAAATATTTCACTGTATATTTCCTTGGGTGCTCTCTGCTGTATTTTTTATCTACTAGTGGTTACCATGGTCACCATATGCTAACTGTTTCAGACTATATTGATGTTTAAGAGAATTCCTTAACTAAGTGCTATCTGTTCTGCTCTAAAATGCGGAATGTTTAACTGTATTTTTTTTTTTTGGGGGGGGAGTTGTATTTAATTTGTGATATTTTAGGAAGCTTGGAGATTTTCTTTGAAATACGAAGTGGTGTAAAAATTGCCCAAATAAATCAATTACCAGTGACTGCTATGTGGAGTGTTGACACCACCAGCAAGAATAAGACTTTTGAAAGAGAGAGACAGAGAGTGTAACAAACTATGGAGAAGCCTGTCAATAGCTACTAGTCATTCTGGCTATGCTCTGCTTCCACAGTTGAAAGCAGTGGTTGCTTCTAACTACCATAGAACCATGGAATTGTAGAGCTGGAAGGGACCACAATCTGGTCTACCCCCTGAAATTCAAGAATCTTTGACTCACCTTGGGCCTTGAACCCACAACCCTGGGATTAAGAGTCTCATGCTCTGCCAGCTAAACTATCCAGCCTCCAGTTGCTGGAAACCACAGGAGTGGAGAGTGTTCTTGTGTTCAGGTTCTGCTTGAGGGTTTCCCACAGGTATCTGGTTGGCCACTGTGAGAACTGGGTGCTGGACTAAAGGGGCCACCAGCCTGATCCAGCAGAAGGCTCTTCTTATGTTCTTATTTCCATTGTTCACCTACATCAGTTGTTATTGTTATTGTGCTCCTACATCAGTTGTTATTGTTCAGTCGTTTAGTCGTGTCCGACTCTTCGTGACTCCATGGACTAGACATGCCAGGCCCTCCTGTCTTCCACTCCCTCCCGCAGTTTGGTCAAACTCATGCTGGTAGCTTCGAGAACACTGTCCAACCATCTAGTCCTCTGTCGTCCCCTTCTCCTTGTGCCCTCCATCTTTCCCAACATCAGGGTGTTTCCAGGGAGTCTTCTCTTCTCATGAGGTGGCCAAAGTATTGGAGCCTCAGCTTCACAATCTGTCCTTCCAGTGAGCACTCAGGGCTGATTTCCTTAAGAATGGAGAGGTTTGATCTTCTTGCAGTCCATGGGACTCTCAAGAGTCTCCTCCAGCACCAGAATTCAAAAGCATCCATTCTTCGGCAATCAGCCTTCTTCATGGTCCAGCTCTCACTTCCATACATCACTACTGGGAAAACCATAGCTTTAACTATACAGACCTTTGTTGGAAAGGTGATGTCTTTGCTTTTTAAGATGCTGTCTAGGTTTGTCATTGCTTTTCTCCCAAGAAGCAGGCATCTTTTAATTTCATGGCTGCTGTCACCATCTGCAGTGATCATGGAGCCCAAGAAAGTAAAATCTCTCACTGCCTCCATTTCTTCCTCTTCTATACATCAGCAAGACCCTCTAAAGCCTGTACCATTTTGCCTACTGTAACAATCCTCCACTCCATTTTGGGTGCCCCGCCGAGCTAAATGTTCAGCTCAGACCTATTGTACCTGAAACAAATAAAGAAGGGACACATAAGAAAGCTGGGGAGAAGGGGAAATGGGGACAAATTGAAACAGAGGAACGCTTATGATCAGAACCGGAGAAATGTACCATTCCTTTGTATTTACTAAGACATTTATTTGTGTGCTTCCCCCAATTCGGTACAGTTTAAGTTTCTGCAGAGCTGTGAAAATGCAGGTTTATCTACTCAGGGCTTCTGTTGTCACAGGTCTTTAAATATCTTTATTTTTTCCCCTCCTGTTTCAAAAGAGAAGGAAAATATTGCAGACCAGGCTCCGATTATTACTCACTTTCATTTTGCTTTGCTACATAAACGATGAATCATGTACTATCGCCAAAACAAGCAAGCACTTTGGAAATAATGCTCTGGTATCGCTTACGCCGCAGGTGGTGAGAGACAAAGGCTTTCATTTTGGGTGATGCTTCTTAAGATAAATCTCTTACCCTTTGGAATAAATAGTGTTCCCATTCATTTCGTGCAATTTTTAAAGAATGCTTCCCACCGAGTGCCAGCTAATGTTTCTCTGGCTGGTTTGAGTAGTAATGGCAGAGTCAGGCATAAGCAGTTCTTCAGGGAGAGCGAGGAGAAATTATTTCACCCACATGATGCCACTGTGAAGCATCACTAATGGCAGCACTCTCAATTGCACATGAATGGATTAGTCAATTTCATCTTCTTATTTTCCAATCTTAATTTCAGATCACCACACCAGTTTGCATCAAAATTAGTCAGCATTTTAATGTGCATTTCTATAAATATATACATTTTGTGTGCAATTTTGTCCAATGTACACATTTTTACATGCCATTTCCCCATACATAACGTATTTTGCATATTATTTTCACAAAAGTTTGCAGTTCTGTGCATATTTTTGCCCAACAAGACTCCTTATTGAATGATTTAAAAAATGGAATTTTTTACCACAACTACTGTAGAAGTGTTGATTTTGAAGGCTAGTTGCATTGCAGTTCACGGTTGATGCAGAATGTGTGAATTTGGTATTGTCTTAAAAGGCAAATTGAACCAACACCCCCTGCCATACCTCCTGACAATGTACATGGTGATGATCCATGGTTGTATCACTAGTTGCAAAAAGGCACACAGGCAAGAATGATGTTTTACCAGGGATGGCTGCAAGAAAACAGAAGATCTCCCTTGCCTCTAAGGACATTGAGTACTACCTTAGTTTCATTTTTGGATGAGGTCTATGCGGTTAAGTTCAAAGCTTCAGTGGGAAATGAGTTTTGTAGAGGGGTATGAAAGATGTTAAAAGCCCCCTTCCCAATTAACATAACGGGATGCAGGGCCATATAATTGGTCTTGCATCCAGCATCATGTGCCTACCCACTTTCATCCTCCAATGTTTGTGCATTAAGCGTTGATGTTTGAAGGGGAGCCTACAAATAACACATGATCTGGAACCTTGCACAATCAGGGTTTCATGTTTTATGGAGAAACATGGTGTAGGCCCCCCTAACAGCTTGGGACCAGTTTACTTCTGAGATCACCTTACCCCATCTTTGCCTACTTGACTGCTTCAACTGCTTTACTCTGCAGAGCTGACACTCACTGAACATTATATGTAAATAACCATATGAGTGTATGGCTCAACTATTTGTGAACACAGATTGCACACTCATGGAATGTAATGTGCAAATATTCCTCAACGGTTGAGTAATCGAATGATGCACATTAATTAGCTCTCTAATACGGTGATCTTGACAGTGACTTAAACTGCAGACCAAAGTTTATGGGAGAGGATTTAAAAAGAAACCCAATGCCTGCCCTAGTGTAAATTATCTGGCAAACAAAACCCAGTTGATTTTTGTTCTCAGAAAGCTTGGGAAGCATATTGAAAGCTACAAAAAGCTATAGTTTTCTGCAGTGTGGTTTGCGGGTATTGTCCAGGTATGCCTGTCCTTACATTTTGGTGATAGGCTGCAGGTGCTAGACTGTGAGGTTCTGGTTCCTTCTGCTGATCTAGTTTTAAATTTCTTTTAAGGGAAGGTAGATGTAAAATATATAAATAATGAAGAAGATGATGATGAGATGATGGGCTCCAGTTTGTTTGCTATGAACCAGTTGCCTCTGCTTTTGCAGCATATCCAGCATAATTGCAAGTAAGACTTTCAGAATAAAGTGGAATTGATATCCATAAATTTGGAATAGAGGAAGCTGCCTTATACTGAATTGGACCATGTAGGCCAAGGGCGCTGGCTGCTAGGGTATGGGACACTGTAGAGGCCCCCCTTTTTTTGAAGGGGCCAGAGCCCCTCAATGTTCAGAGGACTCTCCACATGACATCAGGACATTTCACAGAGTTGCACATGGGCCCCCTCATTCCTCCAGAGAAGGTGGCACCTCTGATATCGGCCGATATTGTTCACAATGCCTGGCAGCTGCCATGAGATTGATGGGATGTAGGAAGCCTTCCCAGCACTTAGGGGAGAGACTAGGGATTTAAGCTAGTGCTTCTGCCTACAAACCCATGTTTTCTACTGCTGAGCTACACCCCTTCCCCAAGTTTGCTATGCACCACAGCCTTAATCCTTAGGGAGTTGAATCAAAGGGCAAATATCCACTGCTACAAACACAAATCAGTGTTAAAGTGTTCTAACTGTCAGGGACATAGAGTCTTTGAGAATGTTAAGGTTTTATTTTTGCTTGCTTGCTTGAATATTCATTGGAAGCTCTAAAGAAGATTCAGGGTGGTGAAACCTAAACTTTGCAGTATGTCAGACAAAGTTTCTGACCACCGCATCCTTAGCTCATGGCTGACAGTAGCCCATATTTCAAGTCCTTTCCATGAATTTCTGAACAATGATCAGAAAACAAACTACAATGTTTGCGTATCAGCTCTCTGGTCCCGGAGAATTGACCTGTATTTTATTTCAATGTATCTGTATGTTGTTGCTGCTTTTGTCATGTTTTTTTTTGTTTTTTTAATTATTATTTGGGTCAGACGTGGGAAGACTTAGAATTCCCTTTTCTTTTGAGGTTTTTCAGCTCCATGGGAGAGCTGTGATTAAATTTGTAGTACACATAATGTCAACTGGCAGACAAAAACACACCACACACACACACTGTAGAATACAGATATAAAAAGTTTCTTGAAGGACCTGACGCTGAACATAATGCCAACAGACTGGTAAAGGAGCAACAGGATGAATGAAATATAGCTTGTTTTTCATTGGAAGATGCTTGGCACAGACTCTGTTCTCCTCATGCTGAGTTTTGGAGCCTATTCTGAGCCATACGGCATATTAAACATAATAAAGATGTTCACTTGGCAGAGGCAGCATGACTAGGGGTATCAGAAGAGCCATACAGAAGATATCAATAAATAAATAACTTTGCACAGAAATAAAAGTTTGAATATATACACATCAGAGTGTTTTATGGAAGTGAAAAATGAGTGGGTGGAGTGATGTGATGGGTGCTGAAATGGTTGAGCGATTTTGTTTTTGGGATTGTGGTTTTTGTGATTCATAGTTGTTTTACTTAGTGCTTTGTTTTAGAGGCATTTATTTAATTGTATTACTTGAACTCTATTACTTAAAATGTGGAATTATCATGATGATTAGTAATTGTAGGGAGAAAAAAACATTGGTTCTGAAGATGAACTGTGCATTGTAGCCCTTACATTATTTCCTTTCCATTGGGATTTATAATCTCATTTAGAGGTTTTGATTGAAATATGACATGGTATATAAATTAACTAAACAGATAGATCGAGTCATCTGGATATGACTGGTAGATTTTTAAAAATATGTATTTTCATTGGGGATAATGATGGGAATTGGTAAGATGATATATTAATTATATTTAATCTTCTAAAGACCCATGTATGTGGGTTAACAACAAAGGGAAAATGGCTAGGTGCCTGGATTCAAAACATAGGGTTAGCACACAGATAGCCCCAGTAGTAGAGTATTGAGTCCCATCATTAGGCAGGTTCATGAAGCATATAAATAGGCTATTGAACCTTATTTATTCCATTCAGCTGTGTGAAGCAGCTGACCCCCTTTTACCGATTTTTCAACTAATGCAATGTAATTTTAAAATGTTATACTTACAGTTTCTACGTCTCAGGCATGCATTTTCCTTATGCAACAGCAATGAAATAATACAAGTAAAGTTCTATAGTTGTTAACTGAAGCAATGTAGCTTCAGATATGTGGGCTGAAGCTGGGAGCCAGCAGCAGCTCACTGGCATGATATGCCAAGGGTGCACAGACATTTTCACTATACACCAATGTAACGGTGCCCAGGGCCTCTGCTGTACTAGTATAGGATCTTGGCGCAGCATTGGGCCAGGAGGCCAAATATTTCTCTCTAGTGGCAGAACTGAGAAGTATTTTTTCCCCAGGAAGCTGTGCTTTGCTGCCTCTGCATCACCCTGAATGGTAAATTGGTCCTCTGCACTGTGTGTGTATATATATGTATATAATGGGTGTCCATTTATATTTTTTTATTTGCATTATTGATTTTTTCCAGAATAATATCAGTTCAATAAAAAAGACACTGAATTACAAGGTGTGGAGAAATAGCAAATCCCACTTTATCTAATCAATATCTCCTCATCTCCCCGAATAGCGAATTTCCCTCACGGGCATTACATTTCCAGCATGCCATTGTTAAGGCTTGTCAAATTACAAAAAAGGAATTAATTGCATTGTCTTACTTAAATGTGTGTATTGTTGCTATTTTGACATTTAAATGATTGCTGGTGATACAGACTCCCATCGCTGATGGGAGAGGATGTTGGTGGCTGTTTGAAAGCCTCATGGAAAGTCTTCCTTCTCAATCTAGGCAAAAACAGCAAGGGGAGCAAAAGATTGGTTCTTATTATTCCAGAAAAGTACTTGTGCATAACACTCCAATTGCATGACTGCTACATAGCTTCTATGCTGCTGCCAATCTTTCAAGGGGCATATGAATGGCGTCCCCAAACTGACAGCTGAATTCCTCCACAGAACCAATGCGTGTGGGGGTCTTTCTCTGTCACTCTCTCTGTCTCTCTTTCTCTCTGCCAGGAGTGGCTAATATGGTACCCTCTGGAAGTTTTTGGATCACATCTCCCATCATCCCTGACAATTCCTGTTGGGGCTAATGGAAGTTGGAGTTCCCATGATCTAGAGGGCACCAGGTTGAGGAATGGCAGAAAGCAAGTCTTGTTCTTTTATTTCAATAAGTGCCCTGAGCTCATAACTTCTGCATTGAAAATATATATGGTGCATTTGCATCTAATGAAACAGAGAGCTTCACAGATCAGCAGCCTATTAGAGATGGATCTCAATTCCATAAATATGAAAAGCTTTCCATAAGAAAAAGCCCATGCTGAACATAATTACAGTGGTCTACACAATAACAATTATGGCACTGTTGAAGTGTGGAAATTCATATATTCAGGGAGGCGCTTTGATAGTCAAACCAATCATCCTACAGTAATTTCCATCAAACAAACAGAATTGGTTCTTAATATGAAACAAAATTATTACCCAGCACTGTGTTGTTAGCCTTAAGGATTTTAGATGCCCAGGCCAAGCCCGAGATGATTACTATATCATTATTAACTGAAAACATTTTGTTATTGCCTGCTGTTTCTCACATAATAAACCTGGGGTAACTGCTCCCAAAGTAGGTGCTTATATTTCAAGTTTGTTTAACTCTGCTTTTGATTATATTTTGGTGAATAAATTTCACTCTGGACAAATACTAGAAAATAGTTCACTTCTTTGGACTTCACTGTGTGAAAGATACCTAGTATTTTTGTCCTAGAGTGTCAAGAGGGCTCATTTGGGAATCCTGTAAACCATTAGGGTGACCACCTATGCATCACTCAAACAAAGGACAAACAAGGGCATAAATTTGCATACATTTTGCATATGCTAATAGATGCAACTTGAGAAAAAAATATTATAATTTAAATATAAATACTGAGCCTACTCATTCTACCATTTAGGTGCCAACTGTTGATGGGTAATTTCAAGGCCCCTATACTCAATTCTTAGGATCCTTTATCTTTAAACCAGACTTGCACTCGACCACGCTTCAAATATAGGACTTTTTCAGATAGCAGATTGTCCTCTGTAAAGTCTGAAATATACCCACCCTATATAAGATTGCCCCATCTCTCCAAAAGGATATTGTAGTGCTGGAAAAAGGTATAGAACCAACCATTATGCAAAGAAAAGTGAATGACATCTGGGTTGTTTTTTTCATTTAGGGAAATAAAGACGGCTATAGGTGGTGGTGAGCATGAGGATAGAAGTTTATCAAATGATGTACAGTGGTGCCCCACAAGACGAATGCCTCGCAAGACGAAAAACTCGCTAGACGAAAGGGTTTTTCGGTTTTGCGTTGCTTCACTAGACGAATTTCCCTATGGGCTTGCTTCGCAAGACGAAAACGTCTTGCGCTTTTTTAAAAAGCCGCTTGAAGAGGCGCGGTTGCGACGGACCGTGCTTCACAAGATGAAAAACATTGCAAGACGAAAAGACTCGTGGAACGAATTCTTTTCGTCTTGCGAGGCACCACTGTATATAATGTGGCATGTATAGCAATGCAGGAATTGATATTATTTAGCAAAATGAGTGCTGTTGGGGAACTTGCTTCTCACTGAAATTAAGGAGCAAGGCGGAAATTAGAAGAAATCTGTGTGGATAAACTTGACATTGAGATTTTCAGAAAATTCTATCCTTTTGTGCAAAGAGTTCTTTGGATAGTGAAAAAAGTCCACAGGCACTTTGACTCCCACAGCCATCCTGCATGAATAACTGGGAAGCTGTTAAAACCCCAGTGCTCAGAACTTAAGCCCTCGCCGCCATAGCCCTTTTGACAGATACAAATAAACTTTGTGAATTCAGATTGGATTTCAGTGCCAAAAGATCCCTCAGAATTTGGCCCTGCCTCCCCCCCCCCTTTTGCTCACTGACACCAGGTACAATAAACCAACCAAGTATTGTATACCCATTAGGTCACTGCAGTGCATTAAAAACCTCTCCTTCAAGAATGCTGCTACGAATTAACCTGGAGCAGGGCTTTGAAGTGTGGCTGCCCCTTTTCTGTGGAATAGCTGTCCTGTTGAGATAGCTGTGCTTCCCAGAAACAAATGAAGTCATTTTGGTTCTAACAGGCTTTCCCTGCAAACAGGTCTCTGCCAGGGTGATACTGTGCAGGGGTCCTGCTCGAGAGTTCCCACAGGCCGCTGTTAGAACAGAATGTTGGACTGAAGGAGCCTTTTGCAGATCCAGCAGGATCTCCTTATATCCTTATGTTCCTATTGCTTTAAATTTATCTGCTTTTATTTTTTGTGTAGTTTTGAACTGTTTCTTTGCTGTTTTATTACATTCTGTATATAGCCTTGAGATATGTGTGGAAGGATTAATAATAATAATAATAATAGATATTTAATGGGCACTTATGCTCTTGTTTCTATCTCTTTTCCCCCCTTTTGCCTCTCTCTAGTGGTATTTGATGATTGTCAAGGAAATCGCAAATTGAACTTTGAAGTTTCAAACCCAGGCTTCAAGGTGGAACCAAATGGGGTTTTAGTTGCACTGAGAAATTTATCGGACACTGGCAGAGCCTTATTCATTCATGCCCGGTCAGCTCAGGCTGAAGATACAGCAGAAGTATTGCTTGTCGACAGAAAAGAGAGACAAGGTTCTTTAAAGGTAAGACTAAAACAAATGTAAATCAAAAGTTCTCCTGCCGCTAGGGCAGATTACTCGGGACTAGCAGTTAAATAGGGATATCCTTTAGCCATTTTAACAGACAATAGTCACTTCAGCTTGATGTTATTTTCCAAAGACTATTAATAATATTTTATGCTCTGCATTGTGAAAGAACATTTGAAAGGAAAACAGTATAGTTCACATTGCATCCAAGCAATATAAATTCAGAAGTGTTACAGGCGCAGCTGACCCTTGAAAATCAAATAATTGATTTTGGTGTCTGCCCTGTAATGTGTTGAATGCTTCACTGATTTGAGAGGCTGTTTTTTTCGGTTTTTTACTAATTGTGTTTTTATACGTTGTAACCCATCCTGCAAGAAACAACAATAATTGCTAGATCACATGCATTTTTCTGAACTACGTAGTCATGAATCTTGTCAAAGTAATCAATCCAGGTCCACACTCCATACTTGACTACTCCAAAGTGGTCTGACTGAATCCATTGAGATTGCCCCAGCGGGTATGTCATTTGGGAATATTCCATGCTTGTGTTGCTTTCAGTTTATCCCTTTCAGGACAGACAAAAGGAACTACTTCTTCAAAGAATATATCCTCAAGCCATGCCATTTGCTTCCTTGAGATGCTGTGATAGTCATTGACCTAGATGGCTTTTAAAAAAGAAAAAAGAAATAGACAATCCCTGGCTACTAGTCATGATGGCTATAGAGGCCTTGTTGCTTGTTGCTGGGGAACAAGAGTAGGGAAGGGTCATTATCATCATGTCCTGCTGCTCTTTCCAGAGCCAGTAGGTTGCCCATGTCAGGAAACAGGGTTCTGGAATAGCTCAACCTTTGGTCTGATCCAGCCGGGCTCTTCTTATGTCCTTTCATATCCAACTCCTTTCATATTTTGCAATTTCAATCTAAATCCAGCCTTGGCATACAATGAAGGAGGTGGCAGAGAATCGAGGTCCTTTTGCAAACTGATCGAAATGTTTACAGCACATGCAACCACATAACAAAGGAATATCTGAGATAGCCTTCATTTCTGCACCATGGCATTTAGCAAAGAGGCAGTCACGACAATGACTTACAAGACAATTACGCCAGGTACCTTTTTTTACAGACCTATAATTTAGGACGACAAAGAAGCCATAATGAGGAGGTTATAAAGGATGACTGATCCATTGTCTCTCTCCACTATTTAGCTCATCAGGCAGGCAGCAGTTTCATCACATTTCCCACAGACTTGGTAGTTTGACTTAAATCTTCCGTTTAAGAGAAATGTTGGCTGGGAAGAGAAGGCTAAGGCAACTTTTCAAATTATTTTCTCTGCCCAATGTGTTTTGATCTCAACTTTGATCTGTAGAGTGTCTCATGCAGATTGTGTGGGCAGATGTGTGTTTTCTCTTTTGTTATGTGTGAACCTCCTTTGAGGCTATACAGGGGTTGGAATGAATGGATCACTCTTTCCAATGCATGGCAGTTTCACATGTTCTGTTTCCCACATTAATAAGAAGTGCCATGTTTGATCAGGCCAATGGCCCATCTAGCCTAGCATCCTGTTCTTACAGTGGCCCAACAGATGCTTGTGGGGAAACCCACAAGCCACACCTGAGTCCAAGGGCACTCTTATCTCCTGTGGTTTCTATTAACTGGCATATGAAAGCCTACTGCCCCTGGCCATGTGATATGCGGTGGTATATCTCCTTTGGGACTGGTGGGATGGAAAGCAGAGAGCTCAACAGTAGATGAAGCTACAGCCAATGAGAGACAGTGCCAAATAATTATAGTTTTGTCCTCATCCTCCTCCCTCCTGAAAACTGAGACTAAGGAGGAGGAGGAAGCTTACAGGCAGTGCCACCTCCAGGAAAGAATGTAAGAAAGAAGGCAGGCAGGTGGGGGCTGGCTGAAGGCAAACTGAGTTGGTGAGGCAGTACCCCATTTACTCTATTGACCCAGTTTTATGTGTCTATCTGGAAATTCGTATTTAAGTACATATAAAACCATTGCCATAATATTGTTTTCAGTTATCTGCATAGAGTATGTCTCCATTTGGCATCTAAGACTCTCTTATCTATTAAGGTATAGTGGGTGGGCTCAAGGAACAGGGTCTTTTCAGTTGTGGTGCTAATGCACTCAAAGGTTCTCCTCAGAGAGGCCTATATGGCCCATTTCCTGACTTAAAAAGGGGGCCTTTGAGCGAGGCCAAACCAATGTAGGGGTTTATAGTTGGGGTTTTTTTTTGGGGGGGGGGTTGTTTTGCTGCTACTGAGTTTGCTGCTAAGTTTGCTATCTGCTCTAACTGCTGATTTCTTATTGCTACTGTTTTTATTATTGCTGATATTGTCACTATTGCTATTGTTGGTGCTTTTATGGTATTGCAAGCATTATGATTAATTTTGCTTTCTATGATTCACTGATTTGAGTTTTCTAGTGGAAGACAAATGATGTCTAGGCATCAGGCAAAAATGTTTCTCTATAACCAGGCCCTTGCACTGATTAAACAATCTATGGTCTTTTAAGGAAAGTATGGCAGAAATCTTGCACCCTACCCATGAGAGTTTCACCCAAATGTTATCTCCCATGTGATCATTTTCAAATGCAATTCATTTTCTCATTAACTGATGGAGATTGGTTGCGGGGGGGGGGGGGACATGACAGAAAAAATTCCCCTAATTTTAAGACAGATGTCTCCACTTGTTGGCACTCTAGCTTGTACATCTACAGAGTGTTTTCTCTCTAGGCTAAAAGCTTTGCCAGACACACATTCTCGATATGCTCTGTTCCCAGCCTCTCAAACTTCAATCCGGTGTGATTTTACAAGAAGCTTGGCTGCTTTTATTTATGCTTTGTAGCCAGAACATGTCAGCCGGCAAACAGTGCCACGTCTCCATCTGTGGGCACGATGAATCTTGGCTAAGAATAGCTCTGCTTGGAACCTTAGCTTGTTAGTAAAATTGTGTAAGGTTAAGAATAGGCATATGCTGGTTTGCTGCTTAGCGTTTCAATCTGCAGATGTAGTGGAATCTCATTTAATGAGAGTGTAAGTACGCTTAAAAACCTTTCCACACTGACTGTGACTCTTGCTCCTGTTTGGAATGCTGTAGCTGACACCTGTGAAATCCTGTTGTTAAATTGCCCT
Organism: Podarcis vaucheri; assembly: GCF_965113315.1. Taxonomy (NCBI): domain Eukaryota; kingdom Metazoa; phylum Chordata; class Lepidosauria; order Squamata; family Lacertidae; genus Podarcis; species Podarcis vaucheri. The sequence continues at coordinate 58,115,902 of NC_138765.1, forward strand.
ATTTGCGGGAAACCTGACATATCTGGGAATGACTGATGGCTCAACAGTCTCTTAATACGTGGGCTGCCATCTGGGGAAAACTTTGCTCTGGAGAACAACACATCAAATGGTCCTGAGGCACATGATGCAGTTTTTTTTTTGGTTGAAGCTAAGTGGACTTGATCCTGACAATTGTTTGCATGGCAGATTATTTGGAAACCGTGGACACAATTGGGTGCAGAGTTAAGCACATGAGCAGTGCAATTCCATCTTTAAATTGGCAGCGTGTGAATCCACTACAGATCAACCACTACTGATGTAATGTGCTTTATGTGGGTCTTGTGTCTGATCTGGATCCGGAACTGTTATATTGCCATGGTAAATATAATGCTTGACTCTTGAGCATCTTGACAGACTGTAAAAGTGCTGTGCAGTGGCCAGACCATTCACAGGAGTAGATGGCTGTCATCAAGCTACCCCTCTGCTGAGAGATCTTCACAGGTTGCCAGTTAACATCCAGCCAGGTTGTAGATTCTTGTGTTAATTCTCAAGGCCCTAAACAACTGGCCCCAAAGCCCCTCAAGGACCACCTAGTTCCTTATGCTCCACCTAGATCACTGAGATCCTCTGATGAAACACTTCTGCTGGTTTTCTACACTCCTAAGGTTTGGTTGGCCTTTCCTAGGGGTTGAGCCTTTAGTATGGCTGGCCCAGCCCTGTGTAACTCTCTGCCAGCAACCATGCTTGAGAGAGAGAGTTCATAACTGATCTAACTATAGGAATGAAGCAGGGCTTGTCCCCCCATCGTAGTGGATTGTTATTCCATCAGAACAGAGGAGAGAAGGGAAGGGAAGGGAAGGGAAGCAGGGCTGTCCCATCTGAGTGACCATCTGCCTTGGTCTCCCCTGAACTGACTACTAGAGGCCAGCTACCTGAACTGTTTCCATCTCAGCTGCTTATTAAACGGTAACTTTAATGAACTGGTGCCAGACCTTGCTCCCCCCCCATCCTTCTTCCCTCTTCCTCACTTTTTCCTTGTGTGCCATGTCTTGTAAGATTGTAAGCCTGAGGTCAGGGACTGTTTTACTGCTGATCTTTACAAGCTGCCCCAGAAGCCTTTTAAGCTAAAGTGGGGCAAATCTTGTTTAAAAATATACATGAAACCAATTCAGATCCAGGTCTTACAAATCACAGCCCAAACAACAACTGCAAACTTCTAACCAACTACACCACACTCTCATGATTTCCACTCTGCGTACAACAAATGTAAACTTCGCAATATTCAAAACTCGTAATAAATCAAACCTCAACACACAATTTGCTATTATTCCATTTAGCCTTCGTGCTTTTGTATAATGTTTTCCCTTATGAAGCAGTCCAAACGCTGAGCTCTGTAATTTATTGGGGCAGTGGAGACACAGCACCCTAGCATGGGGTTTTTCTCATCAGCATAGCTTTACCATATTTGGCTCTCACTGAGCTCCACTTTGAAAGCTCCAGTTTGTTCTGAGTCACAACCTTGGGCGAATAAATCATCACCTCTAAGGAAGGAGGGAAATATGTTTAATCAACAATTAGGTTTATGCAACTAGAGAGCTACCTCAGTTGCATCTAGAAAGCTGAAACGTATCCCTCTGTCAATATATAATTGGGGCAAAGTTGCTTAGTGTTTTTTGAACAGTGAGAGAATACAGCAGGGATACAGAACTCTTTTCAACCTGAGGGCCACACTTCTTTCTGGACAACCTTCCAGCGGCCGCATGCTAGGGGTGAACGGAGCAATAGATATATTTTTTTACCTGTGTACAGTAGACTGGCAGCAACACATTGGATGGGATTAATCATTGACATTAACGAACTTAAATTCAGTGAGTCTACTCTGAGTAAGACTAGTGTTGAATACCACAATACTCCTCTCTGACCTCCATCTAGGTAAGCAAGAGTTGTTACCAGAGTTCATAGTCATTTTCCAGCCAGGCAAATGTGAAAGGTGGGGTTGGTGAGGGGTGGGGTCTAAAGGGAGTGCTAAGGGCTCAGCTGAAGCAAACAGAAATTTGGATTTTCTCTGAATTGACAGTTGTTCCGATTTAGCACAAAAGAGCAGGTTTTCCCTGAGAAAGGAGAAGGGCAAGGGGGAAAATTCTCAGAGCCATGCTTTCTAGGCATGGGACAAGTGGCAGTATTGACAAGTCCACATTGTCCTTAGGAACATAGGAAGCTGCTTTAGATTGAAGCAATCCATTGATTGGTCCATCCAGTGCAGCATTGTTGACACAAACTGTGCCATGGCTCACTGATAGAGCATCTGTCTTGCATACAGCAGGTCCCTGGTTCAATCCTCAGATAGGAATGGAAGGTAACCCTCTTTGATATGATGTAAAGCTGCTGCCAGTCAGTATGGGCAGCATTGAGCTAGATCAGGCATAGGCTAATTCCAGCCCTCCAGATGTTTGGGACTACAATTCCCATCATCCACGACCACTGGTCCTGTTATCTAGAGATGATGGGAGTTGTAGTCCCAAACATCTGGAGGGCCGGAGTTTGCCTGTGCCTGAGCTAGATGAACCAAAGGTCTGATTCAGTAGGAAGTAGCTTCTAATATTCCCATGACTGGCAGCACCTCTACAGTCCTCGATCTGCAGCCCTAATCTGGAGATGCTGGGGACTGCATGAAAAGCAGCCACTTTGCCCTGGGCATGCACCTGGCAACCCCATAACTGTTGCATTTCCACATGCTATGATTCTATGCCTTAGCTTCCAAATGCCTTAGCTTCCAAATACCACTTATGGGTTGCCTGGCTCAACTTATTTGCATCTTTTGCTCAAAAGGGCTGTATTTATAGGAGCATGTTTTTTTGATTGATTAGTCCCTCATACGTTCCTGTAATCTGTTGGTGATGGACATGCTTTCTGCCAGTTCTACGTAAGTGCTCCTTGTCAAGGGGTCAAGATTAATAGCTCCTTTCTTCTCCATCCTGAGTGCTTTGAGAAAAGACTTAATTGCAACACTTACACCAACTCATAATCATCCTGAAATGCGTTTTTCAATTAATAAACCAATCTTCAAATGCAGTGAACACACTATGTGATGAATAATACTTGATAACAACAAACCGAGCTAGAATCTATATCTATATCTATATCTATATCTATATCTATATCATCTATATCTATATCTATATCTGAATGAGAGAGATCTATATATATTGGTGCGTTTTGCAGGACAATGAAATGAGAATAGCTTGATTCTTAGTGAAGACTTGCCAATAACAGTGAATGGAGCACTGATCCACCAACCTCAGTCTGCCCCCAGCTAGCATGCATGCCTTTTTACTTACAAATAGTCAGGGGATGGCTCTGCCTATTATTGTCTCTGGCTCCACCTACTGTTGATCTCCCTGCCTTCTGCCCTACCTGTCCCAGTGGGCACTGGCCACCACCGTTGACTTTTGATGTGCCCCCCCACTCCATTTCAACTAGCACCTCTGCTTTCTAAGGCAGCTTTGTGCTTCAAATTAGCAACCACACACTAGCACACCTATCCCAACTTGGCACCCTCCCAAGGTGATTGACACCAATTCCCATCACCCCCGACGATGGGTCACGATGACTGGGGTTGATAGGAATTCAAGTTATGCAGCACAGAATCATACCATAGGATCATTTCATGGGATCACATCTGGACAACACCTGGCTGAGAGAGCTGTTCTAACAAACAGTTTTGTCATCCTTTGATACCTATAAGCAGGTATCAACAGGGAAGGCTAACAGGGAAAGGCTAACAGGAAAACACAAGAGGAAAAGCTCTTCCAAATGCCTTAGCTTTCTTTATGTGGGGTGATTTTGGTGCCTGTAGATGAGTGTGCATGTTTGTGCACATGCTTTCAAAAGAGCCACACACCCGGGAGAACCTTTTCTTTAATAAGTATGATCAAGACACATGTGGGTGGAATTATGCTGTCCATTTTTTGTTAATTATAGATTCTGGTAGATTACACTGCTGGGGGAGGCTTGCATCAGGCTTGCCCTCACTCCAGATGTTGTCAGCCAGCTCCTCTCAGGTATGGGTAATACAGCCAATGGTCAGGCATGATGGGAGCTTTAGTTCAGCAACTTCTAAATAGCGGGCAACAGATTCCCCTTCCCATTTTATGGGGAGGGGGTATCCAGCATAAAAAGTCTCCTAGATGCAAAACTGAAACAAAACTTGGAAGGTTATTAGGCTGGAAACGTTTGTCCCTCTGGCATGGTATATCTGTGCGAAAAAAAGAAAGAAAGAAAGAAAGAAAGAAAGAAAGAAAGAAAGAAAGAAAGACGACACATCCACCCCTCATTTTGTTTGTTTTTTACCCTCTTTCAATGCCTTGTATTCCAAATTGTTCTGCAGAATATGTGCCCATTCCCTTTCAAAACTAGGCTTGAACATTTTTGTGGGGAAGAAACAGCAGTAGTTGATGCAAAATAAAAAATGCTGCCAATATGAGATTTTTCAAAACCTATTTAAAACAACAACAACCCCTGACCAGCCAAGTTTTAAAATATTGGAGAACCAAACTTGGCCGTTTAGACGGTCACCTACATAATTTGGTTCCAGCGTTTGCAAAACAGCAACTAATGGAGTCCCAGCACTCTCTTGATTCTCAGGTCATGACACAACTAGGCACCAATCAGTCATGCATTGTATGACAAGCCCTATTAAATATTCAGCTGTTCTCCGTGGTGATTAGGAACCATTGTTTAAAACGCTTCTGCTGCAATGAAGTAAAACATCCAAGCTCAGTTTGATTGGTGATGCAAACACACAATCCTTTTTAAGCACCTTGGAGAACTGTATCATGCTAGGATCTTATGGTATGAATCCAAAAGAAGGCAAAATACAGCACAGACAAAATCTGTGAATTTATTTTTGAGAGAGAGAGAGAGAGAATTAATTTTTGCCAAGTTATTTTCTTCAGCAACTGCAAGCACAGAATCCGAGACTTATTCCGAATGAACCATAATGTTTAGTAGGAGAAAATATTTGATTACGGTATATTTCTATGCTGCTTTTCATTCAAATGAATTCCAAAGTGGCTTACAAACAATAAATAAGAATAGCATGATAGAGCATCACAGAACATCAAAACTATATCACATATCATACAGAATAATTAACAAATCATCAGTGAAGCAATTACAATCTATAAAACAGTTGACAAAGCAGCAACTAAAAATAAGCTAAACATCACAATTAAAAGAAAATGTCATGTTATATGGATAACAAATCAATACAGCATTTATAAGCTATAAAACAATATTAAGAACATTAACAAAATAGCAGCCAAAAATAAACTAAGCAACTACGGAGGTGGTGGAAATGAGGGAAATCATTCAAAATTTCTGCCAAATTCTGCTGGCAGCACATTCAAGAATTGTTGGGTCCATTCACTGAACTGTAGAGGAAAAATCATGTTTATCATCTATTTATTTTATGAAATCAGAATCTATAGAAGTGGCTGAACTCTGAAACAGGCTATGACAGGGTCAAGATTGCTGCACAAGACCTGTAGTCTAGGTCAGTGGTAGATGGTGAGATGGTTCACTAAGCAAAACTGCTAGCTGCCTCGGGGAAGAGCCCTGTAGCTCAGTGGTATAGCATCTGGTTTGCATGCAGAAGGTCTTAGGTTCAACCTCTGACATCTCCTGGTATGGTTTGCAAAAACACTTATCTGAAACCCTGGAGAGCCACGACCGGTTAATGTAGTGCTGAGTTAGATGGACCAATGGTCCAACTCAATTTAAGGCAGCTTCCTCCTTTTTTTATGTGTGGCAGTAGAACATAGGGAGGAACCCTCTCAACCACTGCCTTTCCTAATGTGATGGTGGTGTAGGTGAAGAGGGATATAAAAAGCAGAACTGTGCAAGTAGACAGTTATTATTTGAATGGTTGTCTCTGCTGACGTCGGTGACCTGAATCCAATTCCCAGAATGGTTTAACAACTCATCCCTCTTTCCAATGAACTTTGAGAAGATGGGGCTTAAAAAACAAACACACACTTGAGCTTTCTTCCTCACCTGCTATTCAACTTGCTTGGTCAGGTTTTGGTTTCTAGATCACAGCTGTGTTCAGCTATAACCCCCAAGGCACAACCACAGTGATGCGGGAAGCTCTGAGCCACTCAGGAGCCCCTGGGCGGTGGAATCTGTGAGTTCTCCAACTGTTTTATGCCATATCAAGCTGCCACAGGGGGTGGGATAGGATCTGACAGCTATGTTCCACATAAAGCGATATGCAGCATGGGGGAAGAATGGAGGGGGAGAGAACATTTCCGAGGTGAATCAGCAATAGTATTTGTTTCTCATTCGTATAAAAGTTGCAGAAAATAGCCCTCAGACATGTGCCAGGACTTTCTTGAGGTCAAATCTAGCTGGGAGCTTCATGGGGGTGAATAGGAAAGAAAGTTCAGAGCAATATAAGCAGTGTAAACAGTATGTACAGCCATCCAAGAAGGTTTGCTGGAGTAATTGACATGACCTAAAGTGACTTCCTCTCTGTCTCTTTTTCTTTCATCTACAACACAATGTGACAGTATTTTTTTCTCCACCAACAGTATTTATCTCTGTGTTGCTGTTTTGTGTGCATGTTGCTTGCTGTGTGCATGTGTGCATCTGGGGTAGTTAATAATGTGCCCTTCAGATGTTATGAGCCCTAGCCGGCATGGCCTATGGTAATAACAACATAAGAAGTTTGTGCTAGATCAAGGCAGTTTCCCATCTAGACTAGCATCCTGTTCTCACAGTGGCCAACTAGTGGGAAACCACAAGCAGGGCCCAAACACAATATCACACTCCCTTCCTGCAATTTCCAGCAGCTGATAATCAGAAGCATCACTGCCTCTGACTGTGGAGGCACCACTACAGAGGCATTGTGGCTAGTGACCATTGATAGCCCTCTCCCCCATGAATTTATCCAGTCTTCTTTTAAAGCCACCCAAGTTGGTGGCCATCAGTGCATCATATTGGAGTGAGTTCCATGGTTTAACCATGTGGTCTGAGATGATAGGAATTGTAGTTTAGTTGGCACCAAGTTGGCTGCTATTACTCCTTATTAAATTTGTATACCACCTGTCACCCGCAGATCTCAGGGTAGTACACAACATAAAAATGCAAGATAAATACCACAAAACGCATAACAAAACCAAACCAATAATCCCCCCTTTCCTCCCACAAACTCATTTAAAAGGGTATTGGATGTTAATCAGCCAAAGGCTTGGTTTAGGACATGCTACGTGGTTGGAATCAATATGGCCAATGTCTGTCTAGCTACCTCCATGTGTGACTGCTGTTGTATGTTTGTGGCTGCGTGAAGTGGAGTCCAAATTAGCTCCCTGCTGAGACTGGTGATGTGCAAACTCCTCTTAGCTGAATTTGAAAACGGCTCAAGGGCTACATTCACTTTTGGAGAGCTATCAGAAGAAGGAAAAAACAATTCATTTCCCTCATTGGAGTTCAAAAAAGACACGTAATAAGGACTGGTGTCAGGAGTCACCACCCTCTGGCACAGGCATAGGCAAACTCAGCCCTCCAGATGTTTTGGGACTACAACCCCCATCATCCCTAGCTAACAGGACCAGTGGTCAGGGATGATGGGAACTGTAGTCTCAAAACATCTGGAGGGCCGAATTTGTCTGTGCCTGCTCTGGCACTTGCTAAGGCCTATGCAATAGTTGCCAATCTCTAGCTCAGCAATTCCATTTACCTTTGGAGATGTGCTGGTCCCGGGGGGGAGAGGTACTAATACCGTATCCGAAGTTCAGTCCAGAGTCACTAGCAGGGTAGACGATCACTAGATGAGACGCGAGGTCCGAAACAGGGAGCCGGGCGGGGGAGCAGGAACGCTGGTAGGGCAGCAGCAGGAAGCCAGGCGGGTAACAGGAACACTGGTAGAGCAGAAGCAGGGAGCCGGGCGGGGAACAGGAACACTGGTGGGTCAGCAGCGGGCAGCCGGGCGAGGAACAGGAACACCGGAGAGTCAGGAGCAGGAAGCCGGGCAAGGAACAGGCACACTGGGAGTGCAGATCTAGGTCTGGGTAAAGCAGGTACTCCACAACGACGTTGCTCCCGCAACCTGGGACCGGGCTGCCTGACCTTTATCTTCTTCTAAGGCCGGGGGCGGTCCCGGCCCCCAGGAGCCCCGCCTCTCCTGGCCTTAAGGCGAGCACTCCTCCTGGGAGAGACCAGTTCCCTTCGCCTCTCTGCCCTAAGCCTCTGCAGTTCAGGAGAGGCCGAAGGGTTACTGGGCCCCGGGGGAGGCTCACCTGTAGCCACTGAGTCCTCCAGCACCTTGGGGCCAGAATGGTCTCACCTGGTGCCTGCCCCTGAGGATCTGGCACAGGTGCAGGCTCCTCAGCATCTAGGCCTTGCCCCAGTTCAGCCGGCCCTGGAGGCGGGGACTCTTGTGCCGGCTGGGATTCCTCCGGTTCACTCTCAGACTCGGAATCCCAGGCCATCACAGGAGAGCTCTCAGAACAATCTGATTCCATCCCCTCTAGACAGAGATGTGATCAGGGCTGGTGTTGAGGTCAGCAGTGTCAGACATGATAAGTCAGCATCATCAGGCCCCACCCTCTTGGGATGTCCTGCATGCTTCCAGCCAAAGAATACATACAACAGATAATTATTACTTTATTGTCAAATCAGGCACTTACGGCAGCTCCTCCAGGGCTCCCAATACACGGGCACACATATTCTAGTACCTGGGCAACTGTTCCCAGGTTGGTGCCCTACGGAGAAGGTACAGCAGCATGGGAGGCCACACTCCTCCACCAACTTATGTACCCTCCCCTGCTCTGCCCACTTCAAGCTTCTCCTGGTTCTAGGAGACACCAGGCAGGGAATGGAGGGCATTCTCCCAATCCTGCCCTGATGAGCCTTTTCCTCCTCCTCTGTTTGTGTCCTGTGCCCCCTTCCATCCCTGATAGCTCCAACCCCTCCTCTTGCCCAGGCTCCTGCCTCTGAGGTGGCACAGAACCCCCCCCCCCAAGCACTGACTCCCTCTCCTAGTCTGCACCTCCCTTGCAAGCAGCACACTTTTGCCAGAGCCCTGCCAGTCCCTGACATGGGGCCTACTACCAATCACTAAAGCCTCCTTGACATGGTCCTCCATGCTGATGTTATCTGCTCACCTGTCTTCACCCAGTGACCAAACAATGACAGGGGGAGCAGCAGCTGCCTTTGCTCTCCTTGAACTTGGCCCTTTTGGGAGCAGGTGTGGATTGGGTCCAGTGAGGAAGGCAACTGAATAGGCAGCAGCAACAGTGGCAAAGAGGAGGAGGAGACTTTATTCAAGGAGGGGGATCCCCTGGAAACACGGCTAACTAAAAAAAGATGAAACAACAACCCTGGAACTTGCACTGTGCATAATGTTCTTATACTATATTAGATTGTTTATAATTTCATCTATTGCTTTTCTGAATTACTGCTTAAACAGAGCTAGACAAGTGACTGAAAGGAAGGATTTGTAAGACCCACTGGTCTCTGGGGCCTTAGAAATCCTCTTTTGGACAGTGGGTCTTTGTTTAGCTCCACGGAAACACTAATTAGTGTCCAATATTATGACTAAAAATGGATTTAAGTTTTAATCATGTGCAGGAACTCATTTGTTTTTATTCCAGACTGCAAAGGAGCTTTTGGGACTGTCATGTTCCAGTGGTTGTTTTGTCTTGCCATGTTGAAGACAGATATTTTGCTTAATATTATTGGGCCTTTCTGGTTACAACTGCGGCAAGCAGGAAAGTGAAAAAAGAACAGTAATAGGCAGCTCAGGAAGATCACATAGGAAAAATAGCATCTGTTCCTAGGTACCATTTAGTTCTTTTGCAAAGAGCTATTTAAAATAATAATAATCATACAGTGGATGTTAATTAGGATTGACAAATATGTTAATTCTGGATCCTCTCTGTTTCTTATTTTTCCAATCTTCGGTTCTTTACATTTCTACATCAGTTTGTGATGTTTTTCGCTTTAAGTCCTCATGAAAATTTATCAGCAATTTTTTTCTAATATAACATTCAATAATTAATTTAACTTGCTGGATTCTCTTTTATTTATTTCTGAATCTCTTTTATTTATTTCTTCTTTTTTACAAAAAGTAACTCCAAATGACTTACAACAACACCTGTGTTATTTGTCTAATATACACATTTTCGCAAAGCATTTCCCCCTAATGCTTTCCCCCTTTTTCTTTGTGTGTGTGTGTATCTAACAATAGTTGGATGGGAGGCTGCATTGAAAAATTCAGAGAAGTGTATATTTTGAAGGATGGCTCTGTTTCCAATTATGTAGAAAGTGTGAGTTGTGTGAGTTTAGCTTTAAATGCAGAGGGAATAGAATTTATCCCCCATCCCTCAGATCCTATAGAGATGCATGGTGTAAGCATTGCTGAGAAAGAACCTGGTGAATTTGACTAAACTCAATGAAAGACTGTTAACATTGGCTTGCACATTCCTGGCAGTTGCAAGTTAGACTTCTAAAGTTTTGCTGTCAATGTTAAATCATCAAGAAAGATTACTCCAGGTAACTCTTCCACAGCTCCCATCAATAATGCCTGGTCGAGCTCCGTCCTTTAGAGACTTAAAATTTACAGTGAGCCTAACACGCTTTTGTGGCCACATAATTATTTTTATTATGCTCTGTGGCGGTGTTGGCTGCCAAAAGAGGTTGTCCTAAAATCCCAATGTGACAAAAATCAATTTTCAGATGCAAATTAGGGTGCCATAGGTGACATTTTTCATACCCAATAAATTGCTTGTCTGTGGCTTTGAACTAATGGCCACATAAACAAGAGAGATTGGTGGTGAGGCGTTGCATTATAATATCTACCTATGTGACTTGTGCTACACCAAACTACAAAGGGCCTCACAAGGGTTGCTGTATTCTTTCCTACATTCTCCCTCTAAATTTAGCCTGCATGTGAATTGAATCATCTCTCCTGTCCCTCCAGAACAGCCTAACACAAACTTGGCTAGATGCTGTTGGACTTCAACCATCATCACTTCCAGCCATCATGGCCATTGGTCAAGGACAATGGCAGCAGTAGTCCAACAACATTCCCCCAAATTTGGGAAGGTTGCTTTGGGCAGGGTTGGAGGAAACACGGTAAAAGATCAAGCATTAAAAACTTCCCTAAACAGGGCTGCCTTCAGGTGTCTTCTAAAAGTCAGATAGTTGTTTATTTCTTTGAAATCTGGTGGGAGGGCGTTCCACAGGGTGGGCCCCACTATAGTGGTGCCTCGGGTTACAGACGCTTCGGGTTACAAACTCCGCTAACCCAGGAATAGTACCTCAGGTTAAGAACTTTGCTTCAGGGTGAGAACAGAAATTGTGCGGTGGTGGTGCGGTGGCGGGAGGCCCCATTAGCTAAAGTGGTACCTCAGGTTAAGAACAGTTTCAGGTTAAGAATGGACTTCCAGAACAAATTAAGTTCGTAACCCGAGGTACCACTGTACCGAGAAACCCTCTGCCTGGTTCCCTGTAACTTGGCTTCTCATAGTGAGGGAACTGCCAGAAGGCCCTCGGCGCTGGACCTCAGTGTCCAGGCAGAACAATGAGGGTGGAGACGCTCCTTCAGGTATACTGGTGAGGAAAGATGGCAGAGAGACCAACAGCCTAATGCTAGGCTTGTCCTCATCTTCCTCCCTGCTGGATTCTACAAGTGGCAATGTTGAGATTAAGGAGCAGGAGGAAGCACACAGGCAGGGCTACCCTCTGGAATGCAGCCTTCCATGCTTTGATATATGTCCTCCTCCTTAGCCACACCCACCCTCAGCAGACCACGTCCTTCACTGGCCTGGATTCATACCCTCCTGGAGTGTTTTTGCCTGGCTGGAATGTGTCTTTGTAATGCTCCTTGCTTTACTGGAATGAGCACTGAAGTGTGTGTGGGGGGGAACTAGCCTACTGTACAAAGGCAAATTGCACATTTATCACTCCACACATCATTAGAATTCAAATACTATGATCCAACTCACTTATGTTTGCTTGTGTTTGGTCCAGAAGTTGCAGGTAACACAGAATGCAGCAACCTGGCTCTTGATGGAGCATCCCATGAACCTCTGCTTAATGACCTGAACTGGGTGCACACAGCCAACATCAATGTCTTATTGTCAAATCTGACCCTCCTGACCTCCCACACCTTGCACGTCTTTGCTTTAACTCTGATAATGCCTCCTGCTTGTCTGAATGAAGGATAGAGAGATGTGTGTAGAAACCAGCCCACTGTACATAAGTAAAATTCAGGTTAATTCCTCCATCTACATTTGCCTCTGGCCCTGCCCATGACTGGCATGTGCCCCTAGATGGCTGCCCTTCTGGAACTGCAGTCTGGGGAAAAAAGGTTTCCCCACCTTTGCTACAGAGCCTTGCTTACCCCTGATCCTCAATCTTTCTTTCCCTGTTAACTGCCGTACTCTCAGTGACACCCTCTGTCTGGCACAATTTTTTGCTTCTTTGTTCAATGCCGCTCTCCGCGCCTCTCGCTGGAAAGCTGTCTTCAAAGAAAAAAGAAACTTGTCTTTGTTACATTCCAGGAGATTTCACTGAGAAAAGCCTGAAAAGGTACGTCGTGACAAGATATCATTTGAAGCCCCCTTGAGGATGGCTGATGTGATGAGCCAGCTTGGTCTGAGTAACTTTTGATTCAAATGTGTAATATAGAGAACAGAAGTGGCAGTATGAAGGAGGGCTTGGTGATGGTATTTCTTTGGAATCCAATATTTTTGGAGGCCTGCCTCGGATATAAAGATCTAAATGCCTTTGAAACTCAGAAGGGGGTGAAAAAAGGGAAGGGAAAGCAGAGTGTCTGAAATTTTAAAACAGAATCTCTTTTATTACATTCATCTGTTAGGAGATGAACCAGAAATACTGGATGCTGCAAAGTAACTTCAGTCTTTACTGTATTCATTATCTGCCCACGAGTGACAGGACTACTTCTCCTTCTCTCTGCCACCATGCACACTCCTGGTTTAAACCTCTTTCTAATTAAGAGGCCATAATAAGCACAAAGGGATAACTCTTGATTAGTTATCACAGCTGTGTTTCCCTGAATTGCAAACACAACAGCTTGGATACTAGGCTACAGGGGAAACGTCTGCTTTTGTTGAGCCACAGCAACATAACTCATCTTCTTGTGGGTGAAACACACTCTACAGCATGTGCACCAAAAGAACTGAGTCCCTCCTGGGAGGGGTGCTACTGCTACCTCTGATTTTGTCTTAAAACAATTTGCAGCAATAGCAAAACAGAATCAGAATTTGAAATAATCTCATTTAAATAAAGAGGGAGAAAGCTGGATGTTCAGCTGTTGTTGGAACAAAGGAAGCTGCCTTATGCTGAGTCAGACCAATGCTTCATCTAGCGTAGTATTACCTACACTGAGTGGCAGCAACTCTCCAGGATTTCAGATAAGTTCGTCTCCCAACCCTACTTGAAGGTACTGGAGATTGAATCTGGGCTGCAAGGCAGATGCTCTACCACTGATATATGGGGCTTCCCCTTGTAGATATCCATCCTGGGCTATTTACTTCTCTGAGTGGCAACTGAGTTTTACCAGTTGCTGCTTTGAAATGGGGATTGGGAGGAGTGAGGCCAATTTCCCTTTCAGGTGTTTGGGAAATTCCATCCAATGCTCCCGCCATTCTGCAATGTAAAGCAGATGTAGAGGTGGAGAAGGACATAGAAAAGGTACAACAACAAGGAAAAAGGTGCTGTCCCACCATCTATTGCTTTCATACTCCCTTCTTGACCTCTCCAATCTATTGCTTGCATACTCCCTTCTTGACCTCTCCAATCATTTCTTACTTGGAGAAGGGAAAAGGTACTAGAGATGGAGCACACCATAGTAAGAATAGTTTCTCATTGGTCAACAAACCACCAATGACTGACGAGCTTGTAATTGATGAATGAGCACTTTGGAGGGGCCAAATGCCAGTTGTAGCTACATCAACAGACATGACTTTCATCTCTGAGCAGCAGCCTGCAGTTGAGCCATGCACAAGGCAGAGCTTCCTACATGCACATGTCTCCATCTGGGCAAGCTAGAGACAGGAATCATTACTGTTTGCCAGCCAGGCAGAGAAACTGGAGCAGGGCCAGTGAAAGGTGTGACATGAGAAGGAGGAAGTGTGGCATGGGGAGAGTCTGGAGGGCCACATTTACTCTCTAGGTCTGAGGTTTACAATCTCAGGAGCAATATGAAGAAGGTGGCTGCTATGAGTTGAGAGCAGTCACTGCAACAAATATTTTTATGGGCAAATGGTTCCAGGCAATGCCAAGTGAATCAAGTGATACATATGATTTTCTAGCGTACACTCACCCTAAATGGCTGAGAGAGCACCATTGTTAAAAAAAGAAGGAAGGGGGGGGAGGGAGGGAGGGAGGAAGGAAGGAAGGAAGGAAGGAAGGAAGGAAGGATCTAATGGGACTGCAACTCCCATCTTCCCTGCTGGTTGGGACTGATGAGAGTTATAGTCCAAAACAGCTAACAATCAGTTATTATGATCAACAGACCTGAAAGAAGAGCAAAAAGAAAATCATATAAAGCAACATAAACTTAAGTACAGAGGAAAATACAAAAGAAAATGTGTATATAGTATGCATATACACAAGAGAGCAAATGGTCTAAGTTGCCCCCTGCAGCTTTGCATGGTTAATTATCCCCTTGTTCTCACTGTCACTGATAAAATTTGGCCACTGCTGATCACACCTAATGTATCCTCCTAGTTTGAAAACATAAGAAAAGTCAGAAAAACAAATCTGTCCATCCATCTAGCCAGTCTTCCTATCTGATCTGTTCACTGGGTTGCCTAATTTGCATTCTGCCCTATTCAATTATGAATGTTTCTGCTGCCAACATCAACCATTTTTAATTGTGAGGGGGTCTTTGATGCATGCTTTCCTTTCTTGAAACATCCTGAACAGTTGTCTGGTTCCAAACCATCCAGTGTCTGCCTTTTAAGAAGCTGAAATACAAACCAACAACTCTTGTTATCTTGGCTTTTCCACTGAAGTATCGCAGACTCATAAAAGCAAACCATTTCATGTTTTGCTTATGCCACTCCAATGGGCGAGTTGCATGGGATGGTCCAGCTTTTCCTCTTTCCCACAGCAGTTCCTTGATGAAGACCGGTGGACAGAATTTTGGGCTGTGAACCAATGTGTACTCCACCCTGTTCTCTTGGCAAGAGGTGTAGAGATGGAAAATATGGGGAGTGATGTTCCCTTTCCTTTAAAGGGCATGGCAAAACATTCCCCAAGCCAGCTGTGCAGTCCAGCAATCTGGATGCCCGAATAACCTCTGGCTCATTTGTTGGAAATATTTTGCAAATAGCTATGTGGCAAGCACTCAGGCTGAGAAACAGAGTTATGCAGTCCAAGATCTCTCTCTCCATCTGCAAATCAATTGTTTATATGCTCAGTTTACTTGTGATTATATTTGGAAAGGTTCAAAGTTGAAAGCAACTTTACAAATTGTGCATGTTTCCTAGACCACAGTTCCAACAGAGGGACCAGTGTCAGTTGCACGATACATTTTAACTCATAGTTACTCAAATGTTTGTGCACTTTTGGCTCCGTCTAAACTAACTTCGTCCCCTGAGCCTATCATTGCCCAGGTAGCTCTCTCTTCAGCAAGCAAAATGTGCAGATTCCTCTGGGCACCATGGTGGTGCCCTCCCAATGTTGGATTACAGGTCTCATCTGGCATGGTCAGGGTTTGGGGATGTTGTGAGCTGTAGTCATCTGGAGAGTTCCACCTTGTCTATCCTGGGTGTAAAAAATCTATGTGCTATGGTGCTAAACTTGTCTTACACTGGCATTAGAAGAATAGAGTATCTCCAACCTCTTCCAAGGCCTAGCCAGCCAGAGAAGACAGTGGAAGGGGTAGATTCAGTTGCTGTCACCAGGAGCTCCCATAGATTCCCCTTTCCATGGTGCTGGCATGGAAGCTATGCTGACTACAATGCTAAACCTCTGTGACTGGAATGAATGTGCCCATCTGCTGCAGGTCTTTATACACACAGTGGTCCATTGGTTTAGCTTGACCAATAGATAGCTGGATAATGATAGGCATGCTCAGTATGGAAAGTGTCACATGAACATCATTATTGTTCCTCTTATGTTTCTGAAATGTATATATCAGTTGGGGCTGCCATAATACATTTCTCAGTAGAGCACTGTTCATGGTGCTATGCTGGGAGAACCTATTTTATTTGCTACCAATGCACGGTTATGTGGTACATTATAGTGGTATGTAATAACTTGTACTTCAAAGGTTTCAGAAGAAGTCACATGCCCCACCCAGGCAACCTCCATCCAGGCAGAGCTTAGATTTGCAGCCAGACTGTAGCCTGTGCTTTCAGAACAAACTACGCCAAATCCATTATCTTGCTTACCTTCACAAATCCTTAAAGCAGCCAGTCTCTGAGCCCATCTGCAGCTCCTTGGGCTTCCTCTGAATGGAAGAACCTACAATCTTAAACTGTATTCAGATTCCCATTTGCTGTGCCCTCCCTGAATTTCCAGGGCTGGGCTTTTAATCCATTTTCACACACCATTATCCTAAATGGATATGTATCCTATATTTTGTGCTAAGGTAGCACTGTTTGTGATGTGTCCTTTCTCACAACAGCTTCACGCCACTTGGAGTTCATGATAAGCCATTCCTAATTTGTTTCTAGCCAAGGTGCCTTTGCATAAGGTTAACGATATCCCCATCCCATCAGTGCCTGGTGTGTTCACAACAGAAACAGATCTGACACTAATTAAGCCCTGATGATAGTAACAGCTGAGGGGGTGGAGCTGTGAAACACACTATGGGGACGGACACTGTGCCTAAGGCAGTAATGTGAACACACTCTTAGTCACCAACTGCCCATGGTCAGAAGAAACAGCAACATCATCTTGTGTTTGTCTACATAAACACCAACATATTCCTAATCATAATATACATTTCTCTCCCCCTCCCAGTTCATAAGGACCCAACAGCCATGCTGTTTACTGCTATCTGTTTAGAGATCTCCTCCCATTGGAAATATCTCAAAGGTTCGTCTCTGATGGGATGGCAAGGGAAAGTTTGGGATCTGGCTCTTTCTCAGCATCTAACGCCACACAGAAAGGTTGTTAGAGATCAAACTAAACATGATCATTTTGACAAGGTATGGCCCCCATACATCAGCTATGTAAATAGAAGTGAAGTCAATGTCAGACCTCCAGCCACTCCTGCTTATTTATGGAGAGACTATGTCATGGCCAGTTGAAGCCTTAGCAATGCATTCAATGATTTAGTTACTTGCTGCCCCCTGCTCAGTTTTCCTTCTTATGTGTGACTGATGTATGCACTCTACGGGTTTTGCTGAAGTTGATCAATGCCACTTTATTATTATTTCTTAAAAATCTACTCCCTAAAATTCATAATGTACATTTGTATAGATTTTATTTCTAAGACACTTAGGGAGTCAATCTTGGTTGAAAAGCTGGGTCTAAATAAATACACTTAGCCTGCATATCACATTCTCAACAATTTGAGAAGCAGGTTATGTCTGAGGATCCTCCATGGAGCAGTTTGGTTGCCCACATTTGTTCCTTCTTTGGCAGAGCAAGTGCATAGCAGAGAGAGAGAGAGCATTTTAAAAATGCAGTCAGGGTAGAGGAGAGAATTCTGAGTCAGGAAATATATTCAATGATACACCATTAGGCATTTTAGCACTGTAAGAAATGTTAATGCATAGCAGGCACATGGGATTTGATGCTCAGGCTGGGGCTTAGCATTGCTCATGGCAAAAGACCAGTCTTCTTCTTTTTTGAAAAGGACTTAGAAAATGGCATAGTTACATAAACTGCCCTAAAATAACTTTTTTCCCCTTTTTTAAGGAAGAAGCTCCATGAGTTAGAGAAATTCTGTCTGCATTGCAGTCCATGTTTAAATCCAAGAAATCATGGGTTACAAATTAGTTTAGCATAGTTACAATCTTGGAAGCTGGAGATACTGTCTCATTCTGTCTCGTTCACACATCACTAATATAAAACACGCAGATCCCATTGATGAAGAAAAAATGTCAGTTACTCACAGCTTCTTCATATTTAGAAGAATGGCTTTGGATTCTAAGCTCACATGGTAGGAATCAGTTTTGTTAGGAACCATGTTAGGAACCATGAAGGGGAGGAGTCTATAGGCTTCCGTAAACAGCAATTGGTGAGGTGGTAAGCATTCTGTTTGCAGACAGTAATATGGAGAGGAGACTTTCCAGGTTCCTTCCCTCCCTTCACCACCTCTTGTAGCGATCAAGAAACATTCACCTAAGCAAGGCCTCAAGTGATTAGAACACGGCAGGTGCTAAACCCATCCCTGAGCTTATCTTTGTGTTTTGTAGCTGGAGTTCATTAACTTGTCAGCACTGATTCCTTTTGAGCAATGTGGAGAAATGAAAGCAGTGGGTGGGTATGGAGGAGAAAGATGATGAAGAAAATCAATACTGGCTCTTAAGCAAGTGCCCTGCTTTGAGTCTGAAGCCATGCAGATGCAAGCTCAAAATGGGCTTCCATAAGGCAACATGGTTGCATCATGACATTATAGCATAGGTTAGTGGTTTTCAGAGTCTGGTCCTAGGAAGCTTGAGATTCTTGGGTTTGCTTATTAGCAGGGGTGGGTGGAGGTAATTACCGTACTTCCCTGAAAGGCAGCTTCACATGCACTAGCTATTTATGAGAGACGGTTCATGTCTTCTATTAAGTTGGACCATTCTCCAATAATGAGGGTGAAGTTTTTGTTAGGAAAAATGCCCGGGAAGGCCACCAACTTCCCAAGACACCAGGGCGGCTCTCCCAGTCATTCTCTGGCTGTAAATCTCCCTCAGTCCAGAGAGACTGGTGATAAGCGACCCCTCCCTCCTGAGAGGAGCACGTTTGTCTTCTGGCAACTCACTGCAGAAGAAAGAGACAGTCAGTAGCTCTAAACTACTTCATTTTACAGTCTATATACAAAGAATCCATCAGCGTGTCTGTGCTCTCTCAGCAGCAGTACAGAAAAGCATCACACACAGAAGTGAAACTAAAGTTCCAGCAGTATTGAGACTCCCTGTCTCACGCTCTCAGACACTCACATGATATAAACAACATAGTGCTACATACTGGAGCAGCACGGGTGGATAAAAATCCTAACAGTTTTCACATGCTTGAGAATTGCATCCAATTCTGAGAACAGAATTAAATAAAAAATTGTCCAGTAGCACATTAGAGACCAACTAAGTTTGTTCTGGGTATAAGCTTTTGTGTGCATGCACACTTCTTCAGATACACTGAAACAGAAGTCACCCAGACCCTTATACTGTATATAGTGGGAGGGTGGGGTGCAGTTTTTCTCAGAAGGGTAGCAGGAGATGGGTGATTGACTCTATGGGTATGGTAAACCTGTTGACGACTGTTAATGACTGCAATTAGTCCTACAGGGAAAAGCAAGGGATAGTATGCAGATGACCAAAAATAGCTTTAGCCATATGTAAAGAGACAAGAATGCAATATCTCTATTCATACTAGGTCTCTCCATAGTTTTCAGTTTAGTAATAAGTTGTAATTCAGCAACTTCTCTTTCAAGTCTATTTCTGAAATTCTTTGGTAATAAGACAATTGTTTTGAGATCCTGTATTGAAGATTGTGAAGCTAAGGCTCCAATACTTTGGCCACCTCATGAGAAGAGAAGAGTCCCTGGAAAAGACCCTGATGTTGGGAAAGATTGAGGGCACAAGGAGAAGGGGACGAGATGGTTGGACAGCGTTCTCAAAGCTACAAACATGAGTCTGACCAAACTGCGGGAGGCAGTGGAAGACAGGAGTGCCTGGCGTGCTGTGGTCCATGGGGTCACGAAGAGTCGGACATGACTAAACGACTAAACAACAAAATTGAATTTCCTGGGAGATTGAGGTGTTCTCCTACAGGCTTCTCTGTCTTGTGATTCCTGATGTCAGATTTATGTCCATTTATCCTTTGGCATAGGGTCTGGCCTGTTTTTCCAATACAGCCTATCTCAATCAGATAAAAAAATTAATATTTTATTTTCTTTCTTTCTTTTTTTAAAGAGTAGTTTTGTTGTAGATCTGCAAAATTGCCCAAAGAGTAGTTTGCAGTACATATGGAAGATTCTTCTCATGCATATGTTCTAAGAAAATGTTAAAGAAAGCCAAATGATTATTTGGGTGCATTCTAATATGGGAGATATTGCATTACTTTTCCTGAATATAATGCTAGTGGTTCTGTGCCATTTTCTAAGGTTCCTTTCTCATTGCAGTTCCTGTTGCGTCATAAAACTGTGGCTTTTTGACAGATAGACTGGCATGTCACACTAAATTTAATTCACACTAGTGGACATGCTGTGAGACAACAATGAATGTCATTGGACAATGTCATCCCTCCTCCACCCTTTCTGCACATGTGTGCTCCTGTTCCCGCATAATGCTCCCGTGAAAACAGCAAATGCATATTTCAGCCCCCAATTTCTTCACTTTGCTCCCACATTTTCTGGGTTAAGGGAGCTGGAAATTGATTGTTTTCTGGAATCAAATCATGTGGAAATGAATAGTAAACATGCACTACCTTCCATTAGCTTACTGGAAGTGGCATCCACATCATGTGGAAGTTCAAATGTAATGCAGAAATTAACAGTTAGCCGAACATCAGGGAAATGGAATAAACTGTGTGAACAAAGCCTTCAAGGAAAATAAAAGCAAGAGTCTTCTTTGCACATCCCTTCTTTGCGCACCCCTGGAGTACGTCTGCAGTGAAGCATCCATCTCTCTGGCCAAGCCTTTGCATCTGGCCAGCATGTTATCCAGACTGCGTGATGCAAAGTTGCACCCAATCTCTTTGCCAACATTTGCCCTTATTTGTATCCCCAAGCAGAATTGCTAAGCTCTTAGCACTAAGCAGTTAATGCCCGCTAATTAATTTGAATAGAGGAGTAAATGTGTGAAGTGTGAAGTGGATTGATGCACTTACATTTCCTAGCTCTTTGGATTCCGTTTCAGAGTTTAGCTTGTTTCAAAACGAGCAGTTTGGCCTTGGCCTCCTTCTATGTGAGCATTTTGTCTTCATCACGGACCACCACTTCAACTGTCAGCCCTGGCAGGCTTGGCTTAGAGTGGGAATACAGGAGCACCGCGATGAGCATTCATTCCTTACGACCCTCTTCTCAAAGGCTGTTTTTGGCAGATGCCAGTGGCTAAAGGAGAGAAGGTCAGGATCCTCTCTCGATTACCAGACCTCCTTTATGACTCAACATTCAGACTGCAGCATGGAGGAGTTCGGACAAGAGCTCTTCCACTCAGGGCCCTTTTCAGAGAATGCCTATGAACTCTGACAAAATGAGCCTTTCACAGAAAATTTGACATTTGTATGCATTGCAGTGAGCATGCTTAAAAGAAACAGCATTAAGTTTGTGGCTGGGATGAAACGAACTTCAGGGTACAACGAGCACCAGTAGCGATGGTATCCTACTTGAACACACACACGATTGGTTCAGAAGACCCTTCTTTGAATAAATTATTTATTCCAAAATCTGAAACACACTTGCAAGGGAGCAAACACGATTGAATACAGCAATACTTAATTGCCAAGTATCCATATATCAGAATGAGTTTTTATTTAGCAGTGTTGCCGGATTTTGCATTTGCTGGCTCGGAAATAGCCATCTCAGTGGCTTGAAATATTTGCCCCAAATATGAGACACAGGCTCTATGAGGTTGTTTCATGCCAAATCAGCCTATTGGTCCATCTAGTCCAGATTCGTCTGCTTGGACCAGCAAAGTCTCTCAAGCAGACGTAGGTCTTTCTCAGCTGTACTACATGGAATCTTTTTAATTGAGGGGGATGGATACTGAACCTGAGCTCTGATGAGGCCAACGGATGTGCTCTGCCACAAGAGTTGTGACAAAGAACCAGCCCCATCTTCCCTGCCCTTTCCACCATCTGTACAAAGAAGCTGTGTGTCTCATCCCTTTTTGTCAATTCCTGGGCATAATACTGTGCAAAAACAGACTCTGCCAAATAAGTGAGAGAGAAAATGAAGGGCAGGGGGCATAAATCACTGCTATTACTGGTTGAGTTTTAGGGTACGAAAACTGATTTTTCACCAAAGGCAGGGAGCTGGGTGCACCACTGTGACTTCAGGGATACAATCGTTCACTTCACCTCACCCGTCTAACCTGCAAGTTGATGCCACTTGTTATATCTTGCTGTGTTCCTTTGTTTAGAGATGGGGATATTTCTGGTCGCAAGCTATCCATCGAACACCAGAAGGAATTTGCAAAGTGCACCCGCTGCGTGCATGAACTTCTCTTCTCATTATATTTGTTTAAAGTGGCTTCCCTGTGCACAGATGCCAGCAGTGCATCAATAGACCCAGATGGATCATTTTTATTTCAGCACAGACCTAGACTACCAGGGCCCTGTATGGCAGAGCCAATAAAATATCTAAAGGTAATTTTTACATGCTGCACTATTGCTTAAGGGAAATGAGAAATTGCTTTTGTGCTTCATTCTCATAATGGAATGAGATCCATATTGGACAATGCACACACATTTATATTTACTTTTTTAACACACACACACACACACACACACACATATATATGTGTGTGTGTGTGTGTGGGTGTGGGTGTGGGTGTGTGTGTGGGTGGAAGGCACAGTCAGTTTATTTATATATGACATTCTCCAAATATACAGGTATGCTCAAAGTGGTTTGCAAAAACACACACATGTACAATAGGACACACCTTACTTTGTAGTTTTGTTTTAAAGTTTTTAAATATTGTGTAATATTGCATTTGAATATGGATGTTGTGTTTTAATTATTCTACCCCAACCTGGGACTTTAAGGTGGAGGGTGGGAAATTAATTGCAAGAAGAAGAAGAAGAGTTCAGTTAAAATATATTCAAAGGAAATTCATTAGCATAAAGCTTACCATGAAGTCAGTTAACAGTCTCCCAAAGTTGGCCTAAAGAAGGGGTGTCAATAACAATTATTAGATTCCCCCATTATAGTGAATGGGGTCTAGAGGACTTCATTGTCTACATAGTAATGCAGTAAGGTAAAGGTAAAGGGAACCCTGACCATTTGGTCCAGTCATGGCTGACTCTGGGGTTGCAGCGCTCATCTCGCTTTATTGGCCGAGGGAGCTGGCGTACAGCTTCCGGGTCATGTGGCCAGCATGACTAAGCTGCTTCTGGTGAACCAGAGCAGCGCATGGAAACGCCGTTTACCTTCCTGCCAGAGTGATACCTATTTATCTACTAACACTTTGACCTGCTTTCGAACGGCTAGGTTGGCAGGAGCAGGGACCAAGCAACGGGAGCTCACCCCGTCGCGGGGATTCAAACCGCCAACCTTCTGATCGGCAAGTTCTAGGCTCTGTGGTTTAACCCACAGCACCACCTGCGTCCCTAGTAATGCAGCAACAGGTTGCATTTTTTAAAACACTGTGCAGGAGGTGGGGTGGCCTGAGAAGAGTCCCAAGGGACCTGGAGGGCTACATTTGTCCTGCTGGCCCAAGCTCCTCACCACTACCCTGCATTTCATTTCATTTATTTATTTTATATAACCCACCTTTCAGCAATCATGGAGCCAAAGGCATCATACATGTGCTTCCAAGGTGGCCACCCATTCAAGCACTGTCCCAGACCAAACACAAACCCAGACCTGCTTAGGAGCAGCCTCGTGCACTTTCAAACCATACCCTGCGGCCATCTCCTTACTGTCTAATCTATTAGAATTTCCAAGAAATGTTTCTAAATAATCTCTAAACTTCTGGCTCTGTGAGATACTTCACTGGGACATATGGAATCAAGAAGCAAAGAGAATTTATCTGAAAGCCAGTGCTAACATTCCCAGTGAGGTAATTAATTGCTGCGGTATATTTTTTCAGGGAAATAACCTATATCTACAGTTTAAGGAAAGAATATGAGAGCAATAGGAGGCGTGAAACTGATTGACTGATCACATTTCTTTCTCCAGAGCTTCAGACAATGAAGCTGCTTGGATACTAATGAATTTGAGCTGAAACTGCATTCTATTGAGATGTATGCGGCCATGGCATTATGACTAATGGCATGAGACTGACAAGATGTAAATCATTTACTGTGCTGTGTAATGCTCAAGTCTCATTCAGCTTGCCTTACGGATATGAATCATTTTTAACTAGACTAGGAAATGCCCCCACAAAACATTGATTAAGGGTAGAAAGATCTGAGATCCTGACCTACGTTTTATAACAAAGTATGCAAACACCTGGAGTGATTCCAGTTGACATTTTGGTTGGTGAGATTCCATGACAGAATCCTAAAAATAAGCTGGGTTTTACTGCTCTGTGACCATTGGACCACCAGAACCATTAGATGTGAAAACCTTAGAACATTCAGAAAAGGGTGAAAGATTGTTGTGCCATAGAAAGAATCATTAGACACTTCACTCTCTTAAGCATCCTGTGAATGGAGACGGACCATCTTACTAACGTGTGTCTGATCTGCATGTGTGTGTGTGTGTGTGTGTCCCCAAGACTTCTGTGTATCTCTGTTGGGACTCAACTTCAGATTGCTTATTGTAGTATCTGGAGCATCAAAGTAAGAGATTGTTTGGATGTCGTCTTTCCATCTTTTATGACATGGGTGGCTAATGGTAGTGCTCTGGAATACACTCATCGGATCCAGACACCATGCCCCTTGGGAACTGGATTCTAACATATGGAGGATGATAGGTTAACCACCCCTGCTTTATGGCTAGCCTTCTCCTATATCTGTTGGGAGTTGTAATTCAGTAACATATGGAGGGCTGAAGCTTCCCCAAACCTGTTTTAGAGGATGGTCCAGAGTCTAATTAATTTCAGATCTAATTAATTATCAAGTTTATTCTCTTATCTTGGGGGGGTATGGGGAGGGCTGGGAGTGTGAGGTGATTGTACCTGGGTAAGATTTCCGTAGATAGGTCTGAATTTATTTATTTATTTATTTTTTAAAAAAACCTTTATTCATTGATCTGAGATTTATTTGAACAGCTGTTCTTTTTGCTCAGTTATGAAGCCCGGAGCACTGCAGAGTCTTTGAGAGGGCTGTTAATAAGAACAAAGATTTTTAATGATTTGGCAAACATTTTTGAAAGTATTAACTGCCAATATAGAGTCTATGATAACAATCAAGTGGTGCTTGGGATAATTTGTACTTGGCACACTTGACAGATATTAATTATGTCCGACAGGATCCGTGTGAACTCCTGGCAGGCAGGGAAGGTATTGCGACACAGACAAAATGATTTCCCAGTCATCCAATACAAAATCCTCCTCTGGAACTGCAGTGATAGTGTGTGTGTGTGTGTGTGTGTGTGTGTGTGTGTGTGAGAGAGAGAGAGAGAGAGAGAGAGAGAGAGAGAGAGACTGGTCTATCTAGCTTTCAGGTTGGTACAGAGAAGAAGCAGGTAGTGAAGAGTCTTCCAGAAGTAATTTATCCAAATCATAGTCTTCCTTCCAGAAGCAGGGGAAATGACAAATATTGTCTATACTGACTGGCAATGGTCCTCTAGGGTTTCTTGCCTCTCTCCCTCTGTATCACTAGTCTCCCATTCTCCCTCTCCTGCCAGTGGGCACCACAACCTGCTGGGCCCTTCCCTGGGATCGTCTTCTCCCCATTCTGTGCTCCCCCAGGCTTATCCTGTTCCTGGCTCTGCCAGCCCCTGACATCCCACACATGATGTTAGCTGTAGAGCAGGTGGGCATGGTTTGGTTGAAATGGCATTGTGGGTCAAATGAGGAGGTCTTGAATGATTAATTAAGCTCCCTAGCCCTGTTGTAGACTTTTCAACTAACATCATGAATGTTAGTTTCCACTTTGCAATTTCATGGGTTTTTTGCTTGCAGCCATTTCATAAACCTATGGGAAAGGAGCCACGTTCCTGCCCCAGATCTACACAATCAAACCTAATATATAACTAATCAACATGGAACACAGCTTCCTGGTCAGCCATAATAGGTTACCGATTGCCACGCCAATGATGATTCCAACTCTTATTGTGACAAATAGGCCACGGCCCAGCTGTCTGACTCATACCCATGACGGCTTCTAATGAAGTTTTCCTTGCTAAGACTAATGGTGTCTGCTACCAGGAAGTGGCCAGGTCATTCATTCAAATTTTGAATGTGTTAGGATCCCAAAGGGACTTTCCCCAGCAAAAAATAAAGAAACAAACAGAATGGAGAATTCTACAGCAAGGGGAAAAAAACATTATGCCCAAGCAGCATTCCACTTTAGATGGACCTTAAATCTGTTTAGTTGGAGTCCACAAAAACAATATCTGTGTCACTGTGAGCATGAGCCATGATGACAGACAAGTTATTGCTCATATTCAGTAGGAAATCAAACACCTTGATACTATGGTGTTGGAGCGAAAATGTTTCTTTTGAAAAGTGCTATGTGATTAGCATGATAGTCAAAGGATATGTGTTTATAGTGTGTGCAAAATGTATGAAGATACATTGAACCATTAGTCCATCTAGTCTAGATCTGCATCTCTCCAAGATATTAAAGGGGCCTTTTTCAGCCCTCTTAATTGAGACCTTTTCCTCTGCCAAATTTGGAGTGCTAGGAATTGAATGTATGTACTCTTCCACTGAGCTATGCCCCTTGACTTTTGATAAGATTTGTGTGGGACATAGGTCCTTGGTATCCAGAAGGACTTCTTTTGTTAAAAGGGGGATTTTGGGTAAATTTTTGTCATCACTGATGCAGGTGCTGCAATCTTGTTTAGGTAATTAGTATTGCATACATGTAAATGGTCCTGGATTGACTCCCAGGAATCCACAAGGGTGGATGTTGTTGTTGTTCCTACTGTTTTTAATACAGAAGTCTGATTCATGTAAGTCTTCTAACCTCTGCCACAGATACATGGCAGCTGGGCCCCTCTGTCTTCACTTTCAAAGTGGATTTGAAAGCTTACTTCTGCTGCATCACGTATTTTGCCTTTGCGACAGACTTCAGTTTTCCTTGACACATCAACTGTGTGTCTTTGCATGTGTGTGGACTCTCTCTCTCTCTCTTACACACACACACACACACACACACACACACACACCTCCTTGGAGAGAGTGAAATTAAAAGGCAAAGCATTGCCGTGATCAAGATCCTCAATATCCCATACAATGATAGGCCAAAGAACCAAGGCAACTGTCTGAGGATGGAGGCAAATTCAGTGTTAGCATGAATCTTTCATAAATAATGGAAGGTGATATATGATGGCAAGAGAAAATTATCCCTGTGCAGTTCTCCTGACCAGCGGTGTAGCTAAGGTTGGGTTTTGGGGCTAAAGCCCAGCACCAGGATCTAGGCTAAAATAGATATGCTGGGGCCTATTAATGCCTATTAATGCTGACTCTGGTTATTACTAGGAGTTGTCTAATATGTTCAATGTTGGTTCTCTCTGTTTCTCTTTTTCTAGTCATAAATTTAGTTCTTCATGTTTCTGGAGCACTTTGTGATTATTATTTAAAAATAAATCTCATCGAAATTTGTCAGTGTTTTGGTGCAAACGTCTGCTAATAAATACATTTCTGCATGCATATTTGACTAATATACACATTTCTGCAAGCAGTTTCACCTAATATAATGCATTTTTGTATGTTATTCTCACTAACATATGCATTCATATGCACACTTTCTCATAACATATGCATTTATGTGCACATTCTTTTGACTGGAGAAGCACATCTATTCTGAGTAGAATTAGCATTGGATCCAACCCTTGCCTCAGAAAGTAATGGCAAGTTCCAACATACAATGTGGGGCATCATTAGACTTCCTCTTCTGAGACATCCTGATACATGGAACACCTATCCAGGATGCAGCCAATACCAACATTCTGTGTTCCTGCAGGCACAGTTGTACTCTTACTTCAAAATTGTGACCCACACACTTCTGCAATCAGATCAAACAGGCTAACAGTCTCAGTCACTTGTGCTGGCATTTCTCTTCCTATACCTTCCTTCAGCAGAAATGGAGAGCTGCTAATATAATCACTACTGCTTTCTTGACACAATGTAGTTATAGGGATGCAAGGTAAAGCATGAATTATCTGTCATTATTGACATTCTCATAAATAGCCCGATCCTGAAGATTTCACTTGAAGAAGCTTAATAATGATCTTCATTAATCAGAAGCCTGATCCTGTGTCTTGAACTAACAATACTTCTACAGCTAATGAAGGTTGAGAAAGTCTATTAGTAGGACTCTGGCTCATGGATGCTTTTATTCAGAAGTAAAAAATATGTTCAAGATGGATAATAAATTATGCTGTCCTAAGAAGCCTTGGGCTAATTAATCTCATTATTCTTTCCTTCTTTCTTTAGGAAATCTTTAAGGCAGAAGGCAGCCTTGGAATTGTAAGGCAAAGGAGGTCCATTGTGGCAACTCCAATCTTAATTCCTGAAAACCAGAGATCTCCATTTCCAAGGCCCGTGGGCAAGGTGAGTGATAAAATCTGCTGACCTTAACCTAAATTGATTGTTACCATTTGCCTTTGCAGAGTTATCCATGGCCACCACCAATGTGACTGAGTAGATCTTTATTTTTTTAGTGTATTTGGATTAGTGGTGCTTCTGAAATTCCTCCAACCCAATTTATCTCTGAATTTTAAAGTACTGAATCACCCAGTCTTACTTTCAGAGTGAAATCAGTGCATTAGAATCCTCTATCTTATACTTATACCAAAATGCTGGGAAGAACATGTGCAAGAATAGTTTGCTGCAGATTTTATTTCCTTCAATCTATTCATAACTTCTCCTACTTTCCCTGCTTTTCTGGTTCTAGTTCAGTGGTAGGGTATATGTCTTGCATGCATAAGATCCTAAGCTCAATTTATGGAATCTAGGACGAAGAAGTAACCCAGTGTAAGTTACTGGAGAGCCACCAAAAACCATAGTGGTCTAATTAGTACAGTGGAATTCCTTGTGTTAACATGTAAATAAAATAAATAAATAAATAAATACCACCACTACAAAAAAAGCAATATTGATGGAACTACATGCCTGCTGAATTCCTTTCGTGTGCTGGCTTACCATCATCCACTTGTAGTTGTGCATCATGATTAAAACTACAAAAAGCCCTATTCATGTGGTTGTCTAGCTGGTTGTGTTAAATTCTTTTTGAATTTTGCTTTACTGGTCATAGGAGCTCATGTGAACATCAGTAAAGCACCATACAAAAAGAATATTGATCTAGTCCTAGGTATGGGCTCACCAAAATGGTTTTTTTGCAGTGTTTTATATACGGGCATCAGTAATGTGGAAGATAAAAAAAATGGTGAGGTGAAGGGAAACTGCAATTAACTGCATGTGTTTCAGTACCAAAATTGATTTTAGAAATTCTTTCATCATCTGGAATAAAGGAGAAGGTAAAACATCGGCAAAAGTGAGTCTACAGAATAATAAATAAATGGAATGCGATAAATTGACTCTTGCCTTGTTTTGGAGAGAGAAGCCTGGTGTTTGTTTGTGGGATGGATAGATTTTTTTATTGGAACATCTAATTTGGTACAGAAAGTAATTTCCACTAATTGAGATGGGTTCCAATTGCCATATCTAAAGCAACACTAGCACACTTACCTCTAAAATTCCTATATGTGGTTCAATGGTTTGTGTTTTCAAGATGTGGGGGCAGAGTTCTTGTGTGCACTAGAGCACTTAACAGATTTGTAAGAAGGAATTGTTTTTTATGTATATGCACATCTGGCAGTAAATATGGGAAGGTGCCTCATTTGACCTTTTTCACAGTTGCATTACATTTGAAGGGCAAAGCACTTATGAGATGTTTATCAGCAGCTCTGTATTCATCCACCACAACCCCCCTCCCTTTTTGTCAAATTCAGGAAACGGTTGCTTGGAATAACCTTAACATTTCAAGTGGCAAACTCAGCCCTTGAATCACAATACTTATTGTTGGATCAACTGAATCAAATGCGGGCTAGGGTGACATTGCAACATTGCCATACTTAAATAGCTGAATGTAATAGGGAAGAGTTTTACACTTGGTTATTTTTGTATTCAGTAGGATTTTAACCCTGATGCATGTTACATTGCTGTGAGAGCTGGTGGACTTTAAGAACATATGAAGCCCCCTGCTAGATCATAAAGTATTGTTTTCCAAGAAGAGCTGAAGACAAGAGGTTTTCCCCCTTGTTGCTCTACCCCAGACACTGATACTCACCAATATTCCTCTTGATGTGGGTCCTACTCAGCAACTGGTTTAAACTAGGGTTTACCTAACTTGGGTCTCCAGCTGTTTTTGGATTACAACTCCCATCACCCCTAGCTAGCAGGACCAGTGGTCAGGGATGATGGGAACTGTAGTCCAAAAACAGCTGGAGACCCTGGTTTAAACTGTCTTTGTACATAAAAAAGACCATGAGCCCTGCTTAGTCCGGTCAAGAGACCCTCTTGTCTGGTATCCTGTTTCCCATAGAGGCCAACCAGATGCCTCACATTAATCTGCAAGCAGGATGTGAAAGCTTCATGAGAACATGGACAGTATGAGAATCCAGGATGAAGTGCTTTGCTTTAAATGAAAGCAGTTAGAGGGGAAAGTGTGATACTATCAGTGTCCTGGTCTTTGAGAGGCCATGGCTCAGAAGAAGCCTAGCCAGATGTCATCAAGAGGCCAAGTCAATTGAGAATCCAGATCCCCTGCAGCTCCTTGGGGAGATCCCAGGGTAGCTATACCAAACCTTGTCTCTGTAAACACCTGAATCCAACTGAAATCTTCTATGTGTTGATTGAGCTTTAGTTTAGTAATGCCCACCTCCCCAGGAAAGCTTACTGGCTGGCTTATAAAATAGGCACCACCTGATTTTGCAATCTTTGGCTCCTGTGAGTGTGGGGAGATTGGGTACTGTGAGAGACAGCTCCACTGAATCAGTTGTTGGCAGCAAGGGTTTGTCTTCTGGCTGGAAGGAGCCTTAAAAAAGTGCTTTGGTCAGATACCAAAGTGGTATTGAATATCTTCTGCAGGGGAAAAAGAAAACCCATGTGGGGGATGGAACAGTCCCAGGATGCATGATACCACAGGTTTGCTGAACTTATCAGAAGTTATGCAGGTATTGGGACAGGGGTATGCACTTGTGAAGTGTTAGCTTTTTTTACTTGCTTTCCTTTCTAGCAGGCCTGTTTGCTTCTTTTTCCACTTGATATTGTGGAAATTGTTTTCTTTTGTTACTGTTTCATAAATGTTTAATTTGTTTTGCTTTGGCACTGATTACAATGGAGACCTGGCCAATCTCTACAACTTTGGAATTTTCCATCCAGATGGCATGTAGCTTGCAGCACTCCCCAAAGGAGTGTTGCACTGCTCCTGAAGGAACCAGACTTGCCAAATACAAATAATTCATATTATATAAGCAAATGTAAAGGGTGGGGTGGGGTGGAGGTGAGGGTATCCTCTAAGTTTCATGTAACTGCTGGGAATACAAGGAATGCATAATAGAGGCAGGACGGCCAAGGCTGATCAAGAGGAAGAGGGTTAACAATTTATGAGGATTTGTGCCACCAGCAAGGAAGGAGCCAGGGCTGGTGGAAGGGAAAGAGATTGGAGAGGTGTAGGATGTGTCAGGAGCCAGTTACTTGGTCAACAGAAGCGTGTGTTTGTGTGTGTTCAGTGCACCTTAGGAGCTACTGTAAGTGTGTGCTCTGTCAATAAAGAATTAAACTACCAACCATTTGTCCTCCTTAGACTGAGTGTACTCAGGACAAAACCTTATAACTGGAGAGTTGGAAGGGATATTGGAGGTCATATAATGAAACTCTCTGTTCAACAATGGACCTACATTGCAGCATGAAACAGCATTATGTCTGTCAGATGGCTGGTCAGCCTCTGTTTAAATACATCCAGGAAAGACAACCCCATCTCATCTCTTGATAATTTGAAGCTACTGTCAAACAGTTCTTACAGTTCAAAATTCCAACTACTGCTTAGCTGTAGTTCTATACTATTTCCACTCCCCGGATAGGAAGAGAAACAGGGAACAAATCTGCCCCATCTTCTGAAATGTAGTTAGTGAGATAAACAGCTACCACGTCCCTGCTTAATCTTAAGAACAGAGGAACTGCCTTGTACCAAGTGAAATCATTGGGCCATCTAGCTCAGTATGGTCTACACTGACTGACAGCAGCTCTGGGGTTTTAGACAGGGAGTCTCTCTCCCAACCCTACATGGAATCTCCTGCATGCAAAGCACATGCTGTGCTGCTGAACCACAGGCCACCACCACATTCTTTTGAGCAACCCATCTTGGCAGGCTTGGAAAACCACCCACCAGAGCAGAGACTTTGCATTTTGAGGATAATATAGGAATAAAGGAAGCTGCCTTATACTGAGTTAGATCATTTGTCCTTTTAGCACTGAATGGAAGCAGCTCTCCAAGGTTTCAGGTAGGGAGTCTCTCTCAGCCCTACCTAGACATGTTGAGGATTGAACCAGAGAGCTTCTGCTTGCAAAACAGAAGCTATAACTAAAGAGCTATGGTCCTTCTTAGCTGCCTAGGATAGTGTTTGAACAGTTAAACCTGCCTTATGCTGAGTAAGACCCATGGTTTATTAAGCCCGGTGTGGTCTACAGTAGCAGTAGCTTACTAAGGTTTCTAGCAGCAGTCTTCAATGGACACATCTGGAGATGATGGGGATTGAACCTGAGGCCTTCTGCACACAAATCAGATGTTCTGCTATTGTCCTCATTTTTTTCTTGTCTAAACAAACCTATTTCTTCAAACCATTCCTCAAAGGACTTGGTATCAGACCCCTCACCATTCTGGTTGCCCCACTATGGACCTGATCTAGTATGTCAGTGCCCTTTTAACACAATGCCCAGAAGTGGACTTAATACTCCCGTTGTGACCTCAACCATTGCTTCATATTGGAGAATGTTCATGCCTCGCCACATTCAGAACACTCGAAGATCCCCCCTCCTATAGAATTTTCTAGGAATGTATCAAACTTCATTCCTAATAAACCTAATGCTGCGCCTCTTGGCAGTTTTAGGAAATCTCTCCAATGAGGAAATAATGGGGAAACAAAAATGAAATGACTTTTGCTTCTACCATTCATGTCTGTATTTCCATTCACTTGTCATAAAAAGACATCAGGAAGGAATGGGGATTCATGCATTCATTTTTAATTTGCTTTACAAGTAAATAAACATCAATGGTGTGCCCAGGCCACAAGTGTTTACTTGTACTGTACCTGTGAATGTAGCTTTGGGAAGCAGCTCAGTCTGTTTCAGAGCCAAAACATTTCTTTACAATTTGACTTGTTATTTGGGACCAAATTACATTTGTTAAAAATGAAACTCTGCCTCCCCATTCACTATAATGGGGGAACTTCAAATGGCTATAGTTTTGAATTTTTTTTGCTTTCACAGAAGTGAATGAAATTTGCAGGCACAGCAATCCCTCCACATTCAGCTGAGGCTGCTAAACTGTAGGCAGGTAGATACAACAATTTTATTACAGGGCATCTTTAAAGTTCTATACAATATATTATTCTGAAATGCAGAAACTGGGGTGGAGTGGGGCATTCCACTAATTATTTTTTGATCAGGAAGACTGAAATTCTCCAACAGTTCAGTCAAGTCCTGAAAAAGCACTCTCAAATTTTCAACCAAAATTATTTTCATAGCAAATTCAGTCCAGCTTTAATTTGCTTTTCTTTGCATTTCTGGGCTGCTTCAATGTAGCTGATTGTTGAAAGATTCTGGGCAGGCAAAAGAAAGTACTTCTTCACACAGTAGATAAACTATGGAAGCTGTATAACTCTGAATGCCAATTGCTGGGAATCACAAGTTTTAAGAGGTGGTAGTGCTCAGGTTATGCTTGCAAGCTTCCCATGGACATCTAGTGGACCACTTTGTGAAGAGGATGCTGAACTTGATGGGTCTTTGGCCTGGTCCAGCAGGGCTCTCCTCCTTGTCTTGTGTTCTTAGATTGCAGGCAGCTGATTGAGTGAACACTAGGCTGCAAAAGATTGTCTTTGGTACAGTGATGTGTTGTGTGTTTCAATTTGAGAATGGGGGCATTTGCTTTTGTTTTGTTTTCTGCACTGGCAGAATCTCAGAGAAACCAAAGAAGAAAAAATGTGCAGGCGAGCCAAGCAGCTTGGGTGTAATAAAAATGTAATATTGAGTGTTATTGAGCTTGCTCCCTATAAGGACGTACACAGCTGAGCTGATCAATAAAATGCTATAATGAGTTATAGTCATCAGATTGGAGTGGGGAAAATGAATTAGCTATAACTTCATACGGTCATTTTCAGAGAAGTTACTTGTCTGGAAAAGCTACTTGCTGGCAATCTGTGCTCCTCCGGCAGGAATGCAGTTACAAACCACTTCTGTGTCAACAAGGAATAAAGACAGAGCATCTCTTGTTCCTGAGCATGTGGCAATGTGACAGAAAGCTACGGCCCGTGTCCTCGTGTAGCTGGAGACTGATTTGAGCTGCCAGTGGCTGAAGGTCTCTTCCTCTAGGGAGTTGGACACGAAGCTGCCTTTGCTAGCGCCGTGACTATGAATACAAATTGCACAGTCGAGCTACCTAGTGTTGTAAGAAGAAATGCATTGCACAGTGGGCTAATGACAAGTCATTGGCTGGATTCAGACATAT
Source organism: Podarcis vaucheri (assembly GCF_965113315.1). NCBI lineage: Eukaryota > Metazoa > Chordata > Lepidosauria > Squamata > Lacertidae > Podarcis > Podarcis vaucheri. The sequence continues at coordinate 58,150,579 of NC_138765.1, forward strand.
CAATATCAGTCTGACAAACCATGGTTTATTGAATGGAAGAGAAGTGTTGTGCATTGGTACTTCAACCTCTTACATGCCTTAACACAGGCATAGGCAAACCCGGCCCTTCCAGATGTTTTAGAACTACAACTCCCATCATCCCTGACCACTGGTCCTGTTAGCTAGGGATGATGGGAGTTGTAGTCCCAAAACATCTGGAGGACCAAGTTTGTCTATGGCTGCCTTAACACATTGTTTCTGTGTATTGCTAGATGTTTGAACTCTGAAATTGTGGCTTAAGCCTCTGGTTGGTATGCAGATTACTCAGAGTAGACACATTAGAATTAATGAGCATGATTAAGCAGCTTTCTGATGAGGAAAGGCTGCAGCATTTGGAGCTTTTTAGTTTGCAGAAAAGGTAAATTAAGAATATACACATGATAGAAGAATATAAAATTATGCAAGGCATGGAGACAGTAGCTATGTTCCTATAGCTAAATGGGCAAATAGTCTGACAGGATAGAAGATAGTTTCCTTTGTTCCTGTAGCAAAACAAAGTACTCTTTGGCATATCTACTCTTCTGAGTGTTCAGGTGTTTTGACTTGCATGTTGATGTACAGCTCTGGGCTCAAACCTATAATGCTCTGATTCCTGGGTCCAGGATATGCTTATTACTGGTGAATCTTATCCCTATAGCTTCTTCCAACATTAGCCTTATGTGTGTGGATGATACACAAGCCTAAGGCATGTGCTTCTGATAAAAACTGGAGAGCTGTGCCTTAAAAGCTGACATGCTTGAGTGCTCTGCTAGATGAGGCTAGAGCGTGCAATACCTTGCATGACTGAATCTTACATGAGTACAACTTGATTTGTGCTTGCAATTTCCTCACTAATAAACATACAACATGTCCAAACTTAGCTAGGACTAATTTACGACTGTTTTGATGAACTGAACCACTGCATCAAATCCCGCGGACGATACAATGTTTGGGAATGGCCTTTCTTCCTTTAAATAATGCAGCATAGAGACTATGGACTGGAGGAGAAAGTCAATTCGGTTTGCATTTAAAGACACTTTTGCACTTTCTGAAACAATGTGAGAATGGAAGCACAACTGTCCTCTGAAATTTGCACTTATCTGATTTTCGTGATGGAGTTCTCTGACCTACCAGCGTTTACAGAAATGCACTCCATTGCTTGTGAAATGTGTACAAAATACAAACATGCCTTTACTAGAAGAAGCTCACAGAAATGCTGAATAATTTTCATGAGATTTTTTAAAGAAATGCAAATTACTGCAGAAATGTGGAGAACTGAATAACTTGGAAAACTGAGAGAAGCTAAAAGTGAGAGATAATAATAAAATTAATAATACCATTTAATGCCAAAATCGGCTTCTAAGCAGTTTACAAGTATAAAATCAAATTCTATTAAAATATAAAACATAATTTAAATACATAATTAATGTTTGCAATAAAACAATTCAATTAAAACAATAGTAATTAAAACAGGACACACAGCTCAAAAGATCAAGGGAATACATATGTAAACAAGTGCAACTTCAAAAGTCGGTGGAATGCCAAGTAGGATATAATTCAACGGGGTGTATTCTATAACACTGGTGCCACCATATAAAAGGTCCACCTCTTCATCGCCACACACCGAATTGTGGTGGCGATTTTTTTAGGAGCTTGAATGTTGCAATATTGGACTGTTGGTTTCTGCATAACTCTTCTGCACTTGAACACTTTGAGTTCATCTTCACTCCCTGAAGCTGTTCTTTAGTTCTGCCATGTTTCCTGTGGCAAAATGAAGGAGATGTTTCCTTACACCAGGAGTGGTCAACATGGTCCCCCCAAATGTTGTTGCCTACATCTCCCATTACATCTCAAGTGGCCATGCTGGCTGGAGCTGACGAGAATGGGGGTCCAACAATATCAGGGCCTCACATTTCCCCAAACCTAATATAGACATTCTGAAGAACAGCCTGATTTCTTACCCAAATGCAAGTTCACCACAAGCAATGTTCTTGTTGTATCATTCCTGGCTGGTCACATTTGCTTTGGGAGTTTTCCAACCCTCCGTTAATGACAGTAAATGGGAATAACTAAACATCTGCCTTTTTGAAAGCACAGAGGCAACACTTTCATAAGCGAGATGGACATTTGTGTTCTTTAATTATTAAAAAAGAAAACTTCTAATTAGGCAGCACAACAAAGACACAATGCAGAGATCCATTTCCTCCTTTATATTATTGCCGGCCTCTCCTGTCCGCCTGGGAGCCAGCTTATTGCTTGTAACTGACTACCCCCTTCCTCAGTATCTCTTAATTAAATAGCTATCAGACACCAAGCATGAGCCTGTGTTGATGGGCCTGGCCATTTAGCAGACCTTACACTTCTGCATGTGAAGCAGCATTCTTGTGGGAAAACAATGAGATTAAAATATTTTAATACACTCTTGGCAGCGCTTCTGCTCGACGTCCAGATGGCCTGGGTTACCAATGTTGACGGGTATTATTGATGCATTTCCTCACATTCTCTTGCTGATACAAGCAGAGGGATGTCATATTTGGGGGCTGGCAATTTTTTTGGTCTCCATCCATATGCTACTGTTACAATTTATTTGTCCGCCTCAAGTAGGATGAAGTATGGAATAATGGGATGCACTGTACCCTTTAATTACTGGGATTGTTTATTTGTCAGTTGCTCACGAAGAATGACAGATATTTATCCTATGACAAATGGAAGGCTGGTGGTTTTATCTGCTTTACCTGGTGGAATTGTGTTTTGCCAATTTCTTTTTATATTCTATCACATGCAGTTAGAATCAGACGCTGACAGTTATGTCAGTCAGGAGCTGGATGTCTCAACTTGACGCTGGAATCATTTGAGCACAGGGATAGTCAATGTAATGCCCTTCTCCAAATGTTGTTGGACTGCACCTCCCATCATGTACGTGTGACATTATGCATGCAATGTGCACACATCCCATCGCCAGGTGGAGGCCAAATGGAGAGCCCAGCGTGGCATGGCTCAATGGCTGGCTCCTCCTGCGAGAGAGGAAGATGCACTGCACTGGGCTCCCCGCTTGGCTGCCTCCGGATGATGCAACATTGCGTGTGTATTGCAGGTTATGCATATGACATTACACATGTGCAATGCACATCGTTGGGAGGAGGCTGAGTGAGGAGCCAAGTGCAACGCGGCTTCCTCTCTCATGTTTGGGAGGAGCCAGCCATTCAACCTCCTCCACCCCCTCAACATTCAGGGGGCCTGGCCCCCTCCCAGCAAATATTGAGGGGGCCAGGGACCCCTCCATTGCTATGCCATATTCAGTTTTCTCTGTGCCCTAGCATGGTTTGGGACACTGTCAGGACCTGCCAGGACTGGAATCAGGAACCGTTGGCTTTGTTTGTCAAGATACCAGAGCTATTACCTTGGGCAATGCATCATTGTTCGGCTACCATGAGATAGATTAGGCTGAGACATGGGCTTGTATAAAATGCTGGTTCTACTCAGAGTAGACCCATTGACATTAACAGGCATGATCAATGGGCCAATTGATGTCAGTAGGCCTATTCCGAGTAGAACGGACATTGGATGCAATCTGTTGTGACTGAGATGGGTTTTGAACCCAGGACCAGTCTAAATTTGACACTCTTGCCTCTACACCTCCGTGCTTCTCTTAGAAGGCAGAGTAATAAAATACAATAATTTGCATTTGCTCTTTCCTGTTTGGGGTTTCTAGAAATTACAAGACATGGGCCAAAGCTACTCATCACTTTGGCATCGCTTGTTTAGGGAAGCTTTTAATGTTTAATAGGTTATTATATTTTAATATTCCGTTGGAAGCTACCCGGCTGGGGAAACCCAGCCAGGTGGGTGGGGCATAATAAATGAATAAATAAATAAATTATTATTATTATTATTATTATTATTATTATTATTATTATTATTATTATACTGAAAAAGACCCTCCTTCTCATTTAGCTATTGGGGGATACTTGGGGTGGGGTTTTTTTTTTGGGGGGGGAGCAGTGAAGTCTGTTTAATAGGCAACAGTTGACATGGAAAATTAATTGGTTCTTTTCTAACTGTGGCACAAATGTGCCACCTTCCTCCCCCCCCCCCATTTCTACAAGTGGCACGTGCATGCCATGCAGGCTGCACAATTAAGGTAGGCATGTTATGCAGCATACTCACAGGGCCACTGTGGAGTTTTGAGGGGGCTGCCCCCCTCCTTGAAATTTTGGGGGTGCCCTTGCACCCCCTGATGGTGCCTATGCTGTGGTACCATTAACACTATACATGTAGAGCAGTATGGTGCCACACAGAAGAGAATTCTGCAGTTCCCAGAGTGGCTGAACAATTAAAGCCCTATTCGCAGGAAACTCTGGGAACTGTAACTCTTGGAGGGGAATAGGGGGTCTCCTATCAACTCTTAGCAAACTACAACCTCCAGAATTCTTTTGGGGAGAGATATGGCTGCGGGTGACGCTGTGGGCTAAAGCCTCAGCGCCTAGGGCTTGCCGATCGAAAGGTCGGCGGTTCGAATCCCCGCGGCGGGGTGCGCTCCCGCTGCTCGGTCCCAGCGCCTGCCAACCTAGCAGTTCGAAAGCACCCCCGGGGGCAAGTAGATAAATAGGTACCGCTTACCAGCGGGAAGGTAAACGGCGTTCCGTGTGCGGCTCTGGCTCGCCAGAGCAGCGTTGTCACGCTGGCCACGTGACCCGGAAGTGTCTCCGGACAGCGCTGGCCCCCGGCCAATAGATGTGAGATGGGCGCACAAACCCCATAGTCTGTCAAGACTGGCCCGTTCGGGCAGGGGTACCTTTACCTTTACCTTATGGCTGCTTAAAGTGGTGTCATAGTGCTTTAAATGTATGGTGTGAATGTGGCCTGTATGATTCTTTGATGCCTTCATCACAGAGTGGCTGCAGTTCAAAAGACTACTTTAAAGGAGTGTTCAAAGACTGGCATGCATGGAATTTTAGATTCCACCTCTTTAACAGTTGTCTTTCTGCAAATACTTGAAACTGAATTCCTCCCTCCCCGAAAATTCTCCTTAGTTTCATAAGCAATTTGGGTGGGACTGGACTTCAAGAAAAAACAGGATTATCCCAGACTGTGTGTGTATGGAAATTGCTGTGTGGTCCTAGAGGGGGGAGAGAACTTGTTTTTAACCTTTCTTTAAAAAAGAAGATTGTTTTAAATTGTTTTAGAAGTTATAACTGTATTAGGATTGACATGTTTGCTGCTCTGAGCTCCTTTGGAGAAAAGTTGTGGAGTAGAAATCGAATTAATAATAAAATAAAATAATAATTTGTCTCATGATTGGAGCAGAAATCAATCCAGCCAATATTATCAGTATTCACTGTTGTTGCTTTCAGTCCATAAATGATACCTAATTGATGATGTTCCCCATTTGCATTGCATTTCCTTTATATTGAAATGGATTGGGTGTGTTGACAATGTGACTTGCTCGGTTTGTGCAGCTTTTTGCAATTACGTGAAATATGCAGGTTACATAATTTTGCCACAGCAGAGAGTGAGATGATGTATTTTTGCAGGTGGAAGACTAATTTCAGTGGAATGGGGATGGTGCTTCTGTGTGACAAATGTGGGGCGAAAAATTATGCCTTGGAATCATAGAGTTGGAGTGCAGAAATCACATCCTTCTTAAATCCCTAAAGAATGGTACTTAGGAACACAGTAGGCAGCCATTCTGTGCTCACAGTAAAGCCTAGCTAAGGACATTATGAGGTTTTCAGGAAGCATGGGCTCCTAGGAATGCACCAGAGCAAGGTCCACCTGAGAGAATGAATGAAAAAGACACTTTGTGAGCCACAGCCCCCGGCTGACAAATCTGGTTGGCCAGGGGGCATGGCTTGGGCTATTTAAACAGCTGCATGGCTGGGGGGCTCTCTCTTCTTGCCTAATTGTGCTTCGGATCTCCCGCCCTCCCACCATATTTTCATGTGTTCACCATCTTGGCCTTGCTATGGACCACGATTGGTCACCTGTTGAGGGGGGCAGGTAGGAATTTTCCCACTTGGTAAATTGACACCAGCCATGTGGTTTTCGCCTGCCTCGTAGCAATCGTCACAACTTTGTAAGGTTTGGTGGTTAGGCATTGGAAAAACCTGGTTTATGGGAGGGGAGGTGAAGGCCTTCACCTGCCCCTCCTCTTTAAGGGTATTCTGTTAAAGGGATCTGGTGTGTGTGGATCTTGTCTGAAGCCCAACTAAGGGCCAAAGCCATGCCATGACCCCATGAGGGACCCTGGGGGAGTTTGCAGTTAATGGTCATTGGCAGGTGGTTGACCCTTACTGGACCACCTGCAGGGCGGGCAGAGTCAGATATAGTCATTTCTAGCCCAGTGCCTAAGCCAATACCACTCACATCTGTAACCAATAAAGTTGTGGCCTTATTTAGCCCATAAACACAAAATTCTGGTGTCCTTGACATGCAAAAAGACACTTTGCAAACACTTCTTGCCATCTCAAAATTAAGGCAAATGTAACACACAGACAGACAGACAGTGGTGTCGCAATGGGGGGTGGGGGGGCAGTATGCCCCAGATTCCATGTATGCAGGGGTGACAAGTCACCCCATGGGAGCTCACGGTGGTGCGAGAGGCCATTGTGCTGCCGCAGCTGCATGTGGAGGATCCTCCGTTTGCGGCTGTAGCCGCGAGCAGAGGATCCCGGCGCCGGCGGCAAATCGTTAAGTACAGCACATGTGTAGTGTTGCACACATGCGCTGCACGTGGCAATGCCACACATGCGCTATATAGTGGTTTGCCACTGGCACTGCTCCAGTGCCTTACAGACGGTGCCAGGATCCCTCCATTGCTGCTATAGCCATGAACGGCTGTAGCGGCGGTGGAGGGATCCCAGCACCATCCATACGGCACTGGAGCGGCACCGGCGGCAAACCGCTATACAGTGTGTGTTCGGCGTCACTACGTACAGCACATGAGTGCAACGCTACACATGTGCTGTACTTAGTGATTTGCATGCATTGTATGTAGCGACACGGCACATGCACCCTACATAGCGATGCCCGCCCCGGGTCTCACTACACCTTCCTTCGTCCCTGCAGAGAGACAAAAGGATGTCATCAAAATCTTCTGTCCTTTGTGATCATTTTTGAATGCAAATTGTCATGTCTTTAACTGGGGGTGAATGGTCTTAAACTGAAGGAAAAAATTGGGCATAGGACTGCTTTAAATGAACACAGCCCTGATGAAATATTCTTGTGCAAATAGTTCTGCTTGCATAAAACATTTTCAGAAGTATTGTTGTTGGCTAAACTGGAGACCTCACACATGTTGACAAAGTAATTATAAACTGAATTATAAATACCACCCTCTTTTTTAAGCAGTTGTTTTGGACTGAATAAGGGAAAAGGACATGGAAACATTTTTGTTTTTTTAAAAAGAGGGAATGTCCTTATCTACTTGCTGTGGTGACAGGTTGGTAGGAGATACATTAGCTCTATAGCAACAGCGGAATTAAATTTTCTGCCCAATATTGAAATATCAGTACCTAATTTCCTGTATCTTCATAATAAATCACACTAATGACCTTGGATATATAATCTGGTCTATGCTCAAGAGCTTACTTAGCAAAGGGTAATATGAAAGGATTAACTCCTGTGCTGGGAGTGTTGACCTAAGCCTTGGGATTTAAGGAAATCTTGATTTCTTTGTAATGAAAAAGTAGAGATGTAAGTGTACAATGTCCCGTAGATGTGCAATGTGGCATAGTGAACAAATAGATTCTTTTTTTAAAAAAAGAAAGAAAAGAAAATGCCTCCTAAGTATCTGCACACCATGAATGTTCAGTGTCAAGTAATAGATTTGGATCTCTATTAGCAGTGCCATTCCTCAAGAGAACTACTTTGAGGTTGCAGTCCTAAACATTCTTACTAGGGAGAAAGCCCCACAAAAGACAGGGGGCCTTACTTTCAGTATACCTATTTCCCATCGAAAAGACATGGAGGTCAGGTTGGAGGCTGTGGGTAGGAAGCTGGGGACCACCGGTTTGTGTGTGATGATAAGAGCCTCCTGGATCAGGCCAGAGGCCCACCTAGTCCAACATCACAGTACCAACCAGATGCCTGTGGGAAAACATCAAGCAAGACCCCAGCACAAGAACACTTCTCCCTCCTGTAGTTTCCAGCAACTAGTATTCAGAAGCATTTCTGCCACCAGCTACATGACCATGATAGTAGCCACTGGTGTAGCCTTCTCCTCTATGAATTTGTCTAATCCTCTTCTAAAGCCAGTCAAACTGGTGGCCATCTCTGTCTCCTTTGGGAGCGAATTCTGTAGTTAAGAACTGTTTCGACTGTTCTGAATCTTCCAACATTCAGTTTCACATGATTTCCCTGAGTTCTAGTGTTATGCAGGAGGATACAAACATTTATCTATCCACTTTTCTTCACGTCATGCATAATTTTATAAACTTCTGTCATGCCAGCCCCTTTTTGTCTTTTCTCTAAACTAAAATGTCCCAAATGCTGCAACCTTTTATCATAGTGGAGTTGCTTGATCCCTTTGATAATGTCAGTTGCCCTTTTCTTAATCTTTTCCAGCTCCCTGAACCTCAAAGACACAGTGGTTCAGGCAGCTGCATGTATATAAGCAAAGGCCGGAGTTTGTTTTTCTAACCAATCCAGAACATAGAATTCCTCCCCGGAGAGCAGGGAGCAGGCTAAAGCTGAAGTACTATGCACACATAGTCCCGCTGAACTGAGATTTAGTCCTTAATAAACATGCACAAAATTGTGTTCACAAGACAGGTGGTCCAGGAGACACCTGAGAGTGATAGCAGCTCATCAATTAAGATATTGACCTCAATCCAAGCAGTGACACCTCTGAGATCTATGGCTGCTGCAGACATACATAAACCCATGATCATTGTGGCAAAAGGATGTGTTAGAGACTAGCATGGACAACCTAAAGCCTTGGGAACATATCTGGTCTAAGGGTTTTTGCCTGAGGGGGAAATCATTTGGCACACCAAGTCAATGGGCAAGCAACAATACAGAGGCAATGAAGGGTTGAACTGGTGCTGGTAGGAATTCCAGGCCTTTCCTTGCATCTCTTCTCTCAGTCAAGAAGTTGAGCACTTAATTTAGTGGCAGTTTCTATTAAGGCAAGGGTAGGCTGAGGTTCCACAAAGCAGAGCTGGCTATAAATTATGAAAAGGTTAAGGAAAGCAGCCAGACAGATGATTCCCAAAGAAGGTAATGTGTGTTTTATATGGATCTCATACGCCGTCACATGTAATTAGCTGGGACTTTGAGGAGGGGCAGATGTTTGACGCTCTTTCCCCTGCCTTTGTGCTGCTAGCACTATTTAATCATCAGTGATTAATGGGGAGCTTTTGATAACAGTAAATTAAAGAGGGGAAAGTGCTACCATCATTTTAGCAAAGCTGAGTATATCACTAGCTCATGGGCTAAACCCCATGTCAGCTTGTTTTTTTAAAAAATATATGTAACACTGAACCAATCCACATATAAAAGATATGATGCATTATATAGTAATTGCATTTATTACCCCAGGCACAGTTATGTTATTTGGGGAGCCAGGGAACACATTGACCTGGATCCAATGATAATTGCTATGTAGAACTACGTGACTCTCATGATTTTGCTGCTGGTGAGAGCAATCCAGCTGTGTCTATGTTTGAACCTGGAATCTCCTGCATGAAAAGCAGATGCTCTACCACCAAACTATGGTCAATGATTCTCAGGTCAACATGGACTGATTCAAACGGGCTCAAACACTTAATTTCTCTTTCAACCTGATTCTATGATCTTCTTTGAACCTGTCTGTCCTCTACAGACCTGGTGCTAGATCCCAGCTGTTGTTTTGCCAACGGTGAGATATGTTGCATTGCTTTGTAAGCCTCTGAGGATGTGAGTATAAACCACTAGTAAATAGCAAATACTTTTGCTGTGACATGTTCATAGAGCCACAACTATTGATGTTTCTCACTCAGAGGACTAGTAAAATCATTCAGAGAGAGAAAGAGAGAAAGTGTGCTGTCAGAAAATCAACTACCAAACCACTAATAATGCTAGTCTGGGGACCACAAATAGATAAGGAAAAAGACCACTTGGAATTGATTTCTCATTTCTTCATTCTTGTTCATCTCTCATTGGTAGGACTGACCCCAAATCTTCCTCCCCTTTTACCACTTCATTCTCAGTGAGTTAAATGGAGGGGATTTCATTGATTTGGCGGCAGCAGTGTGAAGGGGATGGAATATATGAGCCTTCCAAATGACCTCAAATACACCATTTTCATCTTCAATAAGTCCTGTGCAAAGAACCTAAAGAACAGCCTGCTGGATCAGGCCAGTAGAACATCTTGTCCAGCGCACTGTTCCACTAAGCGTGGGAGAGAAATTCAACTCATTTCACATTTAAAGGCAAACTGACTTAATTCACACTTTCCAAGAAAATGTGTGAACCAAAACACAGTCATACTTTGAAATTCACACATCTCTAGATTTTTCAGTATGGTTCTCTGGTCAGGCAATTTGTACAAAAAATGCATACTAGGGTAAAGTGTGTATATAAATGCATGCTTGTGTGTACACATACATTTAAAGGCTAAAACACTATATTAGAGGAAGTTGCTTTGCAAAATAATGTGTATATTAGGAAAAATTGCATGTTATTTACAGAGAAAGTCAAGGTAAAATTCTGGTGAATTTTTCTGAGGACTTTTTGAAAAATTACTACCTAATCTGGAAATATGAAGAACCAAAGACTGGACAAATGAGAAACTGAGATAAGCTGAAGTTGATACATTTGCCCACCCCTAGTTCTCACAGTGGGAGAAGGGAAGCCTCCAGTAAGGATTTGAGCACAATAGGACTCTCCCCTCCTATGGCATCCAGGTGATATTCAGAAGCATTTTGCCTCTGACAGTGGAGTTAGAACATAGCCATCAGGGTTATAGTAACCATTGTACTGTACAAGGTACTGTGCATTGCCAAGCAGTGTAATTCCAATGAAACATCTGTGCAGAAATTTTGATTTGACAGAGGGCACTACTACCCTGCCAAAGCAACCTTGAGGCACCTTCATTCCTTTGACTTCCAAAATCTGGCTAGAAAAACCTTGCCTCAGCCTTTGAGTCAGGGCCCAGCCATTCCCAGACCCTGAACCTCAAATCAGCTCCTTGGAACCCCCCCCCCCAGTAAACTGCTGCAGAACCAGTAACTCCAATGACTCATTGTTCCAAAAAAACCACACACCTGAAAACATAGTATCTAGGGACTTCACATGAATTGCCTAGGCTTCCAGCTGGATGCTAGACCTCAATTCATCACCCCAAGGCTACAGAAGAGGAGATTATGATATTTACTTTAACTTTAGGACTATTGGTGAAGTCCTTGAGTGGCTATTGAAGTTACTATATAGATACAGTTGCCAGGATCAGAACCTCACTGAGAACTAAGAAGCGCCAGCGCTTACAGCTCCTATATAGGTTCTCAGTTTTAGCCAGACCAATGATGAAGCAATAGCTTCCTTGAGCTGTCTGACAAGTTCCTGTTGGTGAGCTTCTAGGAGTATAGTCGCACCCACTATGGACTCAGCAAGGTATTTCAGGTAGGAGTCCCACTGTTTTCCAACTGATAGCCACAAAGTATTATTGCAGGTTGTTAGTCAAATTGTGTGCTGTGGGAGTCACCTGCTTCCTGCTAGCATAGGATGGCCTTTTCCAGATAGGTAAGAAACTGCACATTGGGCAAGTTCTGTTCTGAGCAGTTGACACCTAATTTTGCCTCATGCAAAATTTCAGGGCCAATTGGTAACGTTGCCAGAGCAGTACATATGTGGGAACTGGGGAGGAGGTGTCTCTCTAATCTTCTCCTACCATCTGTTTATTTGTTTGTTTATTGTACATACTGCTTAATCGAAGTGGAATGCATACAAAATTTCAAACAGCCTATAGTCAATGAAATCAATTAAAATAATTAAAATGAAAAACATCCTTAAAATGCCTGCTGGAACATGAAGGTATTTGTCAAGCAGCTGAAGCTTAACAAGGTGTGGAGATGGGACTGTTTGAGTTCAGCCAGGAAGGAATTCCACAGAATTGGGCCCAGAATAACACACAGCTTCTGTTGCATCTGAGACATGCCGTTGTTGTTGTTGTTGTTGTTGTTTAGTCGTTTAGTTGTGTCCAACTCTTCGTGACCCCATGGACCAGAGCACGCCAGGCACTTTTGTCTTCCACTGCCTCCCGCAGTTTGGTCAAACTCATGCTGGTAGCTTCGAGAACACTGTCCAACCATCTTGTCCTCTGTTGTCCCCTTCTCCTTGTGCCCTCCATCTTTCCCAACATCAGGGTCTTTTCCAGGGAGTCTTCTCTTCTCATTAGGTGGCCAAAGTATTGGAGCCTCAGCTTCAGGATCTGTCCTTCCAGTGAGCACTCGGGGCTGATTTCCTTCAGAATGGAGAGGTTTGATCTTCTTGCAGTCCATGGGACTCTGAAGAGTCTCCTCCAGCACCATAATTCAAAAGCACCCATTCTTCGGCGATCAGCCTTATTCATTGTCCAGCTCTCACTTCCATGCATCACTACTGGGAAAACCATAGCTTTTACTATACGGACCTTTGTTGGCAAGGTGATGTCTCTACTTTTTAAGATGCTGTCTAGGTTTGTCATCACTTTTCTCCCAAGAAGCAGGCGTCTCTTAATTTCGTGGCTGCTGTCACCATCTGAAGTGATCATGGAGCCCAAGAAAGTAAAATCTCTCACTGCCTCCATTTCTTCCCCATCTATTTGCCAGGAGGTGATGGGCCCAGTGGCCATGATCTTGGGTTTTTTGATGTTGAGTTTCAGACCATATTTTGCGCTCTCCTCTTTCACCCTCAATAAAAGGTTCTTTAATTCCTCCTCACTTTCTGCCATCAAGGTTGTGTCATCTGCATATCTGAGGTTGTTGATATTTCTTCCGGCAATCTTAATTCCGGCTAGGGATTCATCCAGCCCAGCCTTTCGCATGATGAATTCTGCATATAAGTTAAATAAGCAGGGAGACAATATACAGCCTTGTCGTACTCCTTTCCCAATTTTGAACCAATCAGTTGTTCCATATCCAGTTCTAACTGTAGCTTCTTGTCCCACATAGAGATTTCTCAGGAGACAGATGAGGTCTGAGCCAAGGGGAACACCAAAAGAGATCCCCAGAGATCTTGGTGGTTGGGTAGTTACTTACAATGTCCTGGGTCCAAATTTCTAACAACCTTGAACGTGGCTTGGCACTATGTATACAACCAATAACATAACCAGTGGATAAAAATAGAATCACACTCACTCAGGGTTTAACTTTTGCTTCTATATTTCTAAATTGTGTGACAATCAGATCAAAGGAGTATGCTTTTTCTCTCTCGCACCAAGCACTACTGACCTGTGGGCCAACTTCTGTGTTCTTGCTTTTGCAAGTATTTTAAAGGCTTCCCTGCTCGCTCTCTCCCACCCCCCTTCCCCATCATCTTTCCCTGCTTTCTTCCATCAGCACACTTCAGGGCAACAGAGGCAGTTCTCTTATCTCCCTCATTAATTGTTCGTGCCACACAACTGGTGACCTGATCCAAGTGAAACTCTCTGAAGTCCTCAACCCAAGCTTCCCACTGTGGGAGGGACGTTTTGCTTGGGCATAGTTCAGCCAGGGATCTAAAACAGGAAGTGAGAAGGCATTCTTCTATTTCTTGATGCATCTCATCATGATCCTCTTGGTCTCTTTCCTTATAGCTAACAATGTGCTGGATAGTCTTGCCAACAAGCTTTGCCTCCTAGTTTATCAAAGCCTATTAGCAAACTTATGTTTGGAACATAGGAGTCTTCCTTGTACCAAGGGCTCATCCACACTTACATTTATTATCCTGCTGCTTCCGCCAGGAAAACCTATTGTTTACCACTGAATCAGAAGAAATGTCTAACTTTTTTGTGGTTTGAGGGTTTTTTCTGATTCAGCAGTAGATTGTGGTTTTTCCCAGGGAAAGCGGCAGGATAAACCCATGCCTAGAAAGCATGGAACAAGTGGAAAACCTTTTGGACCTGTACTTTTTAGGCACAGGTGAAGTGGAAGTATGCATGAGCCCTAAGGGTGTAAGTGTAGACCTTGATGTGATCTATTGACTGTAAGTATAGGACTGACAAATAATTAAATGTTCCCTGTTGTGTCTTAGAATTAAGGCTTTAAAAATATTATTATAATTATTACTATTGATTTATTCATCATATTCCAAACCACCATTTGAAGGCAATTCACACACAAGATAAAAACACAAAAACAACAAATCCATTTAAAACAAGTGTAAAACCCTACCAAGTGGAAACTCATGGTAAAGACGCATTTACCATGGGTCTTTTTACCCATTTCCAGCTGGAAAAGCTTGCCAGAACAAAAGTGTCTTCAATTGTTTCTGGAAAGTGCAGCTAGTGAGTGCCAGTCATATCTCAACAGGAATGCTATTCCACAGAATACGGGCATCCACACTAAAAGCCCTGTTCTGAGTTCCTGCAGAACAGGCTTCAGAGATCTTTAGAACTTGCAGGAGAAACTCTGCAGTTGTGGAGGGATGTTGTCAGTTCTTCCTCTCTGCACCTCATACTAAATTCAGCCTCATCCTTTGAACACAGGACCAAACTGAAGTGAGAATAAGGAATCATCGTCTGAAGGACGAGAATAAGAAAGCCTATCCAGATGACGCACACCGTGTGTTAGATAATTCAGCCAAGTAGGATACCATATCAATAACTGCAAACACCTACTTGTTTTTAAATGATTATGTGAATCCACTGATGGTCAGGTTGCAATTCACAGGCTCATGTTATACCTTTAAGGTCATAGCTGGAGCAATAGGTGAGGAGGAGTGCCTTCCCTCTGTGGTTCTTCCACAGCTCCTTCACTTGCAGACTTCCACACACCCCCTTCACTTGCAGGAATCATAGATGATGGGATGACTAATGAGAGGAGGAAAAATGAAAACAGAACCCACAACGATTTTATCTCTTGCTTAGAGGTATAATGTTCTCTGGCTTGCTGTCTGGGAAACCTATTTTTTCTGGCATAAGCCAAATGGGTTGTTTTCTTCTTTTCTTTTTATCTGTGACGGATCTGAGTGCTTTAAATATCAATTTGCACACTTCAGAACTTCCCACATTCCTTGATAATCTAGGAAATTTCTCTGCATCTTCCAGTAAGCACCATCAATCTTGCCCAGAATACACAGACTCCTGAAATGATTTTAATATTTAATAAAGTTTAATAAACCTACTGAATAATTTTCATACAAAGTTCAAGATGTGTTATTGTCTCATTACCATGAACTAAGCAGTGTTGCTAATGCCATTAAATCATTTGTTCTTTTGATTTGCCGGAAGCATTCACATTTCAGGGAAAATTAGACAACAAAGCATGATCCTGGGAAAGGAGCTTGCTTCATTAAGCGAAAAGTTTGATTTACTCCAGTGTTTATCCCTAGAGTCTGTTTGCCAGTGAATGTGCCATTATCTTGAATTATATATAAAAGAATCTGTGATCTGTTTTAATGTGTCTCTGAATTCATGAATCTTGGCATATGCGAGTGGGTGTTGTGGATTTTAGTTTGGTTTCCCATCCTATTCTTTAACAAACTAATTATGGACACAAAGGCGTTGGGGATAGCTTTCTCGAAGGAGGCAGCCCCTGCACTGTAATGACCGTGAACTTATTTTCCAAATCCTTAGGGTGCGTGGAGTTCAGGAGATGCTATTCTTAGGAGCCGCTTGCATTGCACTGTCTTAGCATTTCCATATATACTAGGGAGGTGGAGATACCCCAACTGTCCCATTTATTGGGAACAATACAGGGATGTTGTGGATGCAAGGTCCTGCATTTTTGATCCTGCATTGAAAATGAAGTTGGATTAGATGACCTCTGAAGTTCAGCTCTAACTTTGACTTCCTGTTTACTCAGGGCAAGGGCATTCCATTTCAAACCCTACTAAATCAGAGACAATGTGAGCAAGTCATTCCCAGGTATGAGAACTGTGGTCTTTGCACTCTTTATAGATGGGGTTGCACTCCCTCTGAAGGAGCAAGTATGCAGTTTAGGTTGCCTCCATGGCAAAGACCACCTACCACCAACTTTGTCTGGTGAATCAACTGCACCCTTTCCCTGCCTCAAGGATAACTTGGACACAATGATCCATGCAGTGGGAACCTCATTTTAGACTACTGTAATGTGCCATGTGAGGGGCTTCCCTTCAGAGTGGTTCCGAGGCCTCAGATTGTGCAAATGTCATGACAGGGTGTGGAGTCATGTTCCTTACTGCAAGCAGAGCTGAAGATCTGTACTAGCTGCCTATTAGCACATGAGCCAGTTTTAAGGTATTGCTCATTATATATAAAGCCCTAAACAACTCTGGGTGAGGTTACTTGAAAGACCAAGTTCTTCTTCAGTGCCCAGTGAAGCTAGTTAGCTGCAAATCTCTCTGTCTTTCTGTATCATATATTAATAAGGCCCTCCCATAAACGAAGAACTATGCTTGCATTATTCAAAGTGTAGAATACAAAGCCATTATCCACAAAAGTTACACTTCTTAAAGTTTAATAATTTAATAGCTCAGACTTTTCACATAATCTTACCATTAGGCGTAAAAACAACAACGCTGCATAATATTATGGTAAACAGTTGTGTGTGTCTTGAAATTATCTCATTTTTCAAAGCAGTGTGAGGAAATACACTATTACATTAGGCTGATTCTTATATCCATTTTCCAGTGTAATGGAGAGTTTTCTTGTGTGAGATATATTTATATATTTCACACATGATTTATGGTCCTACAGTCCAGGAGTGACGAAGACACTGACTCAGAGGCATAGATGCCAACTCCTAGGGGCCAAAGCAGATATATTTTGGAGGGGATTGGGCCCCCTCAATTTTTGGAGAGTGTTCAGCACTACCCCCTGGCTCTTCATGACATTGTGTGATGATGTCATGTTGTCTCCCACTCCCATCCTCTGAAGAAGCTGGTGCTGCTCGGAGGCTACAGTGTTGCAAGGTGGGGAGCCAGATTGGGTATCCTATCTCTGAGCCTGATGGTGGTGATGAGGAGAGCACTAGGCACAAGTCTTCTGAACAAGCTCCCACAGGTACAGGGTTCACAGAACCACAACCAGGACTCCCACAGACACCATTCCATGGCCTGAAGAACTGCATGCCTCTTGCAGTACCTCTCCAGTCTGGTGGCACAGGAAGTGAACAAAGTGAGGAGCCAGGGAATGCAGGGCAGGCGCCTGTCTTGAGGGCAGAGGGTTGGCCCTTTAAGGCACTCCAGTTCTCCAGAAGGGGACACAGCCTGGGAGATGAGAAATGAAGCAAAGGCCTTAATTCAATTCCAATCCCTGCCAGAGCAAGTAGCTCACTTGGAGCTCTCCTTGGTCCTGAAGCAACTGACCTGCCTTGCCACATGGGCTCCCTCATTGGGACCAGAACGTATTAGGGTTGCATTTTGCTCTGTCTATACCCTGAAATACAATGTGAATTTGGGTTGATTTGGTGGAGGTTCACATGTTTTCCTTTGTTGTTGTTTTCAATCAATTTTAAAGATGCACTTCTGGGTGTACTACCTACAATTTAGCACTCTGAAGAGGCTCATATGCCTATAAATTCCATAAACTTTTGCCTGAAGGAGAAACTACTCTAGACATTTTAGATTGCTCGTTATAACAAATGGGGGAAACTCTTTTATCAGAGCAGCTTGAAGATGGGAGTACAGATCCAAACAGAAAGATCACCAAGCAACTTAGAAACAGATCACCCCCCCCTTATTGCACAGATACAATGTGAATCTTTGGGGCCCTGCACACCCCTATTAATTATCACTACTCGTTTTAAGTTGAATTGTTTGAATTATTTGAATTTGATTATTAACAATCTTGCAGACCTTGAGACTCATTTTGTAGCTTTTGAACCGGGGTGGGAAATCTTATGTAACTCAAGTGGTTACTGGAGTACAATTCCCATCCAATCTCTGTGTTGATCATTACATCTGTGGCTGATTGGATTTGGGGTCCAGCCATTTAAAATGTAATTCGAAGGGAAATGAAGCCACCTAAATATCTTCTTTCCCCTCTTTTACGGTGTCAGAATAATATAAAAGCAACTGCATTTTTTAGCTCATCAAACTTTCAGCCTCATTTTGAGCCTTCATCTGCTTCCTCCTGATCCCAAAGATGAAGCATAGAGAGCATATTTTATGCTGCATTATTATTTCTGTATATCAAATGCTTCACTAATATATAGGGCGCTAATGCAGAACTTGTAATCCAAAGGGCTTTTTGATAGGCATTTTCAGTTTCCAAAGTTTCAGAGAATGGTTGTTTAGGAAATATATATCCACAGCACCACTTATATGGATGTAGCTAATGTGATCAGTGTTGAAATTAATATTTTTGGATAGGAAGCATGGGGTCAAATTCTACTGTGTGTATATGTATGTTGGGGGGGGTGGATTCAGAGCTAGGTGACCCTGATGGGGCTCTGATGGAGTGGTTTGTGTCTGGCCACACCCATTAGTGGTATGTGTCCCCCACCCCCCAAAAAGGTTTTCTATGAGGGAGTGGGTCCCTCAGGCAGAAAAAGATTCCCCGCCCCATAGGATTCTTAACATTCCACAGTGGTGAGCCCAGATCCATTCCTTCCAATTGGTCTGGAAAGCTTTAAAGCCACCCAACTTTTTTGGTAAGTAAGCATTAAAAATAACGTGAGACTTGATACTGATTGTTCAGCCCACTATTTTATATCACTAATTGTATAAAAAACCATTGACATGTTTCAAAATGCAGGCAGCTTTCACTTACACATGTTCAATATGTGTGTGACCATGTATGCACGCATTGCGCTGAACTCGGAAGTGACCTGGAAACATCATAAAGATGTCACTGAAACGTCACTAAAAAAGGTGGAATGGGGTGTTTGCAGGCTTTTTCAATGAGCTTCAATTATATGTGATTTCACCGATGCACGCAGTGCCTCAGAACGTAACCCTGTGTAAACGGGGGGCTGCCTGTATGAAATTCAAAAAACACTCCAACCTCTTTGTCAGAAGACACTTCAGTTTTACTTGGTTCTGATTCCAATTGATTTTTTATTATTATTGTGAGCTTAAATTCAATGCAATATCATCAGTAGCACCCTCACTCCAAGGGTGTTTTATTGGAAAAAGATGCATAAATAATGCATCAATGGAATGAGCTACTTAGCAGATCGAAAATGCTGATGGACACTCATGACATAAGGATAAATGACCATTTTTTGAATTGTTTGAATCAAGTGAATTGTGTTTCTTTTATGGTGATGGTGAGAAATGAAGTGTCAATGCTATTATTGACTGGGTACTTTGGACAGTTACTTTCCCAATCAATAAAAAGGCTTATTTTGATGTTAGTTTTAAAAGACCAGTGCAAACAAACATGAGACGCAACACTTGGCATCTGGGCTTCACTTCTGATAATGCTGATGATTCCATTGGATTACGTATCCTTTTGCCAATTGCATCTATTCATCATTAAGCATGGTGGTGTCGTGCCTCCCATGACACCACTCTGGATGGAGCAGCTACGAATGGTTTGGTTGTTTCAGCCAACCCAGCATAAAAAGGCTAAAACAAACAGAAAACAGCCACCAAAGGCGCATAAAGTCTAGCTTAGGGTTGGCTAATGTATGACTTTCCAAATGTTGTTGGACTTCAGCTCCAATCATCCCTTACTATTGGCCATACTGGCTGGGGCTGATGGGAGTTGTAGTTATACAACATGAATTGGGCCACAGATTAGCCTCTCCTCCTATAACCTGTGCTATCCAACAATCTACAACACAGGGATAAGGTGATGTTCCATATCCTAAGAGCCTTGTGACTTTGGGTGAAAACTCCAGCACCTTGGGTTTCTTTTCAACAGGGACCAGTCAGGTGCCTCTGGCAAGACACAAGTGAGACATGAAGGCAATAGGCACTTCCTGCTGTAGCTCCCCAGCAATTGCTATCCAGTGGCATACCAGAAGTGGCATATAGCCATCAGGACTAATAGCCATTCTTAACTCAAACCACCACAAATTTGTTCAATCCACTTTTAAATCAATTACATCTCATGATCACCAGCATATCTTGAGGGAGTGAATTCCATAAATCAATCATGCAGTTATTTTTTTAAAGGCACTTCCTTTTGTCTGTGCTGAATGTACCATCAACCAATTACGATGAATGAAATCCTTTGAAAGCCCATGATGCTTGATGATAGAAAGTCAATGGCCAGACATTCCAGGTAGTGGCAAGTAGAGTTGTCAGAGAATTAAGAGAAAAAACAGAAACGAAATGGGAACTTGACAGTGTTCACTTATTCATCCCATGTTTGGAAAAGAATTCAACCCAGCAAATGCTATTGAGATTCATTGTTGTTTTCTGTCCACGAATGATATGTAGTGATAAGTACCTATTTGAAGGCTCCCCCCACAAGTTGTGTTGTGTTTCCTTCACATTGAAATGAACGATGTAGACTAAAGTAATGACAACATAATTAATTACACAAAATATGCTGTAGCAGACAGTGAAACCAGTAAAATAGGACAGAAGCTGAACTGCAGCAAAATGGAAACTGTGTGGTATGCAATGAATACAGGGCAGAATGGAAATATTATATCCCTAGTGGCTGGTTTAAATAACCATCTATTTCATTTTCCATGATTCTTGCATGCAGCAAGAAACTCAGCCAAGTTAACATTCCACCATAGCAGGAGGAGACTTTATCAGTTCTCCCAGCAAAGGCCTTTCCAAACGACTTCAGGACTGTAGCGAGAATTCTGTCAAAATCACTGAAGCACATCTTGACTTCTGGAGTCAAATAGTCCATCATTCCACAGGGATGCTCATTTGGGGAACTCATTAATGGCTCATCAGTTGCCACTGCTGAAAGACTTGAAAAGTAAACAGATTCCTATTTTTGAATTCTATTTTTGCATTTAATTTTTAATGAGGCAGTTTGCATTAAGCGCGTGCACACGCAAGTGTATATGCACCACCATCCGTCATAAAAATTATTTTAGGAAACTTTTCGTCCCCCTTGGCAGTTGCAAAGCAAAGTTGATTGGCTTTTTAATGAACTCTTGCATCAGTTAGAAAGAACATTATCTATCAAAGTGAGGGGGGGATGAATTTTTTTAAAGTAAAGATGGTGATGATTTTGTTTTTGTTTTGATTAGACCTGAAACAAGTTACGCCCAACAGTAAACCCTCATCAGGTATCTATTGTATCCCAACAGGGCTTCACTAGTCAAATGACCCACTTTACAAAAGGCAGACCCTTATCAGCACTTGTGTCAAGCCTCAATCATTAGTCATGGTTCAACAGACCACATATTTCATTTTCATTTTATGTGTAATGCAGGTTAGCTCGGCACAGAATTTTGATCTCTCTCTTTTTTGGCAGCAGGGCATAGATACCTTCCCACTATGCTATGCTAAAATCCTGATTGGTCGAAGCTGCTCCAAATCTGTCTGGGGAGTGATGGGAATATTGTGGTTGATTTCAGATCAGAGCTGAGCTAGTCCTGCTACTTTATGAAGTGCTGGTTTAAGAGAGGATGGCTTGGAATTTTGCAGATTGAAAAACATGCAGACTGCTACTTACTGACCTGTTTCCTCCAATATTTGATGCTTTTTTCTGCACAGAGCATTGCAAGAAAGTGCAAGCTCCCCTGGTTATCCAGAGCTTATATGATCAGTGAGTTTGCACAAACATAAAAACTTACGGTCTTAGTCGCCCATAGCAAAGCAGTCATGCTCTCTAAAATTCAAATCGAACACTCAGATATGGGAGGAGGATTAGGAAAGGATTATCCTGGGGCTTTTGTTCCAGCCTTTTATTTCTACTTCTTTCTTTCTTTTACTTTTGCAGATTTATGGCTTCTTTTATATATAGCTTTTTACAGCCCTTTAAACCTCCTATTTATTGTTATCATATCTCGCTATAATAATAAAGTCTCACCAGCTCCAGTATTTCATACGAGTTTAGTCAGAATGTTTCATAGTTCATTGTACCAACTGAGAAAGCAGCAGTCCCCCAATGAAGGATATTTTTCTTACATGCACACTGATGCAGTTGGGGCATTTGTTCAAAACCCAGTTATTTTGTGATGCCTTTGTTGGTCACTAATAGCCCATTAAGGGCATTAAAATCAACACAGAGAACCTGGCTAGCCTTAGCATTTCCTATCTGGTTGTGATGATGCAGAGTCAGATTTTTTTCACTGCTGACAACAGTGTTGTATTTCAGCAAGGAGATCATTCTGTAAGAGGCCCTATCTTTATTGGCATCCTGCCAGCTTTTGAAAATGCCCCTCTTTACACAGGTCTCTTCATGTGGGTCTGGTGTTTTAATTTGTGTGTGGATTTATTGCACATTTTAATCAGGGACATTTCTGCTTTAATGTTTTAACAGAATTGTTTTTATTAGGGGAAAGACTAGATATTAATATTGTTATTGTTTAGTCGTTTAGTCGTGTCCGACTCTTCGTGACCCCATGGACCAGACCCCATGGACCAGATACTACTAATATTAATATTAGTAGTATTAATAAAAGCATATTTTAATTATGACATGTTTTAATGTTTATATTAACAATTGTATACTTCTTACATTTGTAGACCACTTGGAAGTCATCTTGGCATCAAGGAGGTCAGACATGCTCCTCACTGTTTCTTAGCATGCCTAGACTAATGTGGTCCAACTACCAAGTGGGCTGCAAGAGAACTTTGACATGGAACTCATGGGCCGTACACTGCCTTGTCACATGGAGGTGGGGCCTTTGCACCTTCGCACTCCCTTCCCAAAGCTGATTAAGTCAGCCTTCCCAGCCTTCACGCTCCCTTCCCAAAGCTGGCTAAGTGAAGCACTGGGCTTTGGGAAGGAGACATGAGGCACTGGCTGGATCCCCAAGCTGGGGAAGTGCTAACTTGGCTTTGGGAATGTTAAGTATAATTGATATACAGTGGTACCTTGGTTCTCAAACTAAATCCATTCCGGGAGTCCGTTCGACTCCGAAACTGTTCAAAAACCAAGGTGTGGCTTCCATTTGGCTGCCTCGGGCTGGCATTTTTCTTATGAAATTATTTGGATGCATCTTTGATGTTTCTGTTTTGTTTTGAAGAAAGTTCTCCAAGTCAAGTCTTAATTAAACTTAAGGGCCCCGACAATGTGCCCCCCCCCTGAAAGAAGTGAGTTTCCATGCATCCCAGGAGTGCCAGCTTGGCTCCAAGACTGTGGGTGCCTAGGGCCATGGGTAGCATGCAGTGTGCATAGCCCTGGCACCAAAATTTGCAGGTGCCCATCCCCTTCATGGGGAATTTTGTGGGTGCTTGGGCACCCCAGAGAGTCGACACCCATGGTGCATCCAGTCACTTCAAACTATGCAATATTAATTTTTGCAATGGGGAAGGAGGCAGGAGGACTCTACGACCCTGTCAGAGCTCTCACACCTCCTTCCGCTTACCTGGCTTTGGGAAGTTAGAGCAAGTGCTGGGGGTGGTGTCAAATGTTGCCAAAGGTGATGTTGTGGGATTGCTACATGTCTCAGAAGTGGAGGGGGAGCTGGCCAAGTCAGTCTCGACCCATCCTCCTGAAAGCAAGCTTCACTTGGTAGCTGAGGAGCCAGCTGGCCAATTGGTACAACTGACTCGATCAGAGGTGGAGGGAGAACCAGAGGACTGGACTTGAGTCCAATCTTCAAGGATCTACCACCTTCAGCACAGGCATGAACAGATGTAGATCTCAGCCCCCGCAAGTGCTCAGAGGTGGGCAAAGTTTTCACACTTGGAACAAGAACCATAAAAATGACTAGGCCCATATCACATTTTAGAAGTTCAGTGGCGGAGGAAGTGTCAGGAGTTGGGACAATATCTTTGCTTTTGTCTGGACATGACTAAGAGCTGGGAAAATGGGGTTCAAAACTCCACTCTGCCATGAAGCTCACTGGGTGGCTTTGGGCCAGTCACTCAATCTAACTTACCTCACAGGTTTGTTGTGGGGATTAAATAAGGAGAGGGGGTAAAACCATGTACAGCACCTTGAGTGCCTTGGAGAATAAAGGTGGGATATAAATATATCAAATAATCAATCAATCAATCAATCATAGGCTTTGCTGATGTACCTTTTGAGCTGTGCAACCTACAGTCTGAAGTGGTGCTAAGACTATGTGTCGATTTCTTTTATTCATCTTTCAGGGGTTTTCATAGCCAGGAGTCCATGTGTTTTATACAAGGGTGGGAGCAGGGACATCAGGGGCTAAATGAGGAGACTTAAGAGAGTGCAACCAGGTTTGCGGGCCAGTGGTTCCCTACCCCTGGTTTGTCTGAAAGTGGCTTTTATTGGTATGAACCCATTGTCTAGAAGACCATTGTATTATGTGTGTTTTAAAAAGAATGGAGCCTTAATTAAGGTAAAATGTTGATCTTTCCCAAGTGTGAAAGTAAAAAGAAGAAGAAGGGGGGGAGCCATAGTAAAGAGCAGGATTTTTTGCCATAACATTAGAGAGGCTAATAATCTTCAGATTTATTGTGGATTTTGAGCCTTTATCTCTGGAGAAATGAGCATAGAAGAATTAGGAGCGAGAAAGTGCTGTCCGTTGTAGTGAGCAATTATTCCGAGTCCTCATGTTAGGGCATTATAGGGCTTCGGATGTTCTCATTAATTCAGAACCAGTTTAAATAAAAAGGTTTATTTAAAAGAGGAAGGGGGAGGCAGAAAACAATTGTAAACACATTGCCTATATTTACTCCATGTGGTAGGAAGTTCCGAGAGAAGTCTCTTAAAGGATTGCTAGGGATAGGAAGGAGTTTGATGTGGTTCAGATTTAAATGAGAACCGACCCACTTCCTGAAACAACCTGTGATCCAAAGTTCAGCTCTCCATCAAAATGTTCACTTCTCCAAATGTAGGACATTGAATTAGAGTAGATACTAGGACAATGTTGTAAGTCTGTGAATAAATGTGTGTGTGTTTGTTGATGTGTAAGAAGGGAAGTATGTGTATGTGTGTGTTTATTAATGCATATGGAGTGGTAGGGATGAAAAGAGGCATCATTTTCCGTTCTACTCTGCATTTGTCACATGCAGCACTGTTTCCACTCCACCGCAGTTCATTTTCTGCCTTTTTTTAAAATTTACATTAAATGCAAAATGCAAGCAATTATATATATTTTTGGGGGACAGAAAGCCACAGCAACAGTGAATACTAATCACATTCCCTGGATTTCTGTTCCATACATGGGAGTAGTAAGTAGTAAGGGAAGTTTCCACTCCCATTTCCAGTTCTGTCTCAATTCCCTGACATAACTAATGAATGAGTGTGTAGGACATTAGCGTATAGGAGAGCACCTTGCTCACATTTGCATTAACATCACTCACCCCCAACCCTGACCTGCAGACCTCATGAAGGTTTGCCGAGCTCATGCTGAAAATGCCCCCACTCCTTGATCTAGAGATTACAATAGATATACGCTGCCTTTTGCCACAAACTGTTTGGGTCCAATGTTGCGTGTTAACAGGTAGACAGCATCCCTGCAGGGATGATGATGAAAATCCCATAGGTTGCAACATTAAAGCACAATATTAAAAACAGTTTGAAACAACTTACAATCACAAAAATGAAGTGGGTCCTAAAAATATTAATTCCAGGTATCAAAATAGCTGCGTGTTCACCATTCATCAAACGCTGTATATCAAAGATGCCAGACACACCTCTCTAGGGACTGCCACATAGCAAGCCATCTACCAGGCCACACCACCTCCAAGCTTCTAAGGCTGGTGGAACGCCCAAGGGAATGAGGTGGTTTTTCAGATATTTGGGGCCTTAGTTGTTTAGGGCTTTGAACACCTTGAACTGGGCCTGGTGACAAACCAGCAACCAAGGCAGGTGTTTTAAATGTGAGAACTCCAGTCAATGATCTGGTCACAGCATTATGGACTATTTCAAGTTTCCAAGTCATTTTCAAGGGCAGCCCCATGTAGAGCACAATGAAATAATCCAACCTGGAAGAGCATGGAGTAGAGGGCCAAGTTATTTCTGTCCAAAAGGGTCTGTAGATGGTGAAGCAGCTAAGTGCAGACAGTGCTGTTGTACTTGGTTCCTGCTTGTGGTCTTCCCATAGGCACCTGTGAGGCCAGGATTCTGGACTGGAAGGGCCTTTGGCCTCATGCAGCAAGCCTCTTAGGTTCTTATGATATGATTCCAGCGCTTTAATATACCAGAACTAGGCTCTAGCAAGATCTGAAGGATCACAGTTTCCCCAGCCCTGGAATTCATAACTAGATGTACTTACAGATAAAATACAGAACTCCACCTTTTGCTTCATCAAAGACTTACGGTTTCTTGCATGCTTAATATTCAGTATTACAACCCTTCCCATTACTGATTGTAAATAATAGCATTAAAAACCAGGCAGCATATTTCTAACATCGTATCAACATAAAGTGCCTTTTAATATTCACTAAAACCAATTTAATGTGAATGAGTTTACTGATTTAATGTTTTTTTAGCTAGCAAATGTTTATTTAGTACGATTCTCTGATGTGAATTAAATAGTGTTTTAGAGCAGCAAAAGTGAGCATTTATTTATATTACAAATGATTTGAAAATGAGAAGGGATATGATGTATAAAGGGGTGGAAATTTTTATGATACGGAGTTGACCTAATTTGGGCTCTTAAACTTGCTTTTTGCTACCAAGTCACTTCACATAGGGATGTGGTCTTG
Organism: Podarcis vaucheri; assembly: GCF_965113315.1. Lineage (NCBI taxonomy): Eukaryota > Metazoa > Chordata > Lepidosauria > Squamata > Lacertidae > Podarcis > Podarcis vaucheri. Next base: position 58,177,390 of record NC_138765.1, read on the forward strand.
TGACACCATGCCATTTGGGTGAATATTAATCAGGTTTGCAGCAGCAAATCGAAAATGGTCATTCCTTTCTTGGATGCAGACAGTGCAGTGGTCCAGGGGTTCAAATGTCACTGACAACTGCATATATCCATAAGGGTCATGTATTCTTGCCATGACCACTGCTTCAAAATTCTGCCTTACTGGTGAGACAAGGATTAAGGTTTCAGAGGAAGTTCTCTGGGATAAGGTGTTGCTTCAGCACTTTGGTGTAGGTGAGCCAGTGTGGTGTAGTGGTTAGAGTGTCAGACAATGACCTGTGAGGCCAAGGTTCAAATTACTACCCAGCCATGAAGCATGGGCCAGTCACTGCCTCTCACCTCACAGGGTTGTTTGGGGGGTGCAATGAGGAGGGGGAGAACCATGTACACCACTTGAAGCTCCTTGAAGAAAAAGGTGGGGTAGAAATGGAATAAATAATGAATTGAACTGCTTGGCTCTGCTGCCAACTTTTCATTGGCACGTCAGTGTCCTTGCCCTCATAGCCAGATGAAGAATGTGAACTCGGGTTTCTGCTTCTGTCAAATTCTTTGAAGCTTAAATCTGAGCAATACATAGGTAAGGCAAGAGCTAAAGGCACAGCAGGTGAATTGCATATCTAAGCTCCAGTAGAAATGCTGACTCAACAAGCTTCATGCCCCCAATTTTTCCTTTTGAAGAGCAGGGTGGGCACAAGCCTTAGTGTGGCAAATGACAGGCATCTCTGGTCTAGGAAAGCACTTCTGGACATGCACTCTGCAAATGGGTTGGCCCTGTGAAATTTGTTTGCACCAGCACTGGCAACTCCATGTCCTTGATGATGGAGGTGCTGGCACAGTATCTGACTTACTCTCAGGTGCCTCCCCAGGAGTGATAGGAGGGACAGGCAGTGGTCTTTCGGAGGTGTCCGACTAAAGGTGTCTCATATCACAGGGGTGGGACACCTCTATGACAACCCACTTGAACCTTCCTCAGGACCGAGCTCCTGACACTTTGGACCACTGGCCTGCTTCTCCAGCTCAGACATAATTAAGACTCCCTCATCCCTCTCAGACCCTACCCATGGTTCTCTCTCCAACTCCCTCATATCTTCCTCCTCCTCCTCAGAATCCACCCATCCCTTCCATGATGTCTCTACTGGGCTCATGACACTCAGGAAGGCTCTGATCTACAGACCACGGGAGTCATCTGGCTTCCTCCTCATGAGAAGGGATGGAAGGTTAAATACGGGCACCATCTCTCTGATATTGGTCTTCTACTCCGGCACTACCACTGTCTCTGCTTCTGAGATAGGACCCATTTGGAGATCCTGGAGGGTTTGGAACTGGTAGTGGCACTAGTAAGGGCAGATGGATTGCCCCCCACCCCACCTCAAGCAGGGTATCTTCCCAAGTGGTGTTATTAGGGTGGTGGTGGTCTGTATCTGCTGACTCCCTTTAAACTCTATGTGTACTAGAACAGGTGATAGGGTTATTTTCCTCCTCAAAGATCTCATCTGGTTATAGGCTGTTCCTGACAGAAAGCTGGTGGAACATGGCCAGGATAGTGGCAAGATCGCACTTCTGCTCTCCATGCATCGATCTATTCTGTAACTCACAACCTATGTATGCATATGCACCCTGAATATCGGCAGGCTATTAATGTAAAGCTTGCACACGTTATATAGATGAGCTGGTCAACATGTGAATATCAGGGTCAGAACCAACATCAACACCTCTTCCACACATTTAGGGTGCATTCAGATGAGGGTAATATTGTGTTAGTTTTCCTGATTCTAATGCTAGTAATTATAATCCTTCTGCTAGTTTTCTAACATTCTTTTCACACTGCAGTAGTTGTTGTGTTGTGGAACTGTGAGGTTTTTTAATCGATGTACCACCATGTCATGCTAAATTTCATTCACCCCAGTGGGCATGGTACGATACAACCATGAACATCCTTGGACAACATTGCTGCTGTACCTGCATCCTTCTGTTTCTCCATAAAAATGGCAGAAAAGAACTGCTTCAGATTTCATCACTTTACTCCCCCCATTTTCTGGGTCCACGGGGTTACAAGCAGAAGATTTCTGGAATCGATTCCACATGGAAATGAGTGTTAAACTTCCCTCATGTGCTGCTAGGTTTCCAGAACTGCTTTTTGCACACGTGAAAGCCCAAATATAATGAATAAATTACCAGTTAGGGAAACAGAATAAACTGCCCTGTCAGTGCTGTCTTGGTTCCAGATTCCATCTCTAGACACGTCCTATTTTGCCTGCTGCTTGTTTTATAATTCAATCTTCCATTGGCCACTGTCTGTGTGCCTCTTGGTGTTACAATGCAATCACCTTAAGAGCAATGCAGAATAAATTTCAAGCACCACACCTGTTTATCCATCTTTCCCATTCTGGAAGAGCAGCAGCCACAAAGCCTATTGATTAAAACGCTTGGATCGGTTTCTGTGCTGCCATTTTAAGCTGAAGTGCAGGGACAATTTCTGAATAAATATCGTACGATAACCTATCAGGCATGCCATCCCTTCCTGTTTTTTTAGATATTCACATTGGTTTCTCCTTGTTCCTTACTTTGTAACCAGAAAAATGTGCACCCCCCAAAAAAAAACACCTCATTGGATTCCTCTCTTTATTGCAAGAAAAAAGTAGGTGTTTTAATTAATAATTAAAGTATTAAGGGCTTACAAGATTTAAAAGTTCAAGGTGTTAAATTGGTCCAGTCGACCAGCTGTCTGTCCTTGACAGTAGTGTCATTATCTTGTCACCATCCAGACCTGTGACCTCTAGATAAGTTACTTATACATGGGGGTGGGGAAAAATCTTCCTCCCATGACCTTTAGTACATGAGCCATGGATTTGTTTCCTAGGGAACTGGTAACTGAGAAAAATCTATAATTAGATCTGTGGGTTATAAGCTACATATGGGAACCGGGTGCTAAGTGTTTCCCTGCAAAAGTAAAGCATCTAGATGTAATAAGCTAGATCCAAGATGATTTCAATTATGAGGGATTCATTTGAGAAATTATATCAAGTACTCTGGATTTTCTTCTCACCTTTCTCCCTACCCCAACCCCACCTCTCTCTGCCGCATGAAGTTTTGTGTGGGATGATGTTATTAGGAGTCGTATCTTGTCGGAAACAGTTGGAGTCAGGACCTGATTGCCCGTAGTGAAGTCATTGGGAGAGGATGAATTCTGTCATTTACACACACACACACACACACACACACACACACACACACACAGACAGCTGTGATCCTTCAGGTTTCTAATTTTGTGGTCCTTATTCGACAAACCTGTCTGACTTGGAGATGCAAGATTAGGAATGTGAAGGCAAAATAAGGCACTGTTATGCATGTTAATACCTCCAAAGTATTTCTGTCCTCCATCTGTCCTACATCAAGGACTTATCCTCATCTCAGTGTATCACCTCATGACAATTTTGTTAAAGTAGATTTACGATGTGGCATAGAGATAACAACATGCCCGATCCTACCTGAGATTTGAACCTGGGTCTTAACATTATGTCAGAAGCAGCTTTCCAAGGCTTATATTTTCAAAATGCTATGGTCTGTGGTAGAGATTTTCTGATTTTTTCTTCCCTTTGGGTTTTGAGCTATATGATTAGATAAATGCATTGTTATCCTCGCTAGTTTATAAATGCTAAAGAAATGCAGGTTTAACTCCCCACCAAAATACCCATGCAAGCTGTGCAGTGGGGTGGTTAGCGCATTGGACTAGGACCTGGGAGACCAGGGTTCAAATCACCACTTGGACATAAAGCTCATTGTGTACCCGTGGCCCAGTCACTGTTGTGAGAATAAAGTGGGGGGGGGCACATGTAAGCTGTTATGAACTCCTTGGAGGAAAGGTTAAATATAAATCAAATAGTGAAGGTCTTGTGAGATTAGCATCCCACAAATTTTGCATTGCAAAAGGCGTTGACCTTTATGTTGGTTTTCATGTAATTTATTTGAACCACAAACTTTGCAAACCCTAATAGTGCAGCATCAACAACAAAAAAGTGTTTGGCATGTGTGTAGATTAGTACTACTCCATGGCCTTGGATATCTGTGCAGATTATTGAGCATTGCTGCAGATGAGGCAATGAAAATTCGCATGTGGATATGGCTACTGTTTTGATTTTAATTGGATTGTAAAGGTAAAGGACCCCTGACAGTTAAGTCCAGTCGCAGACGACTCTGGGGTTGCAGCACTCATCTTCCTTTACTGGCTGAGGGAGCCAGTGTACAGCTTCTGGATCATGTGGCCAGCATGACTAAGCCGCTTCTGGCAAACCAGTGCAGCGCACGGAAACGCTGTTTACCTTTCGGCCAGAGCGGTACCTATTTATCTACTTGCACTTTAATGTGCTTTCGAACTGCTAGGTTGGCAGGGGCTGGGACCGAGCAACGGGAGCTCACCCTGTCACGGGGATTCGAACCGCTGACCTTCTGATTGGCAAGCCCAAGAGGCTCAGTGATTTAGACCGCAGCGCCACCTGCGTTGGATTGTATTCAGATTCAAATCCAAATGAACATTACTTAGCACAGATACACATGCAGATTTGGAATAGGAAGGCCAGATTGTCAATCTATACTCAGGCATGAAACTCACTGGATGAATTTTGACCAATCCCTCTCTTGGGGCTCATCCACATTCTCCTTGGACTGAACAGTTTTCCCTTTGCCCCTCTCCTTCCCCAGGGAAAGCCTACTCCTTATCTCTAAAATGGAGCAAACTTCAATCTGGTGAACACCTGAATTGCTCATTTGCTTTGGTTGAACACTAAAGGATGATTTTCCTGGGGGGAATGCAGTGGGACAAGAGGAAGTATTCATAGAATCATAGAATCTTAGAGTTGGAAGGGACCCACGGGTCATCTAGTCCAACCCCCTGAAATTCATAAGCTCTCACTCAATCTAACCTGCCTTGCAGGGGTGCTACGAGGATAACTTTGGGAAAGTTGGAAGGGAGAACCATATATTCTGTTTTGAACTTATTGGAGAAAATTCTGCTGCATTTGCAACAAGAATAACATTGTGATGCATGAAGGCTTAGCTGCAGCTGTGCTGTAAACTTCAAAATACCTCTGGGGAAGCTGGAGAATTTTGTTCAATCTGCATTTAAAAATGAGCTGACCTAATTTGCACTTACTTCCTGAACTAATATGGAGACTGGAATGCAGTTTTCCTATGGATTGTGCTGTTCACTGAGTTTTGCACTGCAGGAAACTCCCCATTTACGTGCATCCAAGGCATGCACATCACACCACCTGTCCATCCCCCAAACGTAAGAATGGGATATAAATGCAGCAAATAAGTGATGCATGTCTTCATTCAGCCACCATTTCTGCACCCTAAAATGCAAAGCTTTAGCCCAACAACCCAGTGTCTCCTCAGAGTCATACAGTTGTACTTCGGGTTCAGAACTTAATTCATTCTGGAGGTCCGTTCTTAACCTGAAACTGTTCTTAACCTGAAGCACCACTTTAGCTAATGGGGCCTCCCGCTGCCACTGCACGATTTCTGTTCTCATCCTGAAGCAAAGTTCTTAACCCGAGGTACTATTTCTGGGTTAGCGGAGTCTGTAACCTGAAGCGTCTGTAGCCTGAAGCATCTGTAACCTGAGGTACCACTGTACTCATAAATAACTTATCATTCAGATAACTTCCCAGAGTCTTTTCTGTTCACCCCTGTTGGTATAAGTAGAACTGAAAAATGACAGGTCTATCTAGGTATTTGATGCCAGCCCCTAGAAATGTAAAATCCTAGGTGCCCTCTGATGCTTTTGTCTGATAACTGTTTAAGTGCTTCCTATATTTCTTGCAAGCGAGGAGGATGGGAAGAAAGCCAGAACAAGTTGACTCTGCCTGCCATTAGCTGTTCTGTCCCACCAGCTTCGGTGGTTACCAGCCGCCACGGTTATGGGGTGCTGTGAAAAAGCAGCATCTTCTCAATTATTTTGTTTATTACCGTTGTGGGAACGCCATTTTGATTTTCTGCCTGAGGCATCAATGTGTCTTGGCCTGTCTCTGTTGGATATATAGCCCTAAAGCCTGCAGGAAACCACAGCAACGCTTTGAGGAGCTGCATTGCCCAGCAGATATTCATTTTATTATTATTATTCTGCACTTAAAATAGTAAAATTAGAGCAGCATTTCTAGTCACATGCATCTCCCAATTAAAATTGACCCTTGGGGATTTGACATCGAATAGAGGATGGGGGGAAAAAACTAATTAAACCTGTAAAAGGAAATATAGCAAAAAGTTAAGAGCCAGACTTAGTTTACTTTGCTGAATTAAATTGTGCCTGTTTATTTGCTAGTGTGCAACTTTTCTGCCTGTCAGAAAAAAGGAAACATTTATTACAGTAAAGAAACACACAACCAAAACCAAAAAGTGCACTGCAATACAAACATACACACACATTCATAATTTATACTGCTGAATTCCTGAAAAAAAATATGTTAAAGAGAAAGGAGGTGTACATGATTATTATTGTTCTATATCTATCTATCTCTTTTTGAATGTTCCCAGAAGGAGACACGTGTTTTGGTTACATCAACGCCAGAGTACCGTAATGTCACTTAAAGATGTTTTGCACATATAGGGCAGAATGTGGCAGCTGAAATGCATGTTGGCATTGGGACTGCATTACACTTCTTCTGTGGTGATACCACTGGCTGCCAATTTCCCCCCAGACCCCATTTAAGGTGCTGGAACTGACCTTTATGTCCCTAAACTGTTGGGGACCAGGCTATCTGAAGGATACCTATGTAATACCCACATGAAAGATACCTTTGAGTTCAGCTTCTTTGGTCCTGATCTTTGACTCGCCACAGAAGCTGTCTGGTTGGAGCACACCATAGGCAGGACCCTTTTTGTGTTGGCCCCACACTGGGAAGTGCCTTCCCAGGGAAATAGACATTGCTCCTTTGCTGTTGATTCTTATAAGGTGCTTAAAGGCTTCCCCCCTCTCTTTTGATCTGCATTTGGATAATTTTATTGAGCTCTGTTTATGCTGATATTTTTAACACCTTTTTAGCACTGATGTTTTGTGCTATTTGATTTATTTATTTTTAATCATCTGGGATTGTTGATACATTTAATAATTTCAATGATAATTTTATTATTTATACCCCACCCATCTGGCTGGGTCTCCCCAGCCACCCTTTGTTTTACACACACACACACACACACACACACACACACACACCAATATTTATCATTATATTTATACTACTTTTTGTTATGGTTTGCTGTTGCAAATGTAAGCTGCCTTGTGAGGGTACAGATACACTGGGAACAGGGATAGAAATCTCCAGAACAAATAAATATATAGTATATATTCCAACCCTGTGAAGTAGGCGAATGTTGTTTTTAATGTATCCTGTGTAGACTTTAGGTCATACCTCTAGCATGCATCTAAAACACTTACAGCATTGTATCACTTTAAGAGCCATGGCTTCTCTGAAAGAAGTCTGGGAACTGTAGTGTGTTAAGGGTGCTGAGAATTTTAAAAAGACCCTTAACTAACCATAGTTCCCAGGATTCTTTGAGGGAGTTGTGAGTCTTACAATTGAACGAGATGATGTGGGTGCCTGGAATGTGTAGAGCAGGGGTAATCAATGTGGTACCTGAACTACAATTCCCATCATGCCTGACAATACTGCCTAAGGTTGATGGGACTTATAGTGGGCACATGTGGAGAACACCATCTTGGATACCCTTGGTATAGAGTTTCTATTAAAATCCAAGTACTTTTGTGTTGGGAAATGGAAAATCATTTTGAGTGCAACCAGATACCTGCCTCTGAGACTCAAGGATGTGCAGGAATACTTGGAGTTTGCTGGGGGAGGGGGGAGACAGTTATTAAGTAACATCACCTCTGTGGTTGCTAAGCTGGAATAATATTGTCAAAAGCAAAATTGTTGTGGTTATAAAACTACACACACACGCAAATCCTCTCCTGGGGATATTGTGGGCTGATGTTCCCTCCGCCTGGCTCCACTTATCTATTTCTTTCTCACTCCTTGGAAAACGCTCTGTGATTTACTTCTGTGATAAGATCAGAACAGTTGAGGGATCATACTGTTGAAATGAGCTTAGCTGGAAGGGACATGGTAACACCAGTTGAAAAATGGTGTTGGTAAATTTCTTCTGGCCAGAATTCAGTGAGTGTAAGGGACTTCTAAGTATAGTTGCCCATTTGTTTTATACTGCTTGTAGGAGTTTATCAGCCTTCCAATGCCATTTGCCTTAGCTTTGATTTCCCTTATGGAGAAACCTCAAGGGATGCAGTCTTTTTCTGCTTCAGAAGTGCTCCTTTTCCTGTTCAGAAGATTTGAGTTAGGCCTGAATCTCACAAGAACATTTATTCACAGGGGGTATTGGAGAGGGCAAAATGGGCAAGGAGCCAAAACCAACCCCGGCCCAGATTTTTTATAGTGTATTTTGTGGAAGCAGTGTAACTTCTCTTGGCTGGGGGAACACCATATAATCCCCCCGTAAGTCTCATTGGAGCAATTCCACATCATGGCACAAAACAGCCACCCGCAAACCGGTGCCCTCCAGATATTTTGGCTTACAATTCCCATCTTCCCCAGAGAAGATGGCCAGTGGTCCAGGATGAAGGGAATTATTGTCCAAAACATCTGGAAGGCAGAAAAGCAGGGTGTGCAGGAACAGAATCATTGCAATGGGAATTATGGGAAGAAATGGGGTTTGTTTTCTCCACCTGGCTTGGGGCGGGGCCTGACAGGCTCCATAAAGCAGTGCTGCTGCTGCTGCTGGGCAGGGAGGGCTCTGTTTTTGTTTTGTTTTTAAAATTGCTTTTATTTTTTTATCTATGTCATTTTAAATTGTGATTGATGTTAATGCTATATTCATAGTTTTTAGCTTTTATGAATTATGTGGAAACTGTTTTCCATTTGGTTGTGTCCACCTAAACATTAGGAAGAACTTCCTGACAGTAAGAGCTGTTCGACAGTGGAATTTGCTGCCAAGGAGTGTGGTGGAGTCTCCTTCTTTGGAGGTCTTTAAGCAGAGACTTGACAACCATATGTCAGGAGTGCTCTGATGGTGTTTCCTGCTTGGCAGGGGGTTGGACTCGATGGCCCTTGTGGTCTCTTCCAACTCTATGATTCTGTGATTCTGTGAATTGCAGAACGTCATATTTTTGCTAAAAAATTTTTTTTTGTACTTTCTGATGTGTTTTATTTATTGTTTATGACTTTTTTCAAAAAAATAAATATTAGTTTTCCAAAAAATTTAAACAGACTGTTTAAATTACTTGATCCAATCTTAGTAACATTGTTAAGTGACTTCCTCAAATCCCCCTGGCTGAATTTCAGTGTATATCATTGTAACAGTTTTCCAAAACCTATTTTCTCATAAAATTAACTTAATCACTTAACCTCTTACTTTATTTTCATTTTAACTTTAAACATATTATTCTCTAAAATTACATAATTAAATCCTAAGCCTATCTGGAATTTGCAAGTTTTCCCAATTAAGCTGTCTTAGCATATTTAACTAAATATTCTTTGAATTTCATCCATTCCTCCTGGTACTCCTCCTCCTTTTGGTAGCGGACTCTTCCAGTCAGGTCAGCTAGCTCCAACAAGTCCATCATCTTATTGTTTATGACTTTTGTTAAATTGGTGATGATGTAAATCGTGTCATGCTGTAAGCCGCATTGAGCATTGTTTTTAACTATGGAAAGGCGGCATACAAATAAAATGTTGATGGTACACTGGGATAATGATGAAGAAGAAATAGGGATGGACTGTGGCCAACTAAGCCCTACTCAGAGTAGACCCATTGCAGCTAATGGCCTTTAGCTTCAATGTGTCTACTCCGTGTAGGTCCAGCATTGTATACCACTTGATGAAATGTTCTAAAGATGCCAGAATGGTGTTGCTCTCTTATTTATGTTGTTTATATCTTGTCTTTTCTAAAAGGAGCTCAAGGTGATATACATGCCTCTCCCTATCTCCATACTATCCTTGGGTGGTAGGCTAGTCTGAGAGCTGGTGCCCAAGGTCACCCAGTGAGCATCATGGGCAAGTAGGAATGTGAACCCTAGTCTCTCAGGACTTCGTTTGACACCTTAACCAGTATGCCACACTAATTACTGTTACCTGGACCCTCATAAACATGGCATTTTGATTTCTGCCAATCCCCCCACAATGCTACATTCTTTGGTGTTATCAAAACAGGGGTGCCAACACACTGTGAGAGCAGATAAGCCCCGTCCCACATAATTGATCACATGATGTAGAGCGTGCGCGCGCAGACACACACACACACACACACTATTTGAATGGCAATGCCCATCAACTATGTGGTGGGGTAGGGTGGCCCCCTCAAATTTTTTCTTGGGGGTGGGTGAAGGGACCTCAACCAAAGGAGCACACATTTTGAATTGTGTCAACAATTCTATAGGCACCATGGTTTTCCCCAAAGCATTCTGGGAGTTGTGGTTTATTAAGGGTGCTGAGAGTTGTTAGAAGGCCCCTATTCCCTTTCCAGCATTACAATTCCCAAGCAGTTTGATAATCGCTCCCTATTCACAGGGGATTCTGAGAATTGTAGCTTTCTGAGAGGAGTGGGGGCCTCTAATAACTCTCAGCACCTTTAACAAATTGCAACTCCCAGAATTCTTTGGGATAAGTCCTGACTGTTTAATGTGGAATCATAGCACATTATATATGAATGTCACCTCAATTAGAAGAGGTCCATATTTCTGTCATTTTTGGGAGTACGTAGCTCCCTCTTGTGGCTAATTAAACTTTAAACAAAGTATCAACTTAGAAAGACCTTCTTCTTGATAATTGTCAATGTCGTCATTCCAGACTTTAAAAGAGCAGGTGCAAGGATAGAAACTCGGGCATGGGCAGACATAACTGGATCTTGACTCTTGTGCTTAGTTTTCATTGCAGGTGTTTTGTTCTGAACCATATCTAGGAGCTTTTTTTATGTTAACTTTACTTGCAAAATTTGGAGGGAGAATGACTAGAGGCAACAGCAAGCTTTTCAGGGGGATCTGAATGACTGTCCTTCAGAGCAACAGAATGACTTCCTGGAAAACAAACTCCCTTGTCTTCTGAAGCACTCACTTTGACCGCATTCACATCATACATTTAAAGCACTATGATACCACTTTAATAATAATAATGGCTTCCTCCAAATAATTCTGTGAACTGTAGTATATAAAGGGTGCTGAGCGTTTTGATTGACCTCTATTCCCCTCACAGAGCTACATCTCTCAGAATGGTTTATCAATCATTCTTTCTTCATAAGAATCATACTTCTGTGAGGGGGAATAGTGTTCTCTTAACAATTCTCAGCACCCTTAAAAAAAACTTCAGCTCCCATTAGTCTTTGGGGAAACCATACCTGTTTAAAGCAGTATCATATTTCTTTAAATGTATAGTGTAGATGAGGCCTTGAAATGTTGAGAGGGTGCTGTGGACAGCAGTCAGAACCTGGACTTCCTGAAAACAAACTCCTTTGTCCTCTGAAGTGATCACAGATCTCTCATGTGGAAGAGCTTTCTTGTTCACTTCTGTCACCATGTGCCTCTTTTGTTTTAGTGAATTGAACAACTCTCCAGGTTACAGTGAGAACCAGTGGCATTGCTTGGCCCAAAATGCAGCAACTGTACACTTTGCACTATTTCCTTCCCCTCTCAGGTGGCAGAGGGAGCCCTCTTGGTGGTGCCGCAACCACCCTCAGATATTAAGGGGATGGTGGTTCAGCGGAGGGCATTATCTCTAGCAGCTGTAGAATTCCCTCTCCCCAGAGGCGCATTTGGGACCTTTATGATGTAGCCTCATTGCCTTTTTACCCTCACATGGGTGGGTAAGAAATATTATGAATAATAATAGCCAGCACCACCATTGTATATATAGAGGAAACAATATTTCTTACATCATGAATGTTGCCTCATATTATGGATAGATGAACTGTATTGTTTTATTGCTACTGTTATTGCAGGTTTGTCATGGCCATTGGCTAGAACAATAAACTTATATTGAATTGAACATCTTTAAAGAGACATGGCAAGAGTCATTATTATTGTTTAACTGGCAGCTAACATTGATGGCAAATCTCTCTCTCTCACACACACACACATACACACACCCCAAACAGGGAAGGGGGCATATCAAATTAGTGTCTGCTAGGTTCTGTTGGAGGAACACGGGTGGTGCTGTGGGTTTAACCACAGAGCCTAGGGCTTGCCGATCAGAAGGTCGGTGGTTCGAATCCCCGTAATGGGGTGAGCTCCCAATGCTCGGTCCCTGCTACTGCCAACCTAGCAGTTCTAAAGCACGTCAAAGTGCAAGTAGATAAATAGGTACCGCTCTGGCGGGAAGGTAAACGGTGTTTCCGTGCGCTGCTCTGGTTCACCAGAAGCGGCTTAGTCATGCTGGCCACATGACCTGGAAGCTATATGCCGGCTCCCTCGCCAATAAAGTGAGATGAGCGCGGCAACCCCAGGGTCGGTCACAACTGGACCTAATGGTCAGGGGTCCCTTTACCTTTACCTAGGTTCTGTTGGCATCAGGTTAAACCTAGGATTCTGGGGGATGGCAGGGAGAGCAATGTCCTGATCTCCATTGCTGAAAACATAAACCCCAGCTGTTACGTAGACCTGCCTCTTGCCTTACGTGAGGCCCCATCTGCACTATACATTTAAAGCAGTATCATATCACTTTAAAAAGTCATGGATTCTCCAAAGAATCCTGGGAACTGCGGTTTGTTAAGAGTGCTGAGAGTTGTGAGTTCCCCTCACAGAACTACAGTTCCAATACTACCCTAGGAAGAGGGATTGATTGTTAAACTACTTTGGGAATTGTAGCTATGTGAGGTGTAGGAATCATAATATAGGTGTGCTACAAGATGACAAATTGTTCCTAATTCTTTTTTGCTGCTTCCTTGGCTTGTGTCCTCACTACTGTGTTTGCCTCATACAGGTGGTAGACAATGACAGACCAGAGGGCTCCAAATTTCGGATTTTTGGGAAAGGTGTGGACCAGGAGCCAAAGGGATTTTTCAAAATTGTCGAGAGCACAGGAGAGGTCCTTGTGACACGGTCCCTGGACAGAGAAGCAATGGCCACATACCAGGTAAGTCTCCATGCAATGTATTTGTGTGTGAGTGTGTGCGCGTGTTGTTGTTCTCTCTCTCTTTCTCTCTTTCTCTCTCTCTCCCTTTTAACTTGTGATTGCCTCCAGACTGTCATATTTTGTCTGAGTGATTCAATCACATACCAGACCTTTATGTTTGTGCATTTGAAGTGAATTTAAAAAACTTTGTCATCCTAGCACAATAAATCCACTTTTTTAAAAAAAAGAAAAGAAAAAGAAAGACATTTTGTGGTTTGGAAAGTGATGGGGAAATGCATTAGAAATTGTGAGATGAATGTATGGGAAGGTTTATAAACCCTTACAAGCAAATCAGGATGAATGCAGGACAAATGCTGATTGTTCTATAACCACCCTGCCAACAAATCAGGATGCATGCTCAGTAAATACTGGATATAATGCAACTTTTGTGTGATCTTTGTGCAAGAAAATCAGGATGGATGATCAATAAACAAGTAACCTGGAGGGGCTCTTTATCTTCATGGGATGTTGCAAAAGTTATGCTTTATGTTTCTTGGCTTCAATTTGCTGCTTCTTCACAGTGTTGTAGATAGTGATGTAGAAAATTCAAAACAAGTGAAGTGATGATGCTGGCCAGAATATGTGAATCTTGTAGGGCCTGAGGAGAAATTTGTCCCCTTTCTGTTGCTTTCCAAGAGCTCGCTATGCAAAAATTCATTTATCAGAACACAAGAAATTAGTACCCAAACCTCACTATATGCACTGCAGAGTCAGTCAAAACGAAAAGCTGGACTTTGTCCACTTCCTTATTGGTGTTTTGCTTGTCAGTGCCAAACATTTTAGGATAGAAACCATGCAGGGAGGGAGACATCAGAAAAAATATGTATTTTTCTTTTGTCTCTCTTCTGCTGGTTGACTGCAGCCATTTCAGGAAGGGTGGTGAGAGATGGGACAGATCACAGATTAGAGATATAGGAAACAATGGCAATTGTCAGCTTGTTATGCAAACACTCCCCTAACAAACAATTTCCTGGGTACACATTATGTTCAGAAGGCAGGACCTGTGGGCATTTACCAAATACCAAACCAAGCAAAATACAGCTCCTTCAAAACTTCTCTGAATTCTGTGGTATGGACAGGAATTGGAACATTATCAAGGGTTTCATTGTGTCCACAAATGCCACTTTGTTGACCTCTGTTCTAAAGGCAGTAGTACTGCCTGTAGAACCAAGGCTGCAGTACCTGTAGTAGCAGGATCAGACCATATATAACAAGGCTGTATGGGCCAGAAAATAGACAAGAAAGGAAGAACGTATTGTCAGAAAGTAGGAAGGCAAATTACAACTTAATGGTTCATCTCACCAACAAATTGTAGAGGCTATAGATCAGATAGTTGCAGAGGTTGGGTCTCTTGATTCTCATGGCACCGGGATTAGGAAGTTAGTGGTGCCTGTTATTCAGGGCTCCAAATTCAAGAGTGTTGGGATGTAACACTCCTTTTAGGTGTCAAATCCTGTATGGCCAAATAGTTGATCAAAGGGCAGCCTTCTCTCATAGTAAACCAAAGCATTCCCCATACTGGAACAATTACAGCACATCTTCAAATATAACCCCAATTTATTTCCTTTAGAATAGTCTCCCCCTGCTCTTAAGCCTTGCAAATCACATAAAACAATATATATTGCAGCATGCTAGATGAGCCAGAAAGGAGATGCAAATGCATCTTTTAATGGGCTGCAACTCTTTCTGTGTGACCCGTGATAATTCTGGTGCTCAGCAGGCCAGCCCGAGTCCCGTTGTGCAAGCTGCAGTCAAGAAGATCTGCAGAAGGAGAATGCTCAACTTGATTAGTCAGTCTTTGGAAAAACAATGAACTGGAATCAATGAAGATGTATTGTGAAGTCAAGAAAGCAGCAGGGTTCTGTCCCCCCTTTGATTTTTCTTGATACATGAAAGTATTTGAGTCTCTTGCAAAGTCTTGGGAAAGTTTCTTTTTTTTAAGAAATGCTTTCCTTCGTTTGGTGCTTATGAATTATTTTAAAAGCACAATGGAGATAAAAATAGGAGGAGATGACTCTCCATGGAAAGATATAAATATTTTCTGAACTGTCAGTGCAGCAGAATAGAATCCTGGTATTCTGCAAAGCTGGAAGTGATAAGTGGGTCATCTGGTTCAATGCAATAGGCTTGAGAGATGGGCCCAGCTCATTCAAATTACAATTGCAACAGAGAACTTCCTGCGGTACATTTTTTCTCTCCAGCAGAAGAATGATTTGCCACTTGTCTGGAGCAAGGAGCCATTAACCTCAAGTAAATGGCTGAGCTGGAAGCCTTCTAGGTAGTGTCACCATTAACTTCTGACTAAAACAAAATTTAATGTGAACTTGGAAGTTCTTGCTTGAGCAAGGAACTTTGATTTGACTACAAATCCCATCGGACCAGCCAGCATGACCTAGTATCAAGGGTGATGGGAGTTGTAATTCAAAAGACCTGGCTGGCACCAAGTTGGGGAAGGGAGAATTAATGTGTAGATGTTGTAGTTTTATCTTTTAAAAATAAAAACAGAGACAATTGCATTTTAAAAAAAGAAAGAGAAAGAAAAGGAGGGAAGGAAGGAAGTAGCACAGATTAACTAATGGAATTAGTTCCCACCTTTTCATTTAGACTCTCACAGACTTGGTCATTCACAAATTATTCTTCTAGTCTGAGTAAACAGCTTGCAAATCAATTCAATAAACAGGAATACTAAATCCAATTCTGTAGATGGAAGGCTATTAATACATTAACCACCCAATGTTTGTGACAGATAATTTATGGCTAACAATCAGGCTCCAAAGTCATTTTATTTTCCCCAAATTGAAAATGTGTTTTCGTTTCACGGAGTGTGCTCAGCTTAAGCGGGGGTTGAGGAAATCCCTTAATTACTACAAAATATTGTTCCACATAATATTGTACAAAATATTGAAAACAAAATCCCTTCTTTGGAAGAGCAGTTTTGTCTGGTACTTTCCAAAACATAGTGAAAGTCAAGTCTGTCTATGTGGGAACCAACATTTATTTTACTTACTTGTTTGCTTATTTCATATATTTATATGTCACTTTATAACTGAGATGCTTTCAAAGTGGCTTGCAACAGATCTAAATAATAAAAAGCCTTTAAACAGCCATAGGAATGGTCGGTGAACCTTTTTCAGGCCCAGGGTCTGCTCAACCTTCTGGGTACCACATGCCAGGGATGTTGGAGTTTTCTGAGTCCTGGGCCCTTGCAATATATGATAAAATGTGATAGCTCAGTGGCAGAGTACATGTTTTGCATTCACAAGGTCCTAGGTTCAACTCTCAGCATCACTAGGTAAGGCTGGGAAAGTCTCCCTGTCTGAAACACTGGAGAGATGCTGTCAGTATAAACAACACTGAACTAGATGGACTGTTGGTCTGATTCAGTATAAGACAGCTTCCTGTTTTCCTACTTTCCACGACTTTCCTGGGTGTCATTCATCTGTCACATAAAGTAGGCTCCCACTACCATCATTATTTGGTTTTTATTCTCTCCCCTACCCCCAACCTGATTTTAATAATCATGTTCAGTATCCCAATTAATCTCTCTCAGAGAAACAGGGGTGCTTTCTGGCTTCTTTGGTGGAGCTGTGGGCTTAATTGGTCTGAACGCTTCCTCTTATGTGTCACTATCTAAAGCTTGGGATCCTTGTCTGGGAAGACAGCCTGTCACCGCAAGAGAAGGAAATAAAATGAAACATGGAGAATGAAAGCTTCTTAACAATTGATTTCACATCCGGCACTTGTTAAACATTTTTCTTAGACAAATTTAAAAAAGAAAAAGAAACCTTTTATAATCTCTGATTTGTTTCTCTTTTCATAAAGGGGGAATTGCCTAGGTAAATTTTGTCAGGATTCCAATTTTCATGATGCCAGCTGAGTGGCATTATCAAACTTCTCCCCACCCACCTACCTTGCCCCGACGTCTTATGCCTGCAAAGTGTCAGTTTCCGATTGTGTTTGGTTTCAAAGTATTTGTGCTCTGAAAGCAGCTACATAAAAGATTTGTGACTGGCTGCTATTATCTCCTTAAAAGCTGGAGTGCTCCAAAAGGCTGGCTCCCCACCGCCTAATTCTGACTCTGGAGGTTTTAGAGCTGACAAGTCTCAAGCTTCTGATCAGAGTATTTTGTTGTCATATAGGCCCCACAAATTAGTCTGTTTCAGGAGAAGCTTGGGATCCCTTTGGTAAGTAAATGCACCCAGTTTTAAGAGGGACAGACTGGGAGAGCGTTATTGCCTTCATAAGAGAACGTAAGAATAGCCCTGCTGAATCAGTCCAAAGGTCCATCTAGTCTAGCATCCTGTTCTCTGAGCTTCAGGCATTTCGCATGCCTGCAAAGTATACATTCTGTCACTGAGCTCTGGCATTGTTCTGAACCAGTATTTTGGGTCTGATAATGATATAAAGGGGACGCAGATGGCACTGTGGGTTAAACCACAGAGCCTAGGACTTGCCGATCAGAATCCCTGCAATGCGGTGAGCTCCTGTTGCTCGGTCCCTGCTCCTGCCAACTTAGCAGTTTGAAAGCACGTCAGAGTGCAAGTAGATAAATAGGTACTGCTTCAGTGGGAAGGTAAATGGCATTTCCGTGCACTGCTCCGGTTTGCCAGAAGCGGCTTAGTCATGCTGGCCACATGACCCGGAAGCTCCCTTGGCCAACAAAGCGAGATGAGCACCGCAACCCCAGAGGCGGTCACGACTGGACCTAATGGTCAGGGGTCCCTTTACCTTTACCCTTTAATGATATAAACACATAGGGAGAGCCTTGCTGAATCAGGTCAATGCCCCATCCAAGCCAGCATAGGACAGCCTCAAGCAGTACCCAAGCACAAGAGTCCTCTCTTCTCTGGCTTCCAGCAGCTGGTATTCAGAAGCATTACTAGTCATGATGCAGAGCACATCATCCTCATCACCCATGAATTTGTGCAGTCCTCTTTTAAAGCCATCCAGGTTGGCGACACAGTCTCCTGTGGGAGCAAGTTCCATAGCTGAATGCACTGTATGAAGAAGTAAACAGCATTTCTGTGCTCTCTGTTCCACTGTGCCAGAAGCCGTTTAATTATGCTGACCACATGACCTAGAAAGCTGTCTGTGGACAAACGCTGGCTCCCTTGGCCTAAAAGCGAGATGAACACCACACCCCATAGTTACCTTTGACCCGACTTAACCATCCTTTACCTTTACCTATGAAGAAGCACTTTCTTTTTTCTCTATTGAATCTTCCAACACCCAGCTTCATTTATATTACTCTTACCTTTTCTCTAAACTAAAATATCCCAAACATTGCAACCTTTCTTCAGAGGAAAGTCACTCCATCTCCTTGATGATTTGGGTTATCCTTTTCTGAAACTTTTCTGACACTACAATATCCTTTATGAGGCGAGTTGGCCAGAACTGTGCACAGTATATGCAATGTGGTTGCTCCATAGATTTATAGAATGGCATTATGATGTCAGCAGTTTCATTTTCATTTTCACTTCATTTCCTAATGATCCCTAGGGCAGAATTTGCCTTTATACATCTCCTGCACACTGATACAGCAGAATGTTCATTCCGTATAACAATTAAATTAGACTGTAGTGTTCAAAGAAAACAGTATACCGGTACATACCTCTGAACACCAGTCCCTGGGGGACATATAAGGGTGTAGATGGTTTTTATCTTTGTGACATGATTGTGGGCTTTCTGGATATACGGTAAGTGGTTGTCCACTGGGTTAAGCTGGATGCTGGATGTATGTTTGGTCTAATCCCCCAAATATCTGCCTATGTTGCCGTTCCTGTTCTGTGGAACAGCATCCCTTTTGAAATTGGGCAGGCACCCAGTATCTGTATTTCCAGAAGATATTCTTGTTCCAACAGTCTTTCCCAGCTGAAATAATAGGTCCTTGTCACAAGTGTCTATTTTGTATTGTTTTAATTTTAAACTTATCTGCAGTTTTCATATTTGTGTGTTTCACTTT
Source organism: Podarcis vaucheri (assembly GCF_965113315.1). Lineage (NCBI taxonomy): Eukaryota > Metazoa > Chordata > Lepidosauria > Squamata > Lacertidae > Podarcis > Podarcis vaucheri. The sequence continues at coordinate 58,196,535 of NC_138765.1, forward strand.
TTTCTGTTTACATCATACATCACCTTGAGACATGCCCATTATTGTGTTTTGGGTGGGAGGCAGGACACCCAATTCCTCACATGTTCATCTGTAGAACACAGAACCTGGCAACATGTGATTGTCATGTACCTTATTTTTTGTTAAATCATTTTACATACAGGCATCAAAATATGTAATCCAGTAAATGTCACAGAAGAATACTTTTGCATGGCAAAAATGATTATTTAAGCAAAAGCTGGATTTTAGCAAAGCAGCCACCTAAATAATTATTGTAAGGTATTAGACTCACAGCACACTTTTCCTTCTGAAAAGCTACCATCCAGATCAGAGGAGGTCCAGTCCCATTTAACTTCAAAAAATGCATCAGATCTTTCTACATCATTAAATGGGCCTTGGTGTGCTTTCATGTTCTCTGTCACATTTGGTTATGTAATATAATAAATCCTCTTGCTGTTTTCTCATCTGTTGCAAGGAGAAAGAGGTATTTTACTTTCTACCTGCAAAAGAAATATCCCTCTGAGGCTTGAAAGCCCATGCATGCCAGTGTTCAATTTCCATGCTCCATTTCCACATCTGTTAAACAAAATTTTCTTTTTAAAAAATCTGAACAAAAATTGTGACTTTTTGTGTTAATTTTTCCCAATATGTAGTCTTTTTTGCTTTTATTTGTATCATTTGGCTTAATAACTGCATCTCTGCAAGGAATTTTCCCCAATATGTTGTAGTTTTATACATTATTGTCGCTAACTTGTTCAATTTAGTGTACATGGTTTGATTGGAGAACTGAGTCACATAATTCAATGTATGAATTTCTTAATGAGTTTACTTATTAGTCCAAAAACTGTGAATTGGGTAGATCTGCATGAAAATGTGAACTGCACACATCCCCCCCATTCTTCCCAGTATTACATAACTTGTGCCAACAAAAACGTGTATCCTCCCCCATTTTCTCATTGCATATGAGTTCCACCAGGAAGCTGGGTTTTGCTGGAGCGAGACAGAAAAAGTGGGGGAAGAGCCCTGGATATGGCTTTAACAGCTAATGCATTTAGATCAGTGGTTGAGTCTTAAAATGATTGTCACAGGATGCAAACAACCAGAGTAAAATACATAGCAGTCACTAAAGAAAATGGATTGAGTACATAAAGAGAATGGGCAAATGAGAAGGTTAAATGGTGGCTGGCAACTCTTCTGTACAATCTGTTGCAGAAATTGAAATGTAACTATATTCAAGGGAAAGTAGAGCTCCAACTTTATATGGACAGCCACAGAGACAGCCCACAGGCCTGTGTGGAAGAACATTGTTAAAATCCAGTGCATCCTGTTCTGCCATCCTTGTTTATTAAAGGAGAAGCAGTTCCCCACAGTTGTGGTTTTAAAACACATATTAAGGATGTAACCTGGGTGTTTCTCAAATTGTGATTTCTGACGTTAGGATTGGTTTATATTCAGATCTTTGTGCAAAACCACCTTCTCTCTGAAAAGTGTTGTCAAGTAACACATGTTTCAAAGGGATCTTTATTGAAGCAAAGTACAGCCATATCTCTTGTTACGTTTGCTTCGTCCTGTGGCGACCCAGAAGTACTGGAAAGGGATACTTCAGGGTTTCGCCGCTCGCGCATGCACAGATGCTCAAAATGACATCACACGCATGCACAGAAGCAGTGATTCGTGACCCACAGATGCGGGTTGCGTTCTGCTCATGTTGCGAACGGGGCTCCGGAATGAATCCCGTTCACAATCAGAGGTACCACTGTAACAACACAGATTCAGCTTCAGGCACAAAGTTATAACAGCCCCGGCAACCAGGTTGTTCATCAGGGCAAGATGATCTGAGTATATTACACCAATCTTGGCCTGACTGCACTGGCTGCCAATTAGTTTCCAGATCCAATGCCAAGTGCTGGTTTTTGACATATAAAGCTTTAAATGGCTCAGTTACAGATAGGTAGCCGTGTTGGTCTGCCACGAAAGCTCATACCAAGAACTAACTTAGTTGGTCTTTAAGGTGCTACTGGAAGGAATTTTTTTTTATTTTAAATGGCTCAGGACTTCAATACCTCAAAAACTGCCTCTCCGTATTAACCCACCTGGGCTCTGAGATCATCATGTGAGGCCCTTCATGCAAGAGAGGTCTGGAGGGTGGTAAGAGAACTGGAGAACTGACCTTTTCTACAGTGGCTCCCCATTTGCAGAATGTTTTCCTCCATGAGGCTCGCCTGACACCTTCATTATATATAGGCACCAGGTGAAAGTGTTGCTCTTCAACCAGGCATTCAGCTGATTAAAAATCAATGGCTTTTTAAATTTGTTTGTGGGATGGAGGTTTATTGGTTTGTCTTTGTTTTATTATGTATTTTGAATTTTTATATTGTGAACTGACTGGTGGCAACTCATCAGAATTCTAGGCAGTGTTCTCTCCCAGCCCTACCTGGAGATGCTGGGGATTCAACCTGGTCCCTTCTGTAGCCCTTCCTAATGTGACTAATGTACATTCTCAAAATGCTTTCTAATACAGTGAGGAGGTGCAACAAAATACAGATTCCAGCTTATGGAATCTGAATTGCTCCCTCCTGTGCTGGAATACCTTGGGAGGTGTATGGCAGCGGCCATGCCTTGCAAGCTGTAAGATCTGCAGGTCAGAAAGGGGAATGGCAGAACACCTTGCACAGGAGACCCCTGTTTATATCTGTCCAGAGCTGGCCTGGAGTTTGTTTGAAAGTAGTGACTAGCTGAGCCTGCATCCCTCTTTCTGTAAATACACATGTTTGAGAAGCTAGACTTGGCAACTTACATAGTGACACGGTGAGCTTATTGATGCATGGAACTACTAGCAGAACATTAAACTGCAATCTGTTCTGTACAGAGACTTCTTCACTCTGCAAACTGATTATCCAGTCATTTAATTCCTGGGCACTCTTCTTTGAACAATGGAGTAAATTGCAGTTACACCTAAGCAGAGAGAAAAAACACGTGTGCCCACTTAATAGCCTAAACAATGTGTCAATATGATGAGGGGGTGAAGGGAAAGCAGTGATAGATGTGCAATTGTTTTCACAGTTAACATGTTTTTAATAGCAAGCATTAATCTGGGTATTAAAATATGATGGGTCCCTACAAAATTGTGGGAGGGTGTGGGAGGAATGCAGTAAGTTTAGGAGAAAACATGCCACTAACAGAATTGAGAAATTCAAGGGCATGCCTCTGGGCCTCATTGTTTTTCTTGAGCAGTAGCTATTGATCAATACAGTGCTTACTATGTGTAGAACATGCTTTGAAGTTCTGGATGCAAGCGTCTATGTAATTTCCCCAGCCTCTCATTGACTGAGCTACCTGAACTGAAATCTAAGAGGCAACTTAACTCCTAAATCCAGGTTGGCAAGGTTAGGAAATTGATCAGTTGAATTCTGAATAATAATAAAAATACCATTAACAGGGTAAGCAGGGAATATTTCCTAGGAAACTTGGAATTAATATCAACCCAAAAAGTGGTGGGCGGGGTAGGGATGCAGCCAGGCTTCTGAAGGAAATGTTCATTCTGTCAACAACATAGTTGGCAAAAAAGAAGACGATGGAGAAAACTTTTTCATGTCCTCTGGTAATGTTATGCATTTTAGCAAAGATGTAAAAAATGGAAATAAGCTGTGACTGCTTCCTCGCCACTGCCCCCCGCACCTAATTCTGTTCCATATATACAGACAAAATGTAATTTATTTTAGAAGACAGGAGATGCATTTCAAGGGGGGAGAATGTACTACTAACCACCGCCATTGGCATTATTTAACTTTGCAAATGTTTTACACTGGAAAAGGGCATTAATTGTGTTGATGTGCTTTGTGCAAGGCAAAGTCAACAGAATATATGCAGTTCAAGGATGCAGCAGTGGTGAGAACACAGCCAGAGCCAAGATTCATGCCTTTGACAGAGATTAGATCACAGGCATCTAAATTGTTTAGCTGGTCTTCCACTTCCCCATTTTCAGAGGGAATTAAACTATGTCTTTCTTTTAAATAACCATAGATCAATGGGAATAATGAAACAGGCTGCTGCCATCATTTATCTCTCGCAGAACCTTTGGATGAACTACAGTGGGTGGTGGGTGGGTGTTTGCATACACATGCAGCACATTATTATCAAAAACAATTTCTATATTGCATTTCATTTTGCAGCACCCTACTTTCCCCCTATATAGTGTGGGCTTCAGCTAGTTGTATTTTGGGGGGCTGCGTAGGAATTTCCTGGTTGGCTCTTGGGACTTCCTATTTCTGCCTACTTCACACTGTAGAACATATTCTCTTGAGTTGGCATTATTTGGCTGATTGACATTCAGTTTGGGCAGGTATGGAAATGTAAGATCTGAATTTACTGCAATCCTGGGGCATTCTGGGGGTGATCTATCACTCAGAGCCAGAGACTAGGTGGTAAGCGGGAGTTCCCATCACGTTGAACATTGGACAGCGGCTCCTTAGCAAGGAGAGAGGTTTTCTCCCCATCCTTGGCTGGGGAACACATAGTCTGCTAGTTTCCATGTCTAGGGAGTGAAGGATGCTTCCCTTGTTGTGTAAGCAATTCCCTCTGCCCCCATCTGTAATTTGGCAGATCCTCTAATTTGCTACTTTTTAATAAACATAACCTTTTTAAACATTGAATACAGGGTCTTGAGTTTTCTTTATGGGTGTGAGGGGAAACACTTTGTCTTTCCCCCATCATATCACTTGAGCAGTGTATTTTTTTAAAAGACTTTTAGCACTGATTAGAAGGGATAGATGTAGGTCACAGATAAAATTACAAGGAACCAATGAAGTTCATGCATGTATGATGCACCCTGTAGCTCCAGTGAAAAGGATCTCTGGTTGCCGGTGTCTGTCCGAGTTCCCTGGAAAAGCCACTGCCAGGTGTAGCAGTTAAGGATGGACTAGCTAGATGGGCCAGTCATCTGTTTCAGTGGAAACAGTTTCATATGTCCATTCAAATTCGCCTTCAGGAAACGAAATGAAACATAGAGACACAGGAAGCTGCCTTACCTGAGTCAGACCATTGCTCCATCTAGTTAAAAAAATAATAATTGGTAAAAGTTTTTCAAAAAGATTTTATTGAAGTAAAACAAATCTATACAATAAAAAGAACTGAAAAACATGATTTTGTTTACTGAATCTCTGGGACCATCACCTGAAAGCTCTCAGCTATCAGGAACTCTTGACATGGATGCCTCACAATGGAAAACCTTATAGCACTTGTGACGTTCACTATGGTATAAAAGTATATGGGGTTTAGCATTAGCTGGAAAAATGACTCATAAATTTCATGTTGTCAGAGGCCTGGAGGACCCTGAAAGGATCTATATAACAAATACAGATAGATACACAGTACTCCTTCTCCGAATTACAACATGAATTTTGGTTTTCCTAATGGTCTTAAGTACTTTACTCAATTGATATTAAGTCTCTCAGGGACAGACTGCTGCTTTATTTTATTTTACTTTTAATTCAGTATTTCCTGCACTCACTGGCAGTAGGTCTTTAGGTTTTCGGTCAGGGAATGCTACCTGGAGATGCCAGGAATCGAACCCGGGACTTTCTGCATGCAAATCAGTTACTCCATCATGAGCAATGGCCCTACCATATCACATTGGGTGCCCCAAATTGGTGTCATTGAAAAGACTTCCGTTTTGCAGGAGAAGAAGGTGTTTATAGTTCACAATTAAATTAACTAATATTCAGTATTTTTGAATCCACACATGTGGGTGGGGGTGGGGTGCAGTGTTCTTGCTTTATGGGACATGCACTCCTTCCAAACATTTCTGAGGAACATTTCTGAGGAAGCGGGGAAATGAGGTGCCCCTCCCCCTTTCAGAATTGCCATTATCTCGGGCAACATTTTTCATTAATCTCGTTACTAAACTAACCCAGCTTCCCTGTGGAAATTAATTACTATGGTAGCATCAGGAATTTTAATTTCCATAATATACCAGTGAGATATACTGCTGTTTCTTTATATATGATCACACAGCGGGGCAATAATCTATTGTAATGAGCTTTATTACAGAGAGAAGGGGACAACAACATTTAATTAAAACCAGTATAACATGTTCTGAGAAGTTGCTTTTGAGTTCCCCGTTGCCTTTGGCGGGTCCAGATTTGGCAGTCTTAATTTGCAGCATCAGCCTGATGACTCGGGCTGTAAGCCTGACTGCCCCTGCTGCGTGGTGGCAGGGGAGGAAGAGGAGGCAGGTGACTGAGCTGGTGCAGCAATGAGGCCCACAATGGCCTGATGTTGGGCCTCATGACAGCAGCAGGGCTGGCTTGTTCCCTCCCTAGCCTAAGAATGCTCAGCTTCACAGCTCTCTGCAAGCAGCAAATTCACTTGCCCATAGCTTCAATGGGTGAAAGGAGAGGTCTATATTTGTGGAATGATGCAGAGAGGCTGGTATGGTTGGATAGAGTTGGAAAAAACCTGTTGATTTCAGTTTCTCTCTGTTTCTATTCCACCTGCCTGCCTCCCATCTTAAGATAAATTATTTACATTTCTGCACCAGTTTGCAATTATTATTATTTAAAGTCTGACTGGAAATTCATCAGCTTTCCCCCCTAGAATATACATTTTTAAATGCAGCTCTGCCTACGAATATTTTTGTGTGCGCCAATTTCCTCTTACAATGCATTTTTATGATACCTTCACTGATGTATTCGAACTTCTCAGAATTTTGCAATGCAGTTATTCAACCAAGAAATGTGTACAAAAATACGTGTATTCAGGCAAAGTGTGCATAAAACTTCATAATATTGGTGAAAACAACGAACAGATATTATGCATTATAGTAGGGAACATTGCTTTGCAAAAAATAAAAATGGGTATAATATACAAAATTGCATACAGACGTGTATATAACGAGAAATTTGTAGCAAAATGGTGGTGAATTTTCATGAGGATTTTTTTTTAAAAAAAGAGCAAACTGATGTGGACATGTGGAAAACTGAATTTAAGACTGAGAAACTGAAATTGACAGATAAACCCTTTGCTACTTATGAAAGAGGGCAGACCATCTTGGCAGATCCATACCTTGATTTTTCTACGATTTAAGTATTGTAAAGTCTTCAGGACTGGGGTGAAAAATAAAGAAGGAAATGCACATTTCTCAGGTTCTTCCTGTTTCCTGCATGGCAGCTTATTAATGCCCATTTTAAAAATGCAAGAAATGGAAGTAACTGTCAGGGAGATGACATAAGTTGCCACCAAAGACCATAAATGCCATGAAGTCCATTATTTCTTATTTCTAAATGAAAGACGTGGGAATAATTTATGAGTTCTGGGGTGGGAAATTGCTATCAACCAGCATGCTGCGTAGGGGGTGCTCCCTTGAATTCTACTCTCATGGTTATCTCTTGCTTTCCAATTGTTTGACTACTATTGTTCCCCCCCACATAATTGTAAGGAAATTCTCTAATAAATTCTTGGTGAAAATTAACTGTCAGTTAGTACTCCCAAGAATAATAGTCTTTTATTAGAAGCATGACTATTATGTGGTGTACGGTAATTTATAATATCATGTTTTACCAACCCCCGTAGGATTTTTCTTCGGTTTTTGCAGCTGTTTCCAGAATATATTGGTTACTGTAACATTATGGCTTTGGGTAATAAATGCCATATACTTTCCCCCTTGCTACCTTCCCTCTTATTTTCTCTAAGAATTTGGGTCTAATTTCAAAGGGTTTCAAAGGGTAAAAATGTCCCTGCTTTCAATTTGTTATGATTTATGTTTTCCCCCTTTATACTTTTACATAAGGGTGTTCCATTACGGTGAAACACTTGGATTTCCATCTTTCTGTAATGCAATGAGTCTGGGACACACAGGTCCACAAAGGATAGTTTTGTTGTTAGTTTCCCAACTTTCATTGAGTGAAAATGTTATGTTGTCATGATACATGTCATGATAAAATACATTGTTTTATTTGGCTTCACATATTGGGGGAGATAATTTCTCTCGGGTTTTGAAGTACTAGATGTTACTGGGACGAACTGTAGTATATAATGTCCCCCTGCCCCCCTGCTCACTAGCTACAATGCGATGCAATGCTCTCAAGGACAGGACAGCTAGAAATAATGGATGGGAATTTCAGGGAAGCAGATTTTGGCTAAATATTAGTTGATTCTTCCTTGTGTTAAGAGCTGTTTGGCAGAATGCCTGGTGTGTGTTGATAGTTCTGAGGATCTTTTTCTTTCTTTCTTTCTTTTTGTTTGCTTAAAGCATTGATGTCCTAGAATCCATTTTCAAGCCATTGGCTCCTTAACTCCAGTTCCCCGTTACATTGATCAGTTTGCTTTTGACGACCTGGAGTGAAGCCCTGACAATTCTGCATAGAGACAGTGATGTGGAAGGGGGCAAACTTTGCCCTAAAACCCATCAGGCCCAGCCAATATGGCCAATGGCCAGGGATGACAGGGGTTGTCCTCCAGCTAACTTAGTTCCTGATCTGTTTATGAGCTAAGTCCATGGTCTTAGAATTGATCCACAAGACCAAAGAAAACTTGGAGTCCGGCTATCTGAAATCATTCCTCTCCCTGCATTAGTTTACCTGTGCCTTCATATTGTGAGAGGCATCACATCATTCCACTACCATCTAAAATATATTGGGTGGTGATACAAGATAGAGTTGTATTTTTATTGATCTACCGCTGTTTCTCATTGTTGGTGGTTTTAACAGTTTTATTAGATACTGATTCCTTGCATTATATTTTATTGTTGGTCTTAGTACTGTTGTTGGGACGCGGGTGGCGCTGTGGGTTAAACCACAGAGCCTAGGACTTGCCAATCAGAAGGTCAGTGGTTTGAATCCCTGCGACGGGGTGAGCTTCCATTGCTCGGTCCCTTCTTCTGCCAACCTAGCAGTTCGAAAGCACGTCAAAGTGCAAGTAGATAAATAGGCGGGAAGGTAAACGGCGTTTCCGTGTGTTGCTGTGATTCGCCAGAAGCGGCTTAGTCATGCTGGCCATATGACCCAGAAGCTGTGGACAAACGCCGGCTCCCTCGGCCAATAAAGCGAGATGAGCGCCACAACCCCGGAGTCGGCCACGACTGGACCTAATGGTCAGGGGTCCCTTTACCTTTTTAGTACTGTTGTTATCATCCTGGGATTTATATGAAGGGTGGCTTACTAATATATGTAACTAACCAGAAGTCTGCAGGCCCTAATACCTGGTCTAAACCATACAAAGATGTACATGCGGCACATGAGAATATAAGAAAAAGAGTTGAAATGTGTTCATTTTGCATCATAAATATAATGTGAACCATTATTTTTGCAGTTGAGGCATATGGACATATGAGGTTGTCTTACATAGAATCAGACTGTTGGGTCTCCCTCCCTCCCCCTCCCCCATATTGCATCTAACTTAATGTTGTCTACTTTACCTGGTAGTGATTCTCCAGAGTTTCAGAGAGGAATCTTTACCAGCTGCACCTAGAGCTATGACCCTTCCACGTTATCCTTTCTTTGGGTCAAACCACTAGTACCGCATGATACATCTAGCTTCAATGTCTAGGATAATTCAAGTTAGATGTATCAGAGCAACAGAGTCTCCTGGAATATTGGTGTCAACAAGCAAACTCAGTTTTGTTCTGGAAATCCATTTTGCAATCCAGGCTTAAAATGAGTGGGGCAAAGGGAAGGGTGCTTTGCATACAGAATGTCCCAAGTTTCAATATCTGATATAGGGATATTATAAGTTGTCTGATACTGAGTCAGGTTGCATGTCCATCTAGCTCAATATGGTCTACACTGGTCAGCACTGGCTTTCCGGAGTTTCAGACAGAGGTCTCTCCTTGCTCAGATTGGAGATGCCAGGGATTGAACCTGAGGCCTGTGTGCTGTGTCCCTGCCCCTTAGATCACTGTAATATCTGGACAGTTACAGCCAGTCAGTGTAGACAATACTGAGCTAGGTAGACTAACGATCTGGATCAGCTTAAAGCAGCTTCCTGTGTTCTGATGTAAACCATTGCCACAGGGGTAAGCTACCACCAGCTCTTAATATTCTGTGACACAGAAGGGCTTAAACTTAGTGCTCTCTCTTTCTCTTCTCTCTCTCTCTCTTCCTCCCCCATGATTTCAGATCAGACGAACACAGCCCAGTTTCTTTTGTCTTGTAACACAATAGTAATTCTCAGTGGTTTCTCCACTCTGCTCAGCTTGTCCCATTGAATTGTCTTTTGTCTACTGATCTACAGTATCCCTTTCCCCTCCACTGAAATTGAACTTTTATGGCCACGTGAAATTGCTTATTGAAGAAGGGCTCTGTGAAATGCCCCAGCCCAATCCTTCCTTTTATATCAAAGCTAACAGCATTAAGCTTTGTAAGTTAACCTCATTAATATGCTGAGCTCTTGCTGAACCTGCACACGGGACACGAGGCATGAGGTGGGGAATTCAGTTCCGACACTAAAGAGAATGACTAAATAAACTTTGATCTTCATGTTTTATGCAGAAGAAAAGGAAAGAAGGAGAAGTGGGGTTTCTTGAGAGATGGATTGAAAGCCTGGCTCCAGTGGAGCAATATCTGTAACAAATCAGAGCTGTAGATTCAGGTTTTCAGGGAGCAGCATGCCAGTGATCCTGTTGGGAAGATATAACGTGCAGGCTTCAGCTAGGAAGATACTATCCTTGACCCTTCCTCAGATGTCTAAGTAAGTGTGAATGTGTGGTAACCTCAGTTTTAAGAATGAGTTCAAAGGCTGCCGATAAGAACATACGAAGCGGCGTGCTGGATCAGGCCAATGGCCCATCCATCATTCTCTTCTCACAGTGGCCAACCAGATGCCTACTGGCAGCCTATAAGCAGGACCTGAGCACAGCAACCCTCTCCCCACATGTGATTCTCAGCAACTGGTATTCAGAGGCATGCTTCCTCTGACAGTAGGTGGAGAACATGGCCATCATGCCTAGTACTCAAATTTTACAGCCATATGAGTTGGGGGCCCTTGCTAACACTTGTGGTGGTTAATTCCACCATTTATCTTGTTATTATTGTTATTATTTGATGTATTTATTTCCTGCCTTTCTCTCAAGTTGGGGTTCAAAACTAAACTAAACTATGTTCTGAATATCTGATACCCACTAGAAAGGCTGCAATGCTATTCCTATTTGCCTTGGAGTAGGTCTTATTGAACTGAATGGGGCTCACTTCTGAATACACATAGGGCTGTAGTGGAAGTCAGACACCATGCCTGCTTTTGTGACATGTAAATAGGGCAAACAATATCCAGGTAGTGGACTGGTATATAAGTTCAAGTTAAAATTTAACTACTCATCCATCTCTTCAATGTTGTTGTCCATTTTCCTCTATTCAATTTCCTCCTTTGTGTCTCCTGTGCTGAATCGGGTTCTTCTAATCATGGAAAGTGTCCCAATTTCTCTCTTTAAGTACTGTTTCTTTTGTCTACCCTCAGTGCTTTGTCAGCGCTAGAATTTTTTTTAAAGTTTTACTCAGTTACAGTATTGATGAATGCCTAAACCTGTTCTCTGCTCAATCAGAAATAAAGCTCTCATTGATTTACAATGAGAAGAACTGGCCGACAGCAGCAATAAAATGAAATGTTTTTAACAATTTACTACTGTGCCAGCTCTCTCCTCCTGAGTGTTGCTTACGGTGATACTTGAGTCCTCCCATACTTGGAGGTAGAGCATGACTGCTAATGCCCAGAGAAATTGCTCTCAACACAAGTTTTATTAGATTCATAATGCTGTATCTTTCTTGAAGACCCCGATCAAGAGGTGTTCAAATGTATTGCTTAGCCTGCAACTTGTTTTTAAACTTGAGGGTTCATAGGAGTGAAACACGATAACATTATGAAAATATTTACAGAGTATGAAGATCTAAAAGTGAGAACATGTGCATTAAATATTTGCCATGTGCCTTACGTTTAGAACAACCTATTTTGCTCATAATGATAAGCCATGGTTAATGTTAATCAACCATAGTTAAAGCTGAAGTGTCTGGTAGACAGTCACTTAAGCCTTGGTTTATAACATTGCACAGCAGCTGAGCTTTGATAACAGTTTTAATTTTTCACTGCTTTTTAGACACAGTTCTGTAGGATTGGGTCAGCAATGGCTCCCTAAATACAGTTAAGGAGGAGGTCCAGGTTCACATGCAATACTAAACTACGGTTAACATTAACCATAGCTTATAAACTAGCTACAAACCTTGAATAATAAGTGAACTTTAACCATAGTCCATAGCTGTAGTTAAGGCGCTGGGCTGGCTTCATGCATAATATTACAACATGATTTAATAAACCCTGGTTTAGCATCAGGCGCAAACAAGGCTAACGAAAGCTATGGAAGGGTAGTGGTGTTTAATGAGGAGTTAAACTAATTCAGTCTTAATCCAAGACTGACCAAACCATTTGTATTCATGATAAGTACCTCATCAGTTCTATATTATCTCTAGTTGAAGCCGATTCAAAAGATGAAATGTATGCAGCCCTCCCACAGATCTAAACAAATTGTCATCATCATAGCTTACCTGCTGTGAATGGAGAATTGATTCACAACTGCTTTAGGTATACAATCACAATACTATGCTTGGCATAATAGGGTCTTGCAGTTATCATATCTCTCAATTTACTGAAGACACCAGAAACTGACTATTCAGTTCCAGTGATTAGAGGCAATACCCTGCAGACAGCGTTCGTGAAAAGAGTTTCTTCTTAAATGATAATAGTTAAAGAAATGTTGCAATATGGGCAAATTGTGACTTGGTCAAAGGACCAGAATTTCACACTGCAGGGAGGTTGGATACACTTAACACCAATTGTATAAAGTTGCAAATGTGCTATTTCTCAACAATGTTTAATGAAATGTTTTCTTATACAGCAGAAAATCAAATTGTGACACACACCCTCCTGAAAGCAACTGAGTTCTTTCATTGAGGATATTAAGTCTTCCCAACAGGCAGTTCTGAACAGGCAGCTCTATAAGGGAAGCATATATATCACACATGCTTCCCTGTTCTGATGGGGTGGGTCTGGAGCAGGTCTAACATCAGGGTGGTGTGGGAACATCTGTGGTTTCATGGGAGAAAGGGTAAGGCCATAATTCAGTGGCTGGGCATGTACTATGCATGTAGAAGGTCCCAGATTAACTTCTTTACATCTCCACTTAAAATGATAAGAGTTAGGTCATCCAGTCCAATATAGGATCTACAAACACCTCTGCTTGAGTTTTTGAAGAACCACTGGCAGTCAGTGTTTAACTTGTTTATTTGTAAGATTTCTAACGTGCTCTTCATTAAAATAATTCACAATTAGGATATATAATAATAAACATAAATAGATGTAGATTATACTGTACAATATGAACCAGTGTTCTGAGACCATCTAAGGCTGATTCATTGATAGAATTCTTTTCCAAAGGGCAAAGTCCTTTTCTGTTTATTTTCTAGCTGTTGCAAGTGGCATATTGGAATGAAGCAACCTATTTCTTCATACCTGTAAGATATAGTTGGATTTATTTTTATTGTGGAGTAAAATATTCCTGCATTGCACAGGGTTGGACCAGATGGCCTTCAGGACACCTTCCAACTCTACAAACTTATGATTCTATGATCCCCTTGGGACCAAACTGTTGTGCCTCTTTTTCAGAGCAGCAAGTATATTAAGCCCTGTGGGCAACAGCTTCATTTGTAGAAAGTGTGGGGTGGGGGTGGGGGCAGGGGCTTTTTAAAGATTTAATAATAAAAGAATCTTGGGATTCATAGTCATTCAAGCCTAACGTAGTCACACTTCTTAGTAGCAAAAGAAAAGCAGCCGATGACCCTGAGATGAGACCCCAGGGCAGAGGTGAGCTGATACCAGGTGTTTGCAGACAAGAGGACTTCATTAACAGGCATCTTACGTCTTGCAAAGCAAAGAGAAGTAAGACATTTTGACAATGGCGTGGCATCCTTGTTATCTCAACTGAGACCAAAGGGCAAGAGCAGGCGTGCTCCACCCTTTACATGTGGGTCTGCTGGGGAAAGCAAATAATAAAATCATGTTTTTAAAAGAAAGAAAGAAAGAAAGAAAGAGGAAACCTGACTTCACATTTTGCGAATGCCATGAATCTTGTGGAAAGGGGGGGGAGGGAGAGTGAAATTCCACTTAACTGCATAAAACAGGGAGCTCAGCTCAGATTATATTTATTTCTTGGATTTATATCCTGCCCTTCATCCCAAAGGAACCCATGATGGCAAACGCATTCCCTTTTTTAAAAAGCAGCATTATAAAACAATTCATACATTCTATGAACAGCTTCAGTTAAAACATTACAAAACAAAAAACACTTTCAGTTTAAAAAAGCATTATATACCACCAACAAGTAATGATTTCTTATTATCTATTAAACAATATTTAGGAACCTCTTGATTGTAATAAAACCTGTAAGTGGTTTTCAAGAAATTTCATGTAGCTTCATACTTATTGATAATATCTGCTTCTATTTCATTGTAAATGGTTGTAGGAACAGCACAGAAACAGAGGAAGCTCCTTTATACTGAGTCATACCCTTGGTGCATCTAGCTCAGTATTGTCTAAGCAGCTCCCCAGGGTTTTAGACATCTCCCTTGGAGATGCCAGGGAGAGAACCTGGGACCTTCTGCTCTGCCACCAGGTGCTATGCATCCTTCTTCCTCTGTGCCACACTGCTCCCACAGAGGCACCCCCTACCTAGGTTGTGTGGCAGCAGCAGGTTCTAATGAGATCTCATGAGATTTGGGTGAGGTCTCGTTGTAAGAAGAAGAAGAAGAAGAGTTTGGATTTGATATCCCGCCTTTCATTCCCCTTAAGGAGTCTCAAAGCGGCTAACATTCTCCTTTCCCTTCCTCCCCCACAACAAACACTCTGTGAGGTGAGTGGGGCTGAGAGACTTCAGAGAAGTGTGACCAGCCCAAGGTCACCCAGCAGCTGCATGTGGAGGAACAGGGATGCGAACCCGGTTCACCAGATTACGAGTCCACTGCTCTTAACCACTGCACCACACTGGCTCTCTGTGTAAGAGGAGGGACTAGAAAGTCAATTCCAAATGTTGGGCGGTGAGAGGGAAGAGGCTATGAAGACAGGAGGCATTGCCATTGTATATCAGTTGCTGGGGATTGCAAGTGAGGAAAGCACAATTGTACTCTAGCCCTGCTTATAGGCTTGCCACTATAAGAACAGTATGCTGGACGGGATGGGCATTTTGCCTAATCCAGCAAAGCTCTTATGTTCTAGTCACTTTCCTGTAATCCCCATAAGGGGGCCAAAGAAGACTGGTGGGAGTAATCTAGAGGACACTTCTACAGCAGCTGTGGCAGTTGCCATTCACACCTATTTTCATTAGCATAAGACAAACATTGTTTTGACCAGATAGTGATGAGTTGAAATCTGGTTCTCTGTAACTTGGTATTGACTTGCCAGCATAGTCCGGGAGAATGGAATTGGGCTCCTAACTGGAAATTGCCAAGGATTTGGACTGTGCTGTCTGTGTTCAGTTGTACACCTCCTTGTGATGTTTTATATGAAAGTGGGGTCTATTTATTTAAATATATGGCAGAGGCCCACTTAAGCGCATTATGTAAGAGTATCTTATTGTCTACTGAAAACATAGTGCTCTCTCTCTCTCTCTCTTATCTGTCAGAGGAAAACATGGGAGTGGAAATAAATTTTATTATTATTATTACTCTATCCTATTAAAATATATTGTGACATTCAGCTGGCTGCATATAGGGTCAATGACTGTGCACTGAAATTATTGTGTGTTATTAGTAATTATAAGGCACTCCAATGCACTATAGTATAATGCATCACATATAATAGGATCACCCATGCTGTGAATAGAAAATTGATTCAGGTCTGCCTTGGGGCACTGTGGTTATTAATGATAATTCACCATTTGGGTGCCCTGTGATTTTTTATAATCATTTACATGGAATTTTAATCTGCAAAAGGGCAGATTTATCCTGGTTTCTTTAAAACCTGACTTTCCTGACAGTAAGAGCTGTTCGACAGTGGAATTTGCTGCCAAGGAGTGTGGTGGAGTCTCCTTCTTTGGAGGTCTTTAAGCAGAGACTTGACAACCATATGTCAGGAGTGCTCTGATGGTGTTTCCTGCTTGGCAGGGGGTTGGACTCGATGGCCCTTGTGGTCTCTTCCAACTCTATGATTCTATGAAAACGTGATTGGTTGCTGATGGTTCCCATTTATGGTTGTGTGAGCCAAGGCCCCTCCAGACTGTGGCTTGTGTGTATATATTCTGCATCATGTTATTGATGCAATAATAGTGTATTAGCGGTGATTTTATACTGAACCATCCACACACCATTCCAATATATTAGTTTTCCTGTGATGCTTCCCCAATGTTATGACATTGTTGCTGTCCCCAGGGCATTCTTCTGCTGTAGTGCAACAAAACAGTACAAAAAGAAAGACCAGAATGTTTTGGGTATGAAAAGTTACAGGGGTTTAGCAGAAAACTATGGGAAATGCACTGATTAGGAAAAAGGCAGATTGTCCACCACGAAACCTTTGAAGGCATGAACAATATTGGATGTGGGATCACTTATAACTGCCCAGAAATCACTGTGAGCACAAATGATGATGATGATGATAATTTATTATTTATACCCCGCCCATCTGAATGCGTTTCCCCAGCCACTCTGGGCGGCTCCCAATCAAGTGTTAAAAACAGTACAGCGTTAAATATTAAAAACTTCCCTGAACAGGGCTGCCTAACGAAGGCACAATGGAAAACATATATGGAAATGCCCCAGTTCACCAAAATAGGAACAAGTAAAATGATATAATGTAACCATGATGGGGTACCATGTAAAAATGCTTTCTCTCTCTCTGAAATATGGTGGACCCACATTGCATATCCACTGTGTGCCGTGGCCCCTTCAATGTAGGTTTTAGTTTACTGAGCAAACATTTGCATCATTCCTGTTTACCTTGTAAAGTGTTGAAGCTATTCCATCAGTGTGTCTCTCTTTCAGTCATATTTGATTAATCAGGTAATCATACTGGATGCCGTAGTTATTACTGTCAGATAATGGATAGCATTTGTAATTAACCATTCCCAAAGGACCAGGAGAGCTAAACAAACAGGAGGGTCGATTACCTAGAAGGAGCAAGTGGTACATTAGAGATTATAGTTATTATAGCAATAATCATCGCACAATAAGACAATTTTAATTTGAGGAGCCATCTGCACAATATATATATATATATATATATATATATATATATATATATTTGCTTTCGTAGATTTTCACGGGTACAGGAATGCAGGTTATATTCAGGATGTGGCGTATTGATTCCTGTTTCCATCTTATCAAACTCTGGCAAGGGGGCAGGGGATTACAATAATTATTTACATAGAAAAGTGATGAAGAAGTGAGAATGTTTTTTCCCCCCTCTGGTGACAAGTTTCCCTCTGTAATTTTAGATTGCAAACAGAATGTTTCCTTAGATGTTTTTGTAGGCTCCTTACAAAATGTTACATGCCGCCCTCACAGCCCCTGCCCCCCACAAAGATCATTGTAGGATACACACACACAAACCAACAAGAAAGTCTCTTTAATGTTTCAGCAGATACATAAGGTTTTAAATAGAGGTGGTAAATGTCTGAAATGATGTTCTCCATCCTTTGGACACCTTCTTTGGTCTAGGCTCAATTTTTTTATTCAGTTCACTGTGATCTGACCAGGCATAGGCAAACTAGGCCCTCCAGACGTTTTGGGACTACATCTCCCATCATCCCTGACCACTAGTCCTGTTAGCTAGGGATGATGAGAGTTGTAGTCCCAAAACTTCTGGAGGGGCAAGTTTGCCTATGCCTGTTTTTGCAGATCAGAAAACTCCCTTGGTTTTTCACACAACTTGAAATTCTGCGATAATTCTCAGCTCAAAAAACAACAATACTTAAATGAGTATGTAAGAAAACATACTTCATTTTTTTATGTAGTCATCTGAAAAAACACACATATTGATAGACCACCCCCATATAAAATATCAAGACAGTGTACGATAAATATACTGTGGTTAGAGACTGGGTAGGGATTCAGTTTGGTTAACTTTTTAATATGAACCGGCCTAACTGGTGCTTTCCAAAACAATGTATGAACTGAAAGACAGATGTTCTTCAAACATACATTTCTCTTGTTTTTGTGATGTAGTTTCCCACTCCACCCCCCCAAAATTGCTAACTTGCACAAAAATTAAATAGATTTTTCATATTTATTTTATAAAAATTATAGATCTCAGCCTCATACAAAATGTCATTGTATCAAGGAAAATAAGCAAGTAGAATAAAACCCCAAAATAGGAAAATATAATGAAACACAAAATAATCATAAAAATGGCTGGGTAATCTAGAAAAAGTTTAAACAGCTGAATAGATAGCTATCATAAAAAGGCATTCAAGAGACACCTGAAAATTACCAGTGAAGATACCTATCAAATCACTGCTGGAAGAATATTCCACGGCATGGGACCAGAGATACTGATAAGGCCACTTCCATACATTTAAATAGCTAAAGTGCTATTAAAATCAGTCATGGCTCCCCCCCCCAAAGAATTATGGGAGCTGCAGTTGCTTAAGGATACAAAGAGTTGCTAGGAGGCCCACAATTGATTGTCTCACATTCTGTTGTTGTTATTATTATTATATTTATATTTATATATCACCCGGAAGTGTTTGCCTGAGAAATGTGAGCTTTAATAATATGGAAGGGATGTGATAAACTCATTTTTATTTTTTTATTTTTTATTTTCACCTTTAATGTATCTGAGGATCTCTATTGAGATCAATGAAAGTCTGGCAACTACGTAATTTTTACCTAAGCTCCACAGTTAACTGGCAATGTAATGTTCCTTCATCTCTTCATCTAGGCTCAAACACTCAATATTGTTATCCGTAGAGACCAGAAGAAACTCCTTCCTAGCCTCCTTCCTACTAAAGGCTAAATCCAGTCACCTGAAGTAAAAAAGTAAAAGTAGCTGTGGTGTACAATTGTGACAGGGGTGGTGCTGGGACAGGGGGAGGTTTAACTTGGGGAGCATACAGAGTTCTTAGGGTGGAGGAGAATTTTTTCAGTTGTACCTCCCTTGGTTTATTCCCCTGGAGATCCGGCAGTTTATTAGGGCTGGGTGGAGTGTCAACCAATCAGGAGGAAGCGAAAAATTAGTAAGTTAGAACCTGACAATGCAATGTCTGATAAGGCTTGGGTACAGCCTGGATAGGGGTTTGATAGGCAGGGCAACCCAGATTATTTCCCAGAGGGGAAGGAAAACATCCTAGAAAGGGCTGGAAGTGTTTTACTGGCTCAGCAGAACAAATAGCCATTATAAGAGGAATCTATTTAATTAGAAACAGGTTTAAAGTGGAAGTTTTATGTAAACTTCTTAATCTCTTCTGTAAAGTGATTTTGACTGAAACAAAGTATTGTAGTCATTAAACTTTAACCCTCATTGAATGTGTTTAAATAAAATTTCAGGGTTTTCTTTCCCCCCAATGTTCCTCATCCTTACTTTAATCCTCTGGCTGAGGGATAAGTGGTCACAGGTTTTCCTTTCACATTATTAAGGATCCTTGCTGTTGGATACAGTGGTACCTCAGGTTAAGTACTTAATTCGTTCCAGAGGTCCATACTTAACATGAAACTGTTCTTAACCTGAAGCACCACTTTAGCTAGTGGGGCCTCCTGCTGTTGCCACTCCGCTGGAGCACAATTTCTGTTCTCATCCTGAAGCAAATTTCTTAAACCAAGGTACTATTTCTGGGTTAGTGGAGTCTGTAACCTGAAGCGTATGTAACCTGAAGCGTATGTAACCTGAAGCGTATGTAACCTGAGGTACCACTGCATTAGTAAATGCTACCATATACAGAGAATCTGTGTTACGGATATGGAGTGTCTAAGTTTCAAAGCACCAAAAAACTGGTCATGTTACTTATATCCCATCCTTATTGAAGGAATTTTCCACATAGGGCAGTGGTCAGAATTTCCTGCACAGCAGCACATAAGATTTTTTGTTACGTGGATAAACATACTTTGCCTGCTACTCTGGTAACTTCTGCTTCAGTTGTAAGGGCACTTGTTGACTTGAACATATGACCTCCATGCTTGAGGTGGCTAGTTCTTGTTGAGATTGATAGGGCAGAAAGCAGGAAGACCAAAGGTAGGCAGAGACAGAACCAGTAACAGTTGGAGACAACTAGGTTTAGCCATAATCTCATCCCTGCTGAGTTCTACAAGGGGGAAACAGAGACTAAGTAGTAGGAAGAGGACAGCCAGGACCTCCCCTTTGGACTAGTTGTAGTGTCCAATTCCACCTAATGTACCAGCCTCCACTATGATGCATTCCACATCACACTAGACAGGTTCTAACAGCCATGACATCAATCCTCCCTCTCCCTTGGAGTAGGCAAGGTGGGCTGTCAATTAGAGTCAAAGTTCAAGAAATCATCAACGGCACCACAGTGGGAAATAATAATAAAAAGGCATATCACATTAGAAGCAGACTTTAGAATGCAACTTCAGAACCACTGAGTTATGAATATGAGATCATACTCACAACTATGCTCTGAGTGGCATGCACTTCAAACATTGCTTTACATTTGTATACACATGATTGACACTAATGATTCTAGAAGAGATGCTGCTTTCTATCAGATGCATAATTTGTTTTTGGTTGCTTATAACACAGAAACACAGTGCCACCTCACTCAATAGGCTATGTGTTTCCCCTGGGAAGACAGTGATGGAAAATGACTAGTGAAGGAGGTTTGCATAGGGTGGCGGCAGCTAAACTCCATGCAGTAACTGTGTTTAATAAGTAGTTTAATAAGTAAGGAAAAGAACTAGTGAGCTATTTGTGCTGCAACATATCAAACTCTAGATGTAATTAGGAGATGAGAAATGATTGGCAGTCCTACACTAGTCCTCATCCTTCCTGTTATCAACTTAAACGTTCTCTTGTTAGGGTTGATAGATCTCTTGGGACTCAGCAAATCTACATATTACTGTATTTTTCCATCTATAAGACATCCCCATGTATAAGATCCCCTCTACTTGGGAGGACTCAGATTTAAGAAAATGGGGGGAGATGTATCTGTGTATAAGATGCCCCCTAATTTTTGACATTATTTTAAAGAGGAAAAACCTAGTCTTATACATGGAAAAATACGGTATGTTAACTGCATAGCTGTGCCATTAAACATGGGATTATTTTTAAACAAAATTACAAGCATGGGAGCCCAAATCCAAATTGAAGCCATAGCTTGGGGCTGGGGCAGGCTATACTTTCTTGTTCACACTGTGGCCTTGATCTGAATTTGTCTCCTTGCATCAGTGTTTTGCATGGGGCGGGGCTGTTAGTGCAGTGAATGGGAGTTCAAATAGTGTTTGGAGAGAGAGGTGGAAGATTACAACTGTGGCAGGGAATGGCTTATTCCCCCCCCCTTTATTTTTGGCAGGGTGGTTGGCAATACAGCAGCAGCTGTAGCAGATCTAGGCCACCATCTTGATTGAGGGCAGGATTATTGTGTCAGCCGACCTGCAGGTATAGTGTGTAAGCCAGAGGAGATGTTTTGTTGTCTTGGGTGAACAACAAGATGGCACCACCTCTTCATTCCACGTACAGGAGCCAATTGGATGCTTAGCTGAATCTTACTTCAGTGTGGGTGATAGAGTCCTCCATTGCACCAGAGACAGCATGACAGATTGAGGGGGGAGGGCAGCAGAAGCTATGTGGCAACAGAGAGAGAAGTTGATACGGTACTCAGAATGAACAGCTGGGGGATTCTGCTGTTGCACCCACAACGTCTGCCTCTTCAAGTGGTTGTCTCACTTTGCCTAATGGTTGTAACAGCCCTGCTAGATTCCTCCCTTCCATTGAAACATTTCTTCATACAGTGTGAAGTTTTATTGATTTTTGCCTCCCCTCCACATGCACACTTTCCTTCTCCCAGGCCAGTTAGTAGGCAGATGGGAGTCTGATCCTTTAAAATCCACAAAACTGAATTAAGCCCATGCCTTATGAGGTTTCCATTCTTCTCTTTGCTGCAGTTAACCTTTTATGTAAATGACCCTAGTTCATCAATAAGTGCTCAGACTCCTTAATCTGTTTGTATGGCAAACTGGGCTTTGACAGTAGGAGGCCAATTGCAGACAAGGAGAAAGTAATTCCACCACAGAAGGTCAGAAATCAGTGATTTCCCCACATTACTTTTAACTGTTCTCAAAGGTTTAGTTAATGAGGGAAGCCAAAAACATCATAATGGGTAAACAGGTGCTGATTTGATTCTCTACTGGCATTTTCAGATCACCATTATTATTTTAAATACTCACATTAACTTTGTTTTGACTGAGGTTGCCCACTTTCAGCAAAGCTTCTGAAGGGCAAAGGAGTTTTGAAATGCCAGATTTCTGAGCATGGAAAGCTGATTGTATTTCATACTCAAAATAATACTCTCCTTTCCTGATGCATTGTGAGTAGATTAAATTTCCTCCACTATTAAAGAAACCTTTCATCTCTATATGTAATATGAACTAAGAGTGCTGTTGACAAGCCTTTGTAAGCCTCCAGAATCGTTCAGCAGCCTGAAAAACACCCCCCCCAAAAAGTGGCTTAGATTTTAGAGTCAAATAACTGTGACATCAGTATCCACAGTTGGGCAATGCCTTTATGAAGGCCATAAATGTGAGCATTAGACGTTCCAACAGGCATTCCACCCTATCTTGGGGCTTTACTACATGCCTGGAAGTTGATGATGTTCTTCAGCTCATCAAGGGAGGGAAGGACATCCAGCTCTTCCAAGACAGGCAGAGTCTGGATGCTGTCAACTGTTGTGTCAGTGATCATGTTTTATGATCTCTTGATAGGGCTCTACCCATTGCTTCATCTCCTTGCTACAGTCTTGTGTTCATCTCTCCAGACAAGGTGTTCAGCAGTGCAGTTTTTCCCGACTGTTGGTTCAAAGACTTTCTTTATGCCTTCACACATTTTGCAAGTGTTGCTGGTGTCAGTAACAAGTAGCTAATGCCACAGAAGGCAGAATGAGGATTCAAGATGACCTTAACAGTTGGGAGAACTGGGCTAAAACTAACAATATGAATTTTAATAGGGTCAAACATAAGGTTCTACGCTTATTCAGGAATAACCAGGTGAAGCACTATAAGATGGGGGACTCCTGACTTGCCAATAGTACATGTGAAAAGGATCTAGGGGTCCTAGTGGAACACAAGCTTAACAAGAGTCAACAGTGTGATGCAGCAGAAGCAAGAAAAGCTAACACTGTTTCTAGGTTGCATCAACAGAAGTATAGTGTTGAGGTCAAGGGGAGTAATAGTACCACTCTATTCTGCCTTTGTCAGATCACACCTGGAGTACTGTGACTAGGTGTCACAATTTAAGAAGAATATTGACCTGGAACATGTGCAGAGGAGGGCAACAAAGATTATCAAGGGTCTGGAAACCAAGACTTATGAGGAATGGTTGAGGGAGTTGAGTATATTTATCTTGGAAAAGAGTGAGAGGAGATATGATAGCCATCTTCAAATATCTGAAGGGCTGCCCCATGGAAGATGGAGCAAGCTTGTTTTCTGCTGCTCCAGAGGGTAGGACTTAAACCAATGGATTCAAATGGCAAGGAAGATGATTCCAACTAAGGTGGTGAACTCTCCTTCATAGGAGGTTTTGAAACAAAAGTGGGATGACCATCTGTAGGGGTTCTTTAGCTGTGATCCCTGCATTGCAAGGGAGCGGACTAGATGACTCTTGGGCCCCTTCCAGCTTTACAATTCTATGATTTACACCAGGCATAGGCAAACTCGACCCTCCAGATGTTTTGGGTCTACAACTCCCTTCATCCCTAGCTAACAGGACCACTGGTCAGGGATGATGGGAGTTGTAGTCCCAAAATATCTGGAGGGCTGAGTTTGCCTATGCCTGATTTACATACTCATGTTGCCCACCACCACCCTGGATTTATGAAAGGTGCTACAAGACTGTTGTTTATGGACTTTTAGGAGACTCCATAAAGGACAGCGGCAAAGGACTTTTAGGAGACTCCATAAAGGACAGCTGCATGTTCGACCATAATCGACCATAATCTCAAGTGTGGAAAGGAAGGAATATGCATATTAATTGGAGGGGCAGGGGAATGCAGTTTTTCATTTCGTTAGCAAGACTCCTTGAAAAGGCAAATTATTTTATACATCAGCTATGTGTTGGAACTGACAGATGAGATTAATATGCTTCTTAAATTACCATTACTAGGGGTCAATTAATAAGTGAACCAACCTTGTGAATGTCATTCCAAGAGACCAGTTACGGGTCCATAATGGTCCCTGTCAAATTACGTAAATTTGAGAAAATGAGAAAGCTGTCAAATAAATGGCGAGCCAGGATATACCTACTAATTGCATTCTACATAAGGTAAATGAGGGTTTTTTGTGCTTGTTGGTAGGAGGTTCATGGAGGATGAATCCATTTAAAATGGATTTATACACTAAATTTGGCGGTTCCAAACCAATCAAGCTTTGCCCACATCAGTCCATTCCTTGCATCAAGCACCTACTCATGTCTGAGCTGTACATGCAGTGTCTTAAAAATATATATGAAACACCAGCCTGACTAATAACTTATATTAAATTATATGCAACCCAACCTCAAGCATTATATGCAAAATATGAATGAAAGAATCAAGCCTTATACATTCCTGAAGTTTGTAAACATATTTGCTGAGAAAATAAATTATTTGCTGAAAAGATAAATTATTTTATCTTTTCATGTGCTGGTTACTTTATGGAACAGAGTGTATATGGATGTAAGATGCATACTAATATATACACACAAACATGTTAGTAATGCATATAATATGCACTAATTTTTCATATTTTTATGGGGGAAATAGCTTGCTTCTCATTGAGATCAAGGAGTGAGATGGGAATGAGGAAAAGATATGTGCAAATAAATTCTGCATCAAGATTTTTGGAAAGTTTAATCTCTAGGCATATTTATTTATTTTATATATTTCATGGAATCGAGTGTGTGTGTGTGTGTGTGTATTTCCCTCAAATTGAGGGTTTTGTTTGCAGGGGGCCCGGTGTGTGTGGGACGCCTGCGATGTCATGTGCAATGCATGGTGCACACCACAATTTCAGCACCCAGTTCCACAGAATTGGCCTAAAGTGAAATTTTAAAGTCAATTTGGATGTTTCTGCTTGTTAATATCTGACATTTTTTTTAACTAGACTTATCAAAACTTTCCCCGCCTTAATATATTTGTGTTTTGGGAGGGGGGCATGTTTGGTGTATGGAAGAACATCAAAATTCTTCTTCAAATGAAACATGGTAGCCATTCAGAGATGTTTCTTGTTCAGAGATGAGGAAGAAATTTGATTCAGTTCACATTTAAAAGTCAACTTCCCTGATTTGTATTTTCCAAAGCACAGCCAGCCTTCAAAACCTGTGCTTCTCTGGATTTTACAACATAATTCTCCATGTATTTTTCTTTTGCACCCCAGCACTCATCCTAGGGAAGGGCTGCAGCTCAGCTGAAGAACATCTGCTTTGAATGCAGAAGGTCCCTGACTCAGTTTCTCTCCATCTCCAGGGCTAGGAGAAAACCCTGTCTGAAATCCAGGAGAGGCACTGCCAATCAGCATAAATGAAATTGAGCTAGAAGGACCAATAGTGTGACTCAGTGTAAGGCAGCTTCCGTGCTCATCTTGTGGATAAGTAAAAAAACATTGGACAAGAAAGTTCAGCCTGACAGTACTTCAGAACCTTTGCAAAAGTTCTGCTTTATAATCTCGTGCAGCTAGGTTTTTTTACTCTCACTTGTTGCTTGAGCTGCAGACTCAAATCTGAACTCTTCTCACCTCAAGTTAACTTATTTTCCTAGTTAAGGTTTCTCCTCACAACCTGCCTTTGTGTTCATTCACACCTCAAATCACCTCTGATCCTGTGGCCAATTTTATTCTCTTATTTTGGTGGGGTGCTTTGGAGACCTCTGCCAATTTTCCTTCAAAAATTCACAGCCACAGGGATGAGTGTAATAACAAATATCCTGTTCTTTTTATTGTATGAACTGAAGAGTAATGATACTATCTCTTCCGTTCTCTTGCCAGCTCTCTCCTGAGAATAAACTGTCACCCTGAATTTCCCTTATGCTCACTCTCTTCAAAGCTAATTACATGGTTGCTCCAGAGAGCCTTGAAGACCTAGCTTTGTGTCCCCACTTCCATGTTGTGTAAATGTTGAGCTTAGTTCACCACTATAGCCAATTATTTTATTTTTGTACTTAAAAGACGCATTGAAAGCAACACATGATTATTATTTTTTATGTGTTCAATAGATGGAAGATTACAATGGCTATTATAGCTGACCAAATGTGGCCTACTCAATTAATATCAGGAAGGGATTGATAAAGAGTTTGTTCAGTCTACTTTTTGTAGCAGACCAACTCAATTTGATGACCCCAAACTGGCTTTCATATTGGAGCACAAAGCTTGATAGGATTTCACACTTCTACAGATTTGGCAAAGCACTTTTAGTGCACAAAGGCTTGCACAAAAAATATGTACCGTATGGTGAAAAAATGCTTTGGAGAAGTTTTTAAAAATATGCATTTTAGAGAAGATGGGTGCAAAAATGCACACAGCAAGGGATACAATACAATATAAATGCACACTTTCCCTGCAATCTTTTGAAAGATCCAAGCAAAACTTTGACTTAAAAAAATACTAAGACAATTACAGACAATACATTAAAACAAACTTACATAAAACAATCCAGACTACATTGAGAGAAAAGAAACCATGGGTACTTATATTCTTCCTTGAGTATGTAATATCTGTTCAAACAAAGCTATGACTGAATGCCAGTGAAGCAGGATCTGGACAAACTTAAGGGATTCTGATATCAATCTCTGCCTATGTTATACCTGGATCTTTAATGATGCCGATTCACCACTTCAGTTATTCAGAAGTTTCACTCACCTTTGCACTTGTTTTGTGAGTGTGAGACTTCACTACACACAGAGTTTTTAATGAACCCAAGCTTCCCTATTTACTACTGTAATGTTTAAAACAGATTTTAGGCACCTGTGCTTCCATAATTTTTGACTGCCAGCAATTCACTGAGAAAACTTCCTTTGAAAAGTGTGTGTAGTAGACAGGCATTAATTAATTGCCTTCTGTACAGTGTTCTCAAGGTGATGTATAATCAAAACAATTAAAAACACAAATAACACCAAATACATGTAGAACAATATGTAGAACAATGCTAAATTGAGACTCATATGAAATATCCATTTACCCAGGCAGGAAAGGCAATTCCTTCTATCATTTCAGAAAGTGCAGATCATGGGCATCTGTCATAGCTTAACAGGATTGCTATTCCAGAGAACAGGGAATATGTTTTTTAAAAATGACAAATAGTAAAGTCAATCTGAATGTTTCATTCAATGAAATTTTGGGTGGCTTTGAATAAGTGAGAGATGTTGCGAGAGGATTGTTGTGGTTCTTAGCAAACTTAAAAGAATACAGGGTTGTCTGTTTTCTTCCTTCTTAAGTGTAACTTACTTAAACCTAAAAGCCTCTCCAAGAGGCTATGAAGTGATACACACTTCCATAGCAAGGCAATGTTCATATATCATTGTTTCCAGGGGCTAATTGGAGAGGGGAGGAAGAAATGATTTCGTTCCACAACTTTCAATATTAAATTGAGTAGTGAAAGCAAACAATTACCATATTTTTCACCCCATAGGACACACTTTTTCCCCTCCAAAAATGAAGGGGAAATGTGTGTGCGTCCTATGGGGCGAATGCAGGCTTTCGCTGAAGCCTAGAGAGCGAGAGGCATTGGTGCGCACCGACCCCTCTCGCTCTCCAGGCTTCAGGAAGCTATCCTCAAGCCTTGCAAGCCCAGCGGGAGTTCCCGCGGGCTCACAAGGCTTGCGGGCAGCAGCCTGCAGCCCCGGCGAGTGTCCGCAAGCCTTGCGCGCCCAGCAGGAGGTCCCGCCGAGTGCGCAAGGCTTGGGGCGGCAGCCTGTCTCCCGAAGCACGGGGAGCCCTCCAGAGGGCTCCCCATGCTTTGGGCGAGTGTCCGCAAGCCTTGCGCGCCCGGCAGGAGGTCCCGCTGAGCGTGCGAGGCTTGGGGCGGCAGCCTGTCGTCCGAAGCACGGGGAGCCCTCCGGAGGGCTCCCCGTGCTTCGGGCGAGTGTCTGCAAGCCTCGCGCACCCAGCTTGGGGCGGCAGCCTGCAGCCCGAAGCACGCGGAGCCCTCCGGAGGGTGCCCCGTGCTTCGGGCAGGTGTGCACAAGGCTTGGGGCGGCAGCCGCGGCGGGGGGGGGGGTAATTTTTTTTTATTCATTTCCCCCCCCAAAAAAAAAACCCCGAGGTGCGTCCTATGGGCCGGTGCGCCCTATAGGACGAAAAATACAGTAAACTATATTGAGCAAGGAAGGAGGAACTCTCAAAAAAGAAGAAACTTTCATTACCTGAGGGAGACAAGATTTGTACACCCTTGAAAAACCGCTCCAGGGAACTCTGCTCTGCCCTTTTTTGCTCAGCCTTGGGCAAGGCATTAAGAATGGTTGGATACAGGCAAGGGAGGACGGAGCTGAAGGCTGTGTATGCCTTGTCTCCATCAGGAAATCTAAGCTCATTGCCTTGGCCTCAGGCAGTTGGGTGGAACTGAATAAGAGATAGCTGAGTCATCTAGGGCTGGGAGATTGTATGCAGTGTTAGAAATTGAGATATGAAAGCTAGGAGCTAAATGGCACCTTAAACCTAGGTTATGGGAGCAACAACAGAATGTCTAGGCGCACTTTTTATAACAAGAATACAAAGCTGAAAATGAATGAACTGTAGTTAAAATATCATGTTTATTTTTCACGTAGTCTAGTCCATGGGTAAGCCAACTAAGGCCTGGGGGCTGAATCCTGCCCAATCACCTTCTAAATCCAGCCTGAAGATGGTCCAGGAATCAATGTGTTTTTACATGAGTAGAATTTGTCTTTTTATTTAAAATTCATCTCTGGGTTATTTGTGGGGCCTGCCTGGTGTTTTTACATGAGTAGAATGTGTGCTTTTATTTAAAATGCCTCTCTAGGTTATTTGTGGGGCATAGGAATTCATTATTTTCCCCCCAAAATATAGTCCGGCCCCCCACAAGGTCTAAGGGACAGTGGACCAACCCCTGCTGAAAAGGTTTGCTGACCCCTGTAAGTCCTTCCCCTTCTCACCCCCCTAATATTCTTAAGAGGGCCTCTTCTCCAGTCTTCAGAGAGTAGCTGGAGATGGGGAGGCTGAAAAAGGTCCCCCTTTCCTTCCACTCTGCAATTTTACTCTGCAATCTTAGGTGCAGTATTGTACCCAGAGCTCAGAAACTGCTCACACTACTGAAATTCCTGTTCACAAAATGTGCCTAGAACAATGGGAGTTTTGAACACTGGTTGTATGACTTCAAATGTTGTGTTGCAATGAGCAATGAATGGTTTTCCACCTTGAAGATCCTGTTTCCCACTCTAGATGGGTTTTGTTGTTGCTGTTGCATTTATTGCCTTAAATGAGCTTGCTCTGTTAAGTTAATTCCTTGCATTGTGCAGTTTACCTGCTGTCAAATCCCATTTGAAGGAGCATCATCTAGCAATGGGATCACCAGGAATATGTCACAGTTTAAAGAGTTATGAATCTGTAGTCTTTAATGAAATTTGTAAAGGTTTCCTCATGTTTTCCTAGCAGCAGAACTAAATAGAGGTGACTAATTTCATGACAGTTTTTATTGTACACGCGCAAACATTGCACTTCCAGTTCAGTTCTGTGGTTATAGTTTCTGCAGGAATGTTAACACAACATCTCAAAATTATCTGTGACTGCTGGATACCAAAGAGACGAATATACAATAGGTACATTTTAAATAATAGTTGTTTGAGTTGTTTGTGTTGGTTAGCACAGATCAAAGGTAGGGAACTCAGAATTCTGATAAAACAATAAAGGAACCGGAAATTGCCAAAGTTCACTTATTCATCCCACATCTGGAATTGAAATCACTCTAGTGAATAGTGAATACAATCTGTATTCACTATTGCTGTTTGCCATCCTACCCATATAGAAGACTAAAGAATGGTGAAAAATGTTTCTGTAGAACAACGTAGAGGATCTGCAGTAAGCAAATTATATCTGATTAAACAGGAATAGCTGAATCAATGTATTGTCCAAGCATGGAAGCTCTCTAATGAGAAAGAGTTCAGCTCCCACCCATCTTCTGGGCATGTTTTCAGGCACCACTTATGGCCCCGCAGCAAAGGATTAGAAGGAATTTTTCTTCTTGCTATGAGCGCGTTGGGTATGTGAACCTGACAACGGCACTATGACCCCACTGACTCAGTGTTAAACCCATTGTGCATGCCAAGCCTAAAGGGCACATTAAGGTGAAATTCACAATAGAGTGCTAATGAAAATTCATGAGGATTTCTTTTTTTAAAAAATCGCAAACTGATGTGGAAGTGTAGTGTGGAGAACTGAACTTAAGATAACCCAGAATTGACAAACTCACCCAACCATAGTGGTAATTCCATGACCACTAAAAAGATTTCCAAGTATTGTTTCCCAGTCTTTGCACAAGACTTGTGCTGCTACATATGCTGGCTATGCGTAAGGGCTTTTTTTTCCTACCTTCATAGTGTCCTCCTGCACTGTCTGCCAACCTTTTATCAGGAGCCTGGCCTAATTTTATCACTAAAAAGGCACTTGTTATTTGCAAATGAGGTACTGAAGAGCTCTAAACTATTGCATTTGTCAAGGAAGTAATATAATGCACATACATTCCTTTGCTCAAATTGCACTGAAATATGACTTGCTCAGTCTGTCTGTTTTATTTGTTACTACTGCACCTGTTTGGAATATAGATATTAGTATAGATATATATTTTTAAAATGAAGAGAGTATGTTATGTATATATGATATATATTCACACACACATATATCGAATTTATTCCTAAACCATTTTACCTGCTAGATGGTGAATCTATTTACTGTCAAATGTAATGAGTGCTCATTTATATCAGGCTTTTACCCAAGTGGCATTTCTGCATGCAACTGGTCTGCTTTGTCAAATAATGGTTATAGAGTTGATGTGATGGGGCTGATTATGAAGCTTGGGGATTAAGATGTAGCTACTGACTTTCGCTAGTGGATTTCCCAACTTCAGTGGGTGTTGAAAATGAAATTGCTAGTTCAGGCTTCACCAGCCTGGTTAATGCCCCCCAGATGTTGCGGAACAGCAAGATGTTTCTGAATTGGCAGAGTGATGCCCAAATCTGATTGACAGAAATGTTTGTGGCGTTTTTCTGGGTTCAATTAGAAATATACAATGGGGGTGGGCAGGAAAGAGTGTATGGTTTTGAGGGATTTTTCTTCAGGAGGTGGGTTTAAAAATTGTTTGGCATTCTTATTGGGAACACTATGCATAAGTGGACCAGGCTCCACAGGATAGAAGTGTGTAAAATTATGCATGGCATGGAGAAAGTGGATAAAGGAAGGTCCCCCCTCTTTCAAAGGGGGTACATTCTGGGATCAAATCAGAAACTGCGGTGGCTTTTGTAAATTTGGGATTGTCTCTGGAATCAGACGCTTGGAGGGTCTGATTCTGAACTCTACATTTTCTGTGTGCTGATATGAAGGGGAACTAACTCTCTGCTTAAAGTGGTAATTGTTCCATAGAGGTAAAGTAAAGGGACCCCTGTCCATTAGGTCCAGTCGTGACCGACTCTGGGGTTGCGGCGCTCATCTCGCTTTACTGGCCGAGGGAGCTGGCGTTTGTCCGCAGACAACTTCCGGGTCATGTGGCCAGCATGACTAAGCCGCTTTTGGCGAAACAGAGCAGAGCACGGAAATGCCGTTTACCTTCCCACCAGATTGGTACCTATTTATCTACTTGCACTTTGACATGCTTTCGAACTGCTAGGTTGGCAGGAGCAGGGACCGAACAACGGGAGCTCACCCTGTCGCAGGGATTCAAACCGCCGACCTTCTGATCGGCATGCCCAAGAGGCTCAGTGGTTTAGACCACAGCGCCACCCGTGTCCCTGTTCCATAGACAATTAATCCTCTGAACACAGCAGAATTGCCTCAGGCAAAACAAGAACTCTTTTGCTATGTCTGTCATTGTCTCTGGCTTCCCTGCCTATTGTTCTGCCAGTCCAATGGGCACCAGTCACCCCTACAATGCAGGTCACGAAAGCAGGATGCATGAACCTGCATGCGGGCATACTGTGATGGTCAATACATTATGAAGAGCATTTCCAGGTGATCTGCTCATCTGAGCAGTGCATTTGGAAGCAAATGTGCCCTCTCTTTTTCCCTTGTGAAGAACATTGATCAAAGGAGGAGGGAGTAACAACATCCTTTGATGCTTTACTACATAGGCGTGCACTGAGAGCCTTCTGAGAACTCTGGGGTGAAAAAGTCCTTGAAATCTCACAGGCAGCAACCACTTAGCCATCCATTCAGCTAATTTGGGGCTCATTGGCAAAAGCATTATTTCTTTGCCAATTAATGCAGAAAGGTGTCCTGTGTTTCCTAGATTATTTTTTTGAGACAGAAAACAGATAATGAGAAAAACAGAAGCCTGTTAGCTGTCCTGCTTTGCTTTGAAACCATCTGCAAAGGTTACCCACCTTGAAATCTATGTACTTCTCTCCATTGCCCCGGCTCATCATGATCAAAAATCAAATCAACTGTAGGAATCAATGTACGACCTGCTCTGAATTCTCACTGCTAAAATACTATCCTCACCCCACATCGTTCTCAAATTTGCCCCTATAAAGGGAAAGGAGAAAAGTTAAATTAACTATACTTAGTATTCTGCCTTAATCTGTTTAAAGATCCTGGTAACAATAAGTTCTGTTGATAGAATTATAAAAATATGTCGCTGAGCATTGTATTGGCAAAAGAGCTGAACATAATAGGGAATTCAATAGAGCTGACTGTAGGCTGAATCAGTAGAAATTCATTTATTTAAAAGTAACAAGCAAAGGGAGCGGGGGATGGCCTGCTACCCAAACTTCCAGGCAGAGAGGGCAAAGAGAAAAACTAGAATTGGCATACTCTAGCCTTTTCATGATTATTTTGATAACAGCAAAGATTGAGTGTTGGGACAGGGTTGGCAACATTCCCAGTTTAAATGTGTCCATTTAGAACAAGTTTCTGGTTTCTGGTTGAACTGGGAGATATCAACTATAGCTGTAATGGATGCATTAGCAACAAAATATCTGGCATATGGCCCCTTTAAGAGAAATAGCTATGACCCAGGAGTACAGCTCCTAGATTGCTGACTCAAATGGCCAAGCTGAAGAAGTTGAGTCACATTCGCACCATGTATTTAAAGCACCACTTTAAACAATCATGGCTTCCTCCCAAAGAATTATGGGAGCTCTAGATTGTTACGGGTGCTGAGAATTGTTAGGAGGACCCTATTCTCTTCCCAGAGCTACAGTTCCCAGAATGGTTTAATATTCAATCCCTCCACACTACGGGAATTGTAGCTATGTGAGGGAAACAGGAGTTTCCTAACAAGTCTCACCTTCCTGCAGCTTCCAGAATTCTTTGAGGGATTAAACCTTATTGAACACATTGCAATTTATTACTGAGAAAGCATGCAGAAGATTGTCCTTAATCAGTTAAAACTCATACAATTAATCTCCCAATATTAATTTGTGTGATAGTCCAAGCATTGAGTCTCTGTGCTCTACCAACAGTGGGTGGATCTGTCAGTTTTTACTTCCCTCAGTTTCTCAATTTTGCAAACTTAAATTCAGCTCTCCATATTTCCACATTACTTTGAATATTCAAAGTCTTTTTGCATATTCATTATCTCTCATTTCCCGTTACATACACAATGTTTACAAATATTTTCCTCAACATCTGTATTTCCTTGAACACATTTTTGTATGTTATTTTCACTAAAACATCCATTTTTTGCACACATTACCCTAGTAAATGCATTTCTTACAAACATCACATGGCTGGAAAATTCATAGAAGTGTGAATTTCAAAGTACGCCTGTGTTTCAGTTTATGCATTGTTTTGGAAAGTGTGAAATTGATAGGTTCTTCTTTAAATGGGAACTGGATCAAATATCTCCCTATTATGCACAACAACTTTGTTTAGAGGAAAACAGACTCAAATAATTATATATTAAATATATTGCTCTGTGTGTGTTATGCCACTGCTCCCAAGAAAGTGTTGTTTTGTTGTTGTTGTTTTTAATAAGCTGACTTTTCTTCCAGTTCTTCTTTGCTTCTTTTGTTAGTAGCGATCAAAACATTCTTGGTAGGAATGGAAAAGAGATAAGCAATAATATGGATAATGAATTTGGAACCCGTTTTTACTTACAATGCCTTATGTAAAAATCTTCATTTGGTAGATTGCAAGTTGAATTTGTAGCAGCTCCAAAACCAATAGCTAAGCCAGAGCCATCATTTACAGCTGATTCAATGTTTTGTTGTTTTAATTAGTTTTTCATAATTCTGTAAAATCGCTGAGGTTTTGAAACTCCCTGAAGGGTTTTCTTCCCAAAATAAATATAAAGATCTCTTAAACATTTGTACTGTAGATTGTGGAATGCAAATAAATTGTGTTTGTGTTTGTTTATTAATGGAAAATCATAGTTAAGCCAAAGAAACAGAACAGACAGTGCATAAAAGGTACATATTGTAACATTTGCGGTGAATATTTCTCTAGGAAACTATATTTCATAGGTCTGTAGCAGGATAGAACAACTCCCCTATGAATAAAGGTTACAGAGTTTGAGACTTTTTTTTTTTTTACTTTAGAGAAAAGACAAATAAGAGGCAACAATGGCAAAAATCATTCATGGCATCGAGAAAGTGAATAAAGAAATTTTCCTCCCGCTCTCATGACACTAGATATTGTGGACATCTGGTGAAACTGAATGTTGGAAGAATCAGGGCAGATGACAGAAAGTGTTTCTTTACACAGCAGAATTCATTCCCACAAGATGCAGTGATAGCCACCAATTTAGATGACTTTAAAAGAGGATTAGTGAAATTCATGGAGGAGGAGGTTACTGAAGGATACTAGCCATGGTGACTCTGCCCTGCCTGCACAGTCAGAGGCAGTGATGCTTGTGAACAACAGTTACTGGGAATCACATATGGGGAGAGTGCTCTTCAGCATCCATTTTGCTTGAGGGCTTGCATCTGGGTGGCCACTGTGAGAACAGGATGCTGGAACAGATGGGCCATTGGCCTGATCCAGCAGGCTCTTATCATGTTCTTATGTTCATTTCTAGTTATACTAAGAAATGATGCATCTTAACTTTCAGCATTGTTCATGAGGTCTAGAAAATGTTATTTTAAAGGCCAAAATGAATGCTTAAAAAATTGGGATTCCCAAAGCACTATGACTCTTAACCAGGTGGTATGTATGACAACAGCCACATGGATTTGGACCATATGATGTTCTTCGATATGAAGCCTGTTAATGGGTATGCTCTGTGTTTAGAGAATTATACAAGTTAAACAGCAAGAAGGTGCTGTTGCACTCAAGACCTGCTAATCAGCTTCTCAAAAGCATTTGGCTGGCTGTTGCAGAGAACTGAGTGTTGGAGTGAACAGATCTAGTCCAGTAGGGCCCTTCGTGTGTCGATATGTTCATATTTTCATATGTTGTGGGGGGAGGGAAGTATATATCAGTGATGTGCACACAGCAGGGGGTATGCATCAATTATATGGGTGGGCCATATAATGCAGCAAAATTAGGTAATTTTTATTGGCCAAATTATCAATGGTGTCAACACACCCCACACCTGTGCCAAGTCTGATCAGGGCCTCCACAAAGCATCCTTTATCTCCACTATTTCTTTGTTGTTGTTGTTTAGTCGTTTAGTCATCCCTGACTCTTTGTGACCCCATGGACCAGAGCACGCCAGGCACTCCTGTCTTCCACTGCCTCCCACAATTTTGGTCAAACTCATGCTGGTAGCTTTGAGAACACTGTCCAACCATCTCGTCCTCTGTCATCCCCTTCTCCTTGTGCCCTCAGTCTTTCCCAACATCAAGGTCTTTTCCAGGGACTCTTCTCTTCTCATGAGGTGGCCAAAGTATTGGAGCCTCAGCTTCACGATCTCTCCTTCCAGTGAGCACTCGGGGCTGATTTCCTTAAGAATGGATAGGTTTGATCTTCTTGCAGTCCATGGGACTCTCAAGAGTCTCCTCCAGCACCATAATTCAAAAGCATCAATTCTTCGGCCTTCTTTAAGCTTTTCTAATGATTATAGCTGTGCATTTTTATCAATTTTTATTTTTCTAGGTCCATGGGCTTTGCAAAAAGTGAGGCTGTCCTAAATGTTGCCCATGAAGCACTGAAGAATTCTGGATTTTGTTTTTGTTGTTAAAACACAGTAGTGGAGGATTTTCTTTTTTTAAAAAAGAAAAGTTAAAAGCTTCCATCAAATGTGTTACTTTTAAAAAATAAAATAAAAAAATAAAATCCTACGTTATTCTTCTTTAACAACAAAAGCAAATGCCATCTCTCTTCAACATTTAAAAACAGCCTCACATCTTAGGGCCTATCAGAGGACAACAACAAACTGTGACCCATCCATCCCTTTAATTCCCCCCCAAAAGCCCCTGTACCTATTCGTCTACAATTTGTCATGTTCATCTAATCTTACTTCACATAGCAGGCAATTAGATGTCCACAACTGCACTCTTCCCACTTGTGTTCTCTGCAATGGATCTGAAAATAGGAATGTGTCTTGTCAGCTCAGTATTGTCATCTAGCTCAATTTTGTCTGCACTGACTGGAAGAGGCTCACCAGGCAAAAGTCTCTGCGAACCTTAGCTGGAGATGCTGCTGTCTGAATCTGGAGCTTTCTGGATGCAAAGCAGATGCTTTGCAACCGATATACCACTTCCCCATATCCCATCGCTAATCTCGCCACTGAAAGTGGAGGTAGTACACAGCCAGCATCGCTAGTCATCATCAATGGCTTTCTTTTCTATGAATTAGTGTAAACTGGTAAGGGATGTCCTTTATAATATTGCCCTCCTTCATCACTATGTAACAGATACTTGAATTTCTCCAGGCACAACATTATTGTAAATGGACAACGCCTGGTGCTCTGGGGGAACAGAGATCTTTCAGAAATATGGGTATCACATTCAAATACACAAATAAAATGTGTGATCATGGGGGGGGGGGAGTATTCATTTTGATAACTCTCTAGTGCTTAACATTTGCTGGAAATAATATCTCCCCAGTCAAACATGCCAGAGATAAAACATGCATAATAAGAGGTTTCTATCTAAAAATAAGACACTTGTTCAGTCTCTTCTGCCTTTGTGTATTATGGAATAGAGGGAAAAGAAGGGGAATTTTTAATAGCCTCTTTAATCTCAGTGCAAGCACCTCACAGCACCAATTTATGAAATGCTGAGCTTTCTCTCTCTCTCTCTCTCTCTCTCTCTCTCTCAAACACACCCTCTCACACACAGGATTCAGCTACAATAGTAAAGAAAATGAGTTTTAAATGTGTTATAGCACTGTGACACTAGATGGCGCTGTGGAGTTCCATCTTTTAGCAATGTGATTTCCCATTATTAGGTTTACAACATGTTTTCCTGAAACGCTTTTTTTATGTGTCTAGATCCAGCCACAATCTGTTACATTACTTGAAACACAGTTGATACAAACATAGGAAACTTCCTTCTTCCCATTTTGACCACTGGTCCATCTAGTTCAGTATTGTAAGCACTGACTGGCATCAACTCTCCAGAGTTTCAGGCAGGAATCATTTCCAGCCCTACCTGGCAACACTAAAGGTTGAACCCAAGAGCTTCTGCACGTGAGCTACAACCATTCCCCTCTGAAATCTGCAGATTTGTGCTTCTCAGTTCAGGACATGGGAAGCTACTTTATCTTACATCAGGCATCCCCAAACTCAGCCCTCCATATGTTTTGAGACTACAATTCCCATCATCCCTAACCACTGGTCCTGTTAGCTAGGGATGATGGGAGTTGTAGTCCCAAAACATCTGGAGGGCTGAGTTTGGGGGTGCCTGTCTTAAGTTAAGGTAATTGGTCCAGTTGACATTTACATTGACTCTTTGCAGGCTTCCCATTGGGACATCTGGTTGGCCACTGTGGAAACAGGATGATGGAATAGATGGACCATTGGCTTCATCTGGCATGCTTTTTTTTTAACATTTTTTAAATGAATACTGGGCACTAGGGGAGACATGAGCAAGAGGAATAAATAAGTGTTACTGGGGCCAGAAACAGATCTCTCATACACGGGGCTACTAGTCTCCTCCGCGAGAGCAACCCAGGGCAATGAATATTTGGGAAATAGAGCTTGCTAGCCTACTGCATCCTTCCCAGGAGATGGAATAATCCACAGGGGGTCTTGAAAGTGTTCCGACTCATTTGTTTATGCAGTTAATCCATTCCTTTCTCAGTGTGCATGATATTTATGAGTTATTTATAGGTTCACAGTGAACCCAACTGGGAGCAAATTAGGTCAGAATTCTAATTCCTTTGTTAAGAGGAATGACTTATTATCTCATTCCAGTCTGGTACATTGTGTCTGTGTGGGGGCTTGGCTGTGCAAGGTTGGAGAGCTCAATATTTATTTTTTGGAAGGGACTATCTGATCTCATATGTTACTACCAGAACACTTAACCCAAACACAGTTCATTTCACGTGTGTGTGTGTGTGTGTGTGTGTGTGTGTGTGTGTGTATAACTCTCATCTTGAATTGAATCCCTATCCTTCACTGCAGGTCAGACGCCTATAAGTTAACTCAATACAGTTTTGTGTTTGGAACTAGTTCACTTCTAATTGGCTCAATACACAGTTTTGCTTTTCTCCTTCTTTGCACTTGTTAGCTGCATTTTAGGGGGTTGGTATTGGCTTTGTAGTATTAAGAATGGGGGAGGAATTCAATTGAGTTCATGCTTAAAGGTGAACCTACCCAATTTGCACTTTCTGAAACAATACATGGACCAAAATCTACACTTTTCAGAATTTTGCAATGCTGTATTCCAGCCATATGTAAAGGGAAATGTATGCATATAATCGCACATATTCATGGAGAAATTCACACAAAAAAATGGATGAATTTTCATGAAGACCCTTAAAAAGCATGCAAACAGATGGCAATGTGGAAGGAGAAACAGAAATTGACAGGTTCACCTATTACTATGTAGCACAGGGTGGGACATTGTTTTATATGATAACTCTAGTGGGCTGTAAAGCATTGTGTTACGGCTTCTCCCAAAGAATTCTGGGAGTTGTGGTTTCTTAAGGATGCGAATAATTGTTAGTGGGCCCCTATTCCCCTCCCAGAGCTACAATTTTCAGAGTGGTTTCACAACAAATGCCTCTTCACAGGGAACTCTTGGAATTGTAGCTCTGGTTGGGGAATATGGGTCTCCTAACTACTCTCAGCACCCTTAACTAACTACAATTCCCAGGATTATTAAAAGGAACCCATGAGTGACTGTCTCAGTCTACTTAATAGTATTGCTACTACGTAGCTATGACAATCTCCAAACCCCAGTGTGGACACCTGCATAGTGGCCATGCTCTATGTGCAGGGCTGGAGAAGCTGTGCAACATCAGTGGGGTGGGGGTGAGGACTTTGACTCAATGGGACATCTGTGTATGGTGAAAGCATGAAGGGTGCCTTAGACTCTTATGCTTCCAGGAAATCACAGAAGCTGATATTCTACTGCCATATATAGTATTTCCCCCACTGTTTTAATTGGCTCTCTGTGTGTACACAGCCATGCAAATGTGTGCGTGAGAGTGCATTAGGAAGTCCACTGCAGGCCACTAGGCCAGTGCTTTTCATGTCATTAATCAGGTCCTCCCTGCAGGCTTTTTGTGCAACTCCGGATACATTCAGATGTGGGGAGTATTACATTAGTTTTCCTGATTATAATGCAAGTGCTTCCATCACATATTTGAATGTTCCTATCAAATGGCAGTCCTTGTTGCATCATGGAATTGTGGCTTTTTGATAGAAATACCACCTTCTCGCAATGAATTTCATTCACACCTGTGGGTGAGGGGCAACACAACAGCAAGTGTCATTGGTCAACATTGCTACTCCCTCACCTTTTCCACACATGCCTGCTTTTCCTCCCCCATGATCTCCACCCCCATAAAGACAGCATCGGGGGGGGGGGGAGTGCCACCCTTACAATTCATCACTTTATTCAATTTCTTTAACACAGAAAATTGTGGGAGTAATCTGCCATGTGAATGCAGCCTAAGTCTTGATGCAGTTGTGTAGAGTGGTTTTGAAGTCTGTGACTGCAAAGAGACACGTGACACTTTCTACCTTCTAAAGTAAAATCCTGGATACAACTAAGGAAAGGGGCTTTGAGTTCTTTCTGTCTAGAATAGGGCAGAGCTGATAATGATAGCCGATGGAAGTGGCAAAGCTACACCTCTCTACTCTGTTGGTTGCTTTGGATTTGATCTGTGAGCCACTAGATTAGGTCTGTGAGCCACTATTTTTGTCCAAATACTTGTCTTCATATCACATATATAGGAGAAGCAGTCTATTTGAACAATAGCTTCATGAGAACAGGAAGGATATTCCCAAAAGCCCACAGATACAGCAATTCTTTGCTTGCTTGCTTTTAAAGATTGCTGTAGCTGTGAAAGGTGGTCAAGGGTGTGTGTGTGGGGGATCGGAACGTGCTTTTTGAATAGGAGATGCAATGAGGAAGGGTGATTTCTCAGGAATGTTTATTAGCCAAGAGTGAGACCTTTCTGGAGGGAATGATTGATTGTCGTGCAGCATATAGCATGAGCTACATCGAATTCTCAGCAAGTGCAAGACATAAATTCTGGATGCCTGG
The DNA here is from genome assembly GCF_965113315.1 of Podarcis vaucheri. Classification (NCBI taxonomy): domain Eukaryota; kingdom Metazoa; phylum Chordata; class Lepidosauria; order Squamata; family Lacertidae; genus Podarcis; species Podarcis vaucheri. Next base: position 58,237,453 of record NC_138765.1, read on the forward strand.
TGAAAGGGAGCCACTAATGGGCATATATCTGAACCAATCATGTTATACCACTTGCACTAGGAGAACTTCATTGGCTCCCACTGTGCATCTGGGATCAATTCAAGGTGGCGGGTACAGTCTAGGTATGAGTGGGATAGGAAATTGATGCAGTTTGTATTTAAAAGAGAACATATACAATCCACACTTTCTGAAGCAGTATGAAAATGGAAACTCATCTTTCCGTTGAAATTCACTATCCTCTGAATTTTTCTGTCTAGTTCTCCAGCTAAGTACAGTGTACAAAAAAACGCTTATAACTGAGCATATATTAGAGAGCATAACATACACAAATGCGTTATATTAGAAGAAATTATTTTGCAAAAAGTTACATATTAGGCAAACATACATACCAAAACATGTATACTGTGAGAAATTCACATCAAAGTTTTGATGACTTTTCATAAGGATTTTTAAAAATGCGTACTGATGTGGAAATGTTGGAATGTGAACTTAAAGAAAAATGAGAAACTGAACTGACAGATTTACCCATCCCTAGCCCAATTTCTGAAGTCCTAAATGGCTTGGAACTTGGATATATAGAAGCGGACCTTCTATATAAGACATGGGGGACTGTCATCCTATGTGTCCTGAACCCCTGGACTACCTGGCAGCAAGTCGGTATGTCAAATCCAAAGTTCCAAGTCTGAGGGATAATCCATATAAGCAACGTGCAAAGGTCAGGAAATGCAATCCAGGGTCAATCGAAGTAGCCAAGTCAGAAGACCAGCAGTGAGGATACAGTCTAGAATCAAACCCAAAGCACAGTCCCATAGAGGTTCAGTCAAAGCCCATCAACATGGGCAGTTGAGCAGACTCAGCTCTGCTGCCCCTTTGTAATTTGCATGCTGATTGCAACAGCTGGGCTTGATGAGGCTTGTGACCCCCACCTGTGCCAAGCCTACTCCTACTCCTGCTGAGGAATCACACGCTTCCTCTCAGAGCTAGCGAGCTCCACCTGGCCAGCTAGGAAGCTGGGCTTGGGGCCCTTGCCTGCCTCAACCTCCTAGAGTGCCACTCCCATTGCTCCCTACACCTCAGCGACTGCCTTGTTTGTGGAGACAGGGTCCCGTCTGGCTTCCCTGATGGGTCCTGCTGCTCTGGTTCCTGTGCACTGACCTCCATCCCCTCACCAGCCTCCATTACCCTGTGAGTACTTTCTTCCCCATGCCCTGCTTGCCCCAGTATGCCCCAGTCCTGGCTACACCTCTCGCCGGAATCCTCCCCCTTCTGCCTGCCGTCCTGCCAGTGCATGACACCATGAATTGGATGCAGCCCATGAGTTCTCCCCTTCAGACCTACATCCTCCCCTTCTCATTCTTTGTCCCCTACTACCACAATTAGGCTTAAGGGGGGGAACCTCCTTTTGAAGACAATCAATCATTGTTGTTTTCCCAAACCTAGACACAGGGCCCAGAGCTATTAAGCATTGCAATGTGTGAGAGACAACCCCTTTCACACCAAAAATGCTGCCTGTGACATTTAGGCTTGAGGTAAGGCTTGAGGCTGAGGCTGTAACATGAAGGCTTTAGGCTGTAATATGAAGCACTTTAAAAAGAAACAACAGCTAAATTATCACACAGGGTTAGAGAGATTGCTGTTTGATGTGTGGTCCTGTATTAAGTATATCTTTGTATTATGTAAGTAGATGTAAGTCTTAAGCGTGAGTGTGCCATTCTATCAATTTTTGTGCAGTAAGGATTTGTTTGTGTGTATCCATGTGTGTGTATTGTTGTGTGAGTGTCTTGATGTGCTAACTTTTGGAATGCCACCCTCAACAACTTTGAACTGTGGCAATGTAGGCCTCAGACAGATAAACATTCCTCACTCCTGTCCTGTATAAATTGACCTGAAAGGTAACATCCAGTGTTTTTCCCCCCTAAAAAAATGTTTAGGGGTACTCTCATTTTGACTTAAGAAAATCACCATTTTATAGTTCAAATCACGAAAAATAAATACAGTGGATGCTCAGGTTGCAGATGTAATCTGGGACGGAGGCACATCCACAACCCACAGTGTTCACAACCTGCAGCGCCGCATCTGCGCATGCGTGTGATGTGATTTGGTCTTCTGTGCATGTGCAAAGCGTGATTTAGCGTTTCTGTGCATGCGCGAGTGGTGAAACTCGGAAGTAACCCTTTCTGGTTCTTCCGGGTTTCCTGTGATCCATAACCTGAAAACGCATAACCCGAAGCGTCCGTAACCCGAGGTACCACTGTACAGTAAATGGACAAAAGTATAAAGATTCACAAAATGTTTAGGGGTATGCGTACCCTGCATACCCCCAGAAAAAAGCACTGGTAACATCTGTGTGGAGGACTCATCTCTGAGACTCCCCATCTTCAAGGATGGGGTGGGTTGTGACTGGCAATAAGGCCTTTTCAGAGCCCTCTTTATGGAATCTGCCCTGCATCAAATTCAGCTGGAACAAAATCCCACAGGATTTTTCCTTGTTGCAGTGGGTGAGCTCCTTGAATTTACTTTGTTTTGTACTAGAATAGAACCCCAAGGGCCAAGGGTGAAAGACATGTAATTAGAATTAAAGAACTGGGTGTCTCTGAGCACACACTCATAATTTGTTTTCAGTTTTATAACCAACACTGCTTTCACACAGAAGTCTACTTCTGATTACTCCAAACTTTCTTCATTTCAGCAGCCTGATCTGCCTTGGAAAAGTCATGTTGTTTTTTGCTATTATTAAATAATTGGGCATCATCCAGTGATGCTGATCTACTGCAAATGTTCTCCACTCTGCCCATCCCTAGCTTAGGAGCTTGATCCACTGTGTTAGATTGAGCCATACTTGGTGTGGTGACTTCTGAAATCATTACAAGGGACAGAACAGAATGCTCTGGATAGAGGCAGAATATAGTTGCAACAATTCCCTCCTCCGCCTAAGAGTCTATTTGTGCATCTCCACTACAACCTATCTTTCAATTTATTTTGTGGTTCAGTATGTTCCCCTTAAGTGTAATTATGCTTGAAGGAGAGAGAGGAAGGGAAAGAAAAGACTTATTCTAAGCAAATATTCACTTCATTAGCATCAAATTGTGTTCCCCCTTTTTCCTTCTTTCGTTGCTTCCTCCAGCAAATTTGGCAATTCAATTGCAAAGTGCCCAATGGGGATCTCAGCGTGAACTCTTTCATTTTTCTTTCAAATGCTTATGCTCACAACCATCCTGCCTTTAGCACAGAGCTCAGGCATCCCAAGTGCTAACCTTGCCTGCGGCCTTGTTATGGCGAAAATGCTGATGTCAACATTTCCTTTTTATCTTCCTCCTCCTTTGATGCCCAATAACAATCTGATTCCTGTTAACTTTCTCTTTCCCTTTACTTATACAGTTCCAGGTGGAGATCACTGATGCCAGTGGCAAAACCATAGAAGGCCCAGTCCCTCTAGATATCATCATTATTGACCAGAATGACAACAGGCCTCTCTTCCGGGAAGGACCTTACATTGGGCATGTCATGGAGGGGTCTCCAACAGGTAAACTAACTGCAGACATACTGCAATTGCTTATAGGTTTTGTTTCTCTGCAAATGTTTATCCACCTGAATGCAATGTATTCTGGTTGACCATGATTGACAGGGCTCATTTGACACAGGGACTGTGAACCTGTGGCTCTCTGCAGACTGGTAGACCAATGACTCTCCACAAATGTCACATGACCATTGGCCATGCTCACTGGGGTTGATGGGGGTTAAGAGTACAACAACACCTGGAGGGCCAGATGTTCCCCATCCCTAATTTATATCATCCTAAGCACAAGGGACGATGGAAGGGAGGATAACAGATATAATATGAATAAAAGGAAAATGCAGTATATAGAATTCAATCAGTAACATGCTAAAATGAGCTAAGTGTTGCCAGTGTCACATGGAAAACAATTTTGTCCCCTGAGCTCACTTATTCTAGAATTTTTTAAAATGCGGTTGAAAATGGTTTCTTGTGCAGGATTTATTTATTTATTTATTTATTTATTTTTAAAAAAGAATCCAGATGCTCCATTTGAAAAGTGTGACTATTTGATTTTGAATTATTTGGTGGATACATTGTGCATTTGTTTGTTGTAAACTGATGTAGTCATAGAAATGTAAAAACTAGCTCATTGCCATTTTTGCAACACATCTGGGCTCTCCCACTGAGACTGTGACCATTCCTGAATGAAAAATGTCTGCTGTATTATTATTTGGGGACTGGCTTGATGTAAGGTAGTGCGACAATATCCTAGAGATGCAGGAAATTGTTTTCAAAGATTGCTAATGCACTTCTTGCAAGGCAAGACAAAAGTTTGTACTGTAAGGACGGACATAAAACAGTGAGATTGTGATGTTGACTACAAATGTAATAGAAGTGGGGGAAATCTGAGGAAGCACAACAAGGCTGCACCACTTCAGATTGTAAGTTGGAGTTGCCTTGTTTAAAAGTTTTCCCAACTACAGTGGTACCTCAGGTTAAGTACTTAATTCGTTCTGGAGGTCCATACTTAACCTGAAACTGTTCTTAACCTGAAGCACCACTTTAGCTAATGGGGCCTCCCGCTGCCGCCTTGCTGCCAGAGCATGATTTCTGTTCTCATCCTGAAGCAAGGTTCTTAACTTGAAGCACTATTTCTGGGTTAGCGGAGTCTGTAACCTGAAGCGTATGTAACCTGAAGCGTATGTAACCCGAGGTACCACTGTAACACAAATACATATACGCACATGCACACAGTATTCCTGAAAATGTTGTTAGCATATCAGTCATAAACATAGTGTCCTAACTCATGTATTGCTGGCAATTTTATTTTATTTTATTTTATTTTGGTAAAGAATGGGTGAAAAAAAAATGGCACCTGCTCTCACTAGGAAGCTTTCCTTTAGCACAAATGTGCCTTTGAATCCAAACCACTATTGTCAGGCATGGGAAACATCTGGCCTGCTGGCCATATTAGGCTCAGCAGAGTTCCTAATTTAGCCTGCAGGCCTGTTTTTCCCCAAACACTCCCATCTGCCCTACACTAGATGCAATGTATGGCTGGGTAGGTAAAGATACAAATGCAGAGTGCACTCCATATTGTTCCTTGGAAATCGGGCCTCGCTGTCAGCAGCATTCAGCACATCAATGCTAACACTGCTATGACTGACACCTTTGACCAGTTTAGATAACAAAACTGTCTGTTTGCAAATGTGATGCACATCTGAACTGAGCCTGAAAATGGACAAAATGGGGCTTGCAGTGAGTCCATTTGAAGGCTTTGTCAGCACCAGTCAGCATTCAGAGGGGTATCACCTCCATGGCTAGTCGCTGTTGATAGCCTTACCATTCAAGGATTTGTCCAGTTTTCTTTTAAAGCTACCCAAGTTGGTGACCACCATTGCCTCCTGTGGGAGTGAGTTCCATAGTTCAACTGCGTGCTGTATGAAGTACTTTCTTTTATTTGTCCTGAATCTTCCAACATTCAACCTCATTCTTTGTCCATTAATTCTAATCTTATGAGAGAGGGAGGAAAACATTCCTCTACCAACTTTCTCCATGTCACACAATTTTTATAAACTTCTTCCAAGTCACCATTTACTTGTCTTTCCTCTAAGTGAAAAAGTCTCAGATGCTGTAGGAGAGTTGCTCCATCTTTTTGATCCTTTTGGATCCCCTTCTCTGAACCTTTTCCCAACTCAGCATCACTATATAATTGTGGACGATCTACCATATTGCCATTTAAAAATCCCATTCTTCCCACCCACCCTGATTTTTTCTTTCTTTCTATTCTTCATAGCAAGATGGTTTTATAGGAAATAAATTTCTTAGCAGGACAGATGTTCTGGCTCTTTTGTTGTGTTGCAAAATGACTCCGTGTCCCCAATGATCAAATGTCTGGGTTCCTTAATTAGGGGAGAAACTATAAAAGCTGGAGTGATATTAAACTTTATTTTTAAGCAAAGATAAAAATTGCTGAAGCCTGCAATGGAAAGCAAAGCAAATTCCCATTAGTCAATGTGACACCTACATTATTTTTTTTAATGAATACGCTGGTGCAGGGGAAGCCAGTGTGGTACCCTGCAAATGTCATTGGATGCAAAGGGTGGCAGTAAATGCTAGTCCTACTCAAGAGTAGACCTATTGAAGTTAATGGGCATGATTAACTTAGTTTCATTAATTTCAGTTTATATGCTTTACATGTGTGTCTTGTATTTCTGTCAATGAGCCAAAGGTGACATACATGGTTCTCCCCATCTTTGTTTTATCCTCAAAACAACCTGGGAGATAGGTTAGGCTGAAAAACAGTGACGGATCCAAGGTCACCACAGTGAGCTTTGTGACTGAGTGGGGAAGTAGTAATGGTCACCAACTTAGGTGGCTTTAAAAGAGGTGGCTTTTGTCTTGACATGGAGACATGCCAGGTAGAATAGACCCCCGTCACTCCTTGAATGGATGTACACAGCATCTTCAGTCAAGTTGAAGGCTCTTCTTACATTCTTAGAATTTTTCACTGCTCTAGAAGATGCTCCAGACTGCATCTGTGGTGGTTGGCTATTCAAGACAGCTTCAGATGGAGCCAAGCATTCCTAGCTCTCCCCTTAGTGGTTCCTGATGCAAACTGATGCAATTTCTTTTGTGTGAATGAGATCTGCATTGTAACCTGATTTCTTTGCGATTGCCACAGGCGTACATTTTCACTAATAGTGCCATTAAAGAAACTCTGAGTTCTGTCCATGAGCAAGGACAAACCCCCAATTTCCTTTCTTCTTTACCGGAGAAACAAAATTATAGATAGCTAACTCTCTAGAAGGACACTTTGTTGTGCCGGAGGACTGTATTCATAATGATCTAGTGAGGATGTTATCATATCACAGGTGAATGCGAGAGGCAATTACTGGCTGCACTTCACAAGCAGAAGCCATCCACTGTCTACAAATGAGCTTAGCGAGGGGACAGCTAGCCAGACACTTAACAGGCATGCTGGCCTTTTGGAAATTTCAAAGCTGACGAAAGCTGCTGTTTTCTCCCTCCTTCCCTTACTTAGGATTGCTTAACAGTCATCACTAGGATCCTATTTCATTTGCTTGAGTCAGTTTGCACCAGTGATTCCTCATATGTTTTGACTTCTATCTGCAGCTTGGAGCAAATCCTCCTAAGCCCAAAATGTGGTGTGTGCGTTTTTTTAAAAGAAAGAGTGGCTGGTTAAAATTGCTTTTGAATCACATTTAGAAAAGAAAAGAAACATTGGCAACTTGTTTTTCCATTAAGCCATAATAACCCATGTATATTGCATTCCAGCTGAGGAACCCCCAAAGCAGAACTGATGGAAAGTGCCTGTAAAGAATTAGCAGGAACAAAGGGGCATTGAGAACAGCACATGGCATGGAATTAAGAACAGTAGCCTTGAGGAACATTTAGTATCATAAAACCATCATTTGCAGAACTGGATGCAGAAACAGGGAAGGGGCTTGTCTAATGCAGGACATGCATTATGGATGACCACATGCTAGGAGGTTGTAAGCTGCTGTCATTCATGGAATATGGTTTCAGAGAAGCAGCCTCCTCATCAGTGGTGGCTGGTGTCCATCTGGACTGGTAAGGCAGAAGGAAGAGAGGCCATCAGCAGGTGGAGGTGGAGCCAATAACAGACAGAGCCAATGACAGGTAGAAGCAACCAATTCTAGTTTTGTCCCCATTTTCCTCCCTGCTGAGTTCTACAAAAGGCAACACTGAGGCCAAGGAGGAGGAGCAATCTGACAGGCAGTGCTGCTACCCCTGGACTGGATGCAAGTAAGAAGGCAGGCAGTGGGGGGCTGGTGGAGGGCAGACTGGGCACTGCCCATTGGTCCTAATGGACCACCTTGCACTGTACCTCTAGTCACATGCAGCATAGAAGGCTGCCCTCTTTCAGTTAATCTGATACTAGCAGCAGCAGCAGCAGCAAAATCAAGGTTAGTGTGGAGATGCATAGAAATGAGATCTTTATCAGCAGGGTGCAGGAATCAAAAGAGATTAGGCAAAGTCATCAATACCAAAGTTCACCTGGGGAAATGGGCAAAGCTAGAGTTAATTCTTCCCCCATTGTCCATTCTGCAGCAATTATTGTTTGATGCTTATGTCTCCTGGGTTATAATGAGAGTTGGTCTGCCGTTGTGTTGTTTGTGTGTGTGTGTTTGCATGCCCAATTCAGTTTTGCTTGTGATCGTGTCTGGTGCGTAGGCAGGGGAAAAATAGGGCCACTTAAGCTTTCAAATGACTAAAATTGCATTCAATTTGCTGAGCACGGCAGGATCTCTTCTTGGCTATGACCTGTGATTCTAACAACCTCAGGGAAACTACGGGGGTTCTCTTAAGAGCTTTCTGTAGTCAGCAGATAGAATAGACATGTGTTTTTTTCTTCCCTTTCATATACAAAGCACTTCTAGCAGAAGAACCCATTCACAGACAATTTTGTTTCCTTACTGCTAAGTACATCCATAAGTGTGTCCTTGAATAAAATCCAAGGTTTTCCAATTATTAATCCACTACAATCAATACTGATCTTCTCCCACCTCCTGGGCCTTTGCATGCTTACTATACATGCACAGACAATTGACTTCCATACCTGGACAGAACATGAACATAAATCAGGAGCCAGTATGGTGTAGTGGTTAGAGTGCTGCTTTGGGCAGCAGCTACTGAGGGTATGGTGCCATTGTGAGCTGTCTGGAGGACATGAGTTGAGTACACCGTGTGGCTTCCTCTGAGCACCTTAAACTAGTTAGCTACTCCCAGGTGCTTTGATGCTGTCCAATCACTGATGCTGAAGTAAGATTGACATGTTGGGCTAGTTGATATCTGTATGTGGAATGGAGTTTGTGTTTACTGCATGCGTCAAAATGTATTGACCTGGAACACAGGAAGCTGCTGATTCAAATGATTGGCCCATCTAGCTCAGTACAGTCAATACTGATTCTCTTCAAAATTTCAGGCAGGGAACACCCCCAACCCCACTTGGAGGTTCTGGGGGGTTGAACGTTGGCCCATCTGCATGCAAAACAGATGCTTCACACTTGGCCCTGGCACTGCCTGACCTACTTCTGCAAATACCTTCATGCTACAGTTACATGTTCAACACTCAAAGCAATAGTATTATTTATAGCATTCTGCCTGCAGAGTTTTGTGAAAATAAGCAACACCCTGATTGATCAGTGGAGAAAACCTTGTAATGATAGTTACAAGTAAATTACAGACATGCAATTAGACTATTGCTAGCTCTAATGATCTTAAATTAAAACTGTGAATAAAAACATTCAGGGCAACATCAAAAGCAATTTTGTGTGTGTGTGTGTTACATACTTCACAGTGAGAAACAAATCAGTATAAACTCCTTTTGATGTTGCTTGCTTTTAAAGACCGGAGGGGGTGAACTTGCTGTGCAGTTTGGGTATGAACTCAAGAATTACTTTTGATACTAAAGGTCCAAAGGGAAACCCCCAAAGTAAGTCTTGTCTGGTTCTTGACTTGCCACTAGATTCAACTTGTTCATGGAGTTCAGAGGTGGCCAACACGGTGCCTTCACAATCTTGTGGATACAGTTTCCATCTTCTCTGACCTTTGGTCAGATTAGTTGGGGCTGGTGAGAATCGAAATCCAATAGCATTTGGAAGGCACCATGATGGTTATTCTTGATATAGAATCATAGAATTATAGAATTGGAAGGTACCCCATGGATCATCCACTCCAATTTCTTGCAGTGCAGGATTCCCAACTCAAGTATCCATGATAAGACATTCAACCTGAGCTTAAACATCTCCAATGAAGTAGAATTCGCCACCTTCTGAGGGCATCTGTTCCACTGTTGAATATCTCTTACCATCAGAAAGTTCTTCCTAATGTTTAGTGGGAATCTTCTTTTTTTTGTAACTTGGTTACAAAGCTGTTGGTACAGGTCCTACCCTCTGGAGCAGGAAAAAAACAAAAACAAGCTTCCTCCATCTTCCATGTCACATAGCATTTCTTCTTCTTCTCCATACAGAGGATTTACCATGTGCTTGTTCTTCCTCTTGCCTCAAACATAGCCAAATAAACATTTTTGATGATTTTTAACCTCTCTTGCAAGCCTCATTCTGAGCTTTGGCCTGCCTGATCTTTCCCCCACAACTGTTGACTGCACATGTATTCTCTCCCTTCATGTTTCCCCATTTTTAAACATGCCTTCTTACATCTCAACTCATCTGTAAGCTCCTTATGCAGCTACAGTGGTACCTCGGGTTACATATGCTTCAGGTTACATATGCTTCAGGTTACACACTCTGCTAACCCAGAAATAGTGCTTCAGGTTAAGAACTTTGCTTCAGGATAAAAACAGAAATTGGGCTCCAGCGGTGCGGCAGCAGCAGGAGGCCCCATCAGCTAAAGTGGTGCTTCAGGTTAAGAACAGTTTCAGGTTAAGAATGGACCTCCGGAACGAATTAAGTACTTATCCTGAGGTACCACTGTACACTGGTTTATTTAGATGCCTCTCACTTTTCATTCATTTGTAGCTTTCATTTGTCCAGCTTTGTTTGTATGTTGGGCATATTTCTTTTGAGATGTTGGTTTATCCAGTTGTGATTGACACAAGCTCTCCCAGTCTTAGTGAGAGCTCACTCTCAGTACTACTTTCTTAGATCCTTAGATATCAGGAACTGTACCCAGGACCTTCTGTGTGAAAAGCATGTGCTCTTCCACTGAAGTATGTCATCATCCCCTTATTTTAATCTGTCTTATACAGCATCAGAGCATTGATCCATCTGACTGGCAGCAAATCATCCATGCCTTGGTTTTCTATCTCCATTGTCCTTTTAATTGGACATTGCAGTGATTGAATTCAGAATTTTGTGTCCAGGGCAGCTGTCAACCAGCTCCATCTGCTACACAGGCTGAGACCCTACCTGCCCGTGGACTGTCTCGCCAGAGTGGTGCATGCTCTAGTTATCTCCCGCTTGGGCTACTGCAATGCGCTCTATGTGGGGCTACCTTTGAAGGTGACCCAGAAACTGCAACTAATCCAGAATGCAGCAGCTAGACTGGTGACTGGGAGCAGTCGCCGAGACCATATAACACCGGTCTTGAAAGACCTACATTGGCTCCCAGTATGTTTCCGAGCACAATTCAAAGTGCTGAACTTTAAAGCCCTGAATGGCCTCGGCCCAGTATACCTGAAGGAGTGTCTCCACTCCCATTGTTCAGCCCGAACACTGAGGTCCAGCGCCAAGGGCTCCCTCACTGCAAGAAGTGAGGTTACAGGGAACCAGTCAGAGGGCCTTCTCGGTAGTGGCACCCACCCTGTGGAATGCCCTTCTGTCAGACGTCAAGGAAATAAACAACTATCTGACGTTTAGAAGACATCTGAAGGCAGTCCTGTTTAGGGAAGTTTTTAATGTTTGAAATTTTATTCTGTTTATAATGTTCTGTTGAAAGCCGCCCAGAGGGGCTGGGGAAACCCAGCCAGATGAGTGGGGTAGAAATAAGAAATTGTTATTATTATTATTATTATTATTATTATTATTATTATTAAGTCCTGCATTCATTTTCTACTGTACTTCCAACATATCCGTAACTCATGACAATACTTGTGGCAATAGAGTGGAATATACCACTTCAGGATACAGGTGGTCCTTAAAAGGGGGGGGGGTTAATATCCTGCTGCTGTTGGAGGAACTATACTTCTGAGTACCAGTTGGTGGGGATCACAAGTGGTGAAAGTGCTGTTGTGCTCAGGTCCTGCTTGGGGGCTTATCAGAGGCATCTGGTTATCTGCTCTGAGGACTGGACGGACCTTTGGCCTGATCCAGCAGGACTCTTATTATGTTCTTGTATTCTTTGTGCATATGTGATACTATCTAGCAAGCCAACAAACCACTCTGCATGGAAAACAACACCCACCCACACCAAGGAGAGAGGTTCTTTCCTAGCTGCGTCTTTGCATAGGGTCATTTTCAGGGGATAATATTTTGGGTGGGGGGGGGTGGAATGACAGGTGGTAGCCATCAATACTTAGAAGGACCACTGCAGCACTAAAACTGATGGCAGAAATAGGGGGCGGGAATAGAGCTAGTAGTGGTACTACTACTGTGTTTTCTCCCAACTTCTGATGAGCTCAGTGTGACATGTATGGTTCTCCCTCCTCTCCATTTTACTCTCACAACAACGAATGTGAGGTAGGTTAGGCTGAGAGGTGGTGAATGGCCTCAAGGGCACCCAGTGAGCTTCATGGCTGAGGAGGAATTTGAACTCTGGTCTCCAAAGCCCTAGACCGACACTCTAACCACTATGCAACACTGATTCTACACAGAGAGAGTACACACAAACATACTGGCACCTCAAAAATTCTAAATAAAACTTTAACCGTACCTTTAATCAAAATTGCAGTTGTGAGTCCTGAACAGAAAAGATAACAATATCTCAACCATTTTTCATCATTGCTTCTTCTGCATTAAAATGCTGCTTTTGCAACCTATTTCCCAGGCCCGGAACAATCAAAGCAACCATGTTTGGGGATCTATTTATATTAGACTGTTGGTTTGTTAATTAGGGAGGGAAAAAAGCATGTTCCTTAATTAAAGAACAAATGAATTTTTTAAGGAAGCATTGAGGATCCCCTCTGGGTACTAAAGATTGTGGGCTTCAACAAGCTAGCATAATTCTGCAATACTTTGCCGGGAGAAACTCATTTGTGCCGCGGCATGCTGAAAGAGGCTTTATTGTCTCTCTTTAAGCATCTATTTGTGTGGCCTCTGAGGGACCAAAGGGAGGGGTATGTGCTTAGAAATAACAGGGGAAGGGTCAAGGAGATAAAATCAATTCATCTAAGCAGCTAATTGGTAGATAGTGCCACATGCCTCTGAGTCAAGGTGATGAACTGGAAAGTGAACAGATACTCTATATGTGCTACACTTGCATGCAATGGTGGGTGCTTGCCCCACACGTAACTCAGAGTTTGTTGTTTTGGGGAAGGCATGCTTGTTTTCCAGCTGGTGTATTAATGTATTAATTCTGTCAGACGTGCAACAGCAGGGATCTTTGTTTGTAACTGAAGGGCTAATTCTGTTCTCCGTAAGTCAGCTAACCAAGAGGTAGGAGGTGTTGCTTAGCAATCAGGCAGAATGGGCATGATGTTTGCTGAGGTAGTACATGCCCTGATTGCCTGCAGTTCTGAGGGAGTTTTCCCTCTGTATGTTTGTTTGAATGTCTCACTGCTGTGTAAAAGGTCTGATGTGAGAAAGGCCTGTTCCTTTCTCCTTAAGTTGTACACTGCTTTCATTCAGTTTCCACAGTAAAGTGTTATGAGGATTTATTTTCTGTCTGGACTCTGCCTGTGTTATATAAGTGACTTCATGTGGAGCTTTAAATGGAAAGTTCAAGGAAGCTGAGAAGTCTGCAGGGCCTAGTTCTAAGGAGCAGAACAAAACTGTTCAGTTTAATTAGAATTTTGGATTGTCATGTGCTATAGGTTCCCATGTTCTGCTGTTGCATTTTTTGTACTGCTGTTTATTACTACTCTTTCTTGTGGTATTTCAAATGCTTTATGATTTATAATATTTTAAACTGGGATGCAGTGAAGACTCTCTGACTGGAAAAGCCTCATATATACAGTATTAGGCCTGTGCACTAAATTTGAACCTCAAGCCAAACTGGGTCTATTTGGAGAGACTTGGGCACTGTATGAGTCTGGTTCAGAGAACCACAGATAGTAACGGGTTGGGCTGGATGGCCCAGGGTCTCCTGCCTGCCTGCATAATACTTCCCACTTCCAGATTATCTCTTTCATGCAACAGTGTATGTATGGGGAAAATATTGCAAAGTGTGAATGATGCAAGTGGCTTTTCCCTGTGTGCTGAGCAGAGGGATTGATTAGGCATACGGAGGGGCAAGTCCAGTTTCAGTAGGTAGCTGGGAATGAGATGCAAGTTCTTCTTTCCCCTGCCCCTCTCCTGGCTATATGTTTAATGAGGGTATTTAAATGATAATTAAATATTAGCACATGGGTCAATTCATATAAACGCTTGAATTTTAGTTAGGATCCTTTGCACAAGTGCTCTTCCCAGTGTGGTGCAGTGGTTAAGAGCAGTGGACTCGTAATCTGGTGAACCGGGTTCGCGTCTCCGCTCCCCCACATGCAGCTGCTGGGTGACCTTGGGCTAGTCACACTTCTCTGAAGTCTCTCAGCCTCACTCACCTCACAGAGTGTTTGTTGTGGGGGTAAGGAAGGGAAAGGAGAATGTTGGCCACTTTGAGACTCCTTCAGGTAGTGATAAAGCGGGATATCAAATCCAAACTCCTCTTCCCCTTCTTCCTCTTCCCCTTCCTCCTCCTCCTCCTCCTCTTCTTCTTCTTCTTCTTCTTCTTCTTCTTCTTCCTCCTCCTCCTCCTCCTCCTCCGCCTCCGCCTCCGCCTCTTCCTCCTCCTCCTCCCCTAACGTTCCACTCAATCTAAAATTGCATGGCATCTTGGTACATAGGAGGGCTATTATGGTCCATATTCACATAGAATTACTGGTGGCAGGAGCCGAGTAGTGGGGTGCCTAGTCCCATTCCTGTTTTTAGATGTGAATCATCCATTCTAGACACCGGCCTTGTTTGTTCTCTGACAGCCTCCATAGGTAGTTCAGGGGCTGGTACCTTAAAGTGGTGGCGCTGTTTTGCCTTGGGCCCAATGCTTATTTCATTTTTGAGCCCTTTAACATTCATGTAGGAGGTCATAAATTTCTCTCTCACACACACACCTTGCAATCATGGACCATATATTTTAGGTGTCAGGTTTAGAGACTGATTATCTCAGCTGCATTATTTCAAGTCCTGGCTTTCCTGCCTTCTTCCCACACAAGCGGACGTAAATCCCACTGCCCCAGCTACAAGGGTCTTATAACAATGGAGAGTCATTTCAGATGACAGCAATACATCTGATGCCGCCTGATGCTGAATGTTCAGCAGAGGGCGACGTATAAATTATTGACACAGGTGACATAAGTCTGCTATCTGAAGAGCTGCCAGTATCAATCAATAGAGAGATTTGCTCCACCTTTGTCACCCCCCAAAAAGGGAAGGAAGGAAAATCTGGCTACCATGCAGATTTCCTGCTCTTCTTTTATTTTTATTTTACAGAGTACTGCAGTTTAAAATGATTTCTACCCTGTTTGAAACAAAACCCCTGGTTTGGAATTACAGTCAACGTCCATTACCTGTGTGGGTTTCATTCCTGGGCCCTGCATGCATTGACAGAGCATGTATAAGTGCACCTCATCCCATTATGCCCCGCTTACATTCCACCCTTTTCGTGACATGTTCAGTGACATTTTCAGGTCACTTCCAGATTTGGTGCCATGCGCATGTGCATGATTGCATGTCATTCAGACGCTTGTTAATCAGTCATTGCCTGTACTTTATTGAGAATCCTTTGTACTTGCTAGGAGTATGGTAGTGGTCTTGGGTGCTTGAGGAATTTGATCTTTGATAGTTCAAAGAAGGATGTTGCTTTAGCAAAGGGTTTGATATCTGGAATCTTCATTGCATTATCCTTGAGATCCCGTGTCCGAGTCTGTGCACTAGTGCACTAGTGCACTTCCTACTGCAACAGCACATAAGGTCATTCTGTTGGTCTCCAAAAGGATGTAAATTTGACTCAGCTCCAAGTAATGCTGTCTAAGCCATTTGGAGATCTAACTGTCAGACAGCTAGAGTGCAGGACAAAAATGTGAGCACATAGAAGATTTCTTCCTAAAATAATAATACAAGGGCATTTATTTTCATAAAAGTCTGCATTAAAAGGAATGCTTGTTCAACAGAATTTCGAAACCTAATATTGCAAAATTCACAGTATTTTTTTTTAAGTGACCTCCAACAACTCTTCTGCAGCTTCTGGGAGATGTTTGGCATGATAGATGATAGATTACTTCTTGATGTAGCAAATCAATACATCTTTATTTGAGAGAAAAGTTTAAAAATGTAATCAAGAAGCTTTGGTAAATTGGATTTAATGTTTTCTCCGCTCTGTAAATATCAGCCTCTCTCCCTGCGGTTAAGCATTATCTGGCCTTCAAAAATCTAAATTGGTGAGCCCACAAAAACACTCCTCGCTGGTGTGTCTGACAGAGCATTATCCCCATGTATACCTTGGTAGATAATACATAATGTATGTCCAATGAAAGGGCAAACAGCAGACCCTATGGACAATCTGCTGGATCCGTTTAATTAGCTCATTTGTTATAATAGCTTGGTCTTTATAAAGATAGGGCTTCCTGCTTGAAAATCTCATAAATAACAAAAACGCCTTGAAAAATGGCCCTGGAAGAAACATTGCAATGTGACTCT
The DNA here is from genome assembly GCF_965113315.1 of Podarcis vaucheri. Taxonomy (NCBI): domain Eukaryota; kingdom Metazoa; phylum Chordata; class Lepidosauria; order Squamata; family Lacertidae; genus Podarcis; species Podarcis vaucheri. Next base: position 58,253,782 of record NC_138765.1, read on the forward strand.
CCCAATTCGAGGCAACGTTTGCATTCTAGACTCGCTTGGGTTTAGATGGACGACCACAGTTTTGATTTTAAGTTGAGATACCGCAAAACCCCAGAGGGGTTGGACCTCTGTTTGGGCTAGTGGTTCTTCAGATACTTCCTCATTATCAATAAAACAATGTAACATCGCAAACATGTTAAATAAGATTTGCTGCATCAGACAAATTGAACATCTTAGTCCAGGGTCTTGTTTTCCTTGGTGACCACCCAAATGCCTCCTGGGAGAACACAAGCCTGACTTAAAGACAGTCTTCCACACTGCTGTTCTTTCACTTATAGTCTGGAGGCTTCATGTAATCCTCCTTAATAGCCATTGATATACTTCTAATCCATAAAATTGCTTATTCCCTGTTTAAAGCCACCTCCACTGAAAGGGCTGGGAACCATGATGGAAAAATATATTCCTTACCATCCTTCTTCCTTCACCACACATTCTTGCTTTTTGCACTGGCAGATCCTGGCAGTTGTAGGTGCCTGCGCTAAAATGTACAGAACAAAGCCATTTACAGCTACCAGTGGTAGCTGGTTCTCATTGGAACTGGTAAGGCAGAAGGTAGGGAGGCCAACAGCACATGAAGGCTCAGCCAATGACAGGCAGAGCCAAGTTATTCAAGTTTTGTCACTATCCTCCTCTTCCCTGCTCATTTCTACAAGGGACAACCTTGAGACTAAGGAGAAGAGGCAGATAAGAAGGCAGGCAGGTGATGGCTGGCTGAGGGCAGGCTGAAGTTGGTGGGACAGTACACCATTCACTCTCATGGGCCATTCATCCTAACAGACCAGCATCCACTGAGGACAAAAAAGCTAAAACCTTAATCTGGAAACACCCATCCACCCCCACCAATCTCCAAGCTGTGAGGGGCTTCAACAAAGGCCCTTCTAGCATGTGTCTTGGGTTTGGTTTCCTTGTAATGAAGGTCACTGGAGACTTACAACATTTCTGTGACATAGGTTTTATACATACATCCAGGCTTGGCAGAAGATTAACACTCTCAACAGATCTTTCTTCCCCATTGGCTTTCTAGAGTGGCTCCAAAGCAACAGCTTTGGATTGTTCACAGAGAGCAAATCAGACCTCAGTGTCTCCTTCATCCCATGATGCAGGATTGCAACCTGAACTGAAGGCTAGCTTGCCATCTCCCCTGACCAGGAAAATGGATGTATCAAACCAACTCCTGTCTTTCTTGCCCATTTGCTAATATGGCAGCTTTGCTGGGTCCTCAAGGACCTGCCTGGATGTGTCTGGGCCAAGTTCTTTCTATATTCATGCTAATGCTGGGTCCTTTTATGAGCTGGGGTTACTGAGCTGGGGTGGATGGGAATGGCACCCAGAGGAAACACCCTTCCTTCTTGCGGTTTTCCACATATTGTAGAATGTGAATGATCACCTTGATCAGTTGCAGACAACATGGTGCCCTCCAGACACTGGTGAAGTCCAACTCCCATCAGCCCCAGCCAGCATGGCCAGAGGCCAGGGATGATAGGAACTGGAGGAGTCTAGCAATACATGAAGGGCACCATGTTGCTTATCCCTGGTCCAGATTATTGGAATGTGATCAAGGATCCTGATTTCTCCCATTCTGTGTACCTCACATCAGCAAGGATTGCCTCTTGGACAGTCAGTAGCCTGAGCTGTAAGCATGTCTGGCTGCAACTGTACCAGCCGTGCCTGCAGATCAACTCATTTCACGGTCTTTGCTCTCTGGCTTTGGCCCAGAGCATTTTCTGCCTTCAATTGGACTTCCTTAATTTGTCTTTTCCACACCCTGTAAAATAGCATGAAGATCACGGCAATGTTTCACATTGTTCTAATTGCATTTTAATTGTCCTGCGTCCACCCTGTTTTTACAGGGGGAGGGTGGATTTACAAATGAAATGATTGCTGCGTTGTGTTACTCCAACGATCACACTACTCTAGCTGGAATGCACATTTTTCCTCTGGCCCTCCAGTCTTATGTAAACAACAAATCCAGTACAATATCAGAAGTCCACCAAAACACTCCCATTTAATTGTCCCTGGGTCCAAATCTATCAGTGCTTTGCCTTTTAATCTGGTGGTTTACAGACAGCACCCTAGCTGTTGAGCACAGAATGTGGCATTTATGAGATAACCTGCTGTTGCGATAACTGCACACTCTCAGATATAACTCCAAACCATGATTTGATTCGGTGTCCCAGGAACTTGGTTTCAAGGACACCACTCACACTTTCTCACCAAAGAAAAGAGAAGGTAACTTCAAAAAAGAGGACCTGGATTTGCATAAAAATTGCAGCTAACCTGAAGACGTACCTCTTGTCCACTCAACCTGCCTGGTTGCTAAGACTGTTGGATGAGGCTAGTTTTCGTTTCTCTCCCTTTCTGATTTTCTCCTGTCTTAAATTCAGTTCTCCACATTCTCATATTAGTTTGTGAAGTCTTTTTCTTTAAAACCACTCATAAAAATTCACCAGCATTTTAGTACTAATTTCTCCACATTTTTGTATGCAGTTCTGCTCAATATGCACATTTCTTCAAGCAGTTCCCCACATTTTTGTATGTTATTGTCACCAATGTATGTACTTGATGCACAATTTGCCCCCAGTTTATGTACCTTTTTGCACGTTATTCAGTTGGAGAACTGCATTGCAAAATTCGGAGTAGTGCATATTTTAGCTGTGTTTTGGTTAGCAAATTGCTATAGAAAAAACGATTTCACCTTTAAATGGGAGCTGAATCAAAATTGTCCTAGCTGATGCCTTCCTGTTCATGCTCTAACCTGCAGAATGCTCAACAACAACCAGAGAGGGGCTCCCCCCCCCCCAAAGCAGCACCTTCTCCATGGGAACTGAACTGAGGCAAGCACCTCCATTAACCCAATCTCTGCAGTTTCTGAAAATGTATTTGTTTTTGTACACCTTTGTTGGCCATTCATACCATCTGTTTTCTTCTCGCTGTCTGCCACAGCCACCATCACAGCCGCTGTTTTATTCTGAAATTTGTAATGTTTTCCTGATGTTTTTCTGAACCGCCTTGTTATTATATACAAAAGGTGGCATAGTGAGCAAAATAAGCAAGTAAGAGAAATACAGAGATGCACATTTAGAAGTTGCTTAATAGTTTCAATATTCTTAGTAGTAATTAAGGTATGTCAGGCATCTTCGCTGTTCAGCTTTTGGTGAATGTTGAACCTTCCTTATGCTGGCCTTTCTATTCCTATTCCCTATTCCTTTGTTTTTAATTCTGAATTTTAGATTGTTGCAACCCACCTTTGGACCTGCTGCTGAACCATGGGTAATACATTTAGTAGTAGTAATTGTAATAATAAAAAATTCAGTCAGTCTTCCAGGGGCACCATGTCAGTGGTGGCTGTGCCCCTGTCCACACATATGCAATGTACCTCCTTAACTAATCTGTACATATCAGCTGGTGAAGGGAATTATTTCTTCATCTTCACTCATCAAGTGACAGAAGGGATAGTGATTTGCAGCTCCAGCAATCGGCCTACTTCATGCCCAGTCCCTTTTGCCATTATCACTAAAATCAGTAGGGTGCTTGGGAGGGCATAAAACTCTGCGAGTTTGTGGGAGGAGAAAATCAGACTCCTGAACTAGGGGCTAGCCACTCCTGCTGTGGATGCTACAGATTAAGATAATAATGCTGATCTTGGTTGCGCCCCCTTGCACCGCAGCTCTGACAGCTACTTTACTGCTCAGTCCTTTCTTATTTATGATGGTTCTTATTCCCGTTGCTCTTAGTACATATTTGTGGCCCCCCCCCCTCACATCTCTATGATGTGGCTTGTATTGGATGTGTGTTGGTTTAAGGTCTTCAGGATTAACAAGCGTGGCTGTTGTTTTCCTACAGTGACACTTTTTATTGAATGCCTTTTGATTTTAATAAGTTCCTGTTTAATTAATTGTATTGTTGGTTTTATTATTGCATGCCAATGGTAGGGGCCTTCAGGCAGAGAGGTGGTGTGCATATTATAAATAACTAACTGCTATTATTAATAAATAAGTGTGCTGTTGAATTGAATCTGGGCTGTGGCTTATGAGGTTCATGCACTAGAGCATATGTCTACTTATTCTCTCCTTAGAATAGCAGCATGCAATCCCTGGAGCTGAATCTAGTTCTTACATAGCCCTCTTTGCAAATGTTCCAAGAAGCGAAGAAGTCTTGAAGGTTGTTAGTGATGAGGGCAGCTTTGTGTAGAGAGGGGGAATCATTCCCTGCTACCTTTGCAGGGCCATTTGCCCCCTGAGATAGTGGTGAGGAGGAATTGGTGACCTTTGTTGGGATGGCACACTTTTAAGTGAAGGGCTTGCATTCTGATGGCCAAAGGTTTTCCTTTTTATTCTTTTCTTAAACATACACACACAGAGAGAGAGAGAGAGAGAGAGAGAGAGAGAGAAAACAAAGCTAAGCTACCACTCCAAGAGGCAGGTCATTCCTTTGCCAAAGTGAGCCAGAATGTCCCATGGGAATAATGCTGATGCAGTGTCATTTCCAGGGGCATTTGCAGGGTCTGTGTGGCCTAAAAGTGCTGTGACATCCCCACCTATTACAATAATATTAGTACCACCTTCAGAGAGGGTTTAGAATTGTTGGAAGGATGGCTGCAACTCAGATTGCAGAAGAGGAGTTTGCAAGGGATTCAGACAGACAAAGTGAGGGACAACCACGTGCCCAGACTATCCTCATAGCTTTATCCTCTCAGCTTCCATCTCTATTTCCTTGTTGTTCAGAGTGATACCTCTTAAGTTGCATCTTGTTTAGAACTTCCTCCTCCTCCTCCTCCTCACACTTCTCTCTTGGATCTCAAAATGGAAGTAATCTTTAACCATCCCCTGAGAGAACTAGTTAGATTACAGGTGGGCATTTTTCTATTACGTATTTTCTGCAGTCACTAAACAAGTTTATTACTTTCTTACCTACAAGCATCTCTCTGTGTGTGAATGAAACAGGTAAACTCTACTCTCTAACCAAGAATCATGAGCTAAATGCTGTATACTAAAGAGTTTCAGTCGGTAGTTCACCCATATGAACCTGTCTGGCCTCTGACATCTTTGATGGAGGCCACCCTCACAGGCATGCTTGGTAGAAACACAGGAAGGGGCCTTCTCAACGACTGATCCCAGACTCTGGAATTCCCTTCCTAGACAAGCCTTGTCCTTCCACCAACAGGTGAAGACTGCTTTGTTCCAGCAGGCTTTTGGGAACCAATTGTTTTTAAGGAAGGGGCTTTTAATAGTGCAGTATTGTTGGTATAATCTGCTTTTAATAGATTTGTTTTTACACTTTTTAAATTCTGTTATACTTTACTTTCTTTTTTAACTATTATCTTTTATATGGTTTTAGCTTTCTGTATTTCTTGTGTTGTTTTAATTTGTGTAAACTGCCTTGAGTCCCAGTTTGGGGGAAAAGCAGGATATTACTACTATTATTACTACTGCAACAACTGGAAACTACAGGAGGGGAGAGAGCTGCTGTGCTCATGACTGGCTTGTGACATCTGGATGGCCACTGTGAGAACAGGATGCTGGAATGGAGGAGCCATTTGCCTGGTCTGGCAGTCTCTTATTAAGTTCTTATTTCCATACATTTGTATTGTTTTGTTATCCATACCTACTATTGCACTAGACACTAAGGGAATCACCATATAGGCATGTGAAATCATTAAATATTGCATGCTTGGCAGTGGAAATACTGGAGATACTGCCTAGAGTCTTCATTAAAGGATTTTTAATCACTCAAAGTGTATTTGTGAAGTAAAGGAGGGGGAAAGGAGATAATGCTACTGGCACATTATTAAGCTTCCATCGCAGACGCCAAAGGGCTGGAAAACATATAAAAAGGGATTAATTAAAAACAGGGAAAATTGGGTTGTTTTGTTTGTATATTGTCCTATAGAGACCTGGTAATTCATAGCTTGTGGGCTTTCATTTTTTACATCCCCACACAGGGTGTGTGGCCTATGGAATGTTAAATTGACGGACCTGACCTGGGTCACGAAGTTCTGCTGGGAGTTCTCCTCATCCTCATTGGAACACAGGGAAGGAGGAAAAAAGAGGACATCAGATGCTCTTGCTTTGCCCAGGGACTTTGCAAAATTTGCATATACTGTAGCCTAAAACTGCTGATCAGAGCTGATCTCCACCACCATCATTATAGCTTAAAGAAAAGTCTGAATATTCAAGACTCTTTCCCCTCATACCTCTATCCCCACCCTCCCAAACTTTAATAGTCTGAAGGGGAGGGGGATGTAGGAACGAAAGTGGGTCACCAATGAGCCATGAGCTGTGCCTGCTGCCAAGAGTGTCAATGGACTGGTTCTACAGCGATAGGCCACCATGGACCAAGCTGTACTCTTGCCTTGGCTCTGATCGTTTCTCCTCCTTTTGTATTTGCTGTCTGCAATTTACAATTTTCTGTAGAAAAAAATGTGCTATTATGCAACCATTCCTAGAAGACACAGGGCAGTCATACATATTCAACTATCTATTGAATGGCTATGTGTCCTTCTTCACGCTGGACATTCCTCTGTTTGAAGATCTGTGTCTAGATCAGGTGTGATTTAAAGATAGAGTACCCTAAGGAGGAAGGACTACAGAAGCCTTGAAGTTGCCTATCAATCTTTAGCATCCAGACTGAAGTGGCATACCAGTCACCTGGGCTTCCTTCTGTCCCACTCTGGTGATATAGAGTGTATTTCTTTTTTAATTTATACTCACCATTAATACGCATCTGTGCATCTCAGTTAGCAGATGCAAACTTATACAGAGTTTATCCTCTTTTTGATGCATTTCATTGTATTTAAGTGATGTGCCAGTGGCTCCTCTAACTCTGTAGGATGGACATGAGAGTATGGCAGCATAATAGCCCATGATGCTGTGCTCTTAGACTGAATACTACCAGATGCTGAAATGATTTTGTCATTGGGATGTCTGTCTTCCTTCTTTCCTTAAAAAAAATTAGCAGAGATAACTGTTCAGGCTCTGTCCTTTCTGACATTACAAACACTGTTATGTTTTTGGAATTAGGCTGTTAATATTATTGGCCCCATAAAAGTTATTGCTCTGCATTGCCGGGGATTTTGAAGGTCACTTGTTATGCGTTTGCCACTCAAGATGATAACGTGAATGAAAGATAAACAGAAAGAAAATGGTGAAGTGTGTAAGCTAAATGGGAAGCAGGCAGGGGATGCTCAGGCCCCATATAAATTAGAGGTTGCATCCTGTCAAATAGCATTTTAAATCTGCTGTACTCTTTTGGTGTTTATGCACACATACGCTTGGGCTCTTGCTGAGCCAGAGGTTAGGTTCATTATTCACTTCATGTCTGCCTTCAGGTAAGCTGAATTTCTGATATTATCGCTAAATAAAGAGCAGAGCCCAGAATGGAAGGAGAAAAGGCCAGTGCTTTGGTGCTTATGATATATGAACATAAGAAGAGCCTGCTAGATCAGGCCAGTGGCCCATCTAGTCCCGCATCCTGTTCTCAAAGTGCCTGTAGGCAACATGAAAGCAGAACCTGAGCGCAAGAACACTCCGTCCTCCTGTGGCTTCCAGAAACTGGCATGCAGAAACATTGCAGAAGGACAATGCAGCAGTGAGCATTGGATTGGCTCCACTTCTGCACCCCACCATCTTGTCCTTGACCCTCTCAGTGACCAGCAGCAAGGCACAGCACTGGAAAGTCCAGAGAGCAATGCAGCCCCACTCCAATGGCCTCTACTTCCCCATTTATTGCTCCCTCTTGATATGCCTTGGTTCCCCCAGTTTCAGAAAGCTCTCACTATGCCCTGTGCTCGTTTGGAGGCTGGTATGTAAATGATTGCCCAGGTAAGGCAGTGGATCTCTCTGGTGCCTGAATACTTCCCTTGCCCCATTTCTGTTGAATAACACAGCTGCTCCTCTGGAGCGTGTAAATATTGCACCATGGCTGTTGAAAGGGGATTTTTCGAGAATGCAGACTAAAGCCGGTGTGAAATAGAATAAAGTTACTCCCCCTGAAGCACAGCAAGGAAGACAAATGTGATGAGGAATTCGGGATGTGATAACAAAAAAAATCTACTGTTAATCCTTCACAAGGGATTAAAGTTCCTTATCAAATTTCCCCTGAAAAGGCTAGCAGAGCTGGTTACCAATTAAGGAAGAGAAGAAAATATCTAGGATTTCTGCCTTTGTCTTTGGAAGCATGGAATCTGTGGCCCTACACCTACCATCAATCCCTAACCATTGGGGGTGATGACAGTTGATCAATATTTAGAGGGCCACAGGTTCCTCGTCAAAGTTCTAAAGGGTGGTGCTTCTATCTCAGTTTGAATGCCCTCATTTAACTGCAGTTTCCTCCTCAAACAATATTCAGAACCCAAACACTACGCCAAGCCTTTTTCAGATGTGCCTGTTGGTTTCCAGGCAAAATTCAGGACGCTCACATTAGCGTTTGAAGCCCTAAACTACCTGGGTTCCAAATATCTGATGGACAGCTCTTTCCCTACAGACTTGACCATTTCACTGCCCAGTGCCCTTAGACATTCAAGGAGTGGCAACATTGCATTTTCAGCATTGCATTTTAAATTGCCACAATCTACCCTGAAACATAATGGTGAAGGATGAGTCATGAACTGAAATGATGATGATGATCATGATGACAAGGTCCAACTCATATTGTCTGAAGTGATGGAATGTAACTTGGAGAGCAAGGGTTAGTGAGGCACCTGATCAAAAGTCTGAAACCATGCAGTGGCTCCCTGTAGGAGATGTCTCCATCATTATTAACTCTCAGGAGGAACTTTAAAACATTCCTGTATTGTTCACCCAAACATTTGATGCCTGAGAAGAGACTGTTCCTTGCAACCCTGAAAGTATTGGCTGTGGCAGTTTTACATGTTTTTAGGTGTGTTCAATTGCTTTAAAATGTTGTTAGGTGTTTTTAATTGTTTTACCTAGAATTTTACATACTATTTAATTTTATTGCTTTATGGCAACAAAGATCATGATGGAAGAGATAGCTAAATTTCTCCCAAAGGCTACCAATTTCTGACCCCTGTCCATTATTTCCCATAACTCATCACTTATATATCAGGAATGCCATTACAAATTTTCTGACTGGCCAATTCAAGACAGATTGCAGCTTTTCACATTTTCATATTGCAAATGAATGAGTGAATTATTCAGAGTAATAAACTGCTGAACGCTCAAACTCCTCTCCTAATAAAAAGTGAAGGGCCTAATGGCTATTTACCGTATATAATTTATATTTATATTGTTAAATGCTGAATATCCTTGAGCTAAATCCTCCCTCCGAAATTCTTGCTAGAATAATTCATGCTGCATTCTGCAAGCAAAGACAAAGTAACAACAGCACACACACACACCCCACACCCCAAGTTATTGAAGACTGTTGGGTTTGCCTAAAGATTTTGGCAGTGGCATTTGTTGTGTGTGTGCATTGCAGGGATGGGAAAGGGAGATCAAGCAACACAAGGGTGGAATCCAAAATTATGTGAAGAGAACTATTATAGGGAGGGGGCCATTGTTCTCACAATCTGCTTGTAGGCTCATAGGAGTCTGGCTGGGCACTATGAGAACAGAATACTGGACAGAGAATTGTAGCTCTGGGAGGGGAATAGGTAGTCTCCTAACAACTCTTGCACCCTTAAGAAACTCCATCATCCTTGATGACTGACCATGTTGAGTGGGACTGATAGAAGTTGGAACACAACAACAACTGAAGGGCACCGTGTTAACTACTCTTGGTTTTGTTGTTGTTGTTGTCTTGTTGGTATCTCTGTTCTAATAGATTTCTAGACAGCGTGGGCAGGGTCCCATGCATCCCATGGCCCCACGATTGTAGTGTGTGAATGCAGTCACTGGGGTTTGGCATTCACTGCCTGAAGAACCTTGCTTTTCACTTTTTGACCCGACCTGTTGATCCTGAATCCTGCAAAGGTAGATCTGGGACTCTGGCTGCTGCTGGGAGAAATTTCAGAGTGATAAAAAAAATTGATCTGACTTTCCTGTTTTGGATAAAGCTCAAAGTTGCATTTTATTCCACTTTCATCTGAAAATATAAATGAATCTTGCATCCTATTTCTGACAGTGGACAGCCAGTTGCCTCCAGAAAGCCTGTAAGCAGGCTGTGAAATCTGTGTAGTATGGTGAGACTCAAATGTGGATATAGACAAGCAAAGGATTAATTTATTATTATTTTCATTAGTCAACATAATTTTCATTAATTAAATGGTACTTGCTCAAATCAGAAATAGAATTTCAAGTAGCCACTATACATTACACCTGGCTTTTCATCTTAACCAATAATTCTTCGGGAGTATGATACGTGGAACGTAAGCATAACCGAATATATTTCACTGGCTTCATCCCTGAACATTAAAGTTACATAAAAAAGTCCCAATGATGTGGAACTCTTTTCCTAGAGATGTCTGTTAACAAGCCCTTTGCGGAGCTCATATTGGGAGAGTTATGAGTGTATTTTATGGAGTAGAATTATTTAATGCCTGGATTGTAATTGTCCAGGTATCGCTACTTTGCTTGTTGTGTTTCATGGAGGAGCTCTGAAACAAAATTACCGTTCAAAGGGAAATTAAATCATTGGCGTCATATACCCCCGCTGAAAGTAATATTCTCAATTTTGGAAACAGAAGCAGTGCTTTGATTCTTGGATCACAATGTAGCAGCGTTTAAGACTTTAGTTGAGAGAAAAGGTGCATAAGAGGTGACATTCCATGAGAGAGGCTTATAAGAGAGGTTTAGGGAAGTTTTTAATGTTTGATGTATTATAGTATTTTAATATTTTTTTTGAAGCCGCCCAGAGTGGCTGGGGAAGAGGGGGCCACTAGGGGGTGCATTGGAAGATGGCTGACAATAACATCTCTCCGACCCACACGAGGTAATTTGGAGGCTATGATGGGGGTAATTAGCCTCCTTAACCCCCCCAGGATTGTGGGGGGGCCCTTGCCTACTGTGCCCTATATCACCCCCAAATTTGTGGGGGTGGGGGCACTAGGCACAAAGCCCTCCTGGGGGATTTCGGCACTCCTGAACGCCATCCCTGATTCGCGCCACTAGATGCAGAACTTCAAAGGAAACAATTTGGATGAAAGGAATGCACATATTTCAAGAAAGAATGGGGAGTAAAGACTGCTAACAGAAGAGATCTCTGATAAAACAAGGTAAGAATAAAACATGAGAAGATACGCCAAGACAAGGTACGGCAAATGACTGAGGAGGGAGGGGGAAAAAACCTCTTCCTTCTTTCCCTATGTGATTAAACAAGAATCCCCTCCCCTCATGAGTCAGAAATGTCGTTTTAAGGACTTAAGCTGTGGATTTAAGGCTGTGTGGAGATAAACTTTCGAACCAAAGCACGTTTTAAGAAGAGTGTGGAATGTGTAAGAGCTTGGGAATGACGCAGTTAAAAATGCCGTCGCCATATTGGGAAGTTCTGTCGGAGGTCTTGAGTCTGGGAGGAGAAAGAGAGAAATAGAGCTGTTTATTTATTGTGGGTTAAACTCCTCAGTGGGACTTAAGAGCGACAGTTTTACGAGACTATGATGGAAAGAGTGATGTTATCTATGAAGGAGACGATATATGGAAACCATCTCGATTTGAGGATTGGAAGAACGGAAAATTCACACAGGACTATTATTACTATTGGTGTTTATCGGCTTAAGGAGACTATCAGAAGACATCATAAAGAAAAAAAGAGAAAATATATGAACAAGATGTGATGTGGAAACAGCAAGATAAGATGGGATAGAACTATGAACTTTTTTTGGACTGATTGGGACTGATTGGGACATTAACGCAGCAGCAAGAAGATGATCAGAATCTCCCTTCGGATCTTGAAATATGGTTCCCCCCCAACAAAATTTTAAAAGTCGGCTTTGTAATTCGGAATTTATGTGATATGATTTAATTTGATGTGATTGACCAGTTAATAAAAAATATTTTTTTTAAAAAACAAGAGTGGCTGGGGAAGCCCAGCCAGATGGGCGGGGTATGTATGTATAAATAAATAAAATAATAATAATAATAATAATAATAATAATAATAATAATAATAATAAAAAAAAAATAAATAATAATAATAATAATAATAAATAATAATAATAAATAATAATAAAATTTGTGCATGGCAAAGAGAAAGCAGATACAGTGGTACCTCAGATTACAGACGCTTCAGGTTACAGACTCCGCTAACCCGGAAGTAGTATCTCGGGTTAAGAACTTTGCTTCAGGATGAGAATAGAAATCTCACGGCTGTGGTGCGGCGGCAACGGGAGGCCCCATTAGCTAAAGTGGTACCTCAGATTAAGAATGGACCTCCAGAACGAATTAAGTCCTTAACCCGAGGTACCGCTGTAAGCGCATTTCTCCCCTCTTGTATGAACATCCAATGAAGCCTGAATATGCATTGCTGAATATGCAGCACATACTTAAACTATGGAACTTGCTCCCACAGGATTCAGTTAACTTGAATACCTTTAAAGGAGAAGTAGACAAATTCACAGAGGAGAAAGCTATCAGTGGCTACTAGTCATAATGGCTGTTCTCTGCCTACATGACACTGGCGGCGGCGGCGGAGTGGGGGGGGAGCGCACTGCCTCTGGCAGCGCGATCCCGGCAGGGTGCCATTGTGGCTGCCCCCCGCACTGCCCCTAGGACGTGCACCGGCCCCACCTCCCTTTTCTCCGCCCCCCGGTGCCAGAGCATGAAGCTGGAGGCAGTAATGCTTCTGAATACCAGTTGCTGGAAACTGCAGGAGGGCAGAGTGCTCTTGTGTTTGGGTCCTGTTTCCATGTTTCCACAGGCATCTGATTGGCCACTGTGAGAAGAGGATGCTGGACCATTGCCCTGATCTAGTAGGCTCTTATGTTCTTATGTACTAAATATACTGTACAGGTCTTTGTTGAATGACTAAGGAGTACCTTGTCTTATTCAATACGACTGTACTTACTTTTATTAGGCAGTTTTCACTTAGATGTGCCCCTCTACTAGTCATTAATTTCATATTAAGGGTAGGCAACCTGTCACTGTCCAGATGTTGTAGAATGAGAAATGGGACAATGGGAGTTGTAATCCAGCAGCATTCAAAAGGCCTTATGCTATTTTTAGCAGTGTACATGGAGGTAAGAGGTTTCATTCTCTCCTCTCAGCCAGCACTATGTTGGGGATGAGTATACTGTGTCCCTGATTGGGGTGGGAGAGAAAGGACCTGTTCTTCTTGTCTACATATACTATGTAGTGTGCATGTCAGTTGATGTGTGGTGCATGCCTGGGGAGTGTGTATGAGCCGTTTCTGCAGATATATGTGGCAAGTGCAGTGGCAAATGTGACCACCCCTGGCACACAGACCTCAGAGGATTGCCCAGCTTTGAGAATGTTAGCCATTCCCCACTACTTTGAGAGGCTGTGAATATATTTCTGAAATAGATTCTCGGCACAGGGAGGTAGGGGTCAATGAAACAGCATTGTCCATTAGCTTTGGAATAATCAGGCTTGAGCCCATAGCTAACAATTGCAACTGACTCCTTTTGAATGGGAAAGCACACTTTAAAGAAATATACCAATGACCAATCTGTAGAACACTCCAGTTTTAAATGCTCCTTTAACTCTTGCTTTAATTGAATTTTAGGCACTGTTATTTAGCAGCTTTTCCTATTTCTTTGTATCTTCCTTTTAACACAGTTTTTTAAAAAACTAAAAGCCAACAGACCTACAGATGGTCCACTTTTTTAGTCTCAAACGCATTGTATGTGAACTTTCAGACTCCATACAAATGGATCTCTTTTATTTCTTCCGCTGGCTTTCCATTGCTTTGAAGTGCTAATTCCTTTTAAAAAGAATGGTTTAGAATGATTAAAACATCTTCTTGTAACCTATTTCTCCAGCTAGAAGGAGAAGGGAGAAACCTAGGAGTGATATTGAGAAACTCCTGAAGGTGAGATCTTGCTGATACCAATACACAGGGTGGGGAGCAAAAACGGGAATGTGAGATTACAAAATTGGGGAGAGACATTATAGTTTTAGAATAGTTCAACTGCTTAGTTTATAAGATGGGGAAAAGAAGTGGTGAGCCCTAAGTTTGTTGGAAATCTTGAGAGTGAACATAGAAGCCATTCATTTTTCATCTTTTGATTTATCTACTCAGTTAATACTGTCCTAACATTGCACTGTCCGCTGTCCCTCAGACCTTGTGGGGGGCCGGGCTATATTTTTTTGGGGGGAGGGGGAATGAATGAATTCCTATGCTGCACAAATAACCCAGAGATGCATTTTAAATAAAAGCACACATTCTACTCATGTAAAAATACGCTGATTCCTGGACTGTCAGCGGGCCGGATTTAGAAGGCGATTGGGCCAGATCCGGCCCCTGGTCCTTAGTTTGCCTACCCATGGACTATATATCACTGTGCTATATAGAGCTTTGTTCCATCATCACTTTAGCCATTTATGGCCACCTTAAATCAACCTCAGGTATTTGGAAATTCTGAAGAAAACAGGCTAACCCCAACTGAAACAGAATAAATAGACTTCTACAACAATTGTACTTATGGGCACCACTATTTACTTATCTGAACACTTTCTGTATTTTGTGTGTGTGTGTGTGTGTGTGTATGTAGGGGTGATAGCTAAGCAGATTTTGTTCAGTGGGCCATTGAAGTTTACTTCAGAGTCACCAATAAAGATGGTTGTGCATGCTTATCTAAGCCTAATACTACACATAGCTCTAATTATATAAGAACTGTATTCTGAATGAGTTTGATAGTTGACTCCCACCATGCTTTTGTCCCCTTCAGGCAATTTTGGTTTCCATTGGTTCATGATCCTTGGGCCAAACCAGGTCGCGTGGGTGTTCTCATAGACTCAATTTTCAAAAGACATTTTCTGGAAGCCCATCCCCCAAAACAAAGAGCTCTACTTAATAACTCCAGTTTTCTTTTGGGAATCAGTCGCATGGAAAATAATTGGAAAGCATCTCAAAAGAAGTGACAAATCATGCTCATTACAGCTACATTTTAATGAAGTCCTTAATGACACTTTGAATGTACGCTGTGCAGGCTTTGAAAGTAGCAGTCGTGAATTAATTGCAAAGCATTATGTGGTCCACAATATGTAGGGCTGAGCAAATTTAATCTTCCAAAGAAACACACTCCCAGTCCTCAGCAGTTGTTGGCGGGCCTGCAAAATGGGGAGATGCTCACCCACTTAGTGCAAGGACTGGAAGCAATCCCTACTCCTCTGGCTAGCTAGCTGACATTTCTAAGAGCCTGTTCTGAGTGAGGGTGATGGTTAATGACTTCTATTGGATTTGAGTTTATAATCTCATCACATGCCCAAATCTAGCTGGCTGTGTGAGAGTGTGAACACAGCATACTGCCTATGTGTGATCCCTGATTGGCTGTGATCGTTTCATGAGGAAGCCCCTTTGTAGAAGATAAATTATAGATGTTGATTTGCTCAGGCTTTCTAGGAGGGATAAAGTTTAATCTTCTAACACGGCAGATATGGCAGGCATTTCCATATCTACCTCTATATAGATAGACGCCTTTGATGTATGTGTGTGTGTAATCAGGCAAAGCTGTTAGTTTCTACCGCTGTTTTCACCTCAATGGATATCAAAAGTTTCACCTTTGTTGTTTACACAGAGACAGAAGACTTTCATTTATTTCCTTCTGCACTCCTGCGTAAAATGCAGTAGTGCTCACACCGAGGCTTCTTTTCACATATGCTGTGGGGGGTGGTGGTTGCTGCATAAATTTAAATATCAGTTCATTGCTTTAGCAAACCTCTAGGGTCTTTTTGATACATCTAAATGATATGGCAGAAGCACAAAAGTGGGGAGAATATTTGTTTATATTCTTTTAAGAAACAGGGAGGGTACTTTTTATTTTCCTTGATGGAAACAAACTTATACCCCGCCCCCTGCTAGCACACACACAACCCCCCTTGCATGAGTCACAACTTCTCCCTTTGCAAATGATTCCTGTGGAAATCTCCGAACAAAAACTTGTTAACGCCAAATGGGATTTGTGGACTTAATTCCAGCATGCATGAATGTTTTGCTTACTACCCCCTCCCTCCCTCCACCCCGGGGCTGAAAGGAAACCTCAAACTGCCAAGTTGTTAATGGAATTTAGTATGTCTGTCTTTCAGGGATTTATAAACAGACAAAGTTCACCAGTATCCAAATTATCATCAAAGTCTAAAGCTGAGTGACATTTCATTCCTTGCTTTTACTACTGAGAAGCCTTGATGGCTCCTAAATCTATTGGAATGCCTTTCACGATGCAGGTGGGAATCTGTGTGGGACTCAGCATTGAAACGAATAAATAGCACTAAAATCTCCAAGTTATTTCAGTGTATTGCAATGGAGAGGATGGAGAGTGCTTCACTTTGCAGAGTAGGGGACAAGTATAAAGGTCATATAGGTTTATCACTGTCTGAAATATCTGGCCTCAGGTATCATATTTCTCTGACTGTCTAGGGTCATGCCCACACCATGCTTTTCAGGCACATTTCAAGCGCATGGCTCCCCCTGAAAAATCCTGGAAATTGTAGTTCACCCTTAGTTCAACTCTTAAGAACCCTAAACAAAACCAGTTTCCAGGATTATACTTTTAATGTTCTTTAAATGAATGGTGAGGAGGTGACCTAGCTCTTAAACTATTAGTGTAGTGCACTCAGCTTTTCTTTTTGCAAAATGTAGGTTTGAAGATTAAGTAGGTGCATTGCTTGGGGTCTGATTGAAAGTTGGTGAGCATGTTTTTTCCTCCTTCCCAGTATGTAGGATCAGGTCCCTAATTGTATCTGAAGTTCATTTGAGAAAACCACAGGACTGAAAATGGATGTTTCATTTCATGCTGTTTCCAAACAATTTCTCTCTAACACTTCAAAAGATGTTTTACAGCTGAGTAAAGCTGAGCAAGATTCCCTGTGTTTATGGTCTTAAAGGAAAATAACAGTCATTATTTTTTGCTGACTAAGTGACCTTCCTTCATTAATAAGCCCTGATAACAAAATTAGTTCATCATAGGAACATAGGAATCGAGTCTGACTATTGGTCCATCTAGAGCAGCACTGCCTGCACTGATTGGCAGCAGCTCTCCATGATTTCTCTCTGGGGAAATTCCCACCCATACCTGGAGATGCTGCTGGGAATTGGACCCAGGAATTCCTGCATGCTCCAACACTGAGCGACAACCCTTCCCAACACTCTTTTTTTATTGAGAAAGAGGAAACTCTTGTACATAGCATCAAAAACTTGAAACTTATTTAAAAAATTCCCTGTTGTTGATATTAATCAATTTCATATGTCCAAAGGGCAGATTAACATCCTAGTGTGATATAAAATGCTGAGAACCCTATAAGGACATCAGAAAGGTAAGAGAGCGTGTAAGGGTGTCAGATCAGCATCCAACAAACTTGTTCAGATTGTGGACAGCAGAGGAGGGAGAGATGGAACCAGGAGGTCTATCCTGACAATGGAGTAGTAAGTCTGAACCATTTTCTGACAGATTTTGCAGCCTGTTCAGAAAGTGCAAGCGATTTAATGGCTTACTTGCTTGTAAAAGGAACACAGTGCAAGAGTGTGTGTGTGTGTGTGTGTGTGTGTGTGTGTGTGAGAGAGAGAGAGAGAGAGAGAGAGAGAGAGAGAGAGAGAGAGAGTGTATCCGCTCTGAGCCCGGCCTTGGCTGGGGAGGGCGGGGTATAAATAAAAATTATATTATATTATAATATATATATATATACAGTGGTGCCTCGCAAGACGAAATTAATTCGTTCCGCAAGTTTTTTCTTCTTGCGAGTTTTTCGTCTTGCGAAGCACGGTTTCCCATAGGAATGCATTGAAAATCAATTAATGCGTTCCTATGGAAACCGCTTGCCAGGCTGGCGGTGCGGAGAAGGGCTTTTCTCCCCACCGCAAGCCTTCAGGACAGGTACGGGAACAGAGGGGAAGGGGCGCAGCGCTTCTCCTCTGTTCCCGGGGCTTGCGGTGGGAGGAGGGTTTTTCCTCCCCACCGCCAACATTCAGAACAGCATTCTGAATGTTGGCGGTGGGAAGGAAAACCCTCCTCCCACCGCAAGTCTTCAGGACAGCCATCCGAAGGCTGGCACGGGGAGAAGGGCTTTCCACCCCACCGCCAGCCTTCGGAGCAGCCTTCCGAAGGCTGGCGCGGGGAGAAGGGCTTTTCTCCCCACCGCCAGCCTTCGGAGCAGCCTTCCGAAGGCTGGCTCGGGGAGAAGGGCTTTTCTCCCCACTGCCAGCCTTCGGAGGAGCCTTCCGAAGGCTGGCACGGGGAGAAGGGCTTTCCGCCCCACCGCCAGCCTTCGGAGGAGGTCCGAGGACAGTGGGGAAGACGCGCTGCGCTTCCCCGCTGTCCCGGAGATTTCCCTATGGGCTTTCGTCTTGTGAAGGAAGCCCATAGGGAAATTCGTTTTGCGAAGCGCCTCCAAAACGGAAAACCCTTTCGTCTAGCGGGTTTTCCGTCTTGCGAGGCGTTCGTCTTGCGGGGCACTACTGTGTGTGTGTGTGTGTGTGTGTGTGTGTGTGTGTGTGTGTGTATATATATATATATATATATATATATATATATAATGTATCATTTGCAAACTGAAAGCAATGACAGTGAATACCAATCACATCCACACTGGATCAATTTCTGTCCCAGATATGGAATGAATAAGTGATTATCATTTTCCACTCCTGTTTCTATTCATGAAAAAAATTATCTGACATGCCTAGCTGCAATGTAGCCTATTGTCTGTAAAACTCATCCATTGTTCCACCCACGTCCCACGGCCTCCAGAAGGCTGCCTTTGAGAGAATACCTGGTGTAGGACAAGGGTGTCAGCAAGAACAATCAACAAAGTGCGTGAAGATTTACTGATGGGGACTGGGTAGGCTGTAAAATATCTGTGAACTTACCTTTACTCTTTTGACCAGACCTGCCCCCACCACTGTATTTTCCATAGTTATCCATGCCAGATGTAGCATTTGTATGATTCCACCAGCAGCACCGTTTAGAAACTTTTAATATCCTCTTCCCTCCCCTCTACCCCTCCCCTGCAACAGTAATTTGTTTCATCAAGGTTTTTATGACAAAGGAGATGGTTTTTCTTATTACACTGGATGATGAAAATGTGTCTCCAGGAGCTCAATAGCCTTTCCCCCACTAAATAAATAAAGCAGGTGGATACGAATGCCAGTTCTAAATAATTGGGTAGTTTATATTCTAATTCTATTGTTTGTTTCTGAAAAAGGTTTGAGAAATATGATTCACAAGGGACGGGTACGTGTTAGCTTTCTTTCTGTTTTTTTAAGCTCACTTTACAATGTGGGTTGTTGTTTTTTGTGTGTGCTCCCCCCCCCCGCCAACTACTAGTGTGCTATTAGTTATTCCATTAAGCCACATCCAATTTGTTCCCTTTTGTTTATTCAAGGTTTTTAAATACTCTGACATTTTCAGGGTAGCTTTTTATTGAAGAAAAATGTTTTGTGGAGCCCACCCCCTTTTTGTGTTTGGGTAAGTGTGTGGGAGCATATTAATGATTGCTGAGGTCTTTGTGCAAAGTGGAGCTGGTTAAATTCTGTGGTTTTGACTGTTTATTTTTCCAGATTAGCTGGAAAACTTGATGCCATCTAGCAATAGAATAGAGGTGGAAAGAATCGGTTCAGGCAAGGGGTGACATAACTGGGCTCCTGAACCCCACAGGGGTGCCAGAGAAAGAAGGTAGTTGGTCAAGGGAGCTGTGAACTCAAAATGTTTGCAAGTTTGCAAATAAAACGTGTAGTTCATTTCTGAGCTTGGCTTGGATGAACTTTGCTGACAGCTCTATTTTTAACAGGTGTGCATGGTTATTCCTAGTGACTTCAAAACTCCCAGGTTTTGCAGCTCTGTATATCAGTCTTCTCCAGTCTGGTGTCCGCCAAATGTGTTGAACTGCAACATGCCGGCTGGGGCTGATGGAACTAGTAGGACAGAACATCTGAGGAACAGCTGCTTGGGGTGGCTACTCTTGATCCTTGCACAATGGCTCTAAATACCAGTCGCAGAAAAGGTCGTTAGCATGTGTTTGTATGTAATTTCACTGAGTTTTCTTGCTGCCCCACTCTTTACCATGGGGTCAGACTACATGTGACATTAGTAACACAATTGTACCCTTCTGTGCAGGGTTTTTGGTTGGTTGGTTTTTCTTTAAAAACATCTATCACTGGATTTGGATGCTAATGTGGAATTTAGAGAGGATCCAACCCTTGAACTCTTAACTGTGTGTCTGATCCAGATTTCCACTGCCACGAAACAAAAAAATAAATAAATGGATGGTATCTGTTTTGCCAAGCAAACTTTATGAATGGAGCCCTGATGTGGATTGGACTTAAAGCAAGTGGGTAAAGGGTTAACCCCAACACACCCGCACACCAAATGCTAGGGCTCCTGTCAGGATTTAGGGACACCCTGGCTCTTTGGGAGAAAAAACTGTGTTAAGGCTGGAGCTTTGTGATTAACGTAACATGGTTTGACCCTTAGCTGCAACCAGGCTCTCCTGTTCACTTCCTTTCCCACCTTTTTGATCTGCAGCTTACAGGTTTTCCCCATCCCACCTGCATTTGATAGTTCCACCCTGCTTTGCTGTCTCTCCACAGCTCCTGGCCTTCACTTTGCAACTACTACCTTTCTCCTTTGCTGCTCTTCTCCGGTTTTATTGTCAATGTCCTCAGTTCAAGGGAGCAGAGCCCACTGAGCTTCTTAGGGCTTTCATGTTCACAATAGCTTGGTCTTTTTTTTTTAGTTTTGGTCATTGCTGCTGGCATTACCCTCCCTTGCTCCCAAATCTTCAGATGTTGCAATTGAAACTTGTGCTATACATTCACGAAAACACCACTCGGAGCCTTCAGCCTGTATTGCTGTAGAGCTCTCCCTTTTTGCTGGCTAGCCAGCTACATCATTCACAGTTGTCATGGAAATCACCCTCTCCATGACAGTATCTGTTCTCTCCAAGATCCGCTGAGGACAAAGCAGGAATGATGGCGGCGGCGGCGGCAGCAGCACAAAAGGCTTACATTGTGCTAGTTTCTCTGGCTTCTTTCTCTTGTTTGGAACCCAGCTCTCCGTTGCAGGAGCTCATTTGGGAAGTAACTAGATCTGACTTCTTAGAAACTAGAAGGCCTCTTTCCCACAGAGGCTGTAGTTCAGTGATAGAGCTCAACCTTCAGAGCTAGTAGGCAGGTGAGGCTGTTGCTTCAGGCGGCCAAAGGCCCCCCAAGGCAGCATGCCCACGGGTGCCCCAGCTGTCCCACCACCTCTGCCAGTGGGGAAGTGCAGCTAACATTGGTGATGATTTTGGCCAAGATTGTGGCCAATTTGGGTGAGATCTCACCCCAAATGGCCACAATCTTGTCCACAATTGATGCTGCTTCACCAGTGGCGGATGTGACAGGGCGTGTTTCAGAAGCAACAAGATGGTGGCAGCGACGACAGCAGGG
Organism: Podarcis vaucheri; assembly: GCF_965113315.1. NCBI lineage: Eukaryota > Metazoa > Chordata > Lepidosauria > Squamata > Lacertidae > Podarcis > Podarcis vaucheri. Next base: position 58,275,312 of record NC_138765.1, read on the forward strand.
CAAAGTGGCACTTCCCATTTCACCTCAAGCGTTAAAATGGGACATGCTGTCCCTGCCAACCTTTTCATGTCAAAAGTCAATCCCTAGTATCTCCAGGTAAAGCTGTGGAAATCCCTGTTTGCAACACTGGAGAACAGCTAGACGAATCAGTGGTCTGGCTCAGTATGAGGCAGGTTCCTATGTTTCCCAGTAAACACTAGTGGATTAGCTGGAGGACAGATAGATAGATATAAACACTAGTGGATTAGCTGGAGGACAGATAGATTGGGACATATTCATTGGGCTCTGCTCAGTAGATGACCCACACGTCTCTCAAGCAGCCAGAAGAAAGCTGCTTATGAAGATACTTTGTGTTAGAATGTACCCCTTGTAACACCATAAATGGGAAAAGGTTGGAATGAAACATCTCTGTGTCATTGCTCCCATGCTGAGAATCAAGGCTGAGCCAGACACCTATATCAGAGGTGATGGGAATAGTGCAGCACAGACAGCACAAGGGCAGAGGCATATCGAGGCTTAAACCCAGCCGGAAGTCTAAGATCATGTTTGGTAAAGCCATGAATTTGCCCTATTCTCAGGGAGGGTTTTGAAGAGCTGGTTTTTTCCTCTGCAAAAATTTCAAGGGATTGGCTGGTGGCATAATGCATGCTGATCCAGGATCCCAGAACTTAACAATTAATCTTATACTCCCAGCCCCCCTCCCGTTTCTGGTGATGTAGGTGACCAAAAAGGGGTGGTGGCAGCAGCAACTACTGGAGAATAAGACTCCGCTTGCAGCAGTTGGGAAAGGAAGGGTGGTGGGAGGCTCTCCTAAGCATCCCCCATTCTTCACAGGGAACAGTCCTTTCTGAGCAGCAGTAACACATAGATGTAAATCAGCCTTCCCCAAGCTCTCCAGATGTTACTGAACTACAACTCCCATCATCCAAATCCAGCTGTTGTCCAAAAACATCCACCAGGTTGAGGGAGGCTGCTTTAGAATCTTCATACCTGACTGCCAAACCAACCTCCTTTAATTTGTTCGTGAATTATTGTGACATTGTTCCATCATGCCTTCTCACAAGACCATTATTTTCTCCAGTATTCGAGAAGGGAAAGCATTGACACTGAAGAGTAGCCGTCCTTGAGCTTTGAATTCATGTTTCTAAAATGCATCGTATGATGGTTTCTGGTCCCCAAAGAGGTGCTCAGAATTCCAGTGTGTTGTGCCACAGGGAAGCTGAAGGCACCAGTAAGAAACTGAGGAGGAAGGTTTGGAAGGACATGGCAATTGTCAATTTTTTTCCCCCAGGAGCAGAATCCCAAAGGAAACCTAAGAATCTGCTTTACGTATACATTTTGGATGCATTTGTGCATCCAAATTAGTACTGCCTATGCTGACAAGAATTATTGCTATCCTTACCTATCCTTACCTAGCTGCTAGAATTTTATTTCCTGGGGGATGCCAGGAATGGAAACTGGATCCTTCTGCATTCAAAACATGTGCTCTAAAACTGAACTATTGATTACCCTTGTTCGAAACATAGGAAGTTGCCTTGTTCTAAGGGAGGCCATTGGTCCATTGAGCTCAATATTGGTTACACTGTCAGCAGCACTCTAAGGTTTCAGACAAGGATCTCTGCCAGCTATGCCCAGAGAGTGAATCTGGATCATCCCTCATGCAAAGCATGTCCTTTGTCACTTTGCTATTGTCCCTCTCCAATAATATATAAAGTTGTATTCAGAGGAATGGGTCCCTCCAAAAGCCCAGTGCTGTCACCTCTGGCTGATGCTCTCCAAGGTCACAGGCAGATTGACACTTCATAGTCCCTTGATCCAAGATTATTCAACTACAGCATTCAGTTCCAAAGTTTCCATTGGAGGCTGATGCAATTAACTTCAAGGCAGAAATGAATAGATTTATTTGGTCCCTTTCCTTAGTTACTTCTTTGATTTCCACTCCTTTTGAAATGTGGTTTAACCGGGACCAAAAGAGTTCTAATCTTGATTTTATTTATTTATTTATTTATTTGGAGAAAGATACTGTGATGTATACTGGTATTCTCTGTGAGGGCCATCTTATTTCTCTCACACACATAAACACATGCAGCATCACAATTACTAAATATGCACACTTCAAAAGATCAATACTGTAAAAGAGTGAAATGTGCAATCAGAGTTCTGGTGATTATATAGTTGGCCCCGAACCATCTTAAAGATTGGTACATTTCTAAACATAGAATAATTGCCTCTGGATAAATAACCCCCAGTGATATTAAAATTGCCCTGCAAGTTTTAAGAGCTTAGGTAAAATAAGTGGCCTGAATCATCAACAACCCCTTGCCATGTTGGATGCCAAATTAAAAAAAAGACAAAAAAAACCCTCTGCTAAGTTCACATGGGGCAGCTGTGACTCCCAATAAACCTATCCAGTATCCCACATAAACTCATACTGCATCCCTTCTAGGAATGCTGCAGGAGTGAAATGATTCACTTTGCATTTAAAGGTGAACTTACTGAATTCACACTTTCTGAAAAAATACGCAAATTGAAACAGCCATACTTCAAAATTTGCACATGTCTGAATTTTGCATTATAGTTCTCTAATCAAACAATGTGTGCAAAACCCCAAATACTGGTGAAAATGTGGATAAAAATGCATAGATTAATGAAAATGGCATACAAATGTGCATAATATTAGGGGAAATGGCTTGCAAAAGAAGGTCAAAACTTCATACAGAAATGTGTTTATCTGAATAAATCCATGCTAAAATGAAGCCCCATGAAGTAGGTTAGGTGGAGAGAGGCCGTGGCTGGCTCAAAGTCATCAGTGAGCTTTATGGCTGAGTGGAGATTTGAACCTGGTCTCACAGGTTCTAGTTCAGCACTCTAACCACTACACCATAGTGGCTCTCTAGTGTGCCCTCAGAATATCTGGATGGGAGATACCTTGGAATCTCAGCTGTAGATCGGAAATGTTCATTCAGTTCTAATCAGATTGAACATGTTATGCACTGTTTTTGTTCTGTCCTTTGCATTTGGGGCTTGGGGCAGGGGGCAGGGTTTTGTCACCTGTTCCTTGGTTGTAATCAGATCAGCTGCCTCAGGAAGTGGTAATCAAACTTCTAGCTGATCAGCAATTGTGTATAACACATTTGGTAGATAAAGTTGCGCTGGAGGCTAAAAAAAAAAAGGCTGTGTTCTAGTCATATCAAGAATTATAATGTATTATAAACTTCATTCCATGCTTTGTTACCCCCTAAAGAATGGCCCACATGGCTATTTAAAATTGTTCTGTGCCCTTCCATAACATGGTTCTCCTTTAATTCCTATATTGCTTTGGAAATTTTATATTGTAAGGCATTTGGCTGTGAATAATAAAGTTGACTAACCACCTGACAGAATTGAACATGCCTAATCCTTGTACAAGGATTCCACAGTAGAGATGTAGACAAGGTTCATGGTAGACAAGTGAACACATCCAAAGGTTCTCTACCCCACTATTTCCAACCAGATGTGTAGGAACTTAGGAACCTGCGTTATATAGAGTCAGATGTTTGGTCCACCTAACTCAGTATTGTCTACTGTATTATTTGAGACCGGGGGGAGGGGGGTTCCCAGTCATACCAGGTGATTCCAGGGTCAAACCTGGGACTTTCAGTATGAAAAACACATGTTCTACCATTGAGATATGTTTTGATCCTATGTCTACTTATCTGAAAGCAAGTCCCAATTGACACAGTGGGACTTGTTTGTGAATAAACATAGCATATTACTGAGATGCACATCAGTCTGCTAAATCTGAAGGGTCAAACACAGATCTTTGGGGACATAAATGCACGAGAATTGTATGATTCAAAAACTTTCAGATTATTCTTATTTTTTTATATGATCTCAATGAAAAGAGATGTCTGACTGATCTATATTAGGCAGTTTTTTGTTTTAAGGATTTTTGTTTAAATGATTTTTAATGCATCTATCACATCTTTTTTATATGAGGCATTTCTAAGAAATACATTATAAATCGGCTGACTTTATGCTGATTTGTGTCAGTAGAAGATCTGAGTGTCAAACAACACTTGTGAATGCTGGTCTGAAATTTCAAAAAGCATAACATATCAGGGGAATTAATAATAATCATCATTCATTTGCTTTTGAAGCTTTGAAGCTTTATGATCTCCCCCCATATAGTAGACAGTTTCAACATTTTTAATAATTTGATTTTTTAAAGCTCTAGCAGAGATTCTGGTAGTTTGTTTGGTTTTCTTTTAAATTAGGCAAATTTTCTGGCAAATGTCTGTCAGGAGCTAAATGGGGCACTATGTATCTCTGAATATTATCTACAAACCAATACTGTCAACAAACTTCCTGGTAGGTTTCTTGTAGGCTTCTGGATTGCTGCGGCATGTTTCTGAATACAAGTTGTTGAAAACCACAGGAGGGGGCAGTGATTGGGGCATCTGGTTGGCTACTGTGAGAACAGGGTGCTTGACTAGGTGGGCCATTAGCCTGATCCAACAGGCTCTGCGTATTTTCTTATGGGTAAAAATATCTCACCTCACATTTGTAGTGTACAGGTACCTGGGTAACATTACAAAAGGAGGTTCCAAAAGGAAGGATGGTGGAAGCAAATGCCTTAAGAAAGGCATCACCATGCCCACAAAACATCTCAGCAAATGTCCCCTTAAAAATCTGCCGTATGTGGAAGACTGCTTATTCTTCCTTCTCAGTTCTGTTTTCACTGGGTCAGCCTCTCCTACACCAGCATTCCCACATTTCATTAGTTTACCTGTACACTCCTCCTCCCATTTTGAACAGCGAGGAAGATGCAAAGAGCTTTTCTTTGTTAGCCAGCACAGCAATGGATGAGAGAGGCACATTTTCTCCCATTAATTGGGGAGAGAAAACATGCCCACACCATTTTGTGGCTCTGACTCTTTTTCTACATTTTTAGATGTGAAAGAGCTATTTTGAGTTATTCTGTGACCTCATGGTATCCATTTTGTATTGCACCACAGCTTCATGGCAGCCATTGTGTGAGTGGTGCCCACAACAACACATCAAAATTCCAAAGATGCCCGTTAGTCCAGAAAGGTTGGTAACCCCTGCTATAAGGGGAAGTCAGGATTCATTGGAATGGCTGAGGGACTGGACTTTAACAGCAACCCAAGAATAAGCTCTAGAGACCCATGTCACAACCATGGACACATTTTGATAAACTATCCTGCCGTCCCTGGGGGTGTCAGAGTGTCTGACACATACTATGCAAACCAAGGACTCCAGAGCAGTTGCTCTTAAATGCTCACTGGGTTTATTGCAATTTAACAATTACAATTTTGAAAATGAGTCTCTGCAGGACCTCTGTAGAGCCATGCTAGTTTAAGCTCATTGTAATCAACCGAGGTTTGGCTTGGTATGAACTTACAGCAACTGCAATAAATCAGTCCCTGTTCCTTTGGCATTCAGACTGCCCCTTGGAGATTCTCTCTGCAAAGTTTAAGAGAATTTAGAAGCATTGCCTCTAGCACGGTTGCATTTTTTAAACACAATCACACTTCTGGGTCCATAGAATATTGATCCCCCCCCCACTTTTTCTGCAAGTTATTAGTGGTTTTATTTTTATTCTTTTTAGGGAGAGAAAGGAACTATGCGGATCCGTGATCAGAATGCTTTAGCAGGCTGTTTTCCTCTTCGGGATTTAGGGTGCATCTATGATTGGAGGCAGTAATGCTTTTGAATAGCGGTTGCTGGAAACCTCAGGAGGGGAGAGAGCTCTTGCATTCAGGTCCTGTTTGTTGCCGAAGCATGTGGCTGGCCGTTGTGGGAACAGGATCCTAGACTAGATTTGCCACTGGCCTGATCCTGCAGGCTTTTGTGCATCCAAAAGTTGCTTTTGACGTTTTTTAAAAAAAGGAATCAGGAATTTAGCTTCTTTCTGTAGAGAGACAAAGGTGCCTGCTTTTGCAAAATACCCTTCCATCCACCTGCGGCCAAGGACAAAGCATCTCCCATCTTGCATTAGATACAAATTGAAAAGGCCTTCCAGCAAGTGCTCAAAAGTACCAGAGACAGAACTGCTGTGACAAGAGATGTGTGGCAGCATCTGAAGCAAGCCAAAGCCTTTATTTACTTTAGAGGGAAGCAAGGAGGGGAAGGAGGCGACCACCAGAGAGGATGCCCAGAATAAAGGATGATCTGTCTGAAGCGGCAGCAGTTGTCACATGTGAAGGACTGGTGTTCTTTTCCACCTGCCGCGCTAAGTGTTTGAGGGCTGATTAAATGCACCTTTTGCTATTGCTTTGCTGCTGTAGCATCCTTTTAAGCCACTTGGCTTGCTCAAGAGGATGACACAATATTGCACTCAGTGCACAGATTCATTCCTCTTCCTCCTCCTCCTCAGTACATTTCTGTAGCACTTCGAAGTTCGCGAAAAACAGATTCCATCCATTATAATGGCCAGGCCTCCTAATTGCCTGCCCTTGTGCCCATTTTAAGGAAAAGGAACTGAGACTGATAAAGAGAAATATAATGTAATATATCTCTAGGCCAAGGGTGAATAACCTTCCCCAGTCCGAGGGCAACGTTCTCGGTTTGGCTTGATTTGGGCCTTGGGCAAATTTGACTGAAGAATAGATGTTATGGTGTGTGTTTTCTTGCACATTTAGTCCACTTCTTTTATAAGCACAGTCTAGGTGAATTGGCAAACCAATAAGCAGAAAAAAATAGTAAAGTAACTTCTTTTCTTGTCTCAAAGGAGCTAAGCATTGGTACACATTTAAAATCCTTAACATGTCTGACTGGAAGGTGGCAAAGCCTAAGTTACCTCCAGTTTGGACTCCAGGTAGCAAGCATAAAGAAAGCAAAGATGTTTGCATGCCTCCCCTAGTCCTCAGATGTCCTACCTTCTACTCTGCTTCTGAATCCAGATTAGACAACACTGGACTAAATGGATCAGTAACCTGATTTGGCATAAGGCTGTTTAATATGTCTGTGTCTCATGCTTCTCTTTTCCTGGGAAATAACCCTTCTCAAGGCCCTAAAGAGCTGCTGCTCAGAACAACCAACACTGAGCAAAAGCAGGCATGGACCCTCTGCACCCCTTAGCCTAATTTTGAATGTGTTTGGAATGCGATCAATTCACCCCCCTGGCAAGAGAGATCTGCCTCTCTCATAGCATCCTATTGGTTTGGGAGATAGAGACAGAGGCCCTGCCTACTTTGGGGGGGGGGTCTGGCCCCACCCACTGCTGGCTTCAGCCCTGACCACCACTAACATGTGGGGACACTGACACAACAGGTGACTGGTTCCCCACACCCAGGGCAAGAGGGATCTAAGTCTTGAGTCAATATAAGCCAAGTTCATAATTCCATGTAGCTCCCACAATGGACATCTGAAGTGTTCTTCATGAGATACCTCCAACCTTTCTTTCTGAGTGCCAGGATGCAAGAAGTGACCTTGAGGAAGCAGGTTTTCCTCCAGCACAGAGTGAGCATCATGAGGTTATTTATAGGAGCCTGCCTGGGCAGTGTAATCAAGGCCTCGGTATGAGAAACTGAATTGCCATTTCAAGAGAGAAGGAGAGACAAATTAAATTAGGCATTTGAGGGAGGGACCCCTAACATCTTTAGTGCAGCTCAAGTACTCTTAGCACATTATTAAGTAATTTCTTTGTGGTTTCCCCTTCAATTATAGCTATTTCATGCATGTGTTAGATGGGGCCATTGTAGCAGTCAGAGACCAATTTTCATCATAAGGCTGATTAGACATTTAGCTTCATTCTGCTTCTGAAATGTCATCATTTTTTCTCTCTCTCTTTGGCTTTGTTTTTGCCACTCTCTTCATCCCCTTTATTGATTCATGCACATCAGTCTCTCTTTCCCCCTCAAGTCATCAACTTATTGTCTTAATGAAAACTTGTTTGCGTTTAACCTCCTGGTGCAAAAGAGAAACCCCTGTTTGCTGTTGCAATGCTTTGCCTGAACGTTTCAGCATTTTCCTCTTGATTTTTGCAGACCCAGTACATCACACACTGCAGAAACTACTGGGGCTCAATATTGCTGCTACAAACAGCTCTGGCAGCCTGCTTCCTTGCCCACCCATGACCACCAGCAATTGAGGTGGGGCACAGAGCAATCAGGGATGTGGGAGAGGAAAGAATTAGTTTGACTTTAAAGATGAAATACCTAATACACAGTACATGAACCAATACATAGAAAGTCTTCAAAATGGTGACTTCCCCAAATTTTGAAATGCAGTTCCCAATCCAAATAATGCAGCTTTAATAAATGCATATACTGGGATAAAGTGTATACAGCAATGCACATATAACATGAATAGAGCATGCTACATTCGGAAAATGGCTTTGCAAAAAAGAAGTGCATTTTAGGCAAAACTGCATGCAAAAAAAGACTATTAGGAGAGATTTGCATTCTGATGCTGAATTCTTTTCATGAGGACTTTTGAACACTGATGCAGAAATGTAGGGGTCTGAACTTGATGTTGAAAGAACAAGAAACAGAGATGAACTTAAAATGCACAGATTTGCCCATCCCTTATGATAACCATCTGCCTAATAGCAAATCTATGACAATGGACTCGCAAAGCTTTTAGGGATGTTAGCATAGTAGTAGAAGAAAGATTGAAGCATTGCTTCTCTATGCATACCATGATGGTTTCCTGCCGGTGAATGCATAATCACAGTCTTCCATTTCCTGCCTCTCTTCGCTTCCTTACACTCCAAAGTGTGCTCCTAATGAAGTGGCCACCTTTTCATTTTGTGCAACTCTAGTAGTTCTAGACAATAACCATTTGCGGAGCACATTTAAGGGCAGTGATTCATGGTGCTCTGTGATGCCCACATGCCTCCTGGATTGATCACGTCAACAATGCTTCAGTTCATTCATTCCAATTTTATTTTATTTTTTTAATGAGATAAAGTGGGCCATAAAAACTAACTGAGGGGAAATAAGCTCTGCTTCCAGAATTGGCATGACCATTTTGGATCAGTTTCAGTGGCTCCAGAGCTAAGTCCATTCAACTTGCATGTGGCTTTCCAGTCATTCTGTTCTCCAAGCCTGACTCCTATAGACTTCTGGAGCTTCTCCCTTGGTAGTTTCACACCCCCCCCCTCCTGTTGCCACAGTAAGGTGTGTTTTTTTCCAGTCACCCAAAGCAGAGATAATGAAAGGTAGCCCCTCTAGGAGAATTAAAACTCTGATCCCAAACCTCTGCTGCCTTGTGGGATATCTTCGGGAGAAGGAAAGCCTAAGGAGTAAACCTTACACAAATCCGGAGTGGATGGCTGGATGACAATTTGTATGCCTCCTGCAGCAAAGCTGGTGCCAAACGTATGACTCTGCTTTCTTTGGACCTACATCAGCAAGGACAAGAGGGGGTCTTGTTGTCTGGGCAGCCCAGAACCTCCATGCACACTGCCGAGGCTTGCGCCCCAGAGAGGTCACTTTGGTGTTGCTGATGCAGTGGTTTGACTTCACTCCCACAGGCATACTCAGTCAGCCATTATTGGCATAATTTAGACAATAAAATCATAAGGGGGGGAGGACATCCAGAAAACATTGGTAATCCAGACATATTGAACACATAAAACATATAAAAGACTCTGTTTGTTTGGTTTGTTTAGTCATGTCCGACTCTTCGTGACCCCATGGACCAGAGCACGCCAGGCACTCCTGTCTTCCACTGCCTCCCACAGTTTGGTCAAACTCCTGTTGGTAGCTTTGAAAACACTGTCCAACCATCTCATCCTCTGTCATCCCCTTCTCCTTGTTCCCTCAATCTTTCCCAATCTTTCCCATTGTCTCTTGAGACAGACAGATGCCAACAACCCTACCATTTCCTGTAAAGTTTGCTGCTTGCGGGACGTGGGTGGCGCTGTGGGTTAAACCACAGAGCCTAGGACTTGCCGATCATAAGGTTGGCAGTTCGAATCCCCGCGACGGGGTGAGCTCCCGTTGCTCGGTCCCTGCTCCTGCCAACCTAGCAGTTCAAAAGCACACCAGTGCAAGTAGATAAATAGGTACCGCTCCGGCGGGAAGGTAAACGGCATTTCCGTGCACTGCTCTGGTTCGCCAAAAGCGGCTTAGTCATGCTGGCCACATGACCCGGAAGCTGTACGCCGGCTCCCTTGGCCAATAAAGCGAGATGAGCGCTGCAACCCCAGAGTCGGTCACGACTGGACCTGATGGTCAGGGGCCTTTTGCTGCTTGCGCAAAATGGTTGGAGGAGACTCTCTGGATATATGCTGTGTTGGAGCATGACATGGGCATTCTGTGCAAAAGAGCAAACAGCAGGGTGGGAATGGTCATCTCTGCCACTTTTGGGGTGTGTGTGTCTTTAAAGAATGTGTGGATCTGTCAGTTTCTCTCAGTTTCTTGTTCTCCACATTTCCACATCTGTTCGCATTTATTCCTCATTAAACTTTGTGAGAAAACTATCTGATGGATAAAAAAGCAAGGAGACACTAGTGGGGCAGACAAGACCTGGAGGGTAGGCTGATATGATTTGCGGTACCCGATCATGTCTTTAGTTCCTGGAAACCTCTTTTGTCTTGCTTATCAATCTGCCTGTGGGTCCATTTATGGGAACTTGGTGTTATGGCTCAGATTGTGATTAGGTCTTCAGTAGTAGGTGTGTGAGAGAGAAGGAAAGGGGGGGGAGGGAGGTGAGAAACCAATTCATGTGGCAGCAGCTGACATTCATGTAAAATTTCAAGCAGGTTGCCTCTCTAGCTATTTTTAGTTCAACGTTTCAACCAGCCAGCATAAACAGCATCTTAAGGTGGTAAAGAGTGTCACGGTCATAAATCTTTCCCTCTTAGGAGTTTGCACTTGTGCTATTACGGAAGCATAAACCTATTACTTATGGACTGAGTGACACGAATCCAGGGCTGAAGCTCTCGGAAGCACAGACAAAGCAGATTAACCCACAGAACGCAGCACCAGACCAATGTAGAACCCATCCTTCCTGATCTGCTGAAAGGGCTGTTTCATCACTGAGACTTATCCAATTATTCTCCGCACCCCCCGATTGTATAGCCACAAGAGAGGAGTGTAAGAAGGCATTGTTTTCCATTCTGCCCTGTATTCCTTGCATGCAGCACCATTACAGGTTCAAGGGGGACAGCAGAGCTCTAACATACATGGCTAGGTGCAAGCTCAGAAGTTGTTCCAACACTTGACATGCCCCCTAGGTTCCTCTTTTGAAGAGTGGGATGGGCATAGTCATTCATGTGGGTGTTTTTCTGAGTCTTGGGATTAGACAAGAAAGCAGACACTCCTCCAAGTAGGCAGAGTGTATATATAGAACGAGAGGAACAGGAGACAGTTCCATGTGATACCAAAAAAGCTTATGCTGCAGAGGCAGATGCCATCTTCCATAGCAGGTTTGGGAGTCACAGGTGCAAGCCGAAGGAATGTATTGAAAGGGCAGGTCTTCCTGAGACACACCCAGCCCCAGCATACCAGCTTTGTAGTCTTCCATAAAGCAGCCTTCCATAGCTAGAGGAGAAGCTATGTTTTCCTGAGTATAATTTATGCAAGGGTCTTTCCAAATGACTGTGCATGACTCTGTGACTTTGATGTTTAGTCCTCCAGCTCTTTAAGTCCTCACATATGTGGTAGTAGTGACCATTTGCTGCAAAGTCCATGAGGCAAGCAAAAGGTGGTATCCAATGTTACTCTTATTCATAACAGACTCACTGAAGTTAGTTGGCATAACAAGCTTACCTGACGCCTGCAATTTCCCCAAATGCGGGAAACTTGACTGCATAATTTGTGATAGCAATACCTCAATAAGTACCTCTCCCCATATGAACTGACCCAGACCCTGTAATCATAATCAGAGGCTCTTCTTCATGTGTCTCCTCCATGAAAGGTCTGGAGGATGGCGACATGAGAACAGGCCTTTTCTGCAGTGGCTCCCCGTTTGTGGAATGCTCTCCCCAGGGAGGCTCACCTGGCTCCTTCACTACATATCTTTTGATGCCAGGTGACAATGTTTCTCTTTAACCAGGCCTTGGGCTGATTAACATTCTATGTCCTTTTAAATGTGTTTGTGGAAAGATGGTTATTGGTTTATTCTTTTCATGTCTTTATAATGTATTTTGTGTTCTCTTTTTTGTATTTTTATGTTGTGAACCACCCTGTTACCTTTGTATGAAGGGCGGTATACAAATTTAATAATCCCAAGGGTTCCCATCTTGCCGCCGAAAGTTGGGGAAATGACCCTTTTGTGCTCTCCAAACCAAACTCAGCTCAAATTAAGCCATGTCTTGGAGATTATGCAAATTATATTTCTTTAAATTATCAACAATATTTCCCATTAGGAAGAAGGGGAAGTGGGGGAACCGTGTGTTTTCGTATTCTTGTTGTGGTTAATGCAATATGAAACTTGTTTGCTGAACCTGTAAATAGTTGTGAATCCCAGCCTTTGTTTTCTGTAAATATACATTTCCATGTTAGCAGGTTTGAAAATGGAAAGCATTTGTGAAACCACTGCTTTGAATCACAGCAACGCAGAGATATCAGATGTCTTTACTATGGTTGCTATGGGCATTAGTGGTATGCATTTGGATGCCTGTGTGCAGTAACACACACACACACACACACACACACATACACACACATCCCTTTCTGTTAACACACACACACACACATCCACACATCTGGGAAATTGCTCCAATTTAGCTTAACAATCTTCAGTCTTTGTGACAATCATATATATCATCTGCCAATATTTTGCAATTCTGTTTGTTTTATGTTATCACAACGGCAGTAGAAAGAATGATATTTTCCTCTCTTTCCTTTATTTCGTTTAGTAATTATGGTGCAGCTTTCAAGAGGATCAGTTACACCGCCTTCACATTCCTAATTGCTTTTCAGTGCAATATAACAGGAACAATGCAGTTGCTGAATCTGCACTGAATATTGCTTAGAATGGTTAATGGTTGTTTCTCTCACCCACTTTCTCTTCTGTGCTGTTAACACCAAGGGTCTATGGATGAGAATGCAGGGAGCATGTAAAATAGAGAATTTCCAGCTGGAGTCAGATTTTAAGGACAGCATTAAAGGTCAGCTTGGGGACATATAACAGGGGAAGTCCATAGCCTTTATGATCTGCTTGTGAGTATCCCAGATCCATTATCCATCTGCTGCTGAAAGCAAAACACAAGGCTAGATGGATCTTCAAGTCATTCTTTCATTCTTCATGAACAATATTCCTTCTACTCATGGCCTACACATGGTAGCACACAGATAAACTATGGAACCTGTTCCCACAAGAGGCAGGGATGGCCACCAACTTAGATGGCTTTAAAAGAGAATTTGACAAATCCTTGGATGATGAGGCTATCAATGGCTACTAACTATGATGGCTATGCTCTGCCTTCACTGCTGGAAGCAGTAATGCTTCTGAAAACCATTTGCTGGAAGCCACGGGGAGGGAGGGGTGGGGAGTGCTATCGTTTTCAGGTCCTGCTTGCCAGTTTCCCACAGGTATCCCACAGGTTGACTACTGCGATATTAGCTAGAAGCTAGAAGCAAAGCAGCAAGCGAAGAAGTGAGAGAATTAGAGCGAAGTTCGGTTTCTCTTTGAAACCAGGGCTGTAGCTATGGGGGAAGCAAGACCCTCTCAGGCTGTTAATGCTGTGAACCCCCGCATCGTAGGCTCAGGTTGTATATAATGTGTAAATAAACAATATAAAGACACCACAGTATCAACTGTGCCTCATTCCAAATGGAACATGAATCCTGGGTAAGCACCAGGAACCTCTGGATTCTTTTACTACTCAGAGATTGTGGTAGCATGCAGCAATAATATCTATATCTGTATGTTTCCAGAACAATGGAATTCCTACTGGATCAGTTGCACTTCCAGCACTCCAAAATCCAGGAAGATGTTTGGCTAAAGAGAATTTTGGAAGATTCTCCCAAGTATATAATAGGGAAAATGCTTTAAAATGTACAAACAACTTCATTTGACTTTGACTCATATAGCTAGAGTGTGCCCTAGTTGGTTTTCCAAGGGCTGAAAGATTTAAACCATAATTTTTCAAATCTGACACATAATCCATAGGTATAAATCATGTGGCTCAGTATTAGATCACAAACTGTCATTGGCATTTCTTTGTGGATAAACAGACGTAAAATAATAATGTTTAAAAGTCTATCAAAGTCAGTAAGTTATTTATTGTATACTCATTCCCTCCCCCCTCCTCCTGTAAAAAGAAAAGTCCTATAGGAAGCAAGAGAAAAGTTTGAAGGGTAATGAATTCTCTATCTCCTCTTGAGATATAGGATCTAAGCGGGGGGGGGGGAGTGGAATTATAAATGCAATTCCTGCAATTCTGAAGAGCATTGTTAATGCCCTCGAAAGAAGCAACAACTGAGCAGTTGTCTTAAAGAGAACCTTGCACATTGACTTTCAGCTGTTCGGGTGACTAATCTGAAGGTTTACAGTTCAAATTCACAGAGTAAGATTTCAAATAAGCCAGTGGAAAAGGATACTAATAAATCTCAGAAGTGAGTAAGGCCCCAAGCAAGAGCTCTATCCACTTGTTGTTGTTCTTGTTTTTAATCACTCTGAGGGTTTTTTGGGTGAAGAAATCCCTTTATGCAGTTACGGATTTGATCCTGTAATATGAAATATCTTATAAAACCAGATGAGAGTATTTTATGTGGTTCTTTTTGGCATAGAGAAGCATTGCAAGCCAATGTGGTGTATTGACCAGAGTGTTGGATGTTCAGAATTGCAGCTCTGTGAGAGGATCCTCTCACCATCCTTATCAAACTACAGCTCCCAGAATTCTTTGAGGGAAACCAGGTGTCTTTAAAGTGGTATCATAGTGCTTTAAATGTATGGTGCGAATATGGCCTGTATTGGTGACATTCTGTAGAATATACACACTCCCCCCCCCTTTTTTTAAGGCTCAGCCTGGAGTAGACACAAGAATGAATGTTAAATAAACAAAATCGTATTTCTATTTGTCATACACTGAAGGCTTACGAAGTTGCATGATTCTAACCATGTCTACCTTAGAAGTAAGTCCTGTTGAATTCACTGGAGCTTACTCCCAGGTAAGTAGGGTCAAGTTTGCAACCTAATGCACTCCCATTATCACTGGTGTCAACCTAAGCTGAATGGCAGTAACAACACTGAAAGGTTGGAAGGTGCGCTAAAAACCAGTCCGATCGCCGAAAGGAAAGGAAGAAGAAAAATGCAGGTTAATCACCTATAATGGAATTGCCTATGAAAAAAATCACTGCTGTAGGAGGAAGAAAACATGGAAAGGGCAACATGTTGTTTTTAATCATTTGTATTAATTTGAAGAGGATTACTTTTGGGGAAATCAATAAACAAGTATATAATACTTCACCCATATAAAAATAGTCATGTCAAGCCTTAATTATCAGTTGTGCTTGGGCTTTGAGATCTTTAGTGGATCAATTTAACAAGAGCTGACTCTGAAATCAATATTAGGATGAAATGATAAATTGCAATACTGTGGTGCACTGATGCTCTAAGATCATCAGTGGTGAATGAGGAGACCTGTGTGCCCAACCTCCAAAAGTTCAGCAGCAGCCAACATAATGTATATGTATGACTGGAACCATAGTCTCCATTCAGAGTTTCCAATTAAAATGTGGAGGTTGGGAGCAAAGCAAGACCCCTGTCCACATCCCTCCTCACCCTTTGGGTTGGGTTCAGACATTGCAACCAGGAGCATTCCTTCCACCTGGAGAAGGCTTTGGATCCAGCAGAAGTACCCCACAGATTTAGTGGGTGGGAGGGCCGCTGTAGAGAGGGAAATTTGGCAAAAAATGTCTCAACCCTATCTACTGTGGAAGTGTCATACAAACATAATAACAAAAGACAATCCTGCTGGATCAGACTAATGGCCAATCTACTCCAGCATCCTCTTCTCATGCTGGCCAGTGAGATGCCTGTGAGAAGTCCAAAGCAGGATCCAGGCACATGAGCACTCTCATCCCTGTAAGTTTCCAGCAACTGATATTCAGGAGCATTACTGCCTCCAACTCTGGAGGCAGAACATATCCTTCATGGCTAGTAGCCATTGATAGCCTTCTCCTCCATGAATTTGTCTCACCCTTACTTAAAGCCATCTAAGTTGGTGGCAATCAGTGCCTTCTGTGGGAGCAATTTCTATGAAGCACATTAAGAAGTGTTTTCTGTTATCTTTTTGTCCTAGCAATGGGACCTCAACACCTGCTAACAAAGTACAAGACAATGAAAAACCATCAACATTCACTAAGGGCTCATCCACAATAATTTCCCTTTGTGCTTTCCAGGCACAGGCCCGTGCTTTTCAAGTTAGGGCCTGGGCATCTGGCATGTGGTCCTCAGATGGGTAAGTGGTCCTCAGGCTGAAAAATGTTCCCATTTCTGCCCTAGAGAGCCACTGCCAGTCAGAGTTAACAGTATCTATATGGACCTAGAATCAGCTTTGTACCAGGCATTTGATCCCCTCTCATGGTTGAGTGTCCTACATTCTGGGAGCCACAGTGGAGAAAGTTCATTTTCCTACTTACCCGCCAGGCATACTACTCCTATTGGTGGAACATGGCTATGTATGTTTACATATTGCATCCAAGTAATTAAGCTGTACACTATAAAATGCAGTGTTCAATGGGTGTACAATCTGTGTGCCTGTGTACACAATAGTTGAGCAGTACAAATCAACAAGTGGGCACTCTTTCACCTTTACCTGTGTAAAGACAGCTTCTACCTGTGTTCAGTGAGAGCCAGTGTGGTGTAGTGGTTAAGAGCAGTGGACTCATAATTTGGTGAACCGGGTTCGATTCCCTGCTCCTCCACATGCAGCTGCTGGGTGATCTTGGGCTAGTCACACTTCTCTGAAGTCTCTCAGCCCCACTCACCTCACAGAGTGTTTGCTATGGGGGAGGAAGGGAAAAGAAAATATTAGCTGCTTTGAGACTCCTTCGGGTAGTGATAAAGTGGGATATCAAATCCAAATTCCTCTTCTTCTTCTTCAGTGTAGCATATCAACAAGAGTAGAACAACACCTCATTTACATTAATTCAGGATTTCAGTGAGCGGTTACAACCCTGTGTTGCACGAATAGGGTTGTTGTACACCCCCCCAAAAAAAAAATTATGATCATATGAATACGTCTCTTGATTGGCTGTTCTGTAAGCATTGGCTCACATGCAGATTGGAGTTAGAATGTGAGCAAATGTGTGAAGGCCATCCTTTGCTTTGATGCCAAACTTAATAGCAGTGGATTAGCACACAGCCAATTAAACTTGCCACTCAAAAGAGGAGCCACAGAGTGCAAAAAAGAAGAAGAGAGATGAAGTCATGAAATATTTAAGAGTTCATCAATTCATCACCCCCAAAATATAATGCATGATGTGCAGTTGGAAATAGATGATGATAAATAATAGCATCGGACAGAGGGTGATTAGTCTTTTTCAGCACAGAATTTAGCTGCCAGGAATTAAAAGGCAGTGCTGATGACCTCATGTTTTAGAAAACTGGAACATGACATTATTCTGGAAGTGAAAAATACAGCACTTCAGCCAAAGTGATTCTTGCCTGAGAGGGACAGAGATTTCTTTGGTGTCTGGAGGTGATGCTCTAACTTTTGAAAACAAAATAAAACAAAAAACTTATTTCAAGCCTAACTTCACACACAGCCACAACTGTATAGAACCAGTAACCACAGGCAAGCTTCCTTCTACTCCTGGTTCATAAAGAAACTGAACTATCACATCACCATCAAACTGCAAAGCAGTTGGCTTAATTCCTGCATGGTTTTGTTTGCAGGAGGAGTGTGATAAAAACTATCACCTTGTTTTTGTTTACTTTTGCAAACTTGGAGGTTCCACTGAGCCTGCTGATACCTCACATTTGAACACTGATGGTGCTGTTTTGGTGGTACTCAAGAGTCTGAATTTGCTCTCAGCATACAGCATGTTAGCCTTTATTGACACTTTAGTCCATCGTCCTGAGGTTTCCTTGCCTGTTACTTTTCATGTTTTGTGTGATCCTTCGCATGACATAAAAGCCAGAAATCTAGGAGAATCTGGTGGAAACTTATGTTTGTGTTAATTGTTACCGGGGGGTGCAGTGGGATGAAGTTAGCAACCCAGTTAACTTCAAAAATTGTTGGCGTTTTGCTTTGCAATTGCCTCACAGTTGTTATGATCATGCCACTTCCACTCACATGATGAAGGCTAAAATATAATGGAATAACTGATTGTGTGCTATGTTGTGAAGAAGCATTCTGGGGGTGGCACTGTTGCATACGTGGTTGGGGGTGTATTTTGTTCCCATTATAGTAGCAAATAAAGACTATGTGACATTTTCTGTCAAAGCTGGAACAGAAAAGAGACTGGTTGCTCTGATCAAGTAATGCAGTTATCAGCAAGGAGAGAGAGAAAGGAATAGATCTCATTGTAATACAAACTGAGTCTTCTCCAAAGTAATTCTTTAACATTGTTATTTTTCTTTTCTCCATTGGCTTTAATTAAGATAGCTCCTGGCTTACGAAATTAGTGGAAGTGGGGAACGTTTACATATATCTATTTGAAGCAAATTAACTAATCAATTTCATTTTGCTCAGTTTATTTTCTTCCCTCTAATATATTACAGAGGGTGTGTGGGTGGAAGAATAGTACAGAATTTGGGCTGCCCCTGTTCTGTGGAGTAGCGTTCCTGTCAAGGTATGACAGGTGCCCACTATCTGCACTTTCTAGAAACAATTGAAAACATTTTTATTCTGACAGGCATTCCCCGATTGAGAAATGAGTCTTTGCCAGGAGTGTCTAGTCTGTCTTGTTTAAGTTTTGTTTAAAATGTACCAGCAGGTTTTTGATGTGTGTTTTTCACTGCTTTTTGCTGTTTTTATTGTACATTGCCTTGAGATGATTGGGAATAACAACAACAACTCATGTGATAACAACCCTTTGTGCTCAGTTTCTGTGCACCAAAACTGCTTTGCACAACCTGGAGAAGTGCATAATATGCCTGGGACTTGCACTTCCATCCTCAAGCAAGTTTAGTTTGCCATCAAATTGGGTGGGTCCACTTCAAAAAGTGAACCGAACTGATTCTTTCTCCATCCCTAGTCCTAGGCTGACTCTCTAACTGCTATTCTGTAGCATGGGGAAATGCTAGGAGAGAATAAGAAAGAAAGCAGAGAAGCTATAGTGGGAAGGGGCGAAAACCCCCTCCACAGAAACACATTTGGATATGGAAAGCAAGATAAGGCAAAAGTCTTGCAGGATTTATTTCTATTCGTAAGCTCTGTGCTTAGCCGTTCTAGACTATAAAGTCCGCATCTGCATTTAAACAGCCTGTAAACGTCTGGAATCGAATTTGAATTATGGCAAGCAATCCCGGCTCGCTTTGGGGGGAAACGAGGAAACTGGCACGGCAAATCCAGCAATAAGTGCACATCTATGAAGGTATATGGTAACAATAAAAATGGCTTGGATTGAAAGCTGACAAGTGAAGTGCTGAGGCCAGGAGGAGATGGGTGAGAGATCAGCATCTAGCCGTGAGACAGATCCTGCCTGCTCAGCCTGTGAAGGTGCTAAAGGACAGAAAGCTTAAAGGGCTTGATCTGAGGGCTTTCCCAGACCTGCAACCAAAGTTCCTATAATTAAGGATCAAGCTTGCAGTTCCCAAGCTGATACACAAATAGGATTGCACACTCCCCACTCCATTTTGTTATGCAGTTTTGAGATTGCTAGTTTGTAATGCATATACAAACATGTGTTTTATGGGGGAAATGTGTAGAAAATGAGAATTTTAGGAAGAGAATGCATACAAGATGCACATTTAAGGGATAGGTAAAGGTGTGGCTCTCTGCCAAAATCAGGCACCCTTGATAGGCAGCACCTACAAAACCCTGTGCCATTGCCCACATGGTGTGATTTGAAACTGTGAGGGCAAAGCAAAATGTGCCACTTGACAACATTGCAACATACGACTATTAACTGGTGGACAAGCGCTGCTCAGCTGTCGAAATGGTCTGTGAGGATTGGAGGAGCCCCCTAGATGGAAATAGTTTCCGACTTGGGATGTCAGAGCATTCCAAAGGATACAGAAATGGGCATGGAAGTTGTCAATGTTTGCTTATTCATTCCATTCAGTCCAGAATGGAATTCAATCCAGCCAATGCAATCAGTATTTGCTGCTGCTCTTTTTTTTTCTTTATCCCACAAACAATATATAATTGATGGCTCCCTTGCTGTGCTTCACAAAACCATAGAATTGTACAGTTGGAACCCCAGGTGTCCTCTAAACCAACCCCCTGTAGTGCAGGAATCGCAGCTAAAGAATCCCTGATTTTCAAAACCTTAAGTGAAGGAGAAGACACCACTTTCCAAGGTAGTCCATTCCATTGTCAAATAGCTATTACCATTGGAAAGTTCCTCCTGCTGCCTAATCAGAATCACCTTTCGTGTACAGTGGGTCTGCCACTAACCCGAGGGTTCAGTTTCAGGGGTCTGTGCACAAAGGCAAAATTGTGCAGCCAGGAACCCCTGGAACCACTCCCATGTGAGACAGAGGGCTGCTTACTAAGGGCATGAGAGACCTCCTATGACCCTTCCAGACCCTGCTAAGTAAGGTGGCACCTTCCTTACTAGCCTCTGGGATACCCCCCAGAGCACCCATACCTCCTTCCCAGAGGCTGGTAAGGAAGGCAATGTGAGGGCTCCGAGATGTTGCTGGAGCCTTCATGCTACCTTCTCAAAGCCCAGTAAGAAAGCAAGGGCTCTCCATTTATTTGTCCCCCCACCACCTGCATAAGATTGTGAGCGTGGAAGTAAAGCATGCACAAGTTGTGGGCTTCCTGCATTTTGAATCCATTGGATTGGATGCTGCTCCATCTTCCAAGTGACAGCCTTTCAGATATTTGGAGATGGCTATCATGTCACTTCTCAGTTTTCTCTTCTGGCTAAACATCGCCAACACCCTCAATTATTCCTCATAAGGCTTGGTTTCCACACCTTTTACCTTCTTGGTTGCCCTTTGCACATGTTCCAGCTTGTCAATATCCTTCTTAAACTGTGGTGCCCAGAACTGAACACAGCACTCCAGGTGGGGTCTGACCAAGCCTGTACAGAGTGGTACTATTCCTTTCCTTTATCTGGTCACTATACTTCTGTTGATTTAGCCTAGAATTGTATGAGTATATTTTTTTGCTGCTGATTCACACAGTTGACTGATGTTAAGCTTGTGGTCTACCCCTAGATCCTTTTTACATGCACTGCTGCTAAGCCAGATGCCCCCATCTGATTTTCTTCACATTGAAATGAATGGTGCAGAATAATATATGTTGTTGTTGTTGTTGTTGTTGTTGTTGTTTAGTCATTTAGTCGTGTCTGACTCTTCATGACCCATGGACCAGAGCATGCCAGGCACTCCTGTCTTCCACTGCCTCCCGCAGTTTGGTCAAACTCCTGTTGGTAGCTTTGAGAACACTGTCCAACCATCTCGTCCTCTGTCATCCCCTTCTCCTTGTGCCCTCAATCTTCCCCAACATCAGGGTCTTTTCCAGGGAGTCTTTTCTTCTCACAAGGCGGCCAAAGTATTGGAGCCTCCACTTCAGGACCTGTCCTTCCAGTGAGCACTCAGGGCTGATTTCCTTCATGGATTGTTCTGGCAAAGGGACTTGAATAACGCAGAGAAGCTATGAACTATGCTGTGCAGGGCCACCCAAGATGGACAGGTCATAGTGGAGAGCTTTGACTAAATGTGATCCACCTGGAGCAGGAATCCAATATCCCTGCCAAGAAAACTCCATGGACAAAGACAACAGAATAATATATACCGGTAGATAGCATAATTAGTTACACAATTAAGTAAATAAGTAATTATGTAATTATGTAATATTCCACCACAGAGGATAGTGAGATGAATAACCCTATCCCCCATCTCTGCTATAGGGGGAACGTAACATATAACATTTTCTTACCCTTCCTTCCTCTTTCCAGCTATCTTTGGATTTAGTAGTTTGGTTCCATCTCTATAAGGGAGCTCAACAGCAGTGCATCAGTATCAGAAATGGTTCCTTCCCGACAATGCACCTTCACATCCTTATTCCTGGATGTGCCATATTTCACAATCCCTCCAAGAGCGCCAGGCTCTTAATGAATGCTTTTTAACATATGCTGGCGTTCAACAACGAGGTATATTTCTACCAACAAGAGTGGACATAACTCATTTCCAAGTAACCTTAGCACATGAATAATTTCTCCTACCCAAACACCTATAAAGTTCCCTGGGGTGGGGGAGAGGGTGGAGGGAGTAGGAGAGGTTAAGCGCTGGAATTACTAAAGTCTGACCTGGCCGTAAATCTCCACTTGGCTGATGTTTTATGAGAGCATTCAATGGAAAAGTAATTCCCACTTACTACTGTTGCCTTGCCTTTATAAGTCATTTCTGACTGATTGCTGTCATACTGGAGGTTTTAGCACCAATCCCGCTCCCCAAGGGCTTCAGTGGTATTTTAAATCTCATCCAGTTGCAACAAAAATACTGGGTGGGAATAAAAAACCTTCATGGAATAGCTTTGTTGGGTGTATACAGTGGAGACAATCAAGGTTATTGTATAAACATTTAATTGGTTACTTCTTAATAGCTGCAAGAATATCAATAGCTAGAAACTGTAAATCAGCAAAGGGTTTAAATGTGCAAAAACAGTATAATGTAATGTAGCTTGCACTTTCTGAATAACTGATAAAAACTGTTGTGTGTCTAGGGGGCAAAAAGAGAGATACTTTGATGACAGACGATTGGCCATTTATCCATCACATGAACAAAGACTCTACAGGGCATACTGTACCTGCTGCATTCCATAATATAAGGTTGCGTTAACATTTTCCCTTCAAGTTAATATTAGCAACTTTCAGTCTCTCTCCACTTCATTGCTTGTATGAACTTTGCTACTATTGTTTATGCCTGAACTATGCCTTTGGGTTAGGGAAAATCAAGGAAGGGAATGTTCAGTTTGCTTCCCCCCCCCCAGTAGAAAATTAAATAACTTATAAGACTGGTTGCTGTCATATTGGAGGTTTTAGTGGCTCCCCCATCCCCCAAGTGTTCCTGTGGTGTTTTAAATCTCATCCAGTAATTGATCTGAAAGAGAAAGTGTCAGTCGCACAGAGTTTATTTTACACTGAAAATGTCCAACGTTCCAAAAGTCTGTATCTGTCAGCTCCTCCTGTTCAACTTCACATGGAAAAAGAACCCTTCGCAACAGACAGGGTATAATATGCATAAAATAGATCATGGATAGAGATAGTATCTGTGATGAATATAGGGGTTACTCGTGCGTAAGTTGCCGCCACTCCTGGCTAAGTTGGCTTGTTAAACCTTTTCTGTCTGGACAGCCCTTCACTTCGTGGCTGCCTCAGTCGCTAGCAGAATCCGTCAGTGGGCGTTTCTTAAACCTTTTCCAGCATAAAAGCTGTTTGACGCCAAGTCTCCTCCTACTCTCCCTTCGCGGAAGTCTTCTGTGCAGGGAGGGTGTGGGTAGCGGAGGACCTGTGCTCTCCCCGCTGGTGTCCGGCAAAGAGTCCTGGAGCCCTCTCGCCGATTCCCCCATCTGCCCCCCTTTATCCCTGGTGTTGCGCGGATTTCCTTCCCCCACTGATGAGCTACCTCTCTCCCTGCTGGGTCCCTCTTCAGCATCACTTGAGAGCCTTCCCTCCGCCTCTGGCTCCGATGTCAGTTCCCTGACAGTATCCATATAAGATTGTATGTATGTGATGCTTGGGTTTGCCTGAGCTTGGATTGGAAACACTTGGTGTGGCTGCCTCATGTGGTGAACATGCAGAACTTCATCTTGGAACATCTTCCTGATTCAGAACAATTTTTAGCCTCCACAAAAACACGAGAGCTTTCTGGATCAGGCCAGTGGCCCATCGGGTCTTCTGACAATGGTTAACCAGATGCCTATGGGAAGCCCAAAAGCAGGACTTGGGCCGCTGGCAGAGGAAACACTTCTTGGTGGTTTTCCAATCCTTTCCCTCCCTCTTGCGACCTTCTCTGGAGTTTGAAATCTCCCCCGTGCGCGCGCCATCTATTTCCATTGGCTCCGCCGGCGGGGAAAGCTGCCTTGGTATTTCAGGAATGCAGTAGTCATAGTAAGGTTCCCATCTCCCTTTGCGCTTCTCCTGAGCCCGCGCTTCCTGTCTTACACCAATCGCAAGCACAGCCTTGGTCAGCTGATCCATCGACTGCAGGCGGGGCACGCGGGAAAGCTCGTCCTTCACCGTTGGGGACAACCCCTCCTCGGACAACATCTGAATGGGTTCAGAGTCCAATTCCCACCCGAGCCGGTGGACTAACATTGCAAAGCGTGACCAGTAGTCTCTAACTGACTGGTTCCCTTGTTTACAGCCCTTCAGTTCCTGCCGAGTCACACTTTGCTGTACATCACTGGAATACATCGCATCCATCGCCTGGAAGAATTTCCTCAGGTCTTTCAAGGCAGCATTCTGCGTTGCCATTAGGGGCCTGATCCATTCCCTGGCCCCATACTTCAGATGTCCGACAATATAGGCCACCCTCTCCCCATCGTCTGCAAAATCCTTATGCTGCAGTTCCAAAGCGTACTCTATTTCCGTTCGGAACGCGTTGTAGTCTTGGGGCTTCCCCCCAAACTTGTGTACTAGTCCCGGTACTTTCCTTGCTACGGGGGTGGGTCTGACCTGTGCATCGTGAGCCCGCCTTTCTTCCAGCCACGCCGTCAGAAGAGCCACATGCTGTTCCAAATCTTGGTTCCTCTCCACCAGATTTTGCACTCCAGCTGCTCCCTCCGTAGCTCCGGCTTCTCCGGTTTGGCTCATGATGCTGCCTGCCTGTCGCTGCGCACGAGCAACGTCAGTGACTGACGGATTGCTGTGATGAATATAGGGGTTACTCGTGCGTAAGTTGCCGCCACTCCTGGCTAAGTTGGCTTGTCAAACCTTTTCTGTCTGGACAGCCCTTCACTTCGTGGCTGCCTCAGTCGCTAGCAGAATCCATCAGTGGGCGTTTCTTAAACCTTTTCCAGCATAAAAGCTGTTTGACGCCAAGTCTCCTCCTACTCTCCCTTCGCGGAAGTCTTCTGTGCAGGGAGGGTGTGGGTAGCGGAGGACCCGTGCTCTCCCCGCTGGTGTCCGGCAAAGAGTCCTGGAGCCCTCTCGCCGATTCCCCCATCTGCCCCCCTTTATCCCTGGTGTTGCACGGATTTCCTCCCCCCGCTGATGAGCTACCTCTCTCCCTGCTGGGTCCCTCTTCAGCATCACTTGAGAGCCTTCCCTCCGCCTCTGGCTCCGATGTCAGTTCCCTGACAGTATCCATATAAGATTGTATGTATGTGATGCTTGGGTTTGCCTGAGCTTGGATTGGAAACACTTGGTGTGGCTGCCTCATGTGGTGAACATGCAGAACTTCATCTTGGAACATCTTCCTGATTCAGAACTATTTTTAGCCTCCACAAAAACACAGGAGCTTTCTGGATCAGGCCAGTGGCCCATCGGGTCTTCTGACAATGGTCAACCAGATGCCTATGGGAAGCCCAAAAGCAGGACTTGGGGTAACAGCACTTTGCCTACTTGTGATTCCCAGCAACTGGTATTCAGAGGCATACTGCTTCCAACAGTGGGTGCAGATCATAGCCAACAGGGTCACAGCCACAGATAGCTCTCTTCACCATGCATTTGCCCAATCCTCTTTTAAAGCTATCCAAGTTTGTGGGCATCACTGTCTCTTGTGGGAGCATGAAGGGGGCTGCCTGTGCAGCAGGAAGTTTCCTATACTTATGGAAGTTACTCATGAAAAGTAGAAATTCTACATTGCATGGACAAGCAGAGCAGGCTTCTTGCTGTAGTAGACAATCAGCCTCCAATTCATGGATCACAGCAGGGATGACAACAGGCACAGAACTTACATGCTTGTTACCAACATATTTGCTTGCACGTGCTACTTCTTCATGAGCATAATGAGAATAAATGGGCACAGCCTTCCTGGTTCTGGTACAGTTCTGTGCATCCATCAATTTGCGACTCCTGATTCAATCCCTGGCTTCTGAATCAATCCCAGTGGTGTCTGGTGGTGGAAGGCGGGGAGACCAACAGTAGTTGAAGGCACAGTCAAGAATAGTCAGTGCTAACTAATTCTAGTTTTGTTCCCATCCTCCTCCCTGTTGAATTCTTCAAGGGGCAACACTGAGACCAAGGAGGAGGAGGTTGTCAGGCAGTGCAGTCGCCTGGACTAGTTGCAAGTAGCAAGGCAGGCAGGTAGGGACCACTTGAGTGTAGACTGGGGCTTGTGGGGCAGTGTCTGACAGCTGCCTAAAGCTCAGCCTTGATTGCGAGAATGGGTCTTCATTTCATGGACCCATTGGGCGGGGGGTGTCCTTGCACCCACTGCCCCAGTGAATTTATGTCAGGACAATCCCAGCAAACTAGTGTTAAGCTTGTTACACTGACTTTTCCTTCACAACAACAGTGGCCTGCAAGAGTAGAATATGGAATATCTATCTATCTGCATATATGAAACTGTCTGATACCAGGTCAGACAAATGCAAACTTACCTGATCTGCACTGTCTGGAGCAATCAGTTTGTGAACTGAGACGTTGTTGTCCCTTGAATTCTGCTGTGACATCCTTCTCATTTATTTATTTATTTATTTTAAAAGAGAAATGTGTTTGAGAATGCATTATTTTGAGAGAAACTACTTTTAGATATGCATATTTTGAAAGAAATGAAGTTTGGAAATGTGTACAGTGGTACCTCGGGTTACATATGCTTCAGGTTACATATGCTTCAGGTTACAGACTCTGCTAACCCAGAAATAGTGCTTCAGGTTAAGAACTTTGCTTCAGGATGAGAACAGAAATCGTGCTCCGGCGGCATGGCGGCAGCAGGAGGCCCCATTAGCTAAAGGGGTGCTTCAGGTTAAGAACAGTTTCAGGTTAAGTACGGACCTCCGGAACGAATTAAGTACTTAACCTGAGGTACCGCTGTATTTTGAAAAGTGAAAGAAGTTCATATTTTAACACTCCTAAATTGTGGATTTTTGTGGATAAATGGGACAGGACATATTTAACGAGTGAACACCTGAGGCATAGAGAAATCAAACATCTTTAGTACACTTTTTGGGCTGTCAATATGGAGGTTCCATTAGTAAGCAGAGCTCACCTGACCTCTACATATTAGCCAGGTGAGATGTTTACTGTGATGAATGCTGAAAGGGCAACTTGAATCTTTAAAGTAACTTGCATTAGGCAGCCATGTAAATATGCATTAGACAAAACAAGAATTCCTGAGGTTAGGAAATTTTTGGCTTTGCAAAATGCTCAGCTATTCTAAGAGACTGAACTCATTAATTCTCGCTAAACATCCTTCTATTGAGCGAGGCCTCCAAGTTTAATAACAGCCATAAGTTAATATTTGAGGCTGCAATTCAAATGTACTTGATTGGAGACATAATAGATCATTCTTCTTTTATTTGTTTTTGCTTCCCCGGGGCTTGTTTTTCTTTAAAGTACAAATTGACAGTCAAACATGTAATTAGTTATGATGAGCGTCTCAGCCAGTCATCTACCCTCCACCATTCCACTTTCCAAAAAGTTGATTTATTTCGATCACAATGAATTAGGCAGGCCTTTCATTATCTAGGCTTCCTTGCTTCCCTCACATCCCCTTCTCAAATGAAAGAGGCAACCATTATGTGTAACTACCTTGCTCAAAAGGTGAAATGGGATACAAGATTGACATGAGAGGATGGGCTCACACCAGCAGGTTTCGCTCTTATTTATTATTATTTTTTCATCACATTTATATACCACCTTTTCCTCTAGGGAGCTCAAGGTTGTGTAGATGGTTTTCCCTTCCCCATTTTATTCTCAGAACAACCCTGTGAGGTAGTTTAGGGTGAGAGTGAGTGACTGGCCGAAGATCACTTTGTGAGCTTTATGACTAAATGGAGATTTGAATCCGGGTCTCCCATATCATAGTTCAACAGTCCACACACTACACCACACTGGTTCTATTGACCAGGCATTGCCAAATCTGTCAATGTTGGTTTCTCTCAGTTCCTCATTTTTCCACTCTCCAGTACCATTTTCCACATTACCACATCAGTTTGAGATTATTATTTCTTTTTTAAAAAAGAATTCCTTAGGGGGATTCATCAACATTTGAGTTTAAATTTCTTTGAATAGGCATATTTTTATAAAGATACCCCCAATATAATTTGGTATGTTATTTTCATGAATATATACATTCACATGGACACTTTACCTTAGTATCTGTCTTTTTTTGGTACCTATTACTTGGCTAGACTGCACTACAAAATTCAAAGAAGTGAAATTTTTTGAAAGATTTGTGTATTTCAGTTTCTGTATTCTTCTTCTTCTTCTTCTTCTTCTTCTTCTTCTTCTTCTTCTTCTTCTTCTTCTTCTTCCAGAAAGTGTGAATTAGGTAAGATTT
Organism: Podarcis vaucheri; assembly: GCF_965113315.1. NCBI lineage: Eukaryota > Metazoa > Chordata > Lepidosauria > Squamata > Lacertidae > Podarcis > Podarcis vaucheri. The sequence continues at coordinate 58,303,785 of NC_138765.1, forward strand.
CCTTTAAACACAAACTGGGTGGGAAACTTTGCAAAGTGAATGGGGCTACTTCCTCAGATGCCTAGCTTGAAGTTATGACCAAAAAAGGGGACAGTGTGCATGAAAAACTGAATTTTTCCTAACTGTGAGCACAAAAGCATTGTTTGCAAGTATGTGAAAGAACTTTGACGATTCTGCTGATTGTACATATGTTAATTAACTTGTTCCACATTTTGATTATATAATGCACACAAGCACAAACACACGTATGCAATGCAACAGACATATTGTTTTAACACAATAATTTTGCAAGCTGTTGTTTGGGGCCGCAGAACCCAGCTGCATTTATGATTGATGCCCAGAATGGAAGCATTTATAAAATGACACCAAATTAGAAATAGTCAGTTTATGAGTCTTGGGAAATGAATCTTTTATGAAGAATAAAACTTTATGATGGAGTAATGCCAGGGAGGTATGCATCTTCAATTTAATACATTTGGGAGATTACTGAGCTATAGATCCTTTTGAAATATGAACCCAGCTACATGAGCACAGACCAAAACCAATTGATCTTCATGTTATTACCTTTTAAAGAAATGCACTGTGCTTTTTTTAAAAAAACAGAAAAATCTTGTTGCAACAATAGTGAAGAACACACACACACACACACACACACACACACACAATCTAATTAATGCATTAGTATTAGTTCAAAAATATGTATCATTTGGATGGGTGGGGAGATGTTTATGGAGGGAAACAGCAGTATCAGCGAGGTGCTGAGGAGCAAAACTGTGTACCGCATGGTCTGTCTTACACCCCCTAAATAAAACTTCAGCCCCCTGGATATGGTGGGTTGAAAGATATTGTCCTTAAAGGAGGCATAAACATCAAGGGGCATGAAGCCCCCTGTGGTCTCATAGCCAGACCCTACCATTGGGCAGAATGAGGAAGTTGCCTCAGGTGGCAGATATTGAGGGGCACATAACAGCTGTAGTTAAGTGTTGCGGAGAGCTCTGTGTGCTTGTTTGTAGCCCTTCAGCTTCCTGCTAGAGGGTGCTGTCCCATCACTAGTGCTGAAGTAAGATTTAACTAGGAGTCTATATAGCTTTAGCGGGTGGAATTGTGGGTGAAGGGATCTCTTCCTTCTCCTCAGGCAGAAAGGTGTATTGAACAGACCCTAAGCAAGAACCTACATTTCCTCAAATGAGTGGACAGCAACACTCATTCTTGCAGGGTGTGGGTGAGGGAAGGGATGTTACTCACATACAATGTTAGTGTAGCCGCCTGCTTTCTCTGTCCTTGGTGACTTCAACTATATCAAGACTCACTCTCCTCTCAAATGAAGTCTCTTGGGATCTCTATGACTGAGCCATGTTAGGTTTATGCTACTGATCTACTAAAAAGGTCCTCCTCTTCTCTTACATGCCGTAGAGGATGCCTCTTCCCACATGATACTTGCTATGGCACATTAGACTTTCCTCTAGAAACAAACTATATTTCTTGTTTCACTTGTCTCACTCGTATGCAAATTTAATTAACAAATTGATTGGCTAATTGACTAAAACTCACCTCACTAATCAACAAAGATTCCTGGAATTAGGTGGCAGCCAGAATCACAATTATGTGACAGACCTAATCATTATTATTCATTATTACTATTTCTCCTGCAACAACAGGATGAATAAATATGCATCTATGCCTTTGCCATAGGATATTTTTTCAAGTTCAACCTCTAAAATGCCAGGGGAGTTAAGCCAATGTGGTAGCCATAGCTGTATCCCAATCTACCACAATGCTCTTGAGAAACTCCTAATTCATTTTGGTGCAACAGAGAACCTCATGGTAGATTATGACCAATCTCTCTAGGAAAGATGCCCTGTCTGAAATCCTGGGGAGCCATAGCCAGTCAGTGTTGAAAATGTTGAGGTAGATGGACCACTGACATGATTCTGGAACTTGAATTAGACTTTCTCACTCAAAATCATTTTAGCACTACTTGGAACTGAGTGCAAAAGGGGATTTTGTGGGTAAAACAAGGTTGTTTCCCCCTCACTTCAAAATAAATATCCATTGTTTCTGCTCTTTCTGCAGTGGTGGCGAACCAAAGGGGTGAAAGCTAAGGCCTATAATGTTTTAGGGGACTGCTGCGGGGGGTGTGTACCAAGTGGGGTGGCACATCAAATTGCACTCCACAAGCACTGTTCTCCATTTCGAGCTGCCTGACTTTTAATCACTCATGTACAAGCCCTGGATGCTGTCAGTTCTCAGTTACATTTCTCAAGGGTGTAACTGTGCCTGAGGTGGCAATGAAGCAAAGCCTTAGAAATCTTCTTTTCAAGGTCGCTATAACAAGAAGAAAGAACCTGGAAGGGGTGGGTGGCACTGAACAAAAACAACGTTCCTGGGGGAGGGAGGGAGCAAGGAAGCAGCAGCAGCAGCAGCAATATATTGGCTTCTTTGCAGTTCCTGAGCTTGTACAATGAGGAAGAGGTGGACAAAATTTGTTGCCCCTAATTATCCTAAGAGTTAGGATGTCCTAAGAGTGCTTCATTCTTTCTTTTTTAAGCAAACCATCTCTTTGCACCATATCTGTGATTTAAGGAGAGAGGAAGAAGGAACACTTGATTCCAATGAACCTATCAGATTGGTGCAAGAAAGCCCAGGAAAACCTTCTTTGCAGATCTCTAGCCAGAACTTGGTTTGGGGAGTTTTGCTATGTATTTAGGAGACGGGCGTTTAAGTGATTGAAAAGGCAAGTGGGAAGAGCCAGCTCATGTAAATTGGGATGCTAGATTTGGAGAGGAAGGAGCGGTCTTAGGCCTCCGGGGTTAATAATCCCCTGCCTTCTTTTAATTACAACTTGATCACAGCAGGGGATTCTTTAGGCTGCTGAACAATATGCCTAATGAGGTGGGTATGGAAAAATTCATTAAAGACTTTTAATTGAGTTTGCAGCATCCCCTGGTTGATTGAGGATGAAGTTCTCCACCAGTGTACTTTGGGTGTTAAGTCCTGTTTGGAACTGAACCACACGCTGCAGGGAGTGAACACCTTTGTCACATAGATGAGATCCTTTGAACACATCTTTGGTTGGTTTTGGAATTTGTAGTGAAGCACATGGATAGACAGTAATCTCTTTGGCATGTAGAGCCCATATCATTGCCATGTTTATTTTGTTGTGTATTTGCTTAAAATGTTGGTGGGGGTAGCCTGCTCTTCAACTGAAAAAGGCTCAAAAAATGGCTTGCAAGTCCACTTAGCTTATTGGGCGGGCGGCATTGCGGCCAGGTCTCAGGGCCTCTGGTGATCCGGCCGGGGGCCTGAGAAGGGCATCCTCCTCGCTGGGGCTTGGGCTTGGCCATGACGATGGCACTAGGCAGACCCCCGCCCAGGAGGGTGGGCCCCGCTGACCAATCAGTGCCAGCAGGGTGTATCTCTGCGGTATATTTAAACCATGGCATGGCCAGGAGACCGCCCTTTGCCAGCTCTCCCACCCACCCACCTTCTTTTTCATTTTTACGACAATATGACCTTGCTATAGAATAATGTTGACCGCCATATTTATGGGACCGGGAGGGAATTTTTCCACTTGTCAAATTGGCTCCATCCATGTGGTTTTCACTTACCTTGTAGCAATTGTCACAACTTTGAGAAGTTAAGCATTGGGTACGGGAATCCTGTTAATGGGATCCGTGGGTGTGGATTCTGTCCCAGGCCCAGACATACCACTTCCCCAACAGGGTCCCCTCAGGGTGCCCCAATTTGATGTAAGTTATAGGGCTCCCCCTATTGGTGGTTTACATTTAGTTGGACTCCCTGCAGACAGGGATATAGTTGGGATATAATCCAGCTTCACCCAGTAAGTTATAGGGCTCCCCCTATTGGTGGTTTACATTTAGTTGGACTCCCTGCAGACAGGGATATAGTTGGGATATAATCCAGCTTCACCCAGTGCCTAAGCCGAACTACTCACGTTTGTAACCAATAAAGTTGTGGCCTATTTGAACCCATAAAGCAAAATCCACTTGTTCATGTGTTTGTTTATGCACCAGGGAACTGCGGGTCATGGGGCCTTGGCAAGCAATGAACATCAGAACGTAAGAGCCCAGATAGATCAGGCCAATGGCCCATCTAATCTATCATGGTGTACTCACAATGGCCAACCAGATGCTTCTGAGAAGGCCACAAGCAGGAGCACAAGAGCACTTTCTTCCCACTTCTCCACTCTTCTTATGTTCATATTATCTGTATTGCTACATGCCAGATATGAAGTTTTCATATTGGTGTTATTCTTGTTCTTTTCAGGAAGTACTGTGATGCGTGTGACTGCCTTTGATGCTGATGATCCAGCTACAGACAATGCTCTGCTGAGGTATAATATCCTTAAGCAGACCCCGGACAAGCCATCCCCAAACATGTTCTATATTGACCCGGAGAAAGGAGACATTGTCACTGTTGTGTCGCCAGTGCTGTTGGACCGTGAAGTAAGTTGCAATTTTGTCAGTTGTTTATGGATGGATGCAATATGCAAAAAGAGATACAGGTGGTGTACTGGTTGTTTGTCTACTGCAGTGATAGCCAAACCTGGCCCTCCAGCTGTTTTGGGACTACAATTCCCATCATCCCTGACCACTGGTCCTGTTAGCTAGGGATGATGGGAATTGTAGTCCTGAAACAGCTGAAGGGCCAAGTTTGGCCATCACAGGTCTACTGTCTCGGCATTCTCATATGGAGTATAGTAGGCCACGGTTGGGGAAACTTTGTCATAGGGAAAATATGGTGCTCCAGGACTCACTCTCTGACCCTCAGGACTCTGTCCAGGCCACAACCCTCTCCCTACACCACACCTTTCACAAGTCCTCATCCACAATCTCATTGAGTGCTTTTGTGTGGCTGAAATATGAAATTGAACTGTGATAATACCTCTTGCTTCCTGGAGGATGGATGGAGATTTGTGTTCATAGATAACTTTGACTTCTATATAGAATGCAGCTCAAAGTTATGAGTTGCATCCATTGCTCTGTATTGTGCTTCACCAACCACTGGCATGTGCCTCCCCCCCCCCCGGGGGGGGAGGTTTCCCAAGAGGGAGTGCAGTCCTTTGGCTAAATAAGTTACCCTGCCTGTGCCGCCACCCATTCATTGAACATATTCTCTGGAATACTTTAGGAAAGCATGGGGCAAGGAAATATCTAAACAGTTGAAGGCCTTCTTGGTGACCAGCAGATGCTGTGGAATCCCAGCTTTGTCCTTCCTTTTCAGCACCTTCTGAAGGTCTCTTCAACGTTCAGCCAGGATTTTGACTAGTGAATATATCTTTGTACTCTCTGTTATTTTCTGAAGTCTTAACTGCCACCCCTCTCTTTCATAAGTTGCAAATTTCAGTATGTTTTGCCATTGGTGGTTTATGATTGTTAGCAGGAGCTCAGGAAAAATATCACATAGTGGAAAAAGAATTCAGTGGCAATCCAGACTTCCAAAAACCTATCTGTCTGTTTACTTTTCTAACTATTTTTATTTTGCTGTGTTCTTTAGGCAGTGAGATAAAGATGTTTTTGAGAATCTTAGGAAGCCAAGATCCAGATGGAAGTGATTCATTTGGGGAATGGCTGTAGCTCATTGACAAAGCATGTGTTTTTCCTGCAGACAGTCCCAGCTTCATTGCCTGGCATTTCCATGTAGGGCTAGGAAAATCCCTACCTGAAACCCTGAAGAACTTCTGCCTTTCAGTAGAGACAATACTGAACTTGATAGCTCAGTGTAAGGCAGCTTCCATAGGAAGCTGCCTTATACTGTCTAGTCACCAGTCCATCTAGCTCCATGCAGTCTGTACTGACTGGCAGAAAGTTTCCAGGGTTACAGACAAGGAGTGTCTCCCAGCCCTGCCTGCAGATGCTGGGGATTGAGCCTGGGACCTTTTTCATGCAATGCAGATGCTCAGCCCCTGAGCTACAGCTCCTCTCTTGGTTCAAGACCTGTCAAAGTTGCTACGCCTGACAACTGTAAAGTTCAACAATGCTGAGAGATGAAATCGGAGAATTTACTAATATGATTTAGGAGCTTTAATCTGCCATCTGTTTGTTTGCTGCATTCAAACCAAGACATTGCTGATACGGAATTTCATAAAACAGATAAAGGTCTTACATACAGGATAAGCTTTGTAAATTCCTCCAGTTCCTCCTTTGCATAAGGGAAGGGGGGGAGGGCACAAATCTTTTGAGCATCGAGATCTCTGCGCAAAAACAAAACAAAGGAACAGCCTTTGGAGAATCTGAGGCATTGTGAAGGACCCAGATGTGATGTATGTAACAGGGCTGGCCTAGTATGATGCTGAGACAAGGTGGAAAGTGATAGCTCTGCCACTGATGCCCCCCCCCCGGCTGATGATGACCACTCTGCTGCTCCCCTCACCAATGACACTGATGCCACCGAAGAAAAGGGAGAAAAAGAAGGCCCCAAAGGAGGCCAGTGGGGGGGGAGGAGGAGATGTTAATGAAGGGTACAGTGGACGAGACACAGGTGGTGAGACAGGGAGAAGACACTGTGGTGAGAAGGAGGAAGCAGCGGAAGTGGCTTACTGGGTAGTATCACAGTTCCCCTTGGTCTGAGGAAGGATTAGCTGAGAGTTGAAAATTTCTTTGTTGTTTTGGAAACTCTAGTAATAAATTGAAGTTTAATTTGGAGCATCTTGACTCTCACTCTTGTTATGGAACTGCCACTGAGAATAGTGATGGGGTAAACTTCCTCAGTCAGACATGGAATTGGGGTCATTTCTCCCCCCGCTGAATTTCAGGAAAAAGCCCACCCACCTCCCTGCAAATTCCTTCAGACTAAAATCTGACCTGTAGAAGAATGTTCAGGGACATTAAAGCCACTAAGAATTGTATCTCTGTGCCAGGAAATGCGAAACCTGCTAACATCACGACTGAAAACAGTTTATCGGTGATCCATTTTGTAGCTTAGTTTAGGGACACTAATTCTGTGATGTGAATGCTTGAGTAATTACATGTTTGTGAGCTGCTGAATAAAACAACATGATCTATATTTTGTTGACAGATGTATAGATCAAAACTGGTGCTACCCATTTCCATGCAGCCCTGGTGGTAACTGTGCATAGGGAATTGCAGCCTAACTGTGATGACTCATTTGCTATGTAGTGTGCCATCCAAATAAGGGCAAGGCAAACGACTTGGAAGATTTCCAAGGGTGGCATCTGCAAAACTCACAACTTGTGAAAGGATTTAAGAAGAGGGGCCATGCCTGTTCAGCTGGAACTACTATGTTCTGTTATGAAATTGACTTACATACATAAAATTGTAAGTAGCTGGCAGCGCACTCCCACTCCCCGGGTATCTGATGTTATTCATTTCCTATAAGTTTGAATACAAATTTAAGATTTGTAGAGTCTTAATAAGTGGCTGCCACATTCGACAGACTGTCTATGATTTTTCATAGTCAGGTTGGATATTCCCCCCCCCCTCTAAAATATAAACAATCTTAGGATAAAACCAATTTTCTGAAAACTGAAAAATCAATAGGAGGGAATGAACAATACTAGCTTCTCAGCTGTGTTGAAAAGATCACTAGTGATACATGAAATAATGATGCTATATTTACATAGCAAGAATGTCTTGAAGACTGAACAGGTATTACTACTGGAGAGATTGTGGCAGTGAAAGAACTGAGCCACTTGTGATTTCCTTTTAATAGCTCATACCCCCCCCCATTTCTTTATCAGGGTGACCTTAGGGTGAAGGGTGGGTAAAAATAAACAAACACATAAATAAATAATAAAATAATGTCTTAAAGAAAATAAGAAATACAGAATGATTAGGAGGTGAGGTTGTTACCTATCATAAACTTCTAATCGAGATACTACTTAAAGTTACGGAGCGAAAAACAAAATAAATTTAGAAATTGACATGATTCAGCTTAGGAACTGGGATTCAATATGTGAAATATCCAGAAATATTGAAGCTGTGCGGGGCGAATGTAGGATTCAGTCTATTTTTCCAGAAGGGAATTAAAATTTAGACAAAGACTGATAATGCATGTGATATTAATTTGTTTGTCAATTATTAACTCACTTTACTACTTTGAGGACATGAAATATCTTGCTTGTAACTTGGGCTACAGTTCCTCTTCCCTGAGAAGCAGCTCCTTTTAACTCAGTGGGACTACTTCAGATTAGATAGATCGATAGTTTTGAAATAGCCAGGAAAACAAGGGGGGGAGAGAAAAACTCCTTAACAACAACACCGCCACCCTTAAAGTATCAGGTACACTGTTTCACATACTGTGTGTTTATCTTAAGAGTTTTAACGTGGGTAGACAAATAGTTAGATAAAACGTGTATTTTTGGATGGGCTGTTGCTGTTTTGAATTACTACCCCACCCCACCCCGCACCCTAAAAAATGAAGGACTAAAAGGAAGGTTTATTATTAAGCTCATTCCAATCCTTTCGGGGGGGTGCGCGGTGTGGAGACTCAAGGGTGCTATGTGCACCCAAGATATGTTTCCTGGAATGAAGTCAGTGTACTTGTTGCATGTTTGTAACACACACACGCACACACACGCGCGCGCACACACACACACACACACACACACACACACACTGCTATGCTGTAATTTGCCTGGCTGCCAACAGATGGCACTGAGAACTGCTGTCCCTGAGCTCTGCTCACTCATCTACCTGCCAACCATGGGTTCCCTGTCCCTGGGATTCAGGTCCCCAGGCTGGTGGGGTTACTGTCTTCCATCTTCTGGTGTCAACTGTGTGTGGCCTGGCCTAAATGACCTCACGGGCCAAATGTAGAGGTCTAGTGGGCCAGATTAGGCCCAAAGGCCAGGCATTCCCCACCTCTGTTTTAAATGAATTTGCCCCGTTGTCATGCACTGGGCAATAGGTATTAGGGCTTTGATTTTAGATCTATGTCACTTCCCATTCCAAATAGAGATATTTGTGTGCTGATTTATTTATTTTTTTAATTATTGCATCAAGCATAAATGCCAGAGACACTATAATACAAGCCAAACCTGATGAAACTTACCTTAGTGATTTTTATCTGTGGTTGTGATGGCTCAAATGTGGTGCTTTTATTATTCTTATTTGTGGCTTCCATCAAAGAAACTGGCTGAGCTGAAAGATAAAAAATAGTGTAAGCTGAGGGAGTGCAAGTTCTCTTGTTCTCCAAGCGTAAGCACAGCTATAAACTGTTTTTAAAGTAACTGCATTCATTCAATGATCAAAGCTATTCATGTTTTCATGTTCTTTTTATTAATTTTTGGCCATTGCTTAGATGAAGATGCTTACGGGTAGTGTTCCACTTAATTTAAGCCAAATTGTCAAGGATGCAAAATTCTACTTTATATATATAAATATAGTTCAAGTTCTTTCATGTTTGCATGTTGTACAGAACAGGAACCTGGAGATAAGTGCTGGAGGTAGAATATTGAAATGGAGATTGCATCGTATCTGGGGCTTTTTGATTTCCGTTTTGAACAAGCTGTAACCAAGTTACTATTAAAAGAAGAAGAAGTAGTTTTCCACTTATTAAGAGGAGCTCTTGTAAGACAGTGTTGAGATTTATTTCTCAGCAGCAATTTGAGAAGCACCTTCTATCAAGCTTTTATCATCAAGTCATATTTGAATGCCAACAGGCCTATGCAGTTGATTGAAGCTTTTCTGATTGGCCAGTTCTTTTAATTATTGTTTTGCACTTTTTGTTGTACACCACCTTGATATTGCAGTATTTAAATTGTGTCATATCTCTCTCTCTGTGTGTGATAGTTTTAAAATAGCCAGGAAGACACAAAAGAAAGAGGAGGAAACTCCACCCCTTAACAAAAAAAAAACCCTTAAAGTATAACAGTGTTTCACATACAGTTTAAGTCTCTCTCTCTCTCTCTCTCTCTCTCTCTCTCTCTCTCTGTGTGTGTGTGTGTGTGTGATGAACATAAATGTTTTAAAATGGGTAGACAAACAGATAGAAGATGGCCTTTTGGATGGGCTGCTATTTGAATTATTTCTCCCCTCCCCCCCCCCGAAAACAAGAAGGAAACAAAATGAAGTTTTATTATTTAACTCATTCAAACTCTCCAGGTGTTGAAAACTAAAGAGTATTGTGTGCACCAAGGGTCTTTCCTGGAACAATGTCACCATACTTGCTGCATTTTTGTGAAACATTGTATACATACTGTATACAGTGGTACCTCGGGTTAAGTACTTAATTCGTTCTGGAGGTCTGTTCTTAACCTGAAGCACCACTTCAGCTAACGGGGCCTCCTGCTGCTGCCGCACCGCCGGAGCACGATTTCTGTTCTCATCCTGAAGCAAAGTTCTTAACCTGAGGTACTATTTCTGGGTTAGCGGAGTCTGTAACCTGAAGCGTATGGAACCTGAGGCACCACTGTATCTATATCTATATCAGCCTGGATAGCTCAGTTGGCTAAAGCATGGCGCTGATAATGCTCAAGGTTGCACGTTTGATTTCTGTATGGGAGAGCTGCATATTCCTGCATTGCAGGGGGTTCAACTAGGCGATCCTCAGGACTCCTTCCAACTCTACAATTCTATAAATCTATATCTGTATAGATATGCACACTTACACATTGCCATGCTGTTTGTCAAGCCATCAACAGATCACACTGGAAACTACAGTGTGACAAGAGACAGTGGGGGGGGGGGTCACATGAGGGGCAGCCAGAACATGCTGTGGAGCCTCTGAGCTCTGCTTACTCTTTTTCTTTCCAACTGTGGGCCCACTGTCCCTGAGATTCAGGCCAATCAAATGCTCCCCCCAAAAGTCCTATTCAGCCCCACAGCAGGTACGTAGTGAAGCCCACACTTCAAAGGGAGGTAGGGAGGGATGTGGGGTACTCCAATGATGAAGAGTTGAGCTTGGGGTGGAGCAGGCTTGTAAAGCCTGACTGCCCACCACTTCCTGATTGGCCACACAACCTCCACATGCCTCCCCCAGCTTCTCCCACGGGAAAGACTTTGAAAGTTTTCTTTCCTATGAGAGGGAGGGTGTGGCAAATTCATTCCCTCCTTGAGGGAGGGAGCAGTGTTGCCGCTTCTGGACTGTATACTACTTTCGGAAGACCAGTTCTTCACTGTAGGATTTCTGCAGTTGGTGGTTTTTACTGCTTTTGCAATTCACACCTCGTTGCAGGTGTTTGCTCCTGACCTGCATTGCGTTCTCTCCAGCCTATCAAAGTTCTGTTTTATTTATGGATTTTCTGCTGGAATATTATTTTGAAAAGTGCACGCTCTTCAGAGTTTGTGGCACACTCCAGTAATTGCAGAACAACATCCATTTTCATTTTAACAAGGCACATAAGGATATATTTTGTGAAGCTTTATGTGCATTTCTCCTATGCCTTGGGAAATCTCAACATCTTTGAAAGTGTCAGAAACAAAGATTGAGGAGAGATGGGGGCAAATCATACCTGCAAACTTCCATTGGCAAAACTCCCCCCTCTTTTGTGATTCACAAATTTTAAGCACAAAGGCATTTCTTGCAAAAGTATGTGATGTATAGGCCTGCAGGTTAGAAATAGTAAATCCACAGTGAAAGGTTGAAAAGTCCCCACCACCTTGGGTTGTTTCATTTGTTAAGATAAAAATGATGTTTGTTTAAAAGCATTTATAAACCACTTAATATTTTGAAGATCTCTAAGTGGTCAACTGAAGTAAATAGGAAATTATGCAAGTCTTGCATTTAGAATGGCTTTCCCTAACATTCAAGACTATGTTTGTTGGACTACTACATCATTGGCCATGGTGCCAGGGGATGCTGGGAATTGGAGTCCAGCAAGATCTGGAGGGCACCAGGTTTGGGAAGACTGGCATTCAAGTGGATGCAAAATACCCTCGAGCTCATATATTCCATTATCTTACCTGCCCCTCTAGACGAGCACTAATTGGGAGAACAGACCCTTTTTATGTCAATGATATCTCTTCTAGTTGTTTGCTGGAGGGCTCTCCAGCATCTACTTTTGAGGACCACTGCATGGGGACAAAGCCAGGCACCCTGACCAAATGGTATTATGAAGTGGGAGAATGGGGGAAGCTACTTCAGCGAAATGCAAATACATGGTGGGTATCCAGGTTAAGGGTGTTGCCATCAGCCACTTCGACCTTCATGGTGCCTGCAGTGTCACCCCACACTTTGCAGTGCATTTATCCATCACTTTCCTGATCACAAGAAGTCCAGTCGTTTGAGGAAGCGGGCTTGTTGTTGAAGACCTCCCAATCAATTGTAATTTTGCAACCTGAATTTGCCAGTCTGTGATTGTACTTACAGCCAAAATTAGCAGTAGCCTTGAAGTGCCCATCACAGTGCTGGTGGGATCACTGTGTGATACCTCCAGATTTTCCTCAGTGGAAAATCTGCATGATTCAGAAAGTGGGTAACCCTTTCTGGTGACTATTTTCTAGCTCTGAATTTGACAGCACATCAAATTACCTGCAGAAGTCGTACACCAGTGCTGTAAGTGGCAACGACACTGAACATCATAAAATTCACACAAATTCCTCAGCTTACTATCACTACATCTGTGAGAAGACAGGGACATCTTTTTCTGTATCCTTCCTTTCCCTGTTTTTGGTAACATGAATTTGTAAGCAGTCAATACACTTGCCACCTACTCGATCTAAATGCAAATTTTGAGCCCACCGTTGCTCTCTTCTCTTTTTAATGAAAAGATATTAATCTTTTGAGTGAATGCATTTTGGTGTGATCTCTGCATTACCTTCCCAGGTACCAGTGTTTACATTTGCTTTTACCAACAAACTCTTTTCTCTCTTAAAGTTTTGTCCTCTGTAAATTAGAACACTAACCCTGTTTAGGGCTGCTGTTTAAAAACTATCTGCTTTGTCTTTCAGATGCTAAAACATAAAGGGTATAATCTCAGGGTGGGGGGAGCAAGTTACATGCTTCACAATCCTTCCTTCACAGGAGGAAATAGTTAGTTAGTTCCTTCCAAATAAAGTAGGGGAAATAAAATACACTTTCACTTCAAGGCTGTCTGTTGGTATTAATTTGTTAGAAAAAAGGAACAGGGCTGGCTCAGACTAGTTCATTGCCTTAGGCAAAAAATAATTTTGTCCTCTCTTTTAATATGGTTGCATGTAGCAGGAGAGTTTAGCATGATGAATATGAGATCTAGTGAACCTTAGGCTTATGAGCTTTCCTCACAGCCATCTCTTCTCCTCCTCTGGCACAGCCTTGAAGAATTCAGAAGCATCCTCTTCCATTTTTGTTTAATCACCAGCAACTGTGGTTAGCATTAGCTATGGTTTGCATGAATCAAAATGGCTTCCCACCAAAGTTTATGGAGCTGCTATGCCTAAGCAAGCCACTGTTAATATTAACCACAGTTTAAGGTTTGTTATAAATGAGAAGCCACAGTTGTGGGAAATGGAAGTGACAACATCTGAACTCTTCCTTTGGTAAAAGGATAGAGGGAATTTGCACGGCTGAGGTTCACTGGGGTCTTGTTCTCGTCATATTAAACCAGGGATAGCCAGCAGAGTGCCCCCTGTATGCTGTTTGGACTCCAGCTCCCATCATCCCCAGCCAACATGGCCAATGGTTAGGAGAAATTGGATTTTAAGTCCCCACCTCATCCAGAGAGCACCATATGGACTACCTCTGCACTAAACTGTGGTTAGGCTTAGAAGTGCCTTAGGATCTGACCTGTGGCATCCCCTCCTTAACCCATTTCCCCTCGTGCAGCTTAGGAAAAAAATCCTGTTTGTATGAATTGTAATTTTTTTAAAAAATTCTAAGTCTGTTTGCTGTGTAAGGGGCAGAAGGGAGGAGAGGAGAGAAAAAGAGAAGGAAGGAGAAAGGAGGGCAGAAAGAAATGGAGATAAATTCATACAGAGAGAGAGAGATGGGATGTGGCACAAACAAACTGAGTGAACCACCACTAGCTCTGAACTTTGCATCTGGCACAGTTCAAGAGTGGGAGTTGAAACTCAGGGACTAAATGCGTTCAGGACTTTCTCAAGGTCACACATCTCCACATACCTCACCTTCTCCCCCTGGGCCACACCTACTTACCCCAGGCCACCCATTACATCACCTTCTTCCCCCAACCACACTTTTCTTTCACCTCCTCACCGGTTTTGCTTCACACACCCTTTAGTGTTCTTGCCTTGACAACATGTGTTCTAGAACTCTGATAAATTCCTCTTCCTTGAGTGGATGGAGGATAGAGGTGTGTGTGCACAGATATGTAGGACAAACATTGGCTACCCATTATGGTTAAGAAGGAGAGAGCTTAAGTACTATGTTGGGTTTGTACGACAAGCTAAATCAAATATTGGTTTAGTTGCTGCTCCGTGCTGACCTAAAAAGTCTAGGGAGGAACAAAATAACTGTGTTCTTCTCAGGAACCAGAATTTTCACGCATTTGTGCTAAGCTTAGTCAGTGTGCCAGGTGAACATGACCATAGGCCAGGATTTATAAAAAAAGGATTGGAAACCCCAATTTTTCAGCTTGAAGGTAGCTCAAAGCCTAAAGACATTTAGTCTGGTATGCCTTTTATTGGTGGTGGCAGTTGTGTACCATTGAAACAGGGAGGGAAGGAAGGAAGGAAGGAAGGAAGGAAGGAAGGAAGGAAGGAAAGGGCTGACTAGATAGGAGAGCAGAAGGAATAGCATTCCTCTCCAGTTCAGATTAATATCCAAGCTGGATAATAATTGGGAGGTTGTAATACTCAATTTGGGATTAAGGCAGGCATTACAAGACCTCCAAGTTTGTATTCCCAAATCCAGAAGTAAGAGCTCCAGAAAATCTCTACATAATCCAGTATGGGAAACACAAACAAAACAAAATCCCTTTGCAAGTATCTTCATGCCAACACTCCTAATTTACATAAATATTAGCTGGCAAAACTCTTCCAAACCTTTCATTATGTTATTACCATTCCCTTTTCACTTTCACATACTTCAACAGGTAGTTTAATAGTCAGATTGTATTTTTTTAAAAAAGAAGACTGACGTTAATAAGGAGTGCATTTTCTTTTCCATTACAATCTTTGATGGATGAACAATATAACACATCAGGAGCATCATAAATGAGTGTTAAATCTCAAGGACACCCCATGGTTTTGGATGTGGAATAAAGCATCTTGTAGAACAGGCCAGCATGTAGGGTTTATTCACACTCTGAATGGCAGATGACTTTACTGTTTGTCTCTTGCTTGTATCCCTGTCAGAGCCCAAGCATAATTTCTATGGCATTGATATCAACTTTTTTCCACAGGTCTCCTCCTAGGGATGGAGGATAATTTTGTTCAATCTGTGTTTTAAATAGAACTTACCTTATTTGTACTTCACACAGTGAAGGCTAGGCTGAGAGACAGTAACTGGCCCAAGGTCACCCAGTGAGCTTCATGGCTGAATGGGGATTTGAACCTGCGACTTCCAGGTCCAAGTCAGCACTCTAACCACTGCACCACACTGACACACTTGACTAGGCATTGCCAAACCTGTGAATTTTGGTTTCTCTCCGTTTCTCATTTTTCCAGTCTAAAGTTCTGTTCTTGAAATTTCCAACTCAGTTTGAGATTTATTTGTAGAAGTCCTCATGAAAATTCCCCAGCATTTGAGTGAGACCTTCTCCAAATATACTTATTTTTGTATGCAATTTTGTCTAATATTCACATTTTTATATGCATCTTTTACTAATGTAATATATTTTTGTTAGTTGCTTTCACTAAGACATGCATGCTTTATCCTTATGTAACTATTTTTGTAAGCTTTATGTGGCTGGATTGCAAAATTTTGAGAAGTGTGATTTTCAAAGGGTGGCAGTTTGACATGGCACAGTCCATTCTACCATTTCAGGACTTTACTATCACATTCTGTGGCACCTATAGATGGAACCTAGGCAGATCCAGATTAACAGAAATGAGAGGTTTTATACCAAAAATGAAATATCAACAACCTCAGATATGCAGATGACATAACATTGATGGCAGAAAGTGAGGAGGAATTAAAGAACCTTTTAATGAGGGTGAAAGAGGAGAGTGCAAAATATGGTCTGAAGCTCAACATCAAAAAAACGAAGACCATGGCCACTGGGCCCATCACCTCCTGGCAAATAGAAGGGGAAGAAATGGAGGTAGTGAGAGATTTTACTTTCTTGGGCTCCACTGCAGATGGTGACAGCAGTCGCGAAATTAAAAGACGCCTGCTTCTTGGGAGAAAAACAATGACAAACCTATACAGCATCTTAAAAAGCAGAGACATCACCTTGCCCACAAAGGTCCATATAGTTAAAGCTATGGTTTTCCCAGTAGTGATGTATGGAAGTGAGAGCTGGACCATAAAGAAGGCTGATCGCCAAAGAATTGATGCTTTTGAATTATGGTGCTGGAGGAGACTCTTGAGAGTCCCATGGACTGCAAGAAGATCAAACGTATCCATTCTTAAGGAAATCAGCCCTGAGTGCTCACTGGAAGGACAGATCCTGAAGCTGAGACTCCAATACTTTTGCCACCTCATGAAAAGAGAAGACTCCCTGGAAAAGACTCTGATGTTGGGAAAGATGGAGGGCACAAAGAGAAGGGGATGACAGAGGACGAGATGGTTGGATAGTGTTCTCGAAGCTAACAACATGAGTTTGACCAAACTGCAGGAGGCAGCGGAAGACAGGAGTGCCTGGCATGCTCTGGTCCATGGGGTCGCGAAGAGTTGGACACGACTAAACAACTAAAACAACAACATACCAAAAATGAGATCACTAAAATATAACCTAAAATTATCATTTAAGGCGTTAATCATTATGATAGCACAGCTTTGTTCCCTAAGTTTTACGGCAATCGCACAGAATTTGGCTACCCTTAACGTGATCTCAGGATCCTTGTCCTCTCCCAGGGATTTTAGAAGCTCAGACTCGCACTCTCCATTACTGTTATTCAAAGAAATTGATATTCTGCCTTTGACAGTGGAGTAAGATCATAGTCATTATAGCTTAATTGTTCAAGGAACCAACTTGTGAAACTTTCTGTGTGTTTCTTTCTCCACCCCTTTCTGCCGCAACAGTACCTCTTCTTTCAGACGGTGCAATATGTACAGGTGCTCAAAGAATAAAGAATTGTGAACTTGGCTAAGAGAGCAGTTTCATGACACCTACCCACATGTTGTTTCTTTCCAGGAAAGTGAAAGGTGTAATTTGTACTGTGATTTCCTCCAGGAACTGATCCCCCCCCTTGTAAACAGTAGGGCTAAATCTTGTGTCTCACCTTTCTTCTTAATCCGCACTCACAGTAGGAGAGCTTATACTGAGCCTAGCCCAGTGTTGTCAATATTGACTGTCAGCAGCTCTCTGGGGTTTAGGGAAGGAGTCTCTCCTAGCCCTGCCTTGTAATGCCAGAGATTGAACTTGGGACCTTTTGAATGCAAAGTATATGCTCTGCTAGGGATGAAAGAAGGCATCGTTTTTCATCCCTCCCTGTATTTGTCACAAGCAACACTGTTTCTGTTCCACTCTGTTCCATCTTCTGCAAAAAAAAAAGCTACATTGTTTGTCTTGAATAATTTACATAATTTCCATAAGTAATTATGGAAATTATGTCATTACATCATTCCACCCTATTCATTTCAGTACAAAGGAAACACAACACAAATGTGTGTTTGGTGGCAGGGAGATGTAATCAATTATGTATTGTTTTTGGACTGTATAAAACAACGGGGAATACCAATTGCATTATTTGGACAAGGGGATAAAGGACAAATAAAGGAACACCAGCAATTTCCATTTTTAACAGAATTGTCTGTCATCCTTGAACACTTCCTCTCCCCCACTCTCCCCCAAACATGCAACTGTGTACTACAGAACACATCCTGTTCTTAAATGGCAGGGTGTAGATATGAGTTCCTAAACACTGGGGAAACACGACCCACAGTGAGGGATGAGGATAGCCATCTCCCCCACTCCCCCCCAAATTCTCAAATATTAGATAGAACATCTAAACCACACAACAATGGTTGTGGAATCAGGACACACACACCCCCGCCGCTGCCGCCAAATTCTTATATTCCTGTTAGGTATCTGTTCACACAGTGATAACCCCATTAAAAGATGCTGCTCTTAGGAAATCAAACCATTATCTCATGCTGAGATGACTAGGCTATCAAGCAATAAATGATCACGATGACGATAAAACCATTATCTGAATCTACCATATATGTAAAGGTAAAGGTAAAGGTACCCCTGCCCAAACGGGCCAGTCTTGCCAGACTCTGGGGTTTGTGCGCCCATCTCACATTTATTGGCCGGGGGCCAGCGCTGTCCGGAGACACTTCCGGGTCACGTGGCCAGCGTGACAACGCTGCTCTGGCGAGCCAGAGCCGCACACGGAACGCCGTTTACCTTCCCGCTGGTAAGCGGTACCTATTTATCTACTTGCCCCCGGGGGTGCTTTCGAACTGCTAGGTTGGCAGGCGCTGGGACCGAGCAGCGGGAGCGCACCCCGCCGCGGGGATTCGAACCGCCGACCTTTCGATCGGCAAGCCCTAGGCCCTATGTATTTCCCATCAAATAAATGTTATCTGTATCAAGCACAAAACCAGTTAGTTCTCCTAGGAAATTATGCTTCCCTTATAAAATATACTTTAACCTAGTGGGGTCTCTCTCTCTCTCTCTCTCTCTCTCTCTCTCTCTCTCTCTCTCTCTCTCTGTGTGTGTGTGTGTGTGTGTGTGTGTGTGTTTATCTTCACATATCTGAATAATGAACTCAACAAGAATACTGAACTTGTGAGTTTTCTATGTGTGATAACCTTTTTTCATATGTGTCCAAAGTATATTATAAATGTAATACTTATTAATTAGCAGGTGTACCTCCACCTCTCCCCCCCCCCCCGCGCAATCATCCTGCCACTGCCACCATTTGCCCATCCACCTGCTCACACCTTTTTGCCTCCTGCTTTGTCCTCCGCCACTGCCACTGCTTCATTCGATAGCAGGCATGCCCTCCCAGGGGCACTTTGGTGCAACTCTTTTTCGATCGCCTAAATGCCTTCCAGGATTGTAAACAGGTTGCACTTGGGCTGGTGCATCCCACTACTCCTCTGCATCTATTCTGTCCATGACATCTGTTGCGTGAAGCCAGACATTGCTGAGACAGGAATGTAAACATGCTGGGAATATGAGCTTGGGAGAACATATCTTTGTTTGAGAATTTGTCCGTCATGTGATACCCCAAATCTTCCTGACATAGCACATGTGGAAGGCAGGTGTAAGTTGTCCACCATTCACTGCCATAAAGCACCATACTCAGCGCACAAGCCTAGTAAATCTTCATCTTGGTATTGGCTGTTAGTATCACATTCTCCCATACCCTTTTAAAGAGGCAAGCCATTGCCATAGCTGCCTTGCCAATACACTTGTCCAGCTCAGTATCAATGGAAATGTTGCTGGTTATGGTGGAACTCAGGTAGACAAAATCATGTACCACCTCAAGCATGTGGCTACGCATACTAATATGTGGTGTGCTGACGGCATTCTGACCCAGGATGTTGGTCTTCGTCAGGCTGGTGTTAAGGCCGAACTCCATGTAGCCTTGGGCAAAATGGTTGATGAGTCTCTGTAGAGCTTCCTTTGAGTGTGCTGTGAAGGCTGGGTCATCTGCAAACAACATCTCTTGGATAAGGACCCAACATACTTTTGTTTTTTTTTTTAAAAAAATTTTTATTGGGTTTTCACATTTTATATAGACAAAAACAAAAACACAAAAAACAAGTAAACACATAAACAAAGAAAAAAAAAGAAAACAACAACAAACATATATACTTTCCCGAAAATGTTATTTCCTAACCCTGGTCATTGACTTCCCCCTACCCCCTCTCTTGCATCCCCATTTCCAAATTTATGTCAGCAAATTGGCATTTCCCTGTCTTAATATTAGTCCTTTTATAAAAGCAAACAAAATTAATTTTTTCTAAGTTGGACCTCAATTCCCTTCCATCGATTTCCCATTTTGTCTTGAATAATGATCTTTTTAACCAAATCCCATAATCATGAGTGTTGTTAGAACTTAATTTTTCCCTCCCTCCCATCCCCGGTTTGCGTCCCTTCCCAAAGCATGTCCAAAATAACAGTTATTAGCCCGGGTTCCTCACGTCCGAGGCCCTCCAGTCTCTTTCAGTCCCTCTCCGCCGGTCTTGTTGGTAATCCTTTATGCCAGTCGTCACATCTCGAAAGAGTTCTTTCACCATCAATCCAAAGTCTCTTCCCATATTTGCAAACAGCTGCTGAAGAGTTTCCACAAGGCATGAATCTTGAAGGTAATCAAAGTCAGAGTCTATGTGGAGGCCCCGATTATATTTCTTTATTTTAAATTCCTTAATTTCATAGACTCCCAGGGCCTCCACTTTTGTCTTCTGCATCTTTCGTGGATTTATAGTAGATTTACTCCAATAATCTCCTTGTTTGTATTCCACAGGCGTCAGCTTCTGCTCAGTATTTTCCCACATCACTTCTTCTCTTTCTTGTTTTGTCTTCTCCTCTTCTTTTATTATCATTTCTGGTTCAGCTGTGGATTCTTTCTCATTGAGGTCCTCGTTACATTCAGCAGGACTACTTGTTTCAGAAGTCAAGGTCATCAATTGTTCACTCATAGCCGTAGTCTGCTCTTGTAAGATTCCAACCAAATAAAACATCCTTTCGATTTCTCCCAGTATCTTTCCATCCACAGCCATTGTAGTTCCACAGAATTCCCTCTAGAGGGAATCTGGTTACTTAGTATTCTTTTCCCCAACAGTCCTCTGTCTTGTTATTGTTTCTTTATTTCCAACAATTTTAGATCAATTGTAACTCTTTTTAATCCAGAGGTAACTTAGGTAGCAATTTTCCACTATTAACAGTCCGTTTGACAGCTTTGACAGCTGTCAAACTCTGCACTTCTTAAACCAGCTCCAAAGCAGGACGCTCCCGGGCCCGGGAGGGGGGGTTGTTTACAACAGAGCATAAAACATCCAACACTCCTCTCTCCTGCTCAAAATTTCCAAATCTTGGAAGTCACTGTCTTTTTTAAAACTCACCCTTTACAGGGTAGGCACTCCAGCTTAGTTCTTTTTTCGTTGCTCTAGATCGTCTGCAAGGTAGGGGGTGCGGACTTCCTTTTAGCACATCCCCCGATCGTCTCAAATTCAGTGGATAAATTTCTTAAAAGCCAAGTCCAAATTACTCACGGGTTGTTTTTTCAGCCGAATTTCAAGGAAGGAAGTCAGCGCTCTCCGGTCATGGCTCGCGGCTTCGCTCAGCAGAGGTAGCGATGGACTCTCAGTGCCGCGCCACCCCCCGTATCCCCTCCGCAGCCTTTAAAAAGGCTCTTTGCGAATCAGGGGGGGCGCTTAAGGCACCCGCCGAGTCTTCAGTCCGCAGGCACCGCGCCTGCGGTTTTAAGGGTCCCCGTGTCGCCGGCACGGCAAGACCCGTCCCCTGCTGAGCCGATTCCCTCCGGAGCTCGGAGGGAATCCGCCATTCCCAGATCGCGTCAACCCCGGAAGTCCAGGACCCAACATACTTTTGGCTTAGCATGGAGATGTTCCAGGTTGAACAGATCCCTGTCACTCCTTGAATGGATGCACACAATGTCTTCAGTCAAGCTCAACACATAGGAGGGCATCAAAGAATATGTCAAAGAGTGTTGGAGCAAGAACACAGCTCCAACCCTGTTTCATGCCACTCTTTATAGGGAAGGCATCCAAGGATGAGCCAGCATCCTGGACGGTGCCTCGTATATTGGTTCACCATATGATATGAAGAGTCACGGACCACCTAAACAAAGGATAAAGTGACTCACCAAGTCACCTCTACAAAACTGCATAGACATGGGGTTCTGAGGGAATCCCATTAAACTTCTGTGTTGTTCAAGGCAATAGCTTAGGACAAATCATTATTAGATGAAAACACCAACAGTTCTGAAAAATGCTCTCCTGATTGCCACCTCATTTATTTTAAAGCAGCAGCAGTATGGGACCCATAAGTAAGTTGTGGATTCACTTAGGAGGATGGATATAGCAGCTTGCTAGTTGCACATGTGCTCAGTCATGGGTATGTCTCATCATATTTTTCCCCCACCAAAAAGTAAACTACTAAACATTTGCATTTAAATTCTGCATGCTTTCCCCTAAAGCAGGCATTTTGTATGCATTTTGCACACATTCCTCCCCCAACATATGCATTTTTCTATTTATTTTTCCATAAAATACACATTTTGTGAGCATTTTTCTTAACCAGAGCAACATCACAAAATTCAGAGAAGTATATAATAGATCTCCATTGTGCTAAGTCTGGAACTGGTGACTTAAGTTGGTTTGCTTTAAATTGATGTCCACACCAGTGAACTGCATGTCTTGAGAACACATCCACCTTCCCATGGGGCAGATCGGTGAGTGACCACTTTGCATGATGCTTAAGAGCACTGAAGGAGGAAACACACATTATTCACACAACATCTTTTGCCATTTACTTCTATTAGGAACATAGCAATTGCTATTTGTAGAGTCCTCTCATGTGCCCACATTCAAGACTGTCAACTGCTAATGATCAAGATGACTATATGCTCCCTCCAGGGTCAGAATCGGCATGTTTCTGAATACCAGTTCCAGGACAGACAAGTGATTCTGCACATAGTGCATAGTTAAACAATGAGGTGGCCACCAACTTTGATGACCATAAAAGAGGACTGGACAAATCCATGGAGGATAAGGCTATTGATGGTTACTAACCATATCCACTGAAGGAGACAGCATGTTCCTGAATGCCAGTTGCTGGGAATCACAAATGGTGAGAGTGCTTCTTTGCACTCAGGTCCTGCTTCCCATAGATACTGGTTACCCACTGTTATAACAGGATGCTGGACTAAACAGCTTTTGTTCTGATTCAGCAGTGCTTTCCTTGTGTTCTTACATTCCTAGATGCAGAGGAAGAGGGTGAATGTCTTTGTGCCCTGCTTGTGGGCTTTTTTTTTTTTTTGGTCTGCCATTGTAGGAAATACGATGCTGGACTAGACAGGCTATTGGTCTGGTCTAGAGATGCTCTTCTGAAAATTTGGCTGTGGGACACCACAGTACAAGCCCCTTTTGACCATGGTTTTCAGGAAGTCTTAAGAGAGTTGTTGGGAAGATAGATGTTGATGCAAGAACTGCAGAGCCTTCAAGTTTGATGTATATATTGTTAGAAAATGTGTCTTAGAGTGGTTTTGTAGTATAGTGTTTAAAAGCATAAGTCACCATCCAGAAAGCTGTTATTTATTGCATTTATCCATCACTTTATACAACAAAAATTCTCAAAGCATCCTGACAAGATAAAAAAAACCACATTAAAGCAATTGAAGGGCATTTTAAAGAAATGAATTATACATTTTAAAGAAATGAATGATACAAAGTACCCAAAATGCTCGTTCAGCAATTTCTTAATAAGGATAAGTCGTACCCCAACCCACTAAAAGATGAACACCTCACAGGAGACAAGTTTAATTAACCAAAGACCTGGCTAAACAAAAGACTGACAAGGATGGTGTCAGGTGTGTCTCCCTGGGGAGAGCATTCCATATCAGTTCTCATCTCAGTCACATACTCACTTGGTGATTCTAGACCAGCTTTCCAGATGTTGTTGAACTGCACTTCACATCACCCTGTCTATGGGCAATGTTGGCTGGGCTGGTGGGAGTTGGAGTGCAGCCATGTCTAGAGGGCCACAGGTTAGCCACCTATGTTCTTGGTTCATTACCCTATCTGCTCTATAGATATTCTACTGGCCCATATTACAGTACAGTTGAAAGGATCACTGAGATAATGTTTGTGAAGTAGTTTGAACTCTGAAGTGCTATATAAATGCTACACTACTCAGTTTTGCAAAGTGTGTAGCTTCATGAGAGCTTTGCACACTTGATGTTGCATAAAATCTAGTTTTATTCCTTTGAGGTGCCCCCCTCCTCATTGCTTAATTTTTCCCTTGTCTTTCAGGGGAGAGAGGTTAGGCTCTTATTTTTCTTTTTTCCAAAAGGCTCCCACTGTGCTCTGAAGAGGCACGAACCATTCTGGCTAGTGCTGACTCGATATGCTATCACAAAGTCATCTGAGGTGAAATGCAGGATGAAAGATTTTTGTTTGACCTGAATACAGACTGGAAGTAAAACAACTTCCAAACAGTTGATTCTTTCATTTAGTCAGGCTCTTGGTGAACATCCACTCACCCCAAACTCCTTCAAGGGGCATGGAATCGAACAGATATAAAAATACTCCAAACCTGCCCCAAACCATACCTTTACAGAGTCATTTCTATTGACTTCCACAAAACTTCAAATTGAACCCTTGGTTAACTTCTAATGTTTCATGTCTTGAATTATTTAAATGGTGCTTAAGAGCAATCCAAACCCACTGTCACAAACAGAGCCCCATTGCTCATTCCCACCAGGGTGGAAGATACCAGAGCAGTATTTTTCCTGTGCTAGCTCCAAGCTGGGATGGCAGAAGGGCTTCAGTTTAATACCTGGATGGTTTATCATTCATCTGATCCTTGGCTGACCCAGATTCTTCCCCAGCCCCTTAAACTCCCCATTTCAGTGGTATGAACTGGCTACCACCCACCCATAATTTAGGTCAGGCCAACTGGGAGCTCCATAATGGTAGAAAGCTTCACCGCCACACTGGCAGAGCCCAATGTAACCATGCACAGTTGGGTATACGGATGCCTTGGTCTCATCCTAACCCTCTCCAGTGTGGCAGCTCTGCTAATTTCTAAAACTAGATGCAGTAATGAGCTCTGAAGCAAACCAATGAAGCTCATCTCCCTCTTTGTTGGCGTATGTGTGGGTTTATTGTTGAGACTTGCAGATCACTCTAAAAAAACAGTTTGTCAGTTTTCCAACTGTTGATTCATAATTCTATGTCCAAATCAATATTCCTTTAAAATAAAATAATAATATATAATACTTTTTGCAGTTATTTTGTTTTGCCAAATACATGTTTGTATGCATTTTATACCCAAATGCACGTGTCCCAATCCATGTGTTACCCAGCATAGTTGAGCTGGATCATTTCTCTCTCCCACCATGGGCCAAGTTTGACAGGTTGGTGGGGTTGGCCACTTGTCAGTCACCTGATATCACACTGATGTCAGGAACCTTGATTTTGCAAACAACTGGTCTTCATCTCTTGCACAGACTTGCACAAGCTGGAGGTTCCACATTACTCTTCAAGGAAATTAACTTAAGAATGCAGACTGAACAAAGTCCTTGAGCATTCCTACTTGGCACAAAGGCCTCTCCCCATCATTGGCTAGCTCAGTACTGTCTGGTCTTCTGGATCAGGCCAATGGTCTATCTAGCCCAGCCCTGTTTTCACAGTGGCCATCCAGATGCTTTTGAGAACCCTGCGAGGAGGACTTGAGTGCAACAATTTTCTCTCTCCACTTGGGGTTCCCAGCAACTGGTATTCGAAAGCATACTTCCTCTGGCTGTGATCTTCAAGTCTATTGCAGATGTATCTGGTCATTGGGCCAAGCTTTAAATCCATCCCACATTCTTACAGCAATTGACGGATGTATGTTTCATGTATTTGATGCTTCAATAAAAGCTGGTTTAAGGAAGCTATGTATGACTAATAAGGCAGCTATGCATTGTGCCTAATTATGTTCTTTAAAGTTATAAGTTGGTGCAATTAAAACAGAGAGAAATATTGACAGACATTTGTGACATAAATGCCATCTCCTTGAAAAGAGCTAGATATATATAAATTGTTGAATTATACCCTAAAGAATGGTGCTGGTGCTGGGGAAATCTCCAGGATGTCAATCAAGGCTTCCTTTTGATTTTTCTCTTGGATCAGAGAATTTCTCTCCCCCTTCAAAACACATTGAATCAGCTGGAGAATCATTTATAAAACATGAATACGTGCGAGATTTTGCCGACTTGAGTGCTTTTCACCATTATGAGCAAGAACAAATAAATAGCTTTGGAATCTTGATTAAAATGTAGCTGTGGAATTTTGAAGGAACTAGCAAAAAAAGAAGTGTTTGCAATTGCTTCAGCACTTTGAAGCATTGGGCTTACATGCAGGCAAAGTGTTTAAAACTTTAACAATGCTGAAGGGAAAGTGTACATATACTAGGCCAAACTAGACACAACTTCAGAGGATTATTGATGCCATTTTGACAATGCAAATACCAGCATCAATGGATGGATATTCCTCAGGACCGCAGGGTGCCAATGCAAGGGGGCTGTGACTCGTGGATCTAGGCAACTACGTTCTAGATTGGTATCAGGGTATATTTTTAGGGTCTCCACAGCCTACACCATGAGACTCCAGGACCTTCGGGTACTCCTTCTCCTGAAGCAGTGACTTAGAGGTCATGGAAAAAATACATACAAATGATTTCCAAAGGGGTGGCCTGCTGGATGTGCTTCCACTTATAAACACTTAACATGCAACAGTATATGGGAAATTGGAATTGTGGTATGAAACAAGAACCTTGCCTGGGGAAAGTCAGCCTCAGGAGATGTTTATTCCCATTTCCAGGCCCAAGATGGTGGATGAACTTCAATGGAATCTTCCTTTTTAGAATCCGGATTTTGCTTTGTGGCACATTTTGCTGATTTGTTATTCATTCAGCCAGAGATCTCCAGTTGGTCCAAGGCAGTGACATTAATAGCAGAAGAGATTTCCACCAGATGCTGTTTTACTAGCCATTTAAAAATGATGAGATACATCATGCTAGTGTAGACTGTTTAAGTGGTGTTCCAGAATGTACCATAGTTTAATCCAGAAAGAAGGTGGGGTTCTTTTTCCTTTCCTTTCCTTTTCCTTTGGGCCTGGTTGTATATCAGTATAATAAACAACTGTCATGTATATTTAAAACTGCCATTCCAGGATTTTAATTATGTCATCTCCAAATAACTTCTCCTCAGAAGAAAGCTGTAGTGACAGCTTGTGGACTGAAGAAAATGAAACATGACGTGGCTCGTTTTCTTTTCCTCCTAGAGCTAAAATTTAATTTTCTTCTTCTTGACAAGAAAGTATTTTAATTAGAAATTATTTCTAAATGTGCTCTCATCCTCCCCCCATCCATAACAATCCAGAGAGGATTTAGATGGTTGCAGATGGTATGCAAGCATGCATCTATCCACAAATGTTGTCTTTGCCTGTGCAATATTGTATTAAAGCAGGATTCTGCAGATATGAAATAGATGGCTGAATAAAGAAAGGATCTTTAAAAGAATGAGAAAAGGGAATACGTTTGAAATCCAAGTCCTGCAGAACCTCGCAAAAAGAGGGGGGGGGGGGTAAAGTTCAATGGTAGAAGACCTAATTTGTACACAAAAGATCACAGGTTCAATCATCAGGTATGGCTGGAAGAGATGCTTGCCTGAAATGTTGGAGATTGCTTCCAGTCATTGAGCCATCATCAGTTGTATTGATCTAGAATCTAGATGGATGGACCAATGGTCTGACATGGTATAAAGCATCTTCTGATGTTCCTAAGGGTATGAAATTTGGAAGTGCCTCCCCTGGGTCAACACATACTGCAGAATGGGGGTGGATTTCAGACTGCATCTGGGGGATACTACTTTTGAATGCTTCCTCCCACAAAAAACCCCTCCAAGACCAATAACAAAAGCCCACCCAGTCTGCAAATAGCATCATTTCCTGTCAGGGAGCATTACACTGAAGTTGCCCCTGCCCTCCAGTTTAATTCAGGACAACAGTATTAGCACCCATGCTCCATGGTAGGAAATGACAGTTCTGAACATACTTCATTTCCAGTAAAGTATGAGGCCTGCAAGCAGGATTTTACTGCTTCTAACAAGCTAGTTATCCACATCCCTTTCTAAAGGTGGGAAACACAACAAAATAAGGAGGGTGTCAAAGGCCCAGCATCCTATTCTCATAGTGGCCAACCAGATGCCAAGTTGGTGCCTAAGTTTGGCAGCCGTAGTATAACTATGCTGCTTGGGAAGAGTCACAGCTCAGTGGCAGAGCATATGCTCTGCATTCAAAATGAGCATAAGAACTTAGGAGGAACCCCGCTTCATCAAGCCAATGGCCCATCAAGCATCATGTTTTCACAGTCACCAAGCAGGTGCCGGCAAATAGAACCCAAGTGTAGCAGTACTTGCTACACCTATGATTCCCAACAACTGGTGCTCAGGGCCACACTGCCTTTGACAGTGGAGGTAGAAATTAGAATTTGTGGAGGTAGAATGAATCAGGTTCAATCAATTTACCAGACAGTGTAGTCAATATTAAAAGGTAAAGGACCCCTGACAGTTAAGTCCAGAGGCAGGCGACTCTGGGGTTGCGACACTCATAAGCCCATTTCCTAATTTTCTATGCAAATATTATGTAGTTATGTTATTTTTGCTTGGGATGGGGAAGTGTTGTGCCTGTTGAGTTATTTCAAAGAAGAAGCATTAAAAAGAGACAGCCTAGTGGCTGTTTTTAGGGAAATAGACATTAACCCATTCGTCTGAAACAAGCATCCCCTAAGAAGCCTTCTAGACAAAGGGTGGTGGTGAGGGGGCAGCCCTAGATTTGCAGAACCCTTTGATTCAGAGGAATGCTCTCAGCCTTCTGCATTTGACCTTTGTAGATGGAGGCCGGTTCTCATTGAGAAAATACTGGTTATAACTTTCCCAAAAAGAAATATCACCAATAGTTGACTCATAATGAAACATTTCAGGCCTTTACACCCTCCAGGTGTTTTTTCTTGACCCCCTCCCCGGCCTATTGATGTCAGGTTTTTCCTTTGAGATGACCTTCAAAATATAAGAATCCCCTTGTCAAGATTTAATTCTCATCTGTACAAAGGAAGCTACTTTTCAGGAAGCACACTTCACATTTCTGAATTCTTTGTATTAATATGTATGTTTAATTGTCTGCGAAGGATTTTGCTAAAAGATTTTCTTTTTCTTTTTCTGTCAACAAAGGAGCAGCATCCTTCTAATTCAAAATGACATAACACAGGGAGCAGAGCGTGATTGTCTTATGGAGTGGTTGTCAGAAATTCTATAAGCACCTTAGTGCCGAAAGGGCAATTACATCTGAGTGGAAAGCTGTAGATTCAATTAAAGCCGGCTTTCAGCAAGGCAGTTACAAAGGAGGGAGAGCGTGTACAACTTAATTTAGGATGGGTCATAATTGTTTTAAAACAAAGTAAACATTTACAGCTTTCTAAATCAGCAGGATTCCCTTCTTCCCGATCTGTCAGACGAGGCCATCTGCCTCCCAGCCAGAAGCCACAGCAGTAGCAGAATGTTAAACAGGATGTCCCAAACATTTCAGGGGAAGCTTCCCTGACATGCAGTTGGAAACCTTGTCCTGTCCTCTTGCTCATATCAATTAAAATATGGTACTGGCCAGATCAGAGATGGAGAATCTGCAACCCTGCAGAGGTGGTTTGACTCCAATTCCCATCAGCCCTGGCCATTGCCCATGCTTACTGAGATTAAGGGGAGCTGGAGTCCAGCAATGGCTGGAGGGCCAGAGGTTCTCCATCTATGGTCTATATAATATAAGAGATGGCAACAATGTACTCTGCATGGTGTCTTAGAGTTCATGTGCATGGACTATCCATGTGCACTATTTAGCAAAGGGTTATAGCTTGATTGTAAAACATCTGCCTTGCACATGGAACACTCCAGCTTTAACCTCCAGGGTAAGGACCATGCCTGAAACTCTCCAGAGTTGCTGCCAGTTGGTGTAGACAATACTGTGCTGGTCTGACTCTGTCTTATACAGAGTTTCCTATGTTTCCTATGCTTCATCTTATATTTACATTTTCCACTAGAGACAGACACATCCACCTGTCACTCTGAGATTTAAGGTATTTTCCAGGAATGGGGGACTTGCAGGACTCCTGCTTCCATCTTTCATGACCTTTGGCCAATGTGAGCCAAAGTCTTTCAGATGCAAACCAAATCAAATTTATCCCTTATCCTTTATGGACCATCTGCATATAATGCACCTTAATGGCATAGGCTCCGAATGCACACTCTTTCTTCTGCAAAACCAAGATTATCGAGGTGATGGAGCAGCTCCCCAGTTAGGAAAGGATTCCGCATTTGAGGCTTTTTTAGTTTAGGGAAAAGGCAAGTGAGCAGTCACAGATAGAAGTATATAAAAGTTTGCATGGCAAAGAGAAAGTGGTTATCAATGGCTACTAGCTATGATGACTAGGCTCTGCTTTCACAGTCAGAAGCAGCAATGCTTCTGAATATCAGTTGGTGGAAACCACAGGAGGGGAGAGGGCTCTGGTGCTCAGGTCTTCAGTCCCTGTCAGGGGAAAAGTGGAATATATATATATATATATATATATATATATATATATATGCACACACACACACATACATATATGGTGTGTCGTGTGCTCCTTTGATATGCTGGACTATGATGAGCCATTAACCTGATCCAGCAGTCTCTTCCTATGTTTTAATCTAAAACTAGAGAATGATGCTTTCATAGACTATGCACATTGAAAGGTTTTTGTGTCATCTATGCATAAGTTTTGTTGAACGCATGGTGGTTTTGGGACTGGCCCTGTTGATACCATCTCTCCCCATTTTTTTTTTTTTTTTTGTTCAAAGACCTGCTTACCTAACACGACATGTGAGTTGCATAGTGTCAGGGGATGGTTAGCTGCTTGTGCTTAAAATTGTGCCCCTTCAGAGTTTGTGCGACCCCACAAACCTCTGTGTGTGACAGAGCTCCTCAGACATGTCTGCTCTAGTCACTAGTAGAGTCTGACAGTGGCTGTCTGCGGAAGCGCTTCCAGCAAAGAAGTTCCTTAACGGAAACGCGTCTCCTGGACTCACGACGTGGCAGCTTCCGGCGCAGCATGGGTCTCCCTGCAGTTGCTTCTGACACCTCCCCGCTATTTTCGCTCGAAGTGTCTCTCACCCCTTTCTCTCCCCTGCTGCTTCCTGCCTGGGCTGCTGCGTCTCTCTCAGCATTACTGAGATCCTCCTCCCGAGACCCCGCGCTCCCCCTGCTGGTCCCTGCTTTGGCTGTTGACTCTCTCCCAGTCTCTGGGAGCCTTACCACTTCCCTTTCCTCCGATGTCAGTTCCCTGACATCCACCTCCCCTCCAGGGCCCCCCTCTCCCCCGCCCCTACTTTCTCCTCTGGGCGGTGAGGAGCTGAAACCCCTAAAAGAATCCTCTTCATCTTCAGACGTCTCGAACAATTCCCTCCATCGGTCTTCGTTCCGACTCGCTGAATCCTCCTCCACCTCGGAATCAGCGAACCCCTCCAACTCTTCTTCGTCGTCGGTGGTGGCGAAGTATTCCCTCCGGAACCTCGCCACTGGCTGGGGTTTTCTAGGGAATCTCTGATGAAAAGTTTCAATCAAAACCTCGTCATCTACCTCCTCTGCCCTGACCCAGGTGTTTTCCGACTCCGGCTCCCCTTCCCACATTACCAAATACTCTACTTGCTCTCCCCTCCACCTGGAATCGAGAATCTCCGCTACATGGTAGCTGTGTTCTTTTTCTTCCATAGCTGGTCCCCTATTGACCCTCCCCTCTCTGTCCCCTATATACGGTGACAGCAATGATCTGTGGAACACTGGGTGCAACTTCATGTGGTTCGGTAACCGGAGTCTGAAAGCCACTGGGTTGACCTGTTGCGTGACTTCAAATGGGCCCAGTCTTTTGGGTCTTAACTTCTTACAACCTCCTTTAAATGGTAACCCTTGGGTGGACAGCCACACCTGGTCCCCCACCCTAATGCTTTCCCCTTCCCTTCTGGTTTTGTCTGCCTGCCTCTTATATTCCTCCTTCGCCCTGTTTAAATTAAGTTGGAGCTGGCGATGGATCGCTTCCATTTCTTCAACGAACTGTTCTGCGGCAGGAACGCTCCAGTTCTCCCCCTCCCCCCCTGGGAAGGCTCGGGGATGACACCCGTGATTGGCCAAAAAAGGGCTCATCCCCGTGGACACGTTCTCTGCATTGTTATAGGCAAATTCTGCCAACGCCAGCTTCTCCACCCAATCATTCTCTCTGTCATTCACATAACACCTCAAATATTGCTGGAGGACACCATTAGCTCTTTCCGCCTGCCCATTGGTTTCTGGATGACGGGCAGTGGAAAAATTCACCTCTACATGCAATAAGCTCATGAGCTTCCTCCAGAACCTGGAAGTAAATTGTTTCCCTCGGTCCGAAACCACCCTCAAGGGGGCACCATGCAACCTAAACACATTTTCCACAAACAATTTAGCGGTTTCTTCTGCTGTGACCGCATGTGAGCAGGCTATGAAGTGGGCCATCTTGGTTAACAGGTCTACCACAACCATAATGGCTGTCTTCCCTTTGGACCTGGGCAGATCAGTCATGAAATCTATTGCCACTGCCTCCCATGGTCTTTCCGGCGTGGGTAGTGGTTCTAATAAACCTGCCGGTGCCCGCCTCTCCCCCTTGGCTCGTTGACATCGGTCACACCCTCTCACATATTCACGCACATCTTCCCTGACCTTGGGCCACCAGAATTCCCTGGTAACCAGCCACATGGTTTTGTGTTGCCCAAAATGCCCTGCTGTGGGGCTATCGTGCAGTTGCTTGAGTACCTTTTCCCTCAATTCCCCTTCAGGTATGTATAACGCTCCCTTGTAGTACAACGCCCCGTTTCTCTCCTCAAAACCCCCGGGTTTGTCTCCCTCCCTCCTGAGACCCCTGAGTTTGTCCTGGGCGTATTCATCCTGCACCGTTCCCTCTACCAGTTCCCTTTGCCCCACCAAAGCCGCCCCACACACCCAGCGGTCCTCGGGAATAACATGGGTCTCTTCGGGTGCACCCTCTCCCTCCAAATATTCAGGTTTGCGTGAGAGAGCGTCCGCCCTAACGTTCTCCGGGCCTGGTACGTAACAAATCTCAAAGTTAAATTTGGAGAACTCCTGGGCCCATCTCAACTGCCTTTGGTTGAGCACTCGCGCAGTTCTCCAATACTCTAGATTCTTATGGTCCGTGCACACTTGCACCTTCTGTTGTGCACCAATTAGTAGATGCCTCCATCTCCGGAAGGCCTCATAAATCGCAAGAAGTTCCCGGTCGTGCACCGTGTCGTTTCTCTCAGATTTGTTCAGCTTTCGCGAAAAGAAGGCACACGGTCGCCACTCTGACCCCTCCTTCCCCGGCTGCAGAAGAAGCACCGCCCCTATGGCTCTGTCCGAAGCGTCTGTTTCGACCCTCAGCTTTTTTTGTAAATCCACATGTAGAAGTTGTTCGTCAGAGGCGAAGGCCCTTTTCAGTTCCTCAAACGCTCGCTCCGCCTCCCCCGTCCAAACAAACTTCTTTTTGCTGCTGAGACAGTCCGTGATGGGCGCCGTCAGGTGGGCGAAGTTTCGGATGAACTTACGATAAAAGTTTCCAAACCCTAGGAACCTCTGCACATCCTTCTTGGTCTTGGGTGTTTTCCATTCCAGCACCGCTTGAACCTTGCCGGGGTCCATGGCCAACCCCTTGTCTGACAAGCGGTACCCCAGGAATTCCACCTCCTTGGTATGAAACTGACACTTTTCCAGTTTCACCCACAGTCTGTTGGCTTGCAGCCTGCTCAACACTTCTCTGACGTCTCTCACATGTTGCTCCTCATTCTCCGAATACACCAACACGTCATCTAAGAAGGCCACGCAATTCTTGTAGAGCAAAGGCCCCAGTACATGGTTCATAAAGGCTTGAAAACACGCGGAGCCTGTTTGTAATCCAAAAGGCATAACGAGGTATTCAAATGCCCCCAAAGGGGTGAACATGGTGGTCTTCCATTCATCCCCTTTCCTTATACGTATCAGGTTGTACGCCCCCCTTAGGTCCAGCTTTGTAAAAATCTTTCCTTTTCGCACCCTGGTCAAAATATCATCAATCCTGGGCATAGGAAAAGCCGCCGGCTCTGTCACTGCATTTAGGGCCCGAAAGTCACATACCAGCCTCGGCTTGTCCGTGTTTTTTTTATCCACAAAAAACACTGGGCTACCCCCCGCTGCCTTGGACTCTCTGATGAAGCCTCTCTTCAGGTTCTTGTCAATGAACGCTCGCAACTCCTGCATCTCCCTGTCTGACATGGCATACAACTTGCCTACAGGAAGCTGTGCTCCAGGGAGTAAATTGATCTGGCAATCAAAGGGCCTATGCGGGGGTAGTTGGTCCGCTTCCTTCTCGCTGAACACGTCGCTGAGATCAGCATACTGTGGTGGCACCTTCCCCTTCTCCAGCACTTCCGTCCCTGCTAGGGTGGCTTGGGCCCCTGCTGACCCCTTTTCCGCCCTGCAGTGTTCTAAGCAGTGTGCGGAACCGAAGGAAACCACTCTTTGATGCCAGCCCACCAGCGGATCATGTAGGGCTAGCCAGCTCATTCCCAAAATAATGGGAGCGCCTCCCAAGGTGGCCACATTAAACGCTATCAGTTCTGTGTGCCTTGCCACCCTCATTATCATTGGGACGGTCTGCAAGCTGACGCCTCCTCCCAACAGTTCCCTGCCATCAATCGTGGTCACCTGCAGGGGGTTGCTTAAAGGGATAGTCTGTATCTGGTGTTCAGCAGCAAACTCCTTGCTCATGAAATTGCAGGAGCTGCCTGAGTCCAACAGCGCCTTTATTTTTAGGGGGTGTCCATTTTGCAGCTCTAGCGACACTTCAATCACTAGAGCAGGTCGAGGAGCTTCTGGCACTGGCACTTGGGGAAGGGGCACTTTCACTGCTCTTTGGCCTGGCTGCAGTGCCCTGCTGGCAACCAGGCGTTGGCTTTTACCTGCTCCGTTTCTCCCTGCTCTTCCCCCTCAACAGCTCCCACCATCCCTTGCCATTCCTTCCTCTGGGGGCAGACTCTGGCAAAGTGGCCTGGCTGTTGGCAGAGATAGCATTTCCGGGCTCCCTTTCCCTCCTTCTTCGCCCCCTCACTGGGCTTTGAAACTGCGCGCGCGCGGGCTGTTCCGATTTCCATCGGCTCTGCCGGCGGGAAAGCTGGCTCAGGAATGTCTGGAATGCGTAACTCCTTCCAACGTTCCCCTCTCCCTTCCCGCCTCTCCAAGGCTCTTGCCTCCTGGCGCGCTCCAATGGTCAGCGCAGATTTGGTCAGCTGATCCATAGACCCCGCCCTGGGGCTCCTGGCCAGCTCGTCTTTCACAGCTGAAGAAAGACCTTCTTCAAATAGCATCTGAATGGGTGCCGCCGATAAATCCCACCCCAATCTGTGAATCAGCATGGTAAATTCAGTCCAGTACTCACGGACAGATCTGCTTCCCTGCTTGCAAGCCATTAGCTGTCTGCGTACCAACCCTTCCTCAATATCGCTGGAAAACATGATATCCATTGCACGAAAGAATTTCATAGTGTCCTTTAGGATATCGTTGTGCGTTGCCATCAGGGGTCGAACCCAGTCCCGCGCCCCCTTCTCAAGATGCCCAATTATGAACGCAACTCGCGATTCCTCATCAGGGAACTCATCAAACTGCACATTCAGAGCATATTGCATCTCAGTCCTAAAGGCATGGTAATC
Source organism: Podarcis vaucheri (assembly GCF_965113315.1). NCBI lineage: Eukaryota > Metazoa > Chordata > Lepidosauria > Squamata > Lacertidae > Podarcis > Podarcis vaucheri. The sequence goes on from NC_138765.1 coordinate 58,339,280, forward strand.
CTTGGGGTCCCCCCCAAACTTCTGCACCAATCCTGGTACCTTTCTGGGGAACTGAGTGGTTCTCCCCTTTTTGTCAGCATCCTGAGCCCTTCTCTCCTCGAGCCTCGCCGTCTGCAGCGCAAGTTGGACCTCCAGAGCTTGATACCTTTCTTCCAAGCTTGGACCAGCTCCAACCCCTGCGTCTCCGGTTCCGACTGGGTTGCTCATGATGCTTTCTCCTGCACAGGCAGCGTACAGAGACTGTCAGACTGCTGTCAGGGGATGGTTAGCTGCTTGTGCTTAAAATTGTGCCCCTTCAGAGTTTGTGCGACCCCACAAACCTCTGTGTGTGACAGAGCTCCTCAGACATGTCTGCTCTAGTCACTAGTAGAGTCTGACAGTGGCTGTCTGCGGAAGCGCTTCCAGCAAAGAAGTTCCTTAACGGAAACGCGTCTCCTGGACTCACGACGTGGCAGCTTCCGGCGCAGCATGGGTCTCCCTGCAGTTGCTTCTGACACCTCCCCGCTATTTTCGCTCGAAGTGTCTCTCACCCCTTTCTCTCCCCTGCTGCTTCCTGCCTGGGCTGCTGCGTCTCTCTCAGCATTACTGAGATCCTCCTCCCGAGACCCCGCGCTCCCCCTGCTGGTCCCTGCTTTGGCTGTTGACTCTCTCCCAGTCTCTGGGAGCCTTACCACTTCCCTTTCCTCCGATGTCAGTTCCCTGACACATAGGAACTTACTTGTTGCATGTCAAGGCCCCCAAGCCAGCCCCCCAGAAGAAATAAATTCACAGACACAGATTTTGGTTTAAGGTTAATGGGCAAAATTTAGGCCACAACTTTATTGATTACAGAAAATGCGAGTGGTATTGGCTTAGGCATTGGCAATAAACTCTTAACTGACTCCTGCCCACCTTGCAGGGAGTCAGGAAGAGTAAAGCACCAATGAGGGAGCCACATTGGGGAAACCAGCCTGCAGCTCTCCTTGGTGTTCCCAGAGGCCTGGCATGGCCCTAGCCCTTCAAGTGGACTTCAGACAGGATCCAGGCCCCGGATTCCTTTAACAGAATACCTTGAACATGGAGGAGCAAGCAATGGTCGACCTCCCCTCCCCACACATCAATAAGCCAATGCCAAACCGCCAAACCTTACAAAGTTGTGACAATTGCTAAGAGGTAGGTGAAAACCAAGTGGCCAGTGCCAATCTGCCAAAAGGGAAAAAAATCCTACCCGGCCCCCAGCTCAAGACAGGTGACCAACCAAAGTCCAAAGCAAGGCCAGAGGGCACCTAAAACAAAAGGGAGGGTGGGCTGGTGTTTGGCAGAACAAAGCAGGTGCTCAGCACACATCGCATGCCCACTTTTGTACCCCCCATGATCACCCAACTCAATCACGATTGGCCAAAGGAGGCCTGGGGTGATCGTGGTGCCACCCTGGAGTAAAGGGCATCACTCCCCCCATGCCAGGGGGGGGGAACTGTGTTGTGGGCCCGCCCACAACCAGGGCCATCCTTTAAGATGATCCAATATCTGCAACATCTAGCTAAGTGGCCTATTTAAACACAATGGGATTTACATTTCATTGGGGGGGGGGTGGTCATTAGCTTCCAGAGGACAGAAAAAAAGACTTCTGGGTGGTTGTTGTTGTTTTAATCTTTGTGGAAATATAGGGGTGTGTGTATTATATATTTTTTTTCCTGGCTGCTTAGTCCAGACACAAGAAGCCAGCATGAATGTAGAAATACAAATTTGGAATGTAGATGATGTTTGTCGAGAAGAGATAAGCTTGGTTGCTTCCATCTTCATAGCAATGCTGCCTGTCCCCCCTCCCTTCTTTTTCAAATCCTTTTCAGGACAGATAAATTAAATTTCTGGATATTATACTGCGGCAGATAAACCTAATGGATCCAATATTTACTGTAAATATTGCAGCACAGAGTGATGATAGAGGCAACTTTATAAATACTTGAGCCTTTTTACTATCAAATACCTCTGAAAAAAACTGACACTATCTGGAAAAGGTATCATGCAATGCATTATGTAAAGCATACTAGGGTATTTTGTATATCTATTTTATTAGCAAAGTGGCATTGGCACTAGGCCCCCTCCCTCCCTCCCTCCCTCCCTCACAGTGCTAAGTTACTACATATAGAAGGGGGGAGGGGAAGGAGTGGAAGTCAGGCAAATATATTGAATCATTTTACATGTAAATATGAATGCTATTCAAATATTGACAGAGTCGGGGATCTGATAGTAGCTTTGAAATGAACAAGGAGAAACAGCTGGCATTGAAGAAAGAGAAAGGGAAAAAATGTAGGTGTGTGTGAAGGGCAGTGACAAAAATATTAAGAGTTAATGGGGGAAATAAGAACGGCAATCCAAGTAACCTGATTATGGGCACAATAAGAGTTGTTTTTGAATTAACCTCACGAGGGAAGATGGCCTAAGAGGGCACTTCCAGGAAGCCTGTTTATTGAACATTCATCCTAATTTGTTTGCAGAAAGATTAGACCACTTTGGCTGTTTAATTCATTCTGATGTCTTTGTGGGGAGGCTAAGAATATGTTGCGTTAAGGCAAGTGTTGCCCTGCACTGTCCATTATTGCATCTTTCTGTCACTTTCCTTATTGCAAAATGTCTGATATTTGGGAGTGGAGGAGTGGGTTTGTTGCAGAAGTCCTCCTGATCAACCAGTAGCGTAGCGTGGGTGGTCAGCACCCGGGGCAAGGCAAGTAATTTGCGCCCCCTAACCCGTTGCTTTGCGCCCCCTAACCCTAACCCCCAGATGTTGCACCCAGTGTGGCTGGCCCCGCCCTGCATCCCCCACGCTACGCCACTGTGATCAACTATAACAACAGAGCCTGAATTTGCGGGAAATGGAATCCCACCTGAACATGGGGACAATTAATTCAGTTCTTCAACTCGGGCTTCTTTCAGCACATAGCTAAACTGTGGAATTCACACCCACAAGAGTTAGTGATGGCAACATTTCCCATAGTTCACTGGGAAGAGGGGTTGATGGTTGAACCATAAACGATCCATCCTAAGATTCTTTGGGAAAAGCCTTGAGTGCTTGAAGTGTATTAAATACACGATGAAGATGGGGCTTAAGATATTAAGCTAGTAATAGGAACAGGGCTCTAAATACAGCTAATTATATATATTTTCATGAGTTTAACTGAATAATGTTTTCTTATCTATTTGCAGTTTTATTTTAAGCTACTTGGAGAGTGCCATATGGTGGGAACAGCAGCGTTTAGATTTAAATAAATTCACTGGTATATCTCAAGGGGAGGGAGAGAGATCCCTGCAAGCAGAATCTTCCCAGCAATATCTGATGGTTTGTGCTCTTAATGATGTGTTGCCCATTTCCATTCCACTTCTTCCTTGTTCCCAAAAGCAGCAGAAGGCAAACCAAACATTAATTTGTCAATGTCAGGGAAGGGCAGGAATCCCACTTTGGACAACACTGAGTAGGGATGTCGGGGAATTCCAACAGGTGGATAAAATCAATACAGTGAATATGATTGGTATTCACTGTTGTTGCTTTCAGTCCGCAAACAATAAACAATCAATTACACTTTCCCCTACCCCAATTTGCATTGAAGTGAATGGGATAGAGTAAAGTAATGGCAACTTAACTTGCTTAGTGTTCATAATTAATTATGTTACTTGTGTAAGTTACATAATTTACAGTTACAGCAGACAGTAAGATGAATTGTGTGGGGTTTTTTTAGGCAGAACTGCAGCAGAATGGAAACAGTGTTGTGTGTGTTGGACACAGGGCGGAATGGAAAATGCTTAGGATAGCTCAGATGGTAGAACATGGGTTCAAGCCCCACATTGGGCAAAAGATCCCTGCATTGCAGGGAGTTGGACTAGATGCCCCCCCCCATTGTCCCTTCCCGTGCTACAATTCTATGATTCTATGATGCTGGATGCTAATTGACGATGACTTATGAGATTTCCCAGCATCCAGTGTTGACCACAAGGGGTGGGAAACTACCCAGTCTGGTATGCTAAGGTTGGGAGCTGGCTACACACATACCCACCATGCCAAGCCACAAACACCATTCCTGATGACTTGGGGAAATGGGACTAGACTACTAATAGGATTGACTGTTACATGACGTTTACGGGTCACAGCCTTAGCACATTTGAAGAAAAGTAAAGAGAAACCATTGACAACAGATTAATATGAGGAGTAAATGCTGAACAGTGTGTTCATTTTGATTTCAACAAAAAGATGCAATTTGTCAAGTTTTATAGTTAAATAATCCCATCCATTTAGTTCAGCGTGTCCCAGATGTTCAGATAAAGCCACATTATTTTAAGAATGGTGCTGTCATAGCAAACCTTTCTCTATAAAGCTTTTCTGCATACTTTATTTATCTGCCTTTTCTTCTGCCTTAAAAAAAATACATTCATTATCTCCTACAGGCTGTGGGGGTGGGGAACGCAAACAGCAAAACAAATGGCCAGGAAAAAAAGAAAAGAAAAACAGAAAAATCCAGGGGGGGGGGAATGGGAAGGAAAGAAAGTGTTGGCAACATGTTTTTGTGTGTGTTTTCTATTTTGTGACTTGTGCAACTTTTCCACTTCACGGTAGAAAATTGCTTTACAAATTGCTCCGGGCAGTAAACTCAAGAAACATGTTTCCAAATTTGTTCCCCAGTCTAATACTCCCCCCACATCTCCTCACTTTGAAGGGGCTTTATGAAGTAGTTTAAATGTTGCCATTCCGCCCCCACCCCTTGCTTAGAAATTCATGGGAAAGAGCTGGAATTGGGGGTGGGGTTCTGTATTTTATTTTGTTTGCTTATTTTTTATATATATAAAAAAAAATCACACCACACCAAGCATGTATAATATCACAAGTAATTTCTTTAGGGGTTTAGTCAATTCCCTCTCAGATCCCAAACCCCTTGAATAAATTCAGAATCTGGATACAGCTCTAAGAAGGAGTGTCATTTTCCTTTGGGGGCTACCCCCCCTGCAGAGCAATAGCCCCAAGGCTGACCTAATTTGCTGCTTCTGGACATGTTAAAAGAGAGAAAAAGAAGTCCTTCCAGGTTGCTAGGCAACAGCCTGAAGAATCTCTCCAACCAAGACCAGGTGGAAACCTGCATCCCATGGTTGTTTGCCAACCATAAATGACCTCTTTAAAAAAACCAAAAAACTTAAATTATTAATGTCTTGGGGCACCAGAACAGCAAGTGGAAGATAAGCCTCTTGGGGGAGTAATAATCAGTGGGTATGATAGTGAAATGGTAGCTCTGCCTCTAATTACCAGTTTCCAGGACACATATAGGGTTCATGCCTTTGCTTGTGGGGGTTCCTGGATAGAAGAGCAGAGCTCCCCTTGTCTCCATAACTTCCAGATAGTCAAATTCCAATCAATCTGGATCACAATTCTTTAATACGCCTTCCATCTTTATAATCACCTTTATTAACAAATTTATATACTGCTTAATTCCGTAACAGGCTTCAAAGTAGTTTGCAAGTATAAAAAAATCAGTTACACACAAATTAAAATAGGCAATAAAATGACACAAGAATTAAAACAGGGGAGTTGGGTCATGAGGCCAATGGAATGCCTGTGTAATCTTCAAAAGCCAGAGAAATACCCTTATACAGGGGCTGCTCATATTTCAGCATGGAATGCATTCCATAACACTGGAGTTACCAGTGCAGAAGCCCACCTCTGCAACACACAAGCTGGAAATCATTAGGCTGTGGCAAGACGAACTGGCTTCCATTTGTATGTGGTTGTGGCCACAGCTGAACCTGGAAGACTCAAGAGGAGGGGAAAGGCTAACCTGGATGAATAAAGTCCAGTTGTTTAATTTGGGTCAGAACAAAGGAAGGGCCACAAGAACTTGCTGTCCATAGGAACAAAGGAAACTTCCATCAACACAGGGACATTTCACTGCAACATGCAAGAACTGGTTCCACATTTGCAAGTCCTGGCTTCTGTTCTCCTTTAGCTGCAGTTGCACCCTCAAAAGAGGAGAACCCATCTGTCATCTGTATGACAACGTGTTTGGAAGATATCTCAGCATTTTTCAACCGAGGAGTCTTCAGATTAATTTATAGAATGTGGGAGTCAGCCCATTTTTTAATAGATTCCTCTTAAATCACAGTAAAAACCCATTTACAGTACATCAGCCCTTTGATCTGTGGAGCGATAGGCTATTGTGAATTGACAGGGATGTTCCTTCTTCCAAGGTGTTTGAGTGAAGAATTCACATCCGCATTTGCTGGTTTCTGCATATTCCACAATATGAATCTATTGGGGAGGTTAGCAGTATTGCTGAACCTGACAAGGATCTTCTATTGAAAATCATACTGAATATTAGCTGATGTTGTTGTGATGGACAGGTTCATGGAAACAAGAAGATAGGAAATGGCCATAATGTCTATCCATCTAGTCCAGTATAATCCTCTCTGACTGGTAGACACACTTCAGGTTCTCAGTCAGGTGTCCTTCATATCACCTATTAGAGCCTTTCATTGTCTCTACTGATTAAGAATGCTTTAAAATTCTGATGAAAGCAAAAACAGGAGCAGAAATTGGTGGTGCTTGCTTATTCATCCCATGTCTTGAATCCAGCACATATGATCGGGACTCGTTGCTGCTCCTTGCAGCCCCGAAACATACTTAATTGATTAGCCTCCTGTCCCATTTGCATCGTGCTTCTTTGCTCAGCTGAAAGCAAAGGCAATTTGAGCTGGCAATACATCACAGCATCTCGGCTGCCGCCAACATAGCACAAACAGGCAGGAAAAAAGGAGTGAGGTGCAGTGAGCTGGCAGCGGCTGGTGAGCGGTGAGGTACTGGTGGCTCAAAAAGTCTGAAAGCGGTATCACAATGTGAACGCCATACTGGTTTCAGACAGTGAATCAGAGTATTGCTCAGGGCTATTGTTGAGCTGTACAAATCAACAAGTGTACAGTGTTTCACATGAATATTTGTGTGTAGCAGCAGTGGCGGTGTAGTTATGTAGAACAAGCCCTATATAAAGTGGGGGTAGGGAACCCACTTCCCTCCAGATGCTGTTGGAGTCCAACAATATATATGGAGACCTACACAGTTTCCACCCCTGATATAAATGAATCACCACCATCACCCTCACTTCAGTAGCCTTCAGCATTTCCTTGAAGCCTTTGATGTGTGAGTGTCTCTTTCAAAGTTGCTATGACACCGTGCAACAAATTTGAAAACTTCCTCCCTGAATCCCTAAATGATCTGACGCCACCCACCCCACCTCTGCTGTAAGTATCTTTGCCAGACACCAGCTGCCGTTAGACTGTCTGGCAAATTATTCTCCATTGTCGAGGGAAGAAAAGGTCATATATCAGTGGTTCTGATAATGAGTTTGATAACACAAGAGCAGGGTATGCATTTGCTATAGACAGAGTGCGGGAGAGCCGGGATGAGTGAGAAATGCCATCACCACCTACAGATAAATGGTAGAGCTGTGATTGAGGGCTCACCTGATTCATGAAACACTGTCAATATAATCTTCCCCAGGCAGTGAACAAACTCTCTGACTGCATTAGGTGCCTCTGTAATTGTCTTTCCCTTGCTTCATTTTATGCTCTGCGCTTGGCACTGCTTTTGATTCTCATTATTTTAACACGCTTTTTTTTTGTCTCTGTTTTTGTGAAGCTTGCCCCTGAGATCAGTTGGTTGGCAAGCTTCAATCGAGAACGGACTCTGAACAGCAGCCCGATTGCAGTGCTCTTATCTCCCTCCCTCTCTGGAATCACATCCAGGCTCAAAGCTGTTTTTGTACAGAAATATTTCCCATACCTCCTCCATGCCTGATCCAACCCTGCCCCATTGATGGCATCCAACATTTACCTGCTTGATTGGATGCCCATGTGGTCTGCTTTACTTTACTTTACTGGAAAAGCTGTTGAGACAGTTCTGCACTCAAAAGTGCCCTTAATTTGAAGTAGGGATTCAAGAAGGCATCATTCTCCACTCCACCTTATATGCATCACTGTTTCCACTCCACTGCAGTTCATCTCTCAGCTGGAAGCCACATTATCTATCTCATTATCAGCTGTGGTGAAATTCTTATTATAATCATTTTACTATTTATCAGATGCCTTCTCTCACCGCAGAGAACTATGACTTGAACAGCTCACAACTTTAGAAAGTTCTTCCTAATGGTTTGCTGAGCAGACTTTCTTGTAATTTGAACTCATTGCTTTGGGCCCTATCATATAGGTAAATAAGGATTGTTGGCTGGAACTATGAACCAGCCGCAACCCCACTTCTAACCACATATCTGATTGTAATAACTGTTTGAGAGTGAAACAGGCTGCTGTGGAATAAGGTGGACTCACCTTTACTGGAGGTTTTCCAACAGAGGTTGGATGGTCATCTATCAGGGATTCTTTAATTGTGATTTCTGCATTGCAGGGGGTTAAGCTTGATCAGGGGTCAGCAACCTGCGGCCCATGGGCCACAAACAACCCATGGGGTCATCTAAATGGCTCACTAGCCACCCCCGAACTGAGCCACCTGCTCAACAAGTCCCCCACACTGCACTAAACCGGCTGAGTGGGGACTCGCTTCTGCGGTGCTGGAAATCGCATCTGCGCAGATGCAGACACGATCTGGCCCACAGAGCGATTCCCGCAGGGGTGAACCTGCCCAGGCGAGGTAAACCTTGCCGACCCCTGAGCTCGATCACCCATGGGGTCTTTTCCTACTCTGAAATCCAATCCTATTGTTCTATATTAATAGTGTTCTATATTAACATTGCAGGGCTTTTGTAAGCTACAATGCACCAGAAACACCACTTAAACACAAAAAACTGTATATGGGAATAACAGACTGTGTCAGCTTCTGATTGTGAATGCTTTTCAAGGGTATCCGCACATACGGAGTGTTACAGTAGTCCAGCCAGGATGTAACTAAGGCATGCATCACTATGGCCAAATCCAACATACCATGCAATTGTATCACCCCTAAAGAAACATGGGAACTGTAGTTCAGTAGTCTCTGTGTTAAGAGTTCTGAGAATTATACTTCAGTTCCCAGGATTCTTTGGGGTTAAACGGTCCTTTAAATGTATGGTGTGTGCACAGCCCAAGAGTCTTTGCACTGGAATTCCATATTCAAATCGTATCAAATTTAGCCTCTGGATTGGTGTGAATATTTAAGCCATTGCTTTGTTATGATTTTAGAAGGCTTTAGAAAGGTTTCAGTAGGATTTAGTTTGTGCTGAGGATCCTTGCCTTTAACAGCTGTGAAAGAGAGGAAAAAGAGAACTCAGGTTTTGCATAAAATGTGCAGATGCCAATTTATAAGCGCAGATCCACATTTAGAAATAATTACTATAATTTAAATATAAATGCATCTCAGCATATTGAGGGGAAACTGAGGCCAGGCGACCTGTATGCCTGCTCAGTTTGCTGTTGATGGGCAACTTCAAGGCTCTCCCTCCACAGGGTTCTTTATCTTTACACTGTACCTATAACAGCACTTCAAATAAAGGATGCCTTCAGGTAGCAGGAAGGTTTTCTTGGGGGAAAGTGGCAGGGGGCAAGGAAGCACTCGGACACAGAGCTTGAAAGCATGGATCTGTGCCTGGAAAGGGTGGAGCAAAAGGTTTGTGTGGATAAGCCTTCACTATAAGGCACTGGGGAAGACACTCCCTTACCCAGGTTGTTTATGCTAGCAACAAAAACTTAAATGAGGACCAGTGCAGTGCTTTAAGCACCAGAGTGGTATTTATTTATTGCATTTATATCTCACCTTTTCCCCTCTCCAAGGAACTCAGTGTGGTATCATTGTTCTCCCCCTCCTCATTTAACCCCCACAGCAACCCTGTTAGGTAAGTTAGACTAGGAATCACTGACTGTCCCAAGGTCACCCAATGAGCATTCTGACCTAACAAGGATTTGAACCGTGGTCTACCAGGTCCTAGTCTGACACTCTAACCATCACACTGGCTCTCATTAGATTATCCTTCCGTGCACTTTTTGAAATTCTGTACCAGCTGCAGCTCCCTGACCATCTTCAAGGGTAACCCCACATAGATATTTGCATGAAAAGGGCTACTTTACTTCCGCTTCAGTCTGGGTTGTTGTCTTTTTTTAATTGAAGATCTCTCTTGAGCCTGTAATCAATCCTTAAGATGTTTTACACCCTTAAATATATATCCTGAGACAAACATACTTTCTTTACAGAAGGGACCAAGCCAGGGACTTCCTACTCATCCATGTCCCGTCCTGTCAGGAGATTTAAACAGGAATTATAAGATGTTCTCCCTGTGCACAGTGATTTTCAAAAAGCAACAGTAGATGAGCTGTATTTGCATGCTGAGAAGGGGCCCCGGGGACAAGTCTAAATGATAAACTGGAAGCCTGTACAATCATTCATTAAATATAAATTATTTGGGAGTTAAGAAAAAACTAAGCACACCAAAAAATATGTTCTTCTTTCCATTAAATGCTTGCTTTATTAGAGAGTGAAGAAGTCCTATGGCTGGTTCACAGAATGTTCTCCACTGTCCTTCAGCATAAACTTCTCATTGTTGTTTGATTTGTATGCTGTATTTCCATTAAATTATAAAAATAATAATATGGCTTACAATTATGCGAATGGCAATTCATTTAAAAAATCAACAATTGCAAGAACAATGTTATAATGACAGCAGTATGAAAAGGGCATATATGTAACAACATACCCCCACAAAAATATTTCAGTGCTATAAATGCAACATTAAATCTCCGGGCAGAGGCCAAACAAACGCAAACACCAAAGGGAGTGTGAACAGTTTTGCCTTAGTCACAGGAACATATGACGCGCTCTCATATGGAGCCAGACCAAGGGTTTCAGGAAGGAAGTCCCTCTCAGCCCTACCAGGAGAATCCAGAGATTGAACCTCATCTGCATGCAAAGCAGTTGCTCTACCGCTGAGCTACAGTCCTTCCCACTAGATCTTCTAACCACGGGGGTTATGTTCACTACAAATTAAGGGAATACATTCATGAAAAACAGCATACAACAATGAATCACAATAGGGAAAAATTCAAAAATGGCTATATTTTGAAGGGGGGGAAATGCACCGAAATACACATTCATTCTTCATTCATTAAAGTGGAAAACTGAATTTAAGACTGGGGGAAATTATAATCTGAGATAAACTGAAACTGACAGATTTGCCCATTCCTAGCTAGGGTTCCTTAGGAGACAGCCAGATTCAACACACGAATGATGAAGGAGATGTCATGTCAAGGGCAAGATTAAAAGTGCACACCAGTCCTACTTCAACACCAAAATGAGTAATGTGTGATTTAGGCTAAAGTTTAACTCCAGCTTGGTATGCACCTCATGTCAAACATCTGTGGTCTTGCACTGAGCTGGCGACTAAGAACGTCATACTTTTCCAGCCTAGATTCCACGCTAATGAAAGAATGTCCTACCTCCCACAAGGTTTGGTTTGGAAGACTACGTTCAGAATTTGGGGAAAGCAGAGGATGTACACACAGAATTCATACTGGGGATGTTAGAAAGCTAAAAATGAGTTCTGACTTGCACATACGCCATTATCCTCCTATTTGCTGGATATCCACATATTTGCAGCTGGCTTTAAAATAACCACAGTTTCTGAGGATCAAGAAGTCACAACCCTTCCACTCTGTTCAACAATTCCTCTAAGCTGTTTGACTGAATCTGATTTGGAATGGGACATTAGGCTTCAGAGACTCCCCGAGGGACTTCTCCGAAAATGTCTTACCTCTCATCTCTCTCTCTCTCTCCCTCCTTCCCCCTTGTACATCTTCTCATCTCTGGCGTTGACCTCCTCTTTGCTTTCTTCCTGGGACTCAGTGGGCAGGGACGTTGTTCTCATTTTCCATTGCCCCATCTGCGGCTTGGAACTTCACTACCGTCCTCGCTTTGAACCGCTTGGTCACTTGCTGCCTTTGTGGCGCCCTTTAACCTTCCTTTGAATTTAGCTGGAGGGCTGTCCGACCTCCACACGCTCCTTTCCTATCTTTTCTTGCAACAAACTTGAGTGTGCCTGCTAAAATGTGAATGGGATTGGCGCAGTATCAAGAACAGGTAGTTCAAGGAGGGATTTCAAAGGAGTACATGGATAAAAGAAGGAAAAAAATGTGTCTTAATACTAACCTGCAGTTATTACTATGTTGCTTTTATCAGTTGGTGACCCCATGTGATGAGTTTCTAGACAGGGGCGGGGGGAACCTCCCAAGTCTGTCTTTCTGGTTCTTGAAATTCTCCCCACACCACACACACTCCTCCCAGATCATACCCTTGCTTTGTACACTTACTGAGTGTTTTTGCCTGGCTGGGATGTGCCATTGAAATCCGATGACACTTCTCACTAGCCTGGGGGGAGGATGGAGAGGGGTATGTGAATGTGTCTATCATCACCATTCTTAATTTGTATGCCACATTCCTATAGTTAAAACCATACTCAAGGCGTTGCATGCAACATGAAAAGATCTACATAACTGCAAAAATATAACTAAAGTAGTCATAAGCAATAAATAAAAGCATATCAAAAAGTACACAATAATAAACCATCTCCACATAAGTCCTAATAAGATCTAAAAATAAAGATAAAAAGATCAATATCAATAACAGCAAAATTAACACCTCCCAAATTAAATCTTGACCACCAACAAAAAAAACCCTAAAGAATACCCTATGACAAGAGTTTGGAGACATCTTGAGAAGCAGGTCTTGAAGGGCTCACAGTGAATATGTTCTCTTCTGGCCTCTTCCGCAACCTCAGCTTTGTGGCTGGAGTCAGGACTCTGCTTTCCCCAGCAAGGTGGAGAGAGCCTAGCAAGGTAGGGAGCAGGTATTATAGTACTCACAGAGATATATTTTACATTCCTTGCTTTGCCCACTTCTGCTTCTGCCTCTACCCCCCCCCCCCACTGACATACAGCCCCTGGAAGATTTCCCAGGAAAGGAGCTTGGTCCTTGGGGTGAAAAAGGTCCCCCACCTGAACTCTAGACAATGCTGAACATGCAGTTCAAGGTAATACAACTAATCAACATGGGAGAAAAAGCACTGGCTCAATCTTACAAAAACTTAAGCCCCAAATGCAAGCTGAAACACATCTCCATCAAATTAAACAGAGAGACACTTCCAGATAACCTACTTATTTACCATTCGTCATGATTTGTTTGCAGGGAGGTTAGATTATGTCAGCCATTTATTGAGCATTGGTTCTGTTTTCTTTACAGGAAGTTAGATGACATGGCATCAAACATTATCCCACACTTTGCAGTGCATTTCCCTGTCACATAGTTGATTGCAAAAAGTCTGACTGGGGAAGCAGGTTTATTATGCAAGAGTTCCAAATTTGCTGGTGTGTGAATGAATCCCACTGGAAAATAGTGGCAGCCTGGAAATGTCCAGAGACTAAAATCAGAATCAAAAGTCTGGAAGGCACAAGTAGGTCTTCTCCTGGTGTTAAAAAGACATTGAAATAGGCCCCGGGCAAGCCTCTTTGGGGAGTGCATTCCATGCCAAGAGGACCACTACCAGGAAGGCCCCCTTCTCTCTGGTTGCCATTTTCTAGGTAAATGGATATTGTTATTTTCCTGCCTCCCTTTCCATACCTTATAAAAACAAGGGATACCAATTTATATGCAACATACTTAGCTTCAGTTCATGGAAGTATTGGAAATTGGTCTGAATGTGCATCAATGAAGAGAAAACCAATAAAATCTTCACCTAAGACATCTAAATGCATCTGCTTTGAGTTAGATCTCCACATTTTCCCTCTGTGGGGATATCTGCTGATGTTTAATTTACCTCTTGAAGGAGGGCTACAGAAGCTTAATGGTTCAATTAACAAACAAATAAATTGGTACACTTCCAACCTTCTGACTGGTATACCAACCTTCTGACATCTTGCTCTTCTTTAATTGATCCCAGGCTATGTAAGCAAACTGTAGTAATGACAATGCAATAGTTTAAAGAAACTTCTATGAACCTGCCTGGTTGTGCTAAGGGGAAAAAAGACACATGTAGCCATTTATGAAAACTCCCTCTCAGTTTTATGGCTCCCTTGGTGCTGCTGGGATTTAGCTCAGAGATGGCAGATGCTGCAGGAAGGAGACTGGAACGGACAGAAGCCCTTTCCTCTTCCCACTTTCACACTTGAGCCAGAGATAGAACATCCAGCCCCCTCCCAAGGGGGGGAGAGCGTTGCTGGAATCTGAGGAGGGCTCTGAGCCACAGCCTGAGCAGAATTCGGGGGGATGAGCATCTCCATCATTCTCTCCCAGGATTAGTTTCTATCCCAGGAGAAGAGACAAGTTGCCCCCACCTAGATTCAGTGCATGTTTGAAGATTAGGTGCTCACTCGTGAATAGAGATTCTAATGAGTGCATTTGTCTCTGCTTTGAAGCTGGATAGGTGGGTGTGGAATTCTTGTTAAAACTACTTTTCAGGTCTTGCACAGTCTTGAACTTCTTGCAACTGCCCCTGGACTCATGAATCTTTGCCTTTGTTCCTAGACCAAGCCCATCCTAGCAAACTCATTGCCTTGTGAGAGCTCTGAGGCTGGGATAACTCATTCCCATGCTGTTATGTAAAGTATGCTGAGGTCATACTTTAATTGTGTATTATTCTGCCTTAATAAGGAACATTTCATTGCTTACAAGTAATAGCATATGCCGTCCTGTTTTAGAACAGGAGCCAAGGGCAATCAGGCATTTTCAAATGGAAACAGGTAGACCTGTAGTTATCCAGGTTCTAAGCTGTCCAGGGCTTCATAAACCCAAGCCAGCTTGTTGAATTGTGCCTGGAAGTAACTTGGAACCCATTTTTTCCAGCACAGGCAAGATAGGTGTACCCTGCTAGCCAGCTGGTGCTAAAGCTCTTGCTCTGCCATATGCTAAACCAGATCAGGATTATGAATTGTTTTCAAGGGCAGCCCTATGCAAAATACATTGCAGTAATCAAAGCTGAACTAATATTTATAGGAGTCACTGGAGAATAGCTTCCCAGGGAAGCTGTTGTAGAATCTGACAATCTGCACATTTGGCAAGTTGAAAGGCTGGCTCAAAGAGCAGCCAGGGAGTGTTTGTCACTCATAAATCCTTCACTGGTGCAGCAGAGGTTCAGCTTGAGGGCCTTGGAGATCATGGACTGGTCCAATGAGTCCATAAAAGAAAAGCTAAACCATCCATTCAAGAAATATGCAGAGATGCTGGCCTAATGAAAACTTGATGACCTGTTTCAGAAACCAAATTGGGAGCGACCACAGCTAAATGACATCTGGCAGTTCGCAACACACAGGGGATAAGCAGGCGCTATTATTTTTAGCTTAAAGGCAGAAAATGCAATAAATATTAAATCGAACCATGCCTCACTCTTATGCAAGTGTTGCTGGATTTGAGTTGCTTGCTTTAACAGTTCATTATGTTCCTGTTAAATATAATGAGTTTTACTTTGAGTACCGTGGACTTCTGGATTTCAGCAAAGCATATATACATGCACATATATTTTTTTTGTATTTAATGCACCACTTCATTTAGAAATAGAAAGTGAAATGTTGGAATGCGTGCCTGCATGCTTCAAATATTTATTTGTCGTCCCCACTGCTGTTTAGTTTAAACATTTGGAAGTCTCTCCCCACACCCCCTTTTCTCTTTCTCTCTTTCTCTGATCCCACGAGACACCCCATGAAAGAGTTTTGCCTCTGGGTATCAATATCTCCATGCAACACAGCTGTTAGACTTGGGAGCGTGATAGATTCGGCTTTTATGAACGTAATGAAATGGAATTTTTAAATGCAGTAAAAGGGGGGGAAACAGACATAAGCTGGCACATCAAAGGGAATAGTGTATTTCTGCTTTGGTTCCTTCAGGAGCGCTCCACGCTTTTGTGCCACTTTTTTGAAGCGGGAGGCGTGCAAGAGATTCAGCCTCCGACTCTCCAAACTCCAAATGAGGCCAAGCCCCGTGTTCACAAATCAGAACGGATTGAACTGCATATTAATCAAGATCAGTTTAAACTGCTCTCGCCACTCAGGGTGGTGATGGCGGGGGGGGGCGGGTTTCTAATGCTTTTCTTACAGAGAAGGGCATTGTCATCACTGGTCTGGGTTATACGCGGGAAAACATCTTGCAATGGAGTGACCCGTGTAATGAATCAGATGCAATGTGCTATCAAACAGGAGGACCTTGTCTTGTGGGCACCATATGAATAGGTTCCATCTGCCCACACGGTGTGATTGAAATCAGAGGTTGTGTGCCTCCCAAAGGACTGCAAGATTACACTGTAATCTGCGCACAAACACAATGCAGGGATCCTACTTTCGAGCAGACAGCATATCAGAGACAGTATTCCCGTGTTACCAGCAATATGAGCTGTTGATTGATGGTAGGCCAGAACTATAGTCTATAGCAGGGGAAGCCAACGCAGTGCCCTCCATTTGTTGTGAACATCAACTCCCATCTTCAGTGGCCAGTGGCCATTCCTGCTGGAGAAGATGGGAGCTGTAATCCAAAGTATATGGGAAGTACCAGATCAGTGACTCTGGTCTATATTCACCTATGTGAATGGCTTTAAAAGAAGATCAGACAAATTCATGGACAGCAAGGCTATCAACAGGTGCTAGTCTCAGTGGCTATGCTCTGCTTCTACAGTTGCTTCTGAATACCAGTTGCTGGAAACTACAGGAGGGTAAAGTGCTCTTGTGCTCGCTTTTACCATAGGCATCTGGTCAGCCAATATGAGAACAGGATGCTAGACTAGATGGATAACTGGCTTAGTCCAGCAGGATCTTGTGATCTTATATGAAGCAATTTTAAGCTCCTAAATGGTTTAAAATCAAATGCCTGAAGAAGCAGGCATAAAAGTTTGCCCATGTCTTGAGAACTTATTCTGAAACTCTTCTTGAAGTTCCTTCTATATTGGAAGTGCACTCTGTGACAACTATAAACAATATAAAACTAATGCTTCTGTGTGATAACCTTTTGCATGGATAAATTGCTTCTTCATGGGTTTCCTTATCTCAGTAGCTTCTTCTACATATTCCTATTTCTCCATTAACATATAACTTTGCCTCGTTTAAGGGGACATTCAGTGGAGAATGCAGCTGTTTTCCATCCCACATCTGCTTAGTGTCCCAAGGCATTTTGTGAAATACCTTGCTTCACCATGTCACCAAAAACACGGCTTGCCTATTGGCGTTAGAAGCATCATTAGGTGCCCAGATGCCTTGATTAGTAAATAAATAAATAAATTTTGTCATTTTGTACCATACTAGGTTGTCTTTTTAGCTACTACCAGTAAGCCCTTTTAAAGCATCACCATTGGAAAACATAAATTACCTGTCTGGAGTCCCTTTTCCCCTATTTCAAGACCTGACATTAAACTAAATTTGACCCACCTACTGTACCTTCTCTGCACAGCGAGGGGGAAACACAGTGTGATTTGAAGAGCTTCTGGATGATGATGATGGTGATCGAAGGTAGTGAAAAAAGCTGGTGGTTCAAAGCAATGGAGAGTGAGAGCACTGCCCCACCCAGGCAGTTTTAGCAGCATCTGATTTAGAGCTGGATGAATCTGTTTGTTTCAGTGTCTCTCTGCTTCCTCAGGTGTTCACCTCAACACATGAGTGCTTGAAGTGTGGGCAGGGACACAAATGCAAGCCCTAACCCCAGTGTCATTGATGGATCATGTCCCTTTGAGTTTGAACATGAGTAGAACACCTCATGTGATCAGGATCCCTGATTGTGTGGACATGAGATCAGCCCTGCCAGATCAGTCCAAAGGCCCCTTTAGTCCAGCATCCTGTTTTACCAGATGCTCCAATGGGAAACCTGCAGGTAAGAGCTGAGCACAGCAGCCCTCTCCTCTCCTGTTGTTTCCAGCAACTGGCATTCAGACTCATACCATGTCCAGTTGTGGAAATAAAACATATACATTAGGGTTAGTAGCTATTTATAGCCTTATACTCCATCTGAGTAGAAGCTGTCGCCCACAGGTGTTCCTTGCTCAGTACAGGGACAGTGTGCCCAGGGGCATTGGTGGGGATGGGCTTGCAGGAGCATGTTGACCAATTCCCCATTTTACTTCTTCAGTTTTCAATTTTTCAATTTCATTCATATATATATATATATATATATATATATATATATATATATATGCAGGTTTTGGTGTCTTCGGGTGTCTTCCCGTGTAAGAGTCGGGGTGTCTGTGCGACGTTTCGACGAGGTCTCACTCGTCATCTTCAGGCTGGTGCTTTCGGCTTCTTGTTACTGGAACAGAGCAGAATCTGGTGTTTGAGTTCCTATAAATACTGTTGAGGGGTGTGGTGTATAGCCTCCAACGTTCTGGGCAGAGAGGAAGTTCCTAGATTAGTGTGCCTTTTCTTCTTTTGTTCCTTAATTACTTGAGGGATATCTTGGGTGATTTCATGAGTGATATTCTGAATATCACTGGGTGGGTCATTAAGTGTAGATTAGTTGCTAAAGCTTTCGTGTCTTGACCTCTTGAGCTTGTGAAGAGTTTTTCTGAGAAGATGGCTGTGCTGCATTTAGTTGTGCTCTGGCTTGGCTTCGTGTATAGGGGCGAGCTGTGGTTTTGTGCCTTGTGCCAGCCAGATCTGTGTAGGGATTGCAGGGGGGTGCAGCATCCGGAGGTGCCACTATAGTTTGGCTACTGGATGGAGTCTGTAATATGTCTGTGGAGAGGGTCTGGGTTTGGGTCTGGTGTGGTTGATTGATTTAGACAAGTCAGAACACAAACCCAAACTTTGGCTCAGATATGTTGACGACACCTTTGTAATTTGGCCACACGGGAAAGAAAAACTAGATAGCTTCCTCACACATCTCAACAGCCTACACCCCAAAATACAATTCACTATGGAAATAGAAGACAACAACCAACTCCCCTTTCTTGACGTCCTAATCTACAAAAAACCTGATGGCTCCCTAGGACACACTATCTACCGGAAAAAAACACACACCAACCGCTACTTACATGCACAATCACACCACCACCCTGCACAAATAAACTCCGTAGCCAAGACTCTCATCTCCAGAACCAAACGCCTGGCTGACAAAGACCACTTGACAACTGAGTTACAGAATCTCTCAAATGTGTTAATCGCCAATGGATACCAGAAAAACAGGGTTACGAAGCTAATCCAAAAAGAAACACCCCCCAAAAACCAAGACACAGAAGAAAACAATGGCATGGCCCTCCTTCCTTATATCAAGGGCACTACAGACAAAATCAGCAAAATCCTCCATAAACACAATATCAAAACAGCCTTCTGCACCAACCAAAAAATAGCCAATATCCTCAGAAACCCAAAAGACAAAATCCAGCTGGAAAACCAAGGGGTCTATGAAATACCCTGCAAAGTCTGCCCAGCCACGTACATTGGACAAACAAACAGACGAATAAATGCACGTATCGCAGAACACAAGAATGCCGTCAAAAAAGAAGAAAAAACTTCCTCTCTTTTCCAACACATGAAAGAAACAGGACACGAAATTAATTTTGCAGATTCCAAATTGCTCTTTAACATGGAACATCACCACAAGAGAATAATCATGGAAGCCATCGAGATAGAGAAACACCCTCACAACATGAACAAGCGTGACGACACGTCCCGCCTACCAGACATCTGGAAATTAGCCCTCCCCACAAAAACCGACACCAGAACCAGAGGCACACAGAACGCCGTCACCAATCAACCACACCAGACCCAAACCCAGACCCTCTCCACAGACATATTACAGACTCCATCCAGTAGCCAAACTATAGTGGCACCTCCGGATGCTGCACCCCCCTGCAATCCCTACACAGATCTGGCTGGCACAAGGCACAAAACCACAGCTCGCCCCTATACACGAAGCCAAGCCAGAGCACAACTAAATGCAGCACAGCCATCTTCTCAGAAAAACTCTTCACAAGCTCAAGAGGTCAAGACACGAAAGCTTTAGCAACTAATCTACACTTAATGACCCACCCAGTGATATTCAGAATATCACTCATGAAATCACCCAAGATATCCCTCAAGTAATTAAGGAACAAAAGAAGAAAAGGCACACTAATCTAGGAACTTCCTCTCTGCCCAGAACGTTGGAGGCTATACACCACACCCCTCAACAGTATTTATAGGAACTCAAACACCAGACTCTGCTCTGTTCCAGTAACAAGAAGCCGAAAGCACCAGCCTGAAGATGACGAGTGAGACCTCGTCGAAACGTCGCACAGACACCCCGACTCTTACACGGGAAGACACCCGAAGACACCAAAACCTGCATTCCTGTACCCGTGAAAATCTACGAAAGCAAATATCTCACCTCTACGGGGAGGAAACCTTCCAGCTGACAAGAACCTACGAGAAACTAGAAATCCGAAGAGCCACCATCTTATGTGATCTCCTGTTCCTACGCAACTGCCGAGACAACAACTTAACTCCCACATGCTTCCAACTTAAATTCCACTCTAAAACCCCAGCTACCGAAAGGATCCTGAAACGAACTGAACTATCCCTAATCAGAAACGAAATACATAAGAAAAGATACCTACTAAACCAAACCAACAAAGATCTGCTCACTCTTCACCTCAAACTATGTAACAAAATCCACCCTGCACTCTGGGACAAATGCAAACAACTAGCCGTCTGGAGAGCTGAAACTGAGACCTCACATAAGACAGACAGACACACCAACAAACTCTACAAACTAGAGAAACGCCAGAAGCCCAGCCACCCTCCACAACAACCCATGAAACAAACAGTACATAACATATCAGACAGGATCCTCACCCCAACTGAAACCAAAGTACTCTCCAAAGGTTTCAACTTTGCAGTCGCCCCGAGACGCATCCCCACGGAAAACATCATATGCGGAGTCGAAGCTAGCCTGACCAAAATCGACCCAGATGAAGCCAATAAAATCAGACTTGAAGTCACCAACATCCTCTGCTCCAGCAAACCACCCAGAAGCAATTTACACAAAGAAGAACAGAAAGCACTCACCAACCTGAGGAAAGACAACAACATAATCATTCTCCCAGCAGACAAAGGCAACGCCACTGTTGTGATGAACACATCGGACTACCAAGCAAAACTATCAAATCTACTCCAAGACCCTACCTACCAACCTATAAAAACAGATCCCACCACCTATCTGGAAAAAACCACCAAATCCAAAATAAAAGCCTCTCCTATCAGTGAAGAAATCCAGCTAAGAATCATCCCCAGAGAAAAATCTTCCAGATGCCCCAAACTCTACGGTCTCCCCAAGATACACAAAGAAGGAACACCACTCAGACCAATAGTCAGCTCCATAGGCTCACCTCTACAAAATCTCGCTAAATTTCTCGCTAAGCAACTTCAGCCCTATGCAGAATCCATCGCTTCACACGTTACTAACTCCTTCCAGTTCATAGAAACAATAAAGAAACAATACCTACATCCCGATGACCTACTTGTGAGCTTCGATGTTGTATCTCTCTTCACTCAAGTGCCCATTAATGAAGCCTTGACAGCCATTCAAAACAAATACAACCCCCCCAAATACATCCTGGACCTGACCAACCACTGCCTAACCAACACGTACTTCATCCACAATGGACAAAGATACAAACAGATAGAAGGAGCACCTATGGGATCACCCCTCTCACCGGTCATCGCAAATTTGTACATGGAACACTTTGAAACCAATGCTTTAGACAAGTCAGAACACAAACCCAAACTTTGGCTCAGATATGTTGACGACACCTTTGTAATTTGGCCACACGGGAAAGAAAAACTAGATAGCTTCCTCACACATCTCAACAGCCTACACCCCAAAATACAATTCACTATGGAAATAGAAGACAACAACCAACTCCCCTTTCTTGACGTCCTAATCTACAAAAAACCTGATGGCTCCCTAGGACACACTATCTACCGGAAAAAAACACACACCAACCGCTACTTACATGCACAATCACACCACCACCCTGCACAAATAAACTCCGTAGCCAAGACTCTCATCTCCAGAACCAAACGCCTGGCTGACAAAGACCACTTGACAACTGAGTTACAGAATCTCTCAAATGTGTTAATCGCCAATGGATACCAGAAAAACAGGGTTACGAAGCTAATCCAAAAAGAAACACCCCCCAAAAACCAAGACACAGAAGAAAACAATGGCATGGCCCTCCTTCCTTATATCAAGGGCACTACAGACAAAATCAGCAAAATCCTCCATAAACACAATATCAAAACAGCCTTCTGCACCAACCAAAAAATAGCCAATATCCTCAGAAACCCAAAAGACAAAATCCAGCTGGAAAACCAAGGGGTCTATGAAATACCCTGCAAAGTCTGCCCAGCCACGTACATTGGACAAACAAACAGACGAATAAATGCACGTATCGCAGAACACAAGAATGCCGTCAAAAAAGAAGAAAAAACTTCCTCTCTTTTCCAACACATGAAAGAAACAGGACACGAAATTAATTTTGCAGATTCCAAATTGCTCTTTAACATGGAACATCACCACAAGAGAATAATCATGGAAGCCATCGAGATAGAGAAACACCCTCACAACATGAACAAGCGTGACGACACGTCCCGCCTACCAGACATCTGGAAATTAGCCCTCCCCACAAAAACCGACACCAGAACCAGAGGCACACAGAACGCCGTCACCAATCAACCACACCAGACCCAAACCCAGACCCTCTCCACAGACATATTACAGACTCCATCCAGTAGCCAAACTATAGTGGCACCTCCGGATGCTGCACCCCCCTGCAATCCCTACACAGATCTGGCTGGCACAAGGCACAAAACCACAGCTCGCCCCTATACACGAAGCCAAGCCAGAGCACAACTAAATGCAGCACAGCCATCTTCTCAGAAAAACTCTTCACAAGCTCAAGAGGTCAAGACACGAAAGCTTTAGCAACTAATCTACACTTAATGACCCACCCAGTGATATTCAGAATATCACTCATGAAATCACCCAAGATATCCCTCAAGTAATTAAGGAACAAAAGAAGAAAAGGCACACTAATCTAGGAACTTCCTCTCTGCCCAGAACGTTGGAGGCTATACACCACACCCCTCAACAGTATTTATAGGAACTCAAACACCAGACTCTGCTCTGTTCCAGTAACAAGAAGCCGAAAGCACCAGCCTGAAGATGACGAGTGAGACCTCGTCGAAACGTCGCACAGACACCCCGACTCTTACACGGGAAGACACCCGAAGACACCAAAACCTGCATTCCTGTACCCGTGAAAATCTACGAAAGCATATATATATATATATATATATATATATATAAATATTATTTATTCAAAGTTTAAGGTTTCACAAAAAAGAACAATACATAATATAAAAAAGAATACAACAATAACAGAAAAAGAGAAAAAAGAACAGATTAAGCCTTTACATAGCTTTCTTCCTTTGCTTATTTCCTTGACCTCCTCACACCTCCCAATTTTGTATTCTAATTCAAATCGTTTTTTCAGCAAATCCTTCCAACCTTATTTTCATTTAAATAATTTAATGTAAAATAATATAATTTAACGTCTACTCTTTCATCACATTCATCAACTCATTTTTACTTAATCCTTTATTTCATATCTACCAAAACTACCTAATTTTCTTTTTCCAACACCTTTCTAACAGTCCTTAATTTTACAATATTTTTGAAGATATACTTTAAATTTTTTCCAATCCTCTTCCACCGACTCTTCTCCTTGGTCCCGCAATTTTTCAATTTCCACATGCATTTGTGTTTTTAAAAAGTCTACATGAAAATTCAAACTCATCCTCATGCAGATGTCTCCTAAAATATGCATTTTTTTCTGCATAGTTTTGCCTAGTCACCTGCATTTCCCCAAACATTTCCTCCTAGTGCAATGCCCTTTTTGTACATTGTTTTTATGAATACATGCCTTTTCACAAGCATGTTTCACCATTGTTTTTCTATGTGGTGGAAAAACGGCACCACAACATTTGGAGAAGTGTGCTTTTCAAAGAGGGCTCTTGAATAGATTCACAGGGTGTGAATGTTATAAATTAATAAATTAATATAACAATGTGAACCAAATGAATTTATTCTCAATCCCCAGAGAGATGGCACCGCCTTTAATGACATTTCTGGTCAGTGCTTGAATGAATGGGTGACCATCTGGGAAACAGATTTACCTTGTCTTACATGAGAGAAGAAAGGTGAGATCTAAATGTAAGAAAATTAAATAAATGTAGCTAGGCAATATCAGTGTGCAAAAGGTATGAAGTTCAGTTCTTGGCATCTCCAGGTAGGGCCAGGTAAGTCTCCTGTCTGAAAGCTGGGGAGCCACTTCTAACCAGTGTAGACAATAGTGATAGTTCAGTACTGAATGGTTCAATGCTCTGACCTGGCAGTTTCCTATGTTCCAAGGGTGGTGGAGAGAGTCCCAAGGCTGTACATATTTGAAAACATTTGGTCAGCATGAGTCATCCACTGGACAATGTAATGAGTGGCATCTCCAGCACTCAAGTATATTGTAGAAGTGACGTAATATGCTCCCATTGCAATGACTTTGAGAATCATAGATGTAAGACTTTTACAGTGTACCTGCTCCAAGTGTGCCCAAGTGAACTGTGGACAGAAATCCAAAAGAGAAGATGAATGTGTGCAGTGATATGGAATATGGATGTCATCCTATGACGATAACCCCCCCTTTTTTTAAAGAAATGTCAACATACATGCTTAGTTTAATTGGTTAGTTGACTGAAGTTCTGAATCACTCCCCACAACAGGCAGTCCTGATTTACACCTATAAAATTCAATAATAAAGTAGAAAATATATCAACATATTAAATTCATAGCCAGAGTAAAACATTTCAATCATTGATGCTGCCCAAATGTCTGGAAAAACAAAGACCAAAAGCATAATAATAATAATAATAATAATAATAATAATAATAATAATGATTTATTTGTACCTTGCCCATCTGGCTGGGTTTCCCCAGCCACTCTGCGTGGCTTCCAACAAAGATTGAAATACATTAAAATGTCACACATTAAAAACTTCCCTAAACAGGGCAGAATGATGACATGGGTGCTCTGACACTGAACTGGGGCTCCTCCCCAATCTTCACCCAAAAATTATGAGAACAAAAAAATTACTATTTGTCTGAAAAGTGACCTGACATGCAGTGGATTTTCTTTTATGTCAGCAAACAAAGTCATTTGTTTTCCACTGCTGAAAACATGTAATCTACTTTTGTCAAATGTGAATATTTCTTGGTACTGATTTTTCTTGCTACTTCTATCAGCAAATGCTATTCTCTGATGTAGCCAACCTAATTGAACAGCTCCTTGACAGGAATTAAAACCTGTTTTACAAATTAGTATATTTTTTCTTTCTTTCTTTGCTTTCTTCTTTCATTTCCCCCCTCTTTTACTCCCCTCCCTCCACACCCCAATTCTTCTAAACAAGGCAGTTTCATTCTGAATATTTCCTAGGTGGTAGAAATAAATAAATAAACAAATAAATAAATTGCTTGTGGTGGCATTGAAATTCTCCCTGGAAAAAAACACAAAAAAAACCAGCGCATTATGCTTTCCACCTATTTCTCAGAGATAGCTGCAGCCCGCGGAAAGCTGCCCGCTGTGCCTATACATATTCAGAGGACCATAATAGAGATTTGCGACTGAAATACACAGCGGCATGTCTTCCAAATGCCTCCATTTGGAAAAGATAAGAGCGTGAAGTTTAGAGAGTACATTTTTTGTGGGGTGTTTTTTTTAAAAAAAATATGTCAAGGGTCACTTTGGACATGACAAAATCCTCACAGGGATATATGATGATAATATGAGTGCACAATGATTAGCACCAGGTTTAGCATAACATATGGACTGATGGACACTCCTAGGTCAGAAGGGTTTACCTTCTGACAGATTAATGACCACCCGGAACTGCTCTTTCATGGAAATATATATACTTGACTTGATTGTACACATGTGATTTTGTTGTTTTGTTTTACAATCGTCATGCAGATGGCAGGATGTTTCCTACATAGTTGCCTTTCTTTACTTTTTCATCCTGCAGGAATGTTGTTCCCATGTCCTGAGACCGTGATCCTAAACGGCACTAGCCTTCCCTGCTTTGAGCAGGTGGAATGGGGGATCTCTGTGCTGGTGGAGTGAAATTAGCATCACTCTGGGCAGAGGCTGGTAGAGCTGTTCTGAGCTGGGCTGTGGAGGCTGGTTCATTAGGGCAAGTGGGGCACAGCCCCACCAACCTCATCCTGCTTTAAGCCAGCCCTCACCTGCCTACCCCCTTACTTGCAATCAGTCCAAAGAGTGGCACTGTCTGCCAGCCTCCTCCTTCTCCTCTGTCTTAGTGTTGCTTTCATAGAACTCAACAGCGAGAAGGATGGCGAGAAAAGCAGAATTTGTTGGCTCCCCCTATTGTTGGTTTTGGCTCTGCTAGACATTGGCTCTGGCACCACCCACTGGTGGCCTTCCTAATAAGCCCCAGGCTCCACTGGAGCTTCATGGAGGGAGAACTCCACCCTGTATAAACCCCAGCATGGCAGGCTTGGGACTTGGAGTTTACCATCCATGCATCTAAGGAATAGTCACTTATCTGACATGTGCTGGATTTAATAAATACATCTCTTGGTCTGTACCCAACATTCTTTGCCTGATAGCGTAAGGGTAAGTATTAACGTTGTACAAGAGAGGGATCTAGTGCTGTTGTTGTGCTGGAGGAAAATAGTAGGGCAACACATGGCGTGATCTATTGTGCCACAAAGTTACCAGCACTTTACTTAAGCATTCTCTTGCACAATCTCCTGCTGGTGCCAAATGTTTCCCCATCAGAGCCATATCCTACTAAGTGGCTTTAACATAGCGCTTCATGGGATGTAGCCATTTGTGTCTTCTACTTTAAAAAATGCTAAATATAAACGCCAACCATAAGTAATTCATAACGCAAAATGAAAGAGAGCATTTAAGCCCTTAATTCCAGGCATTAATGTAAAGATCATAATATTTCAAATTTAATTAGAAAAATCATGTTCATTAGTAGATCTTCAGAGATTATCTACGTATAAAGCCTTTTACCAGCCATTATACTTCCAAAGTTTTATTCTTCTCAGGTTCCCATTTTCGATAGGCTGACAATTTCACCAAAGCTGTTAAAAACCAGTTTTCACACTGAACTCCTTTCCCTTTACATCTGTATTTGCTTCCCCTCTTTTGTGTATATGTTAGACTGTGATCCTACCCACACTTTGATATTGCTAGTTGGAGGGAGCAGGATATTTTGTGGGCCCCTCTGCACCAGCCTCCATTGATGGAGAGCAGTAGTGTTGATAGGGGGAAATCTTTGTTGCGGAAATGGTGAGTGGAAGGTGACTTTGGGCCAGTCATACTCTCTCAGCCTAACGTACCTCACAGGGTTGCTATGGGGACTGAACAAGGGGAGGGAGAGCTATGCAACACCACCTTGAATGGAAAAAGGGGGGATATACTAAAATAAGGTTAACAATGGCAGTTGCCAGTGGATGGCAACAGTGGCAACTAGACCCAAGAGGTAACAAAACACATCTAGATCTCAGTGTGGGGCCCCATTATGCCTGGATCTAGTGCCAAGGGGGTGGGACCAGGAAAAACCACACCCACTTTCTGCCAATCAGGGCTCCAGCTGTGGCTTTACCCTTCCAGTCATCCTTTGGGGCAAGGTTAGGATTGCAGTGCCTGACTGATGATTTACTAGACTTGCCACTTAGAACTTGTTTCCTTAAGGTCTCCAAAAGACTTGCAACACATTTGGAAACATAAGTACAGTGGGTGATATTTGCAATGCTAATGCTATCCATTGAAATTAATGGACATGATGATTCTTGGCCTGTTGTTGTTTAGTCATGTCCAACTCTTCGTGACCCCATGGACCAGAGCATTCCAGGCACTCCTGTCTTGGTCTATTATTTTCAATTGGTTTTCTCTGAGTAGAAATTACTTGGATACAACCTATTATGCTTTCAAATGAATCCTTGCAAAACCTCTACAATTATTTATAACACACCTGCAGACATTACAAAAAATGCAGTCCCTTATTTGTTTAAAAGAAAAACTTTTTAAAAAACCATTCAGTTCACCACTAGGTTTGGTCTCCAGTGTTTTGTATTTTCCTTCCATTCACATGATCGGAGCACACAAGTGGCCAGTCACTCTGGGCAATTTAGAAGTGCTTGTGAAGCAGTAAATAAGTCAAAGAATGTACTCTTGAGTATGCCTTACATTAACAGAGAGGACAATTGAGTGCAGCATATGCCAAGGGACCATCTTGACTTTACAAGTATGTCTGCACTGTAAATACAGCTTTGGTCAGGATCTTTTGTATATTTTTTAATAAGGAAAAAGAAGAAGATATGGCTGTTCAGCTCAGCTGGCTAGTCATTCAGAGATTCTAAGGATACAGCAACATAAAATGTGCACAGTTCTGAGCCATTTCCAGACTGCTGCTGCTATTTTGTGGGCATGATTAAATCATATATTGGCAAATTCTGGATGCACAATTACAGGGGATTTTGTGCTCTTGCACAACAAAACCCTCTCTATCCCACCACACCTTTTGTGGGAAGGAAAGTAAGGGCTCATCCACATTGACCCGTAATTTGATTGTGTTGAGTGCCGATTAATTCTCCTGGGTCCGATAGCTTTTCTTGTAGTTCTGCAGCTGTGCCTTGCGAAAATCCAATCTTGCCCACTGAATCAATCTTATCAGATGTTAAGAAAATACAAAATGGTGGGAGTATGGACTGGGGAAAAAATCTTCTAAATTTCAGGGTGCAGGAAATGTACATTTGTAGTAGTCAGAAGCAGAGCCAGTGTGGTGTAGTGGTTAGAGTGTTGATCTCAGAGAGCAGTGTCCAATTCCCCACTTGGCCAAGAAGTTGATTGTGTGACCCTGACTAGGGTGGCCTTCAGCTACTCACCAGCTTTCAGGCTAACCTGCGTACTTTCACAGGGTTGTTGTGAGAATAATATAGAAAGGGAAAGAGACATGTGTACCATTTTGAGCGCCTCAGAGGAAAAATGGTGTGGTATGCAAATACAGTAATAAATAGACGAAAATTAAAGTGGATTCTCCTTTCCACCCATTTCTTTTAAAATTGTTTCTGTGGTATTTCTATTCTGATCTTGACCTATTTCACTGGCCAGGTAGGGGAGAGGAGAAATCCCCACCACCACCACTCTTGCAGTGCTCTGCTAATCTTCCTGAGAGAGAAAACTGGAGATAGGGATATTTCATCAGGTCACTCAGGGTTGCAACTTTGGAGGCCCCAGGCATTTTGAATGGAGGGAGACTCTTAAGATCATGTTGTTGACACTCTGCTTTGGGTCTTAATTGGTGACTTTCTTTGTAATCTAACAAGCTCCTGCAACAAGGGGTCTCATTCCCAACTGTGCTGGACCTTAAACTTTGCACCTTCTCTGCACACAGCTGCGTACTTTTAAAATTTAATGGCCAAAATATTGACCATTTTTCCAGACACAAGGGAAGCTTTTTTGTGATTTCTATGTGATCAGCACATAATTTCTACTGTTATGGCTATCGGATAAGGGGATGATGATTTTTTAAGGCTTTCATTTAGCTAATAGCTTTAAAAAAATATTATTATTAACAACAATGATTTATTCATTGCCTTCTAAATTGCCATTATATATGAGATAATTAAAAGCAGTTAAACAAAACAACAAATACATTTAAAACGAAACTAAAACACTAACAAGTGAACGCTTATGATAAAGACCTGTTTATCCATTTGGGAAAGCCTGTTGGAACAAATGGTTTCTGGAAAAGGCAGATAGTGGCCACCTGTCCCACAACAACATAAATGCTATTCCACTGTCCAGGGGCAGATCTCAGATGGGTTGCATTCAACTAATGTTTACTTAGAGTAGACACATCAAACTCAATGGACCTAAGTTGGTCTTGGTCATTAATTTCAATGGGTCAGAGTAGAAGTTAGAGGAATACAACCCATTGTGTTTTGCAAGGCTTTTCAGTTTAGGCATGAATTCGCTGGTTCCTTTTTATTGTCATTTTGGATAAGGAGTGTATTGCCCCAGGTTTCAGTAGCCCTCCTCTCTTGCAACTCAGCTTAATGGTTGAATGGCTTTTGCTTAACATATGTGTGTGCATGTGTGATCTCACTTATGGACCTAGAAAGCATTTCTGGTCTCTTCCCTAACCCGTTTTGTTATTCATCTCTCACACACACTTTGTTGTGAAAGGCAAGATTGAGGAGCATAACTTAAAATTCAGCAAAGCAAATGAATACTATTAATCCCAGATCCTTCTAGGCAGGGTGTGTGTACACAGGTGATAGCACTTCCATACTGTCTCAGTTTTGAGGTGGGGTACAATCATCTACCAACAAATTAACTTTGCAGATTCACAGTTGTTTGGGAGATCTTGTCCAATACTTCTCCCCAAAGACCAGATCTTTTGCAATAAGTGACAGGGAAATGCACCAGAAATGGTAGAATAACATTTGCTTTGACACAGTGTCACCTAGCCTCCCTGCAAACAAATCAGAACAAATGCCCATTAAATAGCTAATGTCAGCTAATCTTTCTGCAAAACAATTCAGGTTAAATGCTCAATAAGCTGGTCATCTGGAAGTACCTCGAGTGAGAGAGATCTCCATGCCTTTCCCTTTATTTTTATGCTCATGGGGAAATCTCCCTTTTATTTCAAGCTTGGAGCAATCCAGCACTTATATTTGCATCATGATGTTTCTTGATGAGCCAACCCTGGTACAAAATGATATATTCTATTATTATATTTTCACTGTAGTACCTTTAAGCCTCTGTAGAGAAATGCATCTTTCTGTAATGATCTGTTTGATGAAAAATATTCCACTTTCCCAGGCGAAGCTCCATTATTTTGGTACCTTCAGCCAGGTGTTTGCATTCCTCTCATGTCCCCCATGTCTACCGCCACAGCACAGACAAATAGGCCAGTGTCCAATCCCATTATGGAATACACACTTAGAGCCCATATGGTGTTAGTTTTCTCATAAATAAGTCATGCTGAGAATGACTAGATGCATAGAGGACCCCTGTTCCTGTTCATCCATAGAAGAAAGTATTGTTTTGTGTGTGTGTGTGTGTGTGTGTTTGTGTATATATACATATATTAAAAAAATCCAACCCTACTGCAATTTCAGGTCAGGGGTCTTTGTATACTTTATTGGAATTAGATGAAACAAATGAGATTGTGGTGGATGAGGATCAACAAAATTAATAAAATTAAATTGTAATTGCCGTTTAGCAGCCACATGTTGTGTGATTTGGTGGCTAATTTGAATCCAAAATGATGTTAATTAAGTGCAACTATTGCAGAGCTAGATAGTTTCCATCGACAAGCAAATATATTTTGCAAGCATAGCTCAGGATCTGACAGACAGGAGAGGAAAAAAATAAACATGTCCAGAGCAAAAGTTGTGTCTGCACTAATGTCCTTCCCAATATGTATAATCCATGCATGCAGTTATTTTATTACTGGATTTGGAAAATTGGGAATGACAGCAGAGTTTGACTTGTGATAAGCTGCACTAGACTGGACCTATAGGGCAACAGACCCTCCTTCTGCAGCTGCTTATGCTGTGTGCTTTAGCTCTTTGTAAGGTGCTTTGGAAAATAGCTTCGGTGCTTTGGAAAATAGCAACATTAAGTTTGAAGTACTGTGCAGTCTGTCTGATTTGGTTTGAAGAAAGAGGTCCTCTGGCTGGGTCAGGATGGCATGGGGATGAAGGACCAACTCCCTTCTCTTGCGGGGGCCCAATTAGTGCCAGTGCCTTCTGCTAAGAGTTTGGGTATAATCCTTGATGCCTCCCTTTCCATGGAGGTGCAGGTTACAGCAACAGCTAAGGTGACATTTTTCCATCTTCGCCGCATTAAGCAGTTGGTCCCTTACCTTTCCTGCCCCGATCTGGCCACAGTGATCCATGCAATGGTCACCTCCAGGCTTGACTACTGTAATTCGCTCTACGCGGGGCTGCCCAGACCGTCCATGGGCCGGAACCAGAAGGCAACTGGGCCTCATCTGGCCCACGGGCCTTAGTTTGCCTACCCATGTTATAGAACAACAACAACAAAGGTCTCCCTTTTCTGTCTCCCCACCCTGATGTTTTCTGCATATGGAAAGCTTTGGGAGAAATGTTTGGATTTTTGCAGACACACTGCACATCTCTTCTAAGCTTAATAAAATACATATAAATATTTGTATGTTTACATCTCCCAGAATATGCCCCCACACTTGTATGTGCATGCTTTCTATATGATTTGCTACTATTTTCTTTACCTTTTCCGTGGGCTGACAGATGGAGTGATTCTATGGCAATGCTTCACGTGCAAATTGCTTGTGCGTTTTTTACTAAGTGCTGTCCTATTGCTGCCCGAAGTAGTAGTTATACATGGGTATGCATGTGTGTGTTTGTATATGCCCAGAGAAATGGGTAGGGCAAGTCAGACACTAAATGTTTTGTATGCTGGATATATGGAAGCCTGCACCATTTGGCTGAGCCCTATTGAAAAGACAACACACTCAATGCTTGTAAATAAAAAATATATGAGTTAATATACATTTACAAAATTGCACAAAAGTATTTCATTGACAGTTGAGTCTGGGAAGCACTTGTGAAATTGATGTCAGCATTCACACACTGTTCTATTCTGCTGTGGATCTGATTATGGGCAAATTGGGCAAACTGTAAATATATCCAAGCATTTCACTCCATGATCTTGACTTGAGACTAGAAAGGTGAGATAAATCAGAACTGGACAGATGCATCCATTTCTTGCATCCAGCAAAGTACAGACCACAGAGCTCCTCCATTGCTCTCCCAACTGCCCAGAGTACCAAGCCACCACCATTGCAACTTAGATGTGGAGAGAGAGCAGAGGCTACAGTGCAAGTCAGCAGCAGAGAAGAAGTGTCACCTGCACTGTTTCCTCAACACCTTCTGCTTCTTTTTCTTCCTGGTGCTGCACTGAATAGAAGCATAGGAAGCTGCCACTGGTCCATCTAGCTCATCATTGCCATCACACTGACTGGCAGTGGCTCTTCAGGCTTTGAGACTGGGGCTTTCTGAGTATTCCTGGATTGAATCTGGGACCTCCTGTGTGGACTGCAGCTGCTCTCTCTTCCCCATAGTGCTGCCGTTTCATGTAGGAAGAAAGGAAAGGAATGGGGAAATTAAGGTGCTGTGGTGTCCAGAACAGCATAGGGAGTGACACTCTTATTTTCTTGCTTCTGTTTGTTGAATGTTTGGTGGCTTCTCCTTTGTTACTAGACATTCCCAAATAAGCAAGGAGGTCACTAGACAAAGTGGGGATCTGTGGAGGGCAGCTTTTCCAGGGCCCCCTCAAACCTGGAATTGGCCTGCCTCTTTGTTATAAAGAAAAACATTGCAAAAGCCTTTTTCTTGTGCCTGAATTTCTCTTAGAAATTGCTGCTCTCACTGAAGAGTTTTGAAATGCCCTTTTACTTTGTCTCTGGCTGCACTTCTAACCAGAAACCTGGGATGCCTTTGCTCCAGCAGGCCCACAGAACATAAAAATAATCCCAAGTCGATCTAACCTCTTTCCCCCTTCTGTCATTCTTCTAAGCAGAAGTTGGGGAGAAACATAAAATTGAAAATTGAAAAGTATGTATTTGGTTGGATTCTCCTCCTCCTGACAGTTCTTTATTTGAGGAGCAGCCGGTTTTGCATCCAGCGGTCAGATGAATGACCTGATATAGTGACACTGAAGATGAGAGAGGACTTGGCACCTTTCAGGGCTTGACAATGAAGGAACAAGAGGCAGGGTTATTGTTTTTCCAGTTGCCTGATTGCTTGGACATCAATATCACAGGTGGCCAATGTGGTGCTCTCCAGTTGTTGCTGAACTACAACTCTCAACTACAACTCTCAGCTACTCTCTACAACTACAACAACCCTAACCCCTGTGGCTGATATGAACTGGTGTCCAACAAGATCTGGAGATGGCCTTCTGTGATTGCCTTCCAAAGCTTTCATGCTAGTACCAAGAAATGAAAAATATTTTTTCTAGTGCTGTGAAGAGAACAGATTGCTTTAAAAGCCTGAGTTCTCACAGTGGCCAACCAGCTCCTGGTGGGGAGTTTGCAAGCTGGACATGAGCACAACGGCACTCTGCCTACCTGTGATTCCCAGCAATCGGTATTCAGAAGCATTACTGGTACCCCATCTAAGGAAAAGAAAAACTGATCCTAAACTTCTTCTGCCTTGCGGGATATCTTTGGGAGAAGAAAAGGCTAAGGAGTAAACCCTACAGAAATCCAGAGTGGAGTGCCCAAGACAGTTGTATGGCTGATGCCCCAGTCTATGCATGCACAGTCTTCTTCTTCTTCTTCTTCTTCTTCTTCTTCTTCTTCTTCTTCTTCTTCAGCACTTTTGTCCACCTAGAGATTCAAGACCTCCCCTTGCCACCTGGTGGTGGGCATGCAAACCTATAGATTTCAAGGCAGCCCTGACTCTCTGGCAACCCTGTTTAAATCACATTCAGTGCTATTTTTCTAGAAAAAGAGGTGCCAGAATTCACCATTAGTACCTCCCTCATGCTTTTAGAATGGCAATGGTTCCCACTTGAGAGGTGCAGGAACTGAGTTCTGATGAGTTCTGACTGAAAAAGCCATGTTTAAAATAATTTATTTAGCAATAGGAGGGTTATTTTCTGCCCACATTCTAAGTGTAGCTAATTTTGAAGTAAACATTTTTAGGAGCAGGGTTCTAGTGAAGATTTACAAAATTCATTTGCTATTTATAGTTGCAGTGCAGTTGCAACTCATGCCTGAAAAAATGAGGCCTTTGGCATTCAGGATGAGTCTTGATGAATCTCCCCACCACCAACACAGCCATATATCTACATAGCAAATCCCTGTCTACTTTTGGCTATTAGCATATCTGTCAGAATGTCCAAACCAAAGAGCTTTTTCGAAATCTGTTTCTCTCTTTTCTTTTCTTTTCTTTTCTTTTCTTTTCTTTTCTTTTCTTTTCTTTTCTTTTCTTTTCTTTTCTTTTCTCCCCCCCCTTCTTATCTTATTACAGGGTCATTTGGGGGTAGAAGAGCTCAGATCATACAATAGTGCAAAAGCAGAACAAAGCAGGACGAAGAGAGTGGGAGATGGAGGTGGGTGGGCAGGAAATAAATAAATAAGCCCAGTATCTGATGCAAAATCTATCTGCATTTCAGGAGCTGTCAAAATGAAAAATTATGCTGCAATTTTGGCCTTTGAAAATATTAATTCATTTTAAAGAACTGCATGCACACAAACACACACGTTGTTGAAAAGGAGAGTCGACTTATCTTCAAGAATGAGCGTGGAAGGCTAAACCCTTATTGCTTTATCTAGATCTTGAATGTCACTTCTACGATGCCCTTAAATCTTGAAAGAACAGCAAATATGTGCTTGTCATTTTCTTAAATGGCATAAATCCATGAGGCAGGGTCACTTGGTTATTAGTGAAAATATATTAACCAGGGTTTTATGCTGTTATATTCACCAGAGATGTTGTTTGTCATTTTTGCTGAAGAAAGCTGCTTCTACCATCCTCTTTTGACCCTGGGCAGCATTTCTGAGTGGCTTGGCTAGACTGACCAAGCTTTGGTGATGGGTATGCCAGAATACCCATTGGTTGGAAACAAATTTTAACAGTGAAAATTTGGCTGATGACCTTTTCAGTATCAAAATTTGGCTTCCACTTCCTCCAACATTTCACAAGCAAAAACAAGACTGTGCTTTTAAGAACGCTTCAGTTCTCTTGCCAAATATTACTAGGAGAATGTCGTGTTTCTTTTGTCTCTCCATGAAATGATTTGATCCTTAAACTATAGAGGAGAAAGCAGTCAATGGCAGCTTACCATGATGGCTATGCTTTACCTCCACAGTTGGATGCAGGAATGCTTCTTAAAATCAGTTGATGTAAACAATAAGAGGGGAGAGTACACTTCTGCTTGTATCCCGCTTGTGGGTTTCCTGCAGGCATCTGGTTGGCCACTGTGAGAATAGGATGCTGGAGTAGATGGGCCACTGGCCTAGTTCAGCAGGTTCCTTGCTTACCTGGAGTAAACTCTATTGAATTCAAGAATTTCCGAAAGGCAGCAAGTCAATCGGAAAATTGTGGGCTCTTTGACATTTTTGCGGTCTTCCTAAAAAAACTCGACAACTTTTGGGGTGCTCTGGTTTTTACTTTTTGAAATATGGCAACCTTAATTCAAAAGGACTGATGACTTCTGTTAGTATTGCGTTGTAATAAGCTAGTGATCAGTCAGGTCTTGCTCATCTCTAATTTGCAAGGACACAGTTCTTGGCTAGTTAAATGTACAGTGGTACCTCAGGTTACATACGCTTCAGGTTACAGACTCCACTAACCCAGAAATAGTACCTCGGGTTAAGAACTTTGCTTCAGGATCAGAACAGAAATCGTGCTCTGGCGGCGTGGCGGCAGCAGGAGGTCCCATTAGCTAAAGTGCTGCTTCAGATTAAGAACAGTTTCAGGTTAAGAATGGACCTCTGGAACGAATTAAGTACTTAACCCGAGGTACCACTGTATATAGATACACATTTAAATAAGTATTTTGAAAGTAAATGTGCCCCAGCTGTGGAATATACTCCCTCCTGAAGTTCAACTGCCATCAACACTATCCATCTTTCATCACATTCTGAAGACCTACCTTTTCCATCTCTCCTTTTAAGTATGCTATGACCTGCACTATGACAGTTGAGAGGCAAATTATATTTTGACTGATTTAATGGTGGTATTATTCTTTTCACTATCTCATGATTATCCAAAATGATGGACAGGATGTACATCCAATAAACAAATGAACAAGCAAATGAACAAACAAAAACATATTTGGAGTTAAATACACCGTTAAATATTAAGACATGGGCAAAATAATATTTTGAGAAGTTTTGAGAGGAAGCAATTGAAGATCAATGCAGAAATAAAACAGCATGACAATAAAACATGCACAAGCAGTAGAGACCAGAAAAGTGGCATAGGCCCATCCCTAACTATTGCTCTCTGAACCCTCTCTTCGTTACTGTTAGACACTGCAAGGAATGGACAAATCAGTCATTTTTTAGTTTTTCTCAGTTTTTCATTTTTCCATTCTTAAATTCTGTTCTCCACATTTTCACACCAGATTGTATTTTTTTGAAAGTTCTCATGAAAATTCATAGGCAAATATTACATATTTTTGCAGAGCAATTTCACCAAATAAAACAGATATATTATAATGCATATATATTCACTGCAAATCTAGAGGCAGAGCATACCCTTCATGGCAATAGTCATCCATAGCCTTTTCCTCCATGAATTTGCCTAATTCTCTTTTAAAGCCATTCAAATTTGTGGCCATCACTGCTTCCTGTGGGAAGCATCCTGACTTTCCTGTGGGAAGTATCCTGACTTTCAATATTCAGCTTAATTGGATGTCCATGGGTTCTAGTGTTACAATATACTTAGGGAGAAAAACTTTTCTTTATTCACTGTCCATGCATAAGCTTATAAATTTGTATCATGTCACCTCTTAAACTGAGCCTTGCATTGGAAACAGGCATCCATATTTAACATTGGTAGTCATATCATGTCATAGGCTCTGCCAGACCTTAGTCTGATCCAAGTGTGCTTAACTCCTTGCTGATAGAAATATGCCATGTGCACACACACACACATGGATTCATGGAAATAAATAAAGACACATCAAGTCATTTGTTGATCTAGTTCAGTAGTGTCTCCTGCAGGAGTAGGGAACCTCTAGCATGCTATACAGTTGTACCTCGGGTTACAGACGCTTCAGGTTACAGGCTCCGCTAACCCAGAAATAGTGCTTCAGGTTAAGAACTTTGCTTCAGGATGAGAACAGATATTGTGCTCCGGCGGTGCGGCAGCAGCAGGAGGCCCCATTAGCTAAAGTGCTGCTTCAGGTTAAGAACAGTTTCAAGCTAAGAACAGACCTCCAGAACGAATTAAGTTCTTAACCTGAGGTACCACTGCATGTTGCTGGATTACTGCTCCCATCTTCCATGACCTTTGGCCATGCTGTGTGGGGCTGATGGGAGTTGCAGTCCTAAAGATACATGTTTCCATCGTGTCCTTCTGAACAAAAATATTAGGTGTTTTCATCACACAAACAGCCACTCTCCTCTTTTCTTTTAATCAGACTAAGTTGGAAGAGCTGGCTTGGGATGGGGGAGGGAGAAAAATTATATCCTTTAGCAGCATAACAAATCTCTCCAGTTGTCATTTTCATTTGCCTTCGTGTTGCGGGTGCTCTTCTGTACTAACTCCAATAGAATTTAAAGTCATCGTATCAGCATAATAAGCCTCTGCCTTTGTTCCTTTTATTTCTTGGAGATTAGCTCTTTAGACAGTGTATATTGAACTTACAAATTATTAATGATCCGAAATTTGCCAACACTGCCAGTTGGGCTGAAGTTAAACTAATCAGAAAAGTGATTTTGAGCAGTAAAACATAGCAGTTGTATGATTTAGTGCTGTGAGATTATATGTAGAAAATCTACTGCTCAACATCATTCTCTTGTAGCCTGGAAATTAAAGAAAATGTTTTAATGATTCCGTTAGCAGAGTGTGCTGAGCAAGTAAAGCCCGCCAGGGGTATCCATTACAAGCTAAAACTTGTTACTATATTGCCACCTAATGGCAAAGACAAACAGGAAGTGGTTGCATTTTGATGGAGTTTTTCAGTTGATGACATTGTGGAATTAATTGGCCATTCAAACTATCAGGCCTTTGCTCCCTTTTCAGGTAAATCAGAAAGCCATAGAGCCCACAAGAAAGATGAGTGTATCCCAAGGAAGTGAGTTAAGTGCCATGCTATGGCAGAAAGGCAGGAAATCTTTCAGAGCCACTGTCAAGAATTGGGCTTGCAGAAGCATGCCCACTCGTGGTAGATGCTGAATTGCACCCAATAGATGGAATACAGTACCTGACCACTGCTATGTAATTCAGATGCCAATGTATCAGTTGCAAGCACATGTTTGCTGTTTGGATGAAGATCTGGTTGATAGAGCCAGGGGAGAGGGGAACAAGCATATCAGTACTGTCCAAAGATTCACATGCTTTGCACACTTACTTGGAGGGTAGTCCCAGTGAACTCAGTGGGGTGTGCTTCTATGTAGAGATGCTATTCATCTCTTATTTCTGGGAATTCCAGTGCAAACCTGATCTGCACCTCCTGGTGGGGAGGTAACTACCAGCCATGATGGCTATGCTGTGTCCACAGCTGGATGCTGTAATGTTGTTGAAAACCATGGGAAGGGATAGTGCTCTTGGTGCCTGGGTCCTGCTTGCTGGTTGGTCATTATGAGAACAAGATGGTTGACTAGATGGGCTATTGGCCTGATCCAGAAGGTTCTTATTATGTTCTTACAGGATATCAGAGAATTTTGACAAAAATGGAAATGGTAGTGGAAACTGAAAGTGTTTGTATACAGTGGTACCTCAGGTTACATACGCTTCAGGTTACAGACTCCGCTAGCCCAGAAATAGTGCTTCAGGTTAAGAACTTTGCTTCAGGATGAGAACAGAAATTGTGCTCTAGTGGCACGGCGGCAGCAGGAGGCCCCATTAGCTAAAGTGGTGCTTCAGGTTAAGAACAGTTTCAGGTTAAGTACGGACCTCCAGAACGAATTAAGTACTTAACCCGAGGTACCACTGTATATACATTCCATGTCCAGAATAGCATTCAGTCCAGTGCATATGCTTGGTATTCACTGTTTGTTGTTTTCAGTCTCCAAATGATATGTAATTGGTTAAGCTTTCCTTTGCATTGAAATTAATGGGGTAGGGCAATGTAATGACAATGTAATTTACTCAACTTAAATAATAAGTGACATAAAGTTACATAATTTCACCACAGCAGACAGTGAGACAAAGTGGTTTTGGGGGCAGAAGATGGAGTGCAGCAGAATAAAAACAGAGTTGCATGTGATGTATCACATTTTAATGTGGAAATCACAGGACATTCTTATTAATGAGCACATGTGAAACTAACATAGACTGGGAATCGACTGATCCATCCAACCCTGCTTCTGAGTACTCATGCGTTTGACTGGGGATCCTGTAAATCAAATTCTGATTCTCCCTGTCACCCTGTCCAGAATACTGAACAACAAGGAAATCAAGCTGGGACCCTTGTGACCCACTGGTGCTGTCACCCAATTAAAGAAACCTTGTTTGATTAATTCTATGAGATTCCACCAACCAATCAATTCGTCAATTAAATCAGCATACCTTTGCATTTGAATGAAACAGAACAGACAGACTTCCATTTATTTTCTTCATTATTATATGATTGACCCTGTCTAACCCAATATTGTCTACCCTGATTGTCAGCAGCTTTCTCGCTTTTCACACCACCTTCTCCCTGATCTTTTAAACTTGTAAACCTCTTAAACTTGGTTTGAATCTGGAATCTTCTGTGTACAAAGCATGTGCCCAACAACTAAGCCATGTCCCCCTCCTCTGAGGCTATTCATTCTCTTCTCTACCACAAATAAAACATTGCTTTTCTAATACATTGCTTGTATAATATAAGACATAAGAATACAAGAAGAGCCGGCTGGATCCAGTCCAGTATCCTGTTCTGGTAATGGCCAACCAGATGCAAAATGGACATGAGTACAACAGCACTCTGGTGATTCCCAGCAACTGGTATTGAGAGGTAGGGTGCCTCTGATAGTGGAGGCAGAACATAGCCCCCATGGGTAGCATCCATTGAGAGCCATGTCGTCCATGTATTTGTCCAACCCTCTTTTAAAGGTAAAGGGATCCCTAACCATTAGGTCCAGTCATGACCGACTCTGGGGTTGCGGTGCTCATCTCGCTTTATTGGCCGAGGGAGCCAGCGTACAGCTTCCAGGTCATGTGACCAGCATGACTAAGCTGCTTCTGGTGAACCAGAGCAGCACACGGAAATGCCGTTTACCTTCCCACCAGAGCGGTACCTATTTATCTACTTGCACTTTGATGTGCTTTCGAACTGCTAGGTTGGCAGGAGCAGGGTCCAAGCAACGGGAGCTCACCCCGTCGCGGGGATTCGAACCGCCAACCTTCTGACCAGCAAGTCCTAGGCTCTGTGGTTTAACCTACAGCGCCACCGCGTCCCTAACCCTCTTTTAAAGCCCTCCAAATTGGTGGATATCACTGCCTCTATAGTTTAACTGGACACTGCATGAATAAGTCCTTTCTCTTATCTGTCCTTAATCTTCCAACGTTCAGCTTCATTGAATGCGCACGAGTTCCAGTGTTATGAGAGGGAGAAAAACATTCCTCTAGCTACTTTCTCTATTCTGTGCATATTTTTAAATAAACTTTTATAAATAGAATTTACTCACATTACTGTTCTCAACTACTACTACCACCACCACCTGGAAAAACATAAAGACCTGGACTATTTATTTATTTATTATCCCACCCTGTAATCCAAAGGAGCCCAAGGTGGCAAAGTCACTAATCAAACAAAACATCTTTTTTAAAAAAATCTAAATAAGGTCCAACTATAGATACAGACTAGAAGGGATGTGGGTGGCGCTGTGGGTTAAACCACAGAACCTAGGGCTTGCCGATCAAAAGGTCAGTGGTTCGAATCCCCACGACGGGGTGAGCTCCCGTTGCTCAGTCCCTGCTCCTGCCAACCTAGCAATTCGAAAGCACGTCAAGTGCAAGTAGATAAATAGGTACTGCTCCAGTGGGAAGGTAAATAGTGTTTCCCTGCACTGCTCTGGTTCGCCAGAAGCAGCTTAGTCATGCTGGCCACATGACCCGGAAGCTGTACGCCGGCTCCCTTGGCCAATAAAGCAAGATGAGCGCCGCAACCCCAGAGTCGGCCATGACTGGACCTAATGGTCAGGGGCCTCTTTACCTTTACCTTATAGATACAGACTAGGGAAAAATCTATATCTAAAAGGCTTCTTGGAAGCTTCTCAGCATGCCCTCTGTACTCCATTGCCCTCCCACAATCAAGTACATTGACACTGTGGTTTGTTCATTGTCACCAACAGATATCAGAGGTTCAATGGAATGATAAGCTAGGCAGGCTAAAACTGAGATAGCAACACGGAATCTGCCATTTGCCGGCAATGCTCGTCATATATAGATCCACTGCCCTTTACATTTTCAGTAAGGAGTCCTCTGACGTTGATGTAAATGCATCACTGACTTGCAAATTTAAATACAGGAATGTTTTATAACCAATGCTTTCCATTGTATTATTTTCTAGTACCATGACCAATGAGGCAAATAATCCACGGCCATTAAGTTTTCTTTATGAAGAATTGAAATGTATACACTACTTACAAGGCCATGAATAATAGAGTTCTTTTCTTCGGCCTTGGAAGGCTTGACACACATTTATTTCTCCTTCTTTCAAGAATGCATGGTGGCCCTCTGCACTCAATATGCTTGTCATTGTTACAAGTTTTATGGCTGCTTTCACAAACCATCATGCATCACTCGGTGACTGACTTAAACCATTGACTTGCATGCAAAACTGTGAAAAGAGCTGTTTAGTTCTCCATTTGTATTAGCTAACAAGAGCCATAATTTTCCCTACTGTTGCTAGATCTAAATCACTAGGATAAGTGACTAGTTGCCGCCACCACTGCCAGAAGAACTCTGTATGCTAGTTGCTAGGAATCCTAAGTGGGGATATTACTGTCGCATTCAGGTCCTGGTTGCAGGTTTCACCTAGGCATCTGGTTGGCCACTCTGAGAACAGGGATGCTGAACTGGATGAGCCCTTGGCCTGATCCAGCTGGGCTCCTCTGCGCTTTTATTTGCCTGATTGTGTCTCCATGCTCATAGATCCAACTGAAACTTAATATGTGCTGACTAGATCTGTATTATAGAAATCTTGACCTCTCCAGAGGAGCAGGCTAGCTATTGAAGGACCTCCCCCATATTTTGCAGTCTTTGGCTCCTACATGGATGGGGAGACAAGAGCAGTAAGACACTCATTTGAATCAGAGGAGAATGACAGGGCTGTACCCTCTGACTGGGAGGGTCCTGAAGAACATCATAGTGGTTGTTTCTCCAAGGATGAAGGCAAAACCTGATCTTATTCTGTGTTCTCTACCACACAATTTTCAGTCCGCAGGCCATGGGTCATGGCAGAGGGGATGGAGGTTGAAAGAAGAATGTCTGAAGAGGGCTTATTTTATATCTGGTACTCACAGTTCCAAATAAAGCTTTAAATAGATCTCACCAGCCAAAAGTCTGCTTCCCCCCATGGTGTCTTGCAGTAACAATTTTTTTGTCAGATTTACAGTTTGGAAATAAATGATAGGCACAACAATTAAATGGTGCAGAAGAGAGCATTGCAGACATTCTGAACCCAAAAGGGATGGTAGTCCTTCCCCAGATCAACAGACTGAGT
This sequence comes from Podarcis vaucheri, assembly GCF_965113315.1. NCBI lineage: Eukaryota > Metazoa > Chordata > Lepidosauria > Squamata > Lacertidae > Podarcis > Podarcis vaucheri. Next base: position 58,382,733 of record NC_138765.1, read on the forward strand.
ATATACAACTAGCTTTCTCTTTCCAGCTTCATCTTGTAGCATTTCCGTATATGCAAACTGACTAGCTCCCTGCAGGGCTGCAGCTCTGCTTCCACACTCCTGTGGCTGAGCAAAGAAATTAAATGGATCCTTGCTCATTGAGAATTATCTACTTAACCCACATGGCTGACAGCAGTTGGGAGCTTCTACCAGCTCAAGAGAGAGGGTAGCATATTGGTCCTCCCCCCCCCCAAATATGTGCAGAATTTGCTCAGGAAACTATGTTTTAATACCCATATAACTTGCAGCATCTTTGCTAAACATGGGCCTTATATGAAAGCAAAACAGACAGGAGTGTCCTGTGATACCCAGAGAAATTTATTGATCATGTGCAGAAAATTGAGAGGAGCTTTGGCTAATTCAGTAGGCACTGATGGAATGCAAACACAGGGCATTCTGGTTCCCAGATTTATGGGCAGATTTCACTCTCTCCAAACAATTTCCCATGCCACCCCAAGCAGATGGTATATCTCATCTAGACTCCAACTAACTAACTCCTCAATTAATCTATTAAATGGGTATAATCACATTGATCTGTGCTGCAGGATGCTGCCCAGTTCAATTAATTAATTTTCTCAACAGGCTTGGAGATCAGAAGATGAAAGCCACTGGATAACAAAAATAAAGAAATAAGAATATTAATAGCCCAGAGAGCCACATCAAAGCATCATTTTTTCAGCTTCTAATTGCACTCGTATCCTTGAGCAGATGGTACAGCAGGAGCCTTTATGGCGGCTTACTTGGGAAAAGTCTATAACCAGGGAGATTCAAACTTGTAGGCTCCAAAGTGGTTTCTTGGCCACTGAAGAATGGACTTGAAAGAAAGAAGGAAGCCCAGGAAACAGGGCCAGCCCACAACATGGCACCCTCTCTAGACATAAGCAGAAGCCAACCTCGTCCTCCACTGTGAAGGCAGCAGGCTAGCTTAGGAAGCCAAGTAGCAGTTGGGGAGAAATTCACATTTAAAGGGGAACTAAGCTGATTTGCACTAAGCTGATTTGCCAAAACAATACGTAAACCAAAACATACAATTCATACTTCTCTGAATTTTGCAGTGCACTTCTCCACCCATTTAATGTGTACAAAGATGCACATACTGGGAGTGAAGTATGCACATGCATGCATATATTAGTGAAAACAACATAAAATAATACATTGCATCAGGAGAAGTTGTTTGCAAAAATGTGTATATTAGATAAAATTGTATATAAAAAAGAAATTTGCCCTAAAATACTGAAGGATTTTAATGAGTACTTTGAAAGAGAGAGACAGCTGGTGTGGGAAAATGGAGCAACTGAACTGAAGATTAGAAAAATGAGAATCTGAGAGAAATCGACATATACATTTGTTCATCCCTAGACACGGGTGGCGCTGTGGGTTAAAGCACAGAGCCTAGGACTTGCCAATCAGAAGGTCGGCGGTTCGAATCCCCACGACGGGGTGAGCTCCCGTTGCTCGGTCCCTGCTCCTGCCAACCTAGCAGTTTGAAAGCACCCCAAAGTGCAAGTAGATAAATAGGTACCGCTCTGGCGGGAAGGAAAACAGCATTTCCGTGCGCTGCTCTGGTTTGCCAGAAGCAGCTTAGTCATGCTGGCCACATGACCCAGAAGCTGTACGCCGGCTCCCTCGGCCAGTAAAGTGAGATGAGCGCCGCAACCCCAGAGTCGGCCATGACTGGACCTAGTTGTCAGGGGTCCCTTTACCTTTTTACCTGTGTGGTACACATAGTTCTGTCTAGCTATGGCTCTTATAGTCATTGCCGGCATTACTTTTTGAACCCAAACCTTAAGTTAGTTTGACTAATGGAGTGACAGGGAAGGACCATAGCTCACAGGTATACAGCATTTGTTTGGATGCAAAAGGCCCCAGATTCAGTCCCCAGCATCTCTTGGCAGAACTGAGAAAAACACCCTGTCTAAAACCATGGAAAGCCACTGTGTAGATGGTACCAAGTTGCATAGACTAATGGTCTGACTAGATATAAGGCTGGTTCCTCTTTTCCTGTGAGTTTGGTGCAGAAAATATCTGTGTGCACAAAGAAAAAAGGTACAGTAAAAAGAACTCTCAAAGACCTTCAAAGCTGGCTCCCCATCACTGAACCCCTTGGCTTCACTTTGATTTGTGCCCCATAGTTTTGTTTCAATACATACGTATTCTCACCAATAATTATATTCTGACATTGATAAGCAGGACTGAGTGGTGTGGTGAACATTTCATGAAAGGCACTCATTTTCTGCAGTGCTCTCGGTGTATTGATTAAACTAATTGTTTCACCAAATGCCTCCCAGTGCCTCTTTTCTTTGAGCTAAAGTTTAGCATGTAAACTCAGCAATTATGTTTTGCTCCAGAAGCTTGCTTTTCTTGAAGTGACCTAGATAGCGGGGCCTTCAAGCTGCTTCAATATGGAATGCCATTTTAAGTTTAAGCAAGTTTATCTTTCTTCCCCTCCCCTTTCTTCTTTGTCTCTTGATACAGTTTGAGCAAATAAAATTAACATTTTGTCTAATAGGTCCTGTTTTTAATCCCCATTGAAAAGATGAAATTTGCAGCTAAAGGACACACCCGCACAGCTCTGTTGTGGAAGGACTGGGTAGAGAAATGACGCAGCTTGCTTTGTGTTTCCCACATTAGTTTTTGTGCCATTAAAAGGAAAGATAATCTTGAATTGTCATGATAATTTAATATCCTAGTTTTTGGTGCTCAATATTAATTGCATTCAAATCTCATTAGGGGGCAAAAAAAAGTTCTTAAGGAATTATAACTTCTCCTGCCAGTATGCTTTAAGTAGTTCCAACCAAGTTCAGGGCCAATCTAAAATATCTTGCTGTCCACAGGAAAAGGCAAAATGGTGCCCCTCATCTATATATTTATCCAACCACATTGGCAGCTGAATTTTATTTTCAGCATTCCAGGTATGGAGGCTGAGTTTAGGGACAAGCTACATATAAAATATGATCAATGGCTGGGTAGTATGACATGAATGTGTCCACCACAGATCTCATAGCATACAAAGCTATATTTGAAGATATTGATTCTTGCCCTACTGCCATTCCAACTCTGCCTGTCTGTTGCAGTCAATAAAGATTTGACCTGACTTTTGCCCAACGCCCGGTGCCCTGTTCCAGCTATTTCACCACTCTCATGGGCTACATACTGTGTCTGCCAGGGACACAGATTCCCAGCATGTTCTACTTCATGTACATTTAAAAAGAAGCCAATTGCAGCTTTGTAGACTAAGGCAGGATATTTCAGATGCTTCCTGATGCCATTTTATGAGATAACCATTGTTAAGTCCAGTCTTTGCATGTGAAGGCTCAGAAAAAAATAAAAGTTTATTCCCTCTAATCTTCCGGGGACTTCCCTATTTAGCAGTCGGCCATGTTTTTCTAACTCCTTGCAACTTCCTTGTCAATTGACTTTCTTTTAATCTACAAAGAGTTGTCAGTAAATGAAGTTCTTACAGACCCTGCAAGATATCCTGCCTCGTCACAGACCTACTTATCTACCAACTTGCTCTCCTTCCTTCAGTGAACTGGCATCCTCTGTTCCATTTCCCTTTAGGGAGTCTTTCTTCTTGCTTGTGTTCCTTTGCCTGCCCATAGTTCTCATCTTGCTCCTTCCATGGCTCTCACACTTTTTGAAGTCTTCAACTTGTGTCTTTAGCTCCATCCTTTTATCTATGCCTTATAAGAAGGTATATCCACATGAAATGCTTTTGGCCTTCAAGGAAGATATCAAATCAGTGTGTGCAGTGTAAAAAAAAAAAAGGCACCAAAAAATAATATCTGGTGTGTTAGGGGTATGTGAGGTAGGAATAGGGGAGGAATATATTTGGTCAATTTTCACCCATCTGGAATCCTGGAGAGCCCCTGCCAGACAATGTAGACAATACTGAGTTAGATGGAACAACTAGGTGGTAGTGAACTAACTGTAACTCATAGCAGACACATTGAAATTAATGGACCTGTGTTCATCATCGCCTGTAATTTCAAAGGGATTATTCTGGCTATTGGATACAACTCACAGGCTGACTCTTTATAAGGCACCTTGCTATGTTCCTACATTTTCTATGGAAGGGCTGCAGCTCAGTGATAGAGCATTTCATTCTTGCTGTACTCAAAATTCTTCCTCTTCTATTCCTTAGCTTCCTTATGTGAAAGAGTTAATGTTTGTGGAGCCTCAGGTATTCCATAGTACCTTCACACAATGTATTTCACTCTTGCTACCGTGTGTTGTCTTCAACATTAAGTTCCAGATTAAAGTTAGAACAGATTTTTATTAACAAGCAAACACCCAAATATGCACATCTGTCAACTGAATTAACCTTCCTTAACTGGACAAGGCAACTTAAGGCTTCCTCATAAGATTATATTCATCCTAAAGATACAGTAACACACATAATCATAGGGTGTGTGTGCAAAGGGGACTGAAGTACAGGAGAGAAGAGGAGGCATGGAAATGTGAATTGTCTATGTGAAAGGGAGAGCTGGAAAAAAAGGAGAAAGCAGGTAAAATAAGTTGAAGCAAAGGAGGCTGTAGAATAGAAGAAGAGAAGGGACAGAAATGGGCATGATCTGTATGCGACGGAGAGTGGGGTTGGGAAAGCAGGCTGAAGGTGAAAATGTGAAAAAGGGGTTGCAAAAAGCAGGTAGTATGAGGCATGAAATGGGGGCATGGAAGGGTCTGCAGAATAGAAGGTGATGCTGGTTTCATAACTGTGTGGAAGGTGAAAATGGGTGAAAAGCAGGGCTGCAAAGGAGCAGGAAGTGGCTTCAGAAGTAGGTTTGGAAAGATGAAAAAGTAAACTTAGTTGCATGGGTCAGGAAAGGGAAGCTCTGATTGACATGGGGGAATTGAGGTGGGTTGTCGAGATGAGCAAGCAGGGGTGCACCCCCCCCCCTAGTAAAGATAGAGATGGAAAATTAAACTGATGTTCTCATCAGTGTGTGTGGGAGACATATTCCTATAGAGATGACAATTTTACCCTCCCATTGTAAGGTAGGCATCTTCTTTTATATTGGGGGTAAAACATCAATGATATAATTGAAATCCAATTTATGTGATCTTTCCTCTGATCATTTTGAATCAGATGAATTTATATTCCTCAGGAACTACCCTACAGGCACAAAAATGCAGTCACTAGGCAAGGCTGATCTCATGTGTTGATTCATTACACTCTCTGCAGGGTGCTTAGTTTTTGAAAGCTACCTGGAATTACTGCTGGCAATAGAACACTAAACTAAGATAAACTTTCCATTTAAAAAAAAAAAGGAAGCAGAAGAAGAGGAAGAGGAGGAGGACAAGGAGGCAAGGTGGGGCCACACATAAAGGGATAATAAAAATACTGATTACAACTAATATTAGATACCCTGCTTTGATTAAATTATCAGACACCAAACTGTAAATATCACTGATGTTTCAAATAGGCCTTAGCTATGCGGAAGGATCTGCTGGGTTGTGTATGTGTTATTTATGATTTCTTGTTACTTTCATTCATATCCTTGCCAATCTTCACTGATGCGAGTGAAGGTGTGATGCAATTATGAATGGCACAGGTGGGGTTGCCAAGCAGGTAACCCATCCAAGTACTGAGCAGACCCAGATCTAATGGAAGTTCTGATGATCTTCTCTAATGCACACACAATACATTTCTGGCCACTTCATGCCAAACAGCAAACTGTACAGTTTGAAAAGTTCCAAAAGGGCAACCAACATGGTCAAGGGGATGGAGCGACTCTCCTATGAAGAAAGGTTTCATGACAGAAGTGTATACAAATATGCAAAGCATGGAGAAAGTGGATAGAGAATAGTTCCCCTCCTTCTCTCATAAGACTGGAACTTGTGGACATCCAACGATGCTGAGTTTTGGAGAATTCAGGACAGATAAAAGGAAATACTTCTTCACACAGGTGCACAGTTGGAACTCACTCCTGCGGGAGGCAATGATGGCCACCGACTTGGATGGCTTTAAAAGAGGATTGGACAGATTCATTGAGGAGAAAGCTATTGATGGCTACTAACCATGATGGTTATACTCTATTTCCATAGCTGGAGGCAGTATTGCTTCTGAATTCCCACGGCTATTGTGCTTGGGTCCTGCTTGCGGGTTTTCCACAGGCATTGGGGTGGCCACTGTGAGAACAGAATGCTGGACTAGACAGTCACTGGCCTGATCCAGCAGGCTGCTTTATATTCTGAGTCTATGTATGTGAAGCTGCTTAACATGAAGGTTCCCTTTTGCAGACTTTCTGTCAAGACATTGTGGGAAGGTTCCACCCCCCCCCCATATTTAGACTGAATGCAGCTGCATTAATAAGGCAAGGGCTGACCGGCTATTGAAACTTGCCCTGTTTTTCACTGCGTCTAACACCTGCTTTGTGCCAGTATGGGTGGGGAAAGTGAGAGATGTGAAATAGCAACACCACTTTCCCTTTAATATTGTGAAGAACATTAACATCATGCCAAAGATGTAAAATTGGAATTGTGGGATGTTTTGCACCTTGCAGCACTAATTTCCAAACTAACCTCTATGATTTCATCCAGTTGAGGTAGGCTTGACAGGAAACTCCAGTAATTGAGTTCTCTTGGACATTCTGACCATCGGCACTAATTTGCAAAGCAGATTAGACAGAGGAATACATTTCCCACCTTGACCTTTATCACATTACTTTCTTGTGGGGGAATAAGGAGGTGTATTGAGGGGGATGTGGCCTTTGGTACACCTAATTTGTAGCAATGTGGTGTCTCTGCAGTTCCTGCTCCCCCCTCCCCACCAATGTTAACCGAGTAAGGTTCATTTTGATTCTCTTAATAAGAGATTATGTTCAATTTGGCGTAAGGGAGCTGTCATAAAACATGTTATCTTTTATTACCCTGGTGGAAGATATTTTTCTAGCGAATCATAAACGGCACACTTAAGGAAAACTTTAATTTGCACCTTTATGCAGGAAAGTTGTATGTGTGGTTTAATGTCACATTCTCAAATCCAGACCCACAGATTTCATATTGAACTAAAGGCATATTGAGGTGTATTTTTCTCTCTTACTAAATAAAATAAAATAAAATCTACCTGAGCTCATAGAGCTGAATTTCAGTGCTTTGAGGATTATTTCCACACATAGCGGCAGCTGATCAGAATTCTTTGCAGATTATAGGAGACAAATCACCTGCCTAAATGGTATGGAGAGCAGCCAATATCCAGGCATTGCTGATCTCAGTGATAAACGCACATTATTTGCAATGTTAGACTTGGGGAGGGGCAAAGGGAGAGAGAGAAAAAAACTCATTATGGAGTAAAGCTGTATCTGGGTCAAATATTGAATTTGCTCCAAAGGACACCAGTTTGAAAAGTATGTTTGAGGAGGATTTACAAACTATCCCACCTTGTCTGGTGCTTAAACAGTGGCTGTCATGACCAAAGTTCAAAGTGTTCTACAAATGTGTCCTCATCTGAAGACCCTATATGTGTGGAGCTCCTACAGGTGGAGACTTCGTAGCATCAGACTAATGGCCCATCTAGTCTAGCATCCTCTTCCCTGCAGATGCCTCTAGGGAGACCCAAGAACAGAAGTTGAAAGCAATCACCCTTCTCCTCTATACTACCCCTAGCAAGTGGGCCTGTGCAATGGATTTGGCAAAAGCCTGAATCCCAAACCGAACTAGGCCAATTTGGGAGGGATGCAGACTTTGGACAAGTTGGGTAAAGAAAGCCTTGGATCACCCCAAGTCAGGTTGGGCATCCAAGAGCAATCTGGGGATGGTGCCAGCGCCGGGCAGGAAGAAGGTGCTTTGGCTACTAGGGAACACATAAATGGAGCAGGGTTGAACCCTCCACTGACAAGCTGGTGAGCAGAGGATCAAATGCTGGGGTTTACTGTGCTAACATGTTCCCCCTCAGAAATATACTGGAGAAACAGGTCTCAAGAGGATCCACCCTTTTGCTCTCTGCTGTGTGGTCAGGGGAGGGGAGAGACACAGTATTTCCTTCTCCCATTCCTTCCCAATGTTATGCTTAATTCAGGTTTAAGAAACCCTAATTAATCATTACTCCCTGCCCCACCCCAATTGATCCAGGGCCAAATTCAAGCCAGGTCAGAGGTGATCTGGGCTCTGAAATAGGGTCAGGTGACAAACTGTGAACATAAATGATGTGAGAATAACTAGGCAGGAATGAGCCTGACACCTGCATAAAAAACATGCTTTCTCAGTGAAAAATGGTCCCTCCCCACATATATTTCTATAGGTGCTTCCACGCATCTGGATCTTCTCCTCCCCACTGAAATCAATGAGATGCACTGGAGTCTGGCTCCAGAGCCTCTGCATGCCTGCACAAGATAGCTGGGATTATTTTAAGCATCCTTTGTGGGGCATGATGTACAAGCAAGTGAATCAAGTGAATTGGCGGTAGGCAGGCAAATGTACTCAGAAGGACAATTTTTGTCTTTCCCATTCTATCCAATTCTTACATTCATATTACGCTTTTCCTGCAGACAGTAAATAGACACTGGTTTTCATCATAGCAGAAATACCACATTGCTTTGATTAAATGGTAGAACTTCCTTTGAAGCATCATAATTGGAAAATGGGGAATTAAAAAGAGAGTTACAATAATGTTATTGTGAGGTTTTGTTTGTGACAAACCATAATTCACGCTCTGAAAGCGCAGCTGGTCTTGTGTTTCCTCTTTGCCCTGCAAACACAATGGGCACTTTAGAGTAAATGTTAATATTATGATAATCTGAATAGCTGCATTCCTTCAATTCCAATTCCTGATTTGTCAGGGTTATAACACTTGTTTGCATTGGCTGCTCTATATGATTATTTTATTTCAGGTAAATTGAATAGGTACTAATAGCAGGTGGATTTGGGGTGGTGGGGAGTGATGGATGATCCCGTTGTTTTAAATAAACATCAGCTGTTATTTCCTGCAAGTGTACATTATCTTGCATATTTGCATAGTTTATGTGAAAGAAGAACGGCAACAAGTCTAATCATTAGATGTGTGATAGCCAACATTGTGCCATTCAGATGTTGTGGAGTGTAAGTCCCATTCCATGACCAGGTGGCAACAGCCCAAGCCCCCAGGGATCCTAAGGAAGGAATAAAGACTCTGACAACGTTGTATGGAATTATAATTAGGCCACAACTTCATTAAACTTCCAAATGTAGGAAGACCTTGGTTTAGGCCTTGGGTGTGTATCACTCCCGGCCCCCCAGCCTGGGGGGAACAGGGGCTCATCAGGGTAAATGGGATATGGGAGTGCTCTGCGAGACATAAGTGTAGCACGCAGCCAAGCCCATATCCCCGCATGCAGGGTAGTTTACTGACGACTTTCAGTGTATGGCCAATGACCCCCATATATATAACCCCCTTTAAGAGGGGGATCCTGGAATTGCTGCCACGGGGGAGGGGGTGAGTCACCACTTCAAACCCCCCCCCCCATAGGGTAGAAAAAACTAAAGGATTCCACCCAAGGCCATAACCGCAAAAGTTGTGATGAATTGCTACAGGGAAGACAAAACCTGCCAATGCAAGAAAATTTCTTCCCGGTCCTTCAACAGCAACCAGCCAAAGACCGTAGCAGCGCCCGCTAAACAGGAAGAAAAGGTTAACCTGTAAACAAGAAAACATTAAACTAAGGGAGGGTAGGGAGGGTGAATCTCCAGAGCCGACTGCCTGGCTATTGTCAGCTCCACCCCCTATTTATAAATGGGGCTGGCCCCACCTCCCAGCCAGAAACTTGATTACTGAGGCTGGGCGTGAACCTCCAGAAATTAACACTGAGAGGCAAGTCAGCCCCTGTTTGCCAGTAAGCTCCCTGGGAACTGTAGCACCACGTGCAATCCCGCAAAGGGCACCCACCATGTAAAGTGTGAGTGCTCATTATCCTCAGCCTTTGGCAATGCTGGCTGGTGTAGAAGGGAGTTGTAGTGCAATGACATCTGGAAGGCACCACAATGAGCATCCCTGCATTATGGTTGAACTACTGCTACACCAAAAACTCTCATCCAGTTTCTCAAAGCTTGTTTTCCTCTATGAGAGAGCATTTCACCACCACCACCACCACTTCTTAGGGCACTCTATAACTTATTTATAAATTTAGTAGGTGCTGGGTAGAACTTGTAACATTGTGTCCTGTATCTGGCTCAATACTGGGGTTAGGAGCCAGGATTCTTAGATGAAGCTGAGGAATGGCCATCAACAACACGGGTGAGTTTGGCCTCTCATATTGGAACTGAATGAGTATTGAGCTTGACTCATTGAGTCATCTTGAATGTCCGACAGAAACCTGCCCCATCAGGAGATGTGCCTGTCTATAGGCAAGGACTCACCAGGAGCCAAAATTGGGGAGTAAGATCCTCCTCTTGAGGAGACCTCTGGGTGAAGACAACTGATAGGAGTCAGCTTCATTTAAGGTGTGGTTTCAGCAGCTCCAACCCAGTACTAGGCTGGAAGAATTGCTGGAGCAATGCATTTGTACCAGCACTGTGTTTTGATGAGTTTGGCCGCTTGGTTATTGTGAATCTGATAATGGACTCCTCTGGGGCTGTCTCTTGTCTACACCCTTGTCTGCTCAGTGATCAACTTGAACATAACCTTAAACTGCCCTGATCTTGCCTCTTGCATGATCCCTTGCTACGGAGCTGGGCCTTGGCCTTGGATACTACTACTGTTTTTGTAATTGTTGATTTTGCTGCATCAGATGCAGAGCAGGTAGGAAGGTATGGTGTGGGGGAAATGGCCTCAAGGGCCAAATTTTAACACCTGCTGGGCCTGATTAAGTCCATGGGCTGAAGGTAACCCACCAGTATTTTCAATAATAACTCACATATTGTAGTATGTGTGAGGTTCTGTCCCAGAAGCCAATTTACTTCCTTTGCAATGATTAATTAATATTTTTTCTCTGCTCTGTCTTTCACGGTCTGTTCCGAATATTGGGAGTTTAGGGCTATTCATCTTTCCTTGGCTGAAACAAATTTCTTTTGTTTTTAAAGCCTCAGAAATGTCATGAAACCACAGCATTCTTAGAGATTGCATAGCTTCACCCACAGAGAAAACTCTCTAGATTTCAGCTTGGTGTTTGGAGTGGTGGGGGCAAGGGAAAGAATGACGGATTGCTTGGTTTAGGGGGGAGCTTTAATTCTCATTGTTGGTTATATTCATAGATGGACTAGATGAAAGACTTCTTAATATTCAGTAAGGGCAATAATACAGTTGTGTGGAGGTGGACAAGATTATTATTAACACTGTGGGTGGTCCCCCCCCTCCTTGCTGCTGTAAATGGTTTCAGAGATATGACAGATGTGATTGATTTCTGAAAGGAACTTTTTGAAATGCTTTTCAAATATTTTTTTTCCACACTCCTTCATTTCTACCTCTTGCATTTGGAAATTCTGAATATAGTGGATTCTCTGGTCCCTATAGGTTCTGCTTATTGTGGCTGACTGTATCTGAATCATTAATGCATATTCCTATAGAATCAGGATAGTACAATCAGCTATGTTGGGTCACTTGCTATACCTCTCAGGTATTCATTAAGCTATTGGTGTACCAGGACATCGGATTCCATCTGTGAGCAACCTAGGTCGTTTTGGAGAGCAGGCTTTCAAAACGTTCTTGAAGTGAACATTTTTCCTACCAAATTCTTTGGGGGGGGGGAGGGAGGCCTGAAAGTCTATCATGCCGCCCAATTAACTTTTCTATGTCAGTATAGGGATTCTCTGCAACCCCAGTTGAAAGACAAATAGGCACTGAAGCAGCAGCTAAAGAAGATCTTATTCCCAAAGGCAAAGAGATTTGGCCATACTGTATTATGACATTGATGAGGGATAATTAAGCCAATTCAGAGTGAGGGCAATATTTATTGAATGGGCATTATTCTTACTCCGGATTGACTTATTTTTGCCACCAGTGATGTCATCACATAATCAAACCTGATTGGATCTATAACAATGTCTCTTGTTTCATGGAAAGTGCCCACTTTAAACAGAGCCTAGTCAAAGCTAAAAAGAGGTATAATGATCTTAATGGGTGGGCATTAAATCATTGCTCCTATGGTGTCTCATTTATCAACTGTAGCTAGATGTTGGGAGAACTGATATAATTACAGCAGGGAACCCCTTCATTATCCCATAAATTTGCACTTTAGTCATTTAGCCTGCTGCAAAATGACTAAGGCTTGCAAAATTTGTGGTCTGCCAAAGAGAATGAAGTCAAAAAAGAGGTGAATTACACCATTTCTCTTTGATTTTTTCTCTTGATTTTTTCTCTTGCTCTACAAAAGTTCTGACTCTGGCAATTTTGGAGTCTCTGTGGCTGCATTTGAATGGTTGGAAAGCTATTCTGTGGAGTGTGCAGTATGCCTTCTAGTGCTATCTATGCTACCTCCTTGTAAGTTAAACAAAATTAATGGAGAACATTGATGGCTATAAGTTATGGTGGGTTAAGGATGTCAGAGATGGTCAATTTTGGTTTCTCATTCTTCCAAGTCTTAAACATTTAGTTCACTACATTTCAATATCAGTTTGCACTTTTGTTTTTTTTAAATATTGGGGGTGAGGGAAATCTCTTGAAAATTCACCAGCATTTTACCGTTGATTTCTCCTACTATATGCAATTTTTATTCAGGTTTCTAAAATATGCACATAATATACACTCCCCACTATACATCTTCATTTGTTTTTATTAATATCTCCACACTTCACTCAAATATATGCATTTTTGTACAGAATACTTGGCTAGAGAACTGCATTACCAAAATTCTGTGGAGTGCAAATTTCAAAAGGTGGCAGTGTTTCGGCATGTGCAAATAGAATCATAGAATTTGGGAACTGTAGAGTTGAAAATACCATCTAGTCCAACCTCCTGCAATGCCTAAATCTTTTGCCCAATGTGGGGCTCAAACTCACAACCCTGAGATTAGCACTGAATACCGCCAGATATTCTATGGAATACCAGCAGCACTAAACTCCCAATATTTGGAACAGACCATGAAAGACAGAGAATGGGGGGGGGGGATAATTAATCGTTGCAAAGGAAGTAAATTGGCTTTGGGGACAGAACCTCATGCATAGTACAATATGTGAGTTATTGTTGAAAACACTGGTGGGGTACCTCCAGCCCATGGACTTAATCAGGCCCAGCAGGTGTTAAAATGTGTCCCTTGAGGTCATTTTCCCCATGCCATACTTACCTGCTTTGCATCTGATACCATATAGGGCATCCCAAGACATGGCTCATTGTAATAAGCAGCATTTGCAGGCGCCTGTCCCTTGGCAAACTGCTCATTTTCTTGATTTTAAACCATGTGGGGCAAAGAATATAGGGCTTGCAGACACCAGCAATCAGTTGCTCGGCAGGACATCATCGTTATCATCCCACCCTTCACCATAAAGTCCCAGGGCTGGTTACAACAATTAAAGCACAATGTCAAAAGCAGTCTAAAGCAACTTGCAGTCATGGAAATAAGGTGGGTCCTCACAATCTACATCTCAGCTGGCAAAAGCCAGGGTAAGAGGTACATCTTCAGCATCTGCCCAGAGCTGTACAATGAAGATGCCAGAAACATATCCTCCAACATCCTGCTAATAAAAATTAGGACATTCATTTTTTGGTCGCGAGCTCTCATGGGAGCCAGCTGATTCATGCCAGAGTATGAAACTCAAACCTGAGTGTCTTTTGGTCCAGCACTCTGGCATGAACCAGCTGGAACCAAAAATGGGACATTCGGAGATCCAATCAGAAGCTGGGATGGCTTCTGTAAATCCAGGATGTGTCACTTAAAATGGATGGTTGAGGGGTATGCAGACACACCTCTGTGGGTGGGGAGTTCTACAACTTAGGAGCTGCCACAGAGAATTTCCTCCCCTGGGTCATCCCACCCAGCTATGAGGGCAGTGGAACAACTAATAGGGTCCCCTCCACTAGTCCTAATACCTGAGGGGTCTGTAGGGAAGGAGGTGGTCTTTCAGGAATTTGGGGCCTGAGTCATTTATGGCTTTAAACACTAACATGAGCACTTTGAGCTGGACCCTTAAAGGAACTGGCAATGGCAACCATTGTAGGGCTGCTTCTACAACTTCTAATAAACATGTGTTGTTTGTATATCACTAGGGTTGCAAGGTCTGGAGCATCCCAGACCCTGAGATTTTAGGGCCCAAACCTGAGACCTGGGGCAGCCCCCAGTGATGACATAAAGGGCAGACCCTGGTGATGACATTAAACATAAAACATTATCAGATGACATATCATCAGCTGCTTTTTACAATAATCAAGCCTCAAAGTGATGACAAAAGCAATTCTGTTTAAAACCAAGGGTAATTAAAATAATGACAGTGAAAAGACATAAACACTTGCCCAGCAACCAGGATCCTTCGGGGGAAGTCCTGTGTTTTCAGTGTGCGTTCACTGTTTATTGTGTACGCAGCTTAAGACCTACATGGCTGCCCCTGGACTTTTCACTCTTCTGGGAAATGGGGAGCGTCTAACAATGCAATCAAAGTCTCCAGTCCTATGCACACTTACTACTTCTGAGTAAGCATGAGTAAGATTGCCCTATAAGCCTTGTTAGATTTGTAACGGATCTGTGGGAGGAGATAAAAACCACCTTAATTGGAATATTCAGCGTTTTCTGAACACTTTCTTGCTTTGTGCTGTGTGCGATGACTATAGGAGTTTGGACTGCAGAAAGAATGTATAATTGGGTCCTAGAATTTGATAGTCACTCATCTCTGAGGATGCTACATCATGTCAGCTCGCCTTTTGATTATTGGACGTGGTGGGACTCTACAGGAGCTCATCATTGCCACTCAATAATTGTCACCAGCTTCTCTCCAAAGAACAAGTTGCTCAGTCTCTCTCTCCTCTTCCCCACCCTGTGTCTGTCATATGCAACTTTTCATCAGCATTTTCTCTGTATCTCCTTCTTGCATTCCTCTTACCAACATGTGGTCCCCTCTCCCGTCCAACTCCATCTCTGTTGCTTTTGAAGAGCAGTCAACTATCACCATTCTTAGCTGACTGGTCCCCTCATGCCTTACTGATGCTGAAAAAGCACATTGTCGGCAAATATGGATAAAGCTGCGATGGATCTACATTACCTCTTGGAATAATAAAGGGAAGAGTTTCATTATCCCATCCCATAAGATTTTCTCCCGCTACAAAGCTATATAAGAATAATAGGCAAACAAGCAAACGGTGAAAGCTCAGGTTGTTGTTTGAGTGAATGGAGTAGAGCATCTACACAGCTGATAATTAGTTGCTGTGGGTGCAATTAAAATGGCATTTGGATGAAGCAGTTTCAGAACTCAGATTGGTACTTAACTAAATTCTACTCAGAATAAACCCATTGAAATAAAAAAAAACCCCTAGCTTACTCATGTTTGTTCATTTCAACAGGTCTGCTGTCAGGGAAGCTTAGTTGAATACCACACTCAACTCCTAAACAGGAAGCACACACAGTTCCCAGTGGTTCACATACACATATGCTCAGTGGATATAGCACAGTGCTCTGTGTCTCGAAAAGCAGAGGGAAAGAAGTGAATTGACTTTATAATGATTCTTTCTGTGGCCACACTCACACCATAGATTTAAAGCAACAGCTGTAGCTTCTCCCAAAGAATTCTGGGAACTGTAGTTGGTCAAGGGTGCTGAGAGTTGTTAGGAAACCCTTATTCCTCTCCCAGAGCTACAATTCCCAGAGCTCCCTGTGAAGAAGAATTGATTGTTAAAGCACTCTTTCCCAGCCTTTCCCCAAATGTATTCAGTTGGAAAGTTGTTCTAAAGTGGAGTCATTTGTCTCTCTTTCTCAATGGCTAAATGTCTTCCTGTCCTTTTAAAGTCTTTCTCCTATATCACTGTTGTGAATCACAGAATAATAGCTTTTGAGAATGCATGAGTGAAGTAGCTCATGACTTTAAAAGAAGATGACCACCACCTGCTCCTTCCCATCTGCATTCCCCATCAGCGATGTGGCCCTTGAGGTTTCCCAGCAGATGGGCCCATGCAAGACAGCCACACAAATCGAGGAAATGTCACCTTTAATAAGTTTTAATACCATTTCCATACAGTTAATCTTCATTCCTGGTAGAGCTTGAAATAGAGTAGGTCACTTGAAATACACTGGGTGTGGCTATGTCCCTCTCCTCGTGTGGAGGTAGGATTGAAATAAGAAGAAGCAAGGGAACAAGAGACTTCTCTTCAAAAGACACAATTAAAGAGAATGAGTGAACTGGAACAGTTATGGCAGGAGGCAGAACAACTCCGGAATTAAAACAGAGCTGCTAGGAACATACTGTTCTTATTTTCCACCATTTTACATGCTTTTCAGACAAAAAATAAGAGTTGTCATGCTTGCTAGTCCAAGAAAAGGTACCCTGTACTGATGCCTCCAAATGCTTTGGATTATAGCTGATCAGAGTCTGTCAGAGTTGTAGTCCAAAATATCTGGAGGGTACAAGGTTGGAGAAGGCTGGAAGAGATGTTTTGGGCTATGGTTCCCATCAGCCCCAGCTAGGGTGACCAATAGTCAAGGATGGCAATCACCAGGTTGGGGCACTTCAACATATCTGAAAGTTACTAGGTTGGTGAAGACTGGCATAGATAGTTAGGTAAAATTCTCAGCACATCTATTTGTCAGCGTTTCCTGGCTTTTGTAATAAGCCAGTTGCCTTCTTTCTTTTAATAGAAAAACATCCTGCAGATCAGTTTTACCTAAGGGTGCCTCTGACGCCATAATGGATATTTCTAAAATGAGATCAATGCATTGCACACTGGGTAATGTATTATTATTTTTTCATCTCTGCAGACAATGGAGAATCCGAAATATGAGCTCATCATAGAAGCAAAAGACATGGGGGGCATGGACGTTGGGTTAACTGGCACTGCCACAGCAACCATTGTCGTTGATGACAAAAATGACCATGCACCGGAATTCACCAGGAAAGAGGTAAACATTTACTTTAAGATGCAAAACAGTTGAGCATTGCTTGTTCAATCATGCCAGTTCCTGGAAACTCAGGAGAAGAGAGTGTTCTTGCGCTTGCATCCTGCTTGTGGCTTTCCTACAGGCATCTGGTTGGCCACTGTGAGAACAGGATGTTGGAGTGGATGGGCCATTGGCCTGATCCAGCAGGGCTCTTCTCAACCTGATCTTGGATCTAATAGAAGCTGATGGGCACCCTCTGTGCTTCAGACCTGTGCGGAGGTTTCTGCAGGGAGGCTGTGGATGGTTTCACGATGGCACACAGCAAATGCTTTTAAAATATGCTTGGGAAGGTTATGTTTGTTTAAAAGCGTGTCAATTCAACGTTGAGTATTTCCAAGAGCAGGCCTTTAAAACTTGGCAGAGAGCCTTCCTCAAATAAAGTATATTTGCTGTTTCACTCTACTGAAATCCAAACATGGTACATTGCTTGTGTTGAATTGTGTGTGGTGTAGAGAAAGGATTGAAATAGTAGGAAGCAAAAGGTTTGTGCTGATGTAACTTTTTAAATAATACTCTCCAAAAAAAGAAAGGAAAAACCATCCCATTAATTGGCAATGGTGCAAATCAATGCCAGATTCTGTCTCCAGTTTCCCATCTTCCTAGGGCTGACTGGTATTATTTCACATGAGTATATCCCTTTTCACCTGGAGTTTACTACCATTTTAACCAAAAGCTGTGACATGGAACTTTGATGCCAATCATTTTCTTTTGTCTGATCCAGTTGTGCGGCTTTTCTTATGTTCTTATGTTCTTGTGATCTTACCATTTCTAGTGTCCAAAGGGATTTTTGACCTGCATTAGAAAAGCAGACACCTCAAGTGGATTTATGAGATCAGCACTGGTTCCATTTACACTGTGTGTGGAGCCTCGTGGGCACTACAGGGGACATCACAACTATGATTTAGAATGAGAGGCAGGGGGTGCTGAATTTTGGCATTGTACAGGGTGCCGCTGAAATTTCAGAGCCCAGGGTCGTCCACAGCAGGCACCTCTATTGCACTACCAAAATTCCTCTCCATTTAAAAAACAGTTGGATAGAAAGCAAATGGACCTGTTGTCCCAGAAACAGAAGTCCCAAACCACTTTTGATGCACAGAACCAGTTGTGAGACTCTTTGGATCCAGACCTCAATATACACATGAATAAGCCTATGTCGCCTCCAGGTACGTTGACTATTATAGCCAGGTAGTACTTAACACACTGTGCCGATTAGTGTGGCACTACATTTAGCATTAGTCAATGAATTAATTAGCAAAAAGAAATGTAAATTATACTGGTAAAGTGTATGCAGTGTCGACTATTAATTGAATCCGCCTGCAGGTGTGGCTACTCTCTTCAGCTGGAGTAGGAGGAGTGAGAAAAGAATGAAAGACTCAAAATAGCCTTTAAAAGAAAATTAGACTCATTAACTAAAGAAACAGAGGCATAACCTTTTAGATTGTAATTACAGCTGCTATGAAATAAGACCCTTGAATTTTAGCACATTTTACAGCTACATGTGAGGCTTCTTCCTCTCGTTACATTTTCTTTGCAATATACACAGGGATGCAGCATACATATTTCCCAACCCCCTCTTAGTAATCTTAAAATTGCAGCCAACTAGGTCCTACTCAGAGCAGACCCATTGAAATTAATGGGTCCATAAACTTAAATCCATTAATTTCAGTGGCTCTACTCAAGAATCAAATTTAGCTGGATGCAGCCCCCAAATGTTGAATCAAAATCAAGAATTTAAGCAGTGTGGCTACACTTAGAATGACCTTCCCACAAAAGCACCAACTGGATAAAATTCCCATTAAACTATAACAACTGTTTGCAAACAGTGTTCCTGGACAACATGGGGAAATGCAGGAGGGTTTCAGTGGTTGGGGGATCATTAAATGCGGAAATGTTTCCCAGTAAAACAACCTCTGAGTTCCTGATTAGGTGGAAGTCCCCTGAAGTGTATGAAAGTTGTACTTATCTGTACCAGTGGAACAGTTATGGAACTTTGGCTTTTTCACTGATCTACTGGCATGTCACACAAAGTTTCCTTCACACCAGTGTGCGTAGCCACTAGACAACATGGCTACTCCCCAAACTTTATGCACATGCATCTTTCTGTTCCTCCATGAAAACAAAAGGAAAAGCCTGCATGCTGATGTGATGCTCCAAGTTTTGACACTATACTGTGGATTTTTTTTTCCCTGGAACCAAATAGCACAGAAATGTGTGCTAAACATGTGTTATAGTCCATTCATTTTCCAAAGGTGGTATTTGCATCGTGTGAAGGCTCAATTATAATGTGGGAATTAACAGGGAAATATCAGGGAAATGGAATAAACCAGGGGTCAGCAAACTTTTTCAGCCGTGGGCTGGTCCGCTGTCCCTCAGACCTTGTGGGGGGGCTGGACTATATTGGGGGGGGGGGTTGAATGAATTCCTATGCCGCACAAATAACCCAGAGAGGCATTTTAAATAAAAGCACACATTCTACTCATGTAAAAACACGCTGATTCCTGGACCATCCGCGGGCCAGATTTAGAAGGCGATTGGCCCAGATCCGGCCCCCGGGCCTTAGTTTGCCTACCCATGGACTAAACTGTCATGTGAATGCAGGCATACACACACGCACAAATACCTTTTTTTTCCTTTCTCCCAATATATATTTCAACGGTTCTTTCTTTCTTTTTTAAATGGCCCATGTTATCGACTGACAGAATAATTTCTGGCTGAAAGTAGCTTTGGCTTCTATTTTTCATTCATTCTGGGAGTTGCTTTGGGTAGCTTAGAGTATATCTGTTCTCAAGGTCCATTTGTCAATTCTGAATGAATGGAGACCAAGATTGTCCCAATGAAAGTCAATTAAGCTACACCAGGGATGCAGCTAGCTCAGAAAACTCTGGGCAATACATTATTCCAGGCTTGCACTTTCTTCTGAATGTGAGCAAAGGAATTTTGAAGTTCTCTCAAGTCTCTCATGGCAGCACTGATTTGTGCACTCTCATCCATCTAAATGAAGCATGAATAGGAGAACTTCCCTGTGTCTTTTGTCCAAAGGTATTTGTAAAACCTGCACAGCTTCTTCTGATTTCCCCTGTTTCTTATGTCAGCACCTTCTGTGCCCTTTATTAACACTGAAAGAAGACTGTCAGTCTATATGTGAAGACAAATGTAACATGAAAGAGGATTTCCAGCAAATTCTCCAGTTGCCATACTGATCTGTACATATAGCTCATATACATGACTCAGACACTGTTCAGTTTTGCCCTGGTCTTGAAGTTTTAATTGTTAACTCCAGCAGAGGGAATGATCTCTGGGGAAAGTGTAGTTGAGTGGTATGTATGCAAAAGGTTCCAGGTTCAATTCCCCAAATCTCAAGGTTGGGATTGGAGAGACTCCTGTCTGAAACACAGGAGAGCTGCTGCCAATCAGTGTATGAGTTACATGGACCAATGGTCTGACTCAGTATGAGGCAGATTCCTGTGTTTTTCCAATAGCACGTATTGAAACACTACACGAGGGACTTGCCAGTTTAGCCTTCTGCAGGAAGTCTGCAAGCAGGAATTGAGCACAACAACACTCTTCCCTTCTGGGGTTTCCGGCAACTGGTGTTCAGAATCATTGCTGCCTCCAGTTGTGGAAGCAAAGCATGGCCATGAGGGTTAGTGGCTACTGGTAGCCTTATCTTTCACGGCTTTGTCCTCCTTTAAAGCGATTCAAGTTGGTGGCCATCACCTCCAACTTCACAGGACAAGCAGAACTACTTCTACTCTGGACTGCAACCTTTCTGCTAGTTTGATATGCACTTCAAAATTGTTCACGCTGCCTCATGTGACAAATGCACACACATACGGTCCCGTAATTAATTGGTTTCCTTTCACCCGGAAGCCTGGGTCATAACTGCAGAGGCACATGTGCTGTAGCCAGAATCCATTTACAAAGTGCCTAATTAGCTGCACATACAAAATGTCTATTACTCACATTGACAGCTATTAATGACAGGATGCCATAAGGAAGTTCACATCCAAAGTGGAATTAACAATGCCCCCCTCCATAAGTATGCATGCATTTCTCAGAGGACGGGATGTTTTAAAAACAAACAAACAAGCTGACTTAATGTATATTATTTGAAACAGAAGCTTCCACCACCATCCCCTCAGGCTTAATTATCATCCACATCTATTTGGTTAAATATGAATGCCTAAATATTTAGTGGACCTGCTCATTTGCATAATAGCTTGAATTGCAATTGAAAAGGCCATGATCAATAGTCACATTCTGTTCATTTAATAATGTGATGTTTAGTAAAATTGATTTATTTTCTGGGGGGAGGGGCAAAATATTTCACTCTTGCTCATGCTATATTTTGTTGCACTCACAGGCTAGGTCCAAATGATGGTTTGTCATTATGTGCAAACCATGGTAAACCTTGGCCTTGGCACTTCCTTCTCTTCTGCACATATGAGAAGAGGACACTTTGGGCTTATCCAGACCTCTGTTTGCCCTTCCACTTTCCCCAAGGGAAACCAGAACTTTAGAGCTGAATCAGAACAAAGAGCAATCAGGTTTTCCGTGAATTGCCTTTAGTTCCAATGTAGCACTAAAGAGTTTTCAGGGGGGGAGCAGTGGGGCAAAGGCAAAACTGCTCAGACCTATGCTGTCTAGGTGTGGGACAAGCAGAATTGTGGATGAGTCCTAACCTTTGCAGTTAGCAAATTGTGGTAGAAAAATTGCTCAAAGTATAATCAGCTTAATCTGTTGATTGCCAGGCCACCTTTTGAATGAGCAGAATTAAAGTCAAAGAAGCTGCTTGTGAAATAGTGCTGTATGTAGGTTTTTGTTGTGCAAATAAATGTGGGAAGAATGGGAAATGGCTGGGATTCTTACTGCTGTTTTCACCTGTGTAGTTCTTGTGGGGACAAGAGGCGTTATGGAAGTTGAGGATTATTTGCACATAACTTAGTTGTGGCAGCAAGGGGAAAAGCAGGGAGAAGGGGAATGGTGCACAGAATGAACAAAACCTCTCACTGGTGCTCAGTCATAGATCTCTCCTACCCTGTTTTGTGTGGATTTTTTTTTTTTGAAGGGGTGTAACAAAAAGTCTGCATTTAAATTGTGCACATTTTGTATAAATGTGCTTCACATTCTAAACCAAAATTTAAAAAATCCATATTTTTCCATGCATTCACCCATAAAGTACACCTTGCATTTTTGTGCACATTTTCTGCATTGCAAACCCTGGAGAATTGTGTAATCTGATTGAAAGCTGCTTTCCAATCCACAAGCAAGTTCTAGAATGTCAGAGTGGGTTGGTCTGCTGAGAAAAGTGGACCAAACAAGTTCCTCCATCATCTCTAGATAGCTGAAGGAGGACTTATGATAGTCACATTCAGATTGCTAATGGCCTGTTTCATGGAAGATAGAGCAAACTTGGTCCTGAACCAATGGATTCAAATGAAAAGAAAGGAGATTCCAACTAAACTGACTTTCTGATGGTAAGAGCTGTTTGACATTGGAATGGAGTACCTCAAAAGATGATGAACTCCCCCTCAATGGAGGGTTTTTTTTAAATGAAGAAGTTGGATTGCCATCTGTCAGAGATTCTTTAGCTGTGATTCCTGCATTGCAGGGGCTCGACTGGATTACCTTCCAACTCTCCTATTCTATGATTTCCCATTAACTCCTCCTACACATTTATTCAAGCCAGTTCCTATTGAGAAGTCTGGAGCCAGCACCTTACATCCTTGGGAAGCTGCCAGGGCCCCAGGGCCTCCTTCAAGCAATTTCCTTCTGCCATGCACAAATTTAATTTCTCCACAATGTCCCCAATTTAGTATCACTCCAGGATGCGGCGGGAGGTTTAAACAATGGCCACTCATCCATGTGGTGATGCTAAGAACCCTGACTGGTGGAGGAGAGGGGATCATCAGTGAGCCCCTTGCCCATGGCCCCTTGCCCGGAGTCCTCTCAAAACCAGAGCTATTGATTTCATGTTAGCAATGCAAACTTGCTTTAATTTCCACCTTATGATTCACTTAATGTTTACACGGAAAGAAAGGTGCCTTTCTTTCCAGCAGCCACAGGAATCCAGGAGTGGGAGGGGGCAAGCTACTTGTCTGGTGAGCGCTCCCCACTCCCCTGCAATCATCCCACCTCTGGCTCCACCTATTAACTCAATCCTGAATATGTATGGGGGGGGGGGTGGAATCCTTAGCATCTAAACTATCCAGTTGAATGATTGACAGTCACCTTTAGAGGAGGAGAAACTTGTCCTCAAAGGAGAGAAACAAGATTACTACTCATTTTAAAATAACAAAATAGAGTGCCAATACATTCTCTTCAGAAGAAGAAAGAAAATGAATGTTAACAATAGGATATGAAAAGGGCTCTCCTAGCCCACTTTAACATCTTCAGATATACACTGCCTGCATATTAATTTGATTTCCTCAGATATCTTCTTATGCCTTTCTCAAGAACACCTTCTTGCAAAAGGGGGAGCAGCGTCCGTTTGCCACCACATCCTTCCACTTATCACATAATTAGACCTGGATATGCAGCATGACAGTGTTTTGCGTTTATCTCTTTCCCTGGTAAGGGTTGGCTGCAATGCTTTTGTTCCACTCTCTGCCAAGGTCACCAAATGCATGCCGTTGTCTCTGTAATCTCCCGATAAACACATTTCAGTGGGCTGCAAAGTGACAGGGCACCTGCCTTTTACAATAGAAAGCAGCAAACCCTTGTAAAAACATGAAGAAGTTGCAACGATCAGGAAGGAGCATTCAGAGAGTGCAAAATTGGCCACGACACTCAAAAGGTCCTTTGGAGTTCTCTGGCCCTCTCCACCGCCCACACAAGAAAACGGATTCTTCTTTGTGAATTGTGTATTCTCAATTTGCGCACAATTACCTCCAACTATTTCCATACATTCCTTCCAAAGGTTTGTTTTCATAACCTTAAAATTTTATCTCAAATAATTAGCTTAGCATGATTCAGATACTTGATTCTGACCCACCACCTGCCTCACTTCCCTTTGGTGAGCAAAAACAGATTCTTTTTTAAAAAATAATGTAGCCCTGATATGAACCTCCACCTGAGCCTGTGACTTTTCCAAGACCTTTGGCTGTGCTCAGGTCAGCATCTAACTCATGGCGATCAAAGCATGCTTGCTACTGCTGTTAACATCCTTCCCTCTAAGCCTGTTGCAAGCCCAACTACTCTCAGAAATCTCTCTCCCCCCCCCCCCCGCACTCTAATCTGTGCAACATCTAAAACAGAGAAGACAACTCCCAAATAGTATTTGCCTCCCAACATTTCTGATCTCAAAAGAGACAGGTGGGAAAATTATGTGCAGAGGATGAGTTCATAGTGGAGAAACACAATTCCATCCCTTGGGCCACTTTTTTCTGGAGATCAACAAATGGGTACAAGTTCTACATGTGCAGGCTCTGGTCAGACCTCTGGATGAGTGCATGGGAATTGAGGGAGGGGCCACGATTAACTATTCCCTGTACACCCAAGACACACCACTATGCTTCTGAAATACACACACACAGTGTCTATATCTATCTATCTATCATCTAATGTAGCATTTAGAAGGGCTTCTTTCAGTGGCGTTCAGAGCTGATTTAATCAGTTCAACTGGTTTGGTGAACATTTCACTGTCCCATAATTACTTGAATAATATAACCTTTCCCCTCCCTTGTGAATAGGGAACAAGCCTCGGGGTTGAAGGTGACCCTCTAGTTCTCTTTATACAACCCTCGGGACTCTCCCCAGACAACACGCTTCATCAGTGCTGCGTAACTCCCCCTTGAGTGTTTTTGCATGGCTGCAATGTATACTTGAAGTCTGATTATGTATCTTGCTTGCCTGGATGGAAGAAAGAAAGGATTTGTGTAGACTAACCTACTTCACCCACTTACTCCTCTGACCATTCCCATTGGCATCTGGCCCTTGGGATGTTTCCCTGTCCCCCATGAATATGTTTAATCCTCTTTTAAAGCTATCCAAGCTGGTGGCCATCACTGCCTCTTGTGGGAATGAGTTAAATAGTTTAACGATGTACTGTGTGAAGAACTACTTCCTTTCAGGTCGTAACTGGATGAGATGATTTTGTTTGTCCTCAATCTTCCAAAATTCTGCTTTATTGAATGAAGTCCTAGTATTATGAAAGAGGAAGAGGAACTTTTCTACCCATTTTTTCCATGTCATGCATAGTTTTATGCCCTTCTTTTACTTAGTTGTTCCATCCCCTTGATCATATTGGTTGCTCTTTTCCAAAAAGCCCAGTCAGCAGCCATGTATCCATTCCAGGAATATTTCCATAAAAACTAGGAGAGTCTGCTGCTTATGGGTAAAGCACATGCTTTTCATGCAGAAGGTTTCAGATGCCATCCCTGACCCTTCTTAAAGGATCTTAGTTACTAGGACAGACTTCTGCTCGTCAAGACCTTGGAGAGCTGCTATCAATTGGTGTAGATGATGTCTGGCTAGATGAACTCATGGTCTGACTCAGTTGAGGGGGGCTTCATACGTGTAGCTTTACCGACTTAGAGCACAAGGGGAAATCTTGAGAGCTTGCCTTCTCCCCGACCTAGTGCAGAAGTTGCAGGGAAGCAGATGTCTAGATTTGCATCATGCAACGTTCTTGGCAACCGAAGTTCCTTTCGAGCAAAATAGTCCAGGCCAAGTGAGTTATCTGGAGTCTCGTCTGTTCTACTTTTGGCTTGCTTCCCTGCCTTGTTTTGCTTTCCAGCCCAGATGCTCACTGGCTCACTTGCTTAAAGGGTAGCTGTATCTCAAGCTCACTGTCTGACAGTCACTTAATATTTATTTGTTGGCACAAATGCTTTTTCCACAGTTCCCAGCCATATGCTACTGGGAGGCAAGGAGGAACAGCTTTGTACAGTGCATAGCACTAAATATATCATGAAGTGATGGTTTATATATTAACAGCAACAGGCTTTTGCATGTGTTTAGGGATGCGGGTGGCGTTGTGGGTTAAACCACTGAGCCTAGGACTTGCCGATCAGAAGGTCGGTGGTTCGAATCCCGCGATGGAGTGAGCTCCCATTGCTCAGTCTCTGCTCCTGCCAACCTAGCAGTTTGAAAGCACATCAAAGTGCAAGTAGATGAATAGGTACCGCTCCGGTGGGAAGGTAAATGGCGTTTCCCTAAGCTGCTCTGGTTTGCCAGAAATGGCTTAGTCATGCTGGCCACATAACCCGGAAGCTGTACGCCAGCTCCCTTGGCCAATAAAGTGAGATGAGCGCCGCAACCCCAGAGTCGGTCACGACTGGACCTAATGGTCAGGGGCCCCTTTACCTTTACCTAGGGACATCATGCTTAAAGCACCTTGCATACATAACCACAGTCATTTTAGAACAGTCCTGTAGGATAGGCCAATATTATCACCCCACATATGGGGGGGGATGTGACCATCTAATGAGGCTGTGGCTGGGATTTCTGTTCACAGCTTACACAAGTTCAGTGTCACCCATGATTCTCAAGGGAAGATCTGCACTACCTGATAACCACGATTGTTGAGTAATTTGATTTCTGTGAACTGGCTTGAACAGATCTCCCAGCCTAATTTGTGAGCTGGAACACAATTCTTATTTAGATTTTTGCTAGGGAGAGGGAAGAAATTCAATTCACCTTCCAATGCCAACCTAAGTAATTCACATTTTTTCAAAACAACGTGCAAACTGAAGTGCAGCTAACCTTTGAAATTCACACATTTTCAAACGTGGTGATGCAGTTCTCCAAGCAAACAATGCATTAAAAAAAAGTGTGAGAAAGTGGGCATAAAATGCATATATTAGGGGAAATAAAATAAGATGCATAGGACATATGCACAATAAAATGTTGATAAATTTTCATGTGGATAAAAAGATACATAACATAACATAAACAAATGCAGAAACATGAAGAATGGAACTTAAGAACAGAACAAAACGAGAGAGGGGGGAAATTACAGGTTCCTCCATTCCTAAATTTCACACTTCGTCAAATTTTGAGGAGGGGTAGCAAAATTTGCCTATTTTAGGATGAAATAGGTTTTGAAATGTGCACATTGAGATATAAAATGTATATTTAAATACACATTTTGTGATGAGAAGAAGTACTATTTAACATTCAGAGGTGCTGCTTTGGTTTGCTTTCTTCTCTTCCCTACCCATCCTTTTTTCCTTCTTTTGTTTTAATCTAAGCCTTTTGGTAGCTACTGTTTTGTTATAATTAATTGTATGCAGATACATATTAAATACAGATTTCTATGCAGATATATATATATATATATATATATATATATATATATATATATATGTGCTTTCGTAGATTTTCACGGGTACAGGAATGCAGGTTTTGGTGTCTTCGGGTGTCTTCCCGTGTAAGAGTCGGGGTGTCTGTGCGACGTTTCGACGAGGTCTCACTCGTCATCTTCAGGCTGGTGCTTTCGGCTTCTTGTTACTGGAACAGAGCAGAGTCTGGTGTTTGAGTTCCTATAAATACTGTTGAGGGGTGTGGTGTATAGCCTCCAACGTTCTGGGCAGAGAGGAAGTTCCTAGATTAGTGTGCCTTTTCTTCTTTTGTTCCTTAATTACTTGAGGGATATCTTGGGTGATTTCATGAGTGATATTCTGAATATCACTGGGTGGGTCATTAAGTGTAGATTAGTTGCTAAAGCTTTCGTGTCTTGACCTCTTGAGCTTGTGAAGAGTTTTTCTGAGAAGATGGCTGTGCTGCAATTAGTTGTGCTCTGGCTTGGCTTCGTGTATAGGGGCGAGCTATGGTTTTGTGCCTTGTGCCAGCCAGATCTGTATAGGGATTGCAGGGGGGTGCAGCATCCGGAGGTGCCACTATAGTTTGGTTACTGGATGGAGTCTGTAATATGTCTGTGGAGAGGGTCTGGGTTTGGGTCTGGCCCCTATACACGAAGCCAAGCCAGAGCACAACTAATTGCAGCACAGCCATCTTCTCAGAAAAACTCTTCACAAGCTCAAGAGGTCAAGACACGAAAGCTTTAGCAACTAATCTACACTTAATGACCCACCCAGTGATATTCAGAATATCACTCATGAAATCACCCAAGATATCCCTCAAGTAATTAAGGAACAAAAGAAGAAAAGGCACACTAATCTAGGAACTTCCTCTCTGCCCAGAACGTTGGAGGCTATACACCACACCCCTCAACAGTATTTATAGGAACTCAAACACCAGACTCTGCTCTGTTCCAGTAACAAGAAGCCGAAAGCACCAGCCTGAAGATGACGAGTGAGACCTCGTCGAAACGTCGCACAGACACCCCGACTCTTACACGGGAAGACACCCGAAGACACCAAAACCTGCATTCCTGTACCCGTGAAAATCTACGAAAGCATATATATATATATATATATGCAGATAAATGTGGAAACAAGGTGAATCTGTGTTGATAAGTGAACACATCTGAAATGGTTACAGACTGGTAGTAGGCTGAACTGTCCATCCCTACTGCCAGTGGAAGATAATTTGGATGTTACATATGGGAGATATCTCCAACAAGGGCGGCTTGCTGTCAGCCTCTGGCAATCTTCACTTCCTCTCCACCAGTGCTCTGTTTTGACAGCAAACTGAACTCTGTGCTTCGAGGTGCAGTTTGAAGAATAACAAGATTCTTCCTTATCCACTAGAAAGGACATGTAGATCCTCTCTAGCCTGAAAACATTTTTTTGTGCTGAGTGTTTTCACCTTCTACAACCGTTAAAAATATAACTTGCCTTTTGTAGTGGGGGGAGCAAACTGGTATTATTATGAATCCATCTGGATGCAATGAGATCTTCCTAGGATTAAAGTTTTCTTTCACTTGCCATTCCATAAACTAGTGTCCGTGGGAAAATTGTAAAATTCTCTGAGCTCCTGATAGCTCCCTGAATCTTTCCATATGTTGTAAGTCTCTAATTTTTCAGAACCCCTCTGAAAGGTGCAATTTAGTCCTATTACCTAAGCTGCCTGCAGCTTACTTTTGACTCACTCTCTCCTACTTCCTTCTCTCTGTTACTTGCAACTGGCCTCACCAAAAAAAATAAATTACAACCTGCTGCCTTGCTGGCCCAGAGATACCTTTGATCTTTCTCTTCTTCTATTGCTATCCGGTGTTATCACCTTAAATTTGCTCCCAGGAACAACTTGATTGCTTTCACCAACTTAAATTTCACTGCTGCGCTCTTCCCTTTCACATCAACACTTGCCTTTCCACAGAAGCTGCCGCTTCTTTCAGCATAGCCATGGATGTGATCAAACAAGATGGATTTGTTCCCAAGCCACCTCTCCTCCTTTTGCTAGGTGCATGTTGGATACTCCTCTTTGAAGCCCAAAACAATGAATCCATCTGTGCTTCCTCAGAGCCCCTCTGCTTTTCACAGTTGGTAACAAACTCACAAAAATAAAAGCATGAGATACATTAGAAAAATACTGAGTTTGTTATGAAAACTCGCATGCCTCTCTGGTATGTGAGTCTTAAGTCACTGCGAGCATTATGAGATGTTTGAAACTCCCCCAAAAAAACTTTGCCACCACCTCCTCTGTTATAAATAGGTAATTGGTAACTGACAATGCCCATAAGAAATCTCCAAAGTGATCTAGTAAGTAAATTTCCATGTGGTAACTATAGGTGAGGGAGAAAGAAACCTACTGTAACAGAAACCTACTGTACCTCCTCAACCAATATGCCAGCCAAAATACTTCTCTCCTTTGAAATTTGCACTTCTCTGGTTTCGCAATGCAATTCTTCAACCAAAGAATGCATTGAAAAATGTGTGTATTGGAGAAAATCTACGATATATTCTGGAAATTGTCTTTGTGCTATGTGTCTGAACACCTCTTAAGAGATCCTAACCAGTATTTTGCATGGTGGTTTCTGAGGTCAAGGAGCAGGTTTTTGTTTCTGTTGGGATACAATTGGATGCCATTTTGAATAAAGATGATGGACTGAACCTTTTAAAGCTGCAATGATTATAACCATATTTTTGCATGATGGTTGCTGAGATCACAGAATAGATTTTCCTGTTTGTTTGGTTACAAGTGGACACCCTTTTGAGGGAAGATGACATAATGAACCTTTCAAAACTTCACTGATTTTCATAGAATTGTACAGCTGGAAGGGACCACGAGGGTCATCTAGTCCAACCCCCTGCAGTGCAGGAAACTACCCAATATGGGGCTCAAACCTATGACCCTGATATTAAGAGTATCGTACTCTGCCGACTTTTATATGCCTGTTGTCTTTGTCCATGGAGTCTTCTTGGTAGGGATACTGGAGTGGCTTGCCGGTTCCTGCTCCAGGTGGATCATGTTTGGTCAAAACTCTCCACTATGACCTGTCCATCTTGGGTGGCCCTGCATGGCATAGCTCATAGCTTCTCAGAGTTATTCAGGAGACTCTTCAGAGTCCCATGGACTGCAAGAAGATCAAACCTATCAATTCTTAAGGAAATTAGCCCTGGGTGCTCACTGGAAGGACAGATCCTGAAGCTGAGGCTCCAATACTTCGGTCACCTCATGAGAAGAGAAGACTCCCTGGAAAAGACCCTGATGCTGGGAAAGATGGAGGGCACAAGAAGGGGACGACAGAGGAAAAGATGGTTGGACAGTGTTCTCGAAGCTACCAGCATGAGTTTGACCAAACTACGGGAGGCAGTGGAAGACAGGAGTGCCTGGCGTGCTCTGGTCCATGGGGTCACGAACAGTCGGACATGACTAAACGACTAAACAACAACAACAACTCTGCCGACTGAGCTACTGATTTGTTTGTTTGCTTAGAATTTCTGGGAAAAGGTGGGCACAAGGCTGCTTGTAATATCTAAAACACACACTTTCAGGAGGAAATTGCCTGCAAAAGTTCGTATATTAGGCAAAAGTGTGTACAAGAATGCATGTATTATGCAAAATGAAAATGTCTGTGATTTTCAGGCTATTTGAAAAAATGAGAAGCTGAAAGGAGCCAGAATTGTTGGATGTGTATCACTACTCCCAAGTAAAGAGTATAGGAATGCAACCTTAGGGTCATATTCAATGTAGGACCAAGTAACTTAGCAGCAGACTTGTGTGAAGTGTTTTGCACCAGTAGGACATTGTTGCTCAAGAGAATGCATAAGCAGGTTGCTGGTATCTTTGTTGTCCAATAGCTTGCTCAGTCTGTTGCACAATGAGTTACTTCTTGTACAGCTATTGCATTGGGTTCCTTCACTGCACAACTTTAAAACTCACCCATCCACTAAGAGCCCGTGTGCCAGGTGACAGAGAGCTTTGGGTACAGCCCAATGAATTGTGTCTAAAGTTAGTAATATCCAAAAGGAGAACCCCTGAAATTAAAGTACACGGCTAACTTAATTCTATTAATTCCAATGGGTCTACACCAAGTAGGAGTTAGTTAGTTGGTTAGATACATACAACCATTAATGTGCCAGTTGAATTATATTGTTTTCTGCTGGGTTTTTCTTGCTGGTTTCTATGTAGCCACAAACCTTGAAGCATCTGACTAATTGATTCAATATTATAGCTCACAGCTGGAGGGGAAAATATGTATTAGAAGACATAGGAAAGGACATATTTTCCTCACTTAGCAGTTTTGACCTTCTCAAGGTCCCTGCCTTAAATAATAGCTGAAGTTGTAAGTAAGCAAGGCTCAGGATCCTTTGGGCACCTTGAACTCTCATTGCCTTCTTGTTTAATGGCCTCTCTGCCTTCTATAAGCCCCTCTATCAGACTACCACCAGGACTGCTTAGAAATATCTGGGGTGCAACACACAGTTCAACCTCCAATTAAAAAGGATTTTGGGGCCTCTTTACCTGTAAAGCGCAAAAAGAACCTGCTTTGCTACTAAGTCAAGCAGGTGCTAAGGATCAATGTTCAATCATTGTTCCTGAATAAAATAGCAAAGTAAGTCAACAAAATGCCTGTATCTTTGCAACAAACACACAACTTAAGAAGAGCCCTCAGAAGAAGCATCCCTCTTCTTCAAGTTTTCCTGGATGTCTGCTAGCAGTAGTCCTCCCTACTGTTGCTCCATAGTGACTGGCATTGCTATGGGAAACAGTCCCTGCACATGGAGATTCAATTCATGGTGTACAGCAGCAGTGAGGAACCTATGATCTGGGGCTTAGTGGTGGGAGGGAACACAGAGGAAAAACTGTGATGGTGCCATAGGGGGATGTGCCCCAGCAGAATTACTGGGGAGCACCCCTAGATCTCAGGTTTGGGCCCTGAAAACTCAGGATCTGGAAATCCTACCATCAGCTAATACATAGTAGGATTATGCCCTAAGGACCAACTCTCCCCATATGAACCAACCCAGACGCAGCAATCATCATCTGATGCCCTTTGTGTGCTTCTCCATGAGAGGCCCAGAGGACGGTGACACGAGAATGTGTCTTTTCTCCCCATTTATGGAATGATCTACCCAGCAGTTACATAACTTTAGGTGCCAGGTGAAATTGTTTCTCTATAACCAGACCTTTGGCTGAGTAAATATTCTATGGCCTTTTAAATCTGTTTGTGGGAGGGGGACTATTGCTTTATTTTTGTTCTCGTATGTATTTTGTGTATTTAGCATCTCATTTTGTACTTTTGTGTTGTGAACTGCCCTGTAATCTTTGGCTAAAGGGCAGTGTTTGAATTTACTTACTTACTTAATGCCTTCCTCAAGGAGGTGGACATGGTTTCCATTCAATGGAAACTGCTTCTCCCTCTCAGCACTGCCCACATGGATCAGCATGGTGTGGGCTTTGCAAGCTTTCCCATGCTCACCCTGCTGCTGCTGTTATCCCCCCCCCCCAAATAAAAGGGAGAAAGAAGCTTCTTTTCCACCTTCATTCCCCCACCACTGCTTTGGGAAGGAGAAAAGAAAAGGGTGAGTTAACTTCCCTTTATGTGCTCCAAATTCCATTCTCTCTCTTTGCCACATACACAATTCTTCCTTTCCATTTT
The DNA here is from genome assembly GCF_965113315.1 of Podarcis vaucheri. Classification (NCBI taxonomy): domain Eukaryota; kingdom Metazoa; phylum Chordata; class Lepidosauria; order Squamata; family Lacertidae; genus Podarcis; species Podarcis vaucheri. The sequence continues at coordinate 58,415,706 of NC_138765.1, forward strand.
TGCAAACAGTGAAAGAAACAAGATATGCTGTCACAGAGCTCCGTCACCTCCTCTAGTGTAATATATGACAGCCCCTAGGGACTATATCCTCTTTTAGTCTTATGATTAAAACCATAGATGTGGCCATTGCATCCATAGAGTTCCTATCAACGGTAAACATTCACCTAGGGGGCTTCTTTGCCCTGGAAGATATTTTTTCCCACCTTGTATCCACTTGGGAAACAAATTCCTTTATGTCTTGTTTACACAGGCTGCCTGCCAACGTTTCTCAGAATACCAGCTGGAATTGTACTCTGTTGTGGAGATGAAACATTTAGTGACAGACTCAGGCCAAATGAGAACACGTTCTTCCCTCACAGAGCTACAATTCTCAGAGTTCCCCGTGAAGAAAGATTGACCATTAAACCACTCTGAGAATTGTAGCTCTGTGAAAGGAATAGGGGATCTCCTGACAACTCTCAGCATCTTTAGCAAACAAGAGTTCCTGTGATTCTTTGTGGGAAGCCTTGGCTATTGAAAGTGGTATAATATTTGTCAGGGGCTCAGGAACAGAGGCACAGGGGAGAGAGGAGATGGAGAGCGAAGGGGAAGGATCTGAGGGCAGCGTAGGGGAGTATGGCAGTGACCCGAGAGATTCCATGAGCTTCTCCAGCGAATCAGAAGATTCCCAGAAGGAGGCGCCAATGGTCAGGGCAAGGGGGGCCAGTGGGGACTCCCAAAGCAGCAGCTGGAGATCAGGACCAGCTTCCCCACCAGAGCGTAGTGGAGGGGAGGAGTCCCAGGTGTCAGGGCCAGCGTCTCCTCCAGCAGGGAGAGAAGATGAGTCGAGACTAACCACACCTCCAGCGGAGAGTGGGGGAAGCAGTGACAGGAGCAGTGTAATGGTCAGGAGGAAGGTTGCCGGCTGGGCGCGCGCGCCAAGTTCAAATGTACAGGTGCGCGGGACAGCAGAAAGCCCGGATCGGGAACCAGGTCCTAAAGCCCGCCGGAGGCAGGAGGAAGACTCAGGGGACTCAGCGTCAGAAGAGTCTAGGAAGGGCGAGACCCCAGCTGACAGGCGGACCCAGAGGAGGAAAGAGCAGAGGAAGAGGTGGAGCAAGGCTAGGGTCTTAAACTGGTGTCTGGGGGGAGGAGACTCAGACGGAGCTTCAGTGGTCTAGAGTCTAAGACGTAGAGCTGCGCGCTGCGGCTGTGAAAGCAGAACTGAATTTCAATAAAGACTTTTGTATATAACAACGAACCAGCATTGGTCCTTTGTGAGCTGGGACCTAGGGCAGCTCTGACAATATTGTTTTAAATGTCTAGTGCAGATGTGGGGCCTAAGTATGGACCCAGGCAGCAGACATACACCACATGAAGTGGGATAGCTGGAATATGATTTGTGTGGATGCTTTGAATAGATATTAAATACGTAGATTCTAGTGCTACATTCCAGAAAGTACCAAGTACCTGATATTGTCTTTGAACAACTATGGACGCCTTATTAGCACAGCATGAAAATTCTTATTCAAAATGCACCTCTCAATACTCTTTTGGAAGAAACTCCCGTGCCCTTGACATGCAGGAGAAATTCCACTTTTTCCTATCGCTGGAGAACCATACCAGGAAAAGCAGCATGGGCAAAACCTCTCTCGTCCAGCTGACCATTAAAAAGCACAAAAATATCTGTCAAACAAGGAGTTGGCCAAGAGTTAATGTTTTTATCCTTGTGCCAGTAAGAGAGTGTTTCATTCCCTTTCTCCTGTTCAGCACAGGATCAAGTGGCTAATTGAAGACTAGACATTCAGTGCATTAGCAGCTCTGCATGGAAGACACGTCAACATGCCTCCTTCAAGTGTATCCATCTAGCCTGTGTTGATAATAGCCTTTTATGTTCTCTTCTTCAACAATGCCTGTTCACATCCAACGGAAAAGCACAAAAATCAAACATAAAAAAACAGGCAGGGTCATCTGACCCATGTAATTGGAGGCCAGCCTCCCACGTGCACATTTTAAGTTATTCACTATCAGGGTGGCCTTTTCCCCAGTGCTGCCAACAGGTGCATCTTGCAGCAGGGTTGTCTGGCAGAAGGAAAAGAAATTGTTCAGGCCGCCCAGGGTGAAAGTCTTAGCCACTGAGCAGGAGCAAGAGGCAAAAGAACAGGTCAAGTCTAATTTTGCCCTAAGCAGACTCCAGCATTTCATATCCACATACACCCCTTCTGCAGATAAATACAGGTAAAAGAACATTCAGTGAAAACGTAAGATCCACAAGGGTAGCTCCCAATGGACTTTCAAGATGTGGGGGGGGGGGGACTTCTCCACCCTGCCTGCAGGGGCAGCATGGAGCCAATGCATTGCTTTGTTCCTTACCACCTTCTTGTATGCACTGCTTGTTTACTGTGACACATCTGCAATGATTAAGCCAAGCATTATGACAGACACAGCCTTTAAAAAAAGGGGGGGAGGACCCAGCATTGGTTTCAGCCTGGCCAACAGGCTGTGAAACAAAAGCTTATGTGTTTGCTTCTTATCCGTCCTTCACGGTAAGGTGCCAGAACCTATAGCAACAATAGAAAATAAAATTATGAAACATATAAAACATTACAATTATTTAAAAAACACCTAAAATGTTCCTAATGGAACAGAGCAATGTGCAAAGCATCTCAAGATTCAACAGTGTATCCCAAGCATCAACAGTGCTTGTCTGAAAGAGATCTGAATGAAAATGTATAAACTGGAATCCCAAGGGATTCTGTTCACCTTGTCAATCTTGAGATGGGAGGAGGGTTTTCCAGTTGGATCAACAGCAACAGGGGGTAGGGAACCTATTCCAGTGCTTTGTTTTTGCTGAACAGGATTGAAGTGATGGGAGTGTAAATGGTGCTGAGGTTATTAATTTAAAGTGAACGAACTACTGCATCCTTCTTGGTTACATCCCAAACATGATAAATGGAAGACAGTATTTCTCCCATTAGTTTCTTTAAATAAATAAAAAAAGACGCAAGAGGAAGAAAGAAATTGGGATAGACGCATGGATTTAAGAAACATGAGAAATAGCTTATGAATTTAGATTATGCTTTGACACTGAAAAAAATTGTACATTGGCTCATTCATTTTAATATAGCAAAGAAAAATGGTATGTAGTGCCAGCTTTTAGAGAACACAGTGGGGGGTTTTTGTGTGTGTGTTTAAAAAATGATTATATAATAGCATCATTAGCACCTGTAATGCAGCTCATACTATGAAAATGTACAGAATCAATCAATCTCATCCCGTAACATCGGCCTTTTAATAGAGACAGTTGTTGCTGTGCTGAGCAAGAGAATTAGATTAGAAAATAGAGTGATACCTTCTGTCAAATCAATCTGTTGGTCTTAGTGTACACCAGTGCTGGAACTATGCAATATTATTCAACAAACAGAATTCCATAATACCTAAGAGCCAGCTCATGCTTCCACAATGAGGTGGTGTAGGCATCATACAAGGGACTGTCTGATGCAAGTTGTATAGACACTTGAAACTGGCCCCACATCAGCAATCAATTGTAATAACGAGGCCACATTCACACCATACATTTAAAGCACAATAATTCCACTTTAAACAATCGTGGCTTCTCCCAAAGAATTTTGGGAACTATAGTTTGTTAAGGGTGCTGAGAGTTGTTAGAAGACCCCACAGAACTACGGTTCTAATCCTTTCCTGTGAAGAGGGATTGATTGTTAATCCACTCTGCAAATTGGAATGCTGTGAAGGGAATACGGACCAGGGGTGTCAACTTGAATAAAATATTGGTTTGGTAGGTAAGCCCCGTCTCCCATAATCAGTCACAAGACACGGTGCACGCACACCATTTGAATAGCAATGTGATAGTCTAAAGTGGTATCTTAGCACTTTAAAAGTATGGTGTGAATGTGGCAGTGTTCTCTAAGGTTGCATTCAGACACAGATTCACATCCTGCCTCATGGAGTTGAGGGAGCATGATGTAGCTGAGTCTAGGAACAGAACTCTCTGGTCTTAACAACTTTATGCACTAACTAGCACTCAAGCACACTTATGTATAACTGCAATTTCCCACAAAAAAGACTTGCACCAATCTTGGTTAGTAGCCATTGATACCCTTTTGCTCCATGAATTTGTCCAATCCACTTTTAAAGTCATCCAGAGAGAATTGCATGTCAAGACCCCATAACCACCCGACACATTGATGGATAAGTCACAAGGACATGGATATTAATGGTTATTGGGCAAATTTAGGCCACAACTTTACTGGTTACAGAATGTGAGTGGTATAGGCTTAGGCATGGGAATTGACCTGACTCCTGCCCGTCATGCGCCAGAGAGAATTCCAGAGTTTAACTCCATACTACATGAATTTCTACAGTATTTTCTTCCATCTGCCCTGGAACTTCCAAACTTCTGTTTCCATAATTTCTAGTGCTATGGGAGAGGGAGAAAAAAATTATCCATCCATTTTCTCCATTCATATAGAAACCCCTGACTTTTGCATGACTAAAATATAGTCTCCTGTAGCAAGACAGAAGTTGTATCCTTTGATGTGTGCACTTTTGCTACTGGACCCACCCACCACTAGCATATGACCCCCAGAAGGCTGACTACAAAGGAATGTGGGCCTCAGGATGAAAACGGTTTCCATCCCTGATCTATTACCATATTTATCCATGTATAACACCCCCCATGTATAAGACAACTGCAACAAAAAAAAATTGAGGGGAAAATTGGAAAATTGCCCAAAGTTGTTGAGCTTTTTTTGGTGGGGGGAGATTGCCCAGATATTGAGCTTTTTTTTTGGGGGGGGAGAGATGATTGCCCAGAGTTGTTGAGCTTTCTTGGGGGGGGGGGTCACTGCCACCATTCGCTCAACAGCCTACCTGCAACTGCAAATCACACGCATCGCCAAGGCTATTAATATCACCTTATACACGGAAAAATACAGTACATAGTTTTCAAATGAAGTTAGCCAGGACACAACAGCAAGATCCCCCAATGTATTTCCCCACTAACAAAATGGTCCCAGTAGTATTTTCATCTCTGAGGAAGAAGAAGAAGAGGGGTGGGGACCCATGGATATTCTTGGCTACTTCGGGTGGGGGAACAAAATGTTAGCAAAACTGAGGAGGAACATTTTACAGCATTTGTTTTAACTAAACAGGGCACACAAACAGGTGGCCTACAGAGCAAGGCAACATGAAATCATTGTTTGTTTGTGTGTGACAGCAGCCTATATAAGAGATGGAAATGCAGAATGCAAACTAAGGGCACTTACTTTCAGACATTCAGGCCAAATCCGCACCACACATTGAAAGCATGATACCATTTTAAACAGCCATGGCTTCCCACAAAGAACCCCAGGAGCTGTTGTTTGTGAAGGGTGCTGAGAGTTGTTAGGATATCCCCCTTCCTCCCCCCCCCAAGCTACAATTCCCAGAGTGGTCTAACTATCAATGCCTCTCCCCAGGGAACTTTGGGAACTGTAGTTTTGTGAGGGGAATAGGTGTCTCCTAACAACTCTCAGCACCCTTAACAGTGTAGACAATACTGAGTTACTATAAGACAGCTTCCTGTGTGTGTTTCCTCATCACTTCTTTTATAAGGGAAAGTTGTCAGCCATCTTGGGGTACACATTTAAGGACAGAAAGGTGTGATAGAAATGTTTTGAATAAATAAGCTTGCGATTGAAACATGCACCCCCCCCAATGATGCATTCAGACATGAGGAATATATTATTTAGCCTTTCTGACTATAATGCTAACACTTCTGTCCCATTTGCTAACATTTTTTTCCACACTGCAGTACCCATTGTGTTATGGAACTGTGGCATCAATCATACTTGATTTCATTCACACCAGTGAGTGTCGTGTGGCACAACAATGAACATAATTAGACAATGATATCTGAAGAAGTGTGCATGCACACGAAAGCTCATACCAAGAACTAATTTAGTTGGTCTTTAAGGTGCTACTGAAAGGAATTTTTTTATTTTGATCATTAGACAATGTTACTGCTCCCCTATCCTCTCCGCATATGGATGCTTCTGTTCCCTCGTGACCTGCCCCCCCTTTCCTGGAGATTGCAGGAAATAAGTGTGTGCCAATGTCTAACCCCAAATTTCTTCACTTTACTCCCACAATTTTCCAGGTTAAGGGGGCTGCAGATTGTTTTATTTATTTTGAATCAAGTAACACGAAATGAGTGGTTCCATTGGTTTTCCAGATGTGGTTTGTTTCATTGTGAGAAACCTCAAATATAATGTGGAAATTAAAAGTTATGGAAATGTAAGGGAAATGGAATAAGCTGCCCTGTGACTGCAGGCTTAGAAAGGATTGTGTGCCTGTGCCTGGGTGTGTGTGTGTGTGTGTGTTAAGGTTGGAGGCTGTGTTGAAAATAGAATGCCAGGTCTCTGTGTTCCCTTTCATCTTCAACCCACTGTGTGTCAAGAGGCCAGGCAGGGAGGCCACCAGGGATAAAAGGAGTGAGTAGGTCCTCTTACTCCACTGACGTAAAGCCTTTTTCAAACCTGTAGAAGAAGGGAGGCATTAGGTGGTGTGTGTGTGTGTGTGTGTGTGTGTGTGTGTGTGTGTGTGTGTGGTTTCATTGCTCAAAAGAGATGTTTCCAGGACGTATCGCTAAGGGGCATGGAATACAACTTTGCCATTAAGCAGATTAATTTTTATTTTATTTTTATTTCTGTCTCCCAGCATGAAACAACTCTCCTCCTTCTCTCCCCCACCCCCACCCGCCCAAGTCCTTGAGCTCCTGAGTGAAAGCATCACAAGTAATTAAGCAGAATACCCCGGTTGAATATTAAATTAGAAATTAAGCTAAAATGCTCATCCACCGCAGCTCGGGAATTTTGAGCAGATCGCCTTAAATTTGATGGCAGCAGTGCCTGCATATATTTCTTGAACTGCATTGCTAGCTAAATTGATTGAATTAAACATGCTTCGTGATGCTCGCTAACCTTTGACCCCTCCAGTTACTCAGAATAATCAGGAGGCTAATTATCCTGGCAGGAGCTGAGCTTTGAAGAATCAGGGGCACGGCTGAGTTCAGAGAACCTACACTAGTATTAATCAGGATGTCATGACTGAGGTTCGCTGAGAAGCCCAAAGTGTCGCAGGACCATGATGGTGGAGTTTTGTTTGTGAGATGTTGTGACTGTGATTCCAGTGGGGAGGTAGACGAGGCTTGTTTGCAGGAAGACAGTGATCTGTTTAATTGTGGGTTATCCATTTTCACGGAAAGAGGTGGGAATGTTTTTGTTCAACAGCGGGAACAGTGTTATACACCTTCCAGCATGCAAAACAGGTTGGGCTATCACTGTTTTTAAAGCAGTGGTACGACATGGGTGGCGCTGTGGGTTAAACTGCAGAGCCTAGGACTTGCTGATCAGAAGATCGGTGGTTCAAATCCCCACGACGGGGTGAGCTCCCGTTGTTCGGTCCCAGCTCCTGCCAACCTAGTAGTTCGAAAGCACCTCAAAGTGCAAGTAGATAAATAGGTACTGCTCTGGTGGGAAGGTAAACAGTGTTTCCGTGTGCTGCTCTGGTTCTCCAGAAGTGGCTTAATCATGCTGGCCACATGACCCGGAAGCTGCACGCCGGCTCCCTCGACCAATAATGCGAGATGAGCGCCGCAACCCCAGAGTCGGTCACGACTGGACCTAATGGTCAGAAGTCCCTTTACCTTTACAACACGCTTAGCGGCTGCGTGACAGGCATAAATCCAACTGGTGACCTTTCCCCATCACAAGTGATGTTGCCTGAAAATATGAAACTCGGTGGCTCAATATGCTCATTTCAAATACGATCTAAGCCTTATTGTCCGAAAACATAAAAACATAAGATCTTGCTGGATCAGGCCAATGGCCCATCTAGTTCAGCATCCTGTTCTCACTGTGGCCAACCAGGAGCCTGTGGGAAACCAGCCAGCAGGACCTAAGCAAAACAGCACTCTCCCTTCCTATGGTTTCCAGCCACTGGTATTCAGAATCATTACTGCTTCTGACTGTGGAGACAGAGCATATAGCCATCGTGGCTGATAGCTGTGGCTAGAAGTTCTTCTCTAAGTCTGTTGTCAATCTGAGATTGAAAAAAAGTCATCTCAAGATGGCCACTTCTCAGTGGTGCTACTTCACAAGGGAAGGGGAAAGCTTGACAACTGCATTTGCATACATACATAGTGGAGACAATATGCATCCATTCTCCTTCCCCCAGTTCATGTGAGTGCAATGTGCAAGATGGCTATTCTTAGACAGGTACTCTAGTTGCTAACATGTGGCTTTCCAGATGTTGTTGGACTCCAACTCCCATCAGCCCCAGGCAGCGTGGCCAGTGGTCAAGGATGATGGGAGTTGTAGTCTAGCAACAACTAGACAGCCACAGGTAACTAATTCAAAGCTCCAAAGAACTTATGGCTCTCTGTCGTGGCCATGAACCATCTAAAACCTAGACAACACATTACCCAAATTACTTGGATACTTTTTACACAAGCCCCACCCATTGCTGGAGGTGCCTTGTGCTGGCCTAGAAACAAAAGACTCAGCTAGATTGGTAAAGAAAAAGCGACTTACATGCATTGTGTGTGCGATATAACATTGTGCCACCAGATGGTGAAGTAGAGTCCTGTTTTTCTCTACCTGTTTTCCCTGTACAAATTTACAACGCTTTAAACTGAAACACTAGTTTGATGTGTCTAGACCCAGCCAAACCCCACAATGAGAGCTCTCAGTAATATGGCCCTAGCCGTTCCTTAGATCTTTGGGCTGGGGAATTATATTTTGGGGTTTAGGACTGTGCTGGCCCAAGTTATTTTGTTACAGGAACTGGAGTCCAAATGCCCTCCCCCCCAAGATACAATTCTTTTAAAAGCCATTCAGTGCCATTCAGACACCAATAACTCCTACTTCATCTCTCCCTTATTTTGAAAGTACGTATTAGCTAGTTTCACCTTTAAATGTGAAAGGTACTGAATGCCTTCCCCTTCTCTATACTGCATCAATGCTTCTGCTAGTTAGTTGTGCCCTCATATGTGCAGAGGTGTAGTGGTCCGGGGTTGGTGGAGTATCAAAGACCCATTACTATTTCTGCAGCAAAGTCCCAGAATCCAGTGTTCCTAGTAGAACCACCCAATATGCTTGAAATTTATAGTCTCTGAGATAAGTGAAATGAGGTGAGCCAACCACTAAGGATTGGATCCTTGAGTCACTCCGGAGACAATGTGTGGGAAGAAGGAGTTGTGCTGTATGATCCCAAACTAAGCATTTAGGAACACTGAAAACACTTCAGTGCTTGAGTTTCAAGAGAATGGAGTCCAAGTTCTATTATGTGCAATGGAACTTTAAGAAAAAACACAATTTAAGTCATTCTCAAAAAAGATATCGAAGCACTCCCAAACATTTGCCCGTGTATGTGCGCAGGAAGGGGGGGGATCTAGTTGAAAGGCAGCACATGGACACCTGCCTTGATATTGCAAGGCATTCCTAATTATTTTTACTGGATAACTATAAGATTATTGTATAATTTTAGAAGGTTGCATAATCCGAAAGGGCTGTGACTATCTTGGAAGGACCTTGCACCTCTGGATTCATGACTAAACTTCTGCATATGTGCAACAGCAATATTCTGTATGAGTCTGAGCCTCTGTTGCTCATGAGCCTTGACATTTGGTTGGTGATGCAGAGGCATTCAAGCTGGCTTGGGACTTTCCTCTGCATCCCCAAAGTGGACTGAGGCCAAAGCAGGTGCTGGAGAGGGAGCATGGTTATGCATACCGTGACTCACCTTAAATCCCCCTTAATGGAAAGCCGCATGTTTTTCCATGCCCTTATTTATATTAGCAAGTAAGCATCAATAGCTCAGCCAAGTATGTCAACTTTGCAACAGCTCAAAAGATTAAAGAAACACTCTGTCCATAAATGCCGAGGACTAGAAAGAACTGCAAACATTTAAAGGCTGGAGGGGAGGGGCATTTGCTTTCCCTTGCATAAGAGCAGCTTCCATTAATGTCAAAGAGCTGTGCTTGCTTGTGCCTGGGAGCATGGAATAATAAATATTGTTGAAAATAGCAACAAAATTGAAGCCTCCACTTTAGTGGCATCCACCCCCTCATTTGAAGGAAAGCACTCAGGTTCTCCAAAGCCCAAGGAGAGCAAAGGAGGGCTCAGGTGTTCTTGAGCAGTGAAAGACAGCAGTACATTTTGAGCAGTATAAATCTGCCCTGAGGAATACAAAGCAGACCAAAAGTGTACACACACACACACACACACACGAGAGAGAGAGAGATCAGGGTAGCATTTATTTATTGAATTTATACCCTGTACTTCCTCCCCAAGAAGCTCTGAGCAGCAAATAGATACACAATTTAAAAACAAAAACAAGGCAAAAACATTCTAACAACAAATACAATTAAAAACATCTAAATGCAGTTTCAGTTTAAAAGCATTCTAAAAGCACTTGCAATTAAAATATTCTTCTATCCAGTGATCTTGGTGCTTTCAGGAACAGTATTCTTCGGCCAATAAATGTCTGGGCAAACAGAAATGTTTTTTTTTAATTCCTGCTGTTAGTTAAAAATGATGAAAACAGGCACAACTCACTAGGGAGGGCATTCTGCAACTGAGGAACTACCACTGAAAAGACCCTGTCATGGGGTCTGGGCCAACCAGGCCATCTTCAAGTCTCACAGGAATCTTCACGGGGCAGAATGGAAAGGGAAAAGAGACTCGAAGGTCTATCTCTACAGCAGCCTTTGCTAACCTGGTGTCCTCAGGATGTATTTTTGGAACTACAGCTCTGTTTATGTCCTGTTCCATTGCCAGTGTTTCAGTACAATACAACTGGCATTCCAGTTCATTTCTATAGGTGGAATAGGAAAGCTTTACTTTGTCCTTTGCCTCAGGCAGCAAAATGCTTTAGGCTGGCCCCGCCTGCCATCTCATTTTGCTGCTTGCATAGAGGCTGGAGCTATCATTGGTTGATGACTGGGCCCCCTGTCTCTGGCACTGGTTGGGACCAGCAGCCATTTTAACTTCTCCCTAAGACCTGTAATGTTGCTCTGAGTCATTGTGAAGGAATAAAATGGCAGCATCCATCAGAAAGCTCTTTACTCACAGTTCTTGATGCATCAGCTGCCCTTGGCCTGTGTGGTTTCTCTGAAACATTTACGCCATTTAAGAGACGAAAGTCACATTCACACCGTCCATTTAAAGCACTATGAAACTACTGTCAAGGCTTGTTCCAAGGAATCCTGTGAGCTGTAGTTTGTTAAGGATGTTGAGAGTCTCTTAAATGCCCCTATTCCCCTCATAGAGCTACTGTTCTCCGAGTGGTTTAACAATCCTTCTTCACAGAGAACTCTGGGAATTGTAGTTCTGTGAGGGGAATAGGAGTAATTTAACAACTCTTGGTACCCTTAACAGAATTATCTGAGGGAAGGCATGACTATTTAAAGTGCTATCATAACGGTGTGAATGTGGCTTAAGTGAACCCATGATATTTGGGTGGCAGTGAAGGGGGAATCTGTATATTTCTTCTGTGATGCCTGAACAACAAACAGGCTGTGGCACAAACAGTCCTAGCTGTGTCCACTTTGCTTTAATAATATATATATTGTTGACATGTTGGGAGCACATTAAACTGAGCAAAACAAGCAATAAGCTGCAGCACATGGTAACAGTAAAACGTGCTTGAAGCTTCTTGACACTGCATTATACAGTAGCTCAGTGGCAAAGCTTTGCATGCAAGAAAGTCCCAGTTTCAGTCCCCAGTACTTCCAGCGACGGCTGGGAGAGACTCCTGCCTGAAACCCTGTAGAGCTGCTGCCAATCAGTGTAGGCAATACTGAACTAGATGGACCAATAGCCTGACTCTGTAAAAGGCAACTTCCTGTGTTCCCAGAGTACATCCTCTGATCCAGTTTCAAACAAATGTTTCTTTTCTTGGAGGCAAATCTCAGAGGAGGGAATGACATTTCTTGGCTCTCTAGCCATTCTCTTCTGGAGCTGATGTATCTCCTGTCATTTTTCATCATTTGTGAGCTCTACGAGGGAAAACAAACACGGAGATAGGATGCACCAAGCACCTTCAGCCAAGGAACGATTCCCAGATTAATGCAAAGCGACTTGCACTTTTAATTTGGTTATTCTCAACTGGTGCTCCCAGCGGGTGGAATCCTAATGACTCATTGGGTTTGATGCTCATCAATCCAGACCATGTTTTCTCTTTCGTTACATTTGCTGCTCTCTGAGGCTCTTTAATTCAAACCGCGTTGGCACCACAGTCTGTGACAGAAATCTGTACCTTTGGCAAAGCCACAGAGTCTAGTTACTGATTCTCCTACTGAGCACTTTGCCCGATATTTGTATGGGATACAAAGCGACTATCCCATTACAAGAAGGCTTTATGTGCATGGGTGATTGAGTAGGTCATTTTCAAACAGTTTGGCTTTTTAGCTGACTGAGAGGTCCCACATGGAGCTGTGTGGAACAACCTCACCTGCATATTTCCTGCTGCATTCTGTAGTGACTGAAATGAGCAGTGGCACATTAAATTTAGGAGCAAATAAGCTGGATCTGTGATCAGATCTCCCTTTATAAACACACACACAAACTATAAATTGAGAGTGAGTGGGTTCATACTATAGAGTTTGCTACTGCATACTGTAGTGATGGCCTCCAAGTTGAATGGCTTCAAAAAGGGGAGTTAGACAAATTAGTGGAGGACAAGACTAAGACTACTAGCCATGCTGGCTATGTTCTACCTGCAGTGTCAAAGGCAGTAAGCCTCCATATATCGGTTGCTGGGGATCACAAGTGGGGAGAATGCTGCTGAGTTCAGGTCGGGCTTGTGGGCTTCCCTTTCAGACACCTGGTTAGCCACTGTGAGAGCAGGATGCTAAACTTACATGGGCTTTGGCCTGATCCAACAGGGCTCTGACCCATGCAGGCTGAGGTGTGTCATTTGTGTGACGCAATATTCCTTGGCTCCCATTACGTGGAGAAAGGTGGGATGCAAATGGCGGCAAACAGATAAGCCATGTGGCAATTTCAGCACATGTCTATCTCAGTAGAGGTCTTTTTCATCCATGTTCTCAAGGTGTAGATCTGGACATGTAAATCAATGCTAAGTTGCACTTGAGGATTTGAAGTTTCTGCTTGCGGCCAGTTGCTTGCAATGAGATGAATAAATCTTTTTAGGAGGTGAAACTTGCCAGGGAGAATGTCTCAGCTGGCATGTGAACAAGTATAAATCTGCTGACCCAGTTTAAACCAATTGGGGATTTGGCCCAAGGTATGCCATTACTAAGTGATGGTTTTTAGATGGATGCTGATGGCAACAGCTTAAATACACATCTGGACTCATCTATTTTGTTCTCAATTGACTGTGGTGCTTCAGGGATGTGTAGATATTAAAGACGAAGAAAATCAATTAATGCATAATCTAATCATATCTAACAGTCACTGGAGGTTTGGCTCCCAGCACAACTTCTCCCAGTCTAACTATTTTTTCCAACTTTAAAGGGGGTTGCTATGTTCATGTTATTTTCAGTGTTAGTGATGTATGATCTAATGCTCCCATGTGGGTATTTCTGTTACGCTGTGTGCTGAAATCTGTCCTCTAGTTTTTCAAAACTTTGGTCCCCCCCTCTATAAAATCAGCTTGCATTTGGGGGGCTCATTCTCAGAGTATTTGAGAATTCCTTTATTATGAAGATGCAGCGTTTTGAGCTTCTGTTATTTTTGTGAGGTGTCTAAGGGTGGTGTATGTATTTTCCTGCCCAGTAAACATTTCCCCAACACCCTGAAATTTCTCCTGTTTATCTGCTATTCTGATCTTAAAAAAAACAACAACCCTGATGGGATGAGCTATCTCCTGACACCTTACCCTGGGCTTAAACTAAAGTGCAGAAATCTGTGGAAGCTGCAAAGTACAAACCACTGGTGAGATGATCTGAAGAAAGAAAGGACACTCGCAAACACCACTTGGCCTTCTTAAAAGCTAAGCACATTAAAAAAAAAAAAAAACCTCTGCACCCTATTCATGGGAATTTCAGTGAGTTCCCTCTACACACTTTGATAAATTTAGGTGCTGTTTCTTTTCCCATTAATTGATGGGAAAATGCAACATAATTTTTTGGCACTGCACTATAAGAATATAAGATGAGCCTGATCAATTGGATCAATGGCCCACCTTGTCCTGCCTCCTGTTCTCACATTGGCCAACCAGATGCCTGTGGGAAACCTGCAAGTAGGGACCTGAGAACAAGAGCACACTCTCCAAGAACTGGTATTCAGAAGCAATACTGCCACCCATAGGAGCCATCTCCTAGGGATGAGATCCCTTTGCCAATAATTTGAAGGGGCTGCTCTCTATGGGTTTGAGCTCCAGAGACACATGCATGAGCACAAAGAGGTGGATAAGAGATAAAATAGCATGGCTTCTTTGAGCAGTGTTGTTACCTACCGAAAAAGGAATGCAGCAAAATGTTTGGGTAGTTGTCACTGGCTAATTAGAACATAGGAAGTGCCCAGCTGGATCAGACCCTTCTAGCTCAGTATCCTGTTCTCACAGCAGCCAGCCTATGGGAAGCCCACAAGCAGGATCTGAGTGGAACAGCACTCTTCCGACTTGTGGTTCCTAGCAACAGGTAGAAGACCATAAGAAGAAACCTGCTGGTTCAGCCCATAGGCCCATCTAGTTCACTATCCTGCTTTCTTGCTTTCCCAGTGGCCAGACAGACAGCTATGGAAAGCCAACAAGCAGGTCCCGAGTGCAACAGCACTCTCTTCTCTTGTGATTCCCAGCAACTGGTACTTAGAGGCACACTGGCTTCAACAGTGCAGGTGGAACCTAGCCATCCTGCGTAGTAGTCGAGGAAGATTCATTAAAATTAGGACGTTGCCACCTGCTCATCACCAGTTTGGATTCTCTTTGCACCTTTGCTCTTTGTCCATAAGCAACAGGCATTGAACAAAACCAGGTCATGTTGACTCCATGCTGGGCTACTTCAAAGTTGACTTGGACCATGTAAAAGTCTTTCCACCAAGGCTGTAAATGGTTACAATGCTGTCACCATCAAGGTTTCCTCCAGCTCTGTGCAAAATTTTAAATGGAAAGAACACTTAAAGGGGGACTGGATAGCTTGGGGAATAAGCTTTGGGAGATCCTCCAGTTATTTTATTACAAAGAACACTGTCGTCCATACAGACTGGAAAGGACAATGAAATATTATGGTTCAAGTAGAGAGGGAAAATAATCAAGATGAGTAAAAATCACCTTTAAAGCACTCTGCTCTTAAAAGCATTCTTAATGCATTTCCTCCTCTAAGCATTGTATTCCAAAGCACCTTTATGTATTGTATATTGAATCTCTTTATATTAAGAGGAGTTAACAAAAGATTTCATCTTTTTTAATATTCTGGAGAGTTTTCAAAGCCTGTCTCAACAATCATGTGGTTCTTTATCTTTAATCTTTCAAGAATCAGAGCAGAGAAATTGTAATACCGTTTCTTATACTTTACGCTCTCTGACTGCATTATTTATAGCCTGTAAAATTTCAGTTTCACTCAAGGATTACATTTTCCCTTTGGTTGTGGTGAATAATTAATAACACCTTAAACAAATTTGTTGTGCCGACTGTGGTCATTTGTTTGATGGTAGTAACATTTATGGCTTTCTTTATTAATTTTGAGTTCCAAGCTACGGTGAAGGAAGGCAGCACGGGCGTGATTGTCAATCTGACTGTGGAGGATCGGGATGACCCAGCAACAGGAGCATGGAGAGCGGTTTATACCATCATCAATGGCAACCCAGGACAGAGCTTTGAAATCCATACGAACCCCAAGAACAATGAAGGGATGCTGTCAGTTGTCAAGGTGAGCAGAAGGATTAGCTGTGCCTCTTAGACATCTAAAGAATGGTCATAATGTCTTATGTTGCCCCTTTTCGGAAATGCTTTAAATTTTCAGAGGTTTCTGTTGTCAGAGGTGGGGAAGCTTAGGCCTATGAATCAGCTGTGGCCCTCCAGAACTTCCTATCAGGCCCTCAGAAATCTCTGCAGGCCACATCCCTCAGTGGTCATGTTTCACACCCTGAGTGTCTTTGCTTGGCTCGAATTTGTCCCTGACCCTTGTTTGTAGGATAGAGGGTGAGTGTAGAAACTAGTCTGCTATTCAGAAAGTTGCCCAGAAGGAAATGTGACTCTGGGGCTGAAAAAGGTTCACCACCTCTGCCACTGTTCATTTCTAATGATACGATGCTGCTTGCTAAGCTAGCCATGAAGTACCCAGCAGGAATTTTCTGAGGAGAGTGATTGATTGCTGTGAGAAATGTGGGAAGTTTAGACTGTGTGGGAAGTTTAGACTGCGTGTTTCAGGCAGTTGTGTCTCCCTCTTGAAGAGGGTTTTGAACAATTTGGCTGGATTTTTTTTAAAAAACAAAAGTACAGAATCACATAGAAGGAAGACAGAACTAGTGACTGGCTACGGGCCACATTTGGCTCATAGTCTGCAAGCTGCCTACCTCTTCTTTAAATTTATCTTTAACTATGAAAAGCAACAGGGACGTGGGTGGCGCTGTGGGTTAAACCACAGAGCCTAGGACTTGCCAATCAGAAGGTCGGTGGTTCGAATCCCCGCGATGGGGTGAGCTCCTGTTGCTCGGTCCCTGCTCCTGCCAACCTAGCAGTTCGAAAGCACATCAAAGTGCAAGTAGATAAATAGGTACTGCTCTGGCGGGAAGGTAAATGGCGTTTCCGTGCACTGCTTTGGTTCGCCAGAAGCAGCTTAGTCATGCTGGCCACATGACCCGGAAGCTGTACGCCGGCTCCCTCGGCCGATAAAGCGAGATGAGCAACCCCAGAGTCAGTCATGACTGGACCTAATGTTCAGGGGTCTCTTTACCTTTACCTATGAGAAGCATACCTTGATTTCTTCTGGGCCTTCTTTGACTTACCAGAGGAGGATTCAGGAGCCACAAGTAACTTATTGGTCTGAAGGACCTTGTGTTGTGAGCATCAACATAAGTCAACACAGGCTGTGGTATGTGCATCATAGCTACTAATGCTGGTGGCTATATTGTACCCTCACTGTTGAATTCTGAATACCACTTGTTGTGGACTGCAGGAGAGTAGAGTGCTGTTGTGCTCAGGTACTGCTTGTGTGCTTCCCATAAGCATCTAGCTGGCCACTGTGAGACTAGGATTCCTAGATAGGCCACATCCAGCAGGGCTCTTTCTGCATTCATACATAGGATCAGACCAGAATAGGAAACATTGAAAGAAGTTCCTGCAAGTTTCTAGACTTCATGGTTGCACAGAGAGGGAGAAATCTGTTTGAGAAGGAGGCAACATTTCCTGTTTATCACTGATGAGAGACTAGCAATGGTTTAACCCAATATTCGACAGTGCGTAGTAAAGGTATGGAATTCACTCCCACAAGAGGTAGCAAAGGCCACCAATTTGGATAAGATTAGGCAAATAAATTTATGGACAATAAAGCTATCAGTGGCTATTAAACCTGGTTGATACATTCTATTTGGCTGGTCACTGTGAGAACAGGGTGTTGGACTAGGATAGCATTTGGCCTGATCCATCAGGGCTCTTTTTATGTTCTTATGTTCTTGCTTTTCAGCCTTTGGACTGTGAGATTTCAGCTTTCCACACACTCCTGATCAAAGTAGAAAATGAAGATCCATTAGTTCCAGACATAGCATATGACACCAGTTCCACAGCAACTGTTCAGATCACGGTTCTGGATGTCAATGAAGCCCCTGTTTTCCACCCAGACCCAATGACTATCACCAAACAAGAAAACATCCCCATTGGCAGTGTTGTGTTAACGGTCAATGCCACAGATCCAGACACCTTGCAACATCAGACTATAAGGTGAGTAGAATATTCCTGAATCCCAGCTTACTATGACTAGTAATTTCTCATGAACTTGATTTTTTTAAAAAAATAAAATGCTAATATTGAGGTTTGCAAATATTTCAAATTAAGAACCATTTGGCTTTTATATTTGATTGATTGATTGATTGATTGATTGATTGCTGGGATGCCTGTCCTAACACATGTCCTGATTTGAGCACTGTCAAATAATTTAGAAACAAAGACTGAAAACTGGATAAAGTTCACGTTGAAAAGACCAATTTGAAAAACTGGATCTTGATTTTCAGAAACTGTATTGGGAGGCTTGATGCTCCTATGCTTTAGGTGCACAAAGAAACATATAAAAGTTGGCACATCTGTTCAAGTTCTCTTGCTTTAAATTATGTGAACGTGTAATTTATTCTGCTAAATAATGTTGGACAAAATAGTTAAGGCAGGTAACAGGGTGGGGTGGGGGAATGCCTCCTTTTTTTAATAGGCCGAATGATATTCATATTTAGTTCTCACACTCACTGGTGAAATGATAGCTATTTGCCCCAATTTTCCAGTGCTACTGGGAAATAAATGTCCTTCAGTTGAAGCATTGACATTAAACAAAGCACCTACTTTTAGAAGGGGGAAAGACCACCCAGGATCAATTCTACAGAATGATGTCTCTGGTAATATCACACACGTAGTCCCTGTCTCCAAGGAAGTGTGTGGACTATTAAATGCTGCCATTGTCTCATGTTTAAAGGATAGAGAATCAATTACAATACTATTTTGTGACATATGAATGTGGTTTCCTGTTCTGAACCTCCTGCGGCCACAGTATGTGCAAATATATCAGATTATTCTCATCTACCGGCACTTTTGCACATCCCTGTGGAGAGAGAAACTATAGGTTTTTCACTCTAAAATTGACTGGCTGTTTGGAGTAGAGATGGCTTGGGAATATAGAAACAGCAAATCCTGTGATAGCCAGCTGACATCCAAACTGTCTGCAACTGGCATCATTGTTAATGACATGTAATGCATGGATGGATGTGTGGACCTTTGAAGATGATTGCCACTCCAGTCCACAGCCCCATGCATTTGCCAGTGTACATTTGGAGTCTCTGCTTGCACAGGTGTGGCCTTCACCATTGCTTTTAATGCATGAGGAAGCAGCCCACAAAGTTTCCTCAAAGGGGTTGTGTCTTTCACCGATATCAGCTAGAATTGTCTTTTGCAGCAAGTGCAAATTGCCTTATGCTTCCCAGAAGCCCCAGAAGCAAGGAGCTTGGAGGTGACTCAGGGCTTTTGCCATGATGTCTCCTAACTTACCTGTTTGGGGGTTCTTCTTTCTTCCTGACTGGTGCTTCCTTTTCTTTGAGCATTCTTCCATCTCTGAAATCCAGTCTCTGCCTTAACATTTCTGGACACACTTTAGAGCAATCTTACAGAACTATAGCTTTGACACTGCAAAATCCCTACCTTCTCTCAGCCCTTCCACATATCTGTTTGCACCCACCTCTCTGTTATTCTTGAAAATGGACCAGAGATATCCTTCTGCATGCTTGGTATTCCTTGATTGTTTGCATGACACACAAGCCACAGAACTCCTTAACAGAGTCAACAGCACTTCTTTGCTATACATACATGACAAGAAGACCAATCCTGGGTGGAACCTCTTACATGTCCCTCAGAGTGATATAGGAGCAATCATATGTGAAGTGGGGACTTACTCTCTCACATTTTACAGAGTTTATATTTGTAACAGGAGGCCATAGCTGTTGCATTCCTCCAGCATTGGTGCATGTGATGGGGGTGGCTCCAGTTGGCAGCATGCACAGCTGCTACATTCTTTCTGCCCATCTGTTTCCGTTCTGGAGGAATCAGTGCTAACTCCTGTGCTTAGAAATATCTCAAGCTAGGGATGGATGGATAAAGCTGCCCATTTTGGTTTCTCTCTGTTTCTAATTATTGCACATTGTCCTGAGCACTCATTTCTGTTAATGCACACATTCAGTACACAAATCTAGCAACATTCTTCACAGAGCTATTGTTCCTGTTGTTGTTGTTGTTGTTGTTGTTGTTGTTTAGTCGTGTCCGACTCTTCGTGACCCCATGGACCAGAGCACGCCAGGCACTCCTGTCTTCCCCTGCCTCCTGCAGTTTGGTCAAACTCATGCTGGTAGCTTCGAGAACACTGTCCAACCATCATGTCCTCTGTCTTCCCCTTCTCCTTGTGCCCTCCATCTTTCCCAACATCAGAGTCTTTCCCAGGGAGTCTTCTCTTCTCATGAGGTAGCCAAAGTATTGGAGCCTCAGCTTCAGGATCTGTCCTTCCAGTGAGCACTCAGGGCTGATTTCCTTCAGAATGGATAGGTTTGATCTTCTTGCAGTCCATGGGACTCTCAAGAGTCTCCTCCAGCACCATAATTCAAAAGCATCAATTCCTCGGCGATCAGCCTTCTTTATGGTCCAGCTCTCACTTCCATACATCACTACTATTGTTCCTAATATAATGCAATTTTGTATGTTATATTCACAGATATGTGTAACTTTATGCACACTTTCTCCTAATATACATATTTTTGTATGCATGTTTTGACTGGAGAACTGCATCCCAAAATCATGAGAAGTGCAAATTTTGAAGGATGGCTGAACTTCACTTCATGTATCACTTCATGAAGTGCATATTAGGTAGGTTCACTCCAGAGGGCACAGGATGGAAGATGGAGTTCTGCATTCTCACCTTGTAGGCATTTGAGTCTTAGATGGCCTGTTACCCCAAGAGCAGTCGAGCCCTGAAAGGGGCTGGATCAGATAGCAGAGTGTTGGCTCAGCCCAGAAGCACATAACTCATTCTGCTAAAAAAAACCTTTCTGCTGATCATTGCACTCGTGGTGTATACAAACAAGCAGTGGAGTCATTTGGGTGCATGTGGCTTGAGTAAAGCAGAAGTGGAAACAATACAAAGGAGAATTTAAGCAGATATGAGTGTTGCAAATTGCAATGTTAGGTGAGAAAAGTTAGGGTAGATAATTAGAGGGTTCAATTCCCCATGTTGTTAAAACACCTAGTTAAAGCAGAGTATGAATATTTCATGCACCTGTGTCAGAAATAATTATGAGCTCTGCCCTTAACAGGTGTCATCTCCCCTGTTTATTTTTTGGGAAAATTTATTTATTAAATTCAGGTTTACCCACTTCATTTTGTTTTAGTCTTTGCTCCAGGGATTCCTGGTGTCATTTGCTGTTCTCAGGGGTGGCTGCTGATGGATGGACAAGTGCTGAGGAATTTCTATTATGTGTCAGAGCATCAATATATGACTACCATCACCACCGCCAGCTACTTCCCAGGTGCATCACTTAAGACCTAGCTTGTATTGAAGAAGTCCTGTATTCCCTGATTTCCCTGATGGGGGTTGGCCTTTTTGATTACAAATATGGCGCTCAAGTTATTGACAGGTGTAACTATTTCCAAGGGAGCTATTTTGACAAGAACAGGCTCATTAATTATTTGCAGTGTTTGATCTTTCACAGTGGAAGGGATGCTGTCTCCAGAGACCAAAGGTGTGAGACAGACTGTGGGCTGCTATTATCCTCAATCTGCCTTGAATACCACATCCCTCCACTGCTCCCCTCCCCTCCCCCCTCAACCAGGCCCAGCGATTTTTGGCAATTCCTATAATGATTATGTTGCAAATGCAATTCACAGCTGGTATTAATGGCTCGTTGGGGCGATCATTTGCTTTGCAAATAGCATAACCTAGCCAGACAGAACGGCAGAAATCCCCTTGGCCATGTACCGCCAGTCGCAATCTCCTGCCGAGGAGTTAGCAATCCTGAATAACAATGGCACAGAACCTAAACGGAAGAGGCTCCCAGAGCTCATGACATCGCTTGCACTTCCAAGCCACAGGATCTTTCTCTCTGTTCCCTCTAGGAAAGCTTTGCTTTCCTCAGGCTGAACATCTCAAAAAGAGCAGCAATAACAACATGAAAAGCAAAGCCATGAGGTTGGGGGCAAGGCAAAGATTCCACACGAACAAGGATGTTAGCAGGGGAGAGTTTGGAAGGTGGGGGAACCAGTGGAAATATGGAAGAGGCTGAGAAAACTGAGTGGTTTCACAAGATCATACCATTTTACTGAGGGATATTTCAGCTAATGTTGATTTTAATCACCTTTTGAATGTTTTCAAATATCTGTTTTTATTGGGCATTTTAAAAATGTTTTATTATATAATCGTGTAAGCCACTTAGAGATTTTCTTACAATGAAGTGGTATATAATTTTTGTCAAGTAAATGAAAATGAAAAGCTAACTAATTCACTGTTCCCAGACCAATATGTGAAACCAAACATAGCTGCCCTTCTAAATTTGCATTATTTAAAATTTTGCAATGCACTTCTCCAAACCCAACCCACCACCAAAACTGTGTTCCAAACAGCATGCATTAGGGGAAAATGTGCACAAGAATGCACATATTGGTGGAAATAATGCATGAAAATCCATTATGTAAATTGAATATTGAAAGTACTATTTATTTATTACATTTTGATACTACCTTTTCCTCCAAGGAGCTCAAGTAGGTGTACATGGTTTCCCCCTCCCCGTTTTATCCTCACAACAACCTCATGAAGCATCATGGCTGAGTGGGGATTCAAAGCTTGTTCTCTCAGGTCAAAATCCAGCATTCAAAGCATCACATCACACTGGTAAATGTGATTTTTTTCCCTTTTTTGAGGGGATGAATTTGTGAACTGAGATGAAAAATGGTGCAAACTGAACTTAAAGCAAGAACAATGAGTCACTGGGGGGAACTGAAGTTGATAGAGTCACACACACACACACACACACACACACACCCTAATTGTGCAAGACTTGGAAAATGGTGCAAACTGAACACTTGGAAAATGAGACCCGGGGATGTGTGGATCACACGGGCTGATTTGGTCCAGTCCTCTGACTGCTATCACTGGATTAGCTTTTCACAACTGACTGCTGAAATCTGAAAACCAGCAGTTGTCTGTATAATGTTCCCTCTTATTAGCAGAGGCCTAATGGAAACATGTGCTTGTATACTTATTTAGCTGTTGTGGGTGAAAATGTTTCTGGAAAGCCTTATTCCTGAGCTGCACAGCTATTTAATGCAAAGGGAGCATCTTCAGGTTGCTTGGGGAATAACTAGGAGATTCTCCAGACTTCTGGTAATGAGCAACATAAACTAGCCTGATATGTGCAATGTTCAGAATGCAAGAAAAATAGTGTACTCAAACACTCGGGAACATTGGCTTGGGTGAGATTAAAATTAAACTCTCCCTGGTTTGGAAGAAGAAATGTCACTGGGCAGAGCACATCACCTGGATTTCTTTTTACGTTTTTAATTTTGCTTGCTTTCTCCATCTTTCAGTTAAAGGATATTGCCATATTAAAATTTCCCATTCCTTGGATGTTCTTCCTAAGTTTTCTATTTTCTTGCTGTTGCCTGTGTTAGCTGCAGCTGGTAGCATTGATGACAAATCTTTATATGGTACACCTGAATATTGGTCATTAGACGCAGCACCATCTCTACTGTTAAGTTAACCTCGTTAAGTTTTCTATTTATTGTGTCATTTTTCTTGGAAGTCGGGGGAAGTAGGACCCCAAACCATTTATTATGCAACAGTTAAGACAAGCCAATGATTAATAGATTCCAAATCACAATTACGAACTTCGATTTCTTAATCAGGGATTCCTGTCAGTTTTATAACAGATTTAAGAGTTTAATTTTGAGAGCCTCTTCCCCATCTCAGAATTGTTAATCAGAACATGTGTGTGTGTGTGTGTGTGTGTGTGTGTGTGTGTCAAAGAGATGTTAAAGGCCAAATTTAATAATGTTCCCTACCATGGGAAATTAAAAGAAGAACCTCATTCTCAGAAATCCATTATTAACAGTAGATCTTAATTAAACATATTTACCAGCTTCAGAAATATGTCTTTATGGAAAGATCCTTCAAGGTATTTCCTTCCACCATGGGCTCAACAAGTCCAGAGCCTTCCAAGAGTTAAGGCTTCACATTAAGTATAAATAAGTTGTTTACTGCACTGTAGTGGTAATTTTTAATTAAAGCAATGCTCTCTGCTTTCATATTTTATTGTGGCAATATATTTTTATTACCTACTGTGCTTCTGGAGTTTTAATTATTTATGTAAATATATTACTGCAACTTTCATTCTCGGGAAATGATGTGAGTTGATCTTTCTCTTGCAAAGGCGGGAGCATGGTTGATTATGGTTTTGCAGCATGTCTAATTGATTAAATAGCTATATTTAATTGGCACACATATTATCTGAAAATATGGGTATGTGATATATATATATATATATATATATATATATATATATATATATATATTCAACATCATACTGTTACAAATGTTCCATCTGCACAAACATTATCAGCTTGCCACACAAATCAGCCCCCCCTCCCATTCACTGTTCTTGGCATTCTCCTGAACCCCCACATCCCTGGCCCTGAGCCAATTTCTAGATGGTTTCTACACACACCTCTCATGTATGTAAAGCAGGAGCATTGCAGGATATGGCCTGGGTAGTATTCTGAGGGCTAGATTTGGTCCCATGCCTGAGGTTCCCCACCTAGATATGATTCTAGGTAACTTCTTAAAGAGATTCCAGGTGAGAAATGATTAGCTACATTTATCCATGGTAGCAAAGAGGAGAAAGTTATGTGGAAACTAAAAATCCTTCCATGACTTGAGTTTTATTTGGCACAAGTTTACTTCATCCAGTGCATGTACTGGAGAAAAGTAACGCTATTTCATGGCTGGTGATCTGGAGAAAAGCCATGAAGCTGCTTGAGGTGGTCTATTTGGTATAGTTGTGTGAGGAGATGCTCACATTGAGGAACCCTTCCAAATTTATTCTACGTTCATTGAATGAATTCCTGGATCAATGTTCCAGAGCAATTTTTTACCGATTCAGTTTTCAAAATATACACCAAAAGAGGAACAACATTTATGCCATCATTTTAAAACCATTTTCATTTAGAGAGTGGGTGGGGAGAGAGGAAAAACCCTACTAAAACCAGCACTAACAATAACTCAGCATAACTTGATCATTTCACATCTATGATTTGATGTAGCACAGCCGGCAATTATCAATTGCAAGATGCGGGAAATGCCAAGGGGAAGCTTCTTGGGAAAGTGAAAACAAATCAGATCTGGATATTTAATTTATGTATGTAAAGAGATGGAGTCTGCCTAAAACCATTCACAGGGGACACTGATCTGCTGAAGTTCTGTTTGCGAAGTGGCTTTTCAACCCAACTCCCAAGCATTGCAGAAACTAAGCAGAGCAAGAAGTAACTTACTTCTGTTGTCCCTACTTATGCTGCCAATCACCAGCCCTCTGTGAGCAATGAAAGCATAAGCTATGAGTCATGAAACTAATTCTAGAAATGTATTTCATACTCTGCTGCTGGCTTCATCAAGCAGAGCTGAGCACTCTCTGTCAAAACGTGATGGGAGCTGAGAACTATCATTCCTTGCCGTAATGGCGTGGGGATTAATTTTTCACTCTCTTTATTGTAGGCATGGACCAATAAGCTTGCTGTTGGATTACTCAGCAATCTTGTTTCAAAAAGCACCACACACACACACACACACACACACACACACACCCCTAGAGAGTCTTGAGCCAGAAGTGTCTGCATGTCTGCAGCTAGGCACTCATTCATTGCTAAAAATGCCTTCCAGAGTTTGAAAAGCTTGCCTCCAGGCTCTTAAGTCAGACAATTTCTTTCCTTGTGTAGACAGAAAATATAATAAATCTATAGGCCTAAATTAATAGCCTTGCTTCCACCTCCTCAGTAGTCTGAGAATTTTCATCTTTTTAGCTGAATGTTGGAAGACTCGGAACAGATAAAAGGAAGTACTTATTCACACAGCACATAGTTACCTTAATGAACTTGCTCTCACAGCGGAGTTGGATCTAGGACAGTGCAACTGGTTCTGCTGAGCTGGGCACCTAGCCCAGGGGGCACTTCAGGGCATCACAACTATGATGTCCTGAACTGAGCAGGGCACCACTGAAATCTGAAAGACCAGAGTCTGCCCTCGGTCACAGGAGGCAGTGATGGTCACCAATTTGGATGGCTTTACAAGAGAATCAGACAAATTCATGGAGGAGAAAGCAATCAACAACTTCTGGCCACAATGGCTATGTTGTGCCTCCATGGTCAGAGGCAGTGATTGCTTCTGAATACTTGCTGGTAGAAACTACAGGAGGGGAGAATGCTGTTGTGCTTGGGTCCTGTGTGAGGGCTCCTGTTGCTGCAGATTCTACAAAATTATGCAAAAGGAAGTTAAAAGAGTGGACTAAACATATATTAGCTAACACTGTGCAGCTCTTGCCACAAGTTGAAGTGGCTGTTGTCCCTGGGTGTCCTGCAAAACAACCTCCCTCTGTTCATCCACTCTGAGAACACTTTTGTCCCTGCTGCTCTTGTGGTTCAGGCAAACACACGAAAAATCCCTAAGAAAGCCCAGAGCCTTTCAATAGCACTAGCAATTTTTCCCAGAGTCCTGCCTCTATAATTGCCCAATGAGATGGCATTTTATGACAAGACTGCCTCCAGTAAAATGAGACACCCTTTCAAAAAACCACAAAAACACCCACCCTCCTCCCTACCATTTTTCTTTCAATAACCTCATGCAGCATTTGCTATTAGAATTGCACTTAGGTTCGTTTAGGAAATGGTTGGAACACATGAGCACTCATTTTTCACCCAATAGCTTTCTGTAATATTACAGTAATAGGAAAAATACCTCATGGAGTTCAACTAGTGTTTTTTCTATTAACTTTGTAATAAGAGGTCCAATTTCTGTAAAATAGCTTCTGAGTGTAAGTGAAATTATGCACTTTGTTAGGCAGCAGAGAGACCATAAGTCACCCACGAAGTGAAGTTCTTCAGAGCTTATAACCAGCAGTAGGCCGTGTGCCCATAATGTAAAGCTTGATCATTACATATGGAAATCCAGTGTAAGGAGCAGAACGCAGGTTTCATCACTTGAGAGAAGCCATAACTTTGGAGTCTTTGGAGAAATGATAAACCCAATCTTAATCATGTAGCCAAGCTAATTGTTTGCCAGCTGAGCCCATTTATGTGTTTATTTAATATTTCCAATATTTACAGACCACTTTTCACCACAGAAGGTCACAAAGCAATTTTACAGAACAATCAATGAAACAATTCACCCATCCAATAAGTTGGCGTTTAAAAGAATTTAAAATATAACATAGGCATAATATTTATTTATTTCATTTCCTCCAATAATTTTAAAGAAGCAGACATTGGTTAGTAGCCAATGGTAGTCATACTCAGAGTTAATGAACATGAGTAACTTGGTTCAATTATTTCAATGGGTAAACCTCCTGTTCTCATCCCCACCCAAATGTTACGTAGGTTATACTCAGTGACAGTGAATGGCTCCAGGTGAGACTGACGGCTGAGTGCCATCCCAGCACTCTAACCACTACACCACCCTGTAATATGGCACATACATGTCTTGGGTGGCAATTAAAATGACACATAACAGACTGGCAAAAAAGAAATAGCCCTGAAGTATATGGCCTATGGAATAACTGTGTTATTTTCTGGGGTAAGACAAAATCTGTTGATTTGGGGAGACAAGTGAATAATCATTACTATGGAAGAAGGGGGGGGGGCTCCATTTGCTTGCATTTAGCTGAAAAGCTTTGCCACTCCTTCAGTCAGATCTGCAGGCAGCAGGCTGGTGGCACTGCAGTGCTGTCCTACAAATAGATCCAGAGGGAATCACACTGCAACAGACGCCGATTATGCAGATGCATCCTGGCTGGAGCCAATGGAGTTTGGAGTTCAGCAACATCTGGAGGACAACAGTTTCCCTACTCCTGGACCACAGAAAGCCATGATGGGAATGATGCTTCTAGTTCAGCATCCTGTTCTCACCTGATGCCTGTGGGAAACCGGCAGCTCCGACCCAAACACAAGAGCTCTCTCCCCTCCTGCAGTTTCTAGCAACTGGTATTCAGAAACATTACTGACTCCAACCGTGGAAGCACAGCATAGTCCTTGTGACTAGTAGATGTCGAAAGCCATTCCTCTTTCATAGCCATTCAAGTCAATGGCCACCACACTTAATCCATGTGTTGTATGAAGAAGAGTCAGACCATGGAGCCATCTAGCTCACCATTGCCTACAATGACCTCCAAGGCATCCACCTTACCTGGAGATGCCAGGGACTGAACCTGGGACCTTTGGCAAGTGAAGTAGATGCTCCACCGCTCAGCCACATTCCCTTCCAGGTAGCTTGCCAGTCAAAGTCCCAGTGGGACTTCAGCACAGCAGGCAGAAGGGAGGGGGCATAATTTCCACCAGCAGAACTGTCAGTGGCATTGTACATCTTCATTGTTGTTTTTCCTTTCCAGTTGCCTTCTTTTTCTTCAGCTTAGCTCCCAAACAGCAGCAGCAGCAGCATTTCATCTTTCCTCGGCTTCGAGAGGCAGCCAGAGAGAATAAATAAATAAATAAAGTGCCCAAAGTGTTTTCGCACAGTGTGTAATAACAAGTGTAAGAAACTCAACTTGATGTGTGATACATGAAATGCCTAAAACATAATCTGGCGTTCTCTTGAGAGCAAAAGAATAAAGCGAAATGAAATGAAAATGAAAATAAGCAAGTCTCCTCCTCTCCCCGCTAAGGCAAGATGCAAGCAGATCTCTCCATGGAATTCAGACAACCAAATGACACTGCATTTTTCCTGCAAGCCTTTGGCTACAATTGTAGTGTACATTTAAAGTGCTACTATACCACTTGGCTTCCCCACAAAAAAGAGTTCTGGGAGATGTAATAGGTTAAGGGTGCTGAGAGTTGTTAGGAGGCCTCTATTTTCCACAGAGAGCTACACTGCCTAGAGTTTCCTAGGAAGAGGGATTGAATGATAAGCCACTCAGAATTGTAGCTCTGGGAGAGGAATAGGGAGGGCTGGCTCAGAATGAGATTGGTGGAGCAGCTCCCCATTTGCCCTGATGTGCCAACCTTCACTGTTTGCTTCCATGGATGGTAAGTGGGTGGTTCACTGGGTTGTATTGTCACCTACAGTACAAGGATACAAGTAGCATCTGTTGCCCCACCCACCACTGCCATGTGCCCCCCCCAGAAGGGAAAGCTGCCCCCAAGCTGCTCTAGAGTGTGTTAGAATGCAGGGAACCGGCTTATATGTATAGATAACTCACAATAAAGCATGCTGTTCAGTTTCTCAGTCTCATCGCATCCTTGGATTGTCACATGTCCTGTGGGATAACTCAGTTATCTGTTCCTTCTCAGTTCTTTGTCACGTATGAGATTTTAATTCATTGCTCCAGGCCAGATGAATCATGGCAAGGTTTCCCCATCACCACCCCTCCCCCCTCCATTCCTGCTTCTTTTAAGAAGAGCAAATTAGAGAGACAAGGTACTCTCTCAAGCATGTCTTTGCAGGCTGTTAAGAGCCTGACACTGCCTTCAGCAAATTTGGAAAGAGGGTTTTTGGTTTTTTTAAAGGGCCTTTTAAATATAAGCATACACAAAACCAAACCCAGCTTTCTCTTATTGCTAGTGTGTAACATAACGCTCCTGTTTGCCTCATTGTGAGTAAGCCCTGCTTTCAATATAATGCTTTTAACACTGTATGCAAGGCTTAGGGATGAATGACTCTGTCAAACTTAGTTTTTCTCCCTTCATCTTCCCACCACCACCTTAAGTTCAGTTTGCCTCACATTTCCACATTGATTTGTGGTGGTTGTTTTTCTTTACTTTTAAAAAAGTCTGCAGAAAATATCTAAGATTCATTTGCATGCAAATTTATCCTAATGTACACATTTCCCAAAGCACTTTCTTCTAATATAACGTTGTTTTGTACATTCTATTTACTCATATATGTGTTTTCTGAGCCTGCTTTTCAGTCAAAGAACTGCATCACAAAATTCAGTAAGGTCCACGTTCTGAAGCACAGTTGTGTTTCAGTTTGCAAATTAGGATTGCATGAAAATGTGAAGTCAATTAATTCTTCCCCCAACCTTTGTCACTGAATGCACAAATTGTCTGATTTTCACCGTATCTGTTAAATGGAAGAAACATGGGTTAGCACTCTCCACCAATGTAAATGCCCATGCATGTGCAGTAGGGGGAATCTCTTACTGCTGGATCTTCCAGTGTTAATTTAACACCGAATGACTGCATGGCGAGCCCAAACCCCACGGCAGTAGGGGACACATCTGCGAAGGCACCTGTTAGTTAGAACACTCAAACACTCCAGTTAGCTACACCTCACTTAACTCATCCAGCAATCAGCTTATAGTATCTGGGGCTTTGATGGTTGTTCTGCCCACTTCAGTCTACTAAAATACCAGGCCCCCCTTGCACCTGTTTGTAATCAAGCACCAATCACTGCTGATACTTCAGGCATCCTTTATCTTCAAACAGTAGATGTGCTTTCTGCCTTATCCAAGTTAATCATGTTTAGCTCTCAGCTACCCATTGCTCTTCCGCATGAAACTGCAACTTGTCAAAGTGAACATGAAAACTCTCCCTTCTGGGGCCGTCCTTGGCAAGTGGAGCCACCACCTCCCTTCTCCTTTCCTTGCATGTGTTTTTATTTGATGGAAGAGGGGAGGCAGGATATTGGATGGCTTTCTGCAAAGCCTTTGGCACAGTCCTGTGCATAGCTGTCAACGTTTCCCTTTTTTTAAGGGAAATTCCCTTATTCCGAATACGATTCCTTGCAAGAAAAGGGAAAAGTTTACAGCTATGGTCCTGTGATCCTTACATTGTACTGTAATGAATCCAAAGAAGATGTAGCTCCAATAATCACACATTCTATTCGTTTACCCTTGCCTCCATATTTTTTTTCTTTTCTGTTGCCTCCCTTATGTTGTTTTCTAGATTGCAAATCCCTTTAGGGTAGCTACTTACTTATCACCTAAAGCCAGAAATGTATCTCCAAAAAAAGGGTGGCAGAGCGACTAGTTTTGCATAAAAATTGCATATGCTATTGTGTGTTTATTGTGTTTCTACACACACATACTACTGTAATTTAAAAAATGATACTCTGCATCTTTCCGTTCCTCAGCCTTCTGTCCAGATGTGAACAGTTCACGGGCTCTTCAACTCCCTCACTCAGTTTTTTATCTTTATGGAGAAGGGCCACAGCTCACTGGTAGAGCATTTACTTTGGATGCAGAAGGTCCCAGCTTTAGCTCCTAGCATCGCCAGGTAGGGCTGGGAATGCTCCCTGTGTGAAACCCTGTGGAGCATCAGTGTAGACAACACTGAGAAAGATAGAGCGATGGTCCAATTCAGTAGAAGGCTGTTCCTGTGTTTTAAACTGAATTTCAGCCAGAGAGCTCAATGGCTATGAAAGTATTTTCACACCGGTCCTAACCTGATTTCTGGCAGTGAGAACTGCTGACCTCTTGCAACATTGTTGATCTAAATGGGAATAAGGCTTCACAGGAGTGAGCTACTTTTTGATGCCTTCCCCTTCCCCGCCCCCGTACTGCCTCCTGGGGTGGAAAAAAGCCACTCTCTCTGAGAACTGTGCCAGTTAATAGGCTTATTTTGTCCAGGCACTTCAGACGTTTCATCTGCCGGCCTCTCCGTCTTTGAAGACTGCATGGCAACTAACAAGGCAGGGAGATGCTGTGGATTACTGTAGCACTAGTAACACTGATTATACTGGGAACAGGAACAAGCTAAGCGTGTGTAAGAATAGTGGACTAAAAGTCCCCCTTGTCTGTTAGCAAGCAAAATCTCCATGGTGGGAGTACATTTAAAAACATGAGAGGAGCCTTGCTGGGTCAGGCCAAGGGCCTGAACAGCATCCTGCACCACATTCACCCCATGCAATTAAAGTACTATGGTGCCACTTCAAAACTATGGGAGCCGTGGTTAGTTAAGGGTGGTGACACTCATTGGGAGACTCCTGTTTTCCCCCACCAAGTTACAGTTCTCAGAGTGATTTAATAATCAATCTCTCTTCACAGGGAACTATGGGAATTATAGATCTGGGAGGGGAATAACCTCCTCCCAGCAGTGCCAGATTATCAAATAGGCAGAGTAGGCACCAGCCTTTGGGCCCCATGCCTTTGGGGGCCCCACGACAATGGATCAAAATAATATTGATTTGATCTTGAATCAATCAAGCTTTCTCAGATCAATGTTATCCCACTAGAGTCCACACACTGGGGCCTCCCTGAGATTTCAACTGCCTAGGGGTTTCCACATGGTTTAATTCAGCACTACCCCCAAACAACTCTCAACATCCAAAACTACATTCAAAACTGAATTCTTTCGGGGAAGCCATGACTGTTTGAAATGGTATCATGGTGCTTTAAAAGTGGTGTGTGAATGTAGTGCTGTTCTTTAAGGGTGCATTCAGATGTGGGGAATACTGAATTAGTTTTCTTGATGATAATCTAGCACTTATATCTCATTTTCTAATGTTGCTTTCACACTGCGGCGCCTGTGGTGTTTTGAAACTGTGGCTTTTTGACTGATATTCCAACATGTTCCGGCTAAATTTAATTCACAACAGTGGGCATGGTGTGACACAACCACGAACACCACTGGGCTGCATCTCTGCTCCCCCCCCCCATTCCCTCATGAAACAGCAAGAAATAACTATATGTTGGTATACTGCCCCAGTTTTCATAATCTTATCTCCCATGATTTTTCAGGTTAAGGAGGTTGCAAACATTTTTTTCCACTGTAATAACGTTCCCAGAAGTGATTTTAATGACATGTGAAAGCTCAAATGTAATGTGGAAATTAACAGTTAAGGGAATGTTAGGGGAATGGAATAAGTGGCTGTCTGAATGCAGCCCAAGTGACCAACCAGATGCTTATGGGAAGCCCACAAACAGGAGTGCTCTCCCCATTTGCAGTTTTCAGCAATACCAGAAGTAGATTTTGGTAACTTGGGCAGGCATGGCAAAAATTAAAATCAGCAATACAATCCAGGTAGAGCTTTAAAATCTCCCAGAGGAGTCCTCCTTGCCCACCACAGGATCCCATGCTAGGAACTAGTATTATTTTGTGGTGGGACCATCATTCAGTGGGAGAAGATTTTATTTGCATGAAATAGGCTATTGTGGGTGGAGGGCAAAGATGTTGCATCACAAGCAGGCTACACAGACAAATGATCTTACATTCCAAGGCAATTTCATATCCTCTTTTGGAGAATCTATGTCCTAATAATGGAGCCACTATTTGCATGCAGAAGGTCATAGGTTCAAGGGATCTTGGGACTGACCCCTGGTGGACACATATAATGTTGGAGTAGATGGGTGAGGGGTATGATTCTGTATGTTCCCTCTTCTCCATGAGTTGTGTGATAACGAGATTCTTCGTTTCTAGGATGGAATAAGCATATCTTTTAATGCATGTGGGCACAGACTGCTTTGTAAAACAGCCCCTCATTTTTCTGAAGTATATTCCCAAGTGTGATCACTGTATATAGATATTTCTTTCAAAATATTCCAACTTCTATTATTCTTTCTGATTCTTCACAGCCACACATTTCCATCCATAGGGATAATAATAATAATAATAATAATAATAATAATAATAATAATAATAATACAACTTGATAGCTAGATAGCTAGAAGTATTTGGAAGGGGTTTCAGGAGTAGACAGATGAAGAAAATCTTTTCATTTAATTTCAAATTTTATTTAACAGCCCTATGATCACCACTTTATGGCTTTAATTTGATGAGGGAATATTTACATTCCATTTTAAAGCTCTCATTGCAACAATTCTGCAGGTTTTAGATTCATTTTTTCCCCTCATCCCTTTCAATTTTTTCCAAATGTAATTAATTACTTGGACATTTTTCCAGATTCTATCATCCAGTGGCAAAGAACTTGCCAATTGCCTGATCTTTTTTAAATTCCCTCTGTTTAAAATCATTCCAGAAAATGATTATTAAGGTTAGTTTGCTAAATCTCCAGGCTTACATATATGATAAATCAGAAGTGAATTTCAGGTATGGCTTTCCAGTGGTGTCAGAAATAATAGGATGTATTTGCAGAAATAATCCTCAACCTTGCCCAGGATTGCCAACTGACTACAAAAAGCTATGTGGCGTACTCTAATATCTTTATAGGCAACTAGTGAGGAACAGTAGAAAGAGCTCAGTGTTTAGCCTGGAGAAGACAACATTAAGAGGACATGTGGTAGCTGTGTCGAAACTGCGTTTGGTTCCTTTTAGGGCAGTGGTTCCCAATAAGTGGTCCACAGACCTCAGGGGGTCTGCATAATCCACCCAGTGACACCATTCACAAAACAAACACCAACATAGAAATATCCAAAATTTCAAAAGTAAGAGGTCCACGGCTCGGCTTTTGAAAACAGGGAGGGGGTCTGCGTTATTTAGCTAATTGGGAAGCACTATTTTAGAGGAATCATTTGGGAGTGACACAGTGAGAGGCCTAAGATAAGGGGATATATTTTTCTGTAACTCCCACTGAGTATTATGAAAAAGTAAAATAACTAGGTTTTCCTGCTCATTCTTCCTTTTCTTCATAGTGTGCAAAATCA
The DNA here is from genome assembly GCF_965113315.1 of Podarcis vaucheri. Classification (NCBI taxonomy): domain Eukaryota; kingdom Metazoa; phylum Chordata; class Lepidosauria; order Squamata; family Lacertidae; genus Podarcis; species Podarcis vaucheri. The sequence continues at coordinate 58,450,181 of NC_138765.1, forward strand.
GAGTTTAGTTTCTTATAAGCAGTTAGTAGAAGTTAGTTAATAACTGGAATTATTGTTAAAGAAGCTAAGCTTCACAGAACCAACATTCGTGTTGAGAAGGCTTTAGGAGTTGCAATAAGCTGTCTTCAAAGGCTGTAATGTAGAAGATGGATCAGATTTACCCTCTGTTGCTCAAGATGCCTAGAACAGATGGGTGGAAAATGCAGGTAAGCAGATTACATCTAAACTTTAGGATAAACTTTCTAACGGTACAAGCTGCTGAGCAGTAGAACAGATTGCTTCTGCAGGTGGTATATTCCCCTTCACGGGAAGTGCTTGAGCAGAGTCTAGGAACCCATCTATTAACCATGCTGTAGTTTTCTTGTACATTGCATATTCTGCACTGAACTCGTACAGAGGTTCAACATAAATTTGGAGAGAATAAAAATTTCCTCTAGTACGTTTCCAACCTGGTGCTTGAGTTGTTCAGACTGGAATGAAGTAGTATTTCTGAACTTTAAAAACATGCAAGCTTTTCAAACTCTTGAAGGAGTGCCCCACTCCGAAACTCATAGACCTAAAATCATTGTTGCTGCCAGGATAACTACTTGCACGCCCCCCCAAAAAGCTAACTTACATTTTAAAAAACAAATGTCTTGTGGGAAAAATGAAAAGCACAAAACTTGAAACTACCAAATTTATTTCAAATTGAAAGAACAAGTAATACATCCATCTTTGATTCTCTTTCTCAAATACAAAAGAAAATGTTTTAGCACACAAATCATTTTGAATAACCTTGTGAATTGTGTTGTTGACATTTCTCAAAAGTTTCAGTTTCAGGCACAACAAAATCTCACTTTGCGTGCCTTTTCCATTGCAAATTCTGTCACCGGCTCCTTCAGCTCAAGAGCTGATGCTTTGACACGTTCCACTGATGTAGTTGCCAAGCCAACTAGTCTCTTTTGCAACATTGTTGAGCATATGCAAGTCTTTATAAGTTTCAGCTTCGAGAAACTGTGCTCACCACTTGCCACTGACGTTGGAAGTGTGAGAAGGATTCTTATGGCAACAGAAACATTGGACATGTTATCCAGGAGTTTTGTTGTAGTATGAAGAGACGTTCTCCTTGTGGCAGCATGGACTTTGGAAGTCTTCAAGCTAGTGCTATAAGTTCATAGCACAAATAAAACTGTAGCCCTCAAAGGTCAAAACTGTGTCTGTCTGAGGTCTGTCTAGCTGCCCTAACGATAACACCACTCCTTCCTACAATAAAAATATGAGTGGCCTCTTGGAGCATATTCCTCATTTATATAATGCATGCAGACAGGGTGAAGGCAGGCTTCTGGTGATGGGACCCTGTCTGTAATGGACACCAAACCAATGGGGCTCTCTAGAGCAGGGGTCAGCAACCTTTTTCAGCCATGGGCCGGTCCACCATCCCTCAGACCATGTGGTGGGCCGGACTATATTTTGGAAAAAATAAATGAACGAATTCCTGAGATGCATTTTAAATAAAAGGACACATTTTAAATAAAAGGACATTTTAAATAAAAGGACATTTTAAATAAAAGGACACAGTCTACTCATGTAAAAACATGCTGATTCTCGGACTGTCCACGGGCTGGATTTAGAAGGCGATTGGGCCGCATCCAGCCCACGGGCCTTAGGTTGCCTACCCCTGCTCTAGAGATATAGCAAGCCCTTTTTCTTTGCAGTTTTAGTTGGTCACTGAAGATGCACCACTTCTCCTTTGAGTGTTGAGCTGCTATTATTGAGTGTCCTGCTATATACCATCTGACTTGTTGATATGTAGATCTTATACAGTATGATATATTAGAGTAGGGTCATGCGACTATATTTTTAATCTTTTTTTAAATGTAGCCCACCTTGGTTGAGACTTTATGATGGTGATGATGATAGGGGTGCCAACTTTAATAAAAAAGGGGGGTCAGGCAAGCCCCACCCCGCATAATCAATCACAAGATGCGACACACACATTTGAATGGCAATTCCACCCCCCCCAGTATGTTATGGGGGGGGATGAAAGGACCTCGGCCCCTAGGCATTAGCTCCTATGGATGGTGGTAGTGATGATTGTGATTGTGATAAAAATGGAGTAAGAAAAAGGAGAGGAGGGCGGAGAGCAAAATCCTGCAAGTTGTCAACACAAAATCTGATTCTGAAATTGAAATACAAAATGAATTTCAACAGGGACAAATGTCAGGTTCTACACTTGGGCAGGGAAAAAGAAATGCACAAGTACAGTGGTGCCTCGCAAGACAAAATTAATCCGTTCCGCGAGTCTCTTCGTCTAGCGGTTTTTTTGTCTTGCGAAGCAACCCTATTAGTGGCTTAGTGGATTAGCGCTATTAGCGGTTTAGTGGCTATTAAAGGCTTAGCAGCTATTAAAGGCTTAGCGGCTATTAAGGGCTTAGAGGATTAGCGGCTAAAAGGCTATTAGCTGCTTAGCGGCTTAGAAAAAGGGGGGGAGCGAAAAAAAATCGGAACACTTGCAAGACGTTTTCGTCTTGCAAAGCAAGTCCATAGGGAAAATCATCTTGCGAAGCAGCTCAAAAATGGAAAACCCTTTCGTCTAGCGGGTTTTCCGTCTTGCGAGGCATTCGTCTTGCAGGGCACCACTGTATAAATGAGGGTCACCTGGATTGCCCATAGTACATGTGAAAAGGGTCTAAGGGTCTTAGTACACCACAAGCTTAACATGAGTCAACAGTGTGATGAGGAGCAAAAAAAGCTAGTTTTATTGTAGGCTGTGTCCAAAGAACTCTAGTGTCCCACTCAAGGGAAGTAATAGTAGCACTCTGTTCTGCCTTGGTCAGTCCACACTTGGAGTCCTGCATCCGGTTCTGGGCACCACAATTTAAGAAGGGTATTGGCAAGCTGGAATGTGTGCAAAGGAATCATAGAACTGTAGAATTGGAAAGGATCCTGAGGGTCACCTAGTCCAACCCTCTGCAGTCCTGCTCACACCTGTCTCTGTGTGGGCTTGAACCTGCAAGCTTATGGTAAACAGCCAGATGCACTGATCCACTGTGCCACAGAGAAGTCTGCAACTTACTTAATCAGTTATCATTAACTATTTAATGGGCTTGGTTCAGCAGGAAGGGGTTGCAGTTAGCAGAGGAGAAACAGGCTGTTTTTGTGTGTGCTTGCAGGTTAGGAGTGTGCTTTGGATGAGAGCAATCAAGATGATAAAGGGTCTGGAAACCAAGCCTTATGTGGAACAGTTGAGGGAATTGGTTATGTTTTGCCTGGTAAAGAGGAGACTGAGAGGAGCTATGATAGCCATCTTCAAACATCTAACTGACTGTCACATGGAGGATGGAGCAAGCTTGTTTTCTCCTGCTCCAGAGGATTCTGTGATTCTATGAAAGTTGGCTGATGTTTGCTCATTCTTTGTTTGAATTCACACAACATCCAAAGTGCAACAGGGCAGAGCTGGGAGGGATGGAGAGTGGCAGAAGGAAGTCGAAACAGGGAACAAGTGAAAACTTGAGGAGGAGGAGGAGGAATCAGAATAATATATTCCTGGCCCTCCAGTATTTTACTGATTAAAATGGGGACACCACTCCAGTTTTAATACCAAGTATCACTGCCAGACACACATCCCACACTCCCTATTACACATTACAGACAGTTCCACACCACCTGCTGTATCGGTTTACTCTTCAATTGCCTATTATCCTTTTATTCAAAAGCCAAAAATCGGGGGAAATGGAAAAAAATATTCATTGGACAAAATGGCATGCTGTTCACTATAGCTAATCAGAAAAGAGTAAATGTGTGAGTAAGGATGAGTCAGTTGGATTTTTATGGGGGAGGGCGTTATGCACAATTCAATTGGATTTCAACTTTAAAATTCCAAGGTGCGTAATATTATGCATGGTGAGGAGAAAACATAAATAAGATGTTTTATGGGGCCACCCAATATTGGAAGATTCAGGTCAGGCTAAGGACAGTACTTCTTCATACAGTGCTGATTCACTATCATAATGGCCATCAACTTCGGATTAGACAATTTCATAGAAGATAAAGCTAACAATGGCCACAAGCCATGATGACTATGTTTCTCTCTCCACTATCAGAGGCTGCACATTTCTCAAGGCCAGATTCTGGGGATTGCAACTGGAGAGAGTGCTATTGTATTCAGGTCCTGTTTGTGAACTTCCCATAAGCATCTGGTTGGCCACAGTGAGAACAGGATGATAGACTAGATTGAACTTTTTGCCCTTATTTGCTCTTATTATGTTCTTAAACTGTGCACTTGGCCTAACTGAGCCCCTCCAGTTGAATGTTCACAGCACACTTGTGTTGCAGGCAGAGCTACAGTGTCTGGTTCAAAGGTTAGCAGCCCAAATTGTTGCCCGAAAGGGGAATTTAAGTCCTATTCTTTATTCTTCTTTATTAAATACCAGGTCTTAGCACAAAATCCAGAGGGAGAGAGAGAGATGGAAAGAAAAAAACCTCATTTGGTATCTTTTGAAATCTCTCTGCACTCCAGGAAGTGTTTTTATGGCCTGCTGCACATTTCGCATATTATCATGGCTTTGCTAACACATGCAGACTTCTGCATTTTGTATCATCAAATATTTAATGGAAAAAACTAGCCAGCTGGTTATGGTTTCCCATTTGAACAGCCAAATGCGAGCAGAAGATTAGGTGGAGGGCAAACAGAGCAAAGCTAAGAATTCGGGGACCCTTCATTTTTCTTTCTGAAGCACGAATGTGTAGTTTCATTTATTGGTGCACTTGGCCCTGATTCAAAGAACTGGTTTTCATTATTTATTATCTTCTCGTTAAAATAAAAAGAAAACAAGCAAAAGGTTTTGGAGGTCACTAGCACTTTGGATTCTGAACTTTGCTGTCCACCTGTTTGGGGTACATAAATCAAAGGGATATTCCCAATGTGGCAAAATTTAAAGATGATAAATCAGACATTAAGGGTGGTTGGAAATCAAATGGTGAGGAAGGTGATCAGACTGTGGCTGAAGCTGCCCCACAAAATATTAAGATATTCATTCATCTACTCATACTGAATGGTAACTAACAGATTGAGGTTGAATCCTGAGAAGACAGAAGTACTGTTCTTGGGGGACAGGGTGTGGGTGGGTGTGGGGGAACTCCTTGGTCCTGAATGGGGTAACTGTGCCCCTAAAGGACCAGGTGCACAGCCTGGAAGTCATTTTGGATTCACAGCTGTCCATGGAGGCACAGGTCAATTCTGTGTCCAGGGCAGCTATTTACCAGCTCCATCTGGTACACAGGCTGAGACCCTACCGCAGACTATCTCGCCAGAGTGGTGCATGCCCTGGTTATCTCCTGCTTGGACTACTGCAATGTGTTCTACGTGGGACTACCTTTGAAGGTGGCTCAGAAACTACAACTAATCCAGAATGCGGCAGCTAGACTGGTGACTGGGAGCGGCCACCGAGACCATTTAACACCGGTCCTAAAGGATCTTCACTGGCTCCCAGTACATTTCCGAGCACAATTCAAAGCATTGGTGCTGACATTTAAAGCCCTAAACGGCCTTGGCCCAGTATACCTAAATGGGTGTCTCCACCCCCATCATTCTGCCCAGACACTGAGGTCTAGCTCCGAGGGCCTTCTGGTTCCCTCCTTGCAAGAAGTGGGGTTGCAGGAAACCAGGCAGAGGGCCTTCTTGATAGAACACCCTCCCTCCAGTTGTCAAGGAAATAACTATTTGACCTTTAGAAGACATCCGAAGTTGGCCCTGTTTAGGGAGGTTTTTAAGGATTGATGCTTTTATGTTTTTAGATATGTTGTAAGCTAGAGCTGCCATATGTCTGGAAAATCCTGGACATCACTGGGATTTGTCACCCGGAAATGGTGTTTGGGTGGAATTTTCAATTCCCGTTGTAAATGTCCGGGAAAACCGAAACATATGGTAACCCCTGTTGAAAGTGGGTGGGTTTTTGCTAATTTTGGTTGGTTGGTTGGTTGGTTGGTTTTGAGGGAAAGCAGCCAGCGTGCCTTTATCTCAGTGGCCTTTTCCCAAAGAACCGTTGGTTGATTTATCTCCCTCCCTCCCTAACCTGGAAGCAGTGCTAAGCAGAGCCATATTGAAAGCCAAGGAGGGTATATGTGAGAGGGAGCCTTGGTCTGGCTGGAAACTTTGTGAATTCTCCCTGTGCCCCTCAATTCCCAGCCAAGCGGATCCCCTGGATGTGAGGGATCCAGCCAAGGGGGTGCCCTGTGCATGCCAGCCTATGAATTTTTGTGTTGTTTGTGTGTGTACATGTGAGAGTGAAAGTGTAGGAGAGGGAGAGAGGGAAAGAGTAGGAGGGAGGGGGACCGAGGGACAAGAAGCCATCTCTCGGTGTCTGACTGTCATCACCGCCCGATCCAAGCCCCCCAGGGCAAAATCAGTAGCAACCCACCCACCCTTTTACAACATTTGACGGGTGGATGTTAAGTGTTTAGTGAAAATTTTCAAGCAGCATATGAGTATAAATTACCCTTCCCTGACCACCCCCCAATATGTTTGCAGTATGTGGCCAGGGTGCATAATGTGCAATTGGATAGTTCTGACAACACCACAGCTCTTTCTTTGTGTTCATGCATAGAATGGGACAAAGGAAATGTGGAACATTTGTGCAGGACCAAACAAGTTGCACTAAACCTCAGCATGTTCTGTGGCCACCACCTTTAATTCTTTTATCTGTCCATAGGGTCTTCGCTGATCATCAAAACAGGTGCATGGCAGACTCTAAAGGCAGCACAGTGGTCAGCTACTGATGTCTGTCCAAACACTCACATTTGAATGATGGCCTGTTATGCTGAGCTTGTTGAATTGGATACACACAAAAAGAAAAGACTGCAAATATCTGGCTTTGATATAAAGCAGGAAGGGAAGGGGCGCAAGGGAAAGTAGCTGTGTAGTCCCTTTATTTCCTTGATTTGATGTGTCTTTCTAAAAATAGCAACAGGATGACATTGCAGGCAACACTTCTGAAAGGCAACATTTGCAAAGGCCCCTCCTTATATTTTACTGCTTTTACATGGAGTTGTTTAGTAGCAATGGGCTTCAAGATAACAAAGTTATAATGCATGCCTTATCAGCAGCTCCCATGTTTTGTCTACCAAAACTAAAATTTTTGTATTGTGTCACCTTTATTGACTCAACACATCCTCTGTCTAGCAGTAAACACAATGAATAAGGAGCACATGGTAGAAGATCACATGTAAGTCATTGGATCTGTTCAAGAAACCGCAAGGCAGAATTGGATTAAACGCTGTCTTTATAGATTTGAGTGTTGCTATCTTGCAGTCAATAATCTACCCACCCTGCTCAAGAAGCTAATGTTACTGCTACTACTGTTGATGCTGAATTATATCAGTAAATGAAGTGGAAAAACTCAGAAGGAACTGTGAAGAAGCAACTTCTAAGTGATTTCAAAATATTGGGAGACACGATTACTCCGTGGATTGTGTGCTTTTTAAAAAATCATGCACTGCATAGTTTAACTATGGAACTTGCTCCCACAAAAGGCAATGATGGCCACCAACTTGGATAGCTTTGAAAGCTATTGATGGTGACTAGCCATGATGGCAGTGCTCTGTTTCCACAGTCAGAAGCAGTAAAGTTTCCAGATACTAGTCTCTGGAAACAACAGGAGGAGAGCGTGCTCTGATGCTCAAGTCCTGCTTCTTGGTTTCCCACAGTTTGGCCACTGTGAGAACAGGAGACTGGTCACTGGCCTGATCCAGTAGGGCTCTTGCGTTCTGATGGAGGCATGTGGAGAAAGGATAGGAAAATCTGACTGGCCACTAATGAACCGTTGATCCAGCAAAGTTATTGTTGATTTTTTGAAAATTGTCACATTCTGTAAGCAAACACTTCCAGTATATTACTGGAAGGTTTTCCTGACTGACTGATTGTAGGAATCAAATAATATTCTCAGCAGGAAGACGTGGCCATGCCCCATGGTTTATCAGCACTGATTTGGCACCTGCCCTGTTGTGTTGCTGGTGGAACTAATTTTTGCTTCATTTTTGCTATCATTCTCCGTTGACTCCAAGTGCTAAGACCACTCCTTCCCACTGATTGGCAGCTTCCCAGATCTGCCTTCTTCGGCCAGAATGTCATAGGGGCATGAGCCAATACACCTATCCTCCTTCCCACAAACCTCTTTATGACTACACTGCTGCTGGCTCTGAACATTCCTAGTCTATGTCACTGGCACATGTGGTGGTGCTGATTAGATTTCTGTGTTCTTATTGTTCCTGCTTGGAGCAAACCATCATCTGCCCATATGACCGAGGTGTCAGCAACTGCCATGGGGTGTAGATGGCAAACAGCCTTGTGGATATGGCCTTTTAAACAGTTTGCATCCTCTGCCAGCAAGCAGAAACGGCTTTGGTTGCCATGATGATTTATTTCTGACTTGTAGTGAGCAAAACTAGTTATTATTGGGGTGCAAGCAGCATCTGATGAAACACAAGACATACCTAGAACTGTATCTTAAACCTTCCCAAACATGCTAATACCAAGAATAGTGCAGATGTGAAATTTTGAGCCAGGACTTCATTTGGATGATAATATATATTACGTCCATCCATCTGGGCAGCACCAATGATTGGCTGTTTGCCCTGGATTTATGTTCATCATAAGTTGGCACTAGTGGTTCTGATGAGGATGATCCTTTTTAATATACTGTATTCTGGCTTACGTTTTTAACATTCTTCTGTGATTTTTTATTATTGTACTTTCACTTTGGTTGCAAATTGTTTTAACAGGTTTTTTTGCAGTGCAATGAATATATAAACTTAACAAACCTAATAAGTAGATCACTGTGATCATCTGGAGAAGCCCTCTTTATTGCCCCACAATCATTTCATGCTCATTTGGTTCATACATGAACCAGGGCTTATAGCATGGTGGCACCACTCATTTGGATGACTGTTCCTATTGAAATCAAGTAGGTACCGACCCTCCTGGTAGTTCATCACCTGCAGAAAATTTATCTCTTTAGCCTAGCATTTTTAGAGAATTATTTTTTTATTCAATGCCAGTCATTCGTTGTGCACTTTATGTTTTCCTCCCTAACTTTATGATATTTTAATTATTTCATTGTACACCACCTTTCTAGATCTAGATATGAGTTGGAGGTCTATAAATATTCCTGTCAATAGAATTTAAATAAAAAACTGTTCATATTTTTAAGGCTATTTTCTTCAAAAAGCAATAATTCTACTCTGAGACACCAGTTGTAAATAACCACCTGAAATGCATCCTGCCTACTCTTGATTAAGAACTTTTATTCTTTGTTGTTGCATAAAGGTGTCTTAAACTTTAATAAGAAACCGCAAGAGATTGACAGAGCCCCTGTTCAATCACACAAAGAAGATTAAACAAGATAGCAGTGACAGGTGGTACAGAAGTCGGTGGTGATAGTGTGAGCAACTATATTAAAATAAAAGAGGTACCTTTCCATCAACAGCAAGAAAGAGGGGAATATGTACACTGCTCTCTCCCTTTTCCTGGGGTACTGAAATTATTATGCAGCATTAATGCAACACGTTTACTGTTCACAGGGCTTTTTGCTAGCATTTGCAGAAACCCCCTCGAGTGGAAACATGTTATTGCTGTTTTATGGACAAGGGACTGAGGTCAAGGGCTGTTTCTCATTATAAGTTCTATATCTGAGAGCGGAAAGCATTCAGTATCCAACTGAGTATACATCAGAAGTATACATTAGAAGCAGCTTGCTTGATGGGGCAAGGCCACTACCCTAGTTTCCTGGCAGGCAGGCAGCTGTACAGGTGAGAAGGAAAGGGAGGTCAGTGTGGTGCAAAGGAGTAGGAGCTACCAGTCATGATGGCTATAGGTTCTACCTTCACTGTTAGATGCATTGTGACTCAGATACCAGTTGTTGGGATTCACAGTTGGGCAGAGTGCCGTTGTGCTCTTGCCCAGTTTGCAGGCTTCCCACAGGAATCTGGCTGGCCACTGTGCGAACAAGATGCTGGACTAGATGGGTCATTGGCCTGATCCAACAAGCTTGTCTTATGTTCTACATCCATTGTCAGAGGCAATATGCCTCTGAGTACCAGTGCTGGGAATCACAAGTGTGGAGAATGCAAATGCACACAGGCCCTGCTTTTATGCTTCCAAGAAGCATCCTGTAATTACAGGATGCTGGATCAAGTGAGACATTGGTCTGATCCAGCAGGGCTCTTTTTAAAGCTATACTTTGTGAGTGGAAACCCACACTATACATGCATGTGCATTTTTTCCGCTTCAAATATTAAGTGTGAATTTTGTAGGCAGGCATCTGGATCTCTGAACAAAATATGTCACAAGAAGAGGTCCTGAAAGCAGCATAACTTGCCCAGAGGAAGGGGCAATTCAGCTCAGCTTGAATTTTATGAGAACCAAAATACAGCCACCCTTTAAAATTCATACTTCCCTGAATTTTGCAATGACATTCTCCAGACAAAACATGTGTAAAAAAAGATTTGTAGACTAGCACAAAGCTTACATAAAGATGTATATATTAATGAAAGCAACATGCAAAAAATGGATTGGATTAGGGGGAAGCGCTTTGCAAAAAATGAGTATATTGGGCAAATCTGCACGCAGAATGTGCTAAGTAGGGGGAAAATCACACTGATGAATTCTCATGAGGCCTTTTTTGTTGTTCAAAAAGGGAGTCCCAAACTTGTGGAAATGTCAAGAACTGAACCTATGGTTGGTAATGAGAAACTCAGAAAGAAACTAAGAAGTTGACAGGTTTAACCATCCAACCACCCCATTTGAGGACCTACTCCTGGAAACCCCCCAAAGGGCATCCTGACTCCCACCCCCCAAAAAAGTGGCCTTGTGTTGTTTGTCTCCTGCTAAATGAGTTATGCTGAGCAAGATTTTCATGTAGTTCTTGCCCCCAAAGTTGCTGCCTATTACATGTAAGCCCTGCAGGGTATTCTGTTGCTGTCAGTGGAAGCTGAATATATACATTATGAAACACAGGAATGTGAACTGGGGCATCTGCATGTCTGAGGGGGGGGGTTGTTGTTTTAGTCCCAGTTTCATTATTTTATGTGATTTTCTCTACCATGAGCCCTTCTCTCCGCATTGTTTCACTAACAGAACTCTGATTTACATTTATAAAAAATAAACCAACAAAGAACCATTTTCTTAGTTAAGCAGCATTATTCACTTACAATAGGTAATATTTCTGGTATTTATTTATTTTTTAAATATAATAACAACAATATGCTCTGTCAAGTTGTGCCTTACGTACTTCAGCTTTGAAGTGCAATCCTTTGCGGAACAGTTGGGAAATGTATTGTGATCTGTTAGAACCTCTTGTTCCTCAGATGTCATAAACTTGAGGTGCTGATTTATTTATTTTTAAATCAAATTGTTTTAGGGTTAATTGAGCATTTTCTGCCTGGGACTTGATTCACCTAGCCTTTTTCTGTTTTGATTCCTTTCTTTCTCATTTCAACGCTACCTCTTGTTTTATTTTTTTAAGGAACAAAGGAATAGTATGCATTAATTAAGAGCATTGTTATTATTCTAATAACTCATTTTCATGGGAGATAAACTCTTTAAATGGTTATTAACCCAGAAGTATAGGCAGAGTTGATGGACTGCATCATTCACTATTCATTAGCGGCTGCATCTGTTGTGTTCTTTGCCCTTTCCCAATGGGGCCAACTTGTTCCTGGGATGCCAATAACAACAGCCTCATTTGTAGCAATGAGATGTTAACAGACTGGGTAGGGTTGCTATAGATGACACAGTCTTGATGGCATCGGAACTACTGTGCCTTTGTTCATCAACCATAAATATTGTGCCTATAATGTTCCAGTTGCATCGATGTCGAGGCCCAGGTTAGACCCGGTCTGCACCCTACATTAAAAGCGCTGTTACTCTGCTTTGAACAATCATGGCTTCTTCCAAAGATTACTTGAAATACGGGTGCTGAAAGTGTATTTATTTGCTTATGTCATCTGTAAGTAAGGTTCACCATTTTGTGTGTGTTTTTTTAAAAAATCAAGCGGTGTATGAATTTTACAAAATAAATGAATATATCCTGCCTTTCTTCCAAAGAGCTCAAGGTGGCATACATGGTTGTCCCCATCTCAGTTCATTCCCACAGCAGCCCTGCAAAGTAGGTTAGGCTGAGGGGCAATGACTGCCCCAGTGAGTTTCATAAGTGTATGGGGATACGAACCCTAGTCTCCCAGTTTACTTTCAGGCACTCTAACTACTACACCACACTGCTCTTGTTAGGTGGTCCCTATTCCCCCACAAAGCCACCAGTTCCCAGAGTGGGTGTCTTATACACCACATTGTTTTTGTTTTGTTTTTGTTTTTTAAAAAATGAGAGTACAGTTTGTGAATGTATATACAGTTTGTGAATGTTTGTAAATAAATAAATTGCAACGCATTTATTTTAGCCTTAGATTAGCTGCAGGGCTCTTTCAGCTTGAGTTCAAGCTGGTCTGCAGAGGAACATTTCCCCTTGAATTCAGCTTGATTTCCCTGCAAAGGGAAACAGCTGCGAAGGACAAAGCTTCCTTTGCCTGCATAGCTTGAAGAAATCAAATTATGTAGGCAAAGGGACTTCTTTCCTACAGAGCCTGGCTGCCTTCGCCCATAAGGTTTGAAATCCAGCTGGTCTGCAAAGGGAAATGCTTCACCTGATTGATGTCATGTGACTGACAATTGGATGGCCCTGGCAACCTGTCAATGTGTCCCATGGGGAGAGGCAGGCATCAGGATCCAGTCCCCTACCCCTAATTCATGGTGTGTATGCAACTTAACATGGTATTTTTATGTCTTGTGTTTATGTGTCTATGTGCACACACTAACACACACATAATCATTTTGGTATTACTTTTTATATATGTATATATAAAAAAATATCTGGAAGATGCCAACTTATTCCAGACAGATAAACATTCTCCTGGGATGACAAGTAGGGACTCCAGATTGTATCTGTCATATTGAGCCAGTGGTTTGATTTCTTTTGTTTAATACAGAAAGATCAAAATTTGGACATTTAAGGCTGGTGTCAGGAACACAGTGAATGCAAAGTGTATGGCTGTGGTTGTGTAGTGGAGGAGGAATCTCTGAGGAAAGGATTTACAATTCTACCTGTTGACTACATGCATATTACAAACCACCCAACTTTCATTCAGTCAGTAGGTGCTTCACGTTTGCATCAATTTGGTAACTGGTTGGAATTTTCTTCGTGGACCAAAGGCTCCAGGAATGGCCATAGCTCAGTGGGAGAGCATCTACTTTGCATCCAGAAAGTCCCACATCACTTCCCAGCATCTTCAAGTAGAGAAACCCTAGCCTAGAACCTTGGAGAGCTGCTGCCATTCAGTGTAGATCAGGGTTTCCTAAACTTGGGTCTCCAGCTGTCTTTGGACTACAATTCCCATCATCCTTGATCACTGGTCCTGCTAGCTAGAGACGATGGGAGTTGTAGTCCAAAAACACCTGGAGACCCAAGTTTGGGAAACCCTGGTGTAGATGGACCAATGGTCTGACACAGTGTAATGCAGCTTCCAGTGACCCCATTGTACTCAAGCAGAGCCTAAAAGAACTATTTTCTTGCTACAGACCATCTTTCCATCCCAACCAGTTGCCAAATCAACACAGACCTCTCAGCAGTTAGTCTTCCACATTATGGAAATCAGCAAGTTATGATGACAATAAGAGACAGACAAGTGTGTGAAATTATACAAAACAATGTCAAAAATGGCAGGTAACAAGGGGCACAGATGCCCTTTAATGCAAACAGTACAAGTGTCATGTGGCACACGTCCATCATTAATGCTCCCAGCCCTTGATATGTATAACTTCCCCATTCTAGACAATAGATGTCTGTTTGATGGATAGATGGCTTGTCCACATGTCATACAAGATCACAATTTGTGTCTGAACTGACCCTCACTTGACTTCATTCTTGTGACTTGTTTGCCACATCACATCCCTCATTAAGTTTCCATTGACTGATCTTTAATTTCTGCCTTGCTTAATGGCTAGGTAATGGGGGTTGCCTGTGTCATTTTCTTGTAAACTCAAATTCTTATATGGCCAGTGGTGATTGCACATTTCAGAAAGGTATCTGATAAACAGCTGGAGTGGTATGCATTTTTTCTCCTTGCTTTGTGAAACTGGGAACTGCAATTCAAAGTGTGAAGCCTCTAAATTGAGCCCCATGGTGCCTGTGCTCAAGGTAAGTTCTGTATTAATTGAACTCAATTCACAACTGATTATTGGGGTTTTTTCCTCCCCCCAGGTACTCCATTAACAAAGATCCAGCTGAATGGTTGGAAATTGACCCTACGAATGGTACAATTCGCACCAGGGGTGTCCTTGATCGTGAATCACCATTTGTTATCAACAATGTGTACACTGCACACTTACTGGCAATAGATAATGGTGAGTAATGGCAATTGATGAAAGAAGAAAGTGGTTGGTTGACATGCTTTTCATCCCATTCATTGTATGTCACAGTTTCCTGAAGAATCATTAAGAGCAGCTCTGTTGAATCAGGCCAGTGGCCCATCTAGTCTAGCATCCTGTTCTCACAGTGGCCAACTAGATGTCCCATTGGGAAGCTTTCAAACTAGATGACTGCAGCAGCTCAACAAAAGCACCATTGGTGGTCATTGACTATGCTTGCTGGGGCTGATGGGAGTTCAGCAACATCTAGGCGGTCCAAGGCCCCCCACCCCTGCTGTGAACAATACTGAGCTAGATGGACTAACGGTCTGATTTGGTATGAGATAGTTTCCCATGCTTCCATATCCATTCATGCACATCCATTCACAAACAAGCAGCCAATGCCTCTTGCCTTCATTCATCCATCTATTATACATTTGCAAAGTGGCCGTCTTCTTTTTCCAGTGGATCCAGCAAAAGAAAAATCTCAGAAATGTTCTCAAAAAGATTGTCATTTGAGAGATTGCTTTTCAGCTTTGACTCTGTTAGAAAGGACCATCCCCATTGTGAGGATGTATTTCTTGAAGAAAATAAAGGTCTACAGACCAGTCCTCAGGAGGTTGGATATATTAGCATTAACAGATTTAATTTTGCCCCCCCCCAAAAAAAAGAAATGATTTCAAGCCCCTAGCACCACAGTTCCAATAACTAGCTTGACACACCAGAGACTATCCCATTTAACGTATAATAGCAATTACATTGAAAAGACAATTAAAAACCCCTTGTTAAAATGCAATATTTTAAACATATTTTGTGGATTAAGGTTCCTTCTGTCGCACATAATCTAAATTGGAAGGATTTTATGAAAACTCATTGCAAGTTACTTTTGTCGCACATTAAAGCCTGAGATGGGAGGGAGAGATGCTGCCTTTTCCTGAACAGCTGAAAGGCACAAAATAAATAAGGGCTTTGTGTGTAATGTTAGAAAAGCTAATATGCTTAACACTTCTCGGGGATGCAGCTGGTTTTTAGCTGCAGCGATGAATTGTGAAATGCTCTTTTTAAGAGGGTAATTTTACCATCTTTTTCATATTGCACGAGTCAGTACAAGGGAACATTTGCAAGGTTTTGACAAGAATATGGCTTTAAAATGCAAAACGGAGAGCAGGAAGAAGGTCCCCTTTGCCATGGTGATTTACTCGGATATTCATAAATGTACGTCTCTCGCAGAGCCATTTCTGTGGGAGACATTTTTTTTAAAAAAAATGCTATTGAAATTATTCCGCATTCCACATTTGTTGGTTTTGGATAATGCATCTTTTGTCGAGTGTTTGTGTTAGCTGTAATGTGATTAGAACCATAAGTTGCTGTTTGCAAAGCAATGTGTAGGAAGCTGGTATTAGGAGGAGATGAATGTTCAGACACTTGGAGCAACGACTGCAGCAGGGAGGGGGAACCCTGTTCAGACCCAAGGCTGCTTTCACTTCTGGATGACCTGCCAGCAGCCACATGCCACCTGTGGGTAGGGCACGGAGCAAACATGGATGGGGTTGGAAATGCCAGTGTTAACCTTTTAGAGTGGGCTAGTTTCTGCCCCTGCTCTAGCCCACACACCTGTCTCTGCCCTCCTTGCTGACTAGCAAGAGGCATTATCAGAGTTCAAGGACTCAATCATAGCTGGGCAAAGACACTCAAGGAGTATGTAGAGCAGTGCTGGAGTCCTGGGTTGTGTTCTGGGAGCCGGATAGATGTGGTGAGCTGCATTTGGCCACAGGTCTAATGTTCCCCACCTCTCAACTACAGCAGAAAGGCAGCCTTCAAAGGAGATGCATCCCTTGCGCTCAACTTTAGTCCAGGAGCTCCAATGAATTCTCATGAGTAGATGGACATTCTCTGCCACTGCTTAAAAGCTCATCAGGTTGGCTGGGGAACTTGCTGGAACAACTGCAGAGATTCTGTGCAGCCCTGCAACTCAGGTTACTTATCTGGGACATGTGAACCTTGCCCCCGGACCAGCGTTATAGCTGCCCATCCTTCACCTTGTAAGGGCTCCTGGGCTACATCTGTCTCCTTCCTTACCACTGAGTGTATGCTATTAATCTGCTTTAATAATGCCTCACTTCGATACAGCTAAGTAAGTACATGTAGTGCCATGTGGGTTTGGGGGTTTTTTTGGGGGGTCTTTGGTCCCATCTAGCAGGGCTCCTGTTATGTGTACAATTAGATCCACAATTCCATCCAGAGCCTTTTTGGCTTCTGAGAATTGCACATCAGTGCCTTCACTGTTCTCCTTCACAGATAACTTGAAGGACCACACATTTCCACAGTTTTACTGACTGTGTGTAAGTCAGTAACTTAAACACTGTGATGAATGCATGATCCAGTGTTCAGCTACTTGAGCTCAAGCTGCAGCTAGTGCCATATTGACTATTAATAGCAGGGTAGCTTAACCTACAGTTCACGGAAACCAGCTGCAAGCTGATGGTCCTGTTCAGGGTTCACTAAGTGACTAGCTCAAGATTTGTGATGGTGCGCTTTAGCATCAGCTTAGGTCAATTCCCTCCACTGGGTTTGGTTCCTTGAAGGAATATTGTTGATCTCTGTCATTCTGTGACCAAACTTAAGGCACAAATGCAATGAAATTATTCCTCTATAATTTTCCTAGCCAACCAACACTAATGCTTAATTTTCTCAAGATTATTATGTTCCCAATGAGCTACATAATGCATGTAGGCTGGCGCTTGAATAATCCAAAGCAAGTATGAAATTATTCCTAGATCTTTCAGAGAAGGTTAAATTAACTGAAAGAGTATCAAATGGAAATACTTTGCTCTCTCTGGGAGAGCAGTGGCATCTATAAATGTCAGTGCTAACATACCGGGTTTTTTTTGTCCTTTCAATATTACTAGGAAGTTGGGATGGGAGGGAGATTAGATCCAGGTCACATTCAAACATGAACCTACCTACCTACCTAATTCAGACTTTCTGAAACAACATGCAAATTAAAACACAGCCACCCTTTGAAATTCTTGCTTCTCCAAATTTTCCAGTGCAATTCTCCAGCAAAGTATTGTGTGCAAAAATGCACATAGAAATGCAGTGTGTTAGTCAACATGACATACAAACTTGTGTATTTAGCAGGAAGCTGCTGAATTTTCAAGAAGAGCTTTCTTTTTCTAAATCAATGTGGAAATTTCGAGAACTGAACTTAAGCTAGGAACAGTGAGAAACTCAGAGAAACTGAAACTAACAGATAGCCCCATTCCCTCTGGGGAGGACCCCTGACTTAATGGCAGAGCCCGTTTTCAGCATGCGGAATGCCCTGAGTTCAAAATCAGCAAAGAAAGAGTTTCAGATAGTGGGACTAAGAAAGCTTCCTGACTGTGAGTCCTGCTAGGCAGTGGTATAGTGGTAAAATTTGAAGGGCAAGAGGTCATAATGACAGCCTCCACAGCCACTCTCCCAAAATCAGTCCCATAGGTGTCACCTCAAGGAGAGTCTAAAATTGCAGTTAGTTGTGTTGATTCATCATAATCGTCATTATCATCATCATCATCATTATTATTATCAGGCTGTATCCAACTAAATAATATCCCTCGTGCAAAAAGTTTTAGCTGCACAATGGAACTTTCCCATTCTAACCACTGACTGTGTGACATGTCAACCTGTCCCAGTGGTTCCTCCAACCCTCTAGAGAAGATTTATGGAGCATGAGAAGAGAGGGTAGAGAAGTTCCATTGTCCAGGTAAAATGTCTTGTGCTGGTGGAACTATCTACTTGGATAGTGACGAGAGAGAGAGAGAGAGAGAGAGAGAGAGAGAGAGAGAGCGCATTATTATTTGTATTAACTAAAGATCTTCAGTCAGCTGAAATGCAACCTTAAAAAAGGGTAAAGGTACCCCTGCCCGTATGGGCCAGTCGTGTCTGACTCTAGGGTTGCGCGCTCATCTTGCTTAAGAGGCCGGGAGCCGGAGCCGTCCAAAGACACTTGCGGGTCACGTGGCCAGCATGACAAAGCTGCAGCTGGCGAGCCAGCACCAGTGACACACACGGAAACGCCGTTTACCTTCCCGCTATAAAGCGGTACCTATTTATCTACTTGCACTTAGGGGTGCTTTCGAACTGCTAGGTGGGCAGGAGCTGGGACCAAACGATGGGATCTCACCCCGCCGCGGGGATTTGAACTGCTGACCTTACGATCAGCAAGTCCTAGGCACTGAGGTTTTACCCACAGCGCCACCCACGTCCCATTGCAACCTTACTAATCATGAAATGCAAAAAATCCTGGAAATAAGTCAACTGGGAGGAATTTTCAGCTCACTCATAGAACATTTGGAATCAAGAGGTGAGCAGGGAGATGGCTAAGTTTGCTGGGGACACCAATCAGTTCTGGGTGATGAAAACAAAGACAGATTATGTCTGTCTACACTAAGTGTACACTAAGCTAGTTGTTGGGGAATGTGAGTGGAAGAGGGCTGTTATCTTTATGTCCTGCTTGTGGGCTTCCCAGAAGTATCTTGTAGGTCCTTGTGAGGAGGGCTTTTCTTATGTTGCCAGAACTGAGCGCCACTGAGTCTAATGGGACTTACTCCTGGGTAAGTGTGCACAGACTTGCTTCCTTAAACTCTTACTGGAAAAATCTTTGCTATTGAATAGTTGATGGAGCACAGTATTTAATTTCATAGATAATAAAATGTGACCTTTTCTGTGGATGGGATCTCCCTTTTATAACCCTCTCCTCAATGAATGTCCTAATTTGCTTTGTAGTCTCTTGCTTTCTGTAAAGGTCAAGGCACTATCTGTAGTGTATGTACTCTTATCTCCCCCTTTTTTTTATTAAAGGCTTATGTGGACACAGAAGCTCTAATCTATTAAGGGAGAAATTAAATTCTGAAGGAACTTCCACGAAGCAGAGTTAGCACATTAAAGTGGATCAAACCATGTTTAATCTGGGAGTGGATTGAAAATGGAACAGCCAAAGGCAACACTCAGAAAGCATTAGAGGTTTCAGGCTACTGAGAGAAAACAAATTTCAATACATATTCACATGTGCTTAAAAGTGATTTGCTTCCTTGTTGGTGGGAGCTGTAGCAGCAGAAAACATCAAAGGAAATCCATGGTTGCTATGGACAGCCTTAGATATACTTACATATATTATGCTTTGGAGATTACCGTATTGGCCCGACTATAAACCACACCTTTAAAATTCAAGGAGGGGAAAGAGAAAAAGGCAAAACTCAAATATAAGCCGCTCCCTTATAATTCTGTAGGCACTCACACCTGTTCTGTTTTACCATAGGTCTGTTTCAGCAGCAATATTGTAAAATCCAATTTTTGTAAGGTTGCAAATTTAAGCCGCACTTTAACTTTTCATGGGCGGAATTTGGAGAAAAAGTTTGGCTTATATTCAGGCCAATGCGGTATATACAGGCAGAGAAACACAAAGATGGGGAGGTGTTTGAACAAAAATAGCCCAGTTGGATGGGGCCATTGGCCCATCTAGTCCAGCATCCTGTTTTCACGGTGTCAAACCAGATTCCTGTGGGAAACCTGCAAGCAGGACCTGAGCACTCTCCCCTCCTGTGTCTTCCAGCAATTGGTATTCAGAGGCATACGGCTGCCAACAAAAGAAGTAGAACCTAAGCCGGATTTTTTAAAATGCTATGGAAAAAAAGCTATAAAAGCTCTTAATGAAAAATTATATTCATGACAGATCACTTCTCTATAGCGCCATCTGGTGTCACATGTTTATAACACACAAGTGTAGCTGAGTCCCTAGTCATCGTGGCTCATACCCACTGATAGCCTTATCCCTCATGAATTTGTCTAATCTTCTGTTAAAATCATCCAAGTTAGTGGCCATCACCAAGGTGAAGGCAGTGGTGGCTTTTCTTTATTTTTTCAGTCCCCAAGATGATTTTATGATTTCCTCCTCCCTCCAAAATTGCCATACTTCTCCCCCCCCCACCCTCCATTTTGCCATGTTTGGAATTAGCAAATCAAAAACCTCCACTGATCTGCCCTGGTGTGCCCCAGACATGCCTCATTTTGTCCTCTCCATCATCAGTGCACTGAAAGTGGAACAGGGACAGCACAGATGCAAGGGGGACAAACTACTCCACCTATGAAGGACAAGATCCTACTGACCCAGGCATGTCCTCCTGGGAACCATAAGATTGCAGCCTGAGCAGAACTGTAGGTGATATATGGATAGTTAGATGATAGTTAGATGATAGATAGATAGATAGATGACAGAAAAGCAAAATATCAGAGGAATATAGGATTCTGCCATATTGAATTAAGTCATTGGTTCATCTAGGTTAGTGTTGTCTGCACACTGACTGGGAACAGCCCTCCAGAATTTCAGGTAGGGGTTAGTTTTCCAGCCCTGCCTGTGGATTCTAAGGACCTTATGCATGCAAAGCAGATGTTTCACCACTGAGCTATGACCCTTCTTCCTTTTGTGTATTTTTTTTTAAAGGTATTGCTTTGAACTTAAATAAGATTTCAAATTTCACACTGCTGAAGCAGTTTATCAGTTAAAGGCTTTTAGTTTACTTAACATGTGTTTGAAGTTACCAGGCAGCAGATTTATATTTATTTCTTTTTTGCAAGTTATTTGTCACACTGCAGGTATTCTCTCCCCATCCACCCCCACTTTCTGTCACACAGGATGGAATGCCTCTTCCAAGATGATGCTTGCTGTGACACACGCATGCATCATCCGCAAACAAAGATGCTATGTATCTTACTCCAGAAGTATGCTTACCCATTTGCAAATATATGCAAATGTCACTGATAAGACAAATTGACTAGAACTCATATGATAAATCAACTGAAGGCTTGTTTAAAGAGGAGAAAAGTTGTGCAAACTTCCCAATTTACCAATGTGGGCTGGGGGAATAAGAACATAGGATGCTGTCTTGTACCGAGTGTTGGACTTCTGGTCTATCCAGCTCTGTATCATCCACAGCAGCAGCTCTCCAGGGTCTCAGACTCAAGGGATTCTCCCAGTCCTACCTGGGGATGCCTGAGACCAGGGACCTTCTGCATGCAAAACACATGCTCTACCACTGAGCTACCACTGAGCTTTTAAGATTACATCTGTGCAGAGTGTGGCTGCAAACTAAAGCGGGTTTGCATTTAAGTGCCTATGGTAGTCATAGGCGACTAGGAATTCTGTGCAGATGGGTGTGAAGATAGCTCCCTCCTTTGCATGCATTAGAGAAGTACAGAGGGCTGCTGTTGGAAGGGCAGAGCTTTCTGTCCCTGCCCTGCCAGCAGGCTAATGACATTTGTGGGCTTGTCTAAATCTCCATTTGCAGAGAATACACAGGCACACACTTTCCCATTGACCACAGCATTGGGGGCTATTTGGTTTATGACAGGATTAGAGAGCCTCAGGCCTGGGGGCCAAATGTGGCCATCTAGGACTCCACATCTGGCTCTCAGAACTCTCCCTAGGCCACACCTCTCACCAGACCCACCCTAACCCTTCTCATGTTCATTTGCCTGGCTGGAATGTTCCCTTGAACTCTGATACTGCCCCTTGCTTGTCAGGATGGAGGGACATAAAAGGCTGTGTGAGTGTGCATAGAAATCAGCCTACTTTACAATTTTGCTCTGTCACTTCTACCTCTGGCCCACCCACTAGTGGCATGTGGCCCCCAGAATGTTGTTCAGAAGAGAATGTGGCCCTCAGACTGAAAAAGGCTCTTCACATTGGTGTATGCCGTGGACTTGCGGGGGGGGGGGGCTATTTAAACTGACATAGAAGCCCACTCTCTCATGCCTACAAAGGAGAACATGAATTGGCTTCTTCACCTTACCTTCTGGATGGTCAGAGATCAGCTAAGAAGGTAATCTATCTATCTATCTATCTATCTATCTATCTATCTATCTATCTATCTATATCTATCTTCTATCATCTATCATCTATCTACTGTATCTATCTATGCTGCAGATAAACAAATAGAGGTGAGCTTAATTACCCTCCTGGAGCTCTGTGATCTTCATTTCCAGTCTCCATGTTTGATGCAGAGAAAATGACAGGTGATATGAGGAAGATGCAAGCAAAATAACTAAAAAGTGCTGCCTAATAATTCAGTTAGGAGTTGTCTTTCCATCTGCCGTAACCTGTTTATATACATCATGATGCCTGAAATTAAATTACTGCAGATTGATTCCACCTAAAACACACTATTTGGAAAGAAATCAGGCAATTAGTGGCCATGGCAACCCAATTAAGCTGCATTTACACCCTTTATTTTAATTGCTCTATTAATTGAAGAGGGAAAATAAATGGAATGCTCAGCCTTTACTTGTCATTTTAAGTTTTAGCAAAATATGAATTGCAGAGAAAATATCATTGAAATTAGTCACTATGAACTGCAGGTTTGGGGAAAGAGAAAAATTAATTTGCAGCAAACTGGTTTTAAGATGGATGGCGCACGTTAGTAGCTATTTGATAAGAGCTTTGCTTTTTGAAGTATAATTACTCAAATGTAGAAACTGAACACATTGTTGAAATATATGAGTGATTGTAGTTTTAAAGGGCAGTTTGTTTTTTTTATGAATTGTTGAGTGAAATATATGTTACGGAGGATGGAGTGGGCTGGGGAGACACTGAGATTCAGCTCTGCATTATGGATCTGCTTCCAAAAGTGAGAGGAATGCATTTAAATTGGAGCATTTTGTATCAGCTGAAGATGCACAGAAATGATTGATTTTAAGTCAAGTGCAGAGATATTAACAGGATCACATGAAGTGAAATCAACTAGTAAGGCGGACAAGTCAAGAAGATTGGAAGACCGAGGACTGATTAACACTTGCGCGCCTGTTAAACGTTGGCTCATTGTCTTGTGGTGATGTTCATGCCTGTGGTTTTAAGATCTTCCAGAGCAGCAATCCCACCAATTTCTTCCCTCTCCTTTTCCCTCTTCATTTTACTTAAAAAATATAGGCGACAGGAGGAAAAGAACACTGCATAACAATACAATAAGACCTCTAATTAAATCAGGGGTGTATAACCTGGTGTGCTCTTGATGTTGCTGAACTCCATCTCCCCTCAGCCTTAGTTAGCATGATCAGTCATCTGGTATTAGGGAAGCTGTAGCCCAGCAGTGTCTGCAAGGCCACTCTTAGCTAGTGTGTGCATAATAACTATTGGCAGACCTGTCCTCCATAATTGGTCTAATTATTTCACAACATGCTGTGGCCATGAGTCACATGAGTTCATTCTTCTGTGTTGAACAACAGAGCTCCCTATTTGTTTGTCTTCTACTCATAGCCAATCAGTTCCTTTGGATCAAGGGTCAGCAAACTTTTTCAGCAGGGGGCCGGTCCACTGTCCCTCAGACCTTGTGGGAGGCCAGACTATATTTTGGAGAGAGAAAAAGAATGAATTCCTATGCCCCACAAATAACCCAGAGATGCATTTTAAATAAAAGCACACATTCTACTCATGTAAAAACATGCTGATTCCCGGACTGTCCGCGGGCCGGATTCAGAAGGCAATTGGGCCAGATCTGGCCCCCAGGCCTTAGTTTGCCTACCCATGCTTTGGATGGTTCAGGTGCTAGGAAGCTGTAGCCCTCCATATGTTAGTAGACTCCAACTCCTATAGGCTGCAGCCAGCATGGCCAATGGTCAGAGTTGAAGAGAGCCAGAGTCCAAAAACAACTAGATCCAACAAATCCACAGGTGAACCACCCCTGGATTTGAACCAGGAAATACCCTCAAGTGTCTATAGCAGAGGTGGAGAACTGTGGCCCTGCAGATGTTGGTGAACTCCAACTTTCATCAGCTCCAGTCAAGGATCAGGGATGAAGGGACTTTTAATCCAACAACATCTGGAGGGCCACAGGTTTGCCACATCAGATTCACCAGAAATGTTGATCTCTAGAAATGTTCACCAAGAATAGACAGCTGACATACAATGCAGAAGATGGTAAAGATCTAACATTTTGCACGCAATTCTATTCTTTTAATCCAGAATTGTGGGCACTGCCATATATTTATTCTAGGTTTTGTTGTTGTTTAGTCGTTTAGTCTTGTCCAACTCTTCGTGACCCCATGGACCAGAGCATGCCAGGCACTCCTGTCTTCCACTGCCTCCCGCAGTTTGGTCAGACTCATGCTGGTAGCTTCGAGAACACTATCCAACCATCTCGTCTTCTGTCGTCCCCTTCTTCTTATGCCCTCAATCTTTCCCAACATCAGGGTCTTTTCCAGGGAGTCTTCTCTTCTCATGAGGTGGCCAAAGTATTGGAGCCTCAGCTTCAGGATCTGTCCTTCCAGTGAGCACTCAGGGCTGATTTCCTTAAGAGTGGATAGGTTTGATCTTCTTGCAGTCCATGGGACTCTCAAGAGTCTCTTCCAGCACCATAATTCAAAAGCATCAATTCTTCGGTGATCAGCCTTCTTTATGGTCCAGCTCTCACTCCCGTACATCACTACTGGGAAAACCATAGCTTTAACTCTACAGACCTTTGTTGGCAAGGTGATGTCTCTGCTTTTTAAGATGCTGTTTAAGTTTGTCATCACTTTTCTTTATTCTAGATTAATAAACCTGATAAATGAGTGTGACCTTGCAAAGGGACACATTTCTGCATATAGATAGTTTGCAACTCCCTTCCCCACCATTTCAACTTTCTAGTCCTTTTATGCAAGCATTTAGATTCCTCCCCATCACCAACTATGCAGCATGTTGTTTTTAATAAAAGTGTTTTCTAAAAAAAGAGGAATGCCATCTTTTCGCTCCACCTAGGGATTTGGTTGGATGGCCACATGTCAAATTCAGAACCATCTTTGGGCATTTTCTGAAGCACTTCTTTCTTTTCACAACGATATTAAATACATACACAAAGCAGCCCACAGAGTGTAGCAGCCACCACATCCCTTAAAAGCAAAGGCAAGGGAAAGGCTGAAATGAGAGCACTGGGGTAGGAAAATCCAAGTCTAAGCTCAAGGTCACTGAGGTCATCACAGGCCTAAATTGTGCTCTTTGATACATAGCAGTGAATTCGGAATAAATTCCACTGACTCCTATGAAAGAGCTGCCTACGTGAACTGGGTTGAAATATAAAGCATTGAAAGCACTGGAAAGAAAGAAGAAAAGTGTTTAGATTTTGGGCAACTCCCCCCCCCAACCAATATACACAAAAGTGCTTCCTGAATCTGAGAATTTTAATTGGAGTTCTGTACAATGGGTGATGCATGTGGTTTTTCCAATGCAGCTTTTTTCAGATGGAGGAGGATGGAATGACTTGTCAAGCCAATAGCCACTTCTGGGGACTTCATTAAAGCTGATGGGTTTGAATCAGGGATAGTATGAGGTTTTGGAATGGGGGCAGAGCAGCTCACAAAGTGAAAGTAATCTGGAACTGCACTGAAGCGCAAAATTTTTGAATATGGGTGGGATGAAAATAGAATTTATCAAAAGCCAATCAGGCTTCTCCCCCCAAATTCCTACTTAACTGTGAATGGCATCTGGATAAGCCCCCACTACACAAGGGTAGGAGGGCAAGATGCCACTACAAAAAAGGAGGACGAGTCAGAAGAGGGGCTAACCTTCTACCCCATGCCAGTTAGCCAAAACAAGCCACATGGTGAAGAGCAAATACCTTCCCACTCTTGGAGGAAAGCAACATGAGACTTCCTTCTTCATTGAGTTGGAACAAAACCACCCCCAAATAAAGTTGTGAGTGATGTTATTATACATCTTCATTATCTTATAATTATAGCATGCCTTTGTTCCATCTTGGAACCAAAAGTGGCATAGATGTGGTCTCCAGGAAGTCACCTATCCAGGCCAAAGGAAGACATGCTTAGCTTTAACAATATGGTGGCCTTGTGTACCTTCAGTCCATACCCTGTGATTTTGCACTACAGCAGGCAGGGACATTGCTCTCATTAGGCTGGTGAGTCAGCCGTCTTGGGCGGAAACCTCAGAGGGGTGCAGTACTGACCTTTGAGGGGCACAGCTTTATACAGATTAATTTTTGTTACATATTATAAATTCCTGATAATGTTACTTTTGAAGAACTTTATCATTTCTATAAGACATCTGTTTTTGAAAATTGAAGTTAGAAAAACATTGGGAATGCAAATAGTTAGCCTTGCCTAGGGTGCAAAATAGCTTGGCATTAGTACTGAAAAGGTCTGGGAACCTCAGACCTGAAGGCCAAACATGGACCCCCATGTGTCTATCTGGCCCTCTGGGCTCTATCCAGGCCACACACACCCTGGAGCTGCACTCATCACCACCCTTTTTTCAGTTCTTTCTTAAGTATTCTTGCCTGGCCTGCAAAGTCCTTGATCTCTGAAAATGCTTTTTGTTTGTCTAAATGTCAGCAAGCATAGACTTTGGCCTTTCGAATTTCAGCGGCGCCCTGTGTGAGCCCAAAATTCAGTGCCCCCCTCACTTCTCACCTTCTGTTCTGTATGTGCACAATGCCATAATTGTGACACACTGTGGCATGCCACCCTCCTTAGCTCAGTGCCCAGTGTGGGGGAACCATTCTCACTGCCCTAAATCCACCTCTGATGTCTACCTACTTTAGCCACTGGCCCCAACCATCACTGACATGTGGGCCCTGGATGGTTTCCAGAAAAAATAACCCCCCATCTCTGCGATCCATCTACCCTGTACTTTGCAAAATGTCTGCAAGCTTTCCAGAGAAGATAATTGTCACCTTAAACTTGCTTATTGTCTCTCCCCCCCCCCCAATTACTAGCAATTTTGCGAGAGTGAGATCAGCCGCTTATACTTCTTAAGATTATGTTCACTTCCAGCTATACCACAGCTTTAAGAAGTGTTCTGTTAATACAATTCATTAGCATGGTTCTTTCTTTCTTTTCCCCCTTCTGTGAGATGACAATAACTTTGTCTCTAAGAAGGGCTTCCAGAATAATTTAGAAATTCTGATTAAAGTTCCTTTAAAGTTCCTTTCTCCTAATTGCCACTGATAAGAAATTCTCATAGAAAAGGGATTTAGATAAATGTTCTATGGTATTGCCAGACACAAAGAACTAGCGGTTTGAAGCTACCCCCTGATCTAATCAAAAATATTCAATCTCATTAATAATACTGTCTCTCTGTATTCACAAATGGCTGCTTTTGACTCTACTGTGTTCTTATTAATTGCACACATTTTTACTGTCATTTTAGCATTTTGTTTCTTGGTCGTCCTATGACCACAGATTACATTCTACACATGTACAATCTGTGTACACAAAAGGGGTGTCTGCACATTGCATTCAATGAGTGTTCAGTCTGTGTATCTATGAACATGAACAGTTGAGCTGTACACTTGTAAAGTCAGTCAAATGTATCGTTCAACAACTGCAGTCTGTGTACCCATGTACACAATAGTTGCACTTTTTCACGCAAACACCTGTACCACTTTGGAGCCAGCTTATACCTGTGATTAACATAACATGTGAATGAGCCTAAATAGTTGAGCTGTATGCTCATACAATTCAAATGCAACATTCAGTGTGTACAGTCTGTGAACACAGTAGATAAGCTGGAGAAATCAATCACTACACACCATTTCACACTGGGGGTACATGTGTGTGTCACACATTCCATTCAATGAGTATACAGTCTGTGAGCTGTACGTTTGTACACTTATTCATGTGACTTCCAATGAGCGTAAAGCCACTGTACCAGTGCACAGAAGGTGAACCGTACAAATTGGCAAGTGCGCATCCTTTCACAAGAACACTTGTACCTGTGTCAAGACACTTGTGCCTGTGTTCAGTTTAACATGTAAATGGACCTATTGTTAAGCTAGTTTGCTACTGTGTTGAGCGGAATTGCTCAAAATAGCTGTCTAGGATAAGGACCCCGAGATCATCTGTAGAAGCATCTCTGGTCATTCTGCAAGTTGGTGAGCCGCATGTGACCTTCTGAGGGCCAGAGACCAGTGGTGGGTGGAGCGAGAGGCAAAGGAATGGATGTGACACTTTAGCTTTGTATGGTAGGCTAGTTTCTACATACACTGTTACACCCCTTTCTATCCTGTATCCAAACAAGCAAGAGGAATTGTTAACAGTTCAGGGACACATTCAAGGCAGGCAAAAACACTCAAGGAGGCTGGTATTTTACTGAAGTGTTATATTTCCTGGTTGTTGGTGTCAAAAATTTACTTTACTTTTGTTAGCATCCCACTAACTTTTGCTAGATCCCACCCCCACCCCAATTAAAAGTGGTGTATAAATGACTGAATGAAATCTGTTTATTATTTACATGGAGCATTTATAGCATTCAACAACATTGTAGCATTGTACAAAACACACACACACATAGACATATTGGTGGTGGTGGGGTGCAGCATTTAAGTGCTAAGAAACCTTCTGATTAATTAAAAAGGTGACCCCAATAATTCAAGGAGCTGATTAAGTAACAATATATTTTTAATTTAAGTACTTAAAATACTGCAGATGACATCTTAAAAGAGGTGCTCCCTTTCACATGAGAAAAGCAGGAAGGAAGCATTTTTTATTTTTTTTTAGATTCTGTTTTCTGGGACATGTTCACCATATAAAAATAAAATGGGCTGGAGTCAGACTAACTTAACTGCACTCCAAGTGCCACTGAAATCAATGGGACTTAAGTTAATCAGTGTAAATATTGATTTCAGAGGACCTAAATGCAAAAAGCTTAGGCTGCAATCCTGTACACACTTAGTTGGAAGCCAGTGTCATTGAACTCAGTATGACTTACTTCTGAGTAATTGCTCGTTTTTGCAATCTAAAGTGCATTTCTGTATCAGTTTGCACTAAAAAGATATTGAAAATGCATATGCATGAAAATGCACATGTGTCCTCATATGCACAATTTTGTACGCACATTCCCTAATATATGCATTTTTGTAAGCCATTTCTCCAAATATATTGCTCATGTATAATTTTTTTCTGCACACTTCCTGCCCCTCCCCCCGCCCCCCAACACACACACACATTTTGAAACCTCGCACCATCCCTGTTTCAAACACATCAACTTTAATGCAGCCTCTTTTGGTTGGCAAACTGCAGTGAAAAATTCCAAGAAGTCTGCATTTCAAAGGATATCTGCATTTCAGTTCACATCCTGTTTCAGGAACTGCAAGTTAGATGGCAAATGCATCTGCATCCTTACTTCTGAGTATTTATGTATAGGATTGCACTGTTAATCCAGCCCCAGTTGAGTAAGCATGCCCCACACATTTCAAGCAACTTTTCTTTAAAGATGCCAATTTATGCAGATTTAATTGGTTAGTTGATTAAGACTTTTTTTTTATTGGCTGATAGTCCTAAGTACTGTTATTACAAAAACGTTCTGTCATCCTTACGAAGATGTCAAACTTACTCTTGATAATTCCTTCTCTTTGTTGACTTGATCCAACTGTCTCATATACTGTATATATTTAACATGTCTTTATTATTATTAAATAAGTTTTTATTTATACCCCGCCCTTCCCAGTTTAAAAGCTGGGCTCAGGGCAGCTAACATCAAATATAAAACATTGATTAAAATGTGACTTAAAAACAGCATAAAATACAACATAAATGCAGCATCAATGTCAATAAAATTCAAAAATTCAGGGGTCATTTTTTTTTGGGGGGGGACCCCAATCCATAAAATCAAATGATCACCAGGGCTAACTGGCCAAGTTGGTCCTACTAGGGCCAGCAAGGAGACCAGGGAAGAGTTTAAATGTGGGGTCCCAGAAGGGTTTCTCCATAGAAAAGAAAAGGGAAAGGGAATAGAAGATCAGGCTAATTCAAATTGAAGGCCAGGCAGAATAGCTATAGAAAAGCTATTTAGGTAGTTCCTAAATACACTTTTATAACTGCAATAGAACGAATAATGAGACTATAGTATAGTTAACTTAGTGGTTAATTCAGCTCTGGATGTGTCTATTTATCTCTAGCTTGTCTTTTGATGTATTTCTTGCTGCAAAGTTGCTAACCAGTTACAGTTTATGACCTTGACATTTGCTTGTTTTCCTTTTGGAATTCTGGTGTATTTCATGTAATTGGTTATAAATAATACACATGGATGATAAGTCACCAGAGCACACAAGAGGCAATTTTCTGCTCCTTGTATTGTACATATTAGCCGAGGGATCCTTAAAACATTTAGGGGGTGAAGATGACATGTAAACAAGATAGAGCAAATGAAAATGGTATCTGCAGATGGAGAAACAGGGCCAGATTTGTAATGCTATTGGGTTCTAAATTTTAAAAAAGAATGTGACATTTTGTTAATATAAGATAAAAAAGGGGGCATAGCAGAAAATAGTATCAGCCCAGTGGAAATAATATACACTGAATTAAAGATAGTGTTTTAATTAAGTGCATGAAAGACTGTCTTTTATGATCATATTTCAAATATTCAAATGCCTGTTTTTTCATCCATTCTCCTCTGACGTGGCTTAATAATATATCAAGAACAAAAAAAGGGGGGGTATAGGAGCCTTTTTGAAAATTCAATTAGTCCAGCACTAAGGGGGAGAAATGATTTCTTTTTCATTAAAAGGAATTCAACCCTTTACTCCTTGTGATGAGAGAGTCTTGAATTCTGACAATTCTGCCTTTGTTATGCATGTATGTATCTGTAACAGATGAGGTGTCATCCTTGGGATAATTTATCATCCTAACAACTAATATTTTATTACAGTTAGTGATTTCTTGAGATCTAAGGAAAGAAAGCATTATTTCCCCCCTTTCCTGCCAAACTTGTCAGGAGCCATTTTGTAGGCATGCCTGTTTCTCCAGCAGGGTTCTTGGGACTTTGTGACTTAGGGGGCATTCAGATGTGGCAGACATTGTGTTGTTCTCCTCATCCAGCCTCCTCATCCAGCCCCCACCTGCCTGCCTTCATACGAACAACCAATCAGCAGGTGGCTCTGTCCACTATTAGCTCTGGATCAAACTACTGTTGGTCTCTGTACTTTAACCCTCCCAATCACAAAGGACAACAGTAACCACTGTTTCAGAGAGGAAGAAGAGTTTGAATATGATATCCCACTTTATCACTACCCGAAGAAGTCTCAAAGCGGCTAACATTCTCCTTTCCCTTCCTCCCCAACAACAAACACTCTGTGAGGTGAGTGGGGCTGAGAGACTTCAGAGAAGTGTGACTAGCCCAAGGTCACCCAGCAGCTGCATGTGGGGGAGCAGAGACGTGAAGCCGGTTCCCCAGATTACGAGTCTATCGCTGTTAACGACTACACCACACCAGAGCAAGCCAGCAGCATGTTTGATGGATTCAGTGCACTAACAGTGCAATAATAGTACCCCAGAACTGTGTCTGTGCCTTCTGGATTTATATGGTCATTTGTAGCTAAGAGATGTGAGGATCCCTTACTGTTTGAGAATGTTTTGTCTTGGTGGCGGCACAGAGAAGTCATTTTATTCTCCATTCACATATGAACCTATGTATCACATGGAAAAAGAATTATGTGAACCATGGACTGCATGGAGACAGTTATAAGATGAAACTGAAAGGACTGCCTGTGCTTGCCCTCCCTACCTACACTTCCAGTCTGTTGCACAAAGGAATCCACAGCCCATTGCACTTGCTCCCCACCCCCAATACTGTGTGAATGCTTTGCAATTTGTATTCTTTTTATTGAAGTGGAGGAAATATTCCAAGAGCACATAGAAGATACATGCAAGTGCATGTGTTTACTTTTGAAAGCAGTTGTTTTGAAAAAGCGTGCGTGTGGCAAAAGTGAGTAGTAATGAGAAATCACACTTTTCACCTTTATATAAGGCCCTTGGATCAACTTTGGAAACTGATGGAAAGTTATTAACACCTGTCAGCCCTTTGTTGGCCTAAGTAGAATGAGGTGCTGTTCTTACGTCTGCTCCCAGAAGACAAGTGTCTATATGGTTCTCACAGTACCTCCAGGGGATCTGTTTCAGACACTGAGTGACAGATTGCACTGACCACATGGTGTATAAACTACCCTCTCAACCTCTGTGTCTGGTTACTTCCAGCATAGGTGTAAAGTGTATTGGCTGTCAGTTGCATGAAACCTGTTCTCTCTCTCTCTCTCTCTCTCTCTCTCTCTCTCTCTCCACACACACACACACTTCAATAGAATAGTGCTCATTCTCCACTGTTTTGCTGCTGTTCTTACCTCTTTAAACAAAACTGAGAAGAAACAATCTTGCTGTGGGTGTAGGTGGATGTCAACAGCTACCAAGACAGTCGTATCCCAGGCCCTCTGAAAGCTTCAAGTTCCACTCCAATAAAGAGCTGGGTGGGGTGGATAGGCTCACACTGGAGAAAACAGGAATGTATTATCACCAGCAATTTTTTAAGGCACCTGTTGGCGTGTCTGATGCAGGTTCCCTGGGAGGGAGAGTGAAGAAAAAGACTGGGAGAGAGCAAGATGTCAGCAGCAAGGGTATTTCTGTCCCAGAAATGTCTGTCCCTGGAAAACTGGTGGGAAATATTGTTAACGATAAAATAACCAAGCGTATAGAAGAATAAGCCTTGTTGAAGCTGAGTCAGCATGGCTTCTGCAAGGGCAAGTCCTGCCTCACTAAGCTATCAGCTTTATTTGAGAATGTCAACAAGCATATACAGATAGGTAGCCGTGTTGGTCTGCCATAGTCAAAATAAAAAAA
This sequence comes from Podarcis vaucheri, assembly GCF_965113315.1. NCBI lineage: Eukaryota > Metazoa > Chordata > Lepidosauria > Squamata > Lacertidae > Podarcis > Podarcis vaucheri. The sequence continues at coordinate 58,483,242 of NC_138765.1, forward strand.
AAAATTCCTTCCTGTAGCACCTTAAAGACCAACTAAGTTAGTTCTTGGTATGAGCTTTCGTGTGCATGCACACTTCTTCAGATACACAGAAACAGAAGTTGCCAGATCCTTCTATATAGTGAGAAGGTGGGGAGGGGTGTTACTCAGAAGGGTGGTGGGAATGGGAGATATTCAGCAGCTGTAATTCAGCAGCATTACAACTCATTACCAAACTTAAAACCATGGAAAGACCTGGGCTGAACAAAGACATTGGATTCTTATCTCACTATACATGACTAAACCATTTCTCACCTTCTCACCCCTTGCCTTTTCCTGTAAGACCTATTACAGTCATTAAGAGTCGTCAACAGGCTCTCTCAGCTATCTGCCTATCTCCCATTCCCACCACCCTTCTGAGTAACACCCCTCCCCACCTTCTCACTATATAGAAGGATCTGGCAACTTCTGTTTCTGTGTATCTGAAGAAGTGTGCATGCACACGAAAGCTCATACCAAGAACTAACTTAGTTGGTCTTTAAGGTGCTACAGGAAGGATTTTTTTTATTTTAACAAGCATATAGTTAGAGATGATCCAGGTGGCACAGTGTACTTTGGTTTTCAAAAAGCTGTTGGCAAGGTACCTAACCACAAACCCAGTCATTGGAGCCTCCAAGTAAGGCTAATCTAAGGTCAGTTCCAGGAATTATGCAATTACTTTTAGTTTGAAATTGCCCTTAATTGCATGCTTACCTGTGATTAAACCCCATTGACTTCACAGCTTGAGCAAACATGCGTAAGATTGCACTATTAGTGCTCTGTGTAATGCTTACCCACAATATGGCTTTTTTCATTTCTCTTATATTTACTGATTTATTGATGGATGATGATGATGATGATTATAGTTGCCAATGGTAGAATGTAGTGGGGATGAAAATAGTGCGTGCATATAGACGGGCCAATGCTCACCAGAAGGAAACACAGCATTTAAAATGTATAGCATTGGCTGATGGATGTCTTGATCATGCAATACAGTGGTGCCTTGGTTTAAGAACAGCTTAGTTTATTAATAACTTGGATTAAGAACGCTGCAGGCCCAGAAGTAGTTGTTTTGGTTTGTGAACTTTGCCTTAGAATAAGAACATCTTCCGCTTCCTGTTGAGTATGTTCCGTTTGTAAATTGAGTCCCCCGCTGCTATGGGAAAGCACGCCTTCATTTAAGAATGCTTTGGTTTAAGAACAGACTTCCGGAACGGATTAAGTTCATAAACTAGGGTACCACTGTACAGTGTACATAAATGTCCAATTCACAAAACTCTGCTACTTTTCCCATAGGTAGCCCTCCTGCAACAGGGACAGGGACACTGCAGATTACTTTGGAAGATGTTAACGACAACGCCCCCTCTCTTTATCAAGCGGTTTCATCTGTCTGTGAAGATGCGAAAGATGTGAAGGTCATCTTTGGAGCCTTAGACAAGGATATTCATCCTAATGCCGAACCATTTAAATTTGAGTTGAGCAAGCAGTCTGGACAAGATAAACTATGGAAAATCACAAGAATCAACAGTAAGTATATTAGAAATAGTACTCCCTCCCATTATTCAATCTTTTAAGTTCTCTCTCCTCCCCACACCTTTTATCCATCCCAACTGTTATCCACAAAATGGATCATTGTTAAATTTCTCAACCATTCTGTCCGATATTTCCATTATATCTAAGGCTACTTCCTTATCTGTAATTAACTGTTATATATAAAACTGGTCATCCTTAAAAATTTCTCAGTACTTATGTCTGAGATTCCAATTCAATATATTATACCAAGTTTCCCAAACTTGGGTCTCCAGCTGTTTTTGGACTACCTCCCCCATCATCCCTAGCTAGCAATACCAGTAGTACCAAACAGCATTAAACTTTGTTACTAAGCATTTTCTTCATATTTTCCTCTTCTTCCTTCTGGGATTTGTGTTTTGCTTCCAAGTCTGCCTCCGCCTCACAAAAAAGCTTTGATGACACATACACACCATATATGTAAAGCACAATTTTTGCATGGTTGCAGCATACCATTTTCCCCAGAGCTACATTTCCCAGCACCTTTAAATCTACATTTCCCGGGAATTTTTGTGGGGAGCAATTTGTGTTATTTGTATGGTGTGGCAGATGTGCAGCTTCCCGCTTCATTCAAGTGCCCCTGTTTTGTTTGAAAAGCAACAAAGCACCTGAAGCTCATTTGAAAGTGGGACCAATGTGCTGAAATACAACCTGAAGACAGTCCAACTAAATCTTGGTCGTGGGAAATGGCCAAGCAGTAAGAATTTTCTGATGCTATTGTTGAAAGCACCGCCTTTGGCCACAATACACAAATCCTGGCCAAAGTCTCCCTGATAGGCTCTGAGGTTGACTCAGACTGCTATAAAAGCTGTCCAAAAATTCAGTGACACAAAGGAAGTCAAGAGGCTGACAGATTTCTGCTGAGGGAGTCCTTAAGTTTTGCTGCGCCTCTGAAGTGCGTTGAATTATCTTCTGTTACAGTGTGTGGGAAATTTTGCCACTTCCTTAGTAGAAAATGAACACTCAGGGAGTCTGAACCAGCTCAGTGCATTACAGCCATCCCATGCAATGCAATGACTAGCACACCTGGTGGGTTTCTATTCTCATGAAATTGCAGGTGTGGGGAAAAGTGTTTCCCTGTCATATGTTTTTTCCTGCTGAAGCCATTCCTCAGCAAATGCCTTTCTACCTGCTCAATTATGATTGCAAATAGACACATTCTGGCCTTCACTGAGCTTTAGTAATGGTTTGAGATCTATCAACATACAGAGCCAGAATGTTGTTTAGCTTTGTTAAACATTTTCTCAGATAGCAATAAACTTGAGAAGTGTTGATACGTTAGGTCATCATGGAAGTAGAATTAATGGTTACCCATTTTTGGAAGGAGCTATGAAAAAACGTTAATATACAAAGGGTTGGGATATGGCTTTAGTTGAAATGTTGACACATAAAAATCACACTAGCTAGGTGGAGTCAAAAGAGGAATAATTTTGGATCAGAATGGTTTGCTTTTGCGTGTGAATAAGAAAATTAATGATGTAATTCTGCCATCTCTTTACGCCGCTTGGTGGAATCCTAGCTGTTTATATTTGCTGTAGTAGCATTAATAATAATAGCAGCATCTGTTATCTTTCTACTATGTTTCATAGAGAGTAATTCTTGTGTGATTTTTGATGTGCCTATTAGTCTCTGGAACTGAGTTTTATTCACAATTTAAATTATGTTCAGAATTTTATTTATGTTTTGAGTTACATTCTTTGCAGCAGTTCAGGAACTGCCTTTGCTACACGGGTTTCAAAACTTATATTTCTTCCTTTCTTTACATAAGAATGGGTGGTGGAGGTAATGCTTCGGGAATTTGATATTTGTGGATTTCTCTAAGGAATTTGTCTATCTATTTGAAATAATTTCTAAACTTCTTAATGCTTTAAAAGATCAAAACGGTATATGCAACATTCATAGAAACAATAAGGCAGTATAAAAACAGATACAACATTTGTGGATCGAGGGCCCCGACCCCGCTAAGTGAAATAAATACACATGGGCACGTGGTATAAGGTTAATGGGCAAGAAAAGGCCACAACTTTATTGATTACAGCAGTGAAAAGGTATTGGCTTAGGCATTGGATGACTATAGGTGGTGGGTTTATTCAACAGTAGGTGGAGCCTGTTGATGCTTATCCAACTATAGGCTCACCCCCTGATGTCACCGAGGGTCATGCCATGGCCTCCCGCCAAGCAGGCATCGGACGGAACACACGACCGCCAGATTCCTTTAATGGAATAACCCACGGTAGATAGCATAGGCGATGGCCACACCTAGCCCTTGACACAGCACAACACATGAATCCAATGCCTAACCTACCCACCAATACCACAAAAGTTGTGACGATTGCTACGAGGTAGGCAAAAAAACCAAAAAGCCTAATGCCAAATGGAAAAATTCCTACCAGGGCCCCCCCCCCCGACAACCGGGGCAACCAACCTAAGGTCCATAGCAAGGCCAAAAACCTAGACCCTGAGCTAAATGGGAGTGGAGGGTGGGTGACTCGCTGCGAGATGACGAGGACTGAGGGGGAGGAGAAGGTAAGGAGGGCCAGGGGCTAAGGCCCCTGCCAGGGCGGAGTCCGAGCTCCCGCCCACAACCACTCCCCCTCTCTTGCAGGGAGGAGAGTCTTTATAAAAAGCAGTAAAACAATGCTATAAATCCAGATTATGGTAGGAATTCAATAATCTTTCAAATCAGGAAGAACCTGGGCAGAGAAAGACATCTTTACAAGACGTCTAAGCTTTTTTTAAATGTCCCCTAATTGCTGTTTCCTCTTTCATTTCAGACACCCATGCCCAGCTCATTCTGCCACAAAACTTGAAGAAGGCGAACTACAACATCCCCATCTTGGTGACCGACTCGGGGAAACCGCCTCTAATTAACAATACAGAACTGAAAATCCAAGTGTGTTCCTGCACAAAATACAAAATTGACTGCAGCGCATCTTCAACCCTTCACCTCAGCATGGTCCTCTTCTTCATTTCACTCTTCAGTTTATATTGTAAGTTTCCCGAAAATGTCTAACACTAGAGTTAGTTCACACTTAACCTGGTTCTGTTGATTGATGTGTTCTTGCCACTGATGGGGATGAAGAAGCAGGGGGAAGTTCATTCAGCGTGGGACCTCTTTCATCAGTATCCCACCCCGCCCCACCCTCGTCATCCAGCCATGATCCTATCTAGCTGAAGTAGCAGCCAGCCATGGGGTGCCATTTTCCCAGAATACTGCAGGGCACCTCCTGTGGGGATGTTTAGAGAGGCAGGAGACTTATTTGATGATATCCTTCCTAACTTGCGTTAGCAAGTTCTATCTCTTAGCAGAGTTCCAAACATTCCCCCTTTTAAAATTTGCACAGTGGTTAGCTTGTTGCAGGCTCGTCTGAGCCTCACTATATAATATTCCTGCTAAGATCTCTTCTTATCCCTCTTAAAAAGAGTAGACATGACAATCTTATTAAAGTCCCTATAAAAGTAGTTTACTCACTGTATCATCAGTTCACAACTGGATCCCTGAAGGCAGACTTAGGTTACTATGTGGAACTATCCCATAAGGGAGTTAGTCCCAAGTGACTGCGAACAGGCAGTCACTTCTGCTCACATGTAGAAAAGCAAAATGGAGAAGAGAAGCAAAAGAAGGAGGTAGGCTCCTCTTGCCCAGATTAGGCCATGCCCACATCTAGTCACATGCAAATGAAGTTTGCCCCAGCTCAAGAGGAAGTTTTCTCCTGGCTGGTACAAAGCATGTTGTACTTGACTGCTATGTGTTTCACATCCTACACCTGCCACAGTGTCACTCTCGATCTGTGTGGGAAGTTAGCTTCTAGCTGCCTTATGTTCAGCAGAGGCAACAGTGCCGAGGAGCCTTGCTAGGATGCAGTGGCCTCAAAGGGTGCTGTGTGTTGACTCTAGGCCTGTCTCTGATGGATGACAGCTCTTAATTTCAGAGATGCCGACTCGGCTCTAAGTCAAACAACAGGGAAATGAATGATGCTCATTCAGAGAAGGCATAAAGCATATTATCAACAGAAAAATAACAGTTTTAGATTACAGTGTATATAAAGCAGCAGTGGGGAGCCTGTGGCCCTGAACTCCTATCAGCCCTATCCAGCATGAGCAAGTCTTGAGAATAATGAGAGTTATTAAGTCCCACAACAACCAGAAGGCATCAGATTTCTCTCCCCACCCCCATTCCTAGACTTACATATTTTTTTCAGGCTACGACCCTCTTGGTTCCAAGTGCCCTCCTCTCACCCTACCCTATAAAAAGCATCAGTCAGAATAGCAGTATGCACAACCCACTAGGGAAGATAAAGACACCGACAAAGTCAAAATAGTAACAATTTATTTCACAATTATTCAAAATCCAAGTAAAGCAATTAATTCAACAAAATTGATGAACTTGATCCAGTGATATGAGTCTGATAGTCTTTACACCTGCAGTGCCCCCCTCTTGCTTCTTAGTGCCCCCACTGCACCCCAAGAGGAAGAACCACCCCACTTTGGGAACCACAGATCTAGACTGTCCCCATTTCCTGGGGACAGTCCCTGGATTTACAAATCAGTCCCCATACAAAATCCATTGAAGTTGAAAAGTGTTCTCGGATTCATTGAAAAAAATCTGGTAACCTTAATCTTGACACACAATGGGCAGTGCATTAAAGCTGCAATATTCCAAGTGTGCATTAGCCATGCCTTCTTGCCCCATGAGTACAACAACAACTGCAGGCCTTCTGTTAACAACATAGGATAAGGGCTGCAGGCATGGGGGCATGGGTGTACAGGAACTGGGGGCAGGTCTTGTGTATGCACCCCTGACCCACCCCTTCCTTGAAATGTTGTGTGTTCACATGAACACAGTTGATGTCAATTAATCTCTGGTCAACCTGATACAACAATAATGAAAGCAGCTTTCTGCAGTATTTCCACAGGTTTAACAATTTAGGATTACAGTGGTACCTCGGGTTACATACGCTTCAGGTTACAGACTCCGTAACCCAGAAATAGTACCTCGGGTTAAGAACTTTGCTTCAGCACGGCGGCGGCGGGAGGCCCCATTAGCTAAAGTGGTGCTTCAGGTTAAGAACAGTTTCAGGTTAAGAACGGACCTCCGGAACGAATTAAGTACTTAACCCAAGGTACCACTGTATATCCAACTAAATTCTACTCAGAATAGACCCTTTGAAATTAATGGACTTAAGTTAGTCATTGGATGCCACTGTTAGCCTCTGCAGAAAGTTACAGAGAAATTAGGTCAAAGAGCCATCTAACCACATCTACTCAGAAATAAGTCCCACTGAATTGAATGGTGCTTACTCTCAGGTAGCTGAGGTTAGAATTGCAGCCCAAGGATTTATTTTATGTTATGCTTTTGGATTTCTTACCCACCTTTCACCACTTTGCTACAATGCCAAACATTTCTTTCTTTCTCCCCGATTCGACAAATGGAGGTGGCTGCCACGAGCTCTCCCACAGTCCAAATATTTATCAGAATAATCAAAGATTATGGTGCTGTAAAAAAAAAAAAATGAGACCCTTAATGTGTATTGAGCAGATGAAATATCCCCATCACTGGTGGCAAAATTATGGGCTTAATTTTTGCTCGCACATCCAGAAAGAGGGAGAGTAAAAAAACCTGCTTACTTGCTTGGCTTCGCTCTTGGTGCTTATACTTTATGAGCCACTTCTGCCTGGGAGGTAAATCCCTCTGTCAAGTGAGGATTTTGCTTCCCACGCCAAATTTTGTGCCTGCGTGCATACGTTTGACAATCTGGAATGGAGGATAGATAGCACAATGTGTGAGCCATTCAGTACGACTATGAGCCCTCTGTGATTCTCTTGCCAGAACAAAACATCTTGGTATTATCATTTAAATGAAGCAATTATTATCTAAGCTTGGGATATGTTCAGGACGTCAGTGGAATGATATGTGGTTGAGGTTTTTATTTTATTTGGGTTGGGGGGCATTGAATGAGTTTAACTGCTCTGAAAAACTGCAGGATGGCAAATAATCTCGAAACAGCATATGCAATGACCGCCCCTAGCAGTAGATGGGATAGATTCCAGCTGCATCAACCATGTGAAGGGAGAAAGCTAGTATTCTACAACTGAGTCCTACTCAGAATAGATCCATCAAATTTAATGGACTTAAGTTAAGCCAGAGCTGCACCGTACATATATTTATTTATTTCATAAATCAATCAAACAAAACTCAATTTACAAATCATAACATAAAATTATCAATGAAAAGAATTGACAGTAATACTGTATTTTTCGCTCTATAGAACGCACTTTTTCCCCTTCAAAAATGAAGGGGAAATGTGTGTGCGTCCTATGGAGCGAAGACGCCATAGCCCCGCGCGCGCTCTCCCGGCTGGGGAGGTGACGCGCGGCTATGGCAGGAGCCTCTCCGCTGCCCCTTTCCGCTGCTCCCTGACCTGCTCTTTGGGGCTGGTGGTGGGCTTCCCCCGCCAGCCCCAAAGAGCAGGTCGAAAGGAACCTGAAGCGCACACCGACCCCTCTCGCTCTCTAGGCTTCCAAGGTAGCTGCCTGAATGCACCTTAAACGGCACCTTGTTTTAGAGAGGGAAAACAAGAGGGGGAAAGTTCTCCCCCTCTCTGTGCATCGCCTCCTGCTGCTTCACTGAAGGGGTGCTGGGCAGAGAGGGGGAGAATTTTATTTCCTTGTTCTCCCCCCTCTAAAACAAAGTGCGTCCTATTGTCCGGTGCATCCTATGGTGCGAAAAATACGGTAATTGAAGTCTTTTGAAGAGTTAAATAACAATAGACTAGAAAACAGATGGAAACTCACATCAACTTTCTAAACACCTGGGTAGGCTTGTCTTAAAAATAGAAGAGTTTTTAGCAGGCACCAAAAAAAGAGTACAGTGAAGGCGCCTGACTGATCTCAATAGGCAGGAAGTTCCAAAGTATAGCTGCTGCCATATTAAAAGAGTGTGTATAAATGCGGAACAGGTACAATTTTGCATGCCACCTGTAGCAGTGCCGGTTCTGCCGATTGCAATGGTTGAGTGAGCATATATGGGGTAAGGCTCTCTTGTAGGTAAACACAGATTTCAAGCTAACTTTTCCCCAAAGAATCCTGGGAGATGTAAGTTGCTAAGGATTCTGGGAACTGAAGTTCTGTGAGGAAGAAACTGCTGTTCCCAGTATTCTTAGGGGGAAGTTGTGTGCTTTAAATGTGAGTTGGGTGTGCTTTAAATGTATGGTGTGGATCTGCCCTTAGTCATGTCCATTAATTTCAGTGGGTCTACTCTGAGTAGATCTAACATTGGATACAGACCCTATTTTTGTTTGTTTTATTGCATTTATATCCTACCTACCCCCCCCCGAAGCGCTTAAGGCATAGTCCTCCTCCTTCCCATTTTATTCTCATAACAACCCTGTGAAGTAACTTAGGCTAAGAGATAGTGACTAGCCCAAGGCCACCCAGTGAGCTTCATGGCCAAATGGGGATTTGAACCCTGGTCTAAGTAAAACACTCACCACTACACCACACTGGCCCTCAGGATCAAAATGTGCTCTGGAATTTCTGGGTAGGCAAACGTAGATCTCTGCAGGTTGTCTAGGCTTGTTCAGTGTGTTTATCAGTTCCTACAAAAAAAGCCCAAAAGCAATTAATGACCAAAGTAAATGTTAAAAAATACATAAATATTATTTAAAACAACTTGTTTTAGCAGTGGAATATCACGTTATTAACACTTTCAAATTCCCAGAGAAACAAAAACAAAATCTTTTACTGGCATTAAAACAATGACAATGTTATGTTGGTGCTGGGAGGACTTCTCTGGGAAGAAGATTTGTATGGTGAGCCTCGCTGGACTTTTAACATAGACCAGTTGCTGTACAAGAGTACGGTAGCTTCAAACTGCATTGGTGGTTCCTCTACTCAGTATGCTGCACATTACTCATGGGTACAGCAATTAATTGCAAGCTGATTTAGGAGCAGAGTCATGCTTTCCACTACACCCTAAAAGGAGCCACACACTTCCTGCATGAAGAATGTCATTCATCATTGACTGTAAAGAGTTCCCAGTTTGTGAACTCCAGCTCACATGCTGGGATTATGTGCAATCCGGACACCCACAGAAAGGGTGTATCCAGAGTTCACACAGCCATTACAGGTGCATGGGACAGCTAAGCTGTGCCCCCCATATCTCCCCCCCCAGGCCTAGTCCGCCCATTGGGGCAGGGTGAAGCAACCACCTCATGGGCACCTTGCCTGCCCCACCACCTCTGATGGAGAAGAGGTGCTGGGGTCGGTGCTGCTTTCTGGTGACATCTCAGGAGACTTCACTGAACTTCTATGAGATCTCATGGAGTGTGCCAGATTTCATGAGATTTTGGTGAGATCTCACTGGAAATCAATGCCAATACCAGTGCCACTTCTCCCTGGTGGTGGTGACAGGTCACAGTGAGGTGGCATTTTGCCTCAAGTAGCAAAATGCAAAGTGCCAGCCCTGTTGAACACCAACACCCATCAGCTTCTGCTGGCACAGCCAACAGTCAGGAATGATGGGGTCCAGCAGCAGCTTATGGGTCACATGTTAGCTACTCTTGGAACAGGAGTCTTCCTCAACCTGGTGCCATTCAGATTTTTGGAAACACAACTCCTGCAAGCCCCAGCCAGCATGGGGGAAAAAAATCAAGCCACAGATAATAGTGAATACCTTTAGAAATCTATCTTGCCCCCTAGAGAAATTGGGTGAAATGTTCCTTCCAGAATGTAGAAATAGATTTCAAGAACCCATTTGCACATAGTTCTACCATACGCAAAAGTTGGTGCCCCACATTTCCTGTACATTCTAGAATAGATACGAGCACCACAATGCTACAGTGGTACCTCTGGATGTTAACGGGATCCATTCCAGAGCCCTGTTTGCATCCTGAGCAGAACGCAACCCGCGTCTGCACGTGCATGGGTCACAATTCACAACTTCTGCGTGTGCGCGTGACGTCATTTTGAGCGACGCGGCGAAACCCGGAAGTAACCCGTTCCGTTACTTTTGGGTTGCTGCGGAACACAACCTGAAAACACTCAATCTGAAGTGTCTTTAACCCGAGGTATGACCGTACTTTGAAATGAGCTATAGGAGCAAAGAATTGTTCAGTCATTTTGAAGTCAGTCTAAGCAACCTTTAGTGCTTTCCCTTTTCCAAGTTGCCTTGGGGTCTAGCCAGGTCTGCAAACTGCAAAGTTTGACTTTGGCAGCGATAAGTAAAACACTCCATTACCCTGCCGGAAAGTGAGGAGGCAAAGACTGAACTCGATGTGAAGAGACTAAATGAGTTTTGTGGAGTCTGCATTGAAATTAATTTGTCAAACTAAGTGTGAAAGGCCTCAGGTGTGCTGGGAAATGGCGCATCACACAGATGCCAGGACTCTGATTGCAAATAAACCTCAAAGATATCCTTGTATTCAACTATCTATTAATTTCCTCAAGCCTTCCAGTTGAAGTGACAATTCCTGGTAAGACTTCACCCCTGGTGAGTCCTCTGCATCCACCCGCCCCCTACTTATGATGATGCCACTCTTTCCCACCCATTTCAGCAATGAACCAGAAGACCTAAGATGCAATATAGTCTCATTTCCCCCTCCAGTCTACAAATCCAGAAGACATAAACCATTAAACATTTCATTAATTGGATGATTTAAATCTATTTGAGTCTCAAGCGAGCAGAATTTGGGGAAACAGTTAATGGAGCAAAGCAGCCTCCCCCAACCTGACAGTCTCCAGGTGTCAGATTGCAAATGGCGTCACATGGGTCACACACTGACTAGGGCTGATGGGACTTGGAGCCTAATAGCTTCTGGAGGGCACTGCATTGGCTACCCCTGCACAAGAAGTTTCTTAGCAGCCACGTGAAGCTTGCTGATCCTATATAATTTACACTCCATTGAAATGAATGGATGAAGCCAGGAACTTGTGGATGATTTCACACAAGAAATAAATACATATTTCCTATATGTATTCTATGCATACACATCCACATAGAGAGGAAAAGAGACGATGAATAAATGTGAAAGATAAGTGTATCCATAAGGCATAAATACTTGATCATTCGGAAATATTCCTACTATGTGATCCAGTTGTTGTTTTTTTATCAGCTTTTCCTCAGAAGTGAAAGCAGCACTTGAGAAGATTAAACCTTGATGCCTTATGTGGTGTGTCTTGAGGAGGAGAGGGGGGAAATGTTTAATATTCCCTGGTTTTGACAGAGCTAAATTACTGGTTTGTAATAGACTGTGTTTCTTTTCTGGGCGGTTTATTAATGTCAGGCGTATGACTGCCGAGTCATTTTCTGAATTGTTTTAAAACAGTCTATAGCTAAAACCAGCCAATAATTCACAGAAGATAATTTACTTGACAAATTTTGGCTGCTGCTCTGCTGGCAGGGAGGCCACAGAAAATCACAATTTCAGTCTGCTCAAGTTTATCAATTTTTTATCTAACCCAATTTATCTCCTTGTCTTCCATGGGATTCAGTATTCAGTGTGTGATATTCCAAACTGCAGCAGTGTTGGAGGACTTTCAGCATTCCAAATTAAAGCTACACCAGCTGATTTTTTTTATTTGCTGCCAAGGCCACGTGGTGCTCTCTTTTCTTTCAACTTCCCACCTTCAGTTGCATTCCCTGATTGTGCAATATTGTTCCTACAGAGTAGCATTTTCATGATTAGCCACTGGTGACATTGCCAACTCTAGATATATGTGAGAGCTCCCACTATGGATCTCAAGGATCTTCAGAGTCCTAAGGGTTCTCTTGCTGTCAGAAAATACCTAGTGAGCTCTTCACTCAGAGGAGTTTAGTGCCTTTCATATCCTCAGAGCAGTGGCGTAGCGTGGGTTCTCAGCACCCGGGGCAAGGCAAGTAATTTGCGCCCCCTAACCCGTGGATTTTAGCACTGGAGTCTCTTCCGCGCCCCCCCAGATGTTGCGCCAGGTGCAGCAGGCCCCCCCTGCACCCCCCACGCTACGCCACTGCTCCCACCAGTAGTCTTCAGGACAGCCATCCGAAGGCTGGCGCGGGGAGGAGGTCTCTCCGCCCCACCGCCAGGCTTCGGAGCAGCCTTCCAAAGGCTGGCGGCGGGAGGAGGTCTCTCCGCCCCACCGCCAGGCTTCGGAGGAGCCTTCAGGAGGCTGGCGGTGGGGCAGAGAGCCCTCCTCCCACCGCCAGCCTTCGGAGCATCCTTCCGAAGCCTGGCGGCGGGAGGAGGTCTCTCCGCCCCACCACCAGGCTTCGGAGCATCCTTCCGAAGGCTGGCGGTGGGAGGAGGTCTCTCCGCCCCACCGCCAGGCTTCGGAGGAGCCTTCAGGAGGCTGGCGGTGGGGCAGAGAGCCCTCCTCCCACCGCCAGCCTTCGGAGCATCCTTCCGAAGCCTGGCGGCGGGAGGAGGTCTCTCCGCCCCACCACCAGGCTTCGGAGCATCCTTCCGAAGGCTGGCGGTGGGAGGAGGTCTCTCCGCCCCACCGCCAGGCTTCGGAGGAGCCTTCTGGAGGCTGGCGGTGGGGCGGAGAGCCCTCCTCCCGCCGCCAGCCTTCGGAGCATCCTTCCGAAGCCTGGCGGCGGGAGGAGGTCTCTCTGCCCCACCACCAGGCTTCGGAGCATCCTTCCGAAGCCTGGCGGCGGGAGGAGGTCTCTCCGCCCCACCGCCAGCCTTCGGAGGAGGTCCGAGGACAATGGGGAAGAAGGGCTGCGCTTCCCCGCTGTCCCGGAGATTTCCCTATGGGCTTTCGTCTTGCGAAGGGAGAGGTTCCCGCTTCCTCGAGGGGGGCCGGCCAAACGCGCCCCCCCAAATGTTGCGCCCGGTGCGGCCGGCACCCCTGGCACCCCCCACGCTACGCCACTGCCTCAGAGTCCTTCTGAGATCTACTTCTTTAAGCAGTCTTCCTTCCCCCATTAATCACTATATCACCAAGTGTGTAGCCTCTCCTTTTCTTCAGCTAACCCTTTCCCTCCTTGACTCGCCACTGAGGTGGCTAGCCCCAAAATCACTGCCTTTTCCTTCACAAGAACATAAGAAGAGCCTGCTGCATCAGGCAAGTGGCCCATCGAGTGCTGCATCCTCTTCTCACAGTGGCCAACCAGAGGCCTGTGAGAAACTTGCAAGTAGGACATGAGCACCAGAGCCTTCTCCACTCCTGCAGTTTCCAGCAACTGGAATTCTCAATTCTATTTGCATAGGAGGCTTGTTGCTACACATATTCAAACATCCCTTTCCCAGGCAAAGAAAAATTATCACAGTTCAAGGGCACATTCCAATTAGCCAAAAGACACACAAAGAGGGTGTGAGGCAGGGTTTGGGGGGAGGGTGTTCTGAGGAGAGTCCCAAGGGCCAGATTAGCCTGAGGTTCTCCATCGCTGGTATAGAAGAAAGGACTCTGGCATTAAAAAAAGCAGTCATGAATTTCCTCCTCCCATCCTCCTTTAGGGAGGGAATGTGGGTAAATCAGCAACCTGAACACTGTTGACTGTCTTGTTAGCACTTTGATTCTGATCAGCTTCCCATCTCCCTGTTCAGTAGCAGTCAGGTTTTATTGAACCTTATGCTGAAAGTGCATGTTTTTAATCATCTGAAGATTAATTCAATAAATATCTGGAGAGAGGGTAATTGTGCTTCTCCCCCCTGAAGAAACTGAGTGATCAGCTAGCAAACTTGAACATCTATCCTTATCAACCAAATGACTGTATATTACTAGAGCCAACCTGAATGGCTTTAAAAGAGAATTAAACAAATTCATGGATAGCTGATTTCATGGCTGTGCTCTGCCTCCACAGTCATTGGCAGTATTGCTTATCAATGCCAGCTGCTGGAAGCCACAGGTGAGGAGAGTGCTCTTCCGCTCAGGTTCTGCCTTTAGACTTCACATTAAGGCATCTGGTTGGCCACTGTGAGAACATATTGCTGAACTAGACGACCGTTGGCCTCATTCAGTTCTTAACATTTTCTGAATGAAATTGATCATTTAAGTCCATTCCAGTCTTAAGACCTGGTTTTGCAATAGCAACTGCCTCAGTTACTCTGGAGGATGACTTGACCTTCGCTGTGAAAAGAACAGTGGAAGTGCTATCATGTTGATTCATTTTCATTATCACCCAATAGCATTTGATACCATCAGCCACGGTATCCTTCTGGGCCATCTGGCTGGAACGGATATACAAGCTGTCACTCTTTAGTGGCTCCGTTCCCATCTGGAAGATTGGATCCAGGTAGTGGTGCTAGGAAACTGCTCTTCTACTCCATCACCTTTGGTCACCACAAGGTTCTGTTTTGTTTTCTATGCTTGTTAACAAATACAGTGGTACCTCGGGTTACATACGCTTCAGGTTACATATGCTTCAGGTTACAGACTCTGGTAACCCAGAAATAGTACCTCAAGTTAAGAACTTTGTTTCAGGATGAGAACAGAAATCGTGCTCCGGCGGCGCGGCAGCAGCGGGAGGCCCCATTAGCTAAAGTGGTGCTTCAGGTTAAGAACAGTTTCAGGTTAAGAACGGACCTCCGGAACAAATTAAGTACTTAACCTGAGGTACCACTGTACATTAAAATGGGTGAGGTCATCCAGAGGTTTTGACTGAGATAGCCCTGTGTGCAGCTGACATACAAAGCTATTAATTTTGTTCCAGTATTTCAAGCTCAGGGAGGCACTAGAATAGATACTCCAATGTCTGGAGCTAGTTCAGGAATTAATGGAGTTCAAAAGTAAAAACTTAATCCTTACTACAGGGATGAGGAATCTGTAGCCCTCCAGCTGTTCTTCCAAACCCCTGGACCCCAGCCGGAATGGCCAATGATTAGAGGAACATGTGTTCCCCACCACTGACTTACAAGATGGAGGTACTTAATGAAGAATGCTGGTGAACTAGGTAGGGTCGTTCAACCTCTTCTGGATGAGATCACATTCACCCCAAAGGTGCAGGGTACCTAGCTTTGGGTTAGTACAAGAGCTATTGCTTTCATTGAAGCAGAAGTTATGGTGGTTACCAGGAGGACTTAGATGACCTTTGACTTAGATGATCAACATTTTGGATCTTCCTCTTGAAGAAATGTTATGTTAAACATAGCATAGTTTCTTGGCCAAAAATGATGGAACCCTAATCACATAATTCCCGAGCTAGAGAAACTCAGCATAAAATTTGATTTGAGTAACAGACCAGTGATGTTAACAAACAAATCGTTTAGTAGTATTATAGTATTCCACACAAAGCCCAATGTGCCTGTATCAGAGATACAGATACAAATTATTCAAAACAAACAGCAATAACTATCTAGCAAACAAGTAACAACCATTGGGGTCTTGCTTAGTCAGTATATGTTTAGCAATCAGTGGAATGCGCAATGGAAATGGAGGCCAGAACTGTGAATTTATTTGCATGCTAATAAGTCCCCTTCTCTTTGGGACTGTCATTTCTGTATGGCTGATAAGAACAGTTTTAACAATATTTGGATTTTTAAAAAAATCTCCCAGCGTCTTTGTTTCTTTTTGCTTTAAGCATAGAGGTCCATTGCAAGCTGATGAGGAAGGCAGCTAAACAAAGACATTGTGTTATAGCCAACCAAGTCATCACAGAAATAGAATGACTTCCACTTGTGCAACAGAACTTCTCCTCCCTTTCTCCCCACAAACACTTCTCCAAAATCTGTTCTGGAGGCTTCCCTAGCCCTCCAGAAAAGATGTGGAGGGTTGTGTGGGGCACATGGGGGTAGAAGTGAGGGAGGGGAGAGTTTGTTACATGAGCAGAAATCATTGGTTGGCTTCAACCCAACATCTTTGAATTAATGATGATAAAACATTTCAGAAAAGTAAGTAGAACATTACTAGTATTTTTTAAAAGATAGACACTGCTTACCGTATTTTTCCATGTATAGCACGCCCCCATGTATAAGATGACCCCTATTTCGCTACAGCTACCAAATGTCTGCATGCTTTTTGCCAAAAGTCCACCTGCCCACTCAATGCAACCACAGCCAATTGCATGCACACCTCACCGCTGCCATAAATCGCCCGCCCAATTGCCACAGCTGCAGCCAATCATCAGCAGGCCTTGCTGCAGCAACCAATCACATACCCAATCGCCTCTGCCAATCTCTTGCTGGCTGCTGCCACCAATCCCCCCTGCCCGCTATCCATGTATAAGATGATCCACAATTTTTGCCTTTTATTTCTAAGGAAAAAATGTTGCCTTATACACTGAAAAATACGGTATATTCTCACAGACTCCATTAATCTGGAAAATTAGCCACCTGGGGTTACCTGATGCAATTTCTTTCTACTGGAAGTCTAAGTGGTGTGTGTGCTTGGTCATGGTCTTAGATACAATGTCCCACAAAACAACATAGACATGCATTGCATAAGGGATGAGAAGGTTTTGAGCCTTCAGGTGTTCTTACTCCAATTCCCATCAGCCTACATGGCCAACATTCAGGGATGGTGGGAGATGGAGTCCTACATCTTCTGGAGGGCTACAGGTTCCCCCCATCCCTACCTTATACCAAGTCAGATCATTTTCCTTTCCAGCTCACTGTGATTGGTATCATCTCTCTTTCTGCATTGCAACGGGCACAGAGCTGTGGCCCCGTAAGCGTGGGCAGCTTGCTAAATTGAAATGTGGACCTACTACATAATGGTCTTATGATCACTCCCCCTTCGAGAGCCAAAAGGGTGGGAGGGCTCAACCGCTCACTCTTGGAGTAACTAGCACAGATTAAAATCTCCATTTCACTCATAAAAATGCATTAAGCATATGAAACAAATCCATGCAGTTATTACTGTGATTATGAGTATGCCCAGATAGTTAAAGCTGTATTAACTCTATATTAAATGATCTTGAATATGTACTCAAGGGTGAGTTTATTTAAGAACATAAGGAACTTACCATTCTTAATAAAAGAAGAAAAGCCCTGCTGGATCTGACCAAAACAGATGCCTCTGTGGGAAGCTTGCAAGCAGGACCCAAGTGCAACAAGAACTATCGTCACGTGTGATGCCCAGAAGTTGGTGTTCATGGTAGAACATCTCCATTGTGGCTGGAACCACTGGCAGCCTCCTCTTCCAGGAATTTGTCTAATCCATTTTTAAAGCTGGTGACCTCCTGCAGGAGTGAATTTCATAGTTTAAGCATGTGATATGTAGAGAGATACTTTCCTTTATCTATCCTGAATCTTCCAACATTCCATTTCAATGGATTTCCCCAAGTTCTGGTACAGTGGTACCTCAGGTTAAGTACTTAATTTGTTCCGGAGGTCCGTTCCTAACCTGAAACTGTTCTTAACCTGAAGCACCACTTTAGCTAATGGGGCCTCCTGCTGCTGCCGTGCTGCCGGAGCCCAATTTCTGTTCTTATCCTGAAGCAAAGTTCTTAACCTGAAGCACTATTTCTGGGTTAGCAGGGTCTGTAACCTGAAGCGTATGTAACCTGAAGCGTATGTAACCCAAGGTACCACTGTATTATGATAGTATTTAATGACTGTATTAAAGGAACACTTGTTCCTATATTATTCTGAATGGACGTTAAACATTTTGGAAGACATTTCTCCATGTCCCACCACTGTTTTAATTAAAGCTGGTAGGGGTGGGGCTCTTCTAGGTGGTAGCACCTGGGCTCAAGAACACTCTCTCAAAGGCCATAAATAGCACCTTCCCTTTCTGTTCTTGATGCCTTGTAAACATTAATAGCACACAGAAATCCATTGATGGATTATGGATCCTCTTGCAATTTCCTGAATGTCTCCCCCACCCTCCGCTTTGTTTCTCATTTTGCATCTCAGCTTCCTAGACTGGATTTCTGAAGATATATTACTCAAGGGCTGCAATTGACCAGTGTAACATTTTGAACTTTTATCCTCCAGCTGTAAATTGTCATAAATAATTGCTTCTGAACATGGGTAATTTAATGTGCCTTGCTTAATCATGTGCAAGCAATCAAGTCAGCAAAGCCTTCAGATTAAAAGGGAGATATATATATATATATATATATATATATATATATATATATATTTGTCACCTGCTTGCTAATAACCACACATTATTTGCCCATCGCTTAGGTCTGTAAGAACTCCTGGCTGACACCTGAAGCTGACATTATTGAGTTGCCATGGTGACAAGCAAGCAAAGGATATGCCATCCCAGTCAGAAGATCACCTTTGACTCTTACGATTCCTTCACTCCTAAGCCTCAGTCGTGCCAAATGTGGCACTTTGCAACTTCACTCTGTCTGTCCTCCCAGCTGCACGATAAGTTTCTGACAAAAAACCTCCTGCCTCGGTCTGACTTTACCAATGGGTTCCTCGCCCATGAAGACGGACGGTTGATGTAGTTGCTCGCCGAACGGTTACAAAATAAAAATAAAAACACCACATAAATCTGATCTTCTGGGAGCAGAATTACAGAAGGACTCCACCTCCCCCCTCTCTCTGTTGACTTGTTGCTATTCAACTGTTTTAAAAAAAATTGTCTGTGGGTTAGTATTTGTATATGTATGAGTGTATGTATATGTATATATATTTATATAGAGAGAAGAGATATACAATAGGGTTAGCTTTTGTATGGCATTCGCCTTAGGCTCACGGTCAATGGAGCAGAGCAGCACAAAGGCTCGGTAACAGATCAACATACCAATAATAGCTCAACACGCTGTGTAAGCTGCATATAGAAGGGGAGATCCAATATTAGTCATACTCAGAGTAGACATGTTGAATCAATGCACCTGAGTTACTTGAGTTCCACTGGTCACAGTGGGTCTACTCTGAAGCACGACCAAAAGAGAACAAATTGTGGTGGTACCATGAGAAATGACCACTTTGGTGGCACTTCCTTAAGAAAAGAAGTCTGGTACCATTCTCCAAAAGGTAAGGTACCTTTTGTTAATTCATCCTTCCTGTTCACATCCAAGAATATTTTACTCTTTCAGCTTGCTGTGGAAGGTGAGGGAAAAGTAACACTTAACCGTGTTCTGGGGAAAAGAAAGTAGCTCTTGCTGATGGATCATCTATTTAGATATTTCTGGTTTTATAAAAAATCTATTTTATATCCTGTCCCTCCTTCCCAAAGAGAGCACAGGGTAGAAAATTATTAAAAGAAAAAACCTGTTTAAAAAACAAATAATAAAACATCAATGGCATTTTGATAGAGAATCAAATGATATCTCCTTAACACCTCCTCAAAGGCCTGAACAAACAGATGGGTTTAAAATTTGTGCCTGAACATAGGTAGAGTGGGGACGACCCAATTTCAGCTGGAAGGGAGTTCCACAGGCAGAGTGCCAACACTGAGAACTCCTTTAGTGAGGTAGCCAAGTTCTTGTAACTGTCCCATTTTAGATGGTAGGTTCACATGATGGAAAATTCCAATGCAGAAAAAGGATACAGTACTTTCATATAGAATAATAACACAACAGGGAGAAAGAGTTCTAGCCCAGCCTTTCCTCCTTGACATGGATTGGTTTTGGATGCGAGAATATTCCCTGCATTGAGTACCATTCCATCATGTGAAACACCCCCCCAAAAAAAAACAACAACAACCAACCAGTGTGAAGTAGTATTGCCCACACACAGGTTCTCCATCTCAATGAGAATGAAGTCTCCGTGTTTGTACATGACAAGAGACCACACACCACACCCTGCTTATTTGGAACAAGCAACATACTGGCACACATTGCCCAATCGCCCCTGGAGCAAGCTGGATGAACAAATCAGGAAGGCTTGAGTTCTCACACCATCCAAACAAGGGATTATAGTTTGTTGCTCCCTAACAATCTACAATCCATAAACCAACAGCAAACCATGTCTTAAATGTTAGCTAGTGATCATGGCTGGTTGGGGGGGGGGGTTGGATCCACAATCCCAGGTTCAGAAGTAATGGGATGCCAAGCCTTATGGATTTGCTTCTTCCTCTCAGCAATGCAGGAATGTTCAATCTCAATAAACAACAATAAGCCACAAATGCTGGCTTATCATTACAACTGAACACAGCCTGTGTGTCAATTATAAATAAGAGATCAGGAGGTGTGCCCTTTGACTTTGCTATAGACAAAAAACTGATGCCGTCATCTAGCATTTCCACCTTCAGATAATTTACAATGAAAACACTTGAGAATTCAGTGGTTGGGCACCAGGCGGTCATCAGCTTTAGGGGTGGAGGAGTCTGTAGTGTCATTCAAACTCATGCATATGAGAACACCTATCAAGATCTCCCATTGGTGGCCCTTTTTTAAAAAAAGTTCCTGAACAGCCTATTAATAACCAGTTCTCTCAATGCCTTTGGAAGCTAGCTCTCATTAAAGTGACACTTGAGCACACCTAGTGGGGTGGGGGGAAAGTTGTTATATAAATATATACATATATATAAAATTTGTTTTGAATATAGTATATATACATACATACACAGGTACACACACAGTTTAAATGAAAACTAACAATGAAAACTCCCTCTTTTTCCCCTCTTTCTTTTGGTCCGTGCAAAATAACCACACTTGTTTGCAAACTGTAGGAATAAAGGGTGTTCATTATGTATGAATATGAATCCTTTTTTAAGGGGGGGGGAGTATTATTTGGTGAGCATGTAAGGAAATGGCAAAGTTCTAATTGTACCAAGACGTCCATCTTGTTAATAAATTGTAAATGATCCACAAAGCTCACACCAAATTTTTTTTATAACAAAGGAAATATCAGCAAAAAAAGAGAAAGAAGTATATTAAATTGACAGACTGTGGCTTTTAATAGAATTTGACAGTAACTAGGGGTAAGGTAAGTGTCTTAGACTCTTTTAATAAAGTTGCTTATTTAAAGTTTGAATTGCAGAGCTTTCTTATGCAAGAGAATGTCGCAGCTGTATATTTTGGGTTGGATTTGAACAAAAACTTATACACCATGCTGTATGTTTAAGCGTTACCTTCTATGTCATACCTCTGTTCCTACGGTAGCTTTTTATGAATCATTAAAGAAATCCAACCGCACATTTAGTTTTTCATACTCTTACACCAACTAGCAAGTGTGCCTTGAAAGGAAACCATTCTCTCAAACTTCTTTGTTGTACCAACCATGACCAGATGTTGGCCCTTTTTAAAAAAAAACACGCTCTCCCACTCCAAATATTTTCAATGGCCAAACGATACACAGATGTTGCTACACCATCTGCAATGATTTCCCTGTTCAGTCCAGTGGGGAGGGGGTACAGTTCAGCCTTCTTAGCCCTTTGAGTTGGGAAGCTGGCCTCTCTATTAAGACACCTGAGCCATGTTCATAGGACCGCCAGTCGTGCGCCAGAGCGCATTAAAAAACCATGACTTGGACCAATGCAGGTCAGCATAAGTTGGGTTTTATACATTGTTTGGGGAAAATGCTTTGACAACACATAAGGGACAGACCGCAATCCTGAAAAAGTCATTGCACATTGTCTACAAAAGCATATATTCAGTGTCAGTCATACTCAAACCTGGGGCACTGAAAATATTGGATATAGATCTACTCTAAGTAGTATTTAGATGCAAACCTGAGTATCCCAACTTTTAAGAGACGGGGATTGAAAGGTGCCAGAAAACAGGGAGTTGGAGATCCTATTATAGTGCAGCAATCTGAGAATTTTTTCTTTTTGTCTCTCTGTTGCTGCATATTTAGCATAAGGGTAAATACAGTTCTGTCTATAGCCGATGTAAACCTATCAACATGGTCCATCTCTGGCCAGTGTTGCATCACTCAGAAGGTGGAAGGCCCTTATTCCCCAAATGTTGTATGTGATCAAGATGTTTTGAAACCATAGGGAATGTGGAATGAAACATGGATTATGGATGAATCTTGTCTTTTTTTGCCTCATTGGCAACTAAATTTTACAAAAACAGGCACCAATCCCATTTATGTCATTTCTTAGTTTTTGAAAAAGGTTGTGATTAGGTATTCATTCAGGAATGTAAGAAGGCTTGTTAAAGCAAGCTAGCCCACACAAATCCATGAAGCTTCTAATCAAACAGTGCCATTTTTCAATGTGGTACAGACGTTGACCTTAAACAGATGCAAGCTCAGGTAAATGAAGTTGAATGAAGATTCAATTGTAAACCTATAGGATAAGGTTGGAAGAGGAAACTGTTTTTCTTGGCACTAATGAATCTGATTGCAACAACATGTTGACCCACCACTCAGCAAATCCCATTTAGCCCTTAATTTGCTAGATTGAGCATATAAAAATGGGATTCTCTGAAGCCAATGGAACAGCAAAAGCATGCAAATATTTTATTTAGCTCACTGTTGTTTTCATTTCACCCAGATATCGAGAACCTATAAAAACTTTGCTGTTCCATGAAAAAGACAACATTTTTTTTTTTTTGCCTTATTTACACTGAATTAAATGCAATATTTATTAAGTGTTAAGGCACATCATGTGCAAAATCATCTGCGTTGAGAGAAAGGCGCATGTAAAAACAGCCCTGGCATTAAATTATTTTGTTCTTTAAACAGAATTTTTGTTAAAAGCACAACTTTAATATAACCGTTATTAAGCTAATCAAAAAATTGTGCTGATTAGCCAGGCAAATGCCATTTTCAATAGCAGTCACAAATGGAGAAATTGCTAGAGTGCCTTGGGAGCCTGTTCATATCTTGCTCATGTGCATATATTAATGTACATTTTTGTTCGGCGTTTGCAAAGCTGAAAGATCAAAGCAAAACAATGCCAACGGAAGTTCCTCTGGGTGCCACAGCAAAATTCTAGATTGGATAAAGCACATAGCTACCCAGCCAGATTCCCACTTGACTATGAGGAGTAATTCAAATGACTGTTTTTCTTATAGATTTAGACTGATGCTCAATGGAAGACATTTTGGCTTGTCATTACTATGTCATTCTTTTGTTATTCAATCCAATATTCACCTACACCATTTGTATGCATCTCTCTCTTCCATGAATCTTCTGAGCTGAACAGCAAAGTTATGACCCAAAGTCTCTAGAAGCTGCAATGCTTAAGTGATAGGACATGTTACACCTACACCCAAAAAGAAGACTACCAGACTAACTAAAGAACTAGGTGCAAACAGGGAAAATCAATACTTATGTGCAACTGAATGCTTCCTCTCCCTGGGGCATGCAGACTAGCAGATTTTATGTTCCACAGCCAAAGATGGGTTCAATACCTTGGAGATCCAGGGATTGAAACTTTTTGCAGATGTTCTACTGCACACATAGGCAAATTCAACCCTCTAGATATTTTTGGCCTACAACTCCCATGATCCCTAGCTAGCAGGACCCAGGGATGGTGAGAATTGTAGTCCCAAAACATATGGAGAGCCGAGGTTGCCTATGCCTGTTCTACTGAGTCACTGCCTTTTCACTCCTAAAGTTCATTGTGATGGAGAGTACAAAAATGCAGGCAGCTGTGTTGAGCCAATGCACTGAGCCAAGGATCACATGACATTGGGCCAAGAGCAGCATGGAACCATAGATCAGAAGATTGCATTTCTGTACACAAAAGTTGCTTACAGAGGTCGCACCATAAAGACCAAATGACCATAAAGACCAAAAGCCAAAAGCCAATACCTAGCAGTGGGCTATTGTGGCAAGAAGGTTCCCTGTATGTGATAGTTACTTTCCCACCAGTTCCAACCTTTCAAAGCAGGGTCAAAAAAACAAGCAGCAGCAGATTAGCTCAGAAAGCAAGCGTGGATTTGCAATCCAGAGGGAACATACTTCAGGAAAGGTCTCTTAACAAACAGTAGAATCAGGGTTATGGCTTCCCACCTTGGGGAAGGGCTCAGTGATAAAGCAGGAGGCCCCTGGTGCAATCCCTGTATTCCCCAGTAGGAAGGGGAATCCCCCTGCCTGAAAACCTGAGGAGCCACTACCAGTCTATGTAGGCAATACTGAGCAAGATGGACCAATAGCCTGACGTTGTATAAGGTGTCTCCCTGAGTTCCTATAAGTATCCTTTCTTGGAAAGGGTGTGTGTTTGTTGGGTGGAAATATGTTTCGGAGAAGGGCCGTAGCTCAGTGATAGAACATCATCTTTGCATGCAGAAGGTCTCATTTTCTATCCCCAACATCTCGAGGTTAGGGCTGGAGGACCAGAGAGCCACTGTCAGTCACTGTGAACAAAGCTCTCACTTAATACAAGGGATCTTTTGATATTCCTGTGTAAATTCACCAATGTGCCTTCTTCACAGGGATGAGGAAGCAATTTGTTATATTTCTCACAGAAGACTGGCCTGATTCAACACTCCTGGACTTATTTATGAGTTAGAACACAATTCGCATTTGAATTATGCACTTCTCTGGAATTTGTTTTTTGGGGGGTGATGCATTTTCACATTTTGCAAATGAATGCACTGAAAGGTATGCAGTTGGCGTGCAGACTTATCATGTACAGTCATACCTTGGAAGTCGAACAGAATCCATTCCAGAAGTCCGTTCAACTTCCAAAGCATTCAAAAACCAAAGTGCAGCTTCTAATTGGAAGCAGCAGAAGCCCCATCAGACGTTTGGCTTCCAAAAGAATGTTCGAAAACCAGAACAGTCACTTCCGGGTTTCGATCATTCGGGAGCCAAAACATTCCAGAATGAGGCTGTTTGAAAACCAAGGTATGACTGTACTCTTAAAAAAGAAAATCTGCAGGAAAATGATGGTGAAATGGGATGGGATTAGGTTATATAGTCTCTCCCTCAGTTTTTGCTTGCAATTGTGTTTTTGATTTTGATTTTTTTTTTTGGGGGGGGGGGTTACCTATCCTCTGCCAAGACAGTTCAGAGCTCTTGGTTTTTCTAAAGATGCCTCTTCTAGGGACAGGAGACAAGGGCCATTGCTCTTGCTGCTGTGCTAAGATGATGTGCTTTCCTTCACTGCCGGGAGCTGGATGAAAACTCAAAATCTCTCCTCCAGCTTGTTGCCTCTGTTCTGTAACTTACAGAGGGGCCCTCTAATTATAGCAAGGAAAGAGTCTCCATGGCCCAAAGGACTTCACATTACACTAAAGCTGTGTTTTATTATTTAGCGGTTTGCAAGACTATCACAGCTGCTGCAGGCTTTTGTAATGCGCCTGTTATCACAATAGGAAGGTTTGCTTTTCAGGGCATGAATTTTGAATTGCAGTAGGGAGCACACCCAATCTATCCTAGCATCTCAGAGACTAGAAGAGATTCTCTTGCTTTCCTTTGGGCCATAAAAGAAAGATTATATTTAAAAATATATATCAGAGAGAACAAGCACCCTGATGAATCAAAGCTCAGCATTTAATAATGTATCCTGTGTAGCAATGCTGGTGGTCGTGGGTGGGTGTAATTTCTTGCTGTCTGCCAAAGTGGATAAATAGGTGCGCCATAAATGTGGCAGAGGCAACTGACAAGCTGCTACAATAGTAAGAATGATCATCCTCATTATTATTATGACTCTTTAAAATTTATGCCCCACTATGCCACTGAGAAAAACCTCCAAAGTTGCTTGCAATAAAAAGGACCAAATACATACAGGATAATAAACCAGAAGTCATAAACTGAAAAGTCACGAAAACGAAGCAGAAAGAACAAGAATTCTAATACTGGGGGAATAAAAAATCTCCAGGGATGGAGGGCCACTGTTACTGTTGCTGCTCCTGCTGTTACTAGTATTATTTTGTTTAATTATATCTCATCTTTTCCCTGAAACAGGCTCAAAATGGCTCACAAAAAATAAAACAAACATACTTAAAATGCAGAAAGCTAAAGGCATATAAAAGATAATAGGAATTTAACTACTGTTGCACCCCACCCCAATCTCAAAGCAGTGAGAGATTCCAGGGGTTCTGGGTGCTTACCCAGCATTCACGTTTCCTTTGGGATGGGGCACAGTGGAGACTGTAGTGTCTTTAGGACATATGGTTTATTTACACATATATACAACCTGAGCCCATGATGGAGGGGTTCACAGCATTAACGCCTCAAGGGGGCCTTGCTTCCCGCTGCCCGCCCCCAGTAGCCCCAGCCTTGGATTCAAACAGAAATAAAATATCACTCTGACTCTCTGTTGTTCCCAGCTTCTAGCTTCTAGCTAATGTATCTCCAACTCTCAACTCTGGCCTTTGGCTTTGTATTCATTCAACTTGTTTTCATTATTGCTTGTTAGCTGCCCTGAGCCTGGCCTTGGCTGGGGAGGGTGGGGTATAAATAAATATTATTATTAATTATTATTATTTATTATTATTAATTATTATTATTATTATTATTATTATTATTATTATTATTATTATTTTCAGTGAGTTAAGGTACCAACCCACTTCCTTTGTTTCCTTAGACAAATTAGAAATTGTGACAATTCTATAATAGCTGATCTCTGATTTTAAAATTTTATGTTTTTTATTGTATGGTTTATCTACCACCATTGTAAACCACTCTGATTGTTTTATAAATGAATGGTGAAATATAATAGCGGCAGTGATGTACAGCTCAATGCTATGCGTGCTTACCTTGAGTATGAGACTTTTAATCTCAAGGTCATGGGTTTGAGCCCCATGTTGGGCAAAAAGATGCATTGCAGGAGGTTGGACTAGATGACCCTCGAGGTCCCTCCCAACTCTATAATTCCATCATTCTAAATCACACAGAGTTCAACGGGGCTTACTCTTAAGTGCAGACTAATACAGTGGCAGGTTACAGGTAGGTAGTCATGTTGGTCTGCCGCAGTCGAAACAAAATAAAAAAATTCCTTCCAGTAGCACCTTAGAGACCAACTAAGTTTGTTCTTGGTATGAGCTTCCGTGTGCATGCACACTTCTTCAGTGGCAGGTAGGGGTGTGTGTGTGAGAGAGAGAGAGAGAGGGGGGGAGAGAGAGAGAACCAAAATAATAACTTGAAAGTGGAATACACCTTCAGTGACAAAGCCTTTCTAAAATGAATGCAGCTACCATATAGCTGCTGTCATTTCCAGTGCATGTTCCAGAGAAGCCTTGCTTGTTTTAATTTCACTATAGCTGTTGCTACTTTTGTCACACGATCGGGGAAAGAAAAAAAGAAAGAAAGAAACCCAACTTGCACCGCTATCAAACCGACAATGAAAATGCAAGCTTTCAAGTTTCTAAGCACAGCCAGCGCTCACTTGGTTTTACTTTAATGGCAGAAAACTAATGGAATAATTCCATAACATAAAGCTTGATTAAAGCGGTAATTAAAAAGGAATTGATCTGACGCATCCGATTCTTAAAATTACAAGACTATGTAAAATTTAAATCTTTATCTCTGTTGCAGAAGCCTTGAAGACTCCTGGGTTGATGGGGAAAATATTTGAGAACAATAAGCATTTTTCACCAAAGTGAGCCTTTAACATGGAGTAAAAACTGGGGGGGGGGGGGCGGGGGTGGAGAAAGAAGAATCCGCACTGTGATTATTCCATTTTCCACAGAAGAGTGCCTTGCGCATTACATTAGTGTTTGCTATTAGCGTATTTCATGTCACTCCATCATACTGTCTTTCAGTCAAAACCTTGCACTTGTCAGAGCAGATGGAAAGTTAGTTTAAATTAATTGATAGCATGCTGTGCACAGCTTGTGGTTTCAAGAACACGCAAAGAGAGAAGATACACCAATTCTCTCTTCTAAAATACCTATAAATTCAAGGCAAAATCTCTTAAGAAACCATCAGGAAATTACACTTCACCACAACAACTGCTGTCCCTTTTTTCTGAAAAAAAAGAAGAGAAAAAAGCGATGTAGCTTTGATTTTGACACGAGGCGGCAGTGGTAATAAAAATGGTTGAATGCACATCATTTGGTGGGGGGAATGCAGAGCAGATAAGCCTTGTTGTGATGACACAGCTCTTACTGTCTTTTCCCTGATGTTTTCTTTTCCCACAAACACTTCTAGCCCAGTTGATCAGCTATTCTGATTAAGGATCTAATCGCCTGTTTATCAGAAGGTTCCCTGTAAATGGAAAGAGGCCAAGCCAAGTCTGCAAAGTGGGCATGTCACTCTCCCTCTGTGATGGCCATTCTTTCCTTCTGACAGACTTTTTAAACTTGCTTTTTAGTCCATCTTTTCAATTGACTTCCATGCAAAAGTCTCTATGGTAAGTCATGTTGCTCTGAGTTAAAAGAATCTGCCCATTTCTCAGTCCCTTTGTTGTTGTTTTGGTGCCCCGCCAGAATTCTGAACCATGTTAAACTTTGGGAATTTCCTGTGCAATGAAGTAAGAGTTGCCACTTAGGGGCTGGGATCAGAGCTCCACCCTGATAGGAAAAAAGGCTAATGAAGCCAAGAGTTTACAGCCTAAGAGAGTGTTTTTGTAGGATTCTTTGGTATGCGCAGGGAAGCCTTTAGAAGGGATCCTGTGACTGGATGTGGTTTCAAGGGCCAAACTGGAAATCCTATAGGGCCCCTGAGTTTAAGAGACACACTTAACAGCATTCAGAGTTTGTCCCTAAGAAATCAGTGGGATGTGATACAAAACTAAGGTCTAGCCAGACAGCAAGCAAACAACAACTGAGATGAAAACGCAGCCTGTAAAGATCAGACAACAGAGAGAATGCTAAGATATTCAGATATTAAAGAGAACCCACTTCCTTCCTAAATAAGCCTTCTCAGCTTGCTTTAGCTAAACAGACATGCGCTCTTAACAAGTATATTCATCATGATGACCTGCTAACTTCACAGGTCTTGGATGCGATCCTGTCAGTCATTGGAGGGGAAATGGAAGGGAAATGGATGCATTTAGGCCTCCCTCAGTCAGTTTGATAGACACATATTTCTTTGAAGCTGTGACAGGCGGCCTCCCAACTGTCAAGTTTGATTTAGCATTTCTAAACACTTGGTTTAGAACATCCTAGATTGGGATGGCTTCCAGTGCTCCTTTCCCTGCAAACTCCTCTGAAGAGGCATGAAACATCACTTAAGAAGGATGTATTCATGTCTATTTCATTTCCATGAGGTGCGTTCAAACAAACCGGCTTCTAGAACTTTGACAAACGGCTAATTAGATGCGCATAACTCCTCTTAGGTATTCTCCATGAATCTTCAATTCAGAAATGAAATGGGGAAAGGGAGAAATCACTGAATCAGCTCCAGGATGAAGTAACAACAAAGAAAGCTAGTCTACACAGAGATGAAATTATCACCTCCAATTACAAAGTTCCCAGCAGGGACTTAAAAGCAGAAATGGACACATTCAGTGTATTTCTGGTTTGTGTCGGTTCCCCATGAGTCCCATTGCATAGATCTGCAATTAAAAGAAAATCCACAGGGGGAAAAATACATTTCAAAGCATATTTACAACTGTATTTTCTCTCCAAATACATATTTTAAGCACACCATGTTACTTTTTTGCAGCCAAGAACTGCATGATGTTTGGGTACTGCCAATGGAATAATTGAGTTCCAATCTGCACAGTAGTTGGGAAGATAAGAATCAGGTGGTTTCATTTTGGTTTGAGGCCCAATCTCTTAAAGAAGCTTCCTTCCAATACCTGCTGACATGCCATAAAATCTGATGGGGGAGGCCCAATCCACAGTCTCACCAGTGGATGTGACCTGTTTCGTGGTGACATGGTGGCACTCTAGTCATAGAACTTCCTCCCTGTAGATTTGCACCTGCCCTGCTCCTCTCTGCTGTATCATTGGGAGTGCTTCATATGAGGTTCTGTGCAGATATGGGGCTCTGGACATGAGATTATGCCTTATTATAGGGGCATGTGAATGAAGAAAATTAAACAAGATCCAAATGTGCTGTAAGCGATGAAAACTAACGGCATGACAAAAGAACAATTTTGTCCTGAGCCACAGACTCAGCAGTAACTTTTATAAACTTGGAAATCAAGGTAAGATTTGACAAGGAGTTGATGGATCTATTGTTCTGCAATTGCAAATGTGATTGCAATTGCAAAAGAAGAGGGGAGTACTGTAAGACAGAGGTGGGGGATATTTGACCCTCATTAGGCCTCCCCATTTGGCCCATGACACTGTTTTGGCCAAGCCATGTCCTCCCATCCTATGTCTGGCATCAAGCACAGTGGCTTAATCCAATTTCACACCCTTACCCTAGGAATTGCAAAGTTCTAAGAACTCTGAAGGAACCGTAGAAATAATTGCTACATAATCATATCAATACGCCAGCATTGGTGACTGGTGGCTTGTGGCTGGATCTGAATGAAGACGAAAGCTAAGCCCATTAAAATTTACCCAGTTCTGATACTTAACGTATTGTAAGATTTATCACATTTCAGAAACCTCTTTCTCTGAAGGCATTCAGAGAAAACATTATCCAGGCAAATGTGGCCACCTTCTCACAACTTATCACTTCAAATAAAAGTGTGAGTATCATAATTCAGCCCAGAATCTATCAAGTTTGCAAAGCCTTTGACCTCTTTTACTCCCCCCTTCCAGAACCACCCCTCCTTCCAAACTGCTGAGATGAAGTGCTGGAAAAAAGGCCCTCATAAAATGCTCATGAATAATTCGATAGTCATAAAGAAGCAGGGAATGAGAGAAAATTAACTTCTCACCTCCTAGTGTTACTTCAAGATTAATTTGCCTAAAAAAAAAACCTAATTAGTTGGCGCTCCTCGGGTAAGAAAGGGAGAACAAAATAAATGAGGGTGTTCTAGGGGGTGAGGAAGAACTGTTGGTGTAAACATACCGGGATCTGTAAGCAAACAGGTTTGATGCAATCCTTTTGAAAATAGCTAGATTCAACCTTCAAAGAGAAAGCTTCCAGGGAATAAATTGAAATACAACACAGTTGGGGTAACACGCTTTTTCTACCCCAATCCACTTGTTTAAAAATAAACCATACCTCTAAATTAAACAATCTTGCTGAAGTGGAAAGAGTATGCTTAATGGTCCCAAGTTCTCAGAGGCTTGCTTTGAAGTCTAAGTTCTGAACTGTCGGTTTGGGGAGGCAGGCAATAATAGCTTAAGGTCCATCTGCCTGACCAGCTGAAAGCATAGTTAGGTTAGCCAACAAAATGTTTGTCGGTTGCATCCATAAACGTGTCCTCCATTCTCCAACAAAGGTGCTGTCCATGGTACTTTACCTGCTATCATTTTCCCCCTCACTACAAAGAAATTATGCACCCAAACATGTGTGTGTGTGTGTGTGTGTGTGTGTGTGTGTGTGTGTGAGAGAGAGAGAGAGAGAGAGAGGGAGAGAGAGAGAGAGAGAGAGATTTGCTCTCATATATATATTTTGGACCTATAATTCCTAGTAGTAGCACTGCCTCCCACTATTCCTGGGATCAATGATTCTGATGTTAATGAGGCTTTGGTCCTCTCACCATCTTTCTTCCCTGTGCACAAGGAACTCTGAGACTGGTAGCTGTTGAGAGGGCATGTCGCATATGAAAGCACAAGTCTCTATGCTTCTCAGACTACAAGTTTAACTGTACATTCGCTCTCTGTGTGTTTTGACCAGCAACTCACAAGCCACAACAAATGTGGCTTGTTGATTCTAACACTCCTGATTGCTTCTAGAAAAATTCACAAAAATCTCCACCCTGGCCAGCTCAGCAGGGCTTTTGAACTGGTGGCTCCACCACTACAGACTCTCTCCCCTCATGTTACTCTGTCCATGAGTCAGATGGGCTCCAAATGGAAGGAGTGGGAGAACAGAGGATACCATCTTTATAAGCATTTGCCTTTAGCAGAGAGAGACAGAGAAAGCCAAAAGCCCTCTGGCAAACTTTTCTTCAAAACGAAAAAGTGAGGCAGTTCAAGCCTGGCATGATCTAACACCATCGCTGATGATTTAAGACAACTGATCCAACTTCCTCCAGCTCCTTGACACATCAGGTCTTACTCCACCTTTGTTCTCTCTCCCTTTATTCTCTTTTAATTATAATCCCTCTAAGCCTGGACATCATCTGCTCGCCCTAGCCAACTCACTACTTGAATATTAACTGTGGAAATGAGTCTGGGTAGGGGAGAGGGGGAGAGTTATTTGTTCTTCATAGGCTCCAGTGCTCACAGAGGAGTGCTGAACCCACTGCTAGAATACAGCAGCTTTGACCTTGATCAAACAATACAGATGGATTTTGAAACACACACACACACATCCCTCACAAATTCATGAAATGTATGCAAGGTTGACAGCAGCAGAGGCTCCATGCAAGTGGTGGGTCGGGCAAAAGAAAAAAGGGGGTGGAGCCAGAGGCAAACAGGGGTGGAGAGAGAGATGAGATTCCAGGCACAGGTCCCAATACCCACACAAAGACTTCTCTCCATCCAGGATGCAGGCAACAAAGACGTATTTTCAGATGTCCAGGTGTTAAACAGAACCTGCTTCCCACCAAAATAAGCTTTCGAATCTAAGCTTGCTTCAGCTAAACAGGCATGTGCTCTTAACAATAATATTCATCATGGTAAAGTCCAGTTTGTCCAGAATTCAGCTTCAAGTAAATTGGCTCAGTTGCATTCCAGTCACTGAGATTGTTGCAAAACAGTTGTTTATGGGTTTGGCTAGTATTCCAGTGAGGACAATTTAAGCATGCAAAGACTTGATTTTATTAATTTATATTCAAAGTATAAGTAGCTTAATGATTACAGAGCTCTTTCTATCCCAGAGTCGATTCAACGTGCAGAAGAACTTGTTTTGCCTAACTTGGGCTAAAATAGCCCAAAGTGTGGCATAATTTCCCATTTTTAATTTGGTTTCCTTGTGTTTCCCCAAGCATTTAGCAAAAGGGTCTTTTAGTACATGCAAATCACATTCTTCCCAAAGAGAGAGGGAACCTTTTAATAAAGCTGCCAGCTCTCTCTTTTTTAAAAAGTCGTACACTTTGTATTATTAATGTGTCAGATTTCATTGCATGTTTTCATCCTTCCACGAGCAGAGGGACGAGGCAGTGAAATATAACAGATATGTCAAACATAATATATGGAAGGATGATTAGGAGGAAACTTTCAGCGTTTGTTGCAGATTAATATGTTAATTACAGCACGCATTGTGTGTGCGTGTGGTGGTGGAGGGAGAAGATTAAGTATCTCCAAAGTAAATTTATTTTTTAACCAGCTTTTATTCCTCACACTTCAT
Source organism: Podarcis vaucheri (assembly GCF_965113315.1). NCBI lineage: Eukaryota > Metazoa > Chordata > Lepidosauria > Squamata > Lacertidae > Podarcis > Podarcis vaucheri. The sequence continues at coordinate 58,516,796 of NC_138765.1, forward strand.
AAATTAACCAACAGAATGGGTAATGGAGTGCGATTCCAGCCCGTTAGAAACGGCAAAGCCCAACACGAACAACATGAATGTGGATCCAGATAATGTCTTGGTTCCTAAATAAGCTTTTCATCACTAAGGTGATGCTTTGTCTTCAAGCCACTTGTTTTCACAAACCTTCCATATGTGTGTCCTGGAACAAAAGAAGAGGTGGGTGGGGAAAAGAACTCTAGGTGCTTTGTGCCAAACTCTTGACTTCTGGACGAGCTATTCAGTCTAGAGACTGGTAGCATCCTTAGTTCAGTCCATTTTCACAAAGACTTCCAATGAGATTTGCTATATATATATATATGATGTATTCCTCTCTCCCTCTCGCGATGTGTTTGTGTGTGCTAATGCTGTCCACCAGATCTGGCCAAATCCCACATCCTGCACCAAAACAAGCTGATTTGGGTTGACCTGGAATTTGGACACTTTGGGTTGAGGCAGTCCCAGCTCACCCTGGGATAGATTGGGTTCACCCATAGTGACCCAGGGCTACCAAAGGTTGTGGGGAAAGGTCTGCTAGCAAGGAGAAGCAGCTGCTCAGGCAGTCTGAATATGTCTCCTGCTTCCCCCCTTCCGGCCATATGTTTAACTGAGGTTTAAAGGCCTAAATAAATAAATAAATAAATAACCCACCTATTTAGCCTCACATCATTTGAGTCGGCTAGGGAGAGAGATAGTGACTGGTCCAAGGTGATCATCATAGCTGAGTGGGGATTTGAACCTTAGACATCAGTTTCCTGATCCAACCCTTTAATCACAGCACCACCTCTGTCTCCACCCCCCACCCTCACTGTGTTGGTAAGAGAGCTTCCAGATTGTTTCTATTTACTATTTTTGAGTGGTATTCAATCCCATACCAGCAAATTCAAGTTTCACTATTACACTTGATTGGGAGGACTTGCACAACAAAAGGGAGTTGTTAAGAGACCCATCTTTTCCTCACAATTCCAGAGTAGTTTAACAGTCAAGCCCTCTTCCCAGGGAACTCTTTTCACCCTTAACAAACTACAGCACAGAGAATTGTTTGAAGGAAACTGGGACTGTTTAAAGTGGTTTTATAGTGCTTCGAATGTATGGTGTGAATGTGGTCTAAATGTCCATAGGTTCTCCCTGTGCAGCCATTCAGTGGACTCTTAGTACCACAAAGAAGACTTTTCCACACATCAATCTGCCTTGTGGATCAGGGCAGAAAACGTTCTGTCATTTCAACAGCTGCAGAAGCACTTCTGCACACACAAAAAGGTCCCATTATTTCCCACAAGCTAAACACAGATTCTTGCCCCAACTCTTCTAAATCCGTAATTTAATACCATAAAGCATCTTGGTTTTCTACCTTAAGCCGCCACAGTTTGTCACCACTTGAGAAAGATCAAAGCCAGCTGCTGGCCTGCTTTTTGACTAACGTAAAACCAACCCAGACTAAAATTACTTTATGGAACAACTTTGTTCAGTGAGAGAGCCTTGAAGTTTCAATCAACACCAGTGTCTTCAAGGAGACAACAGCTACCATGAGATCACACTTTATTAAAGCGCCATTGACAAATCACTTAGCAAAGGGATGGTAATTAATTGGTGCTTTGCTGCATGATTACTGGCAGGTTGGTGTGTTTGAGTGGATGCTTAGCATTGTTACTACCACATCAGTGAGGTGTTCACTATGGCTCAGGGGGGACCACTGGTTCACTGGGGCAACTACATGTCCAGAGTTTTCACATAGGCCTAGAGCGGGGAAGACTTTCTTCAGTCTGAGGGTCACAGTCTCTTCTGTTTACAAAATCAGAGAGCAGATACTATCCTCCCCTCCCCACCCTGCCTCCACAGGCTACAGAATTGGCTTTCAAAAGAACGAAAGCAACAACAGACCTCTGTAATACATTTTAGGTCAAACTGTCAAGGATAATCCCATGCAAAATTGGCATGTCTGGGCATTAAGGTTGACACACACAAAAATCGCAATAAATGATTCCGGCTTGATAATGCTTTGATTGCTAAATTCAGCATGAAAAGCATTTCCTCTCCTGGTAATAACAGAATTAAAAAGGAGAGACATCTATGCATTCCTTGATGCTGCAAGATCTTCTTCCCAGCAAGGGATGAACTTGCTTGTTATTGTAAGGACAGGCACAGAACATGTAATTCACATCAATTTCTGATTTGTGGAGGGGAGCTTAATCAGCAGTGACATTTTGATGAAGCAGGTGGGAAAGCATTAATGCTGTAGAAAATATAGTATGTTCCAATAAATAACAAAAATTCGAGAGAAGTTGTTTGGAAATTCTCAGCACCGCCTTAAGATCTACAAGGGAATGCCTATAGGGGTGGTCTGAAAAGAAGGTCTCCTGCCAAAATCTAAGGTAATAATAATAATAATAATAATAATAATAATAATAATAATAATTTATTATTTATACCCCGCCCATCTGGCTGGGCCTCCCCAGCCACTCTGGGCGGCTTCCATAAAAACCAAAAATACAGTAAAATATCACACGTTAAAAACTTCCCTGAACAGGGCTGCCTTAAGATGTCTCCTGAATGTCAGGTAGTTGTTTATCGCTTTGACATCTGCTGGAAGGGCGTTCCACAGGGCGGGTGCCACTACCGAGAAGGCCCTCTGCCTGGTTCCCTGTAGCTTTGCTTCTCGCAATGAGGGAACCGCCAGAAGGCCCTCGGCGCTGGACCTCAGCGTCCGGGCAGACTGATGGGGGTGGAGACGCTCCTTCAGGTATACTGGGCCGAGGCCGTTTAGGGCTTTAAAGGTCAGCACCAACACTTTGAATTGTGCTTGGAAACGTACTGGGAGCCAATGCAGGTCTTTCAAGACCGGTGTTATATGGTCTCGGCGGCCGCTCCCAGTCACCAGTCTAGCTGCCGCATTCTGGATTAGTTGTAGTTTCCGAGTCACCTTCAAAGGTAGCCCCACGTAGAGTGCATTGCAGTAGTCCAAGCGGGAGATAACCAGAGCATGCACCACTCTGGCGAGACAGTCCGCAGGCAGATAGGGTCTCAGCCTACGTACCAGATGGAGCTGGTAAACAGCTGCCCTGGACACAGATTTGACCTGTGCCTCCATGGACAGCTGTGAGTCCAAAATGACTCCCAGGCTGCGCACCTGGTCCTTCAGGGGCACAGTTACCCCATTCAGGACCAGGGAATCCTCCACACCTGCCCGCCTCCTGTCCCCCAAAAACAGTACTTCTGTCTTGTCAGGATTCAACCTCAATCTGTTAGCCGCCATCCATCCTCCAACCGCCTCCAGACACTCACACAGGACCTTCACCGCCTTCACTGGTTCCGATTTAAAAGAGAGGTAGAGCTGGGTATCATCCGCATACTGATGAACACCCAGCCCAAACCTCCTGATGATCTCTCCCAGCGGCCGCATGTAGATGTTGAAAAGCATGGGGGAGAGGACAGAACCCTGAGGCACCCCACAAGTGAGAGCCCAGGGGTCTGAACACTCATCCCCCACCACCACTTTCTGAACACGGCCCAGGAGGAAGGAGCGGAACCACTGTATAACAGTGCCCCCAGCTCCCAGCCCCTCAAGACGGTCCAGAAGGATGCTATGGTCGATGGTATCAAACGCCGCTGAGAGATCCAGCAGAACTAGGAAACAGCTCTCACCTTTGTCCCTAGCCCGCCGGAGATCATCAACCAGTGCGACCAAGGCAGTTTCAGTCCCATGATGAGGCCTGAATCCCGACTGGAAGGGATCCAAATGGTCCGCTTCTTCCAGGCGTGCCTGGAGTTGTTCGGCAACCGCTCGCTCAATCACCTTGCCCAGGAATGGAAGATTTGAGACTGGGCGATAGTTGGCCATCGTGGCCGCATCTAAACATGGTTTTTTAAGAAGCGGTTTAATAACCGCCTCTTTCAGCGGGTCTGGGAAGGCTCCCTCACGGAGGGAAGCATTCACCACCCCACGAAGCCCATCGCCCAGTCCTTCCCGGCTAGCTTTTATAAGCCAGGATGGGCAAGGATCCAGGAGACAGGTGGTTGGTTTCACTCGTCCAAGCAGCCTGTCCACATCCTCGGAGGTAACAGATTGAAATTGATCCCACTCAACTTGACTAGACAGAGCTCTAGCACTCTCCCGCCCCGGCCCTGCTCCCACGGTGGAGTCTACTTCTTCCTGAATCTGGGCGATTTTATCTGCAAAAAACTTTGCAAAATCATTGCAGGAGAACATGTGGCCCGTACTGGGCCCCGATGTTGCAGGTGGTTCCGCTAAATTGTGAACCACCTGAAAAAGTCTCCTGCTGCTGTTTTCTGCAGATGCAATAGAGGCGGTGAAGAAATTCTTCTTCGCCGTCGCTATCGCCACTTGGTAGGCTCGACGTTGAGCTCTAACCTGTGTCCGGTCAGATTCGGAATGAGTTCTCCGCCACCGGCGCTCTAGCCGTCTCAACGATTGTTTCATTGCCCTCAGATCCGTGGAAAACCACGGAGCTGTCCGGGCTCCATGCAATCGGAGAGGGCGCTTCGGAGCCAAACAGTCAATAGCCCTGGTTAACTCCACATTCCAGCGGGCCACCAGGGAATCAGCTGAAAGGCCATCAACATGGGATAAAGCATCCCCTACCACTCTCTGGAAACCATTTGGATCCATTAAGTGGCGGGGGCGGACCATCCGAATTGGTCCCACCTCCCTGCAGAGGGGATGGGTCGCAGAGAAGTCCAGTTGCACCAGGAAGTGATCTGACCATGGCACTTCTTTCGTTTCGCTTTTACTTAGTGTCAGATCACCAACATCCATAGAGGTAAACACCAGGTCCAAGGCATGTCCGTGGCTATGAGTTGGGCCAGACTTATTCAGGGACAGCCCCATGGAGGCCATGCTTTCCACGAAGTCCCGAGCGGCCCCTTGTAAGGGCGTGTCGGCATGGATGTTAAAATCCCCTAGGACGACCAGGCTAGGTGTCTCCAGGAGAACATCCGCCACGACCTGAAGCAGCTCAGGCAGGGAATCCTTGGTGCAGCGGGGAGGTCGGTACACCAAAAGGAATCCTGTACTGCCCCTATTGCCCAACTTCCAGAACATGCACTCAGAAAACTGGGTCTTCCCAATAGGACGCCCGGTGCAAACTAATGACTTCCTAAAAATCACTGCAACCCCCCCTCCCCGCCCACGTGACCTGGGTTGCTGTGCGTAAGAGAAACCTGGTGGACAAGCAGCGGCAAGAACAGGCCCATCTGCTTCATCCAACCAAGTCTCTGTTACACATGCCAGGTCAAATCCTCCATCCATGATCAAGTCATGGATGGCAGTGGTCTTATGAATCATTGACCTGGCATTGCACAGCAGCACCTTCAGGTCATGTGGGTATCCCTTGCTGATTCTAGTATCCATCCGGTCAGGACCAGACCCGGAGGCAGGGATAGTCCTCAGACAACGACTAAACCTGCCTCCTCTGTAATGACATGGTCTGGTCTTAGCGTAACTCCTCCTCCTACCCGTGATCACTGAGATCGGTTGTCCCAGTGCATCCCCCCCTGTGGAACATGCCCCAGCCATTTTGTGGGCTGGGGCCCATTCCCCGGCAGCCCTGACCCCTCCCCCTAAAAACAAAATAACACCTTAAACAAACAAACAAAACCAATAAAACAATACAAACAAAAAAATGTAAAAATTACAAAAACATCAAAATAAAAAAATAATAATAATTCCCCAAGCCCAACCAAACATCCATCCCACCCCCACCCCCCACATACAAAAAATCCAAAGAAAATTTTTAAAAACATTTTAAAAACACTCTGTGCCTCTCCGGCAGTAACAACTGTCCTAGTGAGGCCTGTCAGGCCCCGCCCTGGGCCAGGTGGTAAGTGGCAGGGAGGAGCAGGGCCCTCAGGCACTCACTCAGGGGACTCCTCCTGGGCAGCAGGCCGCAAGCAGCACACAGTCCTTGTGAGGTTTCAGGCCCCGCCCCAAGCCAGATGGTAAGTGGCAAGAGCAGGGCCCTCAAGCACTCACTCAGGGGAGTCCTCCTGGGCAGCAGGCAGCAAGCAGCACACAGTCCTTGTGAGGTTTCAGGCCCCGCCCCAAGCCAGATGGTAAGTGGCAAAAGCAGGGCCCTCAAGCACTCACTCAGGGGAGTCCTCCTGGGCAGCAGGCAGCAAGCAGCACACAGTCCTTGTGAGGCCCCAGGCCCCGCCCCAAGCCAGATGGTAAGTGGCAAAAGCAGGGCCCTCAAGCACTCACTCAGGGGAGTCCTCCTGGGCAGCAGGCAGCAAGCAGCACACAGTCCTTGTGAGGCCCCAGGCCCCGCCCCAAGCCGGATGGTAAGTGGCAAAAGCAGGGCCCTCAAGCACTCACTCAGGGGAGTCCTCCTGGGCAGCAGGCAGCAAGCAGCACACAGTCCTTGTGAGGCCCCAGGCCCCGCCCCAAGCCGGATGGTAAGTGGCAAAAGCAGGGCCCTCAAGCACTCACTCAGGGGAGTCCTCCTGGGCAGCAGGCAGCAAGCAGCACGCAGTCCTTGTGAGGTTTCAGGCCCCGCCCCAAGCCAGATGGTAAGTGGCAAAAGCAGGGCCCTCAAGCACTCACTCAGGGGAGTCCTCCTGGGCAGCAAGCAGCACACAGTCCTTGTGAGGCCCCAGGCCCCGCCCCAAGCCGGATGGTAAGTGGCAAAAGCAGGGCCCTCAAGCACTCACTCAGGGGAGTCCTCCTGGGCAGCAGGCAGCAAGCAGCACACAGTCCTTGTGAGGCCCCAGGCCCCGCCCCAAGCCGGATGGTAAGTGGCAAAAGCAGGGCCCTCAAGCACTCACTCAGGGGAGTCCTCCTGGGCAGCAGGCAGCAAGCAGCACACAGTCCTTGTGAGGCCCCAGGCCCCGCCCCAAGCCGGATGGTAAGTGGCAAAAGCAGGGCCCTCAAGCACTCACTCAGGGGAGTCCTCCTGGGCAGCAGGCAGCAAGCAGCACGCAGTCCTTGTGAGGTTTCAGGCCCCGCCCCAAGCCAGATGGTAAGTGGCAAGAGCAGGGCCCTCAAGCACTCACTCAGGGGAGTCCTCCTGGGCAGCAGGCAGCAAGCAGCACACAGTCCTTGTGAGGACTGGTAAAAGGTAAAAGTTTTACTTCACAAAGATTCTCTGACAAGAGAGACTGAGTGTTAAGCTGTTCTGGGTATTGTAGCTCTGTGATGAGAAAAGGGGATCTCCTAACTACTCTCAGCACACTTAACAAACAACATTTCCCAGGATTCTTTGGGGAAACCCATTATTGTTTGAAGTGGTATGATACTGCTTTAATTGTACAGTGCAGATGGTCCCTAAATATTAGCCACAGTTCAGGGTTGAGCTAAGTAGTGAAATCTTCTGATCTCATTGAGACCACACCAATAGAGGGGTGATGGGAAATTTGTGAGCTGAAGGCTCTCTGTAGTTTGCTCTGTAGTTTGCTCTCAACAGTTTGCTCTCAATACACTAAAATATGGTTTAGCACAGCGATAGGAACCTGTGGCCCTACAGATGTTGCTGGACTCCACTTCCCAATATCCCCAGCTGGAATTATCAGTAGTCAGGGATGAAGGCAGGTGCCGTCCAGCAACACCTGGGGGGGGGGGGTGTCCCTGGTTTAGCTTGATGTCCAAACATGAACCTCTGTCTCCACACAGTGCTGACCACAAGGGAAGTTTGGGAACTTGCAGTCATCCACCTTTATCAGGAATCACTCTTTCCCAGTTCTACCTTGGAGTTCACTCAGAGCTTCCCAGTTTTCATTATCTCCAGCCTCTCACCGGCACCCTATAAAGGAAGGGTTTCAGGGTGACTGGGCAGTAGTTCTTGGTTTGGCTACCTGCTTGGACAAGCCCCTTCTCCACAAAATTCTGGGTCTGGGTCTGTTTTCCAAGCTGGCATCCAAGGATTGTCTGAGGAGATCCAGGCCAAGTATTAAAACACAAATAATCTAACATGGTCCACCACTATCTCTTAGCTCAAAATAGAAAAAATCTCACCACATTCCTTCAATTACTTATTCTGCATAATATGCTTTAGCGTCATAAACCTCTCTCTCGTATATCATATCATATATCTATATCTATATCATCTATAGCTATATCATATATCTATATCTATTCACACCATCAATTCCAACTGCTGATCTACAAAGGCGTGTCTCAGAATAGGAGCCCACCTCATTGTGAGCCAAATTTTTCCCCAGCAAATCTTGATTGAAAAAAAGTTTTTTGACTGACACTGGCAAGACATATTACAACCCCCCACCACCACACCCCCTTTAAAAAATCTATTGTCATCTCAACTCTGATTGGAATCTGGGGAAAAATATGATGGGTTTCAGAAAGATGAAGAAGAAATAAAATGTTTGGCCAGCTGCTGCCTCCATAACTCAAACTGTAATTGCAGTGACAAAGCCTGAGATACAAACCCCTGCCCCACTCAAAGATGTGCAATAGCTGGCTAGTTTGCAATTGTGGAGCCTGACAACCTGCTGCTTTAATTGTTTTTTTCTGGATGGCTGAGGTGAACAATAGTTATTCGCAAAATGTAATGAACTGAAGCCTGCAAAATAGAAATTTTATAAATGGAGTCAGACCATGACAAATGTTGCCAGGAGGGTGTGTGTGTGTGTTCACACACACACACACACACACACACACACACACACACACACACACACAATAGCAAACCTTAAAACTGTTTTTGTTAAATGGGTAGTTGAAAGTGAAGACCCTGTCATCAGACCCTATCTAGTGCATGAGACCATATCCAACGTTACTGTTTCAAGTCATGAGTTGTGAAGCTGACATGTTTCAACAAATAGTTAAGATTAACCACAGTTTAGGGTTTCAGCATGGGCCACTATGCCTTTTCTTTGAAGCACTGTAACAGCCCACAGGTTGTTTTAATGTTTTGCTTATTGTCTCACTGGATGCTTATTGCCTAGGCAGGCACATTATATGGCCCATGAAAGAGGTGAAACGACTGAACAAAATACCAGAGTTGGGAGAAAATCAAGTCAATTTTTTATTGACTTCAGCAAATAAGCAGGGTTGGTATGACAGTAGGGCAAAGATCAGTTGTTGATTCCACTCAGCCCTTGCTGACGGAATGTTGCTCTGACAGGGTCTGGAAGCACCCAACCCCTCTCTGTGGGAGGCACCCAGTGTTGAACCCTGTTGTGGTGCAAACCAAGCATCCAGAGTCTCACTAGGGTGTGAGATTCCAGCCAGGCAGAAGCCTTCACCTGAGCTAAGGCCATGTCTTAGCCAATCCAAATATTATGTGTTTGAAATTCACAGACCCAAGAGGTTGGAAGATAGCCTGTTCTGCATGGCATTGAGCTCACCTGGAAGGAGCAGGTCTTTAACTTAGGGATCCTCTTGGATCCAACAATGGAGACTCTAGTTTCCTTGATAGGAAGAAGACCTACTTCCTGCTCCAGCTGGTTTGCTACAGCGACCATCTTTATGAAAACAGGCCAGAAACCCAGTGCTGGATTTGCTCACAAAGCAGTGTCTGCAGTTTAAACTCTCCAATTGAATAAATTTGTTTAATGAAATATCAGTGTGGAAGGGGAGGAGGGAATCATGCAATCCCTGCAGATGTTTCTTGGCCTGCGATGAACTGTGAGCCTACCTGAGGGCAGATAATTAAGAGTCTAAATTAGAATTTTATATCTGGCAGTCTATTCCGCTTCAAAATGACAGAGAACATGCCATGGGTGTGATCTTTGGCAAGGAGCACACACTCAAGGAAAGTTTAAACTAAGTAATTTTAACATGATTGGTTGGGAAGAACCTAATGCTTTCCTGCTCACCTCCATCTACTTTCACTACAACATATCCAGTTTTAAAATAGCACAGTGGCCGGATATCCCTATAATATGACTTGCATGCATGGTATTCATCCATCTGCTGCTTTTTATGGCATAGAAATGTACGGCACTGCCTTACACCGAGTCAGACCATTGGTCCATCTAGTTTAGTATTGCCTGCTCTAGTGTTTCCCAAAGTGGGTGGTACCACCCCCTGGGGGCAGTGGGGTTACCTGGGGGGCACTAAGTGGCAAGAGGGTGGCAGGGGGCATTAGACATGTAAATGATAATCAGACTTTGCAAAGCTGATACCACTGGATCAAGTTCATCAGTTTTGTTGAATTAACTCAACTAACAAGTTCTATTTGGATTTTGAATAAATGTGCAATTAATTGCTACCATTTTGAATTTTGTTGTGTTATTATCTTCCCTGGTGGGTCATGAAAACTACTATTCTGAATAATGCTTTTTCTCGGGTAGGGTAGGGTAAAGTAGCGTAGGGGGACGGGGGCTGAGTTTATGGAACCAAGCAGGAAGTGCCCCCAAAATATTTGGGAACCACCATTCTCTCCCAGCCCTACCTGGAATTGTTGGATATTGAACATGGATTCTTCTGCATGCAAAGCAGATGCTCTGCCACTGAGATACAGCCCCTTCCCCCAAAGTGAGGAAGTGGCTGGAAGAATGGTGGCACTGAGGCTACAACCTTGGCATGCCAGATACAATCTGATTAGTCCACTAGGGTGAATGGGGCACTGCTCCTCTGCCAGCCTTAATCCAGCCCCCACTTGTCTGCCTTCTTCCTTTCAACCAGTCCAGCAGTTGCACTGACTGTCAGCTTCTTCCTCCTTCCTCCATCTCAGTGCTGCCCTTGTAGAACTCAGCAAAGAGGAGGTTAAGAGCAAGAATTAGCTCTGCCTGCCATTGGCTCTGGCTCCAATTACTGTTTGGGCTCCCTGTCTTCTGCCCTGTGAGTCCTAATGAGCACCAGCCAGCACTAATCACCACCTCCCTGATGCTGTTTTGCCAGCTGCAACTTAGTCTACCCACCCCTCACTGAGCCCCCCCCAAAAAAAAAACATCGGTGGTTTGTGAGAAGGAGAAGACATGACTGGGGTGAAATGTCATCCTTGCCATCTCTTTAAACAGCCTATATAAAGATCACCTTCACTCATTACCCTTTGAATGATTTGCTACTGCTTTTATTGACTATCCATAAGTTACCCTGCGAGCCTTGCTGGTTGAAGGGTGTGAAGAAAACCTTGCAGTCATTAATAAATACTGTCAAATTTGTGGCTCACAGAAAAAGGCAAAAGGCCACCAACTCTGGCATCAGCGTAGTCACTTCTCAACGGAGAAGTCCAAGGATGTGCTCATCGGCAATACACCGTCAAGAGCATCTGAATACAATTAAACTCTTCGCTTGACACATGATCTCCCTTGGACTTTTACCACCAGAAATGTAATTCAGTTAATAGCTGATTAATTTATTTTTAATCAAAATGTTTTCGCTTTGGCATAGATTCCCTAAAGGTTAATGGTTCCAGTGAATTTCTATAAAGCCCAAGAGTGTCCGTACCGAAGCCTACAGAGATTTGACTTTGCATATTGATGATGCCCTTAACTTTCATCTGTTGAATATTCATCCATACTGAACTGGAGACCTTGTTGCCAATTTGTTGCAAGCCGTGGTAGGAAAAGGATCAAAAATAAAACTGCCAATATGGTAATTTATTTTATACAGATCTGTTGTGCAGCCCCAGTTAGAGCACTGCATACAGCTCTTGTTGCTGCATATCAAAAGCATAAAAATATAAGAAAGGTCCTGTTGGATCAGGCCAAAAGTCCATCTTGTCTAGCATCCTGCTCTCAGTGGCCAACCAGATGCCTGAAGGACACTCGCAAGCAGAACCTGAGGACAAAAGCTGCCTCCCATGGTGGATGAAAGAACACAGTCATTATGGTTAGCAGCTTTTGATAGCTTTATTTTCCATGCATTTGGCTAACCCTCTAACCCACCCTTTCATTCAGGTTATAAATAGTTATAACAGGTTTTAAAAGTGTGTTTTTGCATTGTTGTAACCTACCCTGTAACCTTATGGTGAAGGGAAAGCAATAAAAAAGAAGAAAACACCACCACCGCTCTATCTAATAATAATAATAATAATAATAATAATAATAATAATAAAAAATTATTTGTACCCCGCCCATCTGGCGGCGTTTCTCCAGCCACTCTGGGCGGCTTCCATAGAAACCAAAAATACACTAAAATATCACACATTAAAAACTTCCCTGAACAGGGCTGCCTTAAGATGTCTTCTGAATGTCAGGTAGTTGTTTATCGCTTTGACATCTGATGGGAGGGCGTTCCACAGGGCGGGCGCCACTACCGAGAAGGCCCTCTGCCTGGTTCCCTGTAGCTTTGCTTCTCGCAATGAGGGAACCGCCAGAAGGCCCTCGGCGCTGGACCTCAGCGTCCGGGCAGAACGATGGGGGTGGAGACACTCCTTCAGGTATACTGGGCCGAGGCCGTTTAGGGCTTTAAAGGTCAACACCAGCACTTTGAATTGTGATTGGAAACGTACTGGGAGCCAATGTAGTTCTTTCAAGACCAGTGTTATGTGGTCTCGGCGGCCGCCCCCAGTCTAGCTGCCGCATTCTGGATTAGTTGTAGTTTCCAAGTCACCTTCAAAGGTAGCCCCACGTAGAGCACATTGCAGGAGTCCAAGCAGGAGATAACTAGAGCATGCACCACTCTGGCGAGACAGTCTGCAGGCAGGTAGGGTCTCAGCCTGCATACCAGGTGAAGTTGGTAGACAGCTGCCCTGGATACAGAATTGACCTGTGCCTCCATGGACAGCTGTGAGTCCAAAATGACTCCCAGGCTGCGCACCTGGTCCTTCAGGGACACAGTTACCCTATTCAGGACCAGGAAGTCCTCCACACCTGTCCCCCCAAAACAGTACTTCTGTCTTGTCAGGATTCAACTTCAATCCATTAGCTGCCATCCATCCTCCAACCGCCTCCAGGCACTCACACAGGACCTTCACCACCTTCACTGGTTCTGATTTGAAAGAGAGGTAGAGCTGGGTATCATCTGCATATTGATGGACACCCAGTCCAAACCCCCTGATGATCTCTCCCAGCGGCTTCATATAGATGTTAAAAAGCATGGGGGAGAGGACAGAACCCTGAGGCACCCCACAAGTGAGAGCCCAGGGGTCTGAACACTCATCCCCCCCACTTTCTGAACACGGCCCAGGAGGAAGGAGCAAAACCACTGTATAACAGTGCCCCCAGCTCCCAGCCCCTCTAGACGGTCCAGAAGGATGTTATGGTCAATTGTATCAAAGGCCGCTGAGAGATCTAGCAGAACTAGGAAACAACTCTCACCTTTGTCCCTAGCTCGCCGGAGATCATCAACCAGCGCGACCAAGGCAGTTTCAGTCCCACGATGAGGCCTGAATCCCGATATATCCAAGATATAGGGAAGGAATGGGTCCCTTCAGATGTTATTGGATGTTATCTCCCATCATACCTTATCATTAGCTGTGCTGGTTGGGGCCAGTAGATGTACAACAATATCTGGAGAGCCACAGGTTCCCCCATCTCTGCTATGGGGTTTCTGTCCTGTGACTATGGTAGCATATTTTCATAGTAGGATGGGGTGACCATAGGAAGCGGAGTCAGACCATTGGTTCATCTAGCTCAGTGTTGTCTACACTCATTGGCAGAGGCTCTCCAGGGATTCAGATCCAGGACATTCCCAGTGCTACCTGGAGATGCTCTGAATTAAATCTCAGACATTCTACATGCAAAGCAGATGCTCCTCCACTGAGCTATGGCCCTTTCCTACAGAAGTAAATTCCTGGAGTGCATAATCTATGTGAGGAGCTCCCCCTCTGGGCATATTGATTCTGTACTACTGAGTTTATTTTATTTAATTAATCAATCAATTAATTAACGAGTCACTTTTAAAGCATCAGAGGAACTTTGCTTGAAAAGCAGTGTGTTCACAGCTTAAGGGAATGGAAGAAAATGAGCAAAGTATGGAAAAGGCGAAGCGGGATGAGCAACTGTTTTGCAACATGGTTTTAGCAGCCATTTAGTGAAAACTAGCAAAACGGCAACTACAGTGGCATGTGCCAGATACATATTGAGTGCCCACTTCTTAAACATGAATGTCTCTATCTGCTTTTGAATTTGAGTACTTAAATCCACGAGAGAGAGAGAGAGAGAGAGAGAGAGAGAGAGAGAGAGAGAGAGAGAGATTGTTCTGTGATCAAACTAGGGGTTGGGGGGAATTCAATTCAGTTCACACTGAAAGGCGAATGTAACAAATTTGCACTCTCAAAAACATTATGTAAACCAAAGCATAGCCATCGTTCAAATGTGGTACTTCTCCAAATCTGGCAATGCAGTTGCAAAGTGATGTGTACAAAAAAGGAATGCACTAATGTGAAGTGCGCACAAAAGTGAATATATTTGTTAAAATTAACAAACAGAAAGGCATTCTCTTAGGGAAAATATAAATATTAGGGGAAACAACGCTTTGAAAACATCTGCTTATTAGGCAACATGGCATACAAAATCATGTATATTAGGAGCAATTCACACAAAAATGCTGATGAATTTTCATGAGGACTTTAAAAATGAATCACAAACCGAAGTGCAAATGTGGAGAAATGAATTCAGGACTGGGGCGGGGGGGCAGATCAGACAATGAAATTGATAAATTCATCCATCTCTAGCCACCACCCTTTGTGTATTTAAAGGAGGGTTGGGGTTGCTAATAAATAATTGCTTATTATTAAACAAAACACAGGCTCCATCAATAACCCTTTCCTTTTTCATTCCATTATCATGACATTGTCAATTCAAGGAGGGTACACACACTGGCTGATATTTCTCTGCAACTAATGGAAGCATTTACTTCTAAGAGCACCTGATAAGGAGAGAAATGCTTTGCAAATGAAATTATGAATGAATGGAAATGTCATGTATATTTCATGTGCAGGTGGCACCAAAGAGGCAGGCGTTTCTCCTCAATGCATGTGGAGGGCCCATCATAATGCACCTGCTTTGCATGTCAAATATCCAAACTTTGTGCCTGACATTTTCATTTAAAGGGTAGCAGGGTAGCAGGACTTGGGGAGATCTGGCTCCCTCTACCTGCAGTTGGACATAGCTGATTGTTCTAGATAGTCCAAGTGTTCTAGATCAGTGTTTCCCAACCTTTTTTGGGCAAAGGCACACTTGTTTGATGAAAAAAATCTCGAGGCACACCACCATTACAGCCCCGTGACGTCAGCGCGCAGCGTCGCACCGGGAGGGACGCACGAAAGTGTAAGTTTCAATTTTTTTCCCTCCCCTCCTGTGTAAAGGGGAATGCACTCTGCTAAGTAAAGGCACTTGCCACAGCAGCGTCAACGTCACAGCACCCACCGGCACCCAAGAGAGAAGGGGTCTCAGCAGCCCTTTTGCCAGGAAGAGGAGCAAGAACGCGAGGAGGAGGAGGAAGAGGAAGAGACCCCCCCCAAAAAAACATTCTCCTTTTGATCTTCCTTATTTGCAATTCCTCATTGCAAAACAGCGGTTGATATACAGCTGATTTTTTTTGTTATTACAGTCCCCACCCCCTCACCTAGAAAAACACCATCTGTCAATTTTATTATTTATTATTATTATTATTATTATTATTATTATTATTATTATTATTATTATTCCCCGCCACTCTGGGAGGCTGAAGCCCTTTAAGGCTTCCTTCTGTCCACTCTCTGTGAATTACCTGCCCGGAGCGGGTTTCTGGGGGGGGGGCGCTGCTGCCGGTGTCCTCCCCGTCGAGTCTCGCCTTGCCCGGCGCGTGGCGGCCGCCCTTTCCCACACTCTGCCGGCTGCACTGCCAAGCCCCGCGGCTCGGCCTGTCAGCGTTACTGGGCTCGGCGGGCGGTAATTCCCGAAGAAAGCCGGCGGCGCTTGAAGAGCTGGCAAGCCCCCATTTGCATGTCTGTTTTCCGCAGCCCTTGGAGAGGATTAAGTTCCCTCCTTCCTGCCGGGAAACCTCCAAACTTTGGGGGGGGGGGAAGGAGGCAGCAAAGCGAGGCAGGAAGGAGAGCGTGGCTTGGCTGGGTGAGCTTTGGCAGGGGCAGGGAATGAGAGCTGCCAGGCGGGCGCTGCGGACGGAAGCGCTGCCCGCCGAGCTCGCAGGCAGCCAGGCAGGCAGACGGCGAGAGCCCCGCGCTGGGCGGCCTCTCCTCGCCACCGCCGCCCCGCCTCTCGCCGCCCGCCTCCCTCCCACGGAGGTAGGCTGGTGTGCCGTGGGAGGGAGGCGGGCGAGGCGGGCGGCGAGCACGCGCAGGGCGGCGAGCGAGCTCCCTCCCACATCCCATCGCCGCTCGCTTCGGCCGGCCTACTGGGCTGTCGCAGGCGGAAGGCCTGCGCATGCGCAAGGTTTTCGCGCCTTCCTCCAGTAGGCCGGCCGAAGCGAGCGGCGATGGGATGTGGGAGGGAGCTCGCTCGCCGCCCCGCGCGTGCTCGCCGCCGCCGCCCCGCCTCTCGCCGCCCGCCTCGCCCGCCTCCCTCCCACGGAACACAAGGCAACGTTCCGCGGCACACTAGTGTGCCGCGGAACACCGGTTGGGAAACACTGTTCTAGATGGTTCAATAATCAGTACAGCAGCTTCCTATGTAGCCATGATCCTGCCCCAGGGAGCTTGCATGATAAAATGGGAGAATCTATATATCATTGGTAGAGCACCTGCTTTGCACGTAGAAGGTCCTACGTTTGGTCTTCAACATCTCCAGGTAGGGATGGAAAAGACATCAGCCTTAACCCTTGGCAGTGGAAGCAGCACTGCCTCAGCTCTGATCTTCTGAATCCTGTAATCCAACTCCATTTTAGGTTTTATATGATACAGCTATTTACTATATTCATCACTAAACTAAGCAGTGAAGGTGTATGAGACTGATTTTATGATCTGCGTTGTAGATTTTGTTCCCTATTTATTTTATTCCATGCATTTTTTTCAACTGACCACATCTGTTATGCTATGTGCATTGACTCTAAAATATTTTATGTGAAATATTTGAAAATACAATTATTATTATTTTCATTAAAAAGGAAAGTTAATAAATGAAGAGAAGATTCCCCCCCCCCAGTTACTTTTTTAAAGGCTCTACATGTTAACACAACTGCCAAACACTTTTTCTGTTGGTGTTTTGAGACTGGATTGAGTCAAACTGGGGATCTTGCAAGGAAATCCCTCTCTCAAGACGTTCATGGGAATCTAGCTCAGCCAGGTTGTTCAAACAAATGGCTCAAAGCTAGGATGCTTTCTGAAGCTTATCTGGACCCAGCAGAACCTTCAGTTGTTTTGAGATGTGATTTGAATGGACTTGATATCAGCCGCTTCTGCATCACATTCTGATTTTGCCTTCTTATCCATGTGACATTGACCAACAGAGTAAGAGGATTGGGCTCCTTTGCAGTATTAACTGAGCTCATAATGTTCCTATTTCCTACCCCCCCCCTTTCTGTAATCTCGTGCAACAGATCCTGCAACCAACGTCATATGCGAGATGCGACACCAGGGAATGTGGTCAGAGAGAACGGAGCCCACAAGACATATTACTGCAAGAACATAAGTGATGGGATTTCACTGAGAAAGGCTAAGTAATGTTAATTTCCTGGAAGCAGATCCAACCTTTAGACCCAATGGCTCAGCCCTGCAGGCGACACATCTGTTAGCCCTGTGAAGGACTGGGTTGGGGAAAGGAGCTGGCAGAGCTACTCAGAAACTCAGCTGGAGCCCTGGAAACTGATGTTTCACTTGATGTGGCAAATGACAGGGCTTCCAGAATAATAATGTCTGAAACATCATTCTTTATTATTCGATGAAAATAAAATAAATACCACTCACATTCACTGCAATTTCCTTCCTCCTTAAAAGCACAGAATTAACATACTTCAGGACTGATCAGTCCGGTTTTAAAGGATTTTCTTTAAAAGTGAGCCGAACTTTGCAAACAGCCCAGATTTTGAATGGCAGCCCATGAATGCAAATTGGAGGAGATTGGCAACACCACCATTAGCAAATTAACATCATCCTGCCTTTGAAGGAAAAGTCAATTTTATTAGCAGAATACTAATGGGCAGTTAAAATTAGGATCGGTTATCCAAGAGGCTAGACAAGAGCTGCTGGCATAAGCAGCAGAGAAGTATGGGCTGTATTGCAGTGGGCATGGGTGGGAATATGTAATGACCACAGCTTAAGTGAAATGACAATTGCTCAGTGACAGAGCATCTGGAGATGATCCTATGTTCAATTCCTCACATCTCCAGCTTATGGCTAGGAAAGGCTCCCTGTCTGAGATTCTGGAGAGCCACTGCCAGTTATTATAGCCCAGGGATAACCAATATGCCTCACAAATGTTGCTTGACTTCATCTCCCATCAGCCCCAGACTGATGGCCAATGGCAGCTGTTGTGCAGCAACATCTGGAGGTCCTGAAACTTCCAACTTCACTGAATGACCCCATTGGGTTTCAATATTTTGAGAGAGGGAGAAAGACTTCTCTCTATCCACTTTCTCTACATCATGTATAAGTTTCTGCACCTTCTATTATGCCCAATGAATGCATGATAGAATGAATACATTGAGTCTGGAGAAATAGTGAGTACAACTCACTTTAGAAGGTATGTTGATATCTGACACTAAAAGGAGCCCTCTTGGAATAGACCAAAGGCCCATATAGTTCAACATCCTGTTCTCACAGTGGCCAACAAGATGCACATGGGGAATCTGCAAACAGAACCTGAGTGCAATAGTACTCTCCCCACCAGTGATTCCTAGCAACTGGTATTCAGAGGCATACTGCCTTTGGCATAGGTCACTAGCTATTGTGGCTCCAAAGGTCAGTAGCTGGAATTAGTAGTTGCTATGGAGCACCACACATAATACAATCTGGAGGAACTTTTGAGGGCAATAGGAAGAACCACACATGACCCATAGGTGAAAGCCCCTCCATACTCTGCCCTGCCTTCTCTCTGACAATAAAGTCATATGCAAACATATCTCCTTGGCAGCCCCAACTTCCAGCACTGAAATGGGCTATCTCCCTGGCACTTTAGGTCTTTGAATGTTGTCATTAGAGCTGCTAGAAATTCATTAAACAAGGTTTGATTTTTGGAATACTCCAACTCAGGAGCCAGCTCCTTGACAAACAATTATTTCTATTTACCCCATATTTCTGTTACTACTCCTCCCCCCCCCCATCCTCCCAAAACCAATTAAAGCCTACTTAAGTCAACACCAACAACGGACAATGGGGGCCTTCTAACATCCTACTTGTCATCAAAAACCATTAACCCAGCACTCCCAAACCACATTGCAATGAGGGCTCAGGTGTGGGAGAGACTTGGATTAGTTCTTATTATACCAAATTGGCTGGCTGATTCTCAGCCCCAGCAAAGTGGATTTTGTATCTGTGACTGATTGATTAACACACAGCGAGCTCTTCTGTTCCACGGGGAACATGTTTCCTCTTTGTGTGCATTTGCAAGAGCATGCAGAATTGAAAGGGCACTGCAGAGGTACTCTCTGAGAAAACAAAGCGTTTGCTACCTTCTGGCACTGGCCCATTTTCCTCACCAGATGTTTCAGGGTCTTTTCTGTTTTCACCATTGGAATTTCCAGGCTAGACCTCTTATTTTCTTTATTTAGACCATTTATGTACTGCTTAATTTATAATATAGGAAAGCAGTGCAATAACGTAGAAAACTAAGTCAATAACAAGAGGCAGCTTAAGCAACAAGTGTTCCAAAACTGCAGGGTGTTAGGTATACAAATGTTCTATTAAAATATAAACAGATATACCACCTCCGACAGCCAGACTAGAACATAGCCATCAGGGCTAGTAGCCATTGAAAGCCTTATCCTCTGTGAATTTGTCTAATCCTCTTTTAAAGCCACTCAAGTTATTGCTCATCAGTACACCTTGTGGGAACAAGTTCAATAGCTGAGCTATGCTCTATGAAGAAGTACTTCCTTCTCTTTGTCCTGAATCTTTCATTGGATGACCCCGAATTTTCATATTATGAGAGAAGGAGAGAAATGTGCCCCCCTATCCACACAGGCCATCTGGACACAGTATTCACCATGACGGGGAGGTGTATTGTATTTCTAGTTAAATTAAAACAGCCATTTCCACAACTGCAGCTAGGCATAACCCCTCCCCCCCCACACACACCTTATACATTTCTAATTTGTTTTGATGTTTTGCACATCTGTGTCCATTTATGTCCATTTATGGGGCAGTGATGCATTTTCTCTTTCTTTGGTGATGCATTAAGTGGCCATCCTAGTGAAGAAGGCATTCCTTTGGTCTGTACCCTCCTGCCAGTCTTTTTTCTTTGGATTACACCGGGCGATGGACTCGCCAAAGTCTCGGGAATCTCTTGTAACTAGAAGGAATGCTTACAGCTCAAGGGACATTTCATTGCAGAAGGCAAGGGCTGACAGAGCATGCTAAAGTGCCTTCCAGGACTCAGCAGCTGGTGCAGAGAATCACAGCTGGCTTCAGAGCAGCGGTGGCAGTGATTTGAGCAGCAACATGGCATAAAGGGCACCTTTGCACCCCGTATCCACTGCCACATACAGAGTCCCATTCAAAGCCCGTGGTGGGACAGGACTGAAAGCAGAACGGCCAAATGCTGTTCCAGTGCTTGGTAGCTGCAAAGTAGCTCTCAGCATGCTACTCAGAAATCCCAAACTAGTCATAAAGACCAGATGCCCTGAGCAGAATATCTCAATCAGCTCTGTTTCTCTTGGAGCCGAGTCAAACGATAAAGAGAACAGTATAAAAGATATCCCTTACGTTTGAATGGATGGTGGAAAACAAGAAAAAACAAAGCATGTGCCCCAAATAAGGGTGCAGAGTGCATCAAGGGGAACGTTTAGATTTGCATGACCCAAAGACCCTTGTCAGATTCTCCTATGGGTAAAACAAACATACATGAAAAAGAGTGACCTTGTGTGTCAGGCACTGAGGGGGAGGTCTCAACTTAACTGGGGCCGCCAGTGGCTTTTCTCCTGTGCTGCCATCACTCTGCTTCCTTAGCCAATTGCACTAGGCACTGTGGTTCTAGGTTGCAGCTAAGGATGGGCAAATCTGCCATCTTTGGTATGTCTGAGTTTCTCAGTTTGCCAGTCTTGCATTCAGTTCCCTACATCTCCACATCAGTTCACAATTGTATTTTATTAAAGGGATGCTGAGTTTTGGTTCACAAGTTTCAGAAGGTTCAAATTAGGTAGGTTCACCTTTAAATACACACTGATCCTCTCATGGAGGGGGCACACAAAGAAAAGTCTCAGATTATGGCCCCAGGCCCCAGATTGATTCAAGGGGGAGTGGCTGTCCTTGAAGTATTATGGTCCTGAGCCATTTAAGGCTTTGTAGGTCAACCAGCACTCTGAACTGGGCCCAGAAACTGATTGGAAGCTAGTGCAGTTGAGCCAGGATTGGTGTTATATGCTCAAACTATCTTGACCCAGTGAACAACCTCATTTTAATTTACATACTGGTTATATGCCACCATGGCTTACAAGCAGTTTACAACTATGAAATCAATACATAATTAAAATATACAATAGCAAATCCATTAGGTCAATAAAGCATCCCTAATTAAAGTATATAATAAAGCAAAGAAACAAAAGGCATAACAATCAAAATAATAAAATCACCACTAATGAGGAATGTTTGCCTTAAGAGATTGGTCTTCAGGAGCCAGGATAATGTCAACACTGTCAGGGACTCTCACATTACAGCAGGGAAAGCGTTCCACAATATGGACTCTGCCACTTAAAAAGCCCACATCTGGGTTACCACGGTCCCATAATCATCATGCTGTGGCAGAACTAACTGGGTTCCATTAGCTGATCATAATGCCCTTACCAGGCATATTGGTTAAGATGTTCTATCTCCACTGACAGAGGTAGAATGCCTCTGAATACCAGTTGCTGGAGTAACAAACAGGAACAGGGAGCACTGTTGCACTCAGGTCCTGCTTGTAGGCTTTCCATTAGAATCTGGTCGGTTGTGAGAACAGGATGCTGGGCTAAGATGGGACTGATCCAGCCTTAGTTTATGTTCTTCACTTGCACAGAATGCTTTCCAAATACACACCAGGAAACACACTCTTTACATGTTCTAGTGAATGTGCTTAAGTTAGGGGTGAGGAAGCCTGCTTCTGCTGCAATGCTTCTCCTGCCCCCCCCCCCAATGTGTTCCTTTTGTTTTCTTTCTTAAATTTACAGCCCACCATACTGTCAGATTAACTGGTATACCTTTAAAAGGAACTCCAGTAGAAGGAAGCCTGTTATAATAATTCACTGGTGCAAAGGCCAGACTGCTTAATCAAAGATGGAGAATAGATTGGCTTGGGAGGGGAGGGTTTTGACCAAAAATTGGGGAACATTTGCTGGGGGGGGGGAGAGAATACAAAACAATAATTTGAGTACAGTCACCCTTATAGAAGTCAGGGGGCTAAGTAAGGTTCAATGAATCAGTTTTTTTCTTTATCAAAGTCAAACTGTTGAGATTGCTTTGAATCTTCCCAGGGCATTGCACATATATCTTCACTGAAGTCTTTGTAATTTTGTATTTTTGTATCCAAATAATCTTCCTGGGATTTCAGCAAGGGGGGATACTTGCTTAAATAACTGGTGGCAGTGGTGGCCATCTAGGATTTTTCATCTACCAAATTTTATTGAATTTGAACCTGGTTGAATGCTTTCTCCATCCTTCCAATGTGCAAAACCAGCACATGTTCCAGTAGGCCATGGATATGAGCTCTTGGAATCTGTTCTGAAAAAGTCATCTGTGGAGTTCAACATTCTTGTTAGCTTGTCCGGAAACAGCCAATCAGAGCCTGTCATGAAGTGCCTCATTACAGCAATTTCCCTAAACTCTACATTCCTTCAATTGATGAAGGAAGACAGGCATTTGCATGTCATTCCACTGAAGATTTCAATGCAGAACACATCACATGGGTCACAGTAAGAAAAATAAGTTTTCTTTATCTGCATGCTCAACATTCCTCAGTTCAGGAAGAAAAATATTGAAAGCCCTGGATTTGGGGTAGATTTGATTTTCAAGAAGAGGCTCCAAGAGAACCTTTATCTTTCTTTTTTTCAAATCCTACCAAGGCATTTACAAAGGCACAGATCACGTTGGAAGCAGGAATATTCATTCTGAAGCTCAAAACTGCAGAAGTTTAAATGTGAGCAGCTTTGTGGAAGGCGAAAAGCACCATTTCCTCCATCTTCTTCAGAGAATGGCAAGTGTCATTCACAAAGCCCAAATTTAATAAGTGATGGCATCCCACCTATTTTATAGCTGCAAAGGAAAAGAAGAAAAAGACCCACCCCGGTCCACTCTGAGGGCTTTGCAGAACAGAGTGTACCAAAACGGACAAGGACAAACCAGTCAATAGAGCAACTGTGAGGCTTTTAAGAAGCTTTTGATGAGGTCGCTCAAAATGCTAGTCGCAGGATAAGAGGAAAGTCCTTTTCCCCCTCTGTGGGTTAGCAACACATTAAAAACACAGGAAGCAGAACATAAAAAAGCATATTGTCACAAAGCAGAGAACTGTAGAACTGCAGAGGATTATGTTGGGCCAGCAAGCAAAAACTTGTCCTTGTGGTGTTCAATACACCCAATTTCCCATTTAAACTGGGTCACCTTGCCTGTATATTGACAGCACAATAGGGAACTGTAACCCAGGTAGCTCTTGACTTGTGTGCTAACACTGAACAGATAGTGAACAGGGGTGTGCAAGAATTGCTGTTCATTTCGTTATTCCATTTGTCTTTGTTGTAAATCACTTATTTTGGCCACAGCCACACCATACTGCTTCAAGTAATCACAGTCCCCCCATATATATATATATATATATATATATATATATATATATATATGCTTTCGTAGATTTTCACGGGTACAGGAATGCAGGTTTTGGTGTCTTCGGGTGTCTTCCCGTGTAAGAGTCGGGGTGTCTGTGCGACGTTTCGACGAGGTCTCACTCGTCATCTTCAGGCTGGTGCTTTCGGCTTCTTGTTACTGGAACAGAGCAGAATCTGGTGTTTGAGTTCCTATAAATACTGTTGAGGGGTGTGGTGTATAGCCTCCAACGTTCTGGGCAGAGAGGAAGTTCCTAGATTAGTGTGCCTCTTCTTCTTTTGTTCCTTAATTACTTGAGGGATATCTTGAGTGATTTCATGAGTGATATTCTGAATATCACTGGGTGGGTCATTAAGTGTAGATTAGTTGCTAAAGCTTTTGTGTCTTGACCTCTTGAGCTTGTGAAGAGTTTTTCTGAGAAGATGGCTGTGCTGCATTTAGTTGTGCTCTGGCTTGGCTTCGTGTATAGGGGCGAGCTGTGGTTTTGTGCCTTGTGCCAGCCAGATCTGTGTAGGGATTGCAGGGGGGTGCAGCATCCGGAGGTGCCACTATAGTTTGGCTACTGGATGGAGTCTGTAATATGTCTGTGGAGAGGGTCTGGGTTTGGGTCTGGTGTGGTTGATTGGTGACGGCGTTCTGTGTGCCTCTGGTTCTGGTGTCGGTTTTTGTGGGGAGGGCTAATTTCCAGATGTCTGGCAGGCGGGACGTGTCGTCACGCTTGTTCATGTTGTGAGGGTGTTTCTCTATCTCGATGGCTTCCATGATTATTCTCTTGTGGTGATGTTCCATGTTAAAGAGCAATTTGGAATCTGCAAAATTAATTTCGTGTCCTGTTTCTTTCATGTGTTGGAAAAGAGAGGAAGTTTTTTCTTCTTTTTTGACGGCATTCTTGATGACCCACCCAGTGGTATTCAGAATATCACTCATGAAATCACTCAAGATATCCCTCAAGTAATTAAGGAACAAAAGAAGAAGAGGCACACTAATCTAGGAACTTCCTCTCTGCCCAGAACGTTGGAGGCTATACACCACACCCCTCAACATTATTTATAGGAACTCAAACACCAGATTCTGCTCTGTTCCAGTAACAAGAAGCCGAAAGCACCAGCCTGAAGATGACGAGTGAGACCTCGTCGAAACGTCGCACAGACACCCCGACTCTTACACGGGAAGACACCCGAAGACACCAAAACCTGCATATATATATATATATATATATATATATATATATATATATATATGCTTTCGTAGATTTTCACGGGTACAGGAATGCAGGTTTTGGTGTCTTCGGGTGTCTTCCCGTGTAAGAGTCGGGGTGTCTGTGCGACGTTTCGACGAGGTCTCACTCGTCATCTTCAGGCTGGTGCTTTCGGCTTCTTGTTACTGGAACAGAGCAGAGTCTGGTGTTTGAGTTCCTATAAATACTGTTGAGGGGTGTGGTGTATAGCCTCCAACGTTCTGGGCAGAGAGGAAGTTCCTAGATTAGTGTGCCTTTTCTTCTTTTGTTCCTTAATTACTTGAGGGATATCTTGGGTGATTTCATGAGTGATATTCTGAATATCACTGGGTGGGTCATTAAGTGTAGATTAGTTGCTAAAGCTTTCGTGTCTTGACCTCTTGAGCTTGTGAAGAGTTTTTCTGAGAAGATGGCTGTGCTGCATTTAGTTGTGCTCTGGCTTGGCTTCGTGTATAGGGGCGAGCTATGGTTTTGTGCCTTGTGCCAGCCAGATCTGTGTAGGGATTGCAGGGGGGTGCAGCATCCGGAGGTGCCACTATAGTTTGGCTACTGGATGGAGTCTGTAATATGTCTGTGGAGAGGGTCTGGGTTTGGGTCTGGTGTGGTTGATTGGTGACGGCGTTCTGTGTGCCTCTGGTTCTGGTGTCGGTTTTTGTGGGGAGGGCTAATTTCCAGATGTCTGGCAGGCGGGACGTGTCGTCACGCTTGTTCATGTTGTGAGGGTGTTTCTCTATCTCGATGGCTTCCATGATTATTCTCTTGTGGTGATGTTCCATGTTAAAGAGCAATTTGGAATCTGCAAAATTAATTTCGTGTCCTGTTTCTTTCATGTGTTGGAAAAGAGAGGAAGTTTTTTCTTCTTTTTTGACGGCATTCTTGTGTTCTGCGATACGTGCATTTATTCGTCTGTTTGTTTGTCCAATGTACGTGGCTGGGCAGACTTTGCAGGGTATTTCGTAGACCCCTTGGTTTTCCAGCTGGATTTTGTCTTTTGGGTTTCTGAGGATATTGGCTATTTTTTGGTTGGTGCAGAAGGCTGTTTTGATATTGTGTTTATGGAGGATTTTGCTGATTTTGTCTGTAGTGCCCTTGATATAAGGAAGGAGGGCCATGCCATTGTTTTCTTCTGTGTCTTGGTTTTTGGGGGGTGTTTCTTTTTGGATTAGCTTCGTAACCCTGTTTTTCTGGTATCCATTGGCGATTAACACATTTGAGAGATTCTGTAACTCAGTTGTCAAGTGGTCTTTGTCAGCCAGGCGTTTGGTTCTGGAGATGAGAGTCTTGGCTACGGAGTTTATTTGTGCAGGGTGGTGGTGTGATTGTGCATGTAAGTAGCGGTTGGTGTGTGTTTTTTTCCGGTAGAAACTCCATCCAGTAGCCAAACTATAGTGGCACCTCCGGATGCTGCACCCCCCTGCAATCCCTACACAGATCTGGCTGGCACAAGGCACAAAACCATAGCTTGCCCCTATACACGAAGCCAAGCCAGAGCACAACTAAATGCAGCACAGCCATCTTCTCAGAAAAACTCTTCACAAGCTCAAGAGGTCAAGACACGAAAGCTTTAGCAACTAATCTACACTTAATGACCCACCCAGTGATATTCAGAATATCACTCATGAAATCACCCAAGATATCCCTCAAGTAATTAAGGAACAAAAGAAGAAAAGGCACACTAATCTAGGAACTTCCTCTCTGCCCAGAACGTTGGAGGCTATACACCACACCCCTCAACAGTATTTATAGGAACTCAAACACCAGACTCTGCTCTGTTCCAGTAACAAGAAGCCAAAAGCACCAGCCTGAAGATGACGAGTGAGACCTCGTCGAAACGTCGCACAGACACCCCGACTCTTACACGGGAAGACACCCGAAGACACCAAAACCTGCATATATATATATATATATATATGAGCTGTAGTTTGCTAAGGGTGCTGAGATTTGTTAGGAGGCCCCTATTCCCCTCACAGAGTGACAGTTCCCAGAGTTCCCTGCAAAAATGGATTGTTGATTATAACCTACCTTCCCTCCCAAAGGAACTCAGTCCAATTGCCAATTGGCAACTAGTGTCAATGCATACTCTATGTGGTGTACTTTTAGATGCTCTTGGGCTTCAACTCCCATCAGGCCCAGCTAGCACAGCCAATGCTCTGATATGACAGCAGTTGTAGTCTAACAACATCTAGAGTCCAGCATCTGAACTTAAGAAGCTACATGATACTCAAACCATTAGTCCATCTAGTTCACCATTGTCTGCACAGAGCGGCAGGGTTTCAAAGAGGGGGCCTTCCTTGGAGATGCTGGGGATTGAACCTGGAACCTGCTGCAAACAAAGCTGAGCTGCAGCTCTTCCCCAGCTCACCACGTTGGTTACCCCAGTCTGATTCTATGGTGCCTGAGTGTAGGATCTTTTGTATACCAGCACACATGTCAACACTTCCCATAGTACAGGTAGGTGACTCCAGAAAACTCCTTGAAAGGCTGTTGATGCCATTTGCAAGCACATTAAAACAATAACAAGTCAGTATATGAACTGCTGGAGAAGGTCATTTCCATAAAATAATGTCAAAGTCAGGCCACATCAAATCCAAGCTAATATTCAGGGGCTGGTTGCAAAGTCATTTGTGAACGACTCCATTATTTTCACTAACAAGCACTTGCTCCCATAAGTAATCCCAGTGAAACTGCATTGGCATTATTAGGAAAGCTATTAGACAGCTGAAATAATTTATGCCCTCATCCCCGCAAATCATTTCACCTCTCCAAGTCTCTGCACTCACCCCTACTGGCTTTTGCGCTCTCTTCAAACCCCTAGTCCTTATCGTAAATCTTTCCAACTCTCTTTGTCTGACTCTCATCTGTCCCCATCCCTCTCTTGCTACTTAATATTTCAGATTTATACAGTGCTTAAGAGCAAGGGTGGGCGCAATGGAATGATGTTCTGACTTGGTATAAGCCAGCTTCCCATGTTCAACAAGAAAACTTTCAATCTGATTTGCATTCATAAGGTCCCAGGCTCAATCTCCAGGTAGGACTGGGAATGTCCCCTGCCTAAAACCTTGGAAAACCACTGCCCATCAGTGTAGAAAGTGCTGTACTAGATGGACAAGTGATTTGACTCAATAGGAAAGAAACTGAAAATAAAACTTCTGCTATCACAATATATAGTGCAACACAATTTGGAATATTAT
Source organism: Podarcis vaucheri (assembly GCF_965113315.1). Taxonomy (NCBI): domain Eukaryota; kingdom Metazoa; phylum Chordata; class Lepidosauria; order Squamata; family Lacertidae; genus Podarcis; species Podarcis vaucheri. The sequence continues at coordinate 58,544,986 of NC_138765.1, forward strand.
GTATATTTCTGGCCCCCTCATCTCAAAACGTATATTGTAGAGTTGCAAAGGGTTCAGAAAAGGGCAACCCAAATGATCAAGGGGATGGAGTGGCTTCCCTATGTAATAATTTTATAATATAATAATTTATTATTTATACCCCGCCCATCTGGCTGGGTTTCCCCAGCCACTCTGGGCGGCTTCCAACTGAATATTAAAAACAGTACAGCATCAAACATTAAAAACTTCCCTAAAGATGGCTGCCTTCAGATGACTTTTAAAAGTAAAATAGTTGTTTATTGCTTTGACATCTGCTGGGAGCGCGTTCCACAGGGCAGGCGCCACTACCGAGAAGGCCCTCTGCCTGGTTCCCTGTAACCTTACTTCTCGCAATGAGGGAACCGCCAGAAGGCCCTCGGTGCTGGACCTCAGTGTCCGGGCTGAACGATGGGGGTGGAGACGCTCCTTCAGGTATACTGGACCGAGGCCCATGAAGAAAGGATGCAGCATTTGGGATTTTTTTAGTTCAGAGTAAAGGAGAGAGTTGATAGAGAAAAGCTTTTCCCCCTCTCTCCCAACACTAGAAGTTGTAGACAACGAATGTAGTTGAACGTTGGAGAACTCAGGACTTCATGCAGTGCCTAGTTAAACTATGGAACTCACTCCCACAGGAGGCAGGGATGGCCACCAACTTGGGTAGCTTTAAAAGACAATTCATGGAAGAGAAAGCTATCAAGGGCTACTAGCTATGATGGCTAGGCTCTGCCTCCACAGTTGGAGCCAGCAATGCCTCTGAACACCAATTGCTGGAAACCACAGAAGGGGTGAGGGCTCTTGCGCTTGAAGCCCAATTGTGCATCTGGCTGGCCACTGGATGCTGGACTAGATAGGCTATTGCCCTGATCCAGCTGGGCTCTTCTTGCATTCTTAGTATAAAGTAGCTTCCAATGTTATGAACTGTGGGGGTTTTGTTTTTGTTTTGCATGGAATTCAAACACCTACCCCTACCTTCTCTCCCAGCTGTTCGTGTTTTATAAATGGGTTTGGCCACGAAATCCTTGTCAAAACTAGGTCATGTGAAGCCCTTTGAGCTTGTCAACACAGTTTGGTTTTTTCTGCCCCCCCTTTTTTTGCATCCTCATCAACGGAAGCCAAGACAGTGTTCCATGTTAGAGAGAGAGAGAGAGAGAGAGAGAGAGAGAGAGAGAGAGGAAATTAGTGTGACTCAGAGCTGGTGCCAGCTCTGTAATGACTGTACACAGATGTTTGTGGAGTAAACTTCAGAAAATATGATTAAGACTGAACAATCAGCCATTCGCTGTCAGGCAAAAAATACTCTAAGTAGCTGCTTGAGTGGAAACATGTGCAAGATGAATGAATCGTGGACGGACCCCAGATGCATAGCAACAACATCTGTGGCAATGAAGTCGGCAACAAGGATTTGCATATTCATAGTGTCATTATTCTGCCTGTTTCTATAGATCTCTGTGTTGAACTAAAAAGGCATGAAGCTTGCCTGCATTCACCAGCAGTGGGTCTGAGCACCATCAGGGGCCACTGACTTAATCAACAGAGAAGTCTTGTTATTCAGTCGGAGAAAAAACTTAAATATATATATATATATATATATATATGAAAAATGGTTACCTTGTTATCTGATGGCAGCAGAACAACTTGGGAGAGCTATAAATGGCAACTTAATGCAAACACCTGAACCTCCTGGCTCTCCTGTGCTGAAGGCTGCTATAAATAATGCAAAAGATTAGCTGCTTCTTGTAGTTCTAATTTAGTCTGAGCTGTAGCACAGAGGACGGTGAAGTTACCAAAATGAAAACACACCCTAAAAAAATCTAGTGCATCTCTGGGCCTCATGTTCAAATCCAAAAGCAACCAGCATTCCTTTTTTAGCAAGGTTTCTAGATCTCATGGTGATGGAGGTCGATCTTGGCTTTTATGTGAAATAAGCCAAGGAGAAAAGTATAGAGGAAGAAAAGGAAATAATGCCAGTGCAGGATGCAGCTGATATGAGAGGCCAACTGCCAGCTGGCAGAGGAAAGTAGGATGCTGCCTTATACGGAGTCAGTCCATTGCTCCATCCAGCTCAGTATTGTCTACACTGACTGGCAGTGGCTCTCCAAGGTGTCAGGCAGCGAATCTTCCCCAGCCCTACCTGGAGTTGCCAGGGATTGAGAAAGGGACATTTTCCTTCTCCATTTCATCCCTGCTGCTTCGCCACATTTCAGTGTCTTTCTTTCCCTTCCTTTCTGTACCTTTGTGAAACTGCTAAGCTACAGAGTCCCACTCAAGTACTGCAGTGTGTGTGCAGCTGTCTCCTGATGGGAACGCTCCCAGTTTTGCAAGAGAGCAACTCCAACTAGTCTCCAACTAGTTAGCCATGGTGCAAAAGCATGGGGAGGGGGGTGTCAGTGGAATGGAAAGAGGTGGTGTGTTTTTGGGGGGGTGCAAGGAAGGGGGCATACTAAACACTCTCCTGCCACCGCAGTACCTTCTCTGCATCCAAAGGAGGATGCAAAGAAGGACCGGAAAGTGGGTGTGGTATGAGCCCAGCCAGAGAAGCCTGGAGGGCTGCATTTGGTCCTTGAGCCTTATTTTTACTTACTTATTTATATCCCACCATTCTCCCTGATGGGACTCAAGGTTGCTGATATTCCCGATCCATGCAGTAACCCAACACCTTTAACAAACAACAGTTCCCAGAATTCCTGAGGGTTTTTTTTCTGGTTTACCTCAGCAAAATGTATTTGACAGGCCCTGTACGTTCCTATGTGGAGTGGCTGGAGCACGTCCGACAGCTTGATCTTTAGCTATTATGGCATTAATGTTTAGGGAAGTTTTTAATATTTAATGCTGTACTGTTTTTAACATTTGATTGGGAGCCGCCCAGAGTGGCTGGGGAAACTCAGCCAGATGGGCGGGGTATAAATAATAAATTATTATTATTATTATGTGCCCTATGCCATAATAACAACCCCAAAAGCAGAACCAGTCCTACCCTGCTGCCTCAGGGAGCAGATTATGTGAAGAGACACAGCAGTGAAGCATTGAAGAGCAGAGCCATGTGTATTACACAGCCTGTTCTGCAACTCTCAGCTTGTCTTTGGCCCTCAGGTGTGGTAGATGATGATACAAGATTCAGCATAAAAAAATTCCTTCCAGTAGCACCTTAAAGACCAACTAAGTTAGTTCTTGGTATGAGCTTTTGTGCATGCACACGAAAGCTCATACCAAGAACTAACTTAGTTGGTCTTTAAGGTGCTACTGGAAGGAATTTTTTTATTTTGACTATGGCAGACCAACACGGCTACCTATCTGTAACAAGATTCAGCAGTTAGTCCTGTTGGCTTCAGAACACAGAATAAAGAAGGTTAGGTGTCTTCTTGTCTCCCTCCTGCAATACAATGTCTTGGGCCAGCCCTGAAATAAAGGTTAATCTCTGCACTTGGGAGAATCGTACTTTGTGATACAATGCACACCCACCCTCTCTGGAATTGTATCCCCTTTAGAAAGAGGGACACCCAAGTTGAAACAGCGAAGCACAGTGGTGTGCTTAACACATTCCCACTGCAACAACAGAACTGAACCTCTGCAATCCTCAGAATCGTGCCTTGCATTAAATCTCCTCCTTTAGAAAAAGGAAAACAACCCAAAGCCCACCTGTATATTTTGTGGGTAGTGAAGGGTGACTGTTCCCTTATGAAAGAGCCTAACTTTCAAGGGTTCTGCAGGGAAATCAAAGCTTTCTGCAAGCATTCCAAATCCCTCCTTTCACCACAAGGGAGTCATGTTGAATTCACACTGGAGGAGAGAGCAGGGTACCCATGCTGACATGATGGATCTTCCTTCCTCCTGAACCCATTTCTCATTAATTTGAAATGATTAAAGGGTCATCAAAATTTAATACATCAAGAGAGCAGCTTCTTCGCAGGAGCCAAGGATGAAGTCGCTGTCAAGGATGAGCAAGATACAAGCATACCTTCTGCCAGTCAGCTTGCACAAGCCGAGACTAGCCATTTATTTATCCTGCAAACCTTTCCTCTCCCACATGCACACAGCTACATCTCCTTCCCCTTGGATGTGCCAGCATTGTTTCTGTGGAGGAGAGGAAGCCAAACTAGGGCTACCAAGAAAATAAAAAGGCCCTCTAAATGATTCTGAATCTACCAGGTGCCCTTGTCATTAGACCTCATATGCAGTGGGAGGAGATTGAAGGGATGATCTACCATCCCTTCCCATGTTAAGTTATATGCATGAGTCAGAATCATATCACAATTATCTGGAATATGTTGGGTGAGTTGAAGCTTTGGAAAGGCAGCAAATTAGCTGTCATTAGTCAGTTGTTCTGGAGAGAGAGAGCCCCACCATACGTCCACTTTGCCATTTCTAACTGGGTGAGAATACTGGGAGTGGAGAGGGACATGGGAAGCTGCCTTATACTGAGTCAGTCCACTGGTCCAGTTAGCTCAGTATTGTCTGCACTGACTGCCAGTGGTTCTCCAGGGTTTGGGAAACTGAGTCCTTCCCAGCACTACCTGGAGATACCAGGGATTGACCCTGTAACCTTGTACCACTGAGTGATGGCCCTTCCTCTATAGATTTATACCATCCATGCAGTTGATGGTGTGGTTTGCGGGAATTAACGAGGCCAAATAAAATTAAAATGACTTTGTAAATGTATCCCAGAAGTATAGATGAGCTAATCTGTCACAATATAGTAGAGAGTCTTGTGACCCCCTTCGAGATTAACAAATGAGCTCTCGGGGACTACAACCCACTTCATTAGATGCATGAAGTGCTAACCCAAATTGCAAGTATATCTAGACATAATTTGGAGGGCAGAGAGTTATAAACATTGAAGTGAGAAAGAAAGGAAATGCAGGAAAGTTCAAGCCGTGACGATCACAGTTGCTATTCAAAAACAACCACCACCTGCTGATAGCACAGACATCCTGGCAAGGGTAAGCCAATTGACACACAGGTGTGTGTGTGTGTGTGTGTGTGTGTGTGTGTGTGTGTGTGCTTAATAATATAAAAACCTTTATGATTCAATCCACAACTGTAAATACAACATTTAAATGAACAAACCAACAATACTTTCACCATAAATAATGTGTCAAATAATATCAGTGCCTATTTGTTAAAGAAATGCTGCAGAGTGGTCTAGGCAGAGTCCAGACCTAGGCATGGGGCTGATGGGTTCTTTGGAGTTCTGCCCCTATGTGGTAGATGGATCTCCACTCTCAGGACCTGGAATGGTCCTCCTTTCCACTCCAGCAGCAGCCCCAACTAAAGGAGTTACATTTCAGTTTGAAAACAATTTACTTTTTTTCTAAAAAGTGCTCATCATTTTTAGGGGTGCCTGAGAGTATGTGGGCAAATAATAAGGCATTGTGTATTCAAAAGAAATGTGGGAAAGTTGCTTTGTATGGAAGAGCAGACTTCTACTTCTCCTTTCCAAAACCAGAGAACTGTAAAATGTGGTGAGATGCATCACTGAGCAGCAGATTAAATATGCAATGAACTGTTATGAGATACAAGTTAATAGCATTTATACCTTTATCTTGGGATCTTGCATACCTTTTTTAAAAAGGCATTTAAAATGCTTCAGTGTTAGAGGACTGAAATCCTTCTGTGGGTTTTTATTTGCGCTTCAGATACCAGTCTAAAGTAACTTCATAAAACAACAACAACAGTGGTTTGTTTTGCCTCATCTTGGTCGTGTCAGTGTCACGGAATTGTCCATTTTAACAAAAAGTTGTAAAGGTGAGGATCTTTGTTTTGGAAAGCTGTGACCCATATTAAAGATCAAAGCGGGTGCCATTTAATGGTGGACCCAAAGTTCTTAAGGTTTCTTAAGGTTGAAGGAAAGTTTCTTTGCTTACTTCTCTATGGACATGCCTTGTATTGAATTGGACGTGGCCTTGGCTATAGGGCACATGCAATCTGATCCAAAACAGTTTACTCAGAAGTGAGTCCCAATTTGAAATTCATGGAGCTTGCTTCCAAGTAGCTCTCAAGCTAGCTGTGCATAGAATTGCAGCCTTGATGAGGTAGCATGCAGAAGCATAACTGGGAACTGTACTCACAAATCCCATGATGCAATGCAACTATGAGTGAACCAACCTTTGTGCACATGGTACTTGGGGTCCCTTCCAGCTCTATAATTCTATAAACACATGGCCAGCAAGTTATGTGCACATAAAAGTTAAAGGAGGCAGATTCATGTATGCTAAGGGAGAAAGGGGTAGTTGGTATGACAGCTCTTTTCTTCTTTTTTGCTGTGGCTGTCATGAAGAAGGAAGACTACTGGTGTGGTTCTTTTTATTATTATTTTCTGATTTATTAAAGTAGACTATGCAACTGCTTTCTTGCTGAAAAGAAGATTTGTCCTCATTAACCCTCATTATCATATGCCAAGCTACTCACATGAGGAAGGCCAAATGACAGCTCCAGCAGTGGGGATGGGGCCAGGAATGGATCCCCCCCCCCCGTTATCTACCAGGGACGTGCAGTGAAATGTTTCACTGTTAAGTATTTGGAACTTAGAACTGTGCATATGAACTCATTCCTTCCAAATACACAACCCCCTCCAAATCCTAGGCCCCAAGTAAAATGAATATTTGTTCTATTTATGCCTAAGTATTTATATTTAAGCACCTCCCTGTTCCTTTCCTGTCACCTTCATCAATTTGTCTCTTCAAGCTTCCACCCCCGTTTCTGAAGCTCCCCATCTCCTTAGCTCCCTGGAAATTCACAGATCCTCCTATCTCTGGGCATTCCAGCTACAAATGATCTTCAATATCAGGTACTAGACAGCTGCACTGGTTTTCAGTATTCTATGACTGACCCTTTCCATCCTGCCCAAAGTTAGAATGCTTTGTGAGTTCACTCGAAGTGATGACTATGAACAGTTGTTGTGTGAAGAAATCTTCCTTAACACTTCATACTTCATCTAAAGTTTCATAGAGTCAGCCCTAGATTCAGCTATAATGTAGAGGAGATGAGCATCTTTCTAAAGTGCCATGGGCCTAACACCACTGGTCTCTTCTCTCTCTCCCCCCCCCCCTTCAAGAGACAGGAAAAAAGAAAATAAGTTTGCCCACACATACCCTTTGTTTCCCCAAAGGATCCAAGTGAAATAATTCATCCAAGTCTTCAAAAAGCAGATGGAAGAGGAAATGGGAAAGACTGTCACCTTTCCAACTTGCTCTATGTACTTTCCATAGGTGAAAAGCCAGCAACCCTGACTCTCTAATGACCAATGAGCAGTGAGAAGGTGGGGGAGCTAAGATGCCTTGTGGACACCAGGGAACATCTCAAGAGTTCAATTGTGCCCTGCTTTAGACCAGGCATCTCCAGGTAGGGCTGGGAAAGACTCCTTCCTGAAACCCTGGAAAGCTGCAGTGTAGAGGATGATGTGCTAGATGGCATGATGGCCCAACAGCAGCTTCTGAAGGAAACAGGACAGGAAGGGAGCTTTTTTTCAAAAACTTGAATGACTGCAAAGTGGGGGTTTCCTCCTCAGCATAGACCCACTCAAATTAACGAACCTAAGTTAGTCATGTCCCTTATCTTCAATGGGTCTACCCTGAGTGGGCCTGCTTGCCACTCAGGACTCTCAAAATCATGGCTGCCCCTAATCAACCTGGAACAATTGGTGTGGTAAGCAGGACACTCTATTCCCCCCATATTGCAAACTGCCTCAGCTTTAATAAACCGGTCAGCTGTTCTGCAACACAAGTGTGTCTCCCTCCAAGAAGCCCCACCCCTCCCCTCTCTCCACTTTCTTTTGACTGCTTTTTATTCCCTCTTTCTCTGGTGAAACTGACTTGCGGTGTGTATAGTACAGTAAGACTGATCCCATCCTTTATTGAGGTCTGCCAAACTAGCCACATTTGCCTGTCTTCTCTCACTTTGCATGCAGCATCCCTTCCAGCTAGCTCTAAAAGCAATTAGAAACCCAGATGCAGTGTGGGCAACCCAGGGATGCTAAGAACACAGAGAGACAAAGGTTCCAATCTGAACACTAATGACCTTTGCAGGGGGCAGGGGAGCGGTTGATGTATCAATTATACCACAAATGCTTGCTTGCCTTTATTTCTTTTTATTCTTTTGCCCAGGAACAGCTCCAGAGATGGACAAAACCCTCTTGGGTTCTCAGGGAACAATTGTTGCTTTGATGTTTCTTCCTGCTTCCTTGCTTAATAGAGGGCAGGTTGATACAGTTTTTAATTCACCCTCCCACCAACCCAGCCCCTTTTACTAAGGGCAGTGAGTTCTGCTTCAGAACAGCCAAGCTTTTATCTCTCCTGTTCTTAACGGTGCCCTTTCCCTCTTTTTATGTATTTCTCAAAATTACTGGCCCTGCACACAATATGTCACCTTTATACCCCTCCACAAATTGAATTCCAGAGTTTCAAAAGCCTTGGCAGTGTTTTGCACTACAGGATTTGAGAAGTGGTATGTATGGGTGGCAACACTTCTTTCTTTATATATGACACACTTGTTTGGCCAAATCACATTATGGCCACTTCATGTTTCAGCTGAAATGTGGATTTTTGTAAAGTGGTGTGTGTGTGGGGGGGTGAGAATTAACAAGCATATGTTAATTAAAAACAAAGGCTGTCCAGAGTTCAAAAAGATATGAAACTGGATAGTTTCACACAAACACAACAACATTTATGGATTTTTAATTTTAAAAATAAAGAATCCCTTAAAAATCAAAAGTCTGATATTTCAAATACCTGACATGTTGCAAAGCAAACTTAGATTTGGGTTTAGCTCATTCAGTTGTACTATCTGATGAAGCCACAACAAGCTGGAATTCAATGAGGATTACATCACTCTTTCCATTGCTGGTGAACCAATCAGGATCAATGGGTAGCACAAAACTGCCTACCTCCAACACCAGCAAAATGCAAAGACAATATTATTTCCACTGCTCCTGTCCAATCTCCCTCATGAAGTTACATGATGTGCTGGGGTTATACAGTAAGCCTGCAAATTACACGCATTTAACTTCTGCACATTCCGCTTTACGTGCCTGGCATTAGACAGACAGACAGACAGAAATAGACAGACAGGGGCCAGGTATCCAGGAAAAAAGACTTTGGCAATCCCACCAACCATTAAACCTGACTATACACAACTTCAGCTTTAGACACAATCCCCAGAACCCCCACATAAGTTGTGGCTTCCCATATATGTGTTGTTATTAATGGTGTAGTGTCATACATATAGATGATGCTTAACAAGAGTGAGAGTAGGTTCCTGTGGCAAGGACAATTTAGGCATAGTCTCCCCTAACATGATTCAACCCAGAGGGTGCTGGACTTCAACGTCCATCAACTCTCAACCAGCGTGGCCAATAGTCAGAGATAATGGGAGTTGTAGTTCAAAACACCTAGAGCAGGGGGTTCCACAATTTGCATTCTGTATCTCCCACATTTTCCCTCCTAGCAAATTGAGCCTTGGGTATGCAAGCCCAATATGGCCCCCTGTTCAGCATTCATGAAGGTGCTCATGGCAGGTCTAAAGGGCACCCACAAGAACCAAGAAAAGCCAAAAGCTGTGGAAGATAACTGAAGTGCCCTTAACCCAATAACGCCTCAGGGTGCTTATCCCTTAAGATCGCAAGGCAGGTTACAACTTTAAAACACAGTATTAAAAACACTTTAAAACAACTTCCAATTACAAAAGTAAGGTGGGTCCTAAAAATACTCACCTGAAGTGTCAAAAGTCAAGGTAAAGAGTTGCATATCACTCAACTGCCTGAACCGAATCAGGGCATCGGGGGGGGGGGGCGCAAAACATGTGAGATTGTGGAGCCCCAAAATGTGTAAAATTACGACCTCTTGCAAAGGCAGGTGACTCAGATGGGAGTGTGAATGGGAAGATGCGCATCCCGGTTTTTGGCCTCAACATGTTAGGGGATATGCAATGTGGCTTCAGCATTCACCGAAAGCTGTATAAGGCAGGTGCCAGATGCACCTCAGTGCTGCGGGAGTCCCAAAATTTAAGGGCTGCCACTGAGAATACCCTCTCCCAGGCTGGAATCACTACCTGATTTATTCTATTTCATTTATTATATTTCTCTGCCACTTTTCACTCACAAATCATAAAGCTGCTGACATACAATATGTAGCAAAATAGTAGAATATAACAATTGCAACATAAATTATATAAAATAATTAACGAATCATCAACAAAACCACCTTCTATAAAACACTATTATAAGACAACTTTAAAAAATAGATTAAACAGCACAACCACAAGAAAAGTCATTATAAAATTTGCAAAGCATTGCAGCATCCATAATCCACATTAACAAACTAACAACCAAAAACAAACTAAGCACTGCTGAATTCACACAAGCTCTCTGCCCACCCCCATGACTCAGTTCATCCAAAAATACATTCACATGATTTTTCTAGGATGGAGGAACTACCAAGAGGACCCCCTCTACCAATCTTAGCACCTGAGAGAGTCTGTACGGATGAAGGCAGTCTTTCAGATGCTTCGGACACAAACCATTTAGGGCTTTAAATGTCCCTTACCTGTCCACACAAAATGCCAAACAAACCAGATAGTTATACAAAAAAACCCCCACCCCAAACCATATAAAGGTCAATGAAGATCACCCAACAGTGTGGAGTAAGACAAAAAGAGTAGTCCCAGAGGCCAATAAGGGGCTTCCCAAAATAAATACCTACTCAGTCCCCAAAGTGCAACTAGAAAAGTCTACTTTTTTAAAGAAGAGATGGATGGCACTGCAAGGAAGGACAAAGGACAAATTGGGGTGGAGCTAGCTGGCCAGATGCCCCTTTCCATTGGGTCCTTGAGTCCTCGTGATCCCCCAAACCCCCATCCCTTGAGGGACACCAACCAGAGGCTCCTCCAGGAAATGGATGTATTTGGCAAACTCACCCCTCCTACAGAGCAGGAACAGCCTTGTCTTAGCTCTGTTGCCTATCCATGTGTGTGCGTGTATGTCTGAAGTAAATTTCTTTTAGGTATTTCACAGATGATAGTATTTTTGAATGTATGTAATTGCCTCAGCTGTTGGATACTGAAAGGCTCTTTCCCCTAGTTAATTGCTCTCTGAAAGGCAGTCCCAAATAGAAAATGAGAATTTTTAAGGTCAGCGCCAATGGGTAGGCTTAAGTAGTTCTAAAAATGATCACACTTTTCTAGATAACCTTCAAGAAAATTGTAGTTCAGGAAGGCTATTTCCTTCTCATCTCTGGCCTTGGATGGATGGCCTATCGACACAGGTTCCTACGAGCTTGCTGGGGTAGGCTGGGGGGAGGCACAGGAAAAAGGATGAGGGCCTCATCCCATTTTGACATCTCCGCCAAGAAACTATTTCCCCCTCTTTCCATCCTTAAGCGCTGTTCGCTTGGAGATAATCAGAGAAATTTTAAAGTCATCTGCTTGGGGCTCTTATCAGAATTATACATTTGGTGTTGATCACTTTTTGGAAAAGTTATTCTAAGGCAACCTTCTCCTTTTATCTCTTATTGCGTTCGGCAAAAAAAACCCCTTATCGCCTCTTTTAGCTAAAGGTATGATAATTGGAGCTTCGCAATTATAGGTGCAGCATACAAAGATTTAATGGGCCAATTTGACAAGGCAAACAAGGAAGTGGAAGGAATTGCAGCTGCTTTATCTGTTAACGCTTAATAGTATAGGGTTGTGTTTTTCCCTTAATTAATCCATAGTTATCAAAGTAATTGCTGGTAGCTATAATTATAAATAAGAGATCTATGTCTGCATAGCAATCTCAGGGTGAGGGATAGAGGGGCAATAGAGGACTTGCTAAGTGGAATAATTGAAAGCAATCACTCTTAGGACACTTTCCTCACAAGATGTTCCAAAGCCTGAGAGGCCTAGTCCTCTCTGAATCGGTGGCCATCACTGCCACCTGTGGAAGAAAGTGCCAAAGCTTAGCTAAGTTTAGTATAGTTTAACCAATCCATTTGGCTGAAATTAGGTCTTCTGATTGATTAGCAGTGGGATCTATAATCCAATTGCAGAGATCCACTCTGAGTCCCTCAGTTTAGCTACTCTGGGGTAATACATGCATTACATTTTACATGGTGTAAAAGCTACCCCGGGAATTGGGCACTGAAGGGCAGAGAATATATTTTAGAGATAAATTAAGAGAGCAGCCTCTCTCCCTACATTGCGTTGTAGTCTCATGGCTGAGCAACAACGTGCAGAGCTCAGTAAAGAGTGGGATGCCAGTCAACCAGAAGAGTCTCTGAGGTGTACTTACCTGGAGGCAGAGTCAGCATCTGAAGTAAGGTCCAGTCCTAGGGTTGGGCGAACTGCAATCTATGTGCTCAGACAGTCCAGGAGTCAGGGAATCCAATGATCATGGGGCCAAGGGCCAAGAAGAGCAGGAAGCAACAAGGTAGGGCCAGGAACTACAAGCATTGCTATCAGAATCTTCACAGCTGCTGGAAGCTCTGCTGAAGAAGGCTGAAGCCAGCTGGTTCTCATCAGTGACTTCTGCTCTGTGTCCTTGAAGGCTGATTAGCTGCAGGTGGTGTGACTTTACCATCTCCCTCCTCAGGCTGCTGTTCAGCAGGCAAAGCTGATTCCTGGGCCATGGACACATTGTAACAATTCCCTACCTAAAATCTGAAATGGCAGAATCCAGAATTGTTTCCCCTTGATGTGCTATCTCATTGTGCATATAAAATGTGGGTTGGCTTCCCATTCAAACCTACCCTGACCTGATGGCAGAATAAGAGAAGACATAACCCCCCAAGATGCAGGTTAGTAGACATTCAATGACTGCACAGCAGAAGAAACAACCGCCTGAGCTCATGCAGTCACTAATGATCTCCCCAGTGAAAGAAAATCCATGACATGGAGCCAGACCAAAAGAGAGGTATTGTGGGTTTTTTGTCCTTGTGTCTTTGCCTGGGAAGAAGGGAGAATGATTCCGTATGTGTCCTCTTTGGGGACAAGCTTTTTGATGCTCAAACTCAAATTGTTCATGTCATATACAAGGTGGTTTTGTGTAAAACAAGTTTTCAGGAAATGAAAAGAAGAAGAATAAGCCCACTCGTCGGCCACTGTGGACATGGGCACCTCAAGGGTGTCTTTAAGCCCACAGCAAGCTGAGCACTGGAAGATTCTGGACAGACAAAAAGGAACTGATTCTCCACACACTGCACATTTAAACAGTGAAACTCACTCCCACAGGAGGCAGTGATGGCCCCCAACTTGGGTGGCTTCAAAAGAGGACTGGACAAATTCCTGGCTACCAGCAATGATGGCTATGCTGTACCTCCACAATTAGAAGTTAGACTGCCTTTGACACAGTATGCCTGGGATGCAGGTGGCGCTGTGGGTTAAACCACAGAGCCTAGGACTTGCCGATCAGAAGGTCGGCGGTTCGAATCCCTGTGACGGGGTGAGCTCCCGTTGCTCGGTCCCAGCTCCTGCCAACCTAGCAGTTCAAAAGCACGTCAAAGTGCAAGTTTACCTTCTGGTGGGAAGGTAAACGGTGTTTCCGTGCGCTGCTCTGGTTCGCCAGAAGCAGCTTAGTCATGCTGGCCACATGTGCTGTACGCTGGCTCCCTTGGCCAATAAAGCGAGATGAGCGCCGCAACCCCAGAGTCAGTCACGACTGGACCTAATGGTCAGGGGTCCCTTTACCTTTATGCCTTTGAATACTGGTTGCTGGGAATCACAGGTGTTGGTGTGCATTGAGGTCCTGCTTGTGGACTTCCCAAAGACACCTGGCTGGCCATTGTGAAAACATGCTGGATTAGATGAGCCAACAGCCAGGCTCTTCTTATGTTCTCATCAAATGACATTAAAGCATCTTTATGTAGAAAGACTCGGGTTTTACAGACCCTAAGGATAACCTGTTGTCTAAATGGAATCAGTCTGTCGAAAAAGAAATCAGATTCCAAATTGTGAAGCAAGTGCCCAGGTATAAACGGATATGCCATGGTGTCAATTTGCCTTTTCATAGCCAGGTCTCCCTGCAACAAACACCAGAGCGGTAGAGTAATTCTTTCCTCATCACTGCTTCCATATTTAAATCAGGGAACTACAGGCATTTAACCACCTGCAGGTAACCACCATTCACAGCTGTCTTCACTGTGTATGTGTTTTGCCATTTATACTTGGTTACATTTTGTGCCTGGGTTTACAAAGAAGAATATGCATTGACATAATGGTTGTTAAAAATGGTGCACATGAAAAACAATGAGAGTAATCTTGTACAAACAACTGTGGCAGGAAAATGCCAACACAAGGTGACAATTCCTCCATCATTATATAACTAATTGTTAAGGGGTATTAATGCATACATGCAATGAGTAAGGATGGACAAATCTATCAATTTCAATTTATCTCCATTTTTCTTTACTTTTTTCCAGTCTCAAGTTCAGTTAACCACATCTCAGCATCCATTGGGGCTCATCAACCTGAGATGGTAAGCCAACTAGGAGAGGGAAAACTCTGATCCTAAACCTCCGCTGTTTAGCGGCTATACCCATTCGTGATCAAAGCTTTGGGAGTAAACCCTGAGGAAAAATCTGTACCCACTGCCTTGCAGGACCTCTTCAGAAGAAGAAAGGTCAAGGAGTAAATCCCAAATGGAGTCTCTGAGGTTTGGTGGCATATTATATGCCTCCTTCCAGCAACTCCTGCAGCCAAGCTGGTTCCAAATGTCTTGCTCTGCTTTCCTTTGGACCACATCGGTGAGGCTGAGACGGAGGTATGTCTGGACAGCTGAGGAGCACCATACACACTGCCCTGGCTTGCACCCCAGAGAGATCATTTCAGTGCTGGTAGCACAGCAAAAACACGGGAAGCGACTGTTATGATGTTATGACCAGCCTCTGCAGCCACAGGAGGCACTGTGATTCTCCAGTGGTTTGACTTCACACCCCAAGGTGCCCTCTATTGTCTCTTGAGACAGACTGATAACAACAACTTCCAGGTGAGTGGGGCTAGGATTGCAGCCTTAGATAGTGTTGCATTAAAATCAGGACTGATCTGACACACACACACTCTCTCCCCCACCCCACCCCAATCGTTAGTATTGAGAAGAAAAGAACAGTTGCATACAAAACAAGTTGCTGGGTTTTTTTCCACAATAAGGTGGCGAGATTGGCTTTGATTGGAAGGGGCCAGCTTACACAGTTGGGAGTCCCCAGCCCTCATTGCAGATCTGGCGGTCATGCCCTTAGTGCCAAAGGGTATTGGTTGGGGAAAGTGTAGAGAGGGGAGGTTATTTCCAGAGACTTGAGTTGCTTTCAGACTCCAAACTGTTGCTCACTTTGTTTATTGCCCCCACTGACCTTTCCAAATGCCAGCAGTCCATCAGACATGGTTAGACACATAAGAAGCATTAGAAAATGCAATGGAGTGTAACCAAAGTCACCCATCTTTGCAGGCTGCCTGAGAATGGTTTCAGGAGCTAAATAACAGCACCTCTGAAGTGATGCCTCTTCCTCGCTTTTGTCACAGCCGGCTTAATCTCAGCAGACAGAGTCAGCTTTGCTTTTTATTTCAAGCAGCACTGGCAGAAATGGGATTTGGCTTGTGCAAAAAGTTTCTGATGGTCAGGACTAGCCGCACCATTAGGGCAACAGACACAATTGTCATAGGTGGAGGGTGCATGCTGGTGAATTTGACTGGCCTTCAGTGTCCTGTCCTGGCTGTTCCTGCTAGTGATTAGCATCCTGGCAAGGCCTTCCACCCTTCCCCTCCTTTTCTCATCCTGCTTGCAGACCTCCCAGAGGCATCTGGCTGGCCACCGCAAGAACCCAATGCTGGATTAGATGGGCCAACAGCCAGACTCTTTTTATGCTCTCATCATATGATATAAAAGCATCTTTATTTAGAAAGGCATGAGTTCTACAGATCCTAAGGATAACCTGACACCTGTTGTCTAAATGGAAGGAATCAGTTTGTGGGAAAAGAAATCAGATTCCTACTTGTACAGCAAGTGCCCAAGTTTAAAGGGTAAAAAATAGGCCATGGTGTCAACCTTGCGTGAACAATGCACTAGCATTTTCATAGTCAGGCTTCCCTGCAACAAACACCAGAGCAGCTGTCTGCTACTGTTTACTGGTGTGGCGTTGTTCTTTGGGGGGGGGTTGTAACCTATTCAGGGTACCAACCAGCCAGCTATGTCCTCCTCGAGAATACTCCATTCCATTCCACTGAGAATGTTCAACCCTCAGGGGTCTCTTTCAACCTCCTTCTTCCCATGCTCCCTTCAGGGTTTTTCCCTTCAGATGTTTGTCTACAGAGCTTGCAGTTCCTCCCAACCTGCTGATGCCTCCATCTTTTGTATGGATAGTGACTCAGAGAATGAGTTTAATATAAGTATACAGCAGGAGTAGGGAAACAGATATAGCCAAATCCAGGATTGCTGCATTACCTGCCCCACCCCACCCCAATTATTATTTATTTATTTAAGTTCTATACCAACCTTCATCGAAAGATCTCACGGTGGTTCACAAAATAAAATACAAGATAAAACACAAGTAAATAGTTAAACATAAAACAATAATACTCCCCCCATAGGGCATCAGGTGATGTGCAGGTGGTTGGCATGGCTTAAGCCAAATCATGCCATGGGCCAATTGCAGAGGCTTGATGGACCTACTCACACCTTCAGGCTAGAGATTCCCCAATGTTGGTATATAGGATATATTGTATCCCCAAGTATTGCTAACCCTAAATGTAACACTTCTTGCTGGGAAGCAGCCATGCAGTCTGTTTGCACCTCTAAATAATTCTTCTACATCGCAAGGCGATAAAGACTGCATTAATCACACCACAGAGTAGTCTCTCCCCTCTCCCCACCTGTTTTAGCTCAGTCCATCTTGCAATTACCGCATGCAACATAAAATATAGCTCCCTATTCATAAACGAGGGGCTCGCTGGTGATTCCGGAATGACTCTGACAGCACTGATATTTCAGGCTGGCGCATAATGATTGGCTAGCTTTATCAAAGCTGACACAGTTCCTGCATGCTTCAGTGGGTCCCCCACCTGCCAAAACATTATCTGAGCCAAGCCATTCCACACCAATGGAACCCTCCTCATTACATGCACCGCAGCCCTGGAAACAACCAAAGTTTACTTCCCAGTCCCCACAACTGCCTTTCTTGTCTGTTTTCCTAAGAAAAGGTGGCATCTTCAGCAGAGCTGATTTTCCAGGTGGATCAAAACCATTGGCTGAACAAAACTTTTAACTTTCAAGTTTGGCATTCAAGTTTGGAAGTTTGTTCCTTTCACAGATGGCTGTACAAAACCCTCAAGCTCAAGAGCACCCCCTGTTTCTACGGTTTCCAGAAACTGGCTTTCAGAACCATTACTCCTTCTGACTGTGGAGGCAGAGCCTTGCACAGGGTGCAGATAAACTGATTCTGAGTTGATGTCACCGCATGGTTCCCTTTTCAGCTCACCCAGGAGAAGAGCCGGCCCAAAATTTCTCAGAAAAGAATTTCCCAAGAAATTCTCTTCAGGTGCCAATCAATGGGAGAGGGAAACTGTACATGACCTTAATATAGATATAGTAATCCCTGTGGAACATTGTCACAATGGGGAAAGAATAACACATCAATAAGACCCATCAAGGAGATGGCACACCAGATGATATTACATAGTTTTATTACACATACATCACAATGAACAATTACAAAGAGTGCAACATTCCAGGCCTGGAGTATTTGTTTATTCTATATAGAACATGCTCTTGAGTTTAATGTGATCTGGAATGAAGGGAAAGGAAAAAAAATTAATTTCACATTTATATGCCTAAGTTGTTGTTCTTTTTTTAGTTGTTGTTGTTATCATCATCATCATCACCATTATCATTATTGCTGTGTTGTGCTTCTGAGCATGCAATTCTGTTATTCCTAAACTGAAAAATCTCAATCTCTCCCTGTCCCTTTCTCTGTAATAGAAATTATTTCATAATTTTCTTCTGGGGGAGATTCCATGGCTGCCTGCATTTTTTACTCTCCTTTGTGGTGTGGTTCCAGGGGCTGTCATTATGAGCTCCTGCACTACAAAATATACCGTCCACAGCAGTCATAGGCAGAAGATTAGACGGTCAACTATT
Source organism: Podarcis vaucheri (assembly GCF_965113315.1). NCBI lineage: Eukaryota > Metazoa > Chordata > Lepidosauria > Squamata > Lacertidae > Podarcis > Podarcis vaucheri. The sequence goes on from NC_138765.1 coordinate 58,563,092, forward strand.
TCCACTCCTGTCTCAGGCTACAGCCCTTGACATAGAGTACATTTGAGTTCAATTCCCCTTCAATCCTATATGTGCTCTTCCTTTTCTCTTTCCAACAGGGGAAGTGTCTTGCTACCATGTACTTTTCACCGCTCAAGTTTCTAAAAATACTCAAATATGCCAAGAAAAACTGCCTATTTAGTCAAGGCCACTCAGCAGCAGCTGAGATCAGTTAAATTAAAAGTTCACACTGTGTAATTTTAACCGCCCAAAACTTAACTTTGTCGCTATGGCACTAAATTGGCAGGTGAGGTTCTAAAAGGGTTGTATTGCAATTAATGTCCACCTTCTCCAGTCACATCTCACTCTGTGAGAGACAAGGGTTTGGGAAAACCATAGTGGCTGAAAGAGAACAAGGTATAATGGAAATGAGAGGAACTTAGACTTGGGTTCAAATTATTGCTTGTCAACCACCACATTTCAACCTATCCTGCCTCACAAAGCTGTTATAAGCCTAAAATGCCACCTTCTGCTCTGTGTTTTCTAGTACATTTCAGGTCCAAGTTCAAGCTGTTAGTGGTGACATAAATAGCTGTTAACAGCTTCAGAATAAGGGATCTAAAAGAGCAGCAATGTAGGCTTCTTCATGTGCTATGCTCAGGGCCGGATTTAGGTTTGATGAGGCCCTAAGCTACTGAAGGTAATGGGGCCCTTTATATGTCCAGCTGTCCTTTATCGTCAACAAATTGTCGCTGGTTTTTGTTGTTGTTGTTCTTTAATATATGCTTTATGGTAATCTATGGACCTAATAAGTATCTAAAGCCATTTGCACATCACAAAATATGTATTTTATCAAAGTAATTGTTGAAAAGTCCATGCAAAATGCAAAGTCCATGCAGAATGTAGCACCCTATATATAGAAATGGGCAAACCAGTGATATTTTAGGGAGCAGGCTAGCAGGTGGGGCCCATTACTTACGTGGTACAAGCCTACACAACACAAAACACTGTTGCTGTATGTAGGTTTTATTTTATTTCATCTTATATTCTGGAAATGTACATCCAGTTTTTTCCCTTTATTTTTTTTTTTTTTGGGGGGGGGAGTGGGGCCCTAAACTATAGCTTGTTTAGCTTGTACATAAATCCAGCATTGGGTATGCTGAATACAGTGTTACCTCGGGTTAAGAACTTAATTTGTTCCAGAGGTCCGTTATTAACCTGAAACTGTTCTTAACCTGAAGCACCACTTTAGCTAATGGGGCCTCCCTCTGCCGCTGTGCTGCCACCACGCAATTTATGTTCTCATCCTGAAGCAAAGTTCTTAACCCAAGATACTATTTCTGGGTTAGCGGAGTCTTTAACTTGAAGTGTATGTAACCTGAAGCGTATGTAATCCGAGATACCACTGTACCGGTGAAACACAGGTTAGAATCTGAGTATCTGTGTTCACAACAGCTGCACAAATCAATAAGTGCACACTCCTTCACACAAACACTTGCACATGCGTAGAAGCAGCTTGTACCTGGACACAGTGGAACATGTGAACAAGTCTCATTATTGTTTTAAGATTAGTGTGTTTTATTTATTATTTTAGGTTTGTTACCTTATACAATGGTTGCTTTAAATGAACTGTGTATTCCACCCAAGTGGAAAATGGTCAAATTATATTTAAAAAGTATCAGTCAATCAATCTAATTCTTCCATAGCAGCTTACTAATGATTAAAGGCATCCAACCTTTCTCCAACTTCCTCTCCCTTGTTCTTATTTTTGGTTACTGAGCACCTTCTGAACCCTTCCATCATATTTTAGGTTTAGCCAGTTTCTGTCACTTGGAAATCTTCTCAGAAGCTTCACTGACCTACTGATGATCTCCTGTGGTGATCTTCCCAGGGAGACATCAGTACATTCCTCTTTGTGGTGCGTTTCTTTGATTTGGGGAGCAGAAATGCATTTTCTATACAGGGAACTTGCAATTTATGCACAGTTCACTTGTGTTCCTTCAGTTTCACATGCTTGGCAAAAAATATAAAGGTGTCAAAAGCAGGGCTCAGATTCTGCTTGTGGGCTTCTCATAGTTGGCCATGGTGGAAACAAGATGCTGACCTAGGTGTGTCTTATCATGATATTCTTAATCCTGGGGGAAATGAACAGATCATCTCACCAGATATAAAGCAGCTCCCAGGTCTGTTTGCACCCACAGCTCAAAGGCAGAGAACACACCTTCCATGCAGAACATCTTAGAGTCAGATAGCATTTAATGGGGAAGACATCTTCTGCAACCCCTGGAGGACTGTCTATCAATCATAACAGTGTACCAAATGGACGAGGATTCAGACCTGGTATACATCTTCATGTTCTTCCTGTCCGTATTGCAACCCCAGGTTGCACTGTAAAAGACTGTGGATGGAGCTCAGCCTGAGTTTCTTCTAGCCCTTGCCTTCTGTGACTAGCATTTAAAATTTTAAAAAAATAATAAAAGAAACTGGAACCCATCTGGTGACTGATAGCTGAGTGAAACTTCACCTCACTCGAATCAATTTCCCCCCCTGCTAATCTCCTCGCAATGCAGCAATTACATGATATCTCCGACCAGACAGCCACTAAACGCTGTCCTCCAAGGGAATTAGGCCTTCTTCATCTCCTTTCCTTTTTGCACTGGCTAATCATAGGAGGATGGTAATGTGCTGTAGCCGCCGTTCTCGAAGGGGTGAGAAAGTAATCGCGGAGGCGCTTGGAGAAATCGGCTGCGAGCAGAAAGAAAAGAAGCTGCTCTGGATATTCACTCTGTCATTATTGCCATTAGTTGCTCAGCAGGATGTTTTAAAAAGTCTTTCTTTGCCTGCATATGTTTCTTTCTTTCTTTCTTTTTGCAAAGTTGAAGACAGAAATGCAAGGCCAGTTTTGCCTCGATATTTAGCTCATGTAAGGAGTTACTCAATGATGCTCAAGGTCCAAAAGCAGAGGTGGGAAGGTCAGGCTTGGGGGAGCCCTCCAGGCTTCTCCATCTGGTCCTTGGCATCTTCCAAAAACCACACACCTCCTCAGCCACATGCACTCTCTCCAGGAAGCTCCTCTCACCAGCCCCACTTCATACACTGCTTGAGGGTTTTTGTGTGGCTGGAATGTGCCCTCTTGCTGGCCTCGGTAGAGGAGCTTTTGTGCGTAGAAATTAGTCTCCACTACTGAAAAGCTGACATGTGCATTTTTTGCTTCACCCACTCTTGCCCTTGACTCCACCCACAAGTATCATGTGGTCCTTGAAAAGTTGTATCGGAAGACAATCTGGTCAGCAGGTTGAAAAAATATGCCCCATCTTTACCTGAAAGGGAGCATAAAGATGTAGGGACCTCTTTCCTTTGGTCACACGATGCCCATGTTCCCAGAGCCAGTCCTACCATTGGGCAGAATGAGGTAGCTGCCTCAGGTGGCACAAACTGGGGTGTGGGTAGCAGCAGTAGTGAAGTGCAGAAGAACAGAGCTTTGTGTGCCCACAGTCCTGATGTAAGATTCAGCTGGAGTAGAATAGAATGTCCCTATTTTCATGTGGAATGTTGGATGGTATGCATGGAACAAATAATATTGAAAGGTATGTGTGGTGCCTCGAGCAGCTAAATATGTTGGGCTGGCCCTTTCCTCTGGTGAGGCAAGAAGCATACAGTCAAACAGCTGACGGTGATAGAGAGATAGAGAGATTTTGTGGAGAGATGGAATATCGTGGTATGGGAGCAGTTCTGAAACGGATAAAAAAGCTTTACAGCGAACAATTAAAATTGCCCAGAACGTTATTGGGCTCCGACTACCAACCCTGGATGAGATCTTCACGTCTCGCATCTTGAAGAAGTCACACAATATTCTGAGAGATCCCACCCACCCTGCTCACAACTTCTTTGAACTATTGCCTTCGGGCAGAAGATATAGGACAATGAAAACACGAACCACACGCCTTTTGAATAGTTTTTATCCAAGAGCTCTGATTGCACTAAATAATGATCTCAGGGCCAGTTGCAAGGTTTAGTAAGTAGGGAGTGGAAGGAATGAGATAGGTTTTAGGTTATGTTATGCCTTTAATAGGTCATGCTATATTCTGGATTATGTTATGTTTTATAGATTATGTCTAAATAGGATGAGAGTTCGGAGATACGTGCAAATGTATATGTGTACCCGGTCTTTGGGTGGGTGTTTGATTTTCGTTGTTGTGTATACTGTGTATATACGGACAATGACAATAAATTTATCTATCTATCTATCTATCTATCTATCTATCTATCTAGCCCAGATGCAATGCCAGGGAATGCCAGTATGAGCAGGAAACATTGGGTTGTACTCACCAGTATTGCACTCAATGCTCCATCCGAACTCACTCCAACTCCCCTGTGTGTAAGTTTTCTGCATCACGTGTGTTCAGTTCCATCCAAACAATGGATTCAAAAGACAAGGAAGGAGATGATACCCAAAAACTATGAGCAGTAAGAACAGTTCAACAGTGGAATGGACTACCTTAGAAGGTCTCCTTCCTTGGAAGTGCTTTACCAGATATAGGATGGTCATCTGTCAGGGATTTTTAAAGCCGTGATTACTGCATTGCAGGGGATTGGACTAGAACAGCTTTTACTGCTTGGTCAGATTCTCCTATCTTGTCATTTGAATCCATTAATTTGAGTTCTACCTGATGCTACTGTTGTTGCTGCTGCAGCAGCAGAAAACAAGCTTGCTCCACCTTCCATGTGACAGCCCTTTATGGTATTTGAAGATGGCTGTTGTATCTCAGTCTTCTCTTCTTTCAGCTAAACATACTCAACTCCCTCAACCATTCCTTATTAGGCAAGGAATAGGAAGACATTTTTCCTCTCTCATAATACTCAGACCTGGAGTCATTCAATGAAACTGAATGGTGCAAGATTCAGGCTAGAAAAAAGGAAGAGCTGATTGACACAGTGCATAATTCTTGTGGAATTTGCTACTGTAAGATGTATTGAGGACAATCAACTTGAATGGCTTTAAAAGGAGATGGAGGTTAAGGCTGTCAATGACTACTAGTGGCGGCAGCTATATATTAATTCCAGTATCAGAGGAGGTGTGTCACTGAATTCCAGCTGCAGCAGAGAACTGTAAAGCTCTCATCCTGCATCCATGCCTGTCCACTCATAGGCATTGTTTGGCCACCGTGGGAACAGAATGCTGAGCAAGGTAGACCTTGGTACTGATCCAGTGGTGTTTTTATTATGTTCTACTCTCTAAATCAGCACTCCAAAGGGAGCTATTATTCTTTAAAAGGTGCAGACATTTCCTGTAAAGTACAGAAATTGAGGGTGACCATACAGGATAATGGTGCTGAATAACAAATAACTTCATGCCAGCGTGGAGTGCAATGCTTTTGGATAATAGGAGCATATAAGGGAGAGAAAAGCTAACATAGGAATGGGGGACTTGTGGAAATCCAACGCCATCAGCTCAACCTGCATGGGAATGGTTTAGGGTGATGGGGAGTTGTAGTCCAGGCACATATGGAAAACTCCAGTTTCCCCATCACTGGCTTAGCAAAACAATCATCGCTGATGAAGATGGCTGCTGGAACAGAGTGATCCTATGTTCTGCTTTACAGAGGAAGCTCCTCTATTTGAAGGTGTCCTCTGTCCAGTCTAAGTCCAAGTCTAGTTGAAAGATAAAGAACTTTAAGAGGGACCTTGTTCATCAACCATGAGCAGTAGATTGAGATTACTTGGCCACAGTCTTCCCCACTATTTTATTTTTTATTTAAATTATAGCAACTATTTCCTAATTTGCCTCTGTATATATAAATTAGCACATGCAAATCTATGCAGTCTTTTTGTCCTATATTTTTGGGGGATGCATTAAATGGCCACCATATGCTGGAGACATATCGGAATCCCCTTCCCCTGAAAAAGCAGCACACATTTTAAGTGAGGTAAGCTAGAGCACAGTCTCTTGTGGAGGGCTGGCTCTTAAGTCGCCGAAATGCTTCTCTCAAAATGCATATTTTAGTGCTCAAAAGGGACCTGGTCAAGGTGAAATGGAAAATTAGCCTTCCCTTGCAAGTTTCAGAGTTCCAATCTATATATTTCAGGTGGCACAGAGAGTCAGAAAGATGTGCCAAGCAGTCACCCAGCCCGCTAGACAGCAATATAACATTATAGCAGCTGGACTATCAATCCAAGTCTCTCTGGGCCAACTCCCTGGCAATCAATCAGATGCTGCTTGTCAAGAGCCATGCAGAACAAGATTAAGGCAGAATCTTAGACTTTCGACTCCAGATGTTGGCAAGAGACCGGGATGCTTGCAGACATCAAAGGTAGAAGGGGAAGGCGAATACAGCCTGGCACAGACAAACAGACAAAACTTATCGACTGAGCATCTGTTTGGTGCCCCTATTTCCATCCTCATACCATCCCAAGGGTGTTAAAAGATAGCCATGAAAGTTATGCAGTGCCAACTGCTGCCTACTGTATTGGTGTATCAACATTACAGCCTTAAGCATTCCAAGTCTACGTTTTAGGCCACATTCACACCATACGTTTAAAGCACTATGATGCCACTTTAAACAGTCATGACTTCTCCCAAATAATTATGGGAGCTGAAGTTTGTTAAGGGTGCTGAGAGTTGTTAGGGGGATCCAGAACTATAATTCCCAGAGTTCCCTGTGAAGAGGGATTATTAAACCACTCTATGAAGCAGTATAAAAGCTTGTGACTATCCGTCCTCCTACCTCCTGCTCCACCAGTTACGATGGACCCAATCCACCAATGGGGGGGGCTGCAAAAGTGAAGTTGCACCTTTCTTTGAGTTCTGGCTCATAGTATCTTCTGTTCAGACCAGATGACCATTCTAATTTATCCACGCTCTTTGCACAGCTCTGCCTCCTGTCCCAAAGCATCCCCAGCCCCACTCTCCCGATGGACATGTATTCAATCAAAAGTATGTGTTTACTTCATCCCAGCCGGAATCTGCTCCTGGATTTGATCTGGCTATTTTCTGCTTGCGATACAACATTTCTGCTGCACAGATTCCCTTGCGCAAATGTCCTGCTCATCCCCAGCTTTGGCTTCCAGTGATAGATAACATAATATTAAATCCCTTCCTGACTTTAACATGCTTCCCCACCCCCTTTCCAATTTTCTATGTCACCTGAAGGTTCTCACAAAAACTAAACTGGCTGTTGTTTTCTCTGTACCCGACTCCCAAGAGCCAGAGAGTGAAGTTTTGCTTGGGTGCTGATAATTCTGAACCTTCCATCTTAAGGATTTCAAAATTAGCATCATTGCACCTTGGGAATTTTGTGTCTTCTACATTGAAATGCTTAACCAGTTGGTAGGGGGCATTTTGCAAAATACCGTATTTTTTGCACCATAACACTCACTTTTTTCCTCCTGAAAAGTAAGGGGAAATGTCTGCGTGTTATGGAGGGAATGCCTACGGGTGGCATGCCTACGGATTTTCCTCCTCTAAAAACTATGTGCATGTTATGGTCGGGTGCATGTTATAGAGCGAAAAATACGGTATATTCTCTGGGTGGAGGGTGTGAAATTCCTCAACAGGTGAAAAATTTCAGCTCTTTTGAGTTTTAGTCTGATGCAAGTTTTAGTTTTGTGAAAAACTCTCAAAAAGTGTGAAAGTGCCAAAGTTTCCCTTCCAGGAAGCCTAATGGGGAAGCCTAATGGACTTTTATTGCTGTGAACTAGGGATGGGGAACATTTCACCTTCTAGATGTTGTTGGACAGATTATACATCATCCTTAGTTATTGGCCAACCTGGGAAGCAGGCATGCCAACCCCAGGGGGTCGTGGGTGCCCAGCCACCCACATAATTTTTTCTGTGGGTGCCTGGCCTCTGGCCTCTGCCCCCACCCACCACAGCAGCCTCCACAGTCACCTCTGCACACTGCCATCTGGCACACATCACCTCCATGCTTCTTCGCCTCTGCGGAGGTGCAGACCCCAGTCATGGGTGGAGGGTTGCACCTGGAGGCCACAGCAGGAAGCACACAGAGGCAGCGGGCAGAGCACTCCAGTTACAGCTGCACCTCCGCCACAAGGCCCCAGAGTAGAAGCGCGGTCCCCACTTCAGTTGCTGCAGCGGAGCACCACGACCTAATTACGGTATGACATGACATAATGACCTCACACTGCAATGTAATTATGGTGTTGCATGGTGCATGCCAATGTTGTAGATGCCCCTGAATAGGTAGGGTGGAAGGGAGCTGGAAGCCCAGCAACATTTGCTTATGCTCAGTCGGTATATATATGTAGATAAACTTACTATAATCAAAGCAATGAATGAATGAATGAATCAATCAATCAATGTCATATACCTCCAGTGACCTCCTTTCAAAAGAATTTGAACCTTGCATTGCATCTTTGAAACATCTCACTGCTTAGACGTGGGATGCATGGAGATAATGGTATTTTAATATTGGTAATGGAAGGCATGGGTTTGCTTGCAATTCCTTCCCATCCTCCTCTCTTAGCCCATTGCTTCCTACTTCCACTAGGGTGATCTGACAAAAGATATCAACAGAGGGACATGTTTGCTCCATGCTGGACTTTGGTACTCCCCCAGAAACTTAAAGGGGAAGCAAGATGTTTGTGGGTGCATTCTCTGCTCAGGCTGTAGGTATAAAAAACCCCAAACCCATATATACTAAGGACACCACAGTCTCCACTGACCTTCATTCCAAGGATGCTGAACCCTGGAGAAGTGCTTGGTACCCTGGAGTCTCTCAACACTTGGAGTTAAGGGTAGTACATAACAATATTTATTAGCTGCCATTCAAAATATAATTTCCCACAAAGAAGCATTTAAAACAATTTAAACTGTATGAAACATTTCAGTATATCATAGTCAGCCATACCATAATAAGACTAAAAGCAGAGTCTACTGCCTATTGCTATCCCCACTCTTACCTGCCCAGTAGACCAAATATGCAAGATAATAAAAAATACATATATTGCTTGATATGCATCATTTATGCAGATCACAAATCATGCTACTCACTCTTCAGAAAGGGAAAATTAGTATTAAGACATTAGATAACGACTGCCAACAACATTCCCCTTAGCATAAAGGCTGCTCAAAGGAGACGGAGACTCATTCCTATTTAATGACATTTTTAAAATAAATTTTAAAATCCTTATTGGTGTATTGACTGCCATTCTCTGCTATTGACTCTCCTCAGGCTACAAAATGCATATTTCCATGACAAAGCTGCTGGTCCACACCTCTGCATGCACGCATGATGCTGCAACCAACTAAAGTTTTACTCAAAGTAAACCCATTGATATTAATGGAGATGGCTAACAAGTTTATTCATTTCAATGTTTTTTCTCTGTATAGGACTTAGTTGAATACCACTCACTGGTTTTCAGTGTAGACCCATTGGAATTAAGTTCTGCTCAAAGACATGGCTAACTTGGGTTCATTCATGTCAGTGGGTCTACTCTGCGTAGGACTTAGTGGGGGACAGTCCACAGGCATCACCTTCTCATCTGCTGAGGTGGAGATGATATCCCCCCATCCCCATTTATCAAATGACTGATCTGACAAGCAGGAGTATGGGGTAAATTGCAACTCTTCCAGGGCACTGGGCTGGGCAGAAGTAGCTTAAATATCTCTACTCATCCCAGTGCAGTGTCATTTTGATTCCAGCCTCTCTTTTTGTCACCACCACCAAGATCAGTGCATTCAGAAAAAGCACCAGAACATCAGAAGAAACTGCTGGACCAGGCCAATGGCCCACCTAGTCATCCATCCTATTCCTACAATGGCCAACTGGCCAATTAGATGCCAGTGGGAAACCTGTCCATGACCTGAGATTAACAATGCTTTCCCCTACCACCGTCTCCCTCAATTGGTAATGGAAGAATTATTGGCTCTAGCTGTAGAGGCAGAGCCTAGCCATTGTGGTTAACAGCCATCAAAAGCCTTCTCCTCCATGAATTTGTCCAATCCTCCTTTAAAGCCATTGAAGGCGGTGGCCATCACTGCCTCCTGTGGGAGAGCGTTCCATAGTTTAACTATGCACTACTTATCCCCAAAAGCTTTTTGGGAGAACCACAGCAGGCCCTTGGACCAAGAGTTAGCCATCCTCACCTTAGGAAAGGTGGCTGTTCCTGTGCAACGAACTTACTCTCCTACCCGGCCTGATAGCTATGTTCTACCTCCACTGTTGATGGAAACTGCAGGAGGAGAGAGTGTGGTTCTTCTCAGGTCCTGTTGGTGGGCTTCCAACTGAGGCATTTGGTTGACCACTATGAACACGGTCCACTGGCTTGATGCAGCAGGTTCCTCTTATGACCTCCATTGGATTGTTCTGGCAAACATATTAAGTTTTACTTATTTATTTACTGCATTTATAACCCATCTTGTTCTCCAATGAGCTCAAGGTGGAGCATATGGCTCTCCCCTACCTCATTTAATCCCCACAACAACCCTGTGGGCTAGGTTCAGCTGAGAGGCAGAAACTTTCCCAAGGTCACCCAGTAAACCTCATGGCTTCATGGGTATTTAAAGCCCAGAAGTAGCTTCCAGATGCTCAGTATGCAAAACATCTATCTACAGGCCGGCATTCATCAGCTGGAAAACAAAAATCCCCAGAATATATTATTGGCACTCCCTCCCTCCCCCTGCCATCATCCCTTACTAATAGTCTGTTTTTTAACCGGGAAACACTGACAGTAAAGAAATCTGAAATATGATGAGTAAAAATACACCATATATATTCCCTGGTGTCATTTTAACAACAGCTGATATATTGCAATTGTATGCACTTTTTAACTGCAAGTAAAATAGCCATTACACTTGTAAAAATTTTATGTGCAGTGTTATTGGAGAGAAAATGGCTTTGACAATACATATTTGAAAAAATGTTACTCCTATTTGGAATTCACGGGCGAAACCTCCTTGCAATATATCAACCGTACAGCCAGGCTTCCATCATTATATTTCCTTTTCTAAGGTAACCATTAAACTGATACTCTGAAAAACCCGATAAACTGGTGTGTTGTGTGTTAAGGGGAGTGGAAGATTCTTTAGTTTCCTGTGGGGGGTATGGATGAGATATAAGGATATTCAAGGATTAAGGAAATTGAAAAGTTGACACTGATTAAGTGTTTATCACTGTTAAAGCAAGTGTTCTGGAAAGTAAAAGTGGATATTAATTATATAGCTTGGTGGGGAGAGGGAACTGAGTATAACAGCATATGCCATAGCTGATTATTTTTTCAGTGCGCCAAGGTTTCACAGGCATTTAGTAAAAGTCAATACACAAATGCCGTGTCTATCAAGTCAGTAGGGAAAAATAGGTAAAATCATCATAAAAAAATAAGGGGAGTCTATCACATCAGAGCAAATTCCATCCAGTCCAGTCTTATCCAACCTGGTGCCCTTTAGTATTGCAATGCAACTCTCATCAGCTCCAGCCAGCATGGCCATGATAAACCCAATATTAGCCATCCAGACTCTTTATTTTATCCTCTGTTCCTGCAAATTCAGCAATATACTGCTTCTGGAATTGGAGGTTCCATTTCCATGATAGGTAATGGCTGTTGATATGGTTGTTGTTGTTGGCATCTGAGTCTTGGGAGACTATGGAGTGTGTCTCCAGGGGTGAAGTCAAACTGCCCAAGTGACCTCTTCAGGTCGCAAACATGGGCAATGTATGGAGGCCCTGGGCTGACCAGATGACAAGGCCCCCCTCTTGGTCCAAAAGAAAGCAGAGCAATATGTTTGACGCCATCTTGGTGCAGGGGTTGCCAGAAGGTGGCATATAAGGCGTCATCCAACCATCTTAGGCACACCACTCTGGATTTGTGTAGGGTTTACTCCTTAGCCTTATATTCTTCCAAAGATATCCCACAAAGCAGCAGAGGTTTTCCTTCAACATGGGCTACCTTCCCAGGTTGATGAGCCCCAACTGCCTCTCACTTTCCTCTACAGCACCTGCAGAAACCACCTTCTTGACTCCTGAGAGCTGAGTGTAGAGTGGGGACAAAAAGATGGTCAAACTACCCCAGAAGGAGCAGGATTTGTCCCCTGCCAGAGGTACTACCCCTCCCCTAACACCACATACAATTAATGGAAATGTCATCCATTAATTGGTATACTCCTTAATTGGTATTTGCAATCAACAGATCCTGTCCTGGAGAAGGGAAGATTTAGTCATCTTCAAATAGTCATGTTCAAATACTCAAAAGGCTGTCATACTGCAAAGTTTGGGAAAGGGCAAATTTCAAACAATAGCTGAGGTTTGGTTTGCAAATTGTTTCAGAAAGTGCAGATTAGGTAGGTTTGCTTTTAAATGTGAACTGACTTTAATTCCTCCTCCACCCCTAGCTGCCATTACAAATATCACACACTGAGTCAGGGGCCAGAGTAGATGGCCATGCAGCTCAACAATTCTACATTTCTAACAACTGGTGAAAAGACAGCGTTGTGGATAAAAAGAAGGGGCAAAGGCAGAGAGACGCTTAGAGAACAAAATTCACATGATCAGCCAATGCGATCAAACTTGGTTTTCCATGGGATAAACTGCAATAATCACATGGCAATTTCTTTGAATCTTATCACAGTCTGACAATCACAGATTGTGTCAGTTCATCACCTAACTTCAGAGAGTGAAAATGGCCTATCTAAGATAACACTGAGCAGGGGGGGGGGGAGGTGATGGGTACAGTTTTATCAAGTGGAAAACTGTTACAATCCACCTAGCTAACTGACTGTGTAAAATCCTACCTTGAGAATGGTGTGACATCCAAAGAAACAGATTTTCAGCACTGCCTCAAAACAATACCCATGTATGCTATGACTAGGGGCTGTGCCCCTGCTTTGTTGTTGTTTAGTCATTTAGTCATGTCCGACTCTTCGTGACCCCATGGACCAGAGCACGCCAGGCATTCCTGTCTTCCACTGCCTCCCGCAGTTTGGTCAAACTCATGTTGGTAGCTTCGAGAACACTGTCCAACCATCTCGTCCTCTGTCGTCCCCTTCTCCTTGTGCCCTCCATCATTCCCAACATCAGGATCTTTTCCAGGGAGTCTTCTTTTCTCATGAGGTGGCCAAAGTATTGGAGCCTCAGCTTCAGGATCTGTCCTTCCAGTGAGCACTCAGGGCTGATTTCCTTAAGAATGGATTGGTTTGATCTTCTTGTAGTCCATGGAATTCTCAAGAGTCTCCTCCAGCATCATAATTCAAAAGCATCAATGCCCCTGCTCACATTGCTTAACTCCCCAACCACACCTATACCTCTCAGTACAGTTTAACAATCAGTCCCTTTACCCAGTCTGAGGACTGTTATCTCTGAATGAGCAACAGGGGTTCCCCAACAGCTCTCAGCACCTTTCCAAACTACAGTTCCTGGGATTCTTTAGGGAAAATCCATGACAATTTAAAGTGGCATGGTACTGTTCAAATGTATAGTGCAAATGGAGATGTGATATTGGATACAACCCATACTTTCAAGGAAATAGGGGGTGTGGCATGGACAACTACCCTTCCAGGTCTGGGTTGACTTCTCAATGAGATCCTAGGACTGCTGGTTTCTTCCTTTTCTTTTCCATTGAAGGGTTCCTGTGTCATTAACAGGCAATTTAGCACATGGATGTTTTCTTGTCAAGGAAATGAAGTGATAAGCGTCACCTTCTAAATTTATGCACATCAAGTAGCAGATCAGGGGCAGGGATAAGGAACATTCATATTCCTACAGTTAATTCTCCAAACTAAGCACACCCACCCCCATTTTTCTGTTCAAATTGGTCAGGTTCAGAATGTTAGAATTTAAAATAAGTGTGCTTTATCTGGTTCACTCACCTGTTAAAATAAGCACAGTTATCATTTCACCATGTGAGGATATTTGCAAATAAATAAATAAAATAAAATACACAGTCTAGTACTTGCATCCCACCTAATGCACAAATTTATATATTTTTGTTGGGAGTCGGAGGCTACACAGTTTATCAAAGTGACAAAACGGGGTCAATCATAGGGGGAAAGCACTTATCCAGGGAAGAAACCCACTGCTGAAAACTCCTATCATTCTGGGGCAACACTGATATAGAAACACTGCTGCATTGGAACTACGGACAGACAGATCCATAAAAGTCCAGTCCACCCCAGTTCTACATGGAATGGGAATTAGTCCATCCTATCCCGTTTCCAGGCAGATTTCAAAAGCAGGGGAATCCTTAAAAATCCATGCAAAAAGAAACACAACATTCAACCCTCCCTGGCCCCACAACCGGTAGAGGAGGCTCTGGTTGTGGTGGTGCCCCTGGGGGCTGCCCACTTGGCAATGAACAGTGACAGAGCCTTTTAAATGGTGATTCCCCATTTGTGGAATGCACTCCCTGGTGAGGTCTGCTTGTCTCCCTCTATATTAATTTTCAGGAAGGATTATTTAAAAAACAAACAAAAACAAAACTGTTTGCCCAGGCATTTAATGGCAGAAAGTCTCTATTTCTGGCAACCTTGAAATTATTATTGGAGAGACAACGCAATTGTTTTCACAAGTTGTTAGCTGTATTGTTATTTTATTTTTAGTGCATCATTTTAAGTCTGATGTGTTTGTTGCCATGGTCTCCTTTGGGAGGAAGGAAGCAATAGATGATAGATGATAGATAGATAGATAGATAGATAGATAGATGATAGATGATAGATAGATAGATAGATAGATGATAGATGATAAATAGATGATAGATAGATAGATAGATGATAGATAGATGATAGATAGATAGATGATAGATAGATGATAGATAGATAGATAGATAGATAGATAGATAGATAGATGATAGATAGATAGATAGATAGATGATAGATAGATAGATAGACAGATAGATAGATAGACAGATGATAGATAGATAACTGCATCTTTCCAGGTAATAGGATCACTGAGTTTTTCTTGCCTTTTTAAGACGCTCCAAAACCTGTCATCTAGTCCAGAGCAGCTAGCATATGGGCCTATTGCTGCTTTGACTACACTAGAGCAAGACCACCACCTCTGGAAGCAATTGTGTGCTCTAGTGACCAATGTCCTCATCTGCACTATACATTTAAAGCCCTATAATGCCACTTCAAACATTCATGGTTTCCCCCAAAGAATCCTGGGGACTCTAGTTTCTGAAGAGTGCTGAGTGTTGTTAGAAGATCCCTCACCAGGCAACAGTTCCCAAGATGGCTTACAAGGGACCTTTGGGAATCGTAGCTTTGCAAGGGGAAAAAGGTCTCCAAACAACTCTTAGCACCTTTAAGAAACTAGAGTGGCAAACTACACTTCCCAGGATTCTTTGGGGGACATCAAGACTGTTAAAGTAGCATAAGACTACTTTAAATACATAGTGTGGATTGGAGCCTAGAGTGTTAGCTGAACCATGCCATGGGGTCACTTGCTTGCCTTAGGCAAGCCCCTAGTGTAAGCAGGACCAAGGTGTGTTAATCTGTAGCTCTTGGCTTAATTTAGTGTAATTGACATGGAGAGGGAAAATGGTCGGTCAAGAGGTAGGGGAATGAGAGACAGAAAAGATGGAGGTTTCTGCACAGGCTAATGTGCACATTTAACTGATCACAAGTTAGTGTGGCTAGCATACATTTTGGAAAAGGAAGAACATAGCCAGGATACCCCTTCTCTTCTGCATTCTGAAAGCTTGCAGGTTCTTACCAATTTTGATTTTTTTATTTTTTTAAAAAAAAATCCTTTAAAATTCAAAAACATATGTAGTTCTAGAGCACTGTAGACATATACACATGTAGAAACCATTCCTTTGGTTTCCAATAGGCCCATTTCATTTCCAAAGTGCAAACGCAGAGGCACTCAACCACCAGAGTTCACTCTTAGTGACCCAACTCTACGTGACCCAACTAAACATGCCAACTATCAACATCATTCCTCCAGGACCACTGCTCAGGACAATGTTCTCCCATGCCCAATGACTGGGCCCATCATTCTTCCTCCAAAATGAAAACAGAGCCTTCTTTGCACAAACGCACACCTAGAATCTATTCTTACCCTCAATATTGGTTTTTGTTTCAGTAAACAACAAACTAGAGGGTTTAAATCAAATGTGGTGGTGACAATAAATCCTCTCCTCTCTCTTTTTCTTCTTCTTCAAAGTTTCAATATATGTGTTCCATAAATAAAATATACAAGGGGAAACTGTGAGTGCAGTATTGATCCCAGTTGTAAGTTAAGACGTAGAGAATTGCAGTGCTGGCATTCACAATCCTGTGAATCGACAATAAATCCCCCACATCCGTGGCTCGCTAGGACCCAAATTACTATTCTGTGCACTGCCAGTTGAAGGGAAGTCATTAATTAGTTCGCCTTCCTTCCACAGGAGGTAAAGGTAGAATTATCCCTCTATGTGTTTTCTTTTGTTGCAGCTTTTCCAGGACCTTCAGCAAATGGAGGGATAAAAATAAGCTCCCAGAGAATCCACAGTGGTCATTTGAAAGCACAGCTGGAGAAGGTGGAGCAAGACAGCAGACATTCCAAAATTGCAGAGAAGAAAACAGGGACACGCTTGTAACGTTCCCATGCCAAGGATCACTGCCCAAACCATCCTAGCCCCAAGAACATGCTGCTGAAAGTTCAAATCTGCTTGCTTTGTTCATTTACTGTCATGGCCTCTTCTGTGCTCTTTTCAGAATCAAAAAATACACGTGTTTGTTTTGGCTGAAGAAATTAGGGATGGGGAGAACTTTGATTCAGTTTGGATTTAAAGGTGAACCTACCTAATCACACTATGCAAACCGAAACACAACCCTCCTTTGAAATTCACACTGCAGTACTGTTCTGCAGCCCAGTGCAAAAATGCACAAAAATGTATGCATATAAATGCATACATTAGTGAAAAATGGCTTAAAATAATGCATCATGCATTAAGGAAGATTGCTTTTCCAAAACGTGTAGATTGGGCAAAATTACACATAGCGGGGTTCATATTAGGAGAAATTTGCGCTAAAATGCTGGTGAATTTTCATGAGGGCTTTTATTTTTAAAAAAGAAACACAAACCGATGTGGAAATGTAGAGAACTGAGCTAAAGATTGGAGAAATGAAAAAGTGAGATAAACTGAAATAGAGTGTTTTGCCCATCCCTACTGGGAATACCCAACTGTCATACCAGCAAGTATCAACATCAGGAAATCTCAGCTTCATCAGCATCAAAACGGCAAGCAGTGTTTCACATGATTCCCTAAGATATGTGCATGTGCATTTATTTTTTGT
This sequence comes from Podarcis vaucheri, assembly GCF_965113315.1. Taxonomy (NCBI): domain Eukaryota; kingdom Metazoa; phylum Chordata; class Lepidosauria; order Squamata; family Lacertidae; genus Podarcis; species Podarcis vaucheri. The sequence continues at coordinate 58,580,301 of NC_138765.1, forward strand.
GGGCTACATCCACCACCACTCACAATGAAGAGATTTCATTTCTATAGATCTGTGACAGGGACCTAAAATCTGGCTGCAGCAGAGGGAGAAGTGAGACTGTAAGGCCCACACCATGAGCTTGGCTGTAACTAACTTGTCATTTTCCCCTTCCTGAGCTGTCTTATTCAATGTCCATCTCACCAGTCCTGAAGCATTTGTGCAGTTGTGATGAATAGATGCCTGAATTCTCTTGTTCTTTCCATAACACTTTCCCCATTTGTATTATGTCTAATACAAACCCAGCACAGGTCGTCATCCAGCCACAAAGAGGAGGAGTCTGTTTCACCAATGTGTTCTTTGAAGGCACGGGCTCTGTCCTGCTCTCAGCAGGAGTCTGCCTGCCCAGCAGTCCCCCCACAGGAAAGGGGTGGTGCCCTACCCGACCCATCTGCTGGCATTCTACCTGAAGGAGCGTCTCCACCCCCATCATTCAGCCCAGATGCTGAAGTCCAGCTCTGAGGGCCTTCTGGCAGTTCCCTCACTTCAAGAAGTGAAGTTGTAGGGAACCAAGCAGAGGGCCTTCTTGGTAGTCCTCCCATCTGATGTCAAAGAGATAAACAACTATGTGACTTTTAGAAGACATTTGAAGGCAGCCCTGTATAAGGAAGTTTGAGGTTTTTGGTGTTTTTATATTTTGCTGGAAGCCACTCAGAGTGGCTGGGGCAACACATGATGAGGATGACTAGGGCATGGCTGTGGGGAAATGTCCTCATGGGTCAAATTGGACCCCCTGGTGACCTGGAGGTTCCCCAACCCTGCTGCAGGTGGTGCCAGGGGTCAGAACTCCCTAAGGACCGACCCCCAAGTATGACACAGACACAACTCTAGAGAGTTATGGCCCTACAGGAGTATCTGCTGAAGTCCCTATGCCTATAGTTGATACCCAGCCAGAAAGCGGTTTAAAGCATGCATATAAGGCAGGTGGGAAGAAGAAAAGCAAACCTGTGTCTTAAGTTCGTTAAATCATTAGCAAAATCTGCACCTTTAACCTGCACATTCTGTAGTTAGCATTCATTTATGAATTAATCATGATTTTCTAACTGTCTATCTTCCTCACTAGAAAAAGAAGACTGGAAAGCATAGAATGGTAATTTAATTTCTTGATGAAGTGCCTGGATAAATAGCTGTGCAATCCAATGCATGTTTACTCAGGAGGAAGTCCAACTCAGTTAAACAGAGCCGTAGGAGCCAACTCCTAGGGGCCAAGGTCCCTTTGCCCTCTCCCAGTAAACTATTTGAAGGGGTCAGCCCCCGCCCCAGTTGATGGGCATTGCCATTCAAATTATATGTGTGTGCCACATCTTGTGATTGATTATGTGGGGCAGGGCTTACCCCTCCCCATATTTAATTCAAGTTGGCACCCCTGAAAGGAACTTACTCCCTAGACAGTATGTTTGGGGTTGTAGCCTAATAGTGCAACCAAGGAACACTTACTTCAGAGTAATCTCAGCTGAAGGCAGTGGAACTTACTTCTGCTTAGGAGTGATGCTGTTCCAGACCCTCATTTTCATGAATGCAAAACTCAGCAGTTTTGCATCCTTAAATGAAGCTTTATTGAAGTATGTTAATAACAGCCTCCAGGCTACCGGAGTGTAGATTCCACTCCCTTGACAATTTCGCTTGAAGAGGTTGTTCTGCCCAAGGGACTTTGCTTCAGAACACATAATAAACTCCTCTGCGCTTCTGCAGAACACAGCAAGCAATTTGTAAGTAAAGTCTGGAGTCCAGGAGAAGATTTTCTTCCTTAAAAAAACAAACACGAAACAGTCTGGAGTTGCAGTTACAGCATCACCCAGCGTAATCCCCTGGATTCCATGGGACCTTCTGACTTTTGCCCCAGAAATCAGAAACATGCTGTATAATTTTAAAGTCTTTATTAAAAGTGTCACAAAATAAAGGTATTGCTATAATGTGGATTTGGGATTTCTTTTTTCTTGTAGATCAACACAACCATTTTCACTTTCTGTAGTAGTAGTAGCAGTATTACTACTAGTACAATATTATCAATAATGGATATCCAAAGCAGTTACTGATTTAACTTGAAAAGTACAATATACGGTAGATTTTTAAAAAGCAGATGGACAAGAAACGATCAGATGAGATCAAAGCATCAAAGAATCAACCAGGGTGTCCTGAAGATTATTAGGCAGAGTGATATTATATATATATACAGACACACACACACACACACACACACACACACACACACACACACACTTTCTCCCTCACTGGAACAGCAAACAGCTTAGGGCCAGGGTACCGTAAATATCACCTGAACCTCATATCCCAGGTAGCTCACCAAGATCATCTGTTGCATACCCTCCAACATTTCTCCAATGAAAATAGGGACATCCTATTCAATAACAGCAAACAACAACAACGGCAGTGGCAGCAGCAACAACAATACCCTGCCCATCTGACTGGTTGCTCCAGCCACTCTGAGCGGCTTCCAACATATATAAAAACATAATAAAACATTAAAAACTTCCCTATACAGGGCTGCCTTCAGATGTCTTCTAAAGGTTGCATAGTTACTTATCTCCTTGGCTCAGGGGGTCTTATAACGCCATACCATCCAATGTTTTGCCATCGAAAATAGAGACGTCCTAAGGAAAAGCTGGAAATTCTGGAATGAAATCAGAAACTGGGATGACTTCTGTAAATCCAGGACTGTCACTGTAAAATAGGGACCTTTGGAGGGTCTGCTGTTGGTGAGGCTCATTTGCTAACAAGAAATAAAGTGTATAGTGTCATGAGCCTAGTATGGTGGGATACTCTGCCAACAGAGGTTCAGCAGGTGCTGTCTGTCTCAGCATTTTAAACACCCATTGAAAACTCTTCTATTCCACCAGACCATTGCAGGCAATTAAGAATACATCTTTCCACAACAGTTAATTGATGTCTGAAGATCTCAGAGTCTGGGCAGGTTTATATAGGAGAATACAGTCCTTCAGATAGCCTGGACCTATGCCATATAGCATTCAGCTGTGACTTTAGAATAACATCCATGCCAACAAGCTTTTCCTTTCTCAAACAAATCTTAAGAGCATGATTTTGGACTCCATAAGTCCACATCTAAATACAGAGCATCTAAGAGTATTTAGTATTGAACAGCAGGCCGATTCCTTTTACGGATCAGCCTGGCTCCACAGCTCAGTGATTCTTTAATTCCTGTGCCTTAAATTTTATTTAAAGTACCAGATAAGTCTAACTAAAGCAGGATGCTTTTATATTTGAACTGAGGCAAAAGAAACCTTCACCATATTCTTTCTCCATTGATAAGATCCCCAAATCCTTTGCAGCTGAAAAAAAAATATTACATGGGATTTTAAAAAAAGGATTCATGCTCTGACTTATAAACTGACATATGAGCCAGTCACTGTAAGGAGTTCTCTCTCGCAGAGACATTCAACCGCTGCAACTTCAAGCATTTTAAATTCTCCCTGAACCCAATCCCTGACAGATGACAGCAAAGAGAAGTAAATGCGTGTCACTCCCCACCTTCCCTCCCCACATAACTGCTATTACAGTTTTACTTATTTATCTAGGTATATTGTGCACTTTCCCTCTGGAGGAAATCAAGGAGAGGAACAGTCTCAAAGAAATATCTTTCAGAAACTTTGTGTGATCAGACTTGACCAAACACAGAACCCTCTGGAGTACCCGGAGGGTTTAGTTCTCTCTGTGTTGTACGAGGCCTGTATTGAAAGCTGCTTCCGCATTTTTTCCCAACCATTCCCCCACAACTAATGAGAAGAAATTTTGTTGGAGAATTTTGGAAAAGGACAGAGAAATGAAGACGAGACTCTCAAGGAATGGGGTGCAAGCTTTTTTGTGCTCACTTTGCTTTTCAAAGGAGTGTTGTGAGTGTCCTTTCTCCCATTTTACAGAGAATGTCTCTAGTGCAGCGGCTCCAAAACTGTGGTCCACAGGCCAGAAGTCCATGAGCTTCATTCTAGTGGGCCATGGTGTGTTTGTGAAGAGCGGCAAAAGCAGTGGTTGTGTACAGTGAGCACCGTGGCTGCTGCATCGTTCTAAGGACACAGCAGTCCTCTCATAAGTGACAGGGGAGGATGTGACTTTTAAGGAGTGAAGAGGATTGGCAGCAAAGAATCTTGCCTTGCCTGCAGAAGGTCCCAGGTTTGATCCCTGTCATCTCCAGGTAAGTCTTGGAGAGACCACTGCCTGCAATCCTGGAGAGCTGCTGCCAGCCAGTGGAGACGACATTGAGTTAGATGGACCAGTTTCTTAAGGCAGCTTGTTCGCTGTGGCTTAGCTGTGCCAAAAAATGTTGCATGCTGTCAGAGCAAGCTCCCAGCCGATGTTCTTAAGTCTTATTCCCTTGACCAGCTAAAAGGATTGCTTTGCTGAAACCTGTAGCCATGTTTACCAATTCACTTTCTGGCCCGCTGAGTAATAACTGGCTTTGCTGCTAAAAATGCTTTGCTACCAAGACCCGCGAGCACATTTCTCAACCCCTCATCAGCGGAAATAAAGACTGCTGCCTGCAAGAGCCTAGAGAGGCCCAGCCAGGCACAATGCATAACCTTCAGAAAGCTAGGCGTCTTAACCTCCAGACGCAGAGACGAATCAAATGCTAAGCACATCTCACCAAGGGAGGTGGAAAGGTTATTATTAAATGTTTTCAATATATTTAATCTGGGACTGGATTGAAAGTATTAATCAAAGCTATATATTTTGCAAGGCTCCTTGCTCTCCTAGCTGCCGCAATTTTTATCCTCTCTACGCATGCCGGGAGAACACAAAAGGTCTTGGCATTTCAGAGCCTGATAAAGTTTAATTTGTCTGTTTGTCTGATAAACAACTTGGATGCATCAAATATGTAGGGAAATATTAAATCCCACAAAACATGGCTGAGGTGTGCTGAGCAGCATCGGGAGACAGGAGATGCATAGTAGAAGGGGAAGGCAACATAAGCCAGAGCCAGTGAAAAAAAATGGGTTGGAGTCCACAGAAGCTGATGTCATCATAAGCAAACCATCCCCACTATTTGCCAGGATGGCAGGAAAGATTGGATTTCATGGAGATATCCCTCTGACCAGCCCTGACAGCCTCCATTGTTCTCCCACAAGCTGCCACCTGCAAAGTGGGGTTTCCAGACTCCTCTGGGCCAACCTAAAGTACCCAGGTTTGCCTGCCTATCACTAGGTGGCAAGGGAAGGACTTTCATCTCCAGCTGGTTGAGATGGCCTTCCCTATGGAGGCTCACTGTGCAGGTGAGACAGAATGATCCTCTTGCTTCAGCTGGACCTGGGAGCGTCGCCTTTAGCTAAGGTTCCTATCTTAATTTCCAACCAGTGGCATATATGCTCATTTATTAGACCCTGAGACTTTTTATTTGAATGACACGCTCTCAGCAACTGTGGTTGATTCTCAATGCATCATGCTTAATGACATCACCGGGGGCTGTCCCTAAGTCCCAGGTTTGGGCCCTGAAATCACAGTGTTCGGAGTGCTCCTGAGCTGGCAATGCTACTGAGAAGTGAAGCAGACATGGAGTTCCCCTTCTGCCCGTCCGATGGGCGTGCTGCCTGGGCAAGCACTCTCTAGGGAAGGGGAGGGCTTCAGCTTCAGCCTTCTTGGTGTCCATAGGATCCTGAGCTGACCCCACTGCTATCATGCTGAGCTGAGAGAGGAAGATGAGCCAGCAATTGTCCCGAGCAGCAGTAGTGAGGGAGCATCCCTGTTGCTTCTCCAGGGCCTCTCCAGGGTCGCTGCTGCTGGCTTCCTTCCTTGGGCAGCTCATGGCGGCTGCTGGAGGGTGGACAAGGAGGAGGACAGGCTGCTGCCACTGAGGCCCAGTCTTGTGTGATGTGCTGTGTCTGAGGGGCAGGCAAAGGGCAGGGTGGAATAAATCAGGAGCAGAGTGCACAGAGTCATGCTTTTTCAATTAAAAAGATGCTTTGTGCATCCATGTCTAAAATTCTAAAATTTATTTATTGGTGGATGTTTTTCTTTTTGTAAAGATAGTCCTACCTTGAATCCCAAATGCCCTGCATGTCAAATGTTTTGGCTCCCAAACGCCGCAAACCTGGAAGTGACTGTTCCGGTTTGTGAACTATTTTTGGAAGCCAAACAGGGCTTCTGCAGCTTCTGATTGGCTGCAGGAGCTTCCTGCAGCCAATCAGAAGCCACACTTTGGTTTCCAAACATTTTGGAAGTCAAACGGACTTCCGGATTGCAGAGTATGTGTGCATGTATGCATGTATTTACTTATTTCTCTTTATCCCATCTTTTTCTCCAAGGAGTTCAAGGTGGCATACAAGGTTCATCCCTCCTTATTTAATCTCTATAACAGGTTGGTTAGGCTGAGAGGCAATGACTGGTCCAAGGTCATACAGTGAGCTTCACAGCCAAGTTGGGATTTGAACCCTGGTCTTCCTAGGTCCTAGTGGTTAGAGTCCAAAACTCTAACCACTGCACCACAATGGCTCTGAGTCAAGGTGTCCCTGAGGGGAGACACAAAATGGAGGCAGAATACTGCTCTTTGGAAATGCAGCTGCTTGCTCCCATTTTGATTCCCTAAACGAAAGGCTGCTGCCTCAGCTTTTCTAAAAGCCGAAGAGGAAAAATGCAGCATAGTATTAATGACAGTCTAATTACTCCAGCTAATTAGGAAGTCTGCATTGTAGTTATTTAAGAAACACCAGCAAATGCAGCATTATTAACCGTGTGTAATTGACAAACAGCTGTTAGTTTGATGGAAACAGGAGATGGAAAATACAACTCATCACTGGAACACAAAAGGAAGAGAACCACATCTCTCTCTTTTGGGGGAGATTATTTCAAAGAGAATGAAATCCATTCATTCCCAAAAGATCTTTATTCAGCACAGGATCTGAAAATATTGCTTCGATGAAGTCAGAGTTTTAAAAACCACTGCAATTTTAGTGGGCCTTTGGAAGATAGAAATCGTGGTCAAGTTCCCTGCAAGAGATTGCCAAAGTTGAACCAAACTGTCGTCCCCCCCTACAATTGGACTCAGATTCTGTCCATGTGTTTAAGTGTGTAATACATATATTTCATTCACACACTGGGCTTCCATTCACCTTAAATAGGTTTGCAGACTGGGTTTTGCCAATAAATTTTAGCATCATATGAAAACAGATGCAGCCTTTGTACAAGAGCTTCAAAATGGCATTAAGATCCCATTATCACCAACATAGGACATTTTCTCACATGCAACAAATGACTTAGGAACTAAAAAGACTTTATTACGTGTCATATTTTATCCCAACACCTTCTACAGATGTATGTGCCACCTGTAGACATATTTTTCCAAAAGAAATGGACCCACATTGACAGAAAAATATATTTTGAAGAAAAACGAGCCTATTGAAAATGCATTACCACGCTGTAAAGGTAAAGAAGGTAATTGTTTTTTTCAAAAAAAATACCTAACGTTTTTGAAAGATAAATTCCACATTGGACAGGCTCTTTAAAAATCAATTTGTGCTTGCTTCCGCCTGTAAAGATTTATTCCTAGGGGGAGGAAGCCATTAGTATTAAAGTGCTTAAAAAGTTGGCAGACTATCTCCAAAGGCATCAATTTCTAGTGCTAATTACAACTAATTATTCACTCAGCAGTTGTAAGTCGCATTTGGTCCCTGCGGGTGAAGGCGAGAGATTTGTCACTCTCCAACATAGTGGGTTCCGCATGTTTGTTTTGAGGATTTTTTTTCCAGGACAAACATAGAAGCAGAGAGAGGATCAAGTTGGCATCTCTCGATATTTCTCCCATAGCCACCAGGAAAAAGTCTGAGGACTCTCCAGGTGGTATAATGAGACTGAGCAAAATCCAATGACCCTTGAAGTTCTCTCTCTCCGCCCACCCTCATTTGGGAATTTAATCTATTCTCTGGTGGAAGATAGTGGTTGATTTCCCTGGGAGAGTCCTGCCACTTTAACAGCTATGTGCTGCTGCTGCTATTTTAACTTGCATTTGAGTTTGCATTTGGCTTTATGTGTTTTAACTTTTTTAAAAAAATCCAGGGATAAGAATCAGTTCCCAACTGGTGGGTTGGATGATTTGATCCCTTCAAACCCCATGTGCTATTTTGACAGGTGAGTGGTGCTAGCCAGCTGTAGGGATGGGCGAATCTGCCAATTTCAGCTTCTCTCAGTTTCTCATCCCCACCCCCACCCCATTCCTAAGTTCAGTTCTCCATATTTCTACATTGGTTTGCAATAATAATAAAGAGAGTCCTCATGAAAATTCATCAGCAGATTTCTCCTTATATACCTGTGCAGTTTTGCCTAACGTACTCATTTTTGCAAAGCAATTTCCCCTAATGGAATGCATTTTCGTACGCTATTTTCATAAACGTATGCATTCTTATGCATGCTTAACCCCAGTATATGCAGTTTTGTACAAGTTAATTGGCTGGCGATACCGCTTTACAAAATTCGGAGCATCGCAAATTGTAGAATGGTGGCTACATTTCAATTCATACATTGTTTTAGAAAGTGCTAATTGAATAAGTTTACTTTTAAACATGAGCTCAATCAAACATGATCCCGCATCCCTAACTAGCTGTCAATCATCTGATGTCACCATAGTGTCAGCAGAAGTGCTTCTCTTTGTCCACAGGGTTTGAAAATCAAACTGTACTTTGCAAACATATTGTCAATCAGCTGTTTGTTGGAAATTGCAAAGGCACATGGATTTGCTGACACTTCTCATCAGTTCTGGGCTTGGTTGGTGCCTAGATGGGTAATCGCCTAGAAATAACATGCACACCACATTAAGTTCCATTATAGAAAATAACAGGGCATAAATGGAAGAATTCTTTTTCTGTTGCCACTCTTAGGGCTATCTACTCCCAGAATGATTTAGCAAGAAAATACTGCATCAGCCCATAGGTCCATCTAGCTCAGTATTATCTTCACCGACTGGCAGAGGCCCACCAACATTTCAAGCAGGGTTTTTTTTCCAAGCACTTACTTGGAGATGCCAGGGATCAAACCTGGGACCTTCTGCATGCAAAGCCGATGCTGTACCACTGAGCTACAGCCCCTCCCAAAGGCACTTTGCTCATGGCACCTTGAAACTTGAGTCAGTCTTACTAGAACATAGGGCATGAACTTGTGCACTCCTCTGCCCAGAGTACTGGCTATCTGTTCTGTGTGACAGCTTCAGGACCTGCAATTCTTTGTGGAAGACAGGATGCCATCCAAAAGCACCCTTGCCTATTCTGTAGAGTAAGCAAAAGTCCACAGTGCACATTAATGCAATGCTGTGGAAAACCTCTCTCATACTACTAATAATAAAAAAGTTGTGTGTCCATGCCAGAGAGAGGCAATAAAAGGTCAGTAATGAAAGAAATATATCATTTGTACAACCAGCTGGGCTTGATTTGAGATTTATAATCCGTTCTGAGTGAAGTAATGTGAGAGGCTTGAAGATAAATTGGCTCTTTAGCTATGATTTCTGTAGGGTACCACCCAGGAATAAAATATGAGGGATTGTATATAACAGAGAACGAGACCTAGTCCATTTCTCAGCATTTCATGTTCCTTATAAATAGCCATTTCCTCCTCCAGCAGGATGCTCGGCATCCAGAGTTTTCCAGAAAAGGGTATTATTAAAGCCCTGTTCAGAAGTTGTGCCTGAAGAGGAAATATTATAGCATCAGTAGGACCCATAGGGCTGTGCATGCCAGCCACACCCCCAGGACCATACATGGAAATCCTTCTCACCCACCACTGATTTACAGCAGCTGCTGTTCAACTTTTTTTTACAGGGGAACTTATAGATTTTGGGCTAGGAAGGGGGTCAATGCGGGATTTTATTTATATCTGCTAGTTGTGGGAGTATTGTTTTATTCTCTGCGTACTAGGAATGTTTTCCCAGTATATTGCATGGAATGTAAATGCGGTATATGATCCCCCTTTTTTTCTATGGTAAAGGATTCATAAAACAAAGAATTGTAGAATTAGAAATGACCCTGAGAGTCATCTATTCCATCCCCTGGCAATGCAGGAATTTATGCATATGTATTTTTTACAATGTACCAGTTATGTGGAGTCCCCTTGGGTGATAAGCAACTAATAAGTTTAATGAATAAAGAAACAAACCAGTTGACATTCTGTGAAGTTCAGTTGCATCTTGGAGCCTAGTAACCAGAGCAAAATGCTTTGGGTCAGGGCTAGCAGGAGAACAATGTAAAGATGCAAGAGGCATTCATCAGAAGTGACAGTCCAAGTGCCACCAACGCTTCCATGAGGACTGATGATCCACCAGGATGTGTGTGATGGAGTGTCATGGGAAGCCAGCAGAAGGCAGAAGCTGATTAGCTGAAACCATCATTCAGCATCCAAAAAAAAAAAAAAGTCATTCCCTTCTCTCCACGCCCCCCTCCACCAAATATGTTTTATGAACAAATTGTAGTGAATTATTTATTTTCAGCTATTTTGTGAGCATGGGGAGCTAACGTTTCTTTTGCTAGGCTGCTAAATTTTTCAGGAACCCTGCAGAAGGGCTTGGAAGATGTTTCAAAATGCAGAAACAGAGAAGCCCTCTTCCTCCTCCAGCCAGGCCATGGCGTGTTGGAGAACCGCAATCAGTGATGCCGTCATGGAGATCACAACAGAAGTGCCAAAGTCAAGCAAAAAAGGCCTTAGCCCAGTTGAAGGACTTTGGTCCCCTCTCAATCCAGCTTTCCAGGTTGTGTCCTTTTGCTGTAAGGAACCAAGCATCTGTCGGCATTTGCAGTGCAGGTTGAGCTCCTCTGCGTACTAAGAGCTCATCCATATTAATAGCGTGTTTCAACAGTGCTGAAACTAGGAGCTTCTTGGATATGCCCTTGGTGTCTTCACCTCCAAAACCCTGCCAGGTAGTTCGTTCCAAAACACTTATTACTTTTAGACAGAGGAGGATGCTCCCTTGTGTCTTTATTTTAATTTGAATTCCATTTGTGCTCTTTTGTCAATTTTTTCCCTGCAAAGAGTTATGAATAATGCTGACATTCGCTCTACCATTATAGAGTTTGAGCCCTTTAATTAGATCTGCTTATTCCTTTTTTTTCGCTAAGGTTAAAGTTTTCCCCTCCTCCAGCTTGTCCTCATAATTCATTCCTGTAAAAGTTGGAGGCAACATGTTGCTGCTTCCCTCGGTAGATCTGCTCAGGCTCCCTTCAAGAGTCAGGCTTTGCCTGGTGATGTAGCTGAAACTTTCCACTCTGAGGCTACATCTGCATCATACATTTAAAGTTTGGTGATGTAACCTCAGAGCAGAAAGTTCCAACCATAGCTGCATCATATATTTAAAACCCAACTACACCACTTTAATTTTCATGGCTCCCACCCCCAAACTCCGCAAAAGAATCCTGAAAATCCTGAGCTTTGTTGAGGGTGCCAACAGGAAACCCCTGTGAGCCACTGTGGTGTAATGGTTAAGAGCGGTACACTTGTAATCTGGTGAACTGGGTTCGATTCCCCGCTCCTCCACATGCAGCTGCTGTGTGACCTTGGGCTAGTTACACTTCTCTGAAGTCTCTCAGCCTCACTCACCTCACAGAGTGTTTGTTGTGGGGGAGGAAGGGAAAAGAGAATGTTAGCTGCTTTGAGACTCCTTTGGGTAGTGATAAAGTGGGATATCAAATCCAAACTCCTCCTCCTCCTCCTCCTCCTCCTTCTTCTGTTCTCCTCATGGAGATTCAATTCCCAAAGTGACTTAACCATCAAACTCTATTCCCAGGGATTCTGGGAATTGTAGCTCTGTGATGGGAATATGGGTCTCCTAACAACTCTCAGCACCTTCAACAGACAAATTGATGTAGAAATGTGATGAAATAAACTTAAGGCTGGAAGAAATGAGAAACTGATAGATTTGTACATCCCAACACCCAAATGGGTCAGGCTTTATGTTGCCTTGAAAGCAATATGAATTCCATAGAGAAGCTTTTCTATCCCACAGTTAGATTATACTTTCTCACCTACTCTCAGTTGCGGTCATTTATATTACAGTTTTCTGCAATGTTTTCCCACCTGCACACACCCCAGGCACTACCTGCTTGCACCAGCAAGTTTGTCAAGGACACTTCCTGACATAAACTAGGAAGTGCAGCCAAAGCTCATTAAATTCTTGAAAATTTCTTTTAACTAGATATTGTCATTGCTCTATCTCAAACCACACAATAAGAGACAGGCAGAGAAAATAAAGCTTGCACTAGGCAAGATTTTCTTCAATGCTATTAACCCCCTAGTGGTTTATATCTTTTTAAGTGGTGCTAAGGCAGAATAATGTCCATTATTTTCCCATACTTTGCAAAAGATGCAATCATAATAGACCCCTTAATGGTGGGTCAGGAGAACTGAGTCCCCAAGCTGTTTCTGACTTTTGGCAGACATGAGAAGCAAGAAGAAGAGAAGGAAAAACTCCACCCTTTTATTATTTAAGCCACTCTACTGCTTTGTAACACTGTGCAGGAAAATATCGTTTAAAAAAATAAAAAATAAAAAATCTCATTTTAAATCCTTCAAATTGCACTGTTCTCTTTAGATCTATTTCCCAATTACTATGTTTTTGTTCAATATCTGCTGAGTGAGGAAATCTTAAGAAAAAGAAGCAATGCTGCAAGAACATTCTTCCAAGTACAAATTTTTCACACTTTCATTATTTTCTTATTATGAACAAATGAAACTGCCACAAACAGAGTCAAACCATTGCTCTGAACAACCCACTTTGGTTGTGAGGGCCTCTGTGAGGACTCAGGTCAAGTATCAACTAGGGAGTGCTGAGCAACTGAACTAGGACCCCCACCCAGTGGTTAAAAAGCTCCTTTTTCATGTTGATTGGGCAGTTATAGGATGCTGGAGGTAGGGAACTTGCAAGGAGCCTGCTACAGAAGTAGTAACCGGTCTTTGACCCCTCTGCCACCCTGCCATCACAACTGCAGGTTCTGTGGGTCAAATCTAACATTGTGGTAACATTCATTTGCTATCACAGACCCCAGCAACTTTGAACTTTGTGGCAACTTCATAGCACATGGTATGCATCTGCACCCATCATTCCACTTATCAATTGTACAGATACATCCATACTATATAGTCTATTCATTTTTCAGGGTATCATATACCATTTATGGGACGCAGGTGGTGCTGCGGTCTAAACCACTGAGCCTCTTGGGCTTGCTGATCAGAAGGTCGGCGGTTCGAATCAGCACAACAGGCTGGGCTTCCATTGCTCTGTCCCAGCTTCTGCCAACCTAGTTGTTCGAAAACATGTCAGTGCAAGTAGATAAATAGGTACTGCTGCGGCAGGAAGGTAAACGGTGTTTCCATGTGCTCTGGCTTCCTTCACAGTGTTCCGTTGCGCCAGAAGCAGTTAAGTAATGCTGGCCACATGACCCGAAAAGCTGTCTGTCGACAAACGGCTCCCTTGGCCTGAAGAGTGATGAGCGTCACACCCCATAGTCGACTTAACTGTCCTTCACCTTACCTTATACCATTTATAGAGGAACTTACATTGGGCATCATTTTCAATGATTTCCTGACAGAAAAATGCTTATTTGTCTTATATTTCTGCCACACAGAAATGCCAAGATCTCTTTCTGAAAGGATCCTACACTTCGTTTTCTTAAAAGATCAGTTTGATGGATTGTATAAGAATATCCTCATTTAACCTCTAATCACTCTGCCAAAATGGCCACACAAGGAGCTGACCACCCAAGTATTCATATTTCCAATTGTTGTGTTATAATTAAGATGTTCTGAAACCATTAATAAGGTGGAGGTACCACCCACTTAAATTTTAAACAGACCCCCTATCTTTGAGCCCTAGTTATTTATTTATTTCAACTATTTATATGCTACTTAACACCTTGGTTTTGAAGCAGTCTACAGTAAGATTGCAAAAGGTATAATAAAGAGAAAACCAGTTAACATGAGCTGTAAAATCAGAAAGCTTCCTAAAAATGCCTGCTGAAATAAAAAGGTCTTCAGCAGAAGAGGGAAGTTCAATGTCTGATCTCAGCTGGAAATGAATTCCACAGAATTATGTCCATAATACTGAACCCTTTGTAGATGTGAGCTCCGTGTCCGAACCATGGGGGACCACTAACAGTGACTCCACCAAAGATCTCAGGGATGTAAGGGGTCAGGCAAGGTATTCTGCCCCCAAGTTCTTGTAAATTAATATACTTACTAGGAGGTAGGTCCCACTAAATGCAGTGTGTCTTATTTCTGAGTAGGTATATATACACAGCTAGTGATTACACTATCAAACACATGGATCTGTTGCTATCATGTCTAGTTTGAGCCTTGAACATTAACTCTATTATACAGCACCACAGATAATCCTTTTCTACAAACTCTCTACAGTTGACAGAAAGTAGAGTTTGGATTGATCCACCATTGTTGGCTTGGGGTGGAGATCATCTTGTGCTGATGAAAATCTGACACACGCTGACAATTGTTTGATCCAGAAAGGTAAGGCCTGGTGGTAGCAGAACAGTCAAATGCATTCCAGAAAAGGCCCTTAGCTCAGTGGTAAAGCATCTGCTTCGCATGCAGAAGGTCCTAAATTCAATTCCTGGAATCTCCAGGAAGGGCTGGGAGAGACTCCTGTTTGAAACTCTGGAGAGCTGCTGTCAATCGGTGTAGACAATACTGAGCTAGATGGACCAATAGTCTGATTCAGTATAAGGCAGCTTCCTATATCTACCTTGATCAGTGCTTTAGTCACACTTCTTTGTAAGAGATATAATTTTGCACACAAGATCTCAGCAAATAATTTTTATCTGCAAATGACAAGCAGCATCTTCTCAGGAGTCAGGGAACTTCTCCTCTGCTGGAGCATTATAGAAACATTTTTTCCACCACTGACATTTGCTTGCAGCCCACCCACAAGCTGAAGGTGAGCTTGTTCTCTGGGTTCTGCCATCTGTCAATTATGCTCAAAACTTCTGAACTCTTTCTTGTAGGAAGCATAATTGCCACAACGGGACCAGGCCAAACAGAGACATTTATCAGATTAATTCAGCTCCTTCAGATCTGCTTCTGTTTCATGTGGAACTGTTCGTGATATCATCATCATCAAATTAAATTTTCATACCACTCTTCATTCAAATATCACAGGGCAGTTTGCAATATAAAAACACAAAAAACACATACCATAATAACAAACAAAAACAAGTAACACATACACACAGTTTAAAAGGCCATAGATTTTCTAATTAGCCAAAGATCTGGGAGAATAGGAATGTTTTTGCCTTGTGCCTAAAGATATGTAATGAAGGCACCAGGTGGGACTCCCTGGGAACAGGGTTCCACAAATGGGGTGCCACCACAGAAAAGGCCCTTTCTTGTGTTGCTGCCCTCTGCACCTCTCATGGAAGAGGTGCATGAAGAAGGGCCTGACATTTTGATTGTATGTTCATATGGGGAAAGTCTGTCCTGGATGGTAGCTTTACTACCATCTGCAAGCCAAGCTTTTCAGTGAGCAGAAAGTTCAGCAGGTCTGCATTCATTCATTCTTCAGGTAAATAGAACATCAAGGTCCAGGGACAGGTTATATTCTCCCCAGTAGCTACCCACCTAAACTTCACAGGTGAGGACACCTGAGAATAGTCTCCAACTGCTATCTCAGCTGCCAAGTAGGCTCATGTGGGTGGTCTGTGTTGCCTATGAAATTCTTCAAGGGTCCATGTACAAGCATTGTGTGGCATTAATAAATATAACAGGTCATAGTCAACACTGCATGAGCAGACTTCTCTCATGCAATGGGGCTTTCCATTCCCACCCCACGCGTACCCCAGCAGCCCCCTATGTCTGCCCCAGATGGTTCCTCAACCTTCTGGATCTAGGGGGGGGTGTTCTGCTCACACCATGGCAGACCTAAGTGTCACAGTCAGAGCTGACCTAGTGAAACGAATTGGTATGACTAACTTAAACCCATCATTTGCAAGGGGTCAACTCTGAGGATAATAATGGGTTGTCTCTGATGTTAGCTCTACTCGAAGTGGACCAGTGGAAATGCATGCACATGCCTAACTTAGACCCATTAATTTCAGTGGGTCTACGCTGGTTAGGACTTAGGCCACCTTCACACCATGCATTTTAAGTACTATTATACCATCTTAACAGTCATAGCTTCCCCTGAATAATTATAGGAGCTGTTGTTTATTAAGGGTGCTGATAGTTGTTGGAGACCCTTATTCCCCATGCCTGAGCTACAATTTCAAGAGTGGTTTAACAACCAAACCCTCTTCCCAGGGGATCTCTGCATCCTTAACCAAAATTTTGAGCAATCTCTCTCTCCTGCAATCTTTCGCAATAGCAAAATGTTTTGTTTTTTGAATTCCTGACATTGCCATACCCAGTGTTGCCTTCCTACTAGGGCCTCAGCATTTCAGCTTCCCCTGCAAGATGAGTTTTGACCTTGATAGGAAATGACTTGGTCTAAGCATAAATCATTTATGGGCTTAACATTAAAAAAAAAGAATTGGTGGGGGAAGGCAATGACACCCCCTTCCTCAAATCATGACTAAAAGCACACATCAAAAATGAATATGTTATGCATGCACAAAATACAAATTCCTTGACTTCTAAGTGAACTTGGAGGGTATCTGGGAAGCTATGCCCTTGATTTTAGTTATCGATTAACAGTGGAAAGCTGTTGAGCGAAAATATCACGGTTAACATATATCATGTGAAATCAATGCTTTTGGAGATGGTAACATAAAACCGGATTGGGGAAAGAATAGGCCAAGACTGTTTTCAGTAATGAAAATATGAGTCTCCTTGATATTCCCAAAATTAACGGTATTGACATGTGCAAGATGATATTGAAGAAATTCATCTTGAACCAAGCTATGGCTTTATAACATAACAATTATCTACAAATAGCTCAAAGGGCTTCAGATTTTCCTTATTTATGATGTGGTACACACATATCCATTCATACGATGGAATATTAATGCTATTATTTGTTTCTGTTCTATAAGCCTGATTTTAGAGCAAAAAAAATAATGTATCACATGCTAGGATTCTTATGATAGTTTAATGGTATAAACCAGAAGTGGTCAATGTGGTGCCCTTCAGATGTTATGAGATATAAGTCTTAGGCAACATGTCCAATGGTGAGCATTACTGGGTATTAAGGCCTAGCACTCTCTGCAGGGCATCACCTTAAACCCCCAGTGTAAGCTGTAGCTCTGCAACAATATACTGAGGGTCGCCAATTCAGCAGATGCAAATTATGAAATTAGTTTTGACGCCATGGTCAATTCTTGTAATTAACTAATTATGGTGAGCTGAGCAAAAGAGACTAGTAATGTAATAGCCTTAAATTTTGCATGTAAGTGATAAATGTTCCATTTCTGAATGGTCACCATTCTAAAGAGCCAATTCAACATGAACGACAAATATTTGTTTTAATGCCCAATCACTTTCAATAGATTCAGGGTTGATAATATCCAGCCAATTCAAATGAGGAACCTTTAAAATAAAACTAGATTTTTTTATATATACACTTGATGAAGTTTATAGCTTACTGGTTACTCTGAAAATGCACCACACTTGGTTTCAGAGAAGCACTCTTTACAAAGATAATTAAGAATGTTCTCAAAATTCACACTTTAGCATGTTCCTAATTAAACCAATTCCTCCTAGAATGGCTATTGGCATTAAACTACAAAAAGACTCCCAGCCTCTTCTAGGTCGTCTGCTTTCCCCTCAGGGAAACAGAATTGCCCTGCTTAGGTAACCCATATTTCAGCTCTTCCTAGGCTCTGAGTTCATCCCTATCTAGCCACATTCCAAGCACTAACTCTTACTGACAGACAAGCCCTATCTGAGCTCTCACAGGCAGTCAACTCCTATCTTAAATGTCAGGTTCTAACTTCTAACATCCTGCTCTCTCCTGATTGGATGACACTCCGCCCAGCTTTGATTGGTTTCTGGGTCAACTGGAGGCTGGTCCAGGGTCTTTTTACTGTTCTAAAAATGAGCCATACACACACACACACACACACACACACACACAACACCTTGTTCCACTTGACTGGGACAGATGGCCATTTAAATCAAGCCTCCATCATGGGCTAGTTTGGCCCTGAGTGATGTCAGGCAGATGCACCCAAGTGATGCTTACGAGCTGTTGTGCTGCTTCTTGGAACAACCACTTTGATGGATTTCGTTTTCATCAAGCTTTGGGTTTTGCTTTGTTTTGTAATAAATATCAAAAGCAAAGTGCAGCTAAAAAACAAACAGGGGCAATTATAGGAAGCAAAAGAGGGAAAGAGCGATCACATTTAGCTCTCTTCCTTATTAAAGGAACAGGCAAGTATTGCATGGTGTCTCACATGACAGATGAGGCTGACAATTAAAATTATTTCAGCATAAAAAGAATATTTTACCCTCACATCTCTGAGAACTGTTTGTATTTGCTTGGCGGTTTTGCTAGGGAGATGTGGCTTGCTCTGGTATCTTGATCCCTGAAGTGCATCCACCCAGTGCAATGCATTATTCAACCTAATGATTCTTTCCTAGGGAGATAGGAAATTGCCTTTATAGGGAATGAGCCCATTGTGAGCTGGCTGCAATTTCACTGGATTTCAGATGAAAAGTCTCCCCCCAGACACACCTGGAGATGCTAGGGATTGAACCTTCCACCTGCTAGGCCTGCTATTCTACCACTTATGTAGTTACAGCTCTTCTCTTTTCCAATGTAGGACAAGGGTGGGGAACCTGTGGCCCTCAAGATGGACTACAACTCCTATGATTCCTGACCATAAGCCATGCTGGATGGGACTGATGGGTGTCCAACGTCATCTCACCTGGGGGGAGAGAGGTATCCCACCTTTGATGTAGGAAAAGCACGGTGCAATCTATAAAATGACTCTGAGATGAACACAGACTACCACTCAGTTTGCAGGTTCCCACACTGTATGCATTTAATATCTTTTTGGTCTTTCCCGTTTTCTTCTTTGAAGAACTAGCTAGCCATAGAAATAAAAAGACAGAAAAGGTCACATAAGCAGCATTCACGTGGCAATTTCTTCTGTTTTCCTAATGTTTCCCTCTTCAGTGATTTCTGCACTATATTTGAGCTAGTTCTGGAAACAGCACAAGTTTGGTGCTCGTTTCCATGTTATCATCAAGTTATGTGGAAGTGAGAGCTAAACTTGCCTTAATGGAGGTCCCTATCTAGCCCCTGTGCATAGGATTTTAGCATTATGTCTCTAAGAAGTAAGCCCTGTATCTGGATGTTCTTTATGCTTGGCATTTTATTATGGTTTTTATGTGTGTTGGAAGCCACCCAGATTGGCTGGGGCAACCCAGGTGGGGTATTATTATTATTATTATTATTATTATTATTATTATTATTATTATTATTATCTGATGCCCCATATTTAAAGTAGCATCATACCACTCTGAACCATTTCCAGAGTTCACTGTAAGAGGGGTTGATTGTTAAGCCATTCTGACTGTAGCTCTGAGGGGAATAGGGCTCTCCTAGCAACTCTTAGCACCCTTAACAAACCACAGTTCCCAGAATTCTTTGGGGAAAGCCATGGCTGATACTGCTTGAACTGTATAGCGCAGATGGGCCCTGAGTTCGTTTTGCTCTCTGTGTGTGCAGGGCCGGCCCACCCATAAAGTGGGCTGAGGCAGCCACCTCGGGTGGCAGAACCCCAAGAGGCAGTGCAGATGGAGTACATGGGCACTCCATCCACCTTGGGTGACAGTGGCGATGGCTTCCCTCTCACTGAAATTTCACGAGATCTTGCCAGAACCCACAGCTGGTGCTTCATGAGCACCACTGTACAGCCCAGGTAAGGGAGGTGGGGGTTTGGTTTGGTGGTGGGGTGACAGGGTGTGGGGTGGTGGGTGGGTGTGGGTGGGGGTGGGGGGGAGAGAGAGAGAGAGAGAGAGAGAAGCAATGCAAACTATTTTTTTCAACCAAAGAATTCATACTATAAATATCCATTTGTCTCTTGGGCCTCACATTCAAACGCAAAGGAATGGCTAGAAATTGGAAGTTGACAAAAACTCTTTTTAAATTCTGTTGCTTGCAAATCAAAGCCTGAAGCAGATATGGGATGTGAAAGGTGTCATGCTCTCTGAACCCCACTGTGTCAAATTCTTCTTCTGGTTTTCTTACAGGGTGATATGAGGCTGGAACAGAGCTTCCTTGTCTCTGAAAAGACATGGTTTCCTTAAACAGTGTTCCTCAGTGAGAACAATAGACCAGGCTTTCACTTCTTCTGTTATATAAAAAAACAATTTATCTGGCTTCCACACATCCATCCATCTACCCTCTCTCTATCTCTCTATTTCTCGCAATCTCTCTCTGCTTTGGAGATGTTTTGGAGTGAGATACCTGTCACAGTTTGAAGAAGGTGGCCCCACTTCAGCTGAGATTTCGAAGAGAGAAAGACAAGAGTTTCTATCTGGAGTTAGCCAGTAACTAGGGGTAGGGGGTGAGCTGCCATAGGAACATATAGCAGTTCTGCTGGATCAGGCCCATCTAGCCCAGCATTCTGTTCTCAGTCACCAACCAGATGCCTGTGGGAAACATCCAAGCAGGATCCAAGCACCAGAGCCCTCTCCCCTCATGTGGTTTCCAGCAACTGGTATTCAAAAGCATTACTGCCTCTATGTACGCAGTGCATGGCCATCAAGACTAGTAGCCATTGATAGTCTTATCATCCATGGATTTGCCTAATAATCTTTTAAAACCACCCAAGTTGGTGGCCGTTACTACCTCCTGTGGGAGAGAGTTCCATAGTTAAACTATGTGCCATGCGCATAAGTACATTCCTTTCTCTGTCCTGACCTTCATTTCATGTCCATGAGTTCTAGTGCTATGAAAGAAAAAATCCTTACAGGAATGCTTCTTCTCTTTTTCTACATTTCTAAATTACGCAAAGGTTACCCTAGCAATTTGTCACCACCAGAGAAACTAGGAGCACCTAGGGGTGTTCACACATTATTACATTCCATGAGTGTACACTCTGGGTACTTGTGTACACATATAGCTGAGCTTTGCATGCATAGTTATTTACATGTAATGTTCAATAAGTGTACAGCCTGTTTACCTGTGTGCACAACAGCTGAACTGAACAGATTAGCAAGTGAACACTCTTTCACGTAAACAACTGTAGGTGTGTTGAGACGACTTGGACCTCTGAGTTCAGCGAAACATGTGAACAAACCTCATAATGATATAGGTGACTCCAAGTTTTTTACCCTGTTCAGATCTAATTGGCATCTATTGTCCCAAGGACAAGGAACAGACATTTTCATGTCAGATGGAATATTCCATTCCCTTCCCTTTTTAAAATTATTAGCAAAGCAAATACACCATGCAAAGTGTCTTTCAAATCTCAGTCGCAGCATAGCAAAGTTCTTGGGGTCTGAGAGAACCTGCCTGTGGAGAGATGTGCCACAGCGCAGCATGTGTGCACTCTATCTGTCATCATGCAGCCTTTTGGCCTGTGATTATTATCCCCCTTTATTGCAGAGGCATCAGCTTTCGAGACTCAGACTCCACAATGTCAAACACGTAATGCTTCTCCCATAGAGGACCCATCAAAGCGATGGTAGGCAGAACAATGAGGAGGCACCCCTAAACACACCAATGTGAACCAGCTGCAGCAGTCATTTCTGACACCCTTTCATGCCACCCGCCTCACCCCTGCCCTCCCCACCATATTTTAAAAAATTAAATAACCATTCACCTGGAGGCAGATGCAGACAAAGAGTGGGGGTTATCTCTCTGAGGCTGGAGATTAAATTCTATAGTTCTTCTGCCATTCCAGTAATGAGCTCATGTGGAGAGATGAGTATGATCGGCATGTGTGAAATCCCAGCACAATAGTGTGGAGGCCAAGTCTGTCATCACACTGAGAAGTATTACAGAGAGGAAAATACATTTTTCATTTCTGCGCTGTTTTAGGCCACTTCGGAAATTCATTCGTTCCTATCCAGCCCCATTAGCAGAGCTATTGTGCATGTCCATTTCTGAAAATGGGTAACACAGTGTGTTAGGATTAAGGGCATTGTAGAACAGATGACTCACAGGTGGGGGTGGTTCAGCTCTAGATTGAGGACCACCGAAGGAGGGTAATAAACCAGGCAGGCCTACAATCCTTGAGTAATAGCTCAGAAAATAAACAGAGACAGTCAATGCTTGTTATGTCACCTCGGTTATTTTATTATTATTAAAGGCACTCTCACTCACCTGGAGAGTCAAGCCCTCCATCTGCCACGGTGCCACCTGGATGGGGGCAGGTAAACCTGGGGACTTCAAATCAGGCTTGAAGGTTTAGCAACCCAAGATAAAACAAATGCATAGGCCAGGGGTGGAGAATCTGTGGCCCACCAGATGTTGTTGGACCCCAGGTGCTATTGTCCTTGACTACTAATCATGCTAGCTGAGGCTGTTGGGAATTAAGAGTCCAACAGCTTCTACAGAAGCCCAAGCTCTTGATTCCTGCACAGGCCAAATTAACTGGCGTTTTCTAGTCTGTAATATAGATGGATTATATCAGAGCCAACTCGTTACATAGGGCCCACGGTGGACTATCTCCTAAATGAGTGGGCCTTCCTTAAGCCCCCAGGGAAGCTTGCTTTGTAGCACAGCAGACACGTGGGCTGTCTTTCTTTCTTTCCCCCCATTTTACTATGAGGAGTGGCAAATCTCATGCTTTGTTGCTGGCCATTGGCGGCTGGAGTGAGGATGGTACCAATAACAGCTCAATGCTAGGGCATGGAGCAGTATGACAGGACCTGACAGCATGCAGGGTCCCCAAGCATTGCCTGCTGTTGCCACATGCTGACTCCAGGCCTGGATGATATGTCATTTTCCCAAAGCTTATGCTTTCTGTTAAGTATTCCATTACCATCAAAATCCTGACCAGGCACATGGGGTGATCAAATGCAATTGTTCAGGTGGAGGGGTGCCTATTTTCCCAGTTCTGGAGGGGCTTACATATACATGGGATGCGGGTGGTGATGGTCTAAACTGCTGAGCCTCTTTGGCTTGGTGATCAGGTCAGCAGTTCGAATCCCCACGACGGGGATTCCTGCCAACCTAGCAGTTTGAAAGCACGCCAGTGGAAGTAGATAAATAGGTACCACTGCGGTGGGAAGGTAAATGGCGTTTCCATGCTCTCTGGTTTCTGTCATGGTGTTCCATTACACTGGAAGCGGTTTATTCATGCTGGCCACATGATTCGGAAAGCTGTATGCGGACCATCGCCAGCTCCTTCGGCCTGAAAGCCAGACAAGCACCACACCCCACAGTTGCCTTTGACTGGACTTAATCATCCAGCAGTCTTTTACCTTTACCTTTACCTACATATACAGATATATACAGTGGTACCTCGGGTTACATACGTTTCAGGTTACATATGCTTCAGGTTACAGACTCCACTAACCCAGAAATAGTACCTCAGGTTAAGAACTTTGCTGCAGGATGAGAACAGAAATCAAGCTCTGGCGGCGCGGCGGCAGCAGGAGGCCCCATTAGCTAAAGTGGTGCTTCAGGTTAAGAACAGTTTCAGGTTAAGAACAGATCTCTGGAACGAATTAAATACTTAACCCGAGGTACCACTGTATATGTATATGTACATATACAGGAGTCTTTCAGGAAGCCCCAGTGGAGCTGTTGCTTCAGCAGTGGTCTGGCTCAAGATGAGGTGTTGGGAGCTGGACGCTCAACCCTTTCCTGGTTCTCAGCCAGGTTCCGTCCCAGGCAGATGCCTACATGTGAATATTTCTGAGTAGTCCTGCAGGAAAGGTGTCTATGGGCAATCAAAGTCCCGACTGAGGACGTCAGGATCGGGGGCAAGATGGCGGGGTGGGAGCAGGAACCAGAGTCCAGAAACCAGGGGTCCAAGGGAAGGAGGGAGTCACGAAGTCATGGGTATGTGGGTTGAGAAGCAAGAAGCCAAACACAGCAAGGCAGGAAACGTGTTGCTGTGGCAAAGAGCCGAAGAGAAATGTTGACCTTATATCCCTTCCTGGCTCTTGCCACCAGGTGCAGTGAGTTACCAGGCGGCCTCACCTGTGCCTTGCCTCTCCAGAACAAACTTAGGAAGGCCCCAGTCCTGCGAAGCCCTTCTGGTCACGGGGCCTGGCTCCTGCACACACTACTGACAAAAGGTATATTTATGCAACTGGACACGCACATTGTCACCAGCCCTGGAGCTCCAGTGTCAGTTGCTGTGTCCTCTGGAGATGAAGGGAGGGGACAGGAGGCAACTGGTGTGAAGACCACTGGTCTAGCAGCTGGACTGCTGGAGCTTTGGAGCAACAGTGAATTCCTCAGGGTCACTGGCAGTGCAAGGATTTTGCTGGAGGATGCTGATCCTCCTCAAGGGAATCCCTTTTACTGGGTTTGAGCAGGGCTGAACCCTGACCTTTAAAAGAAAATGACTCTTGTACCACCAAAGACTGAGAATGTCCTTTAAATGTAGCCTTGTCTCCTCATCTGGAAACGTGTACAATAAAGGCAGTTCTTTTCTCAATATTACAGCATTCCTCTATATAATGAATTCTCCCTAACAGGCTAAAATGTCTTTATTAGGAAGGAACAACCTTTTCTGCCTCATTATGCACCAAGTCCCATTCCAGACACAGTGGCAAAACATTCATATGTTAATATCCGCTCAGGATGTTGCACTGTGTGAAACTTGACACCCATTCAAATAATAATAATAAAAGTAGAATATTTCTGGCTACTGATCAGGACAGATGAAATAATGACCTGGGGTTTTAATGCGTCCAACGATTCTTCTCAGAGTTGGAAGAAGAAATAATCTAAGAGGAGCTTGCTCCCCCCTCCCCCCCCCCCCCCCCGCTTGGAAGATGATACAGCACCTTCTGCTATTCACTGGAAGTTCAAAACTGACAAAACACTCTGGCATTTCACCCAGGGCCACAATCCCACCATATATTTAAAGCACTATGACAGCCACGGCTTCCCACAAAGAATTCTAGGAGCTGTAGTTTGCTAAGGGTGCTGAGAGTTGTTAGGAGACCCCTATTCCCCTTACAGTCTTCAGAACAGTTTAGCAATCAATCCTTCTCAAAGAGAACTCTGGGAATTTTAGTTCTGTCACCTCCAGCAAACTAAAGCTCCGAATTATTTTGGGGAAGCCATGCCTATTTAAAGTAGCATAACAGAGCCTTAACTGTAAGGTGCAAATGTGGCAATATGGAAAATCTATTTTATTTCCCTCTCCAAGCATTATGGAATGAAAGCAAACTTTCTGATATATGTTTCCTCTTTGTTTATTAATTCATGATAAAATAATGCATTTCAAAATGTTAAAAAAAAGCTGTACTCTCAATCTTTTGATCTATATTTTATGAATTCTCTCCAGTCATGGCATTTGATAGAAAAGGGTGTGTGGTGGCAGCGGCAAGGGCGGAGGGAATGGCAGAAAATTAATGATAGAAAATTAATAGGTTGGGGAGGAGAGGAGACTTGCAATTTGTATGTTTGATAGTGCACGTGTGATGTTGTATTTAAGGCACTTAGCCAGAGAAAGTGTAATCTCAGAATCCGGGGGAGTGAAAGCGCGCTTGGAGACAAATGACAGCAAAGCTACTGAATGGACTTTAGGTGTCTTAAACTGGAAAATAAGCAGCTTTTCAGGTCAGCTGCTCAAGCCATTCCAGCTTATGGTGTTGGCCTTGTCACATTTCCGAAGATGAAAGGAAGATACTTGCTTTTTAAAAATAAAACTGCTCTTGGTAATCTCAGCAAAGGATTGTCCTTTGGTTTCACTAAAACAGGCTAGCAGAGAAAGCAGCTGCATCTTGAAAGAGCAGGGCTGGCAGGCTGACCCATCACCATTTAACAGATGAAAATGTGGACACGGCTTGTAACAACGCTATTCTTATACCAAAAGATCACTGTGTGAACCCTGTCCTTTCTACTATCACAGGCTCTTTATCACCTAGGCATGTTTGGTATTCATTTATTCTGCACAGAATTCAAAGCCAAGAACAGGAGGATGTAAGGCAAGCCTGCTGGATCAGGCCAATGACCCATCTAGTCCAGCACTTTGTTCCCATAGTGGCTAATCAGATGCACATGGGAAGCTTATAAACAGGACCTAAGCTCAACAGCCCTCTCTCCCCTCTTACGGTCCCTAGCAACTGCCACTGGCCACCTCTCTGACAGCAGAGGTAGGACACAGCCACCAAGATAAGTAACGAATGGCAGGAGCAAATTTTATGCACTCTGTGAGTAAGCACTGCCTGTTGACTGTTGTAAATATTTGCTTACATAATATAAGGCAGGAGAATGTAATTGCTGCAGTGTTGGCAACCATTTTTCTGTGGAAGGCTGCATTCCCTTGGGATGCGGGTGGTGCTGTGGTCTAAAGCACTGAGCCTCTTGGGCTTGTCGATCAGAAGGTCGGCGGTTCGAATCCCCGCAACGGGGTGAGTACCATTGCTCTGTCCCAGCTCCTGCCAACCTAGCAGTTTGAAAGCATGCCAGTGCAAGCAGATAAATAGGTACCACTGCAGTGGGAAAATAAATGGTGTTTCTGTGTACTCTGGCACTCATCACGGTGTCCCATTGCACCAGAAGTGGTTTAGTCATGCTGGCCACATGACCCAGAAAGCTGTCTGTGGACAAACGGCAGCTCCCTCGGCCTGAAAGTGTGATGACCCCATAGTCGCCTTTGACTGGGCTTAACCATCCAGCGGTCCTTTACCTTTTTTTACCTTCCCTTTGGGGGATAATGTCTCAGAAGTTGCATGTTAGCTGTATGCCAGCAGTGGGCAGAGCCATGCCTTTTCACTCTTTCTGCCCTTCCCTCCCTCTCCCTACCAAATGGGTTTCCTGGCAGAAACAGACCATGCTTGCCAGAGTGTTGTGTTAGCTATTAGTCTGTAAGCTTAGGATAGGCTGATTTCCCAATGGAGTCAACTGCAGGCTTAGGTCCATACCCACTACTGCCAAATGGTAGCAAGAGGAGAACGCAAAGCAAAGCCAAAGTCAAATTGAGGTCAGGTCCTGTAGCCCTAACATGTGCTTTCCTTGTGTGTTTATTATTATTATTAAAGCTCATCTGACATTCACCCCACCACCACCCCTTTTTGAACAGGCCAGAGTGATAGGGAGGGAGAGTTCAGTCTTGGCAAATGTGAGACTTCAGTTGTGTGATAAGAGATGTTTCTTAAGAGTGATAAGCTCCTCTACATCTTCCATCATTGAGAGGTCTGGGTCCTCAGTGGAGGATATAGGGTCTGAGGTTGTTCAGGGCCTGTCATGACTCAAAGACTGCTTGCTTGCAGGCTTAGAGGGCTACATAAAGTTAAGTGGAGAGCTACAGTGCTGAATTTAGGGCAGTGCAGGTGGTTGCCCCTCACAGAGTTCTGAGCCAAGGAGGTGCAAAATTGAGAAGATTCATAATTGAGAAGATCCATTTGGGGGGTGTCAAAATTTGGCTTTTCGCAGGGTGCCATTTTAACGTTCTGTTCCTGAAAGCTACATTGGGCCACAGATCGCTTACCTGTTCTATGCATCAAGGGCCACTTTCTCCTCTCCAGCACTAGACTTCAAGGCCCCTAGAAGAAGTAGTTTTCCCTAGGGCTACTACAATGTGAAAGTAAAGGTTTCTGACCAAATTCGATAAAGGGCCGGAGACAAGCAGAGGGTGGTATTCAATGCTGGTCCTACTCAGAGTAGATCCACTGGCCAACTTAGGTTCATTTTACTCTGAGTAGGACTTAGTTGCCTGAAACCCATATGGCCTTTTTCAACTAAATTCTTCTCAGAGGAGACCCATGGAAACAGATGGACCTATGTTAGCCATACCTATTACTTTCATTGTTCCTACTCTGAGTAGGACTAACATTGGATACAACCCCATATGGTTTATTTCCCTATTTGTGGGGGAAATTACTCCATTTGTTTCTGATCCCAGTCCAATGGTGAGCCCAGAGAGGCTTGGCATTTATCAACATTCGAGCTGCTGAGAATTAGCCCTTTTCTTTCCCATTCAGTAATTGTTGTGTTTAGAAAAGGAGATGGATTAAAATAGCTAACTCACATCTGAACTACTTTAAAACAACGTAAGCAGAGTGGGGGGAAAAGCCCGTTATGCAAATATAGGATGCTGTTTCTAAGAGAGGTCTCGTCTTTTCTAAAATCGGGTCATTCACTCCAACAGATGAAGAAATTTGCAATGACCCTCACTTTTCAGAACAAATGACATCACTTGCCAATTGGTTTCATTAGCTCTCTCCACTACCGCTGCGAGACATAACTCCAACGGAGCTTGATTGTTTCTAAGTTGCGTTCAAGAGCGATTCGCTTTCTTAAAGGAGCTTCTCTCAGCTGTAAAAATTAACAGGATATGGGTTACAGGACAATATTTTCTGTTAAGCTCTGATAGGAGCATGCAAAGTTAATAATCCGTATGGCTATGAGCAACCTTACAAATCTCTGCCTTTCAATGAGCTCGGAAGTGAACATTTGAGCTTAGGCACTTTCGGTGAATTAATCTAATTGAATTAGAGAGAATCCGTTCATCTAGAATAACTAGTCACTATGAAAGCAGCAGGGCCAATGATCTTGTAGGCATCAGTGTTCTGAAGTAACATGGGAGGTGGTGGCCCATGGCTATGAAGTGTTCTGCATAAGGATTCTTGCCCAGCATCCACATTTATACCCTCTTGGTTCCACATTAAGCCTTATGTTGTTGTTGTTGTTGTTCCTATGGACCTTCTAAGCAGTGGAGGCTGGCCCATTAGGACAAAAGGTGGTCAGAAGGTGGTTCTAACTGTCATTGGCTCTGGTTCCACCTATTTGAGACTTTGTGAGATTTTTCAGTTTAGAGAATAGGCAGGTAAGGGCTGCCTTCCTTTTGCACCATGTTTTCCAAGGATCAAGTTGTTGTTGTTGCTGTTGTTGTTGTTGTTTGTCCTAGAGCAGGAATGGCCAAACGTGGCCCTCCAGCTGTTTTGGGACTACAACTCCCATCATCCCTAGCTAACAGGACCAGTGGTCTGGGGTGATGGGAAATGTAGTCTCCAAACAGCTGGAGGGCCAGGTTTGGCCATGCCTGCCCAAGAGCTTTCCCCAGGGAAACACATTTTACAGCTGAATCGGAGCAAACAGCAATCTGCAGAAAACTTGATTGGCAATTGCTATGATTCAGTAGTAAAACACAGGTTTTGCTGGGGCAACAAACTAACTACCGGTAACTAACTTGGATAGTGAGCCTTAAAGCCCAGAGCTGTCCCTGGAAACACAGCACAAAAGGAAGTATGGATGAGCTCTTTAAGAGATGACATGATGGAAGTTCATAACTGTCAGGGGTTCAGGAGCAGAGACGCAGAGAAGGGAGGAGACAGAGAGCGAGGGGGAGGAATACGAAGGAAGGATGAGTGGGGATGACGACCCGAGATCACCGAGCCTGCCCAGTGAGTCCGAGGATTCCCAGAAGGGAGCGCCAGCGGTCAGAGCAAGGGGGGAAAGCAGGGGGACACCCCAGGAAGAAGGGTCCAGAGAGGGATCAGAGAGCAGCAGTTGGAGATCGGGACCCACGTGCCCAGCCGGGAGCAGCGGGGAGAAAGGGGACCAGACATCGGGTTCCGGAGGCTTTCAGCAGGAGGGAGGGCATGAGTCAGGAGTAGTCACGCCCACCTCGGGGAGCGACGAAACGATCAAGAGGAAGGTAGAGAGTTGGGCGGGTGCGCCAAGTTCAAATGCAGCGGAAGCTGGCGCAGTAAGCAGCCCGGAGAGTGAGCCAGGTCCCAAAGCCCGCCGCAAGGAGGCGGAAGGGTCAGGGGGGTCCGCGTCAGAAGAGAGTAGGAAAGAAGAGACCCCGGGGGGCAGAAGGACCCAGAGACGGAAGGAAAGGCGCAGGAGGTGGAGCAAGGCTAGGGTATTAAGCTGGTGTGCTAGAGGCGGAGACTCAGACGGGTCTTCGCCGGTCTGACATAGAAGACGTAGGGCTGCACATTGCAGTTTGGAAATGGAACCTGTAACCCAATAAAGACTCTTTTAACGTGAACGCTGGCTAACGTGGTCCTATGTGAGCTGGGACTGGGTAGCAGCCCTGACAGTAAGACCCGTCTGCTGTTGCTTCGGACACCTGATACCTCGCAGCGGAGGCAGAAGCAGCGAGAGGAGAAAATTGGTGTTTGGGAGCAAGCTCACAAAGGTTGGCAGAGATGACGGAAGCAGAAAAAATTTCAGCGCTGCAACAGGCAGTGACCCAATTGAACGCAGAGGTACTGGCATCCAAGAAAAGGGAGCAGGATGCTGTGGCCGCCTACAGAGATCTCCACGCCAGGTTTGAAGCGTTGGTTAAGCAAGGGCAACCGGGACCCAGACCGGAGGGGGTTGGGTTGGCACGGAGAGCAGGAGGGCTTGTGGCTCACTTCGATGGGAATTTGCAACAGTACCCCAATTTTCGAGCAGACGTAATGTGTGCACTGCAACTGCTGGCAAAAGACTTTAGAGATGAGGAAGAGAAAGTGGGATTTATACTATCCCATTTGCATGGGGATGCTAAAGCGTGGCTGCGCAATTTGTGGAGGGATAAAGATCCGGCGCTTCAGAGTGCAGATGCCTTTATCAAAGCGATGGATGTGTGCTTTTTATCTACCATTGACGTGGATCTTGCCCGACGGGAGATACATGGACTGAGACAAGGGAGGGCGAGCGTACGGCAGTATCACGCCCGCTTTTTTGCGCTGGTCAGTGCCTTGGAATGGGACCGGGATTCACCTCCAGTCAGAGACCTGTTCTGGGAGGGTCTGAGCAGTGCTGTTAAAGACGAAATTGCGAGGGGGGAGAGGCCCCGGAGCACGCAGGAGGTGGTCCAAAGGGCGCTGACTGTGGGGGTGAGGCTGGAAGAACGTCCATGGTGCAGAGACGAAGGACGTGGAGGGCGCGAAGCAGCGAGAAGTTTCTCTTTCGTTCCCAGGGAAGCTGCGCGTGCGCAATCCACACCTCCGCCAGGAGGGGGAGTGGAACCTATGGAGGTGGGAGGCGCCAGGGCTCAGTCAGCTACCAGAGCCCCTGCACCGGGAGCAGTCAAGACTAAGCCTCCTAGAGGGACCCGGAAGTGTTACATATGCGACAGCCCTCAACACATGGCGAGAGAGTGTCCCCAGAGGAACTCCAAGCACACTGCAGCCTCCGCAACGGTGATAGCAGCCACGCAGCACAGCGAACCCCAGCAGGGAAACGACGATGTCTGGCTGGAGGCAGAGGCACTGGGGCCCAGCCAGACGAATCAGTGAAGCAGTCCCCAGCGATCTTGCAACCCACAGACCCCCTCCCACCCAAACCAGTAGTGCAGCTCACCGCATCTCTCCAGCTACCCGATGGCATCACTATAGACGTGCCACTTTCTGTGGATTCTGGAAGTAACGCAGACTTTATAGCGAAGGATTTTGTGGAGCAGCACGCTATACAGCTACTGCCTGCCACTCTGCCCCTGCAAGTCGTCACAGTGGATGGCAGAGAGTTGCTGGGGGGGGCAGGTGGTGAAGCAGACGCCGCCAATGGTGATGCGACTTGGTAACCACAGGGAAGTCATCAGTTTTAATGTCACCCGACTGTCGGACACACCCATTGTGTTGGGCATGAGTTGGCTGGACAGGCACAGTCCGACACTGGCTTGGTACCAGCGACAGCTGATCTTCGGCTCTTCTTATTGTGCCGAGCACTGCATCCTGCCCAGACAGGAGGGAGAGGAGGAGGAATCACAGCTGCAGTTGGGAACGTTGCAAGCAGTCCCCCACAAATACGCAGACTTTCTGGAGGTCTTCTGCGAGAAGGAGGCAGACAAGCTACCCCCTCACAGGCAGTATGACTGCAAGATTGACCTCCTACCAGGGGCGACGCTGCCGAAAGGGAAGCTGTACTCCATGTCTGAGGATGAACTACAGGAACTCAAACAGTTCATAGATCACAATTTGGAGCGCGGTTTCATCCGGGAGTCCAAGGCAGTAGGGGGCAGTCCTGTTTTCTTCGTGAAGAAGAAAGACACGCCCCAAAAAAGACTTGTAGTTGATTTTCGCCTCTTGAACAAGATGACCAAGCCCTCTGATTTCCCCATGCCCAGGATTGACGACCTCCTAGCGACGGTGCGCAAGGGACGCGTGTTCACCAAGTTGGACCTGCGAGGGGCGTACAATCTCATCCGCATGAGGGAAGGCGATGAGTGGAAGACGGCCATGTTCACGCCTCTGGGCACCTACGAATACAGAGTGATGCCGTTTGGATTGCAAAACGGTTCTCACTGTTTTCAAGCTTTCATGCATCATGTGTTGGCGGGACTCCTCTACAAGAAGTGCGTCTGCTTCCTGGATGACATCCTGATATTCTCCGAATCGCAGCAAGCACATGACCAAGACGTTCGGGAGGTGCTGAAGAGGCTGCAGCAGCATAGACTGTACGCCACCTGGAGAAGTGCCAGTTCGACACGACGGAGGTGGATTTCTTGGGCTACAAGTTGTCGGACAAGGGGCTAGCCATGGACAGCGCCAAGGTTCGCGCGGTGTTGGATTGGAAGAGCCCGCGCAACCGGAAGGAGGTCCAGCGGTTTGTGGGCTTCGCCAACTTCTATCGCAAGTTTATCAAGGGGTTCGTGATGCAGACGGCGGCTATTACGGACACGCTAAGCTCCAAGAAAAAGAAATTCATCTGGACGGAGCAGGCGGAGCAGTCCTTTCAGGCACTCAAGCGTCTCTTCGCGTCGGAAGAGCAACTGCTGCATATCGACCCCAGCAGACCGATGCGGGTAGAGACAGACGCGTCCGATAGAGCCGTGGGAGCGGTCCTGCTGCAGAGAGACCCGCAGGGGGTCTGGAGGCCGGGAGCGTTCTACTCCAGAAAGCTCAGCAAGTCGGAGCAGAACTACACCATCTGGGACAGGGAGTTGCTGGCCATTCATGCAGCGTTCAAAGCGTGGAGGCATTTCCTGATCGGCACCAAGCACACAGTGCAAGTCTGCACGGACCACAAGAATCTGGAGCACTGGCGCACGGCGCAGTTCCTGAACCAGAGGCAGATACGTTGGGCAGAGTTCTTTGCTGACTTCGATTTCCGAATAGAGTACGTCCCAGGCGACACCAACATCATGGCGGATGCACTGTCCCGAAAACCGCAATACCTCGAAGAGGCGACGCCAGCGGCAGCCATGCACATCTTCGCGCCAACAGCGTGGGCGTGCGCTTCAGCCACAGTAGACCTGGATGCGGTGCGGCGGGCGTTGCAGGACGACTCATTCGCGCAGGCGAAGATGGCCGAGGTGCACAAGGGCACGGCGAAGAGCGACGAGTTCCAGATACGAGACGGCTTGCTCTTACGTAAAGGGGCCATCTACGTCCCGGGAGACGAACTTCGCGCCAAGGTACTGCAACAGTTGCACGACGCACCCACGGCCGGACACTTTGGCACAGAAAAAACGGTGGAATTAGTCGCAAGGGACTTTTGGTGGCCCAGACTGAGAGGGGAAGTCGCGGACTACGTCGCGAGGTGCGACACCTGCCAGAGGGCCAAGCCGGTGCACAAACCACCGGCGGGACTGCTGGAACCGCTGCAAACGCCGTTTGAACCGTGGGAGAGGGTGGCCCTGGACTTTGTCACGGATCTACCCAGCTCGAGAGGCAAGACAGCTGTACTAGTGGTGGTGGACTTATTCACCAAGATGGCACATTTCATACCGTGTGCGAAGGTGGCCACGGCGGAACAAACAGCCAAACTGTTCATAGATCACGTGTTCAAAGTGCACGGGCTGCCGCGGCCTATACTGTCCGACCGCGGACGCCAGTTCATCTCGAATTTCTGGCAGAAGCTGATGGGCTTCCTGAACGTCAAGATCAACCTGACATCAGCGAGACACCCGCAGACCAACGGGCAAGCGGAGAGGGTCAATGCCATCATGCAGCAGTACCTGAGATGCTATGCCAATCAACAGCCTGCGACGTGGGTGGATTACCTGCCGCTCGCCGAGTTCGCCTACAACAACACGAAGCACGTGTCCACAGGGGTGACGCCGTTCTTCGCCAACAATGGGAGGAATCCCAGAACCTTCCCGGGACTGGAGAGAGTGGGGGAAGGGGAACCGCAGACGGTGGACGCTTTCGCGTCTGAGTTGCAGGAGGTCCACGATCAACTCCGACGGCAGCTGGAGCTCGCGAAGCACGCATACAAGGTGCAAGCTGACAAGCACAGGCGGGTTGGCGAAGAGATTCGAGTGGGAGACTGGGTCTGGTTGGCAGCCCACGCAGTGCCGACCAGATCGTTAGCCAAGAAGAAGTTAGCGCACAAGCAACTCGGTCCATACCAAGTCGAAGCACAGATCAACCCAGTAGCTTTCCGGCTGGTGTTGCCGGAGGGTTCCAGAATGCATCCGGTGTTCCACAGGTCGGTGCTCACTCCCTACAAGGCACCTCACAGATTCCAGGAACCAGGAACGGCACCGAGTCCGTCTCAGGAGCGGACGGAGGCGGGGAGATTGCCTCAGCAGGACCCCATCAACGAAGTCACGGAGATTTTGGACTCCAGATGGGGGGAAGAGGGAGTAGAATACCTCCTAGCCAGAGAGGGCACCCGGGCCAGTGCTAATAGCTGGGTGCCAGACTACGCTTTGGAGGAACCCCTGCTCAAGGACGAGTTTCATGCCCTTTTCCCACACAGACCCATGCCAGCAGGCTTCTTCGACGACTGGTTGTTCACGCCCACACTTTCCTCCAACACGTTCCATGGATTCGACTCGGACGGGGAGCCCGCACCGGGCACCCGTTCCCCAGAGGGGTCACCGGAGGGTTCAGCGTCAGACACCTCATATTGGTGGGACGATCGACCAGAGGAGCAGTGGCGCCGGAGGTGGCTGGAGATGCCAGGTCGAGCGACCGACGCAGAGACTGACATGGACGTGTTCGGGGAGGATCTTGGGTTTGAGCACGGCGGCACTGAAATGGAGGCGGAGCAGATCAACGTTGACGAACGAGAGGAGGAAGACTCGGAGGTCTTCAGTTGGCGGCCAGCGACGGGGAGCGAACTGTATCCGGCATTCACTCCCGTGATGATGGAGCACCCAGCACCCACACCTGAAAGCGGGGAGGGGGGAAGGGGGGCTTCGAGGGGGGATGGATGTCAGGGGTTCAGGAGCAGAGACGCAGAGAAGGGAGGAGACAGAGAGCGAGGGGGAGGAATACGAAGGAAGGATGAGTGGGGATGACGACCCGAGATCACCGAGCCTGCCCAGTGAGTCCGAGGATTCCCAGAAGGGAGCGCCAGCGGTCAGAGCAAGTGGGGAAAGCAGGGGGACACCCCAGGAAGAAGGGTCCAGAGAGGGATCAGAGAGCAGCAGTTGGAGATCGGGACCCACGTGCCCAGCCGGGAGCAGCGGGGAGAAAGGGGACCAGACATCGGGTTCCGGAGGCTTTCAGCAGGAGGGAGGGCATGAGTCAGGAGTAGTCACGCCCACCTCGGGGAGCGACGAAACGATCAAGAGGAAGGTAGAGAGTTGGGCGGGTGCGCCAAGTTCAAATGCAGCGGAAGCTGGCGCAGTAAGCAGCCCGGAGAGTGAGCCAGGTCCCAAAGCCCGCCGCAAGGAGGCGGAAGGGTCAGGGGGGTCCGCGTCAGAAGAGAGTAGGAAAGAAGAGACCCCGGGGGGCAGAAGGACCCAGAGACGGAAGGAAAGGCGCAGGAGGTGGAGCAAGGCTAGGGTATTAAGCTGGTGTGCTAGAGGCGGAGACTCAGACGGGTCTTCGCCGGTCTGACATAGAAGACGTAGGGCTGCACATTGCAGTTTGGAAATGGAACCTGTAACCCAATAAAGACTCTTTTAACGTGAACGCTGGCTAACGTGGTCCTATGTGAGCTGGGACTGGGTAGCAGCCCTGACAATAACATTTTGCATGGCATGGAGAAAGTGAATAAAGATTTTCTCCTTCTCTCATAACAATAAAACTTGTAGACATCTGAGGAAACTAAATGTTGGAAGATTCAAGACAGGAAAGAATGTACTTCTTCATGCAGCACATAGTTCAACAATCAAACTTGTTCCCACAGAGGCAGTGATAGCCCCAACTTGGATGGCTTTAAAAGATGATTAGACAAATTCATGGAAGGGAGCATCTCAGTGGCTGCCAGCTGTAATTGCTGTGCTGTGGCTCCATGGCTGGATGCTGGAGCCTGCTGGATCATGGCAAAATCAGCAATGAATTGGGATCAATTTGGTACCCAGCACCACTCCCGCAATCCCAGGCAGAAGATGTGGCCTGAAGTGCCTTCTATCAGCTTCAGTTCTACTATTAGACAATGAAAGGGCTAGCCATTGTCATTCATGATAGATTATTGCAGTGCAGGACGGCTCTTGAAGACATTCCTTAAACTACAGCTAGCACAAAACAATGCTGGTCAAGTGTTTAGCAGGTATGAGTTGTACACCTTTGCCTGCCCAAAAATATTTCCAAGAATTGACTTTCCATGGACATCTTTGGCCACTGGCAAGAACATGATACTACTGGTGTAATCCTGCAGGCTCTTCTCATGTGCTTTCTTTTGAAGTGTACAATTCTGGGGGTGGGGTGGGGTGAATCCTTAGAAACATCACAAGTTTCACAGACAAACTAACACCTGGGTACTATTTTGAGAATATTGAAAGGATTAAGAAATAACCTCCTTCTTAGTGTACAAGAGCTACCAACTCATTAAGGGAAGGAAGAACCAGGCTTTAATATCCTTCTTCTCAGAGCACATTAGGGTAAGCTGTGGCAAGCTGAGCAAAACATCACTGAAGGTTCCTAGAAACAGCCATAGAAACCATAATCTTTGCTGGGTTTTTAGAGTCCAGCCAGAAGCAGCTGCATTAATTCTCTTATGTGCTTTGACCGATACAGTGGTGGCTTAATTGGGTTGATTTTCTAATTAAGAAACTACTTAGGACTTGTCAGTTGTAGCCCACTCAGTTTGTTCTTGGTTTAAGCTTATGGCTACACAGATCTCCAAACGACGCAACATAACCCATTAATATAATTGCACATGTTCCTACATGGTTCTGCAACACACACACACACACACACGTCACTTATTCAGCCAAGACAAAAGTGTATCAAAAGTCCATTTTATTCAAATCTAAAACAGCCTTCAATGAAGAAATATTATTAGGCAAGGGGCGGGGGATGAAAGAAGGAGCAAGAAAACCGAGAAACTGTTTGTAAAACATAACTCTCGTGCCCAAAGGGACTTATCATTTTCATATTTTAAATCTAAATGCATTTGAGTTATTTTGTGTTTTTGTAGCAATCAGTTCACATTATGAGAATAGGGGAGCATAATTATGGAAATTAAGTACAGATTTCATTTGAATGAACTCATCAGATGGAATTACAGCCTTTCTAGATTGGTCGTCTGGCTTTATGTCAGCTGATTTGCATAAAACATTTAGCTTAATGAGAAGTAAACAACAAGACTGTGGAATGCATTAACCCAGGGGGGGCAGAGCTGACATGTAAGAAATATTACCAATGTAGATCTTTCTTTCTTTCTCTTTTTGTGGTGGTGGTTGGGGGCACAGAAGGCCACGACTCGGAGCAAATTAGAGACATAAAGGCAACTTTGACCCGGATCATTATTCTTCATGAACAGCATTTCCCTCTCTCACCACCTACAGTCAAAGACTAAGCCATTTTTCAGGTTTATTCACCTGTGGTTGCCTGGAAGCAAAATGTATCATAACCTTGTTGCAATAGTAAGACAGATTCAAGCTCAATTCTTGTGTCTCTAGGCTTGGATCCCCTTTGGCTAGCTTTCTAAAACCAGGCTCGTTTATATTCCCTGGGAAACTAGACATCTATCCAAACTCCCCAGAGGGCTTGATTCTCAAAAGAAGCATGTGTGCATGTACACACTGTCTTTCTGGTATCTTCATTCATTATGTTTTTAGAACAGTTGTTCTAAAAATGTGATGATTAATTGCTCCAGCTTAAAAAGCAGCTTACTTTTTAACCAGGAATCAGCACATATATTTAATGCCAGGGTCCAACCAGTGGGGCCATCTTTTCTTTTCCTTTTCTTTTTTGTTTGTAATGGCTACCAATTATTCCCCTAGAGCGCTTCCAAGAACAGGGCATTTTGAGAGAAAGGTGACAGCCACAATCCAATCAGAGCTCCAACAACTTCTACTCTGTCCTCTCCTGACCACATGCGAGAGCCCCTAAGGGTATAACAGATGCCTAAGAGCAGGCATAGTCAAACTCGGCCCTCCAGATGTTTCGGGACTACAACTCCCATCATCCCTAGCTAACAGGACCAGTGGTCAGGGATGATGGGAACTGTAGTCCCAAAACTTCTGGAGGGCTGAGTTTGCCTATGCCTGCCTAAGAGTGATTTAGTTAGGCAGAGAGGGTTAGGCTAGAATTGCCAGACCTTGGATACTTCCAGACTTCCTAAAAGTCCACTGTACATCTGGTAAAGTGTACTACCGCCACAAGTTTAATTCAGAATTCTGGGTCCTCATAGCCACACTTTACTCAGATCTTTCAAGGGAAACATCCTGGAAATGTGAGGTATCCTACCCATCCAGTTGCTCTATCCCGGCCCTTTTCTCCACCCACATGTCACAGTGGAGCTGCACAGGCCCCTTTTCTTGTTGTTTCTAGGGGGTCCTCACTATTGAGTCTTACTTCCAAAGTTGCGCACAAGCATACAAAGGCTTGCAACCTTGGGGGGGGCTGAAATAAACCAGGAATCTGAGTTGAGTCTAAGCATAAATCAAGCCAATCAAACTAATGAGACAAGCCAGAAGGCAGGATCAAAAAACAAGCGAGAAGTTAGATGCAAACAGCACATCAGAACCAGAGGCAAACTAGGAAGCAAGGTCAAAGAACAAGCCAGCAGTCAGGACTGACAAGCAAGCCAGATCACACAAGAGTTCAGACATACCTTGTTACTCAAACATGGCTCAGCTGAAACAGGGAGTCTTCCTGCCCAGAAGGCTCCACTGACCAATATGGATGGGTAGAGTCAGTCTGGAATCTTCTTCAAGTAAGAAGATACCGGTTGCAGTTCCCTGATTCACTACAGGGGACAGATGCATGCAGATCAGGCAGTTACTGACATCGAGCCCCTATTTCTCAACTCAAATGAAGTGGCGCTCTCTCACCACTGGTCACCACTGTGGCCATCCATAATTAATACAGATGCACCAAGGGGTTAGGAGGCAAGGCATCAGGCAGATGTCATAGGTTTGGACCCTTTTATCAGAACTTTATCAGAACTACAGCTCAATTTGTGAAGAACCGTTTGCTAATATGTAGCTGAGAAAATGACTGTTGAGGAGCTAGGAGAAGAGAAATGGCAAAGTATTTTTCGGTAAAGAAAAGAGATATTCAGTTTCTATTAGTTTAAGAGAAAACCACTTTAAAGTTTCTTTAAAGTGGTATCTCATGGCAGCCAGAGTGAATAAGTGTAATTGAGGTGTACCAGCAAATATATGTCAGCGTTCTTTGTAAGCTAATGGTAATGATATGTGCATGAAGTGGAGCTGTGGGGAAGTTCAGATATATTGGAAATATAGACGTATAACTGGAACATTTCCTTTCATACTTTTGCAAAGTCCATGCACGCATATGGGGCTACAGAAACATGTATAAGCAAGTGATGAGAGCCCCCCCCCCACTTATTACTTGTCCCTTCCCATAACTTTTCAGGGGGCTAAATGTTGTGCTGCTGCATGTAAAAAGAAGAGAAGAAGAGTTTGGATTTGATATCCCGCTTTATCACTACCTGAAGGAGTCTCAAAGCAGCTAACATTCTCCTTTCCCTTCCTCCCCCACAACAAACACTCTGTGAGGTGAGTGGGGCTGAGAGACTTCAAAGAAGTGTGACTAGCTCAAGGTCACCCAGCAGCTGCATGTGGAGGAGCGGAGATGCAAACCTGGTTCCCCAGATTACGAGTCTATC
The DNA here is from genome assembly GCF_965113315.1 of Podarcis vaucheri. Lineage (NCBI taxonomy): Eukaryota > Metazoa > Chordata > Lepidosauria > Squamata > Lacertidae > Podarcis > Podarcis vaucheri. Next base: position 58,620,271 of record NC_138765.1, read on the forward strand.
GCTCTTAACCACTACACCACACTGGCTCTCACCAGTAAAACTCACCATGGATTAATGTCAACAAAGTTACAATTTTGTTTTCAATGCTTTGTGTTCTATAATACAATGCAGCAATTAGTAATTTCATTGCTATAGCTCTCTGTCTGATTTTGTTTAGTATTGTTTCATTTATTTGTATAAGGTTTCTTTGTGATTATCTGTCATCGACCATAATAATGAGATTGATAGATGATAGATGATAGATAGATGATAGATAGATAGATAGATAGATAGATAGATAGATAGATAGATAGATAGATGATAGATAGATGATAGATAGATAGATGATAGATAGATAGATAGATAGATAGATAGATAGATAGATAGATAGATGATAGATAGACACCTTGATTCTCCACAGTTAGGACTATTTTTTGGAATGTTGAAACTGCTGGGGAAAGGAAATCTGTGGCCAAATTGTGTTTCCCGAGTGTTCATATCGAACACTCAAAAATCCTCTCGACAATTTTCAAGTATTCAAGCACAATTTCATTGTGGGGAAAGAGGAGGGGGCTCACATGTCTCTGGTCCTCAGTTAAATACGGATCCATGTAACCCTCCTCTTTTCTTGCAAATAATTCTATAGATGCATATGCACTATATAACAGTTTGAGAACGTCTGGCTGAAAGACTTCCTCTGAGGGAGACCTATCATTATTATAACAGGGTCACTTAATGCATTCCTGATCTACCAGAAGAATTGAGTAAACGGAACTGTGTTTCTAGACAAGCACCTTGTGATGCAAATTTGACTGCCTCCTTAATTCCCCAAGGGAAATCCCAGTATCAGATTGACAGAGAACAAATAAAGTATGCGAGCTCCCTTTTCATCTAAGCAATGAGGTTTATTACTACTGCCTGGGCTGTTACTGGGAAAGAGAAACATTCTGCCTGGCTGTCCCTTGAATTGCCAACGACAAGAGAGTGAAATGCCTGTTGCCAATTCAGTGAGTTGGAAAAGCAATGGGCAAATGAAGAAATACAAATTCATGCGGAAACTCCAAACGGGTGGCGTGCCTTAACTGCTGATACTGCCTCAGTGGCTCTTCCTGCCCAGGATGCTGTGAGGTGGGTGGGTGGGGGAAACATCCCAAGGACACACATACATACACAAGCACACAAAAGGGTAAAAGTTGAGGTGAGCAAAGTGGGAAGCTGTCGCTCTTGAAAACTTGCTGAGCTAGCATGCAGGTGACGAGTTCTTTGCATTTGCAAAGTGCAAAATACCTGCATTATTATCAAAAACAAATGAAGCTGTGTATTATTAGCATTATCCATCAGATATACAGCCCTCGAAGGATGTAATATCCGTTACAGCCATTAACCTTGGAGATAGTCAAATCCACCCCAGAGAACAAACAAGTCTTTGCTCAATTAAGAGCTGGAAGGTAACGAGGGAATGACCACTGGCAGCCTTTTGTGGGAAGGTCAGAAAACAGTCCAGAGAAGAATCCAAAGCATACACAGCTTTGCCCTGACAACAGTGGCATAGCATGGATTGCCAACTCCCGGGGCTGCACAGAGAGGGTGGGAGGGAGGGAGGGAACCAGACAAAGTATGCATGTGCATTCAACTGCCTAATGGTGTCCACATCACCCAGAAGATCACAGCCACAGAGATGGGGGGAGGGAGTCAGTCCATTGTCTGGAGAGGTCACTTCCTGGTTCACATGGAGAAGCCATTTTCAATGGAGCCCAGTGATGGAAGCATGCAGCTGTAGTGAGGCAGCACAGGTTGTTGAAATTCTGTGCCTGGAGCAACTGCCCCCATGCCCCCCATGCCCCCCAATGCCATACCACTGCCTGACACATCATACTGATTATCAGCCATTTCTTAAGTCTATCTTGCCACTCCTAATTTTAGTGGCAGGTTACATTTATTACAAGAATAAGACGAGCCCTGCTGGATCAGGCCAATGGACATCTTGCCCAGCATTCTGTTCCCACAGTGGTTGACCAGATGACTATGGAAGGCCCCAAAGCTTTGTTTATATACAGTATTTCAACAATTCCCTTCCCTGAGCTACAAATCCCAGTGTGGTTCATCAATCCATTTCTCTTCCTAGAGTACTTCTAACGATTCTCGGCACCATTAACTTACTACAGCGCCCAGCCTTTCAGATCTGGCAAAGAGATAGAAACTGCACCCCTAAGAAAAAAACTCAGGCTAAGGCTGAGGTTCAAAGAAGAACCAAAGAACTAAAGAACACCTGGTGGATAAAAAAAAAGCTCAAGAGATCCAGCACTTAGACGACACTCATAATGCACAGAGTTTCTTTAAAGCCACAAATACCATCTCTGGACCAATAAATCACGGCATATGCCCTCTACACAGATGGTACCACACTTCTAAAAGATAAAGAAGCTATTGCATTGTGCTGGAAAGAACATTACCAGGATCTCCTTAACTGCAACTCCCCTGTAGCTGCTGAGGTCCTCTCACAAATTCCGCAAAAAAACAAATTAGAGATGAGCTTGCAGTATCTCCAAATACGGAAGAGTTGTGTACAGCTGTTAACCAAATGAAAGACAACAAAGCCAGTGGACCTGATAGGAAACCTGCCAAAGTCTTCAAAGTGGGCAGAACTGAACTTACGCAACAACTTCACAAGCTCATCTAAAAAAATCTGGGAGAGAAAGGAGATCCCAGCAGACTTTAGGGATGCCAAAATGATAGAATGGACTGTGGAAACTATTGTGTGCAGGTGGGATGTTGGTGGGTCAGTCCACCTTGATAAGCCTGACCAGTAAAAAAACACGAACAAAAAACATATTTCGGTTTCGAACTTGCAATGTCAGGTGTTGGGCAGCCCTTTATCATCACAGATGAGAGGTTTCTCTCCAGTTTCCTCTATGCTGCACACAGCTCCAGGTGAGAAAGGGTAATAGCTGCAGCCCCTCATTACCTCCTTTCCCAAGACTGAAAGTTGGCTCTCTTAAGATAAAATGGAGGCTCAACAGCTAGACCCTTGGCACGGCAGGATTCTGTCCTTCTCGGCAAGTCCTGGGACTGGCTTTGCTCCGCTTTAAGCACTTAATTGGCTGCCAAGCTCCTTAGATAGCTAAGCTCTGAGCTAGCTCGGGGAGCCTGTGGAAGCACAGAAAAGACCAGCTGCAACATGGGCTAATCAGGAGGGAGCGGTGAGGAGAGAAAAGGTAGTTTTTCGCCATGCAGTGAGAGAATACAAGGGATTTCATTTGAGCCAGGGCTGAGGCCCAGACCAGTAGACCTGACACTGACATCTCCTTTCAATATTAGATCTGTCCTGAAATACGTCAAAGCATAATTTTTAAAGATTGCTTCCAATTACGTGCAGAAAGCATTTCCAGCTTCAGTAATTGCAGCCTGCCCTTTGTGTCTACTATCGGGAGAGGGTGTAACTTCAGAGACCAGGAATTTGTCAGAATAAGACAAGCAGTCCCTTAGGGAACCATAAGGAGAAACCAAGGATGAGATAAACAAGGCAACTCTCAGTCAAGGAAGTACCCTTTTATGTTCACATAGCCAATCAAGAAATTTTGAAATAACCATGGGATGCAACCCTCTCGGGATTGCACCTTTTCGTATAGCTGTTGGGTGGCAGCTGCTGCTGACCATAAAAACAAAAAGCAGGGAGACCAACTGTAGGTGGAACCAAAGAGCCAATGGCACGTGCAGCCATCAAATTCTAGTTTAGGGCTCCTCCTACCTTCTGAGTCCTGCAAGGGAACACTGAGAATAAAGAAGAGGAGGAAGCTGACAGGCAGTGCTGCCACTGAACTGGTTATACGTAAGAAGGAAGGCTGGTGGAAGCTGACTGAGGGCACACTGAGTTTGATGGGGCAAAACCCCATTTGTCCTAATAAGCCAACCTCCATCTCTCGTGGGATTGCACACTAAAATGCTCCCTTATAAATACATATGGTAAATAGGACCCCCTGAAATAAATAGGACTCCCTACATATGGAAAACTAGCTCATCAGAGTTCGCGCTGGGTTAGAACTAGCTCATCAGAGTTCACGCTACTTTCCAAGTAGAATCAGAGAATTGGAGGGAGTCTTTGGTGATCTAGAGCATCTCCAACTAATAGCCTCACCTTGAAGACTTCCAGCCGCAATGAGACCTTCACTCTCAGTAGGGCAATGACAAATCCCTTCATTTTAGTCACATACACACATCCTTCTAAGATTATACAATTTAATAATAATAAGATGCATTGCAACAATAATTGCAGATCTGTTTGTGCTACCTTCAGCTAAATCTACTATTTTCTCTGCACTTAAATTGTTCCATTCTACATAAAATAAAACTTGCACACCATGTTCTTGAAAGTGAAGCATCTTGTGCTTTCAGTGTTCCTAAATTCTTAACTTTGGAGCATACAGAACAGCTCTTCCTGGGTATTCTTCCACACACCTTCTGCAGAGTGACCTCAGGAGCCACTCTTCAGTGGCTGACTCACCTCCCTCCACTCTGATTGGCTCCAAGCAGCACAAAGGGTGAGAAGACCTAAGTGGCTAAAAAGCTCCAATTTCATGCCGATTGGGTGGCTCTAGGATGCTAGAGACAGGGACCCTGTGGCAACATGTCTTCAACACCCTGTAACCTCAGACCACTACACCTGTGACAACTCCTTTAGGTAATTAGTTCCCTGGTTGGAGAGGCTCTTACTGTGCTCTGTTGAAAAAAAGAACGGCTTATACCTGTAATATGCAAGCGGACTTTGAAGTGGTGCAATCACAATGGAGTCATTCCACAAGGCTATTTTGAGCGTGAAGCTGAACTCATAGCTATCTACTAGCCTTACCCTGCATGAATTTGGCTATCAGTGGCTACTAACTATAACGGCTATGTACTTTCTCCACTGTTGGAGGCAGTATGCCTTGGAAAAGTAGTTGTTAAGAGTCACACATGGGGAGAGTAAACTTGAGCCACGCCCAAAGGCATCTGTTTTTTTCATGCATGCAAACAAGACATGAAGGCTGGCAACATCAACCCAGACATGTTGGAATCCCGTGCAGATGACTACAGTGCTTGGAGACAGACAGTCAGGTTGTGTATTCACAGCAGTGCCCAGAGGATGAATGACTACTGGGAAGAGCACAGAGAGAAGAAACACCTTGGTGCACCTGCAGTAGCACAACTTTCATCTGCCCCAGCTGCAACAAAACATCTCTCTCCCATATTGGTCTCTATAGCCAAAGTAGGCATTGTAACCTTCCAATGATTTGACTTGACCCGCAAAGGCACACTCCTCCATTGTCTCCCAAGACAGACGGATACCAACAATGCTTTTAAAATCCTATCATGGAGGTACATATCCAACTATTTTTGGCCATGTGATGATAATGACATCATCACCGAGAGCCAACAAAGCTGAAACACTCAGCCTGATACTCCCTGTTCTCTGCAAGTTTATTGTATCAGATTGGTTGTTGCTGTGCAGCCAAAAAAAACAAAAAACAAAAACCCGGTTGCCCTGGCACTGGGGATACCCTTCTGAATACATACGCACACCCACCCACCCTTGAACAAGCACTCGAAAGAGAAACGGGACACTTTCTAGGTGCACAAGACTGTTAATAAAAAAGACCTCTTCCCTATTGCAGCTCAGCTTTAATTTGAATTTCTTCGGCACACACAAAAACACACCCGATAGCTAGCGATTTAAAGCCTCTGATCCTCATATTATTGATCAGAATTAATAAGAGTTCTCACAGGGCATGCATATATTTATTTATTTATTTATTTAACTATTTTATCCAGTCCTCTTGCAACTACCTTCTTTTCTAAGAGAATAATAACCGCAACTCCTTAAATCTCTTCTTACGTGCAAATGCACCTTGCCCTACATTCTTCTGATTATTCCTGTTGCCATGTCTAGACCTTTTCCATTTCAGCTTTTTGCGGGCAGAGGGAGAGGTGGAACAGTAATAATAAGGTAACTTAATCTGAAAAGTGAGGGGGGGTGTACCTTTGAATTAGTTTGCATCCGAAGTCCTTATGCAGTTTATGGAGATGTTGAAAGGGGCCTGCTGACTGCTCCTCATGGTAACTACCACTTGTGGAAATGGCAGATGCAGCCTGCATTTATTGAATTATAGAAACACTGAATTATACAATGGCAGAGGTATGTTGCCTGTTGGCAACACACAGAAAGCTGTGGAGGGTAGTCTATTCGAGTCAATGGGCCCCACCAACATCCCACCTGCTTTGCTTCCTACTTACAGCCAGGGATGCCAACTCCGGCTGAGGAAATGCCTGGATATTTTTTCCCCAACCGAGATTGAATTTCTGCATATTGCTTTACTCCTGAAAATGCTGCTTACAATTCACAGACTGAGTCTGACCCCTTCGATTAATCTTTAAACAATAAACCCCAAGGAGAGTGGCAGATTTCCTCAGAAGACCACTCAGGCCATATTTACACCATACATTTAAAACACTATGAAACTACTTTAAACGGACATGGCTTCTTCCCTCTAATAATTATGGGAGCCCTAGTTTGTTAAGGGTGCAGAGAGCTTTTAGGAGATTCCCATTCCCTTCACAGAGCTACAGTTCCTAGAGTTCCCTGTGAAGAGGGGTTGATTAAACTACTCTGATAATTGCAGCTCTAGGATGGAAACAGGGAGTCTCCTAACAACTGTCTGCACCCTTAACAATCTACAGCGCCATGATTCTTTGTGGGAAGCCATGGATATTTAAAGATGTATCATCATGCTTTAAAATGTGGTGTAAATGTGGCCTCACTCTCTGGGGCCATTTCTGTAAACCTTCTAGGCTCATTGTATTCTCCCTCACTGCAGCTAGGACTAATGGGCATGACACTTGGGTACTGAAATGCTTTAACATATTATGTATTGGCTTTCCCTCCGCTTCCTTCTTTTAACTTATTATTTGAGCTGACCTCTTTCCATTTTCAGCAGATCCAGGTTCTTTTTTAAGAAGCCAAAATTATTACTACTATTATTTTATTTTCAAGAAATTCTGCACCAGTCATGTTAATGTTTATTTGCACCTACAGTTTGGCCTTCACAACTCCTATCACTCAGCTGCTTTATGTCCTTGGTCCATAGTAGTGCCATCAAACTGAAAACTCTCTTATGGTAGGCATTAGATACAGAATAGAAAATGTTCACTTGGTTGCCACTACCCTTTGACATTTGTCTGAAAACCTCCACCCATCTCTGATCTATATTCAGCTCCTTTGAGAAAATATCTTCCTTTTGTAGGAATGGATTTAGACACTAGGAGAGGATATGTTATTTAGTTATTATCTTTCCTTGCTCACGCTAGTCAGATCAGCAGAGTACCATCCAGCTTAAACTTGGAAGCTAGGACAAGGTTGATTGAACCTTCTAGAAACAATAATCCAGGATGCTTTAAGGCAGACTGGATTTTCCCTTTTCTCCTCCTCAAAAACAACAACCACACACATTCTGTTTTGTGAAGAAATAATAGTAGTATTTACTTACATAATCTAGGTCTTGAAGTAGCAATTACAGCAGCAAAATGAAGGCAGGTTTGTAGCTACTACCTAAATAACCAAAGTACAAAGTTTAAATTCAAAAATGGTGTCTGAGCTGCACAGCTCAGACAAGCATATGTGGTCACCTTGGAGGCATGATGAAGAAAGAGGAGGCTGCCCAGGCAGGAAGGAATTATGTGGTGTTACAGCTTCCTCCTGCCAAGGCAGACAAAGGAAGTAAACTCATGGAGTTCTCTAGAAAATTTTACAGGAAACCTCTGTGAGCCTCAGCCCCTTCATGTACCCATCTGGCCATACAATGCTTGTCAATGTCTACCCCTCTAGCAAGAGTCTCTAAATCAACCCATTTCAGAGCACTAATATTTGTTTTGTTTTTTTAAAGGATGTCTCGGCATCATATTATTTCTCCAGGTATTCAAAGCAACCTGTCAATATCTTGCTTCCTGTCTCTCAGATTTTCTTGCTGTCAGATGGGAAGCAATTGCCCCAAACGATCTTCCACAGAATTTGTCTTCTCACCTTCTGTGGCATCATCGCGTTCTGTGCAGCTGACATTTGTTACAATCCAGTTTCTTCACAGCATCCTGAACGTCTCTCTTCAGATTGTGCTGAAAGCAAACTCAACAAGGAGGGAGAGATTTGTGTTCTCCCTCACTGAATGCTCCCCACACATTCTTCTTTGCACATTCTTCCTCCATCACTGAAAAGAAGGACGCCATCCATGCTGGCCAAAAGTGTGATAGGCATTCAACAGTGGGTAGAAGTGACAAATATCTTGTTGGTATGTGCCAAATCACATGTTTGTATTCCATTTCTACAAACTGAGAAAGCAAAAAGGACTTAAAGATTCTATCTTCTTGCCAGAAGAGGGGGAAATCACTGTATACTCTGAGGGCATTCCATTTCTACAAACTGAGAAAGCAAAAAGGATGTAAAAGATTCTATCTTCTTGGCAGAAGAGGGAAAGATCACTGTATACTCTGAGGGCAAGTGCTTCTACATCAAAATTCAAAGTCTTCATCCCACCATGTCTGACCCACCCATTAGCCTCTGTGGAGCAGTTGCTTCAGGCAACAGGCTGAGAAAAGCTGAGAGGGGCTCTTGTTGCCTGCAATCGCCACCAGTGGTACACCTTGGTAATATGACATCCTGTGTGAGACCAAAATTTGACACACACACCACCAGCCTTGTGATGCCTTTCCGAAGCCGGCTAAGTGAGATGCTGGGCTTTGGAGAGGAGGTGTGAGGCTCTGGCATAGTCCTAGATCCCTCCTGCCTCCTTTCCCAAGCTGGGCAAGTGCTAACTAGGCATTGGGAAGCAGGTAAGAAGGCGCCCTCTTGGCCTGGTGCCTTGTGGGTGAACCAGTGTGGTGTAGTGGTTAAGAGCGGGAGTCTCGTAATCTGGGGAACCGGGTTCGAGTCTCAGCTCCTCCACATGCAGCTGCTGGGTGACCTTGGGCTAGTCACACTTCTCTGAAGTCTCTCAGCCCCACTCACCTCACAGAGTGTTTGTTGTTGGGGAGGAAGGGAAAGGAGAATGTTAGCTGCTTTGAGACTCCTTAAAGGGAGTGAAAGGCGGGATATCAAATCCAAACTCTTCTTCTTCTTCTTCTTCTTCTTGTGTCAATGATGCTCCCCTAAATCCGCCTCTATTGCCACCTCAGAAGAGTGGGGCTGTCACTGCCGCTACTTACTCTTCTCCAGCCTCCTTTTTTCTCCCCTGCCACCTCCAGCTTCGCTGGGCTGCCTCCAGTCACTTCAGGCAATGGCAGCGAGGAGGAGGTGTCTATAGCAAGGGGATGCCAATTTTTGTTTTGCCTAAGTGGCCATATGTCTTGGACCAGCCCTGCATCCCATGTTTGAGGCAATTGTAAATTATATGGCATTTGCATCCTGCTGGTGGTTATTCAGCTGCTTTAATATAAGATACACTGACCTGTGTTTTGCAACATTTACAGAGGCATTGTCAGCACATAAGATGACACGGTGTTAATGTTGATAGCATTCTCCTGGAGAATGCGGGAAATCTGTGTCGCAATTGCCTCACTTGTCTTGTCATTGTCATTGTGAAAATGAAGCAAGCCATGCTTAATTCCCTCTCTGTCACTCATAACAGTCACACAGTTATTGGGACAATTTCCCTGTGTCCCTTGTTGGTGGCAACAGATCCAGCTGGGATAGGGGAACCACATTTGCATACCATCCGAGTCCTTACTCACATGTTCTGGTTATTTTGGTCCCAAAATGTTTTCTGCTATGCTAGTTGCTTTTGTTCATCCATAGGAATTTTATTTCTTTTCTTGCTTGCAATTTCTTGGAAGCATTTTGTTTGTCCGCCCTTGACTTGCACCATTTAATGGTGAGAAATACCGTGGTAAACCTACAGAACTTCAGCTATTATCACTGGAATTTCTGGGGACAAATCTTTTTCAGTTAAAAAAGAAAAGATGAGATTTGTTGCATCCTTTTGTTGTTGGTTTCTCATTTGTTATGCTTTCTGCTTTCTGCATGGCTTCTTGCGGCTTCTCTCCTCTCCTATTTAACCAAATACCCTCGGTAGCATAAAGTGCATTCTGCTGTAACTATGTCGACTTTGTGAAGCCAATTTTTGAACGCATCTTCCTTGCACTATTTTTGTAGACAGAAACACAGCTCCCCTTTGGAACTGCTCAACAACACATTTTATGAAATGATTTGAGAACTGTTTTCTTTCTCTTTTTACTTTTTACAGCCATTCTCAGTAGCTAGAAAGCATTGCTTTTAGATTTTCTTAAATGCATTCAGCTGTCTCTAGCGGAGAACAGACCCACTGAAATTGAAAGGTTATGTCCATTAATTTCAGTAGGTCTACTATGAATAGGATGAACATTGGCTACAAACCATAGTTTTACCCATTTTTGTGTATCCTGCCCTGGGCTCTTTTGGAATGAAAGGTGGAAAACAAGGCTGGATGATATGCCATGACATATAAAATGGTAGAATCATAGAATCTTAGAGTTGGAATAGACCACAAGGGCCATCGAGTCCAACCCCTTGCCAAGCAGGAAACACCATCAGAGCACTCCTGACATATGGTTGTCAAGCCTCTGCTTAAAGACCTCCAAAGTAGGAGACTCCACCACACTCCTTGGCAGCAAATTCCACTGTCGAACAGCTCTTACTGTCAGGAAGTTCTTCCTAATGTTTAGGTGGAATCTTCTTTCTTGTAGTTTGAATCCATTGCTCCGTATCCGCTTCTCTGGAGCAGCAGAAAACAACCTTTCTCCCTCCTCTATGTGACATCCTTTTATATATTTGAACATGGCTATCATATCACTCCTAAACCTCCTCTTCTCCAGGCTAAACATGCCCAGCTCCGTTAGCCGTTCCTCATAAGGCATCGTTTCCAGGCCTTTGACCATTTTGGTTGCCCTCCTCTGGACACGTTCCAGTTTGTCAGTGTCCTTCTTGAACTGTGGTGCCCAGAACTGGACACAGTACTCCAGGTGAGGTCTGACCAGAGCAGAATACAGTGGCACTATTACTTCCCTTGATCTAGATGCTATACTCCTTTTGATGCAGCCCAGAATTGCATTGGCTTTTTTAGCTGCCGCATCACACTGTTGGCTCATGTCAAGTTTGTGGTCAACCAAGATTCCTAGATCCTTTTCACATGTACTGCTCTCAAGCCAGGTGTCACCCATCTTGTATTTGTGCCTCTCATTTTTTTTGCCCAAGTGCAATACTTTGCATTTCTCCCTGTTAAAAGTTCACTGTTAAAGTAGGATGCTTTCATTTTATTTTTCACAACTAGGTGTGGAATACATCTCTATCTCTATCTCTATCTCTATCTCTATCTCTATCTCTATCTCTATCTCTATCTCTATCTCTATCTCTATCTCTATCACTATCTCTATCTCTATCTCTACCTCTACCTCTACCTCTACCTCTATCTCTCTATATCTCTATCCAGTGCTTTTTTTCTTTAAAAAAATGTTTAGGGGTACTCTCATTTTGACTCAGAAAAATGACCATTTTATAGTTCAAATCAGGAAAAATAAATACAGTAAATGGACAAAAGTACAAAGATTCACAAAAAGTTCTGCGTACCCCCAGAAAAAAACACTGCCTATATCTATATCTCCATGGCATGAATTAGGTGAATAAGGTGATCTGTGCTCATGGTTGTATGTGGTTGCAGACGGAACCATGCCAGGGAAAGCATTAGAGGCCATTCCCTTTAGTCCAACCTAGAAGCCAGGGGCAGATTATAAGCAATCATTTCACACAATGGCCAGACAGATGTTTTTGCTTCTCAGTCACAAAAGAACAGCTAAGAAAAGCATGTTCCAAGGACCATCTGAGAATCATTGTTTCCCCAGAAGGACTGTGACAACCTGGCAGATATGTCCGTCTGGCAGCTCAAGGGGCACCTGTCTGCTCATAGATAATGTAAGGCACTGGCAAGTTTACCAGAGCCTTTGGAGAACACCTCTCAAATTATATACTTCAAAACCAACACCCCCCTTGCCAAGCAGTCTGGTGGAGTTCCCAACCATAACATGATCATTCTGAGTCCCTGTTAACCATAATTGCCTTGACATGTATTTTTTTCGCTTCAGCAATTCATCTCAGCAGCATTTAAGTCATTTGCCTTTGGTCTGCTTTGCTTTCTTCCCATCCTTTGCTCGGTAGCCTTTGGTGTTGGCTACATCTGTGTTTTCCAATCCTCTTAAGGCGGCTTGCCCAAGCTGGATTTTTTTTAGAAAAAGAAATAAATGAATGCAGAGATGCTTTTTCTCCTGTTCTTTCAACCTCTACTTGCTCTTCAAACTTCAGCTCCAATGGGCAACGGCTGGGAATGGCTAAAAATGGAAAGAAGTGGGTAAGAATTGCAGCCATAGTTTGTAAAAATTGGTGGAAGGAAGGTTGTGCTGGTGGGACTTGATTCCATTGCATGGACCTCTCTCATAAACACTAAAACCTGTGGGCATCTAATGAAACTGAATGTTGGAAGATGAAAGAAAGGACTTAGTGCTTAGTTAAACTATGGAGCTCACCCTTTACAGGAGGCAGTGATGGCCACCAACTTGGATGGCTTTAAAAGAGGAATAGACAAATTCATGGAGAATAAGGCTATCGGTGGCTACTAGCCATGATGGCTCTGCTCTGCTGTAATGCTTCTGAATACCAGTTGCTGGAAACTGCAGGAGAGCGAGAGGGCTCTTGTGGTTGGGTCCTGCTTGTGGGTTTCACACAGGCACTTGTGTGCTCACTGTGAGAACAGGATGCTGGACTAGATGGGCCACTGGCTGGATCCAGCAGACTCCTCTTCTATCCTTATTCAGCTCTAGGGTGCAAGGAGAGGTACCGTGATCCCTGCCCCCACCTTCCACCTCTTGCCTCATCCCTAGTGCAGTTATATTCCCCTTGATCACTTCCCAAGCCCATGGATACTGATTTCGTCAAACATGCCCACCTGATGCCAATGTCGTTCTCCTCTGGGCATCAGCAAAGTCCACCTCTTAGGTTTTTACAGTGCATTTCTGTGCATCGGCAATGGGGAACGTCAGGTTTTGCAGGGATGGATGTGGCCTTTCCATCTGGCCCTCGGGACTCTTATCAGAGCAACATCCCTCAATGGCCCTGCCTTGCACCCTTCTTGGTGTTTTGGCTTGGCTGGAAGATGTTCTTTAACTCTGATAGCACTCCCTGAGTGTCTGAATGGAGGACAGAGAAGAGTCTGCGAGTGTGCATAGAATTATCCTACTGTATAGGTAAAATTCACATTTGTTGCTCTGCCTACTTTTCCATTTGGACCTGCCCACCACCGTTATGTGGCCCTCAGAAGGGAATGTGGCCCCCTTTCTGAAAAAGGGTCCCCACACTTGCTATACGTGTTTACTCAGAAGTAAGACCCACTGAGTTCACTTTAATTTTGGGATGCAAGGAAGAATTCCCTGAAACTGCACCACAACCACCACCCACCCACCCACCCACCCACCCACCCACATTTATAGCTGCCAGTAGCTGTTTGTGTGCTTTTGATGCTGTCAACAGTTAATCCCCCTGTTGCCCTTGTGTGCCATCCTTATAGTTCTTTCTGATCCTTTCCCGACCAGGAGGGATTGGCTTCACAGCCAATTCAGGATGGAGGCAGTAAAGGGAAGGAACTTAGTTAAACTTAGTTTAAAAATATGAGGATCACAAAATAGTGCCCATCATCAGCAGGGAAAGGGAATAACCCAAGTGCATTGTCCTTCCACCCCAAATAATGGCAGAGTGCCTCTTCCAACCCCACAGGCTGAAAATACAGTAGTGAAGTTGCAGGAAGCTTTTCTGCTCGGCTTTTTCTAAAGACTTGCACCTCAGATAGCATTGTTGTGAGCACCCTGCTATTCCCAATCTACAAGTCAATAAAATGTCTTAAGAGACGCTTCCCTCCATTAAATATATTCCTGTCAAATCGAATAACTTGTTCTTTTAATCCCTCTCTGCCTTACAGTAAAATTAATGAATTTTCCTTATAAAATACTTGAGTGTGTATGGGGGGGGGGAGGTTTTACAATGCAAAACTCTGTTGCTTATCTAGTTATATCTAAATTAACAGCATCTCTTGCTAGCAGGTGCTATATTTGGAAAGCAACATACTGTAAGCAATTAGAGAATTGTATGTAAATATATAATTTGTCTGACGAAAGAAGCTCTTTAGTGTGATTAACTCTCATTTAAAACTTCACTGTCAAAGGTAAACATTTTCCCCAAAACTACTGAGTCAGGATCAGAAATCTATCAAAAAATGTGTTGGAATTAGGGTGGGTGTGAGGTGCCCATTATCAAAAATAAGAAGCTAAAGTATTTATAGCTGGGGGCTTCAGGGTAGGGGGGGGAACCCAAATGCTTATATAAAAGCATTACTGCAACACTTTGAAAAGATGCAACCAGTATCTTCCCTTTGGAAGACGTTGCCAGCAATATGCTGAGGACACAGAGCTCTACTTCTCCTTTCCATCTGCAGGTGAGACAGTGGAAGTGCTGGGCTGCTGTCTTGCTTTGGTAATGGACTGGATGAAAGCCAACAAGCTGAAGCTCAATCCAGTTAAGACTGGGGCACTGTTAGTGGGTGGTTCCCTAGACTACACAGATGGATAGGAGGTGGCCTGCTCTTGATGTGGTTACACCCCCTCTGAAGTGGGTACATAGTTTGGGGGCGCCTTTGGATCATATGCTGTCACTTGAGGTTCAGGTGGCCCCAGTGGCATGGAATGTCTTCCATCAGCTTCGGCAGGTGTCCCATCTATGCCCCTATCCGGACAGGGATAGTTGAACTTTTGTTGTCTATGCTCTGGTAACCTCTAGGTTAGATGGCTACAATGCATTACACGTAGGGCTGCCTCTGTAGATGGTTTGGACGGATGGTGCAGAATGTGGCAGCCAGGTTGCTTACTGGGGCAAGATGGTTTGAGCATATTACACTGATCCTGGTCGAACTGTACAGGCTGCCAATTAATTTCCAGGCCCAATTCAAAATGCTGGTTTTGACCTATAAAGCCTTAAACAGCTCAGGGCCACAATATCTCAAGGACTATCTCTCCCCATATGAACTGACCCAGACCCTGCAATCATCAGCTGAGGCCCTTCTTTGTGTTCCTCCTTCACAAGAGGTCCGGAGAGTGGTAAGTTAATGGGCTTTTTCTGTGGTGGCTCCCCTTTTATGAAATGCCCTCCCCAGAGAAGCTTGCCTGGTGCCTTCATTACATATCTTTAGGCACCAGGCAAAATGTTTCTCTATAACCAGGCCTTTGGCTGGCCTTTTAAATGCATTTGTGGGAGGGGAGTTGTAAGGGTTCCAAGCGGTTGCTCGAGAGCAAGGAGGCAATTACCTGCCTACTTGGTAGTAAAGCCTTGCTTTAGCTGCAAAAATAAACTTTATCTGTCCAGAGCGCCACTCTTCCGTGGCTGGCTCATTCACTGGCAGAATCAGTAAGTGGGCGGTTCTTAAACTTTCCCCAGCAAAGTAATTTCTTGACGCCCAGTCTGTGCCTCCCCTCTCTGCGCGGAAGCTTTCTGTGCAAGGAGGCCGTGGGTAACGGAGGACCCCTCTCCTCCCCACTTTGCCCAGGCAAAGTCTCCTGGCACCGCCTCGCCTCCTCCGAGCCCTGCAGCTCCTCTCCACTGGAGGCGTGGTTACTCTCCTCCACTGAGGAGGAGCTGCTTCCCACGATCTCTATAATCCATTCGGCTTTTCCTCTCTCCCTCCTGAACCGATGGCAGTTCCCTGACAGGAGTTGTGGCTTGTTTTTGTTTTATTATGTATTTTGTGTCCCATTTTGTATTTTTCTGTTGTGAACTGCCCTGTGATATTTGGATGAAGGGTGATATGCAAATTTAAATAATAATTATAATAATAATTCCCTGTAGAAGTAAAAATTACAGATAAGAAAGTACAGTCATACCTCGGGTTACAGACGCTTCGGGTTGCGCGATTTCAGGTTGCGCACTGTGCCGAACCTGGAAGTACCAGAACGGGTTACTTCTGGGTTTCAGCACTTGTACATGCGCAGAAGTGCTAAATCACACTTTGCACATGCACAGAAATGCTGAATCGCAACCTGCGTGTCTGCACATGTGGCACTGCGGGTTGCAAATGCTGCGGGTTGCAAACGTGCTTCCCGCACGGATCACGTTCGCAACCCAAGCATCCACTGTACTCTGGACTGGGATCATGAAGAGAAGTACAGTGGTACCTCGGGTTAAGAACTTAATTCGTTCTGGAGGTCCGTTATTAACATGAAATTGTTCTTAACCTGAAGCACCACTTTAGCTAATGGGGCCTCCCGCTGCTGCTGCGCCAGCAAAGCACAATTTCTGTTCTCATCCTGAAGCAAAGTTCTTAACCAGAGGTACTATTTCTGGGGTAGGGGAGTCTGTAACCTGAAATGACTGTAACCTGAGATACCACTGTAGTGCTAAAATGATTTCAACTATTTTTCTGAGAAGGCAAAAGATACAAAGATGCCCACACAAATTCCCATCTCCATCAACATTTTACCATGTTGCAACAAGGGCCTAGTTTGCAGTTGATGATGTTTATTCTGCTGTGTCAAATCCAATTTGGAAGGTGCTCTTTGTGTGAAAACTTGAGAAAGGCTTGACAAATCAGCAGTGCTGGAAACTATAAGCATCCATTACGCAACCTACCAAGGCGGAATCTTGGGCTAATGTGGTTGTATAAGGTTCCTATCCACTTGCCACAGCTTCTTGGAATTTATTTAGGCATGATGGCAAGATATGAGGAGGGGGCTACCCCTCCCTTAAAAAACAAACAAACCCACAACACATGTTATTCATGCTCAGTTCCTGTTTCTACTGGCTTGGCTTGCCTGGCAGCCATTTTGTGTTATGCCACAACCCCACATCACCCATTCTGGGGCTGCAGCCTATGACACTTTCTCAAAACTCCAAAAAGCTTTGGTGATCCCTGTTCTCGAATGCCATTGTTCAGTGGTCATGGTTACTAGAAACACTGCATGTGTCTAGAGGTCTTTTTATTATTTCTATACACATTTCAGCTCTAGAACTGAAAACATTCTTGGGCTGGATGTTGTGTGCTGTGAATAAAAGGTGGGAGGGCCATCTATGTCACCCCAAACACTTTGGAGGACGGATGGGATTATAAAGCGTGTTCTCCATCAAATGAGAGCACGTGTTGCGGTTGGGAGAATACAAGCCACCCTGTTGTTGCTAGGCAGGTTTGGATAAAGTTGAACCCCCTTTAAAGGGTTAATTGGGTTACTGGGGAGTTTAGCATGTTGCCAATTATGGAGGAAGGGGCAGAGGCTATAAATATAGGTTACTCACGTGGGAGCGTCCTCTTGGCCTCTGCATCGGATCACGGAGCAGATCGTCTCGAGCCGGCTGTATTGAGTATAAAAAATTGCTTAATTCCCGCTGACTTTCTTGGGCCTTTTGCCTTTTGTTCCTTCCCCTTTATTAATTTCCTTCCCTTTTCACTCCCTCCTTTTGTCTAATTCCACCCCCTTTTCTTTTGTTCCGGTTTATGTAGTTTAATTTAATTTGATTTATTTCTTTAATTTAATTGCCAGCGGTTTTAAGGGGAGTGGGGTGCCCCCACCCCCCACCCCCCCCCAGCCCGGGGGAGGCCTTCCTCCCGGCGCCGTTAGAAGCGCCTGCACCCTCGCCGGGCAGCAGCCCGCCCTTCCCATCCATAGCTCCGTGGCGCGGAGCGCTTTCTTGCCCCCCGCCCTCCTCGCGGCTCCCACGCGTGCGGGCCTACCTGCGGCCGCGGCGGGCGGCTGGATTTAGGCCCAATTTTGCTGAGGGCCGTTGCCGCGTCGGCGGCGTCCCGCCCTCCGGGGCTGTGTCCGGTGGCCGCGCGGCGGCGGTGGGGGAGGTGCGCGCTATCGGGGGATTCTCCGCAGGCCCCAGGCTTGAGCCAGCGGGCCCTCCCGCCTCGCGTGGGAGCGCGGGGGGGGCGCATACAGGCCTCTTGCAGCGGCGCTGCGGCCTGGGTGCGCTCGTCGACTGGCTGCAATTGCGGAGTCATTCTAACTGGCTCCGCCATTTTGGGCACCTTCTTGCTGACGGCTCCCCCTAGTGGATATGAAAGGTACTGCGCCTCAGTGGTTTTTCTGAAGGACTGGGCCGCATTCCCCCTTACCCCTCGCCCTCTGTTGGCTGCTAGTATATTATTTACACGTTGATTAATTGATTGACCGGGCAAGTACTAATTATTTCTGTTTGGTGGTAATTTCTTTGCGCTTGGGCCTGCTGCGGCCTCCTGGGTTAGCACCAGGGCTTAGGACCGTGTTGTTTGTCTTTCAATAAGTAGATAGATAGATAGATAGGTACTTTAATAGGCAAATACACCTGGCTATTGCCTTGGCCTAGAGACAGGCTTTATTCTGAGCTGCGGCCTGGTCTTCAATTAGGTGATCCGGCAGCAGCTGGTGGAAGGCCCAACTGGGCTTATTGTTTGGTGGTTGCTAGCTTTCTTACGCTAGCGATTGGCATTTACCTGGTTGATTTTATTTCCTGCTAGCAGGTATGGCTCCAAAGAAAGCTGCTACGCGCTCCAGCTCGGTCATCGCGTCAAAACGGCCTATTAGAGGTCCATCCCAAGCGCTTCGCTCTCCCCCCGCCAGCCAACCGGTGGGGCGAGTGCAATCATTGGTGGCAGGCATGGCAGGTGACCCTGCGGCTCTATCTCGCTTCGCAGCCGACTTGGACCTCTTCCTGCAGCATCGCTCTTCTCAACCGTCCACGTCTGGAGGGCCGCCCTCTGCAGCTGTGTTGCCGCCTCTGGTCTCATCATCATCTAGCGAGGATGAGGGAGAGGGACCGTCATCACAGGGTTTAATTAGGAACCCACAGTTATCCCAGTCCCCTGGCTTACCTGTGATACAGAGCCGGCCTCGGAGGGCAGGCCGCCTTTCCAGGCGGGCCCCGGAAAAAAGTGCACCATTGGCTGTGTCCACTCGCCGGCGCACGCCTGCTCGGTCTTCACCGGTTGTGGCCTCCGGTTCTGGTATCTCACATGTTGTCTCTACGCAGTCTGTTTCAGTTCCGTCTCAGCAGCATCCTGATTCGGAGTCCTCCGTCGAAGACAGTCTACCGGTTCCCGCCAGGAAGTCCATGGGAGGGAAGCGTCGCCACAAGAAGGCGTCTCGAAAACGTGCGAAGCGCAGGAAGGATGACTCCACTTCCTCTTCTTCGGGTACGTCTTCCTCTAGCTCTGATGACGAGGGTTCTCACTTGGAACTTTATTGGGGTTTTGGTGAATCGGCTTCAGGGCTTCCTAGGTGGGCTTGGGAACGTAGGTCCAACGCTCATCGGGCAAAGTATGGAGCTGTTCAAGAATGCAGAGATGGTGTGTTGGTTCCCGACGTTAAAGTCTCAACCAATTCGGCCAGGGATATTATCCCAGGCTCACACTTGTCTTCGAAGTTGCGGGCCAGGATTTTAAATGGGCGCTATGTAGACATTTTCAAATTAGCCCCGCCTTCTGAAGAGCAAGAAAAAGGAAGTGCTTCCACCAAAAAACGCTCGGGGGTTTCTGTGGCGGGCAGGACTTTCGAACAATGGCTTGACTGTTTTCAGGTCTTCGCCGGTATAGTTATGGCAGCTTATCCGCGTAGGTCCCTTCATTTGCTTGTTTATCTATCGATTGTGCGCTCTGCCTTTACCAAGGCGGGCGATAAGGCCGCGATCAAATACGATGAGAACTTTAGGCGTCGTGCGGCCAAGATCTCGTCTGCACGCTGGGATCGGAAAGATCTCGATGTGTGGACTACCTACGTCGCTCCGCTCATTGACAAAAAGGTACCTGAGCAGCAGAAGTTGGGCGTCTCTGCCTTTAGACCTGGCCGTCGATTGCCGTGTTGGGATTTTAACAGGACCTCTTGTCAGCGTTCAACTTGTAGATTTGCGCACACCTGTGAGAAATGCAATGGATTGCATCCGGCTTCCTCTTGTTTTGCTGGGCGGCGGCCCTTTCGTGGGGGAAAAGGGGGCCCTCAACAGCCCCCCAAAGCAGCCCCCCCACACCCTCTACCTCAGGAACAGCAAAATAAGGTGCTGACTTCCTTGGCCCAGACTCCTATTCGTCTGCCGGCCCTTCAAAAATGGCTCAAGTTTTACCCAGATAGGGAGGCCGCTCGTTACCTGAGCGATGGTTTTTCGGCTGGTTTTCGGATTCCGGTAGCCAAGCCTCCCGTGGCTCGGAACTCGTCTAATCAGAAATCAGTTCGTGAATTGCCAGAAATTGCCCGAAGGAAGATCTCGAAGGAGGTGGCTATGCATCGAATGGCTGGCCCCTTTTGTGCCCCTCCATTTCCTAATTTACATGTTTCCCCACTGGGAATAGTGCCAAAGAAGGCCCCAGGTGAATTCCGTCTGATCCATAATTTATCACATCCTAGGGGTACCTCAGTTAATGACGTGATTCCTCCAGAGCTCTGCTCAGTCAGGTATGCCTCTCTTGATCATGCGATCAAGATGATCCGGAAGTTTGGACCGGCTGCGTTATTGGCAAAATGCGATATAGAGTCTGCATTCCGTTTGCTGCCAATTCATCCGGAGGATTTCTGGCTGCTTGGTTTTCAGTTTGAGGGTAAATACTATTTTGACAAGGCCATGCCCATGGGCTGTTCTATAGCATGTGCTGCTTTCGAATCCTTCAGCACCTTTTTGGAGTGGGCCCTCAAGCTGAAAACTGGGTTGGACGGGGTTACTCATTACTTGGATGATTTTTTATTGGCTTCTGATTGCAAATCTGACAATTGCTCAGTCCTGTTGCGTGCTCTAGCTGCCCTTACTGAGGAATTAGGGGTCCCGTTAGCGGCAGAGAAGACTGAGGGTCCCTCGACTCAGCTTACGTATTTGGGTATCCTGTTGGATACGGTGTCTCAAACGTCCAGCTTGCCAAAGGTTAAGCTGGTGGCTTTGAGAAAGGTTATAGAGGAATTGCTTCCCTTGAAGAAGGTGTCCCTGCTGCAAATCCAATCGCTGCTAGGTCACCTGAATTTTGCCTGTAGGGTGGTGGCCCCTGGTCGCCCCTTTTGCTCTCGTTTGGCTCGCCTCACGGTGGGCTTGAAGGCCCCGCATCATCGTGTTCGTCTTTCTAAGGAGGTGAGGGCTGATCTCAGCATATGGCTTGAATTTTTGGAGGAATTCAATGGGGTATCGTTATGGCAAGACACTTTGAACTTGCAGAACGATTTTCAGGTGCACTCAGACGCTGCAGGGTCCCAAGGTTTTGGCCTATATTGGATGGGCAGGTGGTGTGCCAAGCGCTGGCCTCTTGATTGGCAGGGAACAGCTATTACGCGGGACCTAACTTTTCTTGAGTTCTTTCCCATTGCAGTGGCAGTGCACTTGTGGGTCGAAGAGTTCAGAGACCGACGTGTCTGCTTTTGGACCGATAACCAGGCGGTGGTGGACGTGCTGGCCAAGCTGTCGTCCCGCTCTCCTAGGGTGTCGGCCCTGTTGCGGGCTTTTGTTTTACATTGTTTACGTTATAACATAGTGTTTTCCGCTCGTTTTGTTCCGGGGGTGTCTAACGAAATTGCCGATGCTCTGTCCCGTTTTCAGATGGAGCGGTTCAGACTTCTGGTTCCAGAGGCTCGGAAACGTCCGGAATGTTTCCCGGATCATCTCTGGAGCCTTGGCAGGAGCTAGTTTTTCAGGGAGTAATGGCTTCTATTTCCCCTTCTACTCTCAGGTCTTACACCAAAGCATGGTCTGATTTTTTGTCCTTTACTTATCAGTCAGCCGGGGAGCAGAGGGGGGCTTCCCCCTCTACTTCTCAGGTGCTAAGATATTTGGCGCACCTGTTTCAGCTAGGACGTGCAGCTAAGACGCTAAAAATCCAGGCAGCTGCCATTGCCTTTTTCTGCAAGGCTTATTTCGACAAAGATCCTTGCGCTAAGTTTGCCGTGCGCAAGGCCCTTGAGGGATGGGGTAGGCTTTGTCCTTCCCAGCCAGCTACTAGGCACCCTATCTCATATGATTTGCTGTGCAAGATGCGCAAAGTGTTGAGGAAGGTTTGCTGGTCGAGGTATGAGGCTCGCCTTTTTTCTGCAGCCTTTTCTATTGCCTTCTTCGGAGCGCTAAGGGTAGGTGAGCTCGTATGGGAAGAACACAATAATGGCCGTTCTAGGGGATTATTGCTTCAGGATGCACAGCTATCTCCGGATGAGCTGAGACTTCTCATTAGGAACTCAAAAACGGACCAGGGTGGAAGGGGAGCCCTCATTCGTCTCCCGGCCACAAGGGAAGCGGGTCCGTGTCCGGTCAAAGATGTCAGAAGGTACTTGTCCATTCGGGCCCCGGGGGAAGGTCCACTGTTGCAGCACGAAGATGGGTCGCCTCTGTCCAGGCGACAGTTTGCAAGGGTGATGCGGAAGGCCATTGCGGCTTGTGGTGATTCTGCTAGTGATTTTGCCCCACATTCTTTCAGGATTGGGGCTGCCACGACGGCAGCCCATTGGGGCCTGTCTGCAGGCAGAATAAAGAATTTGGGTCGCTGGAAGTCGAACGCGTTTAAAGGCTATGTTCACTAACATCAGGTTTTCATATTTTGTTTCTCTACACCAGGTTTAGCAGCCGTACGCGTATGGATGGTGGGGCACAGTATCGTACATTGGGCCGGTGTTGGAGCCAGGCAACTCGGATTGGGACCAGGTCTCGGCCTTCCTGCTCACGTGCGTGTATCTTGGCTGGCCAGAAGGGGAATGTCCTGGACTGAGTTTCTGCCACTGATTCGTAGGCAGCTGGCTGAGGAAGGGCCGCCCATGGCCATTGTGGTGCAGTTGGGTGAAAACGACCTGGTTTCTATGGACTGTGCTTCGTTACGTGCTGCTATCCTGGGTGATCTTGAAATGCTGCGAGCACTGGTGCCGGCAACAAAAATTTTCTGGTCAAAATTTTTGCAAAGGCGCAGTTGGAGAGGCAGTCGTTGCCCAACTGCCACCGAGAGGGCTAGGAAGCGGATCAATTCGGCGGTCTCGAAAAAGGTTTTCGAGTTGGGAGGTGACGTGATTTCCCATCCCGAGATTCTGGCTAGGGATGAATCTCTTTTCAGGGATGATGGGGTGCATCTTTCGGCCTTAGGGAATAAGGCGTGGTTGGGTGCGGTGGTAGCTAAGCTAAGGTCTTGGCTGGGTTCGTGAGTGGTTTGGCGGCGAGCTTAAGGCTCCAGTGGCGGTTAGGCATTGGTTAAAATTGGTTGGGAGGGGTAAGTGCCTACCCCTCCAATGGTGGTGCGGAAAGGGAATTCCGTTAAAGGAATCCAGGGGCTTGCCATTCATTCGTCCTTGTCCCCGGAGTCGGACTTGGGCCGTGCAAGCCCCACAGGAACATGAGGGTGAGAGGTGTGGGACTGTTACCCAGCCTCACCTTCTCACCCAATACTTGTTTCCCAGGCTGGCTTCCGCTGGAATCCGGAAGTCCAGCCCTGTCCCTGGGCAAGGACAGATAGTCATAACCAATGCCTAAGCAACCACTCACGTATATTGTATTTGAATAAAGTTGTGGCCAAAATCATGCCAAAAACCTTAAACAAAATTAACGTGTGAAGTGTGAATTATTTGGTGAGGGTGGTTTGTGGGACTCAACACGCAAAGCGTGTTCTCCATCAAATGAGAGCACGTGTTGCGGTTGGGAGAATACAAGCCACCCTGTTGTTGCTAGGCAGGTTTGGATAAAGTTGAACCCCCTTTAAAGGGTTAATTGGGTTACTGGGGAGTTTAGCATGTTGCCAATTATGGAGGAAGGGGCAGAGGCTATAAATATAGGTTACTCACGTGGGAGCGTCCTCTTGGCCTCTGCATCGGATCACCCGCCCACCCTCCCTTTTATAGGGGGGTTTCTGGTTATTTTGACCTTGCTATGCCTGTCATGGGGTCGTCCGCCTTGGTGCGGGGGCCCGGTAGGAATTTACCATTTGGCTGATTGGCTGGTGCCATTTGGGTTTCGCCTACTGCGTAGCAAATAAGTCACAACTTGTAAGGTTGGCGGTTAGGCATTGGTTAAAATTGGTTGGGAGGGGTAAGTGCCTACCCCTCCAATGGTGGTGCGGAAAGGGAATTCCGTTAAAGGAATCCAGGGGCTTGCCATTCATTCGTCCTTGTCCCCGGAGTCGGACTTGGGCCGTGCAAGCCCCACAGGAACATGAGGGTGAGAGGTGTGGGACTGTTACCCAGCCTCACCTTCTCACCCAATACTTGTTTCCCAGGCTGGCTTCCACTGGAATCCGGAAGTCCAGCCCTGTCCCTGGGCAAGGACAGATAGTCATAACCAATGCCTAAGCAACCACTCACGTATATTGTATTTGAATAAAGTTGTGGCCAAAATCATGCCAAAAACCTTAAACAAAATTAACGTGTGAAGTGTGAATTATTTGGTGAGGGTGGCTTGTGGGACTCAACACGCAATGTTAATAATTACAACAATAAAACCTTGTTTGTTAACAAATTCATTTTCAAAACAGTGTTCCAGTTGGGCTCTTAATGTCTCTCTGCAAACAGCACAACAAATAGGTCGTCATTATGCCGGGGAACAGTCTGTTAATTTTATCTCAGGCCATGTCCTCCTCCCGTTACACAGAAAAACACTCATTCCTATATGAATGAATGCCTTCCTCATCACAATAATTTCCTAATGACGTTTCATGGTTGAGGGTTGCAGGTGGGGGAAGCCTTGTCTAGCATTGGCAGTAAAGTCCAAAATGAAATATAAAACATCCTTGCAAAAACTTCAGTCAGGGACAGAATGCAGCTGGGGGAAGGACGTAAGACTGGATTATGTGTCTCTGTATCAAACAGAGACATCTGCTGGTCAGTCCCAAAATGGCCCCAACATTCCGTTCTCTCAGGCTGGAAATGCCCTTATTTCCAGCCCAAACTGATCCCTCTCAATAACAACACAAAAGAGTTTGCCGTAACAGTAAGGCACCACGTTCAGGCTGCTACCAGCTCCTGTGCATTTGCAAGGGGTTATGCATCTGTTATGTACAAACCCCAAATCATGAGCAGAACTGGAGGTGGTATGTGGTGAAATTATGCCTCAGCGTGGTGGAAGCAACCTCCAGCAACCTCTGTAGGCCACTGCACTGGCTACCCCTGCTGTAGCATGACCCAGAAGCAGAGTCCATCATGGAGCGATATATATACATTTATACAGTAATCCCTCATCTTAACTTGCGTGATTTCAACCACAAGCAGTTGAAGGCAGGCTGGTTGACATTGCACAAGTCAAGTCCCAAGCAAGGCGTACAGCTTAAAACCTCTTTTCATTCCAGTTCCACTTGGGCTACTCAACACAAAAAAAGCTTTTAAACACTCTGCCTTGCTTACTGGACAAGGCCCACTTAGTGCACCAGTTTGAGGAGTGCTGAGGATGCTATAGGGCATGGGTCGACAAACTATGGCCCGGGGGCCGGATCCGGCCCGCGGACGGTCCAGGAATTGCTATGTGGATTGGTGTGGGGATTCTGATTGTTCAGGTTGCGCCATTTTCCTACGCACACCGCCGCGGAAGCACCTCCTCCCTCCCTCCTCCTGGCTTCTCCCCACCCTGCCTAGAGAAGGAAGGGGGCTGGGCTTTGTTGAGCTGTGGTTGGCTGAGCGCCATTTTAAGCAGCCCCTCTCCAGAGCCAGTCCTTTTGCACCGCTCATTGTCCCGCCAGCTGCTGCCGCTCGCAAAGCACAGGTAAGCAGCTACCAGGGCTCATCCAGTGCTGTGGAGAAGGGTCATGGGGGGGGGATTTTTATTTTTTTCAAAATATAGTCCGGCCCCCCACAAGGTCTAAGGGACAGTGGAAAAAGTTTGCTGACCCCTGCTCTAGGGACTCAGCAAGGTAAAGGTACCCCTGCCCATACGGGCCAGTCTTGACAGACTCTAGGGTTGTGCGCTTATCTCACTCTAGAGGCCAGGAGCCAGCGCTGTCCGCAGACACTTCCGGGTCACGTGGCCAGCGTGACAAAGCTGCTCCGACGAACCGGCACCAGAGCAGCACACGGAATGCCGTTTACCTTCCCACTATAAAGCGGTCCCTATTTATCTACTTGCACCTGGGGGGTGCTTTCGAACTGCTAAGTTGGCAGGCGCTGGGACCGAGCAACGGGAGCACACCCCGCCGTGGGGATTCGAACCACCGACCAAGCGATCGGCAAGTCCTAGGCACTGAGGTTTTACCCACAGCGCCACCCGCGTCCCTAGGGACTCAGCTACACAGCTGCAAATGAAACATTTTAAATGTGTTGTAAAGTGCAATATACAAAGGTGATACTAGATGGCGAAAATGAGCTATGAAAAATTTGATATATTTTTCAAAACTTTATTTTAAAAAGCATTTTCACAGCATTTTTTAAATATGTAGATTCCACCTCACTATCCCCGCCACCTGCTACCTGTGGGGCATCTCCAAATGTTTGACTATGAAAGTATTTCACATATATGTGTAACCCTTGGAATCAAACCCACACATAAAATGAGGACTTATTGTAGTGTATTCCTAAGCACATCTCCTCAGTCATAAGCCCCATGAGAAGACTTGCTTCAATGAGATTTAGGCTGTGTATACACCATAAATATAAAACACAACTCCCCCCCCCAAGAATCATGGGAAATGTAGTTTACTCCCTAGAGCTACACTTCCCAGCACCCATAACAAACTACAGTTCCCATGATTCTTTGGGGAAACTCATGTGCTTTAAATGTGTGGTATGAATTCAACCTCAATCCCCATCAAGGGCTTATAGCAAGGACATGGAATATGTGGACCTCCAGATACTGTGGGACTACAACTCCCATAATCCCCAAACATTAGCCATGCTGAATGGGGCTGATGGGTGTTGGAGCCCACTAACATCTGGGTGGGCTGAAGTTTCCTCATCCCTAACAGAAATGAGCCATCTTAGTTTTCAATGGCTCTCATTAAGATCCGTGGGACAAAGTAAAGGGGTAACAATCTGAGATGCAATAGGGAGTGAACAAAGTGTGTTCCTTGTTGCAGATATTGGAATATCTGGGGGGGGGAGGTTCCCCAGTAAATGACTTTGTGAGGGGAGGTGTCATTCATTCATATGGACAGTAATAGTATACATAAGAATAGTCCTGCTGGATCAGGTCAGTGATCCATCTGGTGCAACATCCTGATCTCACAGTGGCCAACCAAATGCCCATGGGAGGGCCACAATCAGGACCAGAGCAGAACAGCACTCTCCCATCTACTATGATGGGGGCAAAACTTACCCAACACCCACAACCATTGGTCTCCAATGAAATACATCCCCAGGAAGGAAAGGTTATAATGCAGATGTTTTGTGTTTGCACGCAGATGTTCTTCACTCACTTGCACTGCATAATGGATTTGATATTCTTAATTCAGCATAAACAAAAATTTATAGGGAGGCACACGTATTCATTCCAAAGGTGTATGATACAAAGAATTGTATTATGTAAAAGATTGTGCTTTTCATACTCCCACCATATAATTCCCCCCCCGGCTGCACTCTGGATCTCTCTTGCTCTCTCTCACACACACACCCCAAAGCCAAAAATATAACACGTTGTTCCCCTTAAAATATAAAAAATGAATTGCAACACATACCTACATTTCTAGCAATACTCTGATCTCACTGATCCCTTGGAAGCAGGAAGAGAAAGGTTGTACTCAATCAAAGCCAAATTGAACAGTAAATGGTAAATTAGCATCCAAATTACAGCAGTACATGAATCATAAAAAATAACTTGGAAATATCAAGAAATTTCCAGCTTTGTATTCAGCTAGTGATGTTTATAGCTGCAGCTCTCTCATAAACGGGTAGGAATAAAGAAACTGAGATGTTCCTAAGAACAGCCTGGCCAATAAAGAGAAAATTTGCTAAACTGCCATAATAAAGCATTAATTTCTACAGGGAAGGGGAACTTCCTTGTAAAGATGTTTACTATACATTAGAAGACGTCCATAACAGTTTGGTTTAATAAAGTCTCTTTCTCTTGTTTCTACGGTTCTCATCCTGTAATGTGGCGTCAAGACCACATAGAGATAGACAATGATTATCATCCGTTCTGGGTTAA
This sequence comes from Podarcis vaucheri, assembly GCF_965113315.1. Classification (NCBI taxonomy): domain Eukaryota; kingdom Metazoa; phylum Chordata; class Lepidosauria; order Squamata; family Lacertidae; genus Podarcis; species Podarcis vaucheri. The sequence continues at coordinate 58,648,364 of NC_138765.1, forward strand.
CTCAAGTCAAGTTACTCATGGGAGTTGCTCTCAATCTCTTTGCCAACCCTTAACGCGTCTTAGTAATTAGAATTGACAGTCAGGTGTTAGATTAAAATAGAGGCTGGTCGTTGCTATGTTAAAGAGATGGAACAAGATCCCTTATTTGCATGTGTCTCCTTATAAAGTATTTTCTAAGTGGAGATGATACTCCCAAAATGAAACTGGGGTTTTTGTGTGTGTGTGTTTTTTTGCCTTTCACGTACTGCAAACATCACTCGGATAGACAACAAATGAGCAAATCTTCTCCGAGCCGCTTTGATGGTGTCTAAATTTAATTTCGGAGCTTACCATTGCATCAGCCGCTCCTTGTAATCATTTGGCATTTTACGGAACGGAGAGAGATATTTAATTGGAGGCAGGGCGTACAGCCCAAGTCTCACAATGGGGTTCATTCCAAGGTAAGGCCAGCAGTAGGCCCTTTGCAGAGCTTTGGCCTCAGCAAGTGCCCAGTGATGCCTTCCACTAGCGCCAGCCCTGCCTTGTTATGCTGTCAATTGAGTTCTTTTTGTTGCCTGGGCAACAAAAGAAACATTGATTGATTTCTGGCCTGAGCTTTATGGATTTTGTGATTGTTGGTGGTTTTGATGCTCTATTTTGCTTTTTAAAAAACAACTATTACTGTAGTTTTACATTAGGGGTCCTGTGAATCAAAGCACAAGATATATTATATATAGTGGGGGTTTTTTAAAATAAGAATATCAAGTGCCTGTACTCATACCTTTATAAAATGTCGTGGGTGCCAGCACAAGTTGTATGCCATGGGCAGAAAAAAAAAGAGGGAGGGAGTGACATACTTTGTAGTTTTTTGCCACCGCCACAACCCCACATTTTGTACTACCTTAGCCATAAAAAAAAATTAAAAATGCAATTGATTGGTGGCACAACCTAGCTGAAATTCAAATGAATTTGTTTTGAGCATTCTTCTGGGTCTCACAGGTCAGATAACAAGAAGGAAAATATTTACAGTGGTACCTCGGGTTACAGACGCTTCAGGTTACAGACGCTTCAGGTTAAAGACTCCTCTAACCCAGAAATAGTACCTCGAGTTAAGAACTTTGCTTCAGGATGAGAACAGAAATCGCACGGCGGCAGCACAGCAGCAGCAGGAGGCACCATTAGCTAAAGTGGTACCTCAGTTTAAGAACAGTTTCAGGTTAAGAATGGACCTCCAGAACGAATTAAGTTCTTAACCCGACGTACCACTGTACAGCCCAAAAATGGATGGAGAGGGGGAGAGAAGCAGCTGTCAGTTTCTGTGATCAAACAGAGGTCCATGGATGTTTATTAAAAAGCAAAATATGTTGTTGTTGTTTCTGAGGGGGGGAGAGAAAGAAAGAGAGAGAGAGAGAGAGAGAGAGAGAGAGAGAGAGAGATTCCACTGACATAAACCTTGAAGCCTGAGAAGGTCATTAAGCTGTAGATAAAGTTGCAAGAGGTGCAGGCAGGGCAAAGTGAGGAAAGAACAAATAATGGGGTAACCAGATTAAAGTTGCTGGTTTAGACATGGAATTCCACTGGCGGAATGCCTCTTATGCAGTTCAATTACATTTTTTTTTAAGCATTAATTCTGTTTTAAAGGTTCGTTCTCTACAAAATGGCCAAGTTGTTTAAGTTAAAAGTGAATAAGTACCTAACGAGTCATTAAAATCTATAAGACTGTGCAGCCCGCAGGCAGCTCCATTACCTAGACTCAGTCAATTGTTGCACCATGTGATAAGATGAAGACGTTGGGTTGTTATTGGGAAATATAAAAGGTTGAACGGGGCCACTAATAAGCCACTTCAGGATGTGTTAAACTTGGTAACACTGTTCGGAAAAGCTTGGCGTGTTTTCCCAGACAGTTTTACACTATTAGAGAGTTTGTTTCTTGGAACTGTTGTTTCAAAGAGCAATCTGCTCACAACAATTCACATCTGTCAGAATATTATGCCGGTTCCAAGATGCAATTGGTGCCTGAGGATTTTTTAAATGTCCTTAGCATGTCCACTTGGGAGGGTTGATGAAATGTTAATGGTAGCTGTTCTTCACTCCATCTTAGTGAGAAAGACAGAAATTACAGGAAAAGATGAATGGTACTGAAGTGTAGGTGGGTTCCCATGAGGCAAGACACAATGATAACAGCAAGAACCTTTATTGAACTTACAGAACTAGACAACAGAGGAAAAGTAACTGCTTATATACATTTCTGAAGGCCTGGGCCACTCCCACTCCCAACATGATTGGCTATCTAAACTCCCAAGCTGCGAATCATAACTCAGAGTTTAAGGGCCAATGGCAGAGGCCCAAATCCTGAATAGTTCTGTGATGTATTGAATCAGAACACAGAGGCTCAGAATCCTTAGTCCAGACTCAAGCTCAGGCAAACAGAGACCACTGAATACAGGTATCACAACTTGGTATCGCAACAGGTATCACAACCTGGAGAAGTACAAAATTCAAGAGGAGCCCTGCCAAAAGAGAGCAAAGGCCCATCTAGTCCAATGTCCTGTTCTCATGGTGGCCAACTAGTTGCCCCAATGCGTAGCCTGTGAACAGAACCTGAGTACAACAGTGCTCTCGCCACTTGTGATTCCAGCAACTAGTATTCAGAAGCTTAGTAGCCATTCATAGCCTCATCCTCCATGAATTTGTCTACAGTAATCCTCTTTAAAAGCCACCCAAGTTGGTGACCATCACCACATCTTGTGGAAGTGAGTTCCACAGATCTCAAATCTTCCAATTTCCAGTTTCACTGGATGATTCTGAGCTCCAGTATCATGAGAGGAGGGAAAATGTCTCCCATGCCACTTGTGCCATGCCCTGCATCATTGGAGTGGCATGCTTCTGAATACCTGTTGCTAAAATGCATTGCGGGACATTTTTTAATGTCAGCTTGTCACTTCCTGCATCCTGAGATGGAGGCTACATGTCAGATGTCAGCATGGCTATGGGTGTCAATTCCAAGGTGCTGTGCAGCTGCTTAAGGGTGCTGCATGCTGCTACCAGATGTTTTGCATGGAGAAGGTCTGAAGTTCAATCCCCAGCATCTCCATGTAGAGATGGGAAAGACTCTGCACCCAAAATCCTGGAGAACCATTGCCAGTCCCTGAGCTAGTTGGATGGTCTGAGTTAGATGGATCAATAAGTCAACTTCCTGTGGTCCCAACCTGGAAGCCTCATTAAGTGTTTGTGTCCTTGAACCCTGAGAGTGAATCTTGCTTGCCTGAAAGGAGGAGAGAGAGGACTGTGTGCAGAAACTAGCATACTGTGCAAAGGAAAAAAGCCCAGGGAGGTAGACCATGAGAGGTAAACCTACTCAAAGACGGAGCCATGCTTCTTTTAAAAAAAGAAGATATGAGTTGCATAAGCTGAACATATGCATTACTTTACTTAGAAATAAATTCACTCAGTTCCATGATGTTACTCTCCAGGAAGTATGCCTAGGATTTCAGTCTTTTTCTTTTTTCAATTTTTTTTTATTAAATTTGTCAAACTATTACACAATACTCTCCATAGCAAATAATTATGTTGTTTCATAAATTGACTTCTCACTCCCACCTCCACAGTGTTTTTACTCGAACCTTTTCTACTGCATTATATCTTTAGTTATTACAAAAAGTGTCTCCATCACCATTATTTTAAGATTTTTCTTCCGCTGCTTTTATCTCAAATCCTGCCTGAGATTTCATTTGACTATAGCAGGGCTGTCCAACAGGTCGACTGTGTTCTGTTGGTCGATCACAGGATCCTGGTCGAACTTTGAACCCTCAGCTTTCCCCCCGCCCCCCGAAAAAAGCTCACTAACTTTGGCTCCCTAAAAAAAGCTCACTGCCAGTTTTTTATAGTAGATCACTGCCAGTTTTTTTATAGTGGGAGTAGATCCCAGTCTCTTGGTAATTGGACAACCCTGGACTATAGTATTTAGGATTACAGTCTTAAGATTTGCTTTTTTCTCTCCCACCAGTGATTGGAAAGAAAGCTCATCAGAACTTGAGAGAACTTAAGAGAAAACAAAATATGTTTTGCCCTCCAAAAAAAAAGCTGCTATTCATTGTTTACAATTTTAAACCCAGCAAGCGGATCTCCACATCAATACAGGAAAACATATGTTGAATTCTTCCCAAAGAATAAGAGGAGGAAGGAAGGAAGAAAGAAATAGATGATCGAAAGCTGCATGGAGACACATTTAAGCAATAAAAGACGTACAGAGCATCATAATGATCATACATTATTAATTATAAACAGTATTCACTTTGCAGTGTACAGCTGTCAATGTATAAATAGAAAGAACTCAGCAAAACTATTGCATGGAAGAGAATCCAAAATTAGGGGTTTTTTGGATTTGTTTTTTTTAATGTGTTTGCACTTTGTGAATTATTCAGCATGCAAGTTGCCTTTGCAACCAGTCTATGGAGAAATTGTCCTGCACAACCCCCATGGGATGTCAGTGGTGTTCATTCAGGAGACGTGGTGCTCTTTCTCAAAAGCATTTAACTTTTAAATAAAATCTGAGCTTCTTGAAGAACTGCCTCTCCACCCCTACCCCCTAAAGCCATTGCATGCATTAAAATGTCCTAAACAGAAAACACTGGGAAGGCCTGATGCACGGCTGTCATCGCATAAAAGCATTTTATTAGAGCAAAATATTAGTTTTGTTTGTTTGCTTGGCATTCAGCAGCCAGCATCCTTATTACCGCAGAATGCCACTGGTTCCCAGCCTAAAGGCATTCAGAGTTCATCTAGAGATGGAGCAGGGGACTGCAGGCACTTCATTTCTGCACCTCTTGCTGCTGAGCTGAACACCAATTCCTATCCCAGTGTTGTCTGATAAGCTTATGGTGGGTATGATGCAAATCTCAACCTGATGCTCAACAGATTGACTGCAGGTGGAGGTGGGCAGCCTGCCCAGGGCTCCCTCCAACCTGAACCTGGAGACTGAACATGAGACCATTCTGCACGAATCACATGTCTTCAGCCTCTGAATGTGAGTCAAAACCTTGGCATTTCATTCATTCATTCATTTTATTTGTATGCCGCTTTTCCACCAAAAAAAGAAATCATGCTCAAAGCAGCTTACAAGAAAGAATACAAAGCCATTTCAAAGGGAAGCAGTGCAGGCCCAGGATTTGGGGTATAATATAGAATTGAAAGAGTGGGGGAAACTACGGAAAGTAAATTGGAAATTTACGGCATGCTACACTCTGAGGAAAAACTTTCAAAAAATGCAATACCGTTGGTATTTGACCCCCAGGAGGCTTTCAAAAATGTATAAAAATATATCTAGTACTTGTTGGAGATGTGGAGAGGAAATTGGTACAATGTTTCCTATGTGGTGGCTATGTAAAAAAATTAGGATTTTCTGGGACAATATTTATAATGTTCAGGGTGTCTTTAAAAAAACAAAAAACCAAAACCAAAAGCTTTCCTACTCAGAATTACAGGACCAGACATTCTGAGGAATGTAAGAGAAATTTTTCTGTATGCCACTGTCGCAGGAAGAATCCTAATAGCGTCTAATTGGAAAAGTGATAAAACCACTTCCAGATCATAATGGTTACAAAAATTGGTTGAATATGCACAACTAGCCCAAATATCCAGGGGGAAATGAAAGATAAGTAAAAAAAACCCCATTCATTGGAACATGGGAAGTTTTCAAAATCGCTGCCTTCGAATAACTTCTGCAGCTGTACTAAGTAAAAAGGAGAAATAATATTTTATTATAAATTGAATGGATAGGTTTATGCAATAAGTCTGTAAATATCAAATGAAATATGGAGATGATGGGAAGTTAGATGCACTTAAAGAAGATTTACAGTCAGAACATATGAATTTATTTTTTGTTAGCTTTGTATTTCATATAACAGGTGACGTAAATGTATGGTTTTCTTTTTCTGATGTTTAAGCACAATAAAGCATAAAAAAGGAAACAGTGCAAAAACAATTTCATAGTAACATAGCAAAACAACACAATAGCAAATACCAAAAAAAAAATCAGTAATATAAATATAACAAGCTTACATAGGCAACATCCAGTGGTCAACGGCAAAAACAAGGGAGCTTTACAGTTTCATCTTGGCTCTAGAAATAGTCCCTCTTCTGTAGCAGCTTCTTATAGGGCTTCCAAGGACAAGGGGTCGGGTAGCTGAAAATAACCCATGACATTGCTCCCTGGGATGCTATAGGATAGGGGAAGGCAATGCAGTATCATCTATAATGCTGTGAACTCCAACTCCCATAAGCCCCAGTCAGTTGGGTCAATGATAAGGGATGGTAGGAGCTTTAGTTCAACAGCTTCCAGAGATTCAACCCACGGGGCTACTTTTGCTGCTGAAAGTCAGTGCAGACAGTGGGTGCCACCAGTTGTGATTTTGCACTAGTAGAAGCCCTTTTATGGCTGGCATTTGGCACACTACCAGATGTCTGTAAAAAGATTCCTTGCATTTTCCCACTCTAGCCACCATTTCCTCAACTCTCTTGCTTTCCAGTTAGCAATTTTATTCAACTTTTTGTTAGAAGAGGTGCAACCTCCCCCCAGCCCGACATCAGTTAATCTGCATGCCATTCCCGATATAAAAGTGAACTGTCAAGGACGTCGCAAGAAAAGGTCTACAATTATAATGCTGCATAATCAAGAAACACCACCTGTCTCAGAATTCATTACCTCTGTCAAGCAGGCAGCTGTATATTCTCCACCACCTGACAGAGAGGGCGCAGAAACTCCACAGAGTGACAGGTGATGCTTCCTGTTTAAATCTAAAGGGACACCAACAAAATTATTTTAAACAAATATTTTAATGCCCGCTTGTTATTGACTCTCCAGGGTTTCCAAAACAGACTCTGAAGAACACTGAGTAGCTTTTATCTCCCTGCCAATTCTGTTTTCTTTTCACTTGGAGAATGAAATATCCCCTGCCCCCGCTGGCAGGCTGTGTAAAGATGGGCAGCATTCTCCCTTGCCAATACTCTTATCTTGAAAAGAGTGTGTCGTGAAGTGATCGTGTCCATTTGGGAATAGACCATCACGCGTCAAGCATGATGGAGAGAACTTTTCTAGACAGTTCCAAGGCTAACCTTCCTAGACACAGTGCGATTTAAGGTTAGGAGCAGCCTTCCCCAACCTGCTGCTCCCTAGGTGGTTTGAACTCCACTTCCCATTACCTCAGGAGTCTGGCTTTGGCTCATGGAAAGGTGCCCTTGTGGTCTGGGTGAATCCTCTGGGATTTCTTGTTGCTGGGTGAAAACACTGAGGCCGGTGCCTGCCCCTTAACACAGCATCACCTGGGAGTCACCACTCCGGTGTCCCGTCACGCTGATGTGACCCATATCCAAGGACATGAGCACACGGCAAGCAGAGTTCAAACAGAAGCTAAGCCTTGAGGTATAACATCTAAGCCTAATTTATTGTGCACAAAATCAAATGTAACATAACATGGCTTCTCTCTCTGTCCTTCTTCCTCGGAGAGAGAACTGCAAAAGCAAAAGCTATACAGAACGGAACATCTCAATTTCCGCTCACAAGACTCCAACAATCAGTGCTGGAATGTAAACACCGACATGTGACATGTAACAATCCCACACATCTGCAGCATGGGAGGAATGGAATTCCCAACACTTGTCCTACTGCCTCAGGTGCAAGGCCTTCTCCATCTTCTGTAGTCAGTTCTGAGCCCTGACCTGGCTCTCCATCTGGTGCCCCTACAGCATCCACCTCTATGCCCAGATCACTACTGGATGCAGGAGGCATCATAGGACTCTTATCAGCTCAGCTGTGGCAGGCCAGCTCCCTCAGGCCTCCTCTCTCTCCTCTGTCACCTGAGGGCAGCCATTCCATCAGACTGCCTCTGTGGGAGAGATGGGAAGCAGAAGTCTTGTTTTGTCAGCTTTGCTGGAGGCCCAGCTTCATCAGGCACCTCAGGCCCCTGAATTGTGCCAGCTAATTAATATAGGGACAACTGTTTAGAAACTGATGGCTGAGTTTGTGATTTTATTTTCCTCTTCCCTCCCTGTTCCTTTTACCTCGTGGGTTTTTTGCTTGGTTTTTGTTTTTGCTTTAGATTGTAAGCTTGCTATTAAAGACTGTCCTGTTTTGATTTTATGTAAGCCACTCTGTGAGCATTTTGGGCTGAGGAGCAGGGTACAAATGCTCTAAATAAAGACATAGAGCATTATTATAAAGTTCTTATTCACACACCAAGTGGCAAATCACCCCCTCTACCATAGCACATTGTGGAAAACTCTTCTCTGCTTACAGTATGCCATTCCTGCCCCCCAAATTGTTCTGTAATGACTCATCCTCCACTCTACTGATTTAAAAGCCAGGAGATTGTTTTGTTCTTTTGGCTAAAGCTTGACTTGTTGAAGAGGTCCTACATGATGTTGTTGTCATGAACTGGCAGGACAACAGGGAAGAGGAAGAGGATCCCATTGAAGGATGTAGCTAGGACTGGGATACACCGGTGCAAGCTGGGGATTTGGAGAGGTTAGTGTAGGAAGTACTCACGGGGTGACAGAGAATGGTGAGGTCAGTGCACAGGAACCAGAGCAGCAGGACCCATCACCAGGGCCCTAGCTCTGTAGAAGAACACAGGCTGGCATGCAAAACCAGGCATCTCAATATAGGAGTGGCAAAGGCAGCACTGGAGAGGTGCTGCCACACAATGTAGACCAGCCTCCCCCTAACCTTCTACCCTCCAGATGGAATAAGATGTGAATAGGAAGCCAAGTCAGACCATTGGCCCACCTAGCTCAGTATTGCCTACACTGACTGGCAGCAGATCTCCAGGGTTTGGGAAGTGAATATTCTTACCCCCACTTGGAGAGACTAGGAAATTGAACCTGGAGCCTTCTGCATGCAAAACAGATGCTGCACCACTGAGCTGCAGCCTTTCCCAATGTCTTGGGCTACAATTCCCATCACCCCTAAACATTGCCAATGCTGGCTGGAGGTGATGGACATTGTACTCCAGAAACACGAGGAAGGCACTGGACTGAGGAAGGCTATTGGAATAGACAATACTTGGTTAGATGTGCCAGTGGTCTGGCTCAATATAAGGCAGCTTTCTGTTTCTCTGATAGCACCATCTTCTACATCTTTACTCAAAGTCCTATGACTCTCAAGGAAGTGGGTATAGAACTGCAGCCTAAGTCAGTGGGGTTTTTGCAGAAGTAAAAATATGGATGCAGTTTGGCTGAACAAGCCATTTCAAAGAGAAGAGCTGGAGTCACAGGTTTCCACTTTTAATTTCTCTGTTGTGTGTGGGCGGGGGGCGGGTTGGGGGAGAAGCCAACTTCATTCTGAACACATCACAGAGAGCCTGGAAAGGATCACTAAATGGAAGACAAACAGCTAAGCCGGGAAGACAAATTAGCATCCTTAAAATAAGTTAAATATGGCAACAAATAAGAAAACACCAAAAGGCATTTTGCTGCCTTCCGCAGGCCTTGCAAGATGTGTTGGCCATTACTCCTTATTATTGCCCTGGGAAAGAAATGTGCGCTGAAGACGGAAAATGAAGTTAGCAATGATTTTTCAGTCATGAACCTTTCTCCAGGGATGAGTTATAAAGGAAGAAATGTAGCCTGCAAAAAGGGAGGTGGAAAGCAAGAATTGTCTAATTTTATCTGTTGAAAGATAACACACACACACACACACAGAGAGAGAGAGAGAGAGGGGGGGAGGAAAGCTTATGAAAAAAGGAGCATTGAAAGCACACAGTTGTTAAGCTAAGTGTATGGCATGTTTGGATCCTGAGGGTTGTGCTTTACTCTCACTAAGTTTGACTCAGAGCAGACCCATCGAAATGGACAAGAATAACTTAGGTCCATTCGTTCCAATGGTCTGCATCAGAGGTAACAGTATGTTAAAGTCAGTTAGCAGCATGTTCCGCTGGCAAAACGTTTTGCCTCAGTGCAATTTTGTTGCGCAACTGATTGGACAATCTGTTGCGCAGTGAGCTTCTGTGCAAATGGAAAGCTTTGCTTCTTTGTTCCATGTCTGGAACAATGGGCAGGGTATAAATCATAAAATTGTTAATATTATTATTAAATGGATGCAGTGAAAAAGACTGAGAGTAGTTATTTTCAGTCTGCAGAACAATATGTAATGGGTTAAACTTTGTATTGTGTTTCCTTTGCATTAAAATGAACGGGATGAAATAACATAACCATGTAGTTTGCAGAGTTAATTGCATGGATTTCACAGAAAGTGAGACAAATAGCATACCTTTGGGTGGAAAATGAATGACAGTGGAATGGAAACAGTGCTGCATGTGACAAATACAGGGCGGAACAGAAAACAATGACTTATGACATTTCCAAAGAAATCTTCTGCCTTCTTTTGGCCATGATCTAGGCAAAACTGGAACAGTTTGAAGCTCTATTTTATTTGAATCGGAGACATGTGTTTGCTGCTTTCATGAGTCAATGGATCTTGAAAGTGGTTACCCTTGCCCTGATTGGTGCATAATTTAATTCATTTATATGTGCAGATATCTGCAGGCCCTATATGGAGTATTCAATTCCTTATCCCACTGCATTCTTCTGCTGACTCTTCACGGTGACTTTGGAGGACAGAAAATGCTGCCTTCTTCCATCCCTAGCTCTGCCCAACCACATGCTCACTACAAGGGCTATCCAATGAAAATTATAATCACCAAGTGAAATACATAGAAACTGCCGCTTAGGCAAGAGAGAAGAGCTATGTCTGCATTGGTATGTGCCCATATAGCACAGGCAATGTGATGAGGAGGAAATGGCCAAGATGCAGAATGCGGCTTTGAGCTTTTAAATGGCGGAGCAATGCATATGAAAGAATGGAAAGGAGTCATGTAATGATTAAGAAAGCAGAGCATTATTAGCAACGGTCCAGGAAGAAAAGGTTACAGTTTTCATTTTGTGTTTTTTTAAAGGCAACTTTTAAGTGATGAAGAAATGTCATGAAGTTAAAAGGGGCGAGAAACAATAAAGCTTAGGTGGAACCAAGTTATTTATTCAGAGAGAGAACTAGATTAAGGAATGCATTTAACAATCATGGAGCCACACTGTGAAGCCTGCTGGAAATTGAGAAGGTAAATAAGTAATGGAAAGGTCAGTGGAAATGGGAAAAATCTGAAATAAGGACAGATTGGGGGTATGCATTCACTACATGGAGGATGAAAGAGGAAGGAAGCCCAAATGGTATTGTGAACTCAGAGTATAGCAGCAAGCAAGGCACTGAGTCAGAGGCTGTAGCATCAAGCTGGGTTCCTGGCTCTGTGTCTGATGCTGGTGACCAGGGAGTGGGTGTGTGGATGTGGATGGCACTAAACAGGAGACTGGAGAGCAGTAGCCCCGTGGATCATTGTATGGTAAATTCTGTGCTCTGGATTATCTCCAGGAACAGCAAGGATACTTGAGAGTTCATCCTGATTCCTTTAGACTGCAGCCCAGTGATTAAATGGTTGTCCAGAATGGCAATTTATGTGGAACAAGTTTCCTGAGCCACAGGTCCTTGGTCAATCTCTAGAGAGAAACAGACAACTGCACTGAGTGGAGAGAGACAGGCAGCCACTCTTGCCAGGCATTTACCAACTTCCTCTTCTCTGCCCTCCAAATTTAGGGGAGACTAATCCCCTGTAATCCAATTAGAAAGGATCAGCAAAGTACTCTGAGCTTATGAGTGCAGCTGTTGAAAACAATGAGATGGCACTCTTGTTTTTTAAGTTGGGCACTAATTTATGATGAGTCATTTATTTAACACTTTCCAATACACCTGATTCACATTAAGTCTCCATGAGTCTCTTTGCTCTGCAGAGTAAAGAGATGTTATGTTAAGTGAACACTGCTGTGACTACCACCCACAATTTCCTAACTGCTGTTGTGGGTTTCAGAAACACACGGCAGATATGGGCAGAAGCCAGAGGTGGTGAAAAAGCCAGCAAAAGACAGGCCTTCTGGAGTTCTTGAGGTCAAGGTGAACTCTGTGACGTTGAGGTCCATTACTGGATGCAAAAGCAGGTGGGAAACATTCTATATGGGGCTATCCCTTGGAGTTGGTCTGGAGGCTGCAGCTGGTGCAGAACATGTCAGCTAGTGTCCTTGTGGGGACAAACAGATGGTGGTTTAGAATGTGATTAATAGACTAATTGTAATAATAAGAATAGCTTTGTAGCCAAAATGCCTTTGGTTGGAATCTTGCAGTTGGTGAGGTTCGTGAGCTTCCATCTAGCTCTGGATATTCTGCAATTTGTTGCCAGCTAGGTTTGACTCAGAACAGACCCACTGAAATTGATGGACCTAAGTTAATCATGTCCATTAATTTCAATTAGCCTGCGTATGACTAGTACTGGATGCAACCCACAGAAAATGGAAAGCTTGCTTGGTACTAGAACACTGCTCGAAATATTTGGTTTGGTAATGTTACACAGCTGGTTCCAAAACATGGTCCAGTAATATCTCAAGGCAACTGTTCCAATATACATGCAAGATAACCACAAGTGAGGAACAGAATGCCGGGGCCAAATGACTACCTAGTTCACTGCCCTGGCTTGATGCCAGAAATCCCCAGTGACAACATCCCCCAAATGCTGGCTCTCCATTTTTACTACCCTTCCAGGTAATTGGTTCCATTTTCAAACTACTCATATTGTCAAGATGCTTCCCTTAACGTTCAGCCAAAATTTGCCCACCAGTCACTTAAGCCCATATGCATTCAGACATGGACAATATTTCATTAGTTTTCCTGATTATGCTGCTAGCACTTCTGTGCCATTTTCTAATGTTCTTTTCACTCTGCAGCACCTGTTGGGCTATGGAACTGTGGCTTTTTGACCAATGCACTGGCATGTCACACTAAATTTCATTCACACCAATGGGTCTGGTGTGACACAACAATGCACATCATTAGACTGTGCCCCTACACCCCCACCCTTTCCACACACGTATGCTTCTGTTCCCCTGTGACTGCTCCATGAAAACAGCAGGGGGAAACTATGCTGGGATACCGCCCCAAATTTTGCCTTGCGATTCTCTCGCTTAAGGGGGCTGCAAAATGTATTTTGTGGGGAATGAAATAACACAAGCATGCATTATGTTCTATTAGTTCTCCGAAAGTGGCTTTCACGTCATGTGAAAGCTTGATTATAATGAAGAAACTAACAATTAAGGAAACTTTGGGGAAACGAAATAAGCTGTTTTGTGAATGCAGCACTAGTCGGATTCCTCCCCTTCTGAAAACAAATCTTTGCGCTCTGCTCATCCCTGAAGAGTGCCATCATGCTCCCCATCTCATCAGTCTCCAGGCTAAACGTACAGAGTTCCTTCAACTTCTCATCGTATAACTTGTCTTCCATCCCCCGTCCGAATTTCTTACCACTTATGTTCCCACTGACCTATGCTAGTGAGGTCAAGAGTTGTTGGGAGGAACTTAGTATAGACTCTCTTTGAAGCATAACCTTGAGATTCTTGTAAGCCCTATGGCAGGGGAGAGGAGCTGGATCCATCATATATGACCTCAGGTGCAGGGCAGGTGGGCGTACAATGGCTAGGCCAAAAAGGCGAAACAGTAATTAGCCAAAGGCCTGGGAGAAGAGTTTTTGGCACCAGGTGAGCCTCTCTGGGGAGAGCATTCCATAAGCAGGGAGCCACCTCAGAAAAGGTCCGCTCTTGTTTTGCCTCCTTCTGGATCTCTCGCAAAAGAAAGGCCCACAGATGGTCATTGCAGGGTCTTGGTCCATTAAAACAGTTAAAGCAAGACTTGGCAGACCTAATCCGGTTCATGGGCCAGAGGTGTGGCCTTAGGGAATGAAAGCAACTGTGCTGGTCCCGTGGGTTTCCGTGAGGTGTGGTCAGAGTCCAGTCCAAGGTCGAGGGTGCAGTATTGAGGCCATCCATCAAAGCTGAAGCTAAGTCCAAGGCAGGGAGTCAGGCGAGGTCAGGAGATCCGGCAGAACAGGGTGCAGGCAGGACCTGCCTACCAACATTGCTCCCGCAACTTGGGACTGGGGCTTGCTGGCTTTTATCTGACCCGAGGCATAGGGCATCCCCAGTCCACAGGTGACTCGCCTCTCCTGGCCTGGAGGCGAGCACTCCTTCTGCGGGAACTTAGGTCCCTCCGCCTCTCTGCCCTGAGCCTCTGCAGCTCAGGAGAGGCTGGAGGGTTACCGGACCCAGAGGCAACCTCAGCTTCCTCTGACGGGGGTGAGAGTGGAGCACCTGCAGGCAATGGGTCCTCCATCACCTCAGGAGCCAGAGGAGACTCAGCTGATGCCTGCATCTGAGGATCCAGCACAAGTGAAGACCCTTCAGGCTCAAGCCCCAGCCCCGGTTCAGCTGGTTCTGGAGGCGGGGATTCCTGTGCAGGCTGGGATTCCTCAGGTTCAGCCTCCCAGTCTGAATCCCAGGCCATCACAGCAACCTTGCTAAATGTAAATTGTATCAAAGATGAATAATGAGAGGGTCGTAGCTCAGTGATAAAGCATCTGCTTTGCATACAGAAGGTCCCTAGTTCAATCTGCAGCATTCCCAGGTAGGGTTCCACTGTCTGAAATGCTGTAGAGTTGATGCCAGTCAGCTAGATCGACCAATGGGCAGACTCGGCTTAAGGCAGTTTCATATGTTTCTGTAGTAAACTCCCCCACCCCCAAAAAAATATGAGGCTGAACAAGAAATAAGAGACTATGAAAACCAGATTTAGGTAGTGCAAGTTGATGACCTTCATTTACTCTCCTGCCTTAAGAGTTTGTTGGTGGCCAGAGAGCCAATGATGGCTGCATTAAATCGCCTTATATTTTATACATTCCACGATGGCATAGCATCATGAGCCTGAAGGGATAATGTTAATGCACCATTTAAATCCTTTAAGTAGATTAAGAAGAATTATGTCCCCCCACTGAGAAAACAAAACAGGAACAGGTGGTGAAAACCAGTTTTCTACACGCAGGTACAAATTAAAACACAAACGAAAGGAATCTAGGAAGGATGTTGGGGACGGGGGGAGAAAAACCGCAAACATATGCTGATCGGTGTGAAAGTATGAAAACAAAATCAGCGATAAGAGGGAAATAAGGACTTTGCAAATTCCCCTTCGTTATTTATGTTTTGCATCCACACTTCTGCTGCATTCTGTACATTTCAGGTGTTCTTTTAGTTAACTTTTATTAACTAAATGAAAATGCAACTCTCAAGCTTCTGGGTATACTCGGAAGAGGCTTTGGGAAGGAAAGGACTTCTTCATATAGCTATGGAATCTTGCTCCCACAAGATGTCATGGTGGCCACAACTTGGGTGGCTGTAAAGGAGGATTATAGAAATTGATAGACAACGAGGCTTTCAGTGGCTACTAGACATGATGGCTTGGTTCTACCACGCTGTCAGAGGTTGCATGCCTCTCAATATCCGTTGCTTGGAATCACATGTGGAGTGAGCGCTCTTGCACTCAGGCCCTGTTTGGAAGCTTCCCAAAGGTATCTGGTTGGCCATGGTGAAAAGAGGATGCTAGTGTAGGGCTGCCATACATCCAGATTTTCCCTGACATTACTGGGATTTCAAAGGTGGAAATCCTTTTTATTTTCCAGGCGCTTTTGTCTTTTCCAAGAACTGGAAAACATTGTCATCATTTTAGCCAGTATACAATACCCCCATATGGCTCCACACTGCACTACCTCAAGGATTCCCCATATGAACCTGTGGTCTTCATCAGAGGGTCTTTTGCTTGTGTCCTACCTGAGGGAGGTGTCCACAGAAGAAAAAGACCTTTTCAGTGGTGGCCCCCTGTCTGTGGGATGCTCTTGCCAGGGAGGTACACCCAACATTGTTAATTTTTACATGCAAAGCTAAGACCTTTTAGTTCACTCAGGCCTTGGGTAGTTAAGTTGTCTCCTACAACAGAGCACCTCTTTTAGTAGAGTGGGCAGAACTTGGTCTCATCGTACTGGAAGAGGATTTTATTCCGTTTTGTGCTGTTGGCTGATTATTATTTTTTCCGGATTTAAACTGCTTTTATTTATTCAGTTTTATATTACTGAATTGCATGGAGCTGGTTTTGTATAAAATGACTGTCAGATGTAATAGACGAACAACCACAATCGTGCCATTTTAAAAGAGAGAGATGAAAATGTGGCTAACAACACAAACCCTGCGGTGCTCTCTGAGGTATGGAATGAATGGCATCGGGATAGTTTCATCAGGAGGGAGGAAGAACGTATCAAGGCCAAAACACCTCGATCAAATAATGGCTGTGTCAGGAATCAACACAAAAGGGGCAAAAAATAACCACAAATACCTAACTTGCTTAGGAGAAGTCTCCTAGGAATCATAACCTGCAGCAGTTAATTTCCTGAGGAGGGGAATGGCACTTCAAAGCATTATGTTGGAATAATTGAATATGTAAAGTGCTATATAAAATAATTATCTAAAGTGAAGCAGATTCAGGGGCAATTTAATACTTTAGTGTGCACAGCAGAAAATTACAGGTATTATAAGAGACTAAAAGCTGCCATAATAACGCCTCAACAGCATATTGCAGTGTGGTCAACACCTGCTAAAGTGTTTTGAATACATCTGCAATGTCAAGACAAACCTGCATTTTTGTCAAACAGCTACAAGAAAATCTCACTTTGAAAGAAAAATTTGTATAGTGATTCCTTAATAAGTAAATCTGACCTGCCTATTAATAGGATTTGATTTAAAATAATAATAAAGAAACCCTGAAGCACCAAAGGGATCTAGAATTGCATTATTCGTTGAAACTCTTCCTTTGCACCTGCCTTGGTTCCTAGCCAGGAACCTGCCAAGACTTTTCTATAAGCGTGTGTATTTGGCAGTATTCCCTCTACCCTTTTATTTGACAAGAGGAAACCCTGTGACTCAGTAAATGTTCATTACTTTTCAGAATGTTTTCTAGCCAAATAATTTTGAGTTCCGGACCGAGAATGATGATTTGGGTCGGAGCAAACAAATACCCTCTTTGAAGATGTGCAGCATGTGGGACCCCTTCATTTAGAGAAAAGGTGAGTAAGAAGCGGCATAACAGGCTTTATAAGATTATGCGTGGCATGGAGAGAGTGGATAGAGACAGGTTTTCCTCCCTCTCTCATAACACTGAAACTCATGGACATCCAACGAACCTGCATGTTAGAAAATTCAGGATGAATAAAAGGAAGGACTTTTATGGGCCACCAACCTGGATGCCTTTAAAAGAGGACAGGACAAATTCATGGGGGGAGGGGTGGAAATACTATCAGTGGCTACCAGCTTGAGCGTAGCCAGAATTTTTTTTTGGGGGGGAGCCATTTGTGGGGGGGGGGCAGAACTGTCAGTATTTTCACTGCCACTACAGTCATACCTCATGTTACGTCTGCTTCATGTTACGTTCTTTCAGGTTACGCCCCGCGGCGACCGGAAAGTACCGGAAAGGGTTACTTCCGGGTTTTGCCGCTCACGCATGCACGCAAAACGACGTCACGCACATGCGCAGAAGCGGTGAATCGCAACTCACGCATGCACAGACGCACCGCTGCAGGTTGTGCTCTTTTCATGTCGTGAACAGGATCCAGAACGGATCCCGTTCGCAACCAGTGGTACCAATGTATTGTAGAGGGTAACATCATCGGATGTTTCCATTCCTTATCACTTTTTTGTGTATAAGCGGAAGTCAGGCTGATGAATTTCCACTCTTTGTTCTCTTCCTCTCCAGACAGAGAAGATGTGTGAGAAGGAGCTCACGCAGCACGCCATGTTACTTTTGTTTTCTTTGCTGTAAATAATAAATGCTTGATGCCACAATTCCTGCACAATCTTGCTTCTGCTGACTCTGCTAGTCTGCTGATAGCGTGCACATGTCTTCCGGATGTGTGTTGATGTTTACTACAGGACTCCGGCAAGGGGATCGTCCTGTTAAGAACCTCAGTTTGCGGGGGGCCACCAGGGGGCGCATTGGAAGATGGCCGTCAATAACATCTCTCCGACCCACACGAGGTAATTAAAAGGCTGTGATGGGAGTATGCAGCCTCCCTTGCCCCCCCCAAGGGAATGGGGAGGGACTGCCTTGCCAGCTGTGTCCATAATTCACCCCCAGATTCGAAAGAAGGGGGTGAGGACACTTGGCACGAAGCCCTCGGGTGAAGTCGGCTCTCCCTGATGCTGTCTCTAATTGCGCACTGGTTTGCATTAGCATGAAATATATAATTGGAAATATATAATTGGAAAGAAGCTAATGCACATACATCAAGTGAAGATCGGGAATAAAGACTGCTGATTAATGGGATCTCTGCGAGCGGAGTGACGGGTTGGACAAATAAATCAAGTGAGGAACCATCATTAAAAGACTGGTATGTTGGAGTGAAACGGAAAGGGGGGGAGGAAAAAACGTTTCTTATTTTGTCTTATGTGAGTACCAATAACCCTCCCCTCCAGAGAGAAGAATCGTTGCTAATTACTAATCACAAGCAGGAGCTAAGAACTGTGTGGAAATGAATTACTGATCAAAGGGAGGGCTGGTGGAAACATCGGGGAATGGAAAGAAAGCTTTATGATGCAGTTACAAATGGACTTTCCTTAAGACAGGCTTGCCCATAGGAGGATGAGGGGGAGGAGAACCAGGGTCATCGGAATGTGAATGTATGGTTATCCGAATGTGATCTTAACCTGGCAGGTCCCCCTGAGATATAGATTGGCAAGCCTGTGGAAATCAACGGACAGACTGTGGAAATGTTTTTTTACGGAGGTGTGGAAATGGCGTCTGTCCTTTATGTGATATGACTCTTGGAGAGTGTAAAACCCACACAGAATATGTTTGTTTGCAACCCGCTTGTGAAGATTATCAGAGATCACAAAGAAAGGAATATATGATAACAACAAGAAGATGAGGAAAATAACAAAGAGACTATCTGGACAGAACTGGATAGAACTGTTTAATTAAAGCAGCAGCAGCAAGAGTGAAGTTTGGATCCCTTTCGGAGCTTGAAGTATGGGTGCCCCCAACAAAAATTTTAAAAATTTGGCTGTATAATTTGGAACTAATGTGATTTGGAATTAATGTGAATTGATTGGCCTGTTAATAAAAATTATATATTTTTTTTAAAAAGAACCTCAGTTTGCTATGTATTTTTATTGATGGGGGCAACTGCCCCTCCCTGCTCCCCCTTGGCTATACCCCTGGCTACCAGTCATGATGGCTGTGCTCTATCTTTCTGGTTGGAGACAGTCATGTTTCTGAATGCCAGTTGCTGGAAGGCACAGGAGGGGAGAGGGCTCTGGTGCTCAGGTCCTGCTTTCTCATTTCCCATAGGCATTTGGTTGGCCACTGCGAGAACAGGCTGCTAGACTAGATGTGCCACTGGCCTGGTCTTCTTATGTTAAAGGCAGCTCAAGAAGCATTTTCCAAGCAGCTCTTTGGGTCCCAGCCTGAATCCTTATTTCAAGTGTTTGCTGGTAACTTAATTTCTGACTCCTGCCACCTATAGTGCCTTCCAATGTGTCCTCACCAGGAAAGGGCTATAGCTCAGTGACAGTGGACTTGGGTTGCATGCAAACAGTCCCGGGTTCAATGTCTAGCATCTCCTAGTAGGTCTGGGAAGGACTCCTACCTGAAACCCTGGAGAGATGCTGCCAGTCAGTGCCAACCACACTAAACTCTCTGGATCACGTGGCACAGGGTGTCTCTCGGCACTTAGCAATGTGAATCATTCATTCGTAGCTCTAAGTTAAATTACTAATAGTTTTGTGGTAACAATGTGCTTTATTGATATTCTCCTGTGCTTAAACACTCCTGATGGAATTCTACTGTCTCTAGTAACCCTGAAAAGGATCTGAGGAGCTAAACTATTTTCAGCCTTGGTCTTAATTGGTGTACGAAAACCTCCTGTGTTGCACTGTGACATTGTGGAGAGAAGTTTTCAGCCCCAAATTTCTGATATTCGGTTGTAGTATGGAGAAAGAGCCTACCAAGAGCAGGTTAACCATGGCTAGTTTTTGTAGGCAGGTCCCTGGAAATCTGTAGTCAAATGGCATGTGAAGGGCATTCGGTCATAGATAGAATAGGAATGTAAATGTCATCCATACAATGGGCTGTGGAACAAGTGTGAAAGATCTTGTTTTAGTGAAGCAGCTGAGAAGCAACTGCATTATACAAAGTTGACCTAAAAGCTGGCAGAAATTCTGTCTCTCTCTTTTTTGTATGTGAAACTGCCTGATGAGAGCTAAGAAATGGCTTGGGCTTTCTTTTTCATGCACACTTCCACCTTGTATATCAGCATTCACGTGGCACAGGGTGTCTCTCGGCACTTAGCAGTGTGAATCATTCATTCGTAGCTCTGAGTTAAATTACTAATAGTTTTGTGATAACAATGTGCTTTATTGATATTCTCCTGTGCTTAAACACTCCTGATGGAATTCTACTGTCTCTAGTAACCCTGAAAAGGATCTGAGGAGCTAAACTATTTTCAGCCTTGGTAAGGAATTTTCTAAGTGACAAAAGCTACATGGGGGGGGGGAATAATATGCACTAGATCAGGACTGGGGGATTTGTGGCCCTTCAGATGTTGCTGAATTACAAACCCCATCATCCCTGATCATTGGTCATGCTGGCCAGATCATCTGCATACATCAAAATAAATATCTTTCTATCCCTGATTACTGGGAAAGAAGAGTTTGCTGAAACCAATTAGAGCACCAAGTCCTTAATATAAAAGTTAAAAGGGGAGGGAGCCAATTTTACATCCTTGTTTCACTCCTTTTGATGTTTTAAAGGCTTCAATCATACCTCCATTTAGACCAACTCTGACCCTCATTTCCGTATCGCTATATAGTTCTTGAATCAATAGCAAAAGTTTGCGGTCTGTGTTGGATCTTGATCATTTCTCCCACAGTCTGCTTCAATTTATAGAATCAAAAGCAGCGGAAAGATCAAGAAAGGCTGCATATAGATTATTCTTGCAATTCTTAGTGTATTTCCTTACAGTGTGGTTCAGAGTAAAGCATTGATCAATAGTGTCATATCCTCCTCGGAACCCTGCTTATTCTTCATAAATGATGTGGTTAGTTTGCAACCAGTCTAATAGTTTTTGTAGAAGATGCCGAGATAAAGCTTGGAGGAAATATCTTGCACACTAATTGGTTGATGGCTATGAGGGTTGTTCCTGTCCCTCTTCTTAAAAATCGGAAATATGATGCTCATTTTTCAACAAGGATGCAATTTTCCTGTACTATTTATGGCAGTAAATAAGGCTGCCAGGATGGGTGTCCACCAATCTATGTTCTTTATATCTTCTCCAGGAACCTTATTTATTTTCATATTGGAGATAAGGGTCTTTACTGCACTGCCAGAGACAGGGAGCCATTGAGACTGGGACAATTAAAACATCCTTACACTCTACCATTTCCAGTGTAGGGCCATGTTACTCTCCAAGTACTCTTAAGAAGTAATTAACCCATCTGGTGGCAGGAATTGAGGCTTCCTGTGTTGATCTCACTTAGTTTAAACCCTGGGCAACAATTTCCTAGAATTTAACTTCTTTTCTGTTACTGCAAGGCCCAGTTCCTGCCACTGAGTTTTCATATGCTCAGTTTTCTTGTGTTTCAGTACCCTTTTGCAATCCAACCTGCTTTTAATCAGGACTCCATGGCTCTCCCCCCCCCAAGCCAGTTCTTTACCTGCATTAATGTCCAGAGATAAATGCTTCCCAACTGGTCTATGAGAGCAAAAAGACCCAGGGAATAGCAAGCTTTTCTCTGTGAGTCCATGTGGATCTATGCTCCACCAACTCATCTGATTCTCTTTTTAAAGGCATCTAAGCTAGTGGCCTTGGCAGTAGTCACTAAACTACATCTGTTCTCATCCTATGAAACTTTAAATTGAATCTTATTATTGTCTTATTAGAATTCAAAAACCTTGGTTAGGTTAGTAAATGGGGTGGAAACTTAAGTCGTAATAAATAATAAGATGCCAAGCTATTTCCCGGCTCAGCCTTCCCAGCGGGAATTTGTGTGTGTTTTTTTTCAGGATTGTTGTTTTGTGGGTAGGGAGAGGAAAAGGGAATTACCGGCCTTTATAGAAGAGAATGGAAATGTTTTCCGCTAATTTTCGGGGATGCTGAAGTGAAACTTTCAGCCGAGGAGAGATAATGTTCTGCAGCAGCCTAGCAAATAAGTTCTGCAGAAATGCTTCAGTTGGGCCGACCCTGAGCAAAATGCAAATGGCCTCAGTTTGCGTCCTCTTCTTTGTCTGTGCCCTAAACAGAGCAGCTTTTGGCAAAGCAGATTTACATATAAATCGCTATGTAAATCTGAAATAAAATGACCAGGTTTCTGAAGTGCCAGTAGAATTCCATTTATAAGGTTTGAACGAAAAAAAACATCTTAGGTTCTATGAGTAACACAATTTGGGGAAATCCCACCCGCCTTCAACAGTGGAATAATTAGCTCCCCCCACCCTCAATAGACCAGGAAATATCCCTGAAATTGTTTTTGAAACACAGTGACTTGCAAGCCAAGGAAGAATTACACAGAGAGGGACCACCACTGAGGTCCACACCATACATTTAAAGCATGTGGCATCTCCCAGAAGAATCATGGCAACTGTAGTTTACCCCTCTTGGAGCTCCAGTTCCCATTATCTTTAATAACCTATGCTCAGCATGGTGTAGTGGTTAAGAGTGGTAGATTCGTAATCTGGGGAACCGGGTTCGCGTCTCCGCTCCTCCATATGCAGCTGCTGGGTGACCTTGGACTAGTCACACTTCTCTGAAGTCTCTCAGCCTCACTCACCTCACAGATTGTTTGTTGTGGGGGAGGAAGGGAAAGGAGAATGTTAGCCGCTTTGAGACTCCTTCGGGTAGTGATAAAGCAGGATATCAAATCCAAACTCTTCTTCTTCTTCCCCTGGATTCTTTGGGGGAAAGTGATGTGTTTTTAATGTTTACACAACCTTAGTGCAATGAGGTTTATGCTTCAATACACATGCTTCCAACTGCAACCTCATAGCAGTTCTATACATGTCTAATCAAATGTACGCAGTAGTGCCAGCAAGCTTGGCCCTGTGACTGTGGGTGCCCAGGGTCATGGGTGCCATGCAGTCCACATGGCCCTGGCACCAAAATTTGTGGGTGCCCACCTGGCCCTTTCATGGGGAATTTTGTCGTGTGCTGTGATGTCAAAAGCTTTTGACATCCCATGCATTTTACAATTTGGCAACACCCAATTGATATGCACCACCCCAATGGATCAGTGTGGGCCTCAATCCACTCCAGGTGTGCACATTTGCTGGGGAGCATGCTCAGAGCAGACCTACTGAAATGAATGGGCCTATTATGTCTGTTAATTCTAGTGGGTCCAATTTAATGGATACATCTCTGGATGCATCCCATTGGGTTGTCTGCAAACAAGTTCTACTCATGAGTAGACCCACTGAAATTAATGAGCCTAAGTGAATCGTGCCTATGAATTTCAATGGGTCTGCTTTGAGTAGAATAGCACCCATAGTCTCTGTGGAAACAGAAGAAAAGTTCACTTTCCTGTTAAAAGATACAACACCATTTTTTCCTTGTGTTTTAAAGATCACATTAGTTCATCATGTCCACTTAAGTATATTTTTAGATGCTGAATGCAGGAAGGTAATGAGTTTTCCCACTCTTTAAAAAATTTCCACCACATTTCCCTTTTGGGTAATTAGGCAATGGGGTGGGGAGAGAAAGATGGTTCTGTTTAATTTTCTCTCTCCAAAAGCAACTTGCTGTAAAAGGTTCATTTAGCTTTTCCAGACTAATCCCCAATAATCAGGAGATTGCTACTTACCAGGATTAAACCACAAGGGGGTGGATTCCTTAGCAGAGAATTAATCTGTGCTAAATTCTTCATATGCTCCCAGAGGACTGAGTATCTTTTGTGCTAGACTTGACAGTTCAAACATGTCCAGTAATCTTGACAACTCAAACTTTCAGAAAGGCAATAAAATATGAAACAGTGGTTTTTTTCTGGGGGGACGCAAGGGGGCGCATACCCCTAAACATTTTGTGACTCTAAGTTTGGCCTCATTGAAGGGCAGTGTTTCAATATGAGTAGGAAAATGAGTGCGCCCCTAAACATTTTTTTAGGGAAAAAAAGGACTGGCACCAACTTCAGGGGGAACAGTCTCAGAGCTATTTTGCTACTGCATGCATAGATGATGGGTTTGTATCCAACACTGTGCAAGACCAATGAGATTTCATCCTCCTTTCCCTGTGCACCCCTAAAATCTGCTCTACCAACCCTCTGAAGCAGATTTTGAGGGTGTGCCCAGGTCTGGAGAAAAGAGAGGAGTTCTGCCGCATGAATGAACACAAGCAGAACAGCAGATTTCAGTGAGTAGGACTATCAGCCTGGATTGCACTGATGCAACACCTAGGCAGCTTGATAAGAACATAAGCAGAGCTCTGCTGGATCAGACCAAAGGCATCCTGGAATGGGGAATCTTGGTCCTCCAGCTGTTTTTGGACTCCCAACTCCCATCAGCTCTACTCATTATAGCCAATGACTGAGGATGCTTGAAGTTGTGGTCCAACATCTGGAGGGCCACAGGTCCCCTTCCCATCCCTGTTAAGTCCACCCCCTGAGCCATCTTTGCATATATGGCCCACCCACACCGCTCCCCTGTACCCTAACTCTGGCTGGTCAAGTAGCTTCCACAAGCATGAAGTCTGCCCACTACTGGTGTTGAAGATCTTGGCCCCGTTTCTTGGGTGTGGACAGTGGAGCGAGGGATGCTAAAGCAGAATCTTCTGTAGGAACTCCCACATAATGCTCAGTGAGTGGCAGATGGTTAAGGATGCTCAATAAGGCATAAAAGGGCACTCCCTCCCTCCCTGCCAGCTCAACTGCATATTTCTCTATTTTTCTCTCTAAGCTCCAGCTCTGAACGTTGACAGTGGGGAGATTACTAGGTTAAGCCCAGGTTCAAAATACATTGTGAAAAGTTGGCAGGCACCTGTAGAACCAAAATAAGTCAGGGGCATATGAAGGTCCCAAGTCATACCTTGGCAGCAATTAAAAGTAGAATTGCTCCATGTTTCTGCACCAATACATAGCGCGCACACATTTTATTCAAGCTATAGGTTCAGACATTGGGAAAGGCTGCTTTAAACAAGCCTCAATGCAATACATGATAGAGGAGCAACGATTTGCTGCTTATGTGATCTTGAGTACACACACAGGACTGAAGGGAGGATAAGAGATAAAGATTGCATAAAGCATTTGGCTTAGCCAGGGGAGAAATATTAATACAGCATCATATCCTCTGACAAATAATTTTCTGTTGGAAACACCTGGCACCAATTATCAGAAAAACAGATGAGGTGAACAATCTAGCTGACTACTGGTCGAAGGAAGAAGTCTGTAGGTGCACTGGGGTTGGAGAACAGACAGCAAAGTGTGTAGCCTATACAAGTCCATAGCTTATAGTGGAGATGCAGTGGCAAGACACACACCATTTGTGCTAACTCGAGTCAATATACTTTGTGACCCAGTTGGAAGGCCATGTATGGTGGGGAACAGGCCAGGCTTCTGTAAACCAGTGGTGTGTTTAACACTTTATGCAAGATTGAAAAGTGGTTTGCATGAGGGATGCTCAGTGACAGAGCATCTGCTACACATTCAGAAGGTACCAGGTTCAAGGCCCAGCATCTCCAGGCAGGACAGGGAGATACTTCTGTCTGAAACTCATGAGAGCAGCTGCTGGTCTTTGTAGCAATGCTGAGCTAGATGGGCAAATTGTTTGACTCCGTACAAAGCAGCTGCCTATGTTCCTAGCCTATAGTTCTCTTGTAAAGCCAGCTCCTCATCTTTTGCTTTGCTGGAATTTATTTACGTGTACCTTTCTAGTGCAAAGAAGAGAACTGCTGCTACCTAGAGCTGAGCTAACCTAGAGAGGGAGTTCTTTCCAAAGCACAAAACAACAGAAGGCTGGCAAAAAAAAAAAAAAAAAGTCAGGGGAAGGGGGGAAGAGAAGGATTGGAGGGCAAAGCTGGCAGAAGAAGGGCAGAAGATTCCTGTAAGATACAGGTGCACTATTCATTTCTACCCAGTTGAGCTAAACCTCACTTTTATGCTGGTTTGGGGTCGTGATTGACAAATATTCAATTTACAAGCTGCTTTTCCATTTTCTTTACACTGGAAGCTCACCTTTCACAAACTCAAGCTTAGCCCAGGCATCAGAAGGAATACTTTATAAGCCCATAATGTGACTTTAAAAAATAGAGTATACCCTGGCTTTCAAGGTGGGGAGGAGTGTTTTACTTCAAGCAGAACAACCTCTCAAACCTGAGAAATTTTTGCACCACGAATAAAAGCTCTTTGTTCACAGCAACAGTCACCTTTGCAAACAGTGCTACAATTCACCTTGAAAGCTAAAGAGCGTTGTTATACCTTGGCAGGAAGGCCATGGGACCAGCGTGGGGAAGAAAAAAAGAGAGCGAACAAAGAAAGGTGCACATTTACAGACAGATGTGTCATGTCCTACAGCCATGTCCGATGTAATTTTACTCCTGGATGAGCAGCAGCATTTTAGGGACACCCATCTAAAAACATTATTTTGACAGCGACAGTTACAAGGCCAGCATGTAAATGTTACAGCCATATGCAACCTTGGGAGGTGCAGATAATGAATCGGGACAGACTAAATGTGGACGGGGGTGGGGGAACACCTCCTATTTTACACAGCTCATAAACTACAGAATTTTGCAACCATGAGACTTTAAGAGGAATTTTTTAAAATCATTGGAGGGTAAGGCTATCAATGGTTACTAGTCATGCTTCTGAATGCCAGTTGCTAAGGAAATGTGAGTGGACTGATCTGCTCATATCCTGTTGGTGGACATCCCACGGGCAACCAGTTGGCCACTGCAACAACAGAACGCTCAATGAAGAAGAGTGTTTGGCGTGATCCAGCATGACTCTTACGGTGATTTAACATGGATAAACAACTCTTATAACCAGTTGCTGGAAACCAGGAGGTGGAGAGTACTGGTTCACTCAAATTCTGTTTGCGGGCTTCCCACTGTCTTCTGGTTGGCCACTGTGAGAAAGAAAGCTGGACTAGACAGCCCTTTGGCATGATCCAGCGGTACCCTTCTTATAGGATTCTCTTGTAAAGGTGCAGTTGGGGGTGCAGAGACAATAGGCTTGTTGAAGCAATCCTATCCCTCATGGGATGAGGGAGAGCAGGGATGAGTGTACCAGTTTCATTCATCCACTGTCACCATCTTTATCCCCCTCCATAAATTAGAGGAATAATTTCTGAAGCAGGGAGCCTATTTTACTCATAGACGCTCTCTACCAAATTTAGAATTCTGCTCTTCCAAGGTTTGAAATCAGTTGGGGAACCTATGTAAGTACAATAATCTCTAAGCTGAAGACTACTGCCCGCAGGTTGGGGAGGGAAATGAGGGCGGGCAGAGCTCCTGCATTCTATTCGCCTGGGGGATTAGAGCACCCAAACACAGTGAATGCTTCATTCAATGTTTAGTTTGTCATCACCAGTTTGTAAAATCCCTCCTTTAACTACTTTTAGTTAGTTAACCATCAACGGATATCTCAGTGGTAAAGTAAATGCTTTGTCTGTAGAAAGCTCAAACTTTGATCCTGGTATCTCCAAATTTTATAAAGGATATCAGGTATCCGGTGTAGAGAAGGCTGTTCTCTGCGATTTTGAAGAATCTCAGGTGTGGGCAACTTCTGGTCCTCCAGATGTTAATGAACTACAACTCCCAACATCCCTGGCTATTGGCCAGGCTTGCTGGGGCAGATGTAAGTTGTACTTCAACACCTGGTTCTCCACACAAGTACACACACAGTGAGAGGTTCATTTGATACATGGCTCACCCCCCCCCCATTGCCTTAGAATATGAGAATTGAAACAATGATAGGTAAGGAATTTGGTGTTGCAGAATTCTATAAGTGGGTCCAGAGAATGGACTTACATTATTAAAACTAAGCAGGTTTCAGATAGGTCAGTTCTTGGATGGAAGACTACGTCAGTCAAACAATTACAGATTTAGTTTGCATTCATGTTGGAGAAAACGTAGCTGAGAACTTTGGCTTGTAAAGCCTATAATTTCATTTGAAGCTCAATAGATTTTTAAAAAACCTTTTCAAATACAAGTATTGATCTTGTAAAAATCCATCTATTTGCAGCCTGAGCACTTTGTAACGTATCAAAAAGCTGTAAAGCAATGTTAAACTGAGCTTTAAAGACAAGGAATTTACCTCCATGGCAATTATATAGCATACTTAACACTGGAAGCAGATATTCATTCTACGCCAGGGTGGGGGAAGCTGTGCCCCTCAAGATGTTGCTGGTCTTCCAAGTCCCATCAGCCTCAACCAGTATGACCAATGGTCAGAAATTTCTGCCCGCCAGATGTTGCTGCACTAGTTTTTCCACTTTGGTTTCACTTACAATGAAGGGCAGGTTATAAACGAATAAATTCAACCACCAGACAATCTCTACACATGTAGACAACCCAGCAGGAACACAGCAACCTGCATTTTACAAAGTTTGCAAGGAATTTAATTCAGCAACCATTCACTGCAAAGACATATTTAATAGGGCCCAGAGAGAGTATGTTGATTTTGTCAAGTAACTATTCTACAACAGTGAAGTGCAATGAAGCAGCTCCATTGGTGATTACAAGGACAGTAGGAAGCAAGATCTAAAGGCTCGGCAGGGGTCATTTACGGTAGCTGTTACCCACTGCAAATATTTTAACCAAAAGAATCATGATATCGAAGGGAACAGATACACATGCTGGCTAAGTAGCTATTCCTACCCCTGTCCACTGATGTCAGCATGAAGGAATTACACTGTTGTGCTCTCTTGATAATAGTTTGTGACAGAAAAATGAAAAAAAAGTTATCTGCGGCCTCCTTCCTTCAAATGATTTGTACTGTAGTATTGTTTACCACTTATTTCCTTTTGTCAAAAAGGCAACTATATTGAGGATCTACAATTTTATTCAAGTCAAGAGGCAGGCATTCAGACAACTAAGTTCTTTAACTGGTCAACAGCCCTATGTATTAGAAGCTTCAGGTCTTCCATTGCTTCCAACACTTCTGATCAAGGAGTTTAAAAACAAGTCCACTCTTCCTTTGTTGGTGTGTCCTGAGATTTGCATATTAAGTGAGTATATAGAATTGGCAAAATTAACCTCAATTATAAGATACCAATCAAATCAAAAGTTAAGAATGGAGTGGAAGTATTTCGAAGATTATATGTCAAAATATTGTTCTAAACACGACATGCTAGTAGGCTTAGAATAAAAAATGTACACAATAACAAAACCAATAAAGAAAGAAGGAAAAATCAGAATTTAACAAAAATAATTTAATATAGAATTCAAGGAAAAAAGGTATAAAGAAATATAAAGAAGTTGAATTGCTGTGGAGGGAAGTAGAGGGTGGGTGGTGGGTTTATAATTAAGTGTATAATTATGTAGCTGTTGTAATTTACATATTATACAGTGGTGCCTCGCAAGACGAAAAGAATCCGTTCCGCGATTCTCGCCGTCTAGCGGTTTTTTCGTCTTGCGAAGCAAGCCCATTGACAGCCTAGTGGATTAGCGCTACAGCGGTCTAGCGGCTTTCCGTGATCAGCTGTTAAGCGGGTTTTTCAGCGGAACAGCTGATAGGCGGCTTAGGAAAAGGGGGGGAGCGAAAAAAACCCGCGGGGACGCGCAAGATTTTTTCGTCTTGCGAAGCAACCCCATAGGGAAATTCGTTTTGCGAAGTGCCTCCAAAACGGAAAACCCTTTCGTCTAGCGGGTTTTCCGTCTTGCGAGGCGTTCGTCTTGCGGGGCACCACTGTATTTTATGTAAGGGAATCATTGGGAATTTTGGTTATTATGTATATATGTTATTTTTCAATAAATATCTTTGAATACTAAACAAGGATGGGGGTGGGAGAGCTACAGTTCTGTTCCAAAACTTTCCATTTTCTTTTTATCCAGTGGCTGAGAGACAAGACTTTCAGGTGCTGACAAAGTGCTATGTTGGCACTTAAAATACTGTCTTCTGGCATAGCCTTCAAGATTACTCTCCAAGTTGAGCAAAGGGACTCACTTAATTTCTCTTTAACAATTCTCCCCAGATACACTCTCATTCTCCATCAGGAGCTGCTGGTAAGGTTTTTAACTGGTATCTGGATAGTTTCTTTTGATTTGTTGATGGAATGTTGCATGCCTGCTAGCTATGTGACATAGCTCTGGATTGCAATTATGTACTTTTGGAGGAAAAGAAAGATGGTTTATAGCAAAGGTTCCCTGCCACTGTCAGGCCAGATGATGGGTAAAACTGACTTTGTGCTATGGGTGATATATACCGAATGCAAACTCCTTGAGTGAGCCAGCATGGTGTAGTGGTTAAGAGTGGTGGACTCGTAATCTGGTGAACCGGGTTCACTTCCCTGCTCCTCCACATGCAGCTGCTGGTTGACCTTGGGCTAGTCACACTTCTCTGAAGTCTCTCAGCCTCACTCACCTCACAGAGTGTTTGTTGTGGGGGAGGAAAGGAAAGGAAATTATTATATACTTTTAGAGTCCTTAAGGGGAGTGAAAGGTGGGATATCAAGTCCAAACTCCTCCTCCTCTTCTTCTTATCATTCCATTGGGATGCTCACTAGAAGGTTCTTAAGAGCAGCTGTTTTTATCAACACACACAAGAATGAGGCAACTGACCTAGAATATATACCAATATCCAACTCAATTCTCCAAGTGTGGATTGTTATGCAACCAAAATGCCATTATCCATGCATAGGAGGTAGGCGTCAGAAGACTTGGGGAAGCGCAAGGTTCAAAGAACAAAAAAGATTTAAGGAAAAGGAACAAAAAAGATTTAAGGGGAGGAGCCTACAAAATACATCAGTTAATCCTGAGCATTCTCAGTAGGCATGTCATGGTGGCTTAATTGAAGTGGTGAATAGAAGGAGCAGGGAGACAAGCAGAATAGAAAAGAGCAGAGCCCTGAAGAGCAGCACTCCACAAGGAGACTTTTTCCTCCCAGGTTGTATTTGTATTCTCTTAGAGCAGGGGGCCAAAACGTTCCCAATCAACACGGTCAGTGATCAAGGATGGTGGGAGTTGCCATCTGAAGGGCCACAGGTTAGCCACTTGCCTTGGAGATTCAGTCAGCAGGCATTTATCTATTGTGGCATGTCAATGATAATGGAAGTTAAGGTCAAACTGCTCAGAGACTAGAAGACCTCATTGGCCTTCTCCCCAAATAAAGCAAAGGGGCATAAAGGGGTTGAAACTGTTATCAGCGACAAGCAGCAACTGGCCCAAGTTGAAGTACTGGCATGATTTCCGGAAATAACTTGGGGAGGGGAGTTTGCCCAAGGTGTTGCAACTAGATGAGCCTTGGGGATCACCACCAGCTTTATGAACAAGTGTGTCCTGTGGTTTGGACCTAGAACTCACAAGTGGCGTAAAATCAGTCTGAACAGCTTTGTGTCACTAAGAACATACTAACTACTCAAAGTGAATTTCAGCAAGAGAACAATGAAGAAAAAGTGCAGACAAGAAAGAGAGAAAGCACACTTGGCAAAGAGAAGGATCTGTGCATATATATACATAAAGTTAAGTCATGGCAACTACCGTTTAATAAACTATGAGTTGTGTGTCCCCCCACCCCCAAATCAAACTATAGCTTTTTTCTCCAAAGTCTGGTTTGCTTCATAGCTATTCTTGTCTCATCCTTTCATAGCCTGGCAAGTGTTTGGTGTGGCTAGCAAACCATGGTTAAGGGTGTTGTTTTCATTCACAGCACCAAGCTTGGGTTAAAGCAAACCAATGTTTGTGAGCCAACAATAAACCATGGCTTCAGATGATCAAACAAAACATGGCTTAAAAAACCATAGTTCAATACACAGTAAGCTCAGCATTATGTGTAAACCAGGCCTTTGAGTGTCTAAAGTGAGTGAGAAGGCAGTGGCTTGAAAAGTGAAGGTAAGGGTGACTGCCCAGAACTGGGGAAAGCGCACACCTAAGCACGAAGCATGTGAGCACCGTTAAAAAGACTGCAGTAAAGCAAGGGTGTCTGAGGCCTGGATGTCATGGGAAATATGGAGGCCCAGCATGACCTGAAAAATCATTCAGATGAGGCAGAATTTCAGAAGCTGGTTTGTATGTCAGCTAAATCAAAGGCCAAACATTTCCAAATATAACATGCCCATTTTAAAATGAAAGCTTCATGTTCTGAGACGCAGATTCCAGGCTCTCCCTTTCTCCATCACCTTCATGTCTTCCAAACTGCAGGGTAGCGAGGATCCGTACAACAGAATCAACTTCTGTTAAAGACTTAGCTAAAGTAGCTGTACCACATGAAAAACAGAGAGGGCCTGTTTTCATGGCAAAATCTTATTTTAATGTAGAACATTTCAGATAAATAAATAATTCTGCAAGTTAAAAAATATCATTTATATTCAAAACAAGTCTGTAAACGTCATAAAACACATTACAACTTACTTTTCTCTCTTCGATATTCAAACTCTTGATTTCACTTCTGAAATCGTAACTAGTTACTGCAAAGCTGCAGACACTTCATTCCATATACTTGTTATCTAGAGAGCACTTGAGTAGATGAGTCAAAATACACAAACAAACAAACACACACACACCAAGGTGTTTCCACTCTCTGACCTAGCAAAGCTATAACTCAAGTGGTGGCATTCTGTGCCATGCCAACATGGATGGCCTGATCAAAGAATTTAGCATAGAACAGAAGGGAAGGGTGTGTAAAACAAACATCTTATTGGAGTAGTGCTATGAGATGCTGTTTTGTTTGTGCACTTGGACAAAAAGTCTTTCCTTACTTGTCCCTTTTATCTAGTAACTCTGGTATTGATCTCCCTCTCCCTTTAATGTGTCAGAGCACTCAGGTGTTCAGCGACTCTTTTGAAGATGTGGATTAAACAAGGCTATTGATTTGGTGAGCAAGGCGAGGGACAACACACAGTTCATAGGAGTCACCACTGGCTTGCCATTTCACTAAGTATAGTTTACCCAGCTCTTTCAATTTGCAGGAAGTATCATCCAGAACATAAATGTGCCCTTCCTCTCTGGCAAAGCATGTCAACGCAACAAGAGTGGCCTGGCAGTTCAATACTGAATCCTTGATGAGATTAGGAACAGTGTCTCCTGGTTTTATCAGCAACATTCCCTCTTTTTATATACAAACACCACATGACTCTCATTTAATTAAACAGGCATTTGTTGTTTTTTAAGCTGCCTCATTTATTTAAAGTTTGCTGTTCTGCTGAAACTGAGTTACTAAGGATAGAACCTGCTCTGAGGCTTTAATCTGTTTAGTTCCAAGATATGCAGCACTGTTACTCATAGTGTCCTCCAAAAAATAGCGATAGTTGACCATCATTCCGCAAGAGGCAGTGATGCCACGGGGGCTTGTGTCGGCCATCCAGTTCAAACGCCATAACACTGCACCGTTCTGAAGATGGAAGTTTGCCACAGGGTTAAGGGCATAGCCACGGTGCTTCTCTCCATAGAGATACCAGGCACACAGTCTCATAAGCGGCTGCTGTAAAGCTCGGACCAGTCTTTCCGACCTCACCCATTCATTGTTTGCTAAGAGGCGCTTTAGAATTTCAACAGCAGGGTCTCCTGTGATCTCAGATATTTCTTGATATTCAGGATCTGTGAAAGGATCACATCTGCCTGTCTCCTTGGACTGTGAAGAAAGAAGACCCAGGAACCATTTGGTGAATCCCGGAATGGGAGACAGAGTAGAGAAGGCTTTGATCTGAGGAAATTCCACCTGCAGTTTTTCAGTTTATAAAGAGAAGCAATCCATTATTATTATTATTATTATCTCAGTAGGATAAGGAGTCTGATAGCAAGAACACATACTATGTTTTCCCAGAAACTGGCCAAATCAATTCTTAGAATCAGCAAAGGAAACAGACCAGATCACCTTCATAAATGAGCAGAATGGGACCTTAAGTCAAGAGCATGCTGGTTATGTGAGTTTAATATCCTTTTAGAACCATTTCAGAACACAGTTGAAAAACATACCTACCGAGGTGGGAAAACATTTAAGATACAAATCCCTCATCTCTCATTTCTGTCTAATGAAATAAATATCCTCTGCCCAACATATCAAGTTCTCAAGATCCCAAGACTGAGGTAGTAAATTAAGCTCCCAGCAGGGTAGTTTCCATACTATAAAGGCTTGATCAGCCATTCTCTAACAACTATTAGATGCCCCTCCAAGTATATGAGATAAGCAGCCACTTCTCAGGCTCTTGAAAAACTCAGATGATGCCAAACTGCTTGGTGAACAAACATATTTATCTTATCCACAGTTTAAATCTGTTTAGCAACAGGACAGCTACAACAGTACACCCCCAAACACACGATCCTCTGCAGAGAAAGAATGTCTCCTTTCATCAGACTAAGATTAACTGTGGGGAATTCAGAGTAGCAGTCACCCTGGAAAGGAATCTTCAATTTGAGGGAACTGCAGCAATATGACTCCCTCCCCTCTGTCTATCTCACACAAAATAAGAGTTAAATAAACAAACTCTGAGTTTAACATATACCAAGTGACTGGTAGTTAGAGGTAGGAGTTAAGAGACATGAAGCCATCTTTTAGAATAAAGAGTCTGGACAAGGAAGTAAGGCATTCTTATTTCCATAACAACAAAGCTTGTAGCTAAAAATTCAGGTCCCCCTAACCTGAACAGAGTATTTATTTGAACAGCATAGTCCACATAGGTGAAATGGGAAAGCTCTGGATCAACTGTACAATTCTATGATTCTGTTATTGTAAGAGCACTGTTGGGTCTGACCAGTTCAGCATTTTGCCTCCACAGTGGCTATAGGAAGCCCACAAGCAGGGTGTAAGTGCAACAGCACTCTCCTGTATGTAGAACTTGATGTATTTTTAATAGCATTTCTTTTGTTTACAAACAAAAAAGAGTAAACCTCAGCATAATTTATTAAGGCAGAGTCTATTTGGAATGGGGGGAGGGATAAGAAAAGCAATCATGTGCTTCTTTTATTTTAAGAAATAACAAGACAAATTGGCAAAACGACCCAGTTTTTGTAGTATCTCATATCTGATGAATGGCTGAGTTTAGAAGCTTATCTTATGTGGCCAGTTCCTGAAGAAAATAATAAATAGATGCAGTAAAGCATGGCCATTTATGCTGCTGCTAAATTGATGTGCTACTTTCCAGGGTTGCTAGTAGAGATCCGTTAATGTTTATTTCCTTGTCAGAAACCCACACTCCATTAAGAAGTAGATGCTGGGTTTATTTTGTTGCTGCTTCTGTAGAAGGTTGCAGATTCCTTTCTATTATCAGTGACTCATCTAAAACAACACTGAACTGCATTAGCCAAGGCAAGGGGGAAAAGAAAGCAATGCCACCATCTTTATCCTGACTATAACAGATTAAAGTAGTCCTTGCCAACAGCCTCACCAGACAGAATAACTCCTCCTTAAAATAAGCTTGGTTTGTTGGTCCTATCTTGCACATTGCAAAGATTTACCACATATAGTCTTATGACACGCTTACAGCCAAAAATTTATTGCAGCATAAGCTTTCATCCGATAGAACCCACTTTATCAGATGCATTGCAAAGTTTTAAAGCTAATTCCTGCTGATACCTGGGAAAGGAAACAGAAATCAAAGTCTGTGGCCTGCTGTCACACAAAAAAATATTTACTAGAATGACTGCACGCTCCCAATCCTGGGCACTGTTTGTGATCTAGTAGCATGACATGTTAATAGGTGATGTTTGCAGCTACCTTTATGAAGAGTGGCAGCTGAGATGCAGTTTCTGAGGCTACAGTGGCATTTACAGACAGATGTGTCACACTGGGTTAAAGTGAAGGCAAACATGGATAAAGGACTGAATAATTTTTACTGGAGAATGGCCTAGTTTTTTAAAAAGTGCAGCATCTTGGGTAACCCTGTTCCTTTTGCAACTTAGATAGATGCCCATTGTGGTTAACCTGGGGCACATCAAAGGCTGCAGGAAAATGATTAAATATTTCATATTGATCATATATCTAGAGACTGTTTACGTGCTGCAAATTAACCACAAAAAGCTGTGTGCAAAGGAACACGTTTCCTTTTTCTGTACTTACTTTCCTCCAGCTTTCTACAAAAGAACTTGACTAGCGAGTTTTCTTTTTTCTAACATTACATTTTCAAAATACTTAGGCTGTGGTTTTGTGTAAAGTGTTAAACTTTCAAGTTACATTGATTATTTTCTGCTGTCAAAGAAAGCTTGGTGTTGGTTTCCTGCCATGTACCCACATATGCGGATATCAAATAAAGGGATGAGCTGCCTTAAGAAACAAGAGTAACTGAAGAAGGCCAAAAGTCCCCATTCCTTGGTAAGACACTTGTCCCTTGCTTAGCTCTTACTGAGCTAAAGTAATATCAGTCTCTAGTTGCTGATGCTAAGAGCTCTACACAGTTTTACACTACTTTGTCAGAGTCCCTGTCCAAATACAAAAAATAATTTTAGAAAAGTGTTTTGTTGTGATTTGTTTTACACACAATTCTATTTGCACTCATGTCCTTTTAGTGACAGAACTGCCCCAGCTATTCTTGTTTCTCCTCTTAAACTAACCCACAGCTACTGAAGTTCACAAACATCTCAGGGTTCAAATGGTTAAAATTTCCACCACTCCAGTTCAAACTTCAAAGTATGTCACTTCACATTCCGACACAGCCATGATGGCAATAATTTAACATGCTCTTTTTCTTGGGAAATTAAAAGTTACAGAAGCTTGAAATTAAGTGATTTGGAATTAATCAAATAGATGAGAGAAAACAAAGCAAATAATGATATATCTTATTTTCCCTGCATTGTTTATTCCCCAAAGGATATTTCACATCCAGCCATGAGAAATGTATTACAACACATTAGTATCTATGGGAATGAACCCCAGCAAATGGAGCAGTACCAAGTAATTTAGTTTGGTATTTAAATGAGTAGGCTGCACTCTTAAGACAAATTCGGAAGCATCTGCCTTAAACTAAGTTTAAAGCATACAGTGCTCACACAAAAAACCTGTGGACTTTAACCCAAGTGAACAATCCCAAACTCACTAGGAGTGGTAATTTCCAGAAACCTAAGTTAACAGATGAGGTGGAAGTATTATAGTAAGATTTTCACATTCATTAGATATGACATAAATGATTCTTTGTAACAGGACACCTTGGTAGCAAGTTAACAAACGTTACTTTATCATAATAAAAATGTTTTCCAGGAGATGATCTTCACAATCCTACCAGGTTGGGACTCTTTCAGAATGCCTCATTTCACACACTTGATGAAGGGAAAGTCACACTCTGGCTCTTCCAATATGTGAATTTGACCTAAGCAGTTTCTGAACACAGGAATCTCATTATCAGGAAGTCTAGAAAAGTAGGGTGAACACTACACACTGCTAATTTGGGGCATACTTTTAAGTTTCCTTGAGAATTTCCAACAGGGCTCTTTGAAGAGGTGGACATGGTTTACTCCCAAACAGCCTGGTGGGCCAAACTCTTAAGGTCCAGTGGCTTGTGGTCCCTGGCTTGCATTCCAGAGTGTCCCCACCACTACCTTTGGGGAAGGGTGGTCAGTGGTCGAGCACATGATTTGCATGCAAGGTTCAATCCCTGGTATTTTTAGATGAGGCTACAAAGGATTTCTTCCTGTAACCTTAGAACATTGCTGCTATTCTATGCAAATAATACTGAGCGAGGTGGATCAATGATTTGACTCTGCATAATGAAGTTTCCTGTGTTCCTATACACTGCATTTCAAGTACAAGTGCACCAGAAGAAATGAAGATAGCCATTCCTTATGTTACATTTGCTTCATGTTACGTTCTTTCAGGTTACGTCCCGCGGCGACCCGGAAATACCACAAAGGGTTTCTTCCGGGTTTCGCCGCTCACGCATGCAGACAAGTGCACAAGCGCCAAATCGCACTGCGCATCTGCGCAGATACAGTGCTTCAGGTTGCGCTTTTTTCATGTTGCGAATGGGCCTCTAGAACGGATCCCATTCGCGACCAGAGGTACCACTGTAAATACAAATTAGATTCTAGTGCTATTACCAAATGGCAATTTTTCACACATACCTGCAGTTCCTTAACAACTCGCTTGATGAGGTACGTCCCCAGCTCCACACCCTGCAAGCCCTGCTGAGTCAAACTGATTGAATAGAAAATTGCAGTGGTGATTTTGTTCAGATCCTCAACTTCTAAGGGGGGAATCTCCTTCACTATGGCCTAGAGAAAAATTAACCATAAGTAACATTAGTAACTGCAATCACCATCAAAATTCAACAATTTCACATTCTATAACCCACTGAATCCTACATAAGCCAAATTCCTGTGACCCAGAAGACTTGCTTTGCATACTCAGCTGTCATGTTGAGAGTTTAACAAGCAGCTCATGGTGCAGCGTTAGGGCTTGATAATAGGAAAACACAAGATGTCAGTGCTCAACTGGGCATGTGCAAGCCCTTCTGTTTGCCTAAAGAAAGTCTCAGGACAGTGACCAAAGTTTGCTTAGGTCTCCTATTTTCATCAACAGAGTGTAATATTGCTGTGAAGTATGAGCAGTAGCCTAATGCTTATCATTTTACAGGGTTAAAATGACAACTATTTAATTCTCTGCTACACTGGCTGAATTTGAACATCACACCAAACCACTGCTTGCACTAACCATAGCTCAGAGCTGCTTGTTTGTTTGTGTTTTGCTACTACTCAGCCCTCTCAACCTTGTGTTCAAGCGGCTTCCAGAAGGCAGAGCAACAGCCTCAACTATGGTTTGTCAATTCAGACTTCATACACTGTTCTGAAACCCAACAGGACAAAGAGATGTATATAAAATGCTTTAACAAATAAACCTTAATTCAAATCAGTTTGCAAATCTACATTCAGCTTGCTTTTGTAATTCTGGTTCAGACGATCTGGACACCACATGTAACTATGAATATTCCTTCATTCTAGTTATTATCTCTATGGACAGTTTCAAGAAACTTCACATGAAAATCTTACTTCTAAAGATAACATGCATAAAAGCACTTGCTACTCTGTTTGACGACTTTCAAAAATATTGGTAAACAAAGGAATAAGAGACATCTAAGAAGACAGGCTAATCACTTCCTTAATCATCAATAGAGAGCAACAACTCACTCTAGGCTACTAAGCATGGAAGCTGCGTGATCAATTATTATTAATTATATATTTTTCTTCTTCTTGACCACAAATGATTAACAGAGGTTAAAATAGACAAATAGCTACTTAACATGCTCACAAAAGCATGTTGAAATGTTATATTAAGACATTTGTTTCAATCACAAGTTTTCACTTAGAAAATACTGCTTGATTATGTTTAGGTACTTTATTTCCAAGAATCTGCTTGGAAGTGTTCCATAGTCACATGCTCAAGGCCTGATGATTAATGCGCAACAAAAAATTTCACAAATTAAGTCAAGCAACTATACCTGGATGCTGCTAGATATCTCGTCTGTAAGTGCAACATGCAGAACAACCAACGGCTCGCCAGGTATTGCACAGTGGGCAAAGTAATAGCACCTTCTGTAAGATCCAACACGGCGTTTCATGTCCATCCAGTTTCTAACAGGATGTACAGCTTCACTACTAGGGAAAAAAATAACAATTACATTTTAACACAGAGAAGACACTCACAAAGGTCTGCTCTCTCCCCTAGATTTATTTTGCCATGCAACCTTGAATCTGCATGTGTACATGACTTCCTGAACTTTTAAAAAAGAAGACACCAGCAATTCTTGGCACTTACTCGCTAATCTTTTGAAGAATCTCACAAGGCGACTGCCATGTAACTCGCTCTAAATTTAGGAATCCTGTGGAAAACCATTCTGACAGCATGTTCTTTAACACTCCATTCATTTCCTAAAAATAAGAGGGGGGAAACCATTTCATCAGTAGAACCATTTCAGCAGTAGAAGCAGCATAACAACATTGTTTCATGACAACCAAGAGGATTCCTTACAGCACTAAACTATTGGCATCTATTCAAAATGAAACCCCCACTGAGTTCAATGAGATTTGCTCCCAGGTAAATGCCTACAGGACTAGAGTCTTAGTCTTCCATTATATTTAATATAAATTATAATGACTAGTCTTCACTCAAATAAGTATTATTTCATTATTATGTTGCAGCATTTCTATGCAGAAAAGAGATCAGTAAAGTCACACGTCAATATTTTTAAAATCCAACAACAATAACCAACAGATTTTTAAAGTAATAGATTAAAGGGGGCCAAAGCTCAAGATTTAAGAACAGAGAGGTCTTTGCCTGGTGCCTGAAATTGTGGGTGCCATGCAAGCTTTGCTGGAAGCTGGGGTCCATAAATTGAGTGTTATAATTGAGCAGGTCCTTTCTCTGGTCACTGCCCACCTCACCTCAGATGACAGGAACACTGCTTGCACGTTTTGGCAATCACTTTTTTCAACTGAATTAAATTGAATGGTCTTTCACAGCCTACAATATATATACTTCCTGGAGAATTCTGGCAGAAGGACACGATAGAAGAAATAAAGTTAAATGTTATGCAATCACCAGCTTATGTGTTAACTTTAGATAACAGCCTTTCCAAAAACAGAAAAAGGAGGCAAGGAGTTACATTTTTTAAAAAAATAATATTTATGTATGTATAAATAAAGCAAGGAGCTATGTTTGATCCCTGCAGTAGTATTTCTCAAGTGCAGCTTAGGTAACCTGTCTGCTAGCCCATCCTAGCCAATGGCCAATAATGAGCTCTGCTGTACCATTTAAGGCCAATGCATTTAGGATCAGGCAAAACTATGCCTCCTACTGCCACACATTTGTGGACTAGGAGGTTGGTGGAAAGGAGATGAAGATACCCTGCAGCTGTGGCCCTGTTCACACTGATGAAATCATGTCAAATCGTGAGGGACCTTGGCAGACATCCTAGCAAGTCCTCTGGCATAGTAAGATGTTTTTCAACTGGTGTGTAGAATGTAAACTGAATAAAACATTTAAAAACCCATACAAAAGTGTCTGCTTATAGAAATAAAGGCACCCACCAATGAACAGTGTAGTAAGTGACAGCTGCGACAAGTTATCACCCCTTGCAATGTCAGCTGGAGCATCATTGCTCCAAAGGGACATCAGCTGCTGAGGGTGTAGCATTAAGGCAACTCAACCTCTTGGGAAGCATAGTAAAAAAAGCTCCCCTGCCTGTCTTGGTACTTGAATTTGCTGCAATTTATGGCTAGACTCAGAATGACTTTGGGAGCATTTTCTAGTGCAGTCAGTTACTGGCTTTCCAAAGAATCCCCTAGAGTTTCATTCCCAACACTGCATTGTTGTATGAAGTATATGCTTAAAAACAAGCTTACTGGGGATGGGGTGGGGGAACAGACTAAGTAATTTTAAAATAAACACAAAATAGTGGAGATTGACCTGAGGCTTGTAATGAATAGAGAACAGCTAACAATCCTTCTTGAAATATTTTACAGCTAGCAATTCCTTCTTTTTGGAATGGTAATATTGCTATAATACAGAGCAAATGCTTAACATTCTCTGAAACCATGTATGAGGGTGTATTTGTTGAGTGTCTGCAAATTGTTGAAGGGGGTATTCCATAAAAATACTGTTTAGATTACTCTGCCACAGGCCTCAGTTTAAACAAATAAATATAGTGGGACATGTTACAGAAAATAACAATTCAACCAGCAGGAGACATTAGGGTGATGAGGTAGTTTGCCGCTACAAAATACTCAGGACATCCTCACCTACCTGATGATTTATTGAAAAATGCACTGCACAGTTTCATGAACTGAGATCTCAGAACAATCTCAGCAAAGCACAGACATCTGCCATAATGCTCTTACAAGAATAAAAAATGAAGTACTTAAAGGAATACATCAGAGAGTTTTCACTTGACCAAGGTAATTACTTCCAAAACCCCAAAATGAAAGCTTTTCTATCAAAAACAACAGATTATCCTTTTATACACTATATTCGCTACTGGATTAGTATACTAGCTCTGAGTAGTATACACCATAGACATACTTCATTCTACAGTAATCCATCAATGGCATTAAGTTAAATTAATTATTGTCTCCCGAAAGACACCAGAGCAGCAAAAGTCAATCTTATATCCTGGCTCTAAACGCTTCATTCACAGATACACACATTTTGTTTGAACTTAAATTAACTACTCTGTTCCACATTAAGACAGATACAGTGGTACCTCGGGTTAAGAAGTTAATTCGTTCTGGAGGTCCGTTCTTAATCTGAAACTGTTCTTAACCTGAGGTACCACTTTAACTAATGGGGCCGCCATGCTGCCACCGTGCAATTTCTGTTCTCATCCTGAAGCAAAGTTCTTAACCCGAGGTACTACTTCCAGGTTAGTGGAGACTGTAACCTGAAGCATCTGTAACCAGAGGTGCCACTGTACTTCCTTTAATTATGTCTGTTAACTCTCTCTCTCTTCATAATTGGCAATATCAAGTTTGGTACTTTCCTTTTTGTATGCAAATTATGTTCTGAGTGTCATAAATATCACATAAATTTAACGTCACAGTCCCAATGGTGGTGCCCTCAGAATCCTATCAGAGCATCCACCAAGCTTTTTAATTACATTCAGGCCAAATTATAAATTATAATGGCGACAGTCAAATTTCTGCTTCATTTCCCTCCCCCAAATTGTTTGCTTTGCCCTCCTACTATTCTGATTGGCCAGAAGATTTGAAAAAGAGGAGAGATAATAGTTATATCTGTTGGGGGTAGTCAGTTAGAACTGTTCTTTCTCCTAATTGGATGCCATCAGCGAAGAAAACAGTTCCAATAGTAAGCTACCAGAAACAGGACACGTTGATGCCAAAGAGAAGTACAATGTAGCAGCTGTGCCTCAGTTCAAGGCAGATAGCTAATGGGAGAAAGGAAGAGCATCTAGGAGCAAAAGAGTTCATGTATGCATCGCTGACTGTGGAGAAAGAAACAGATGAGAAAGGATAAGTTGGTTGGCAAAGGGAGAATTTGCTTTTTGTAAAACAGCTGTTTTGTCTGGGAAAGGGAGAGAAAGAAATGCATTCTGTGAGATGGGTGTATTGCATGGGAGAGAGAAGCCACATCAGTCACTTTGTGAGGGAGCCCACTATGCTCTCTCAAAATTCCAAACGTGCCCACAAGCTCAAAAGGCCTGTGGATTCCTATTCTAATCCAACAGAAGTGTTCTCTTTGCCTTGCAATGGAAAAGTCAAGGCAACAATCCCCAAAATATTCCACAGAAAGCAAAAAGCTTCAGCAGCATGCCTGCTGTAGACAAAACAAACTCATTATGATCAGGAAGAACCTGTTACAGTTCTGAGTCTACTAACTCCAAATCAGTAAGAGCAACTGAAAACCTAATGCCTTCAGAATTAACATTCTTGTCCTTCGCAAGAAGTCTAGCTCAGATGGCAAGATATGAATCTAGATAGAATTTCTACAGCATCACATATGAGGCAGAAAATTATTGTTCTTTCCAAAAACCTAAGAAACATATTTAATGAGTATGGTCAATGTATTTCTTATATAAGCTCATTATTGGGGAAGAAAGTATGAAATATTTTTTGCTTTATGCTGCTTCTACTTCCTAATACACAATTTAATATTTTCCGGGTTACCTAATCCTGGAGCAACACAAGTGATTCTTGCACAGTCATATGCAGACAGCCTTCTGCATATGAGGATCATGTTTCTAATGTGCGACAATATAATATCATTTGCCAACACCTAAAACCAAGCACAAATAAGCTTCATTAGAACAAAAGGGTAGCCCTCCTTCCCAATTTAGGTTGGGGATGATGGGGTAATGGAGAAACAATCAGTTGTGAACCATTGACTTAATGCATAAAAATTAAAGCAGTTCTTCTAACTTCCATTAAGAAAAACTCAGAATATTGTAATGCAGGTTGTCATTAATTTGAGTTACTCAGAGTTAACTACCTTTTCTCTAAATTAACGTTTGAAGACTACTAGTGAAGCTGCAGTTGTGGATCTGGATGTTCCTGTGGTAAAGGGAGATAATAGCAGCAGAACTGAGAGTACATGCAAACTTCTATATTTGGTGCAGAGCTGCTTGCTTCTGTTATATTTCTGTATTTTGGATCTACTAGTGGCAATATGGTCTCCATATGTTTTGTGCTGCTTTAAAATGTTGATTTTTAATGTAGTTTCTGTGTTTGTTTCTGATGTTTTTATTATGTAAACCACTCTGCAATTTCTTTGAAACATCGAGCAGTATATAAATCACCTAAATAAATAAATAAATGTCAGCTTCTATAATGGATATGTAACAGCACACAAGGGTTGCCATGATGCACGTAAACCTAAATGAGCAATTTATAAAATCAGAATTTCAAGCTGTTAGCTCCTTGCAAAGGGCACTTTGAAAGTTATTGTCCTCACTGAAATATATATAACAGCAAAATCTCCTCTTGACTGTTTGCCTTATTTAAATATTGAGCTAGAATTTCTACAATCCCTGTTTCACTTGCAAAGGTCTGACTGCTTTGTCAGATACTGGTGTCAAGACCATTTTTAGAAACAATA
Source organism: Podarcis vaucheri (assembly GCF_965113315.1). NCBI lineage: Eukaryota > Metazoa > Chordata > Lepidosauria > Squamata > Lacertidae > Podarcis > Podarcis vaucheri. Next base: position 58,692,965 of record NC_138765.1, read on the forward strand.
TTATTGCGCTGTCCACATGGTTTACTATTGTTTTGACTACGGAGATGTGTAAAACTTTATAGGCGATGAGACTTAAAGAGGAGCTCTGGGGCACATCATGCCTTGAAAGAAAAGCAAAATCTCCTTGGCGCTTAAAAATAGATGGTCTTCCATGCTACCAAAGGACATTTTTTATACTCTCAGGGAAATTCTTTTTACCATAAAATGTACAGTTGAACTTTTGCTGGTAGATATGCCTGAATAGAAGTGCTATACCTAGGTCACAAGAATCTATCATCTTCCACAAATTCAGCAGGAAGACATTTACTGTTTCTTAGCAACTAGTCACTAAGGAGTAGAGTCATTTTCTCTGGGCCATTGCTCTTGATCCTGGTGACTGTTTAACCTTAGAATACTATCCTTGAATACAAATCTATCCATATTTTGAGGGATGTGCATTCTCTCTCGATATAAACTCCACTATTCATTGTTCACATAATGCAACATTCAACATTTCTACTTATATGCTCCGAGCTATAGGAACAGGCTACAGTTCTACTGCTGCCGAGGACAATTTGTTCATCATGAGTAGTAGGGCTCCAATGACCTCAGCCTCGGTCACACTAGCAAGACCAGCAAGATGAGGACTACAAATCATGTCTAAAAACATATAATTCAGTCATATTCCAACAGCACTTGTATCTTGATGACCAAACAATCTTATTTATGACTGCAATATACTCAGTCATGCATTGGATAGAAGTAGTGCCATTAAGGGAGACAATAAATAAATGCTGTGAACGTGAGGAAACTATTGCTGGTGATGGCCTCATCCTACAAGATGCTGTAGCAGCTCCTGGGATTATATATGAAAATTCCAGAACTCACAATAGGCCACCTCAGCAGTCACTGACTCTACTACACCAGTATTTGTTGCCCTGCCCTGGCTGCAGCATACTAATGCAGCACAAGAGGACTCACTGGATCAGTCCTTGGACATGTAAGAAGCTCAACAAGATATGTTAAAACGCCATTTGATGGCTCAAAAGCAGGATCTTCAACAAGGATTAACTGTTCTCCTGACACATGTGGCAGAACTGCTACTCTACAGGAAGCTATTTAGACTGAAGTTACTAAAGCAGGTTTATAGGATAAGGCTTCTGGAGCTTCCAATTTGTAGTGCTGAATTAACCAGATATAAAACCCCATATAACTATAGCACAGTGTGTCATTTTAAAATGACGTTTTGGGAACATTCTGTTTGCTCCTGCTAAACTGTATCTATGTTGATGGGGGAAAATTTTTAACCGCTGATGCTGCCATCTTTTAGAAAGGCTACTAGTTAGCTGAGAGGAGCTCCAGCCAAAAAATATAGGTCCAGGAAAAGGGTACCAATTTCTGGGCAGAAGCAGCAAGCTTTTAGAAAGCAGCGGCATCTGTACAATAATGGAACTAAACAGTAGTGTTATTCAATGTCTCTGTCCAGGGGGCTGGGGATCAGCATTTGCTGCCAGCCTACCACTGCCAAAGTACACTGCTGGAACAAACCCATGAAGAAGGATGAAGGACTTGCATTCTGACCATTATTCCTACACTCTGAACTAGATATGTAATACTTGTAAATATAAACAGCTTGTTTCTTACAAGTATGAGCTGAACAATATGCAGCAGAATCTTAAAAAAATATAGACACTGGTCCAGGTGTATGAAGTGGCATGTATAAAAAGTATTATGAAAACATTTTTTCTCAACAGACTCTCTGGTCAAACTTCTTAAAATCTAGAGTATATGTCATGTATCTTGCCTAACATCAAGACTAGTGCAGAAATAGTTGGATTGCACCTCTTGCGTTTCATTCAGCATTCGTTGCCAAGGCCAAGCATATTATTAGCACATCATGTGCTGATCTGAAGCAGCTGAAAACAGAACCCTGGCACTGACACACAAACTTTGCCCTAGTAAGCATGTTTGCCAGTGCTGTATATGAGTATCAGACATTGTACACACATAACTGTGTGACCATTCTACACACTCCCACGTATTGCATGAATGAACCTGCCCCCATTTACCCCATCTCACCCTGGTCTAACATCCCATACATATAAAGAACAAATATGTGTCAAATTTTCACCCTCCTGGATTTTAAAAAAACTTTTCCCTATATGTTGGGAAGGGAACTTCTGTGGCAGGGAGCCTGCTGTACTCATCTGGTCTCCCCACAAGGTTTAGAACCCTGATCTTCGGTGCAGGAGTAGGCATTGAGGTAGGACTGAAGAGTTTGGGAAGTGTGAAATAGAACATAGTTTATATTTTGTGGTAGGATAAGTTGTAGTAATAGTCCTCTTCAGGTGCTGAAACCTTATGGGATGAAGGGGACAGTGGGGTTGAGCCTTTTGACCCTGATGCTGGCTTCATCAACTTTAACATTTTGGGAAGGGAACTTCTGTCAAGGGGAGCCTTCTCTTCACTACCAGCATTTATCTGCATCTATAGAATGCCCCATCAGATCTAGTTAAAAGCAACAACACCCAAGCAGAATAAAATGCAATCACATCACGGATTCTAAACTTCACTCAAATGGAGAGCAAAGACTCCCAGGGCAATGAAGTAAAGAGTGGGTCAGATCAAACTGGTAGGCTTCATGACATTTCCAAAGCTTGTCAGGCTGTTCACTCTTCCTGCAGGCCTCACTTCCATACTTTTAACAGCAGCCTGCCACAAAAGCAAACCAGGCGATGTTCTTGGCATGAAGTTCCAGGAAGGTCATCACCTGCTTAATTTCAGTGTATCAGATTGCAGCAGCACAGAAATAGAGCTATAAAAAACTGGGGAATGTGCAATCTAGAAAGATATGCAGATTTGGACTACACTGAGTCTTCAGTCAGAGGAAAAACTGACTGGAGATGTAATCTGTCAAGAACGCCTCCCTTTCCACCATTGATTCCTTCACCTCCTACCTCAAAGTTATGCTGTTCAACTGAATACTGTTTTTACTTCTACAGCACTAAAATTTGGGGTTGCCCAAAAAGACTGACTTAAAGTAGCACAGATGAGACAGAGTCCTTCACACAATTTATCATTAACTTATGGCTTTGACACAAGATTATGTTGATGGCTTCTGGTTGAGATGACTTTTAAAAATTATCAGCCTTATTAACTTCACAGGGCTGTTGTATACATTCGCCACCCCAATAACTTAAAGTTCTTTGGCTTATAATAAACAAGTTTATGAAGCAATTTAAATAAAAATAAGACACATATTCAAAAATAATACAACCCCCAAAGTTAAAACACTGAAGAATTATGGGTGCAAGAATATAAAACAGTGATATATGCCATTTAAATAATAATAATTACGATAAACGTCAATGCATTTCTGCCTGCAAGGCTGTTTTTAAGGAGAAGAGTTGGAGCTGCGGAGGATGTTTACCTTTCCCATTACCATACATGCAAACAAACCTCACTTCAGACCACATATTACTGATATATGTGTGTTACTGTTGTTTTAAATAAAAATAGCTTTAACTTAATCTGTTTAAATTAAATACTGGGAGGCGCCTTGGGTCTTGCACTGGGAGAAAAGCGGGATGTAAATAAAGCAATTAATGAATACATTGTAAACCGCTTACGAGATTTGTAACAGTTGTTGTTTAGTCGTTTAGTCGTGTCCGACTCTTCGTGACCCCATGGACCAGAGCACGCCAGGCACTCCTGACTTCCAGTAACAGTAGGCGGTACGAAATAGGGGCTGCAACCAACTAAGCCTTATTCAAGAGTAGACACACTGAAATTAATAGACAGGGCGAACTTGCGTCCCTGCGGTTTCCACGGGTCTCCTCTGAGTTACACACACATATCTGAAGGAAAGAAAAGAAAAACCCTCCCGGGGCTCACCCTGACATGCGGCCCTTCGGCCTCCCTGGCCGCCAGGGCTTCGAGCAGGTCCCTGCGGAGCTCCACCAGGAAGCGGAGGCCGCCCTCCTGCCTGCCGAGGTGCTGGAAGAGGCCTCGGTAGCGCGGCGTGAGGTAGTGGCGGAGCCGGTCCTCGGCCTGCAGGAGGGCGCCGGGTTCGTGCTCCGCCTTCTCCCCAGCTGCCTCCTGTTGCTGCTGCAGCAGCCGGGCCACCTTGCCGCTCACTTCGGCCACCCGGCCGTGCTCGACGCCGAAGTCGCGGGCCAGGCGGCTCAGCAGCTCGGCCCTCGGCCTGCCGCTCTCCAGGGCCCGGTAGTAGCGCATGAACTCCGCGCCGCGCTGCTCCAGGGCGGCCCCGGCTGGCGCCGCCACTTTCTCGCGGGTCTCGTAAGGCGGCAGCGGCGGGACGGCGCGGCTCAGAGCTTCCTCCATGGCCGTCGGGCCTGGGAAGGCTGCGGTTGCCATGGCGACGGCGCTAGGCCGCGGCCTGCCGGAAGAGCGGAGAACGAGGTGGCGGAACAGCTGGTGCTGCGCCGATGCCACGCACGGCCCCGCGCGGCGCATTATAAAGCCCAGCGAACCTTTTCCCTCGTTTGTCGGAATCCCAAATTCGGTATACACTCGGGCAAGTCAATGAGGCGGGAGGCCTTCCTCTTAGCACTCTCAGGGGGCGGAAGGAAAACAAAGAAGAGGATTGGACCACTGCGGTCGCCATGTCTTGTCGCGGCCAATAGCAACAGACTAGGGGCGGAGGAAACATGTAAGCCGTCCTGAGTGTGGCGGAACTTACCTAACCCAGGAGGTCTCTGCCATGTTCGGAGTGGCAAAGGTGGGGCGGGGGTGTGGAACCGCCTAATTCTATCCCTAGCTCTCAACTCCAAAGGGGATATAGATCTAGAAAAATCAAGACTATATTGTGAAAGTACAAAAGAGGCTTTCCCAGTTTCGTTCCTCCCTAGGAAATTTGGAAAGCAGCTCCTATATTCCGAAACTACAAAACAGACTTTCCCAATCAAGGGCCTTCCTAGGAAATTTGGACACCAGCTCCCATCAGGCCCAGCTGTTATATAAAAGAAAGATCAGCAAGTCTGTTCAAGAAGACTGTGCAGCAACAGTGGAAATAAAGATGAAGTCCATTCCAAGAGGACATTAGGTAAGGAACTGAAAATGAAACTGTAAGGAGGATGTCATCACACAGACAACTGGATATGGCTGTGGAGCAGCATCACTAAGAATGAACAAAGGTGATTCTGAGCGAGGGCAATGCTTCCTGAATAAGCTTGACCTGAACTAGCTTTGAAATTTATCAAAGACTTTTTCGTTTGCAGAAAAGGAGAGTTAGAAGTGTCATGACAGAAGTTTGTAAAACTATGCATGGCATGGAGAAAGCAGCTAGAGAACATTTTTTTCTCCCTTTCACTTAACACCAGGGCATCCAAATAAAACACTTCTTCATGCATCATGTAAGTAAACTATGGAATTTGCTGCCATCAAGAGATTGTGATGGTCACCACCTTGTATAGCATTAAAATAATATTACCTTCATGTAAGATAAGGTATCAGTGGCTACTAGCCATGATGGCTGTGCCAGAGCCTCCAAAGTCAGGTGCAGTAATGTTTCTGAATATCAGTTCCTAGAAACTGCAGGAAGCAAGAATTCTCAGGTCCTGCTTGCAGGTTTCCCACAAACAGGTTCGTGCAGAGGGGAGGGGACATCTGGGTACACTTGGCCTCGGAGGGCTAAGCCAATTGGCTGCTTTTTCTTCTTCCTTTAGTTTATAACTTTGGCCACTGTGAGAACAAGCAATGGTGGTCTGGGAGGTTCTTCTGGGGGCTTCCATCTGATAGACTTAGGCACTGTGGTCTCCTGATCTCCAGCAGTCAGCTCAGGACCCTGAACTTGGCCTGTCTCTTGGAATTGGTGCTGGATTTATGGGCCATGACAGGTTTACAGCAAACACTTGAGGAGAGCTATTATCAGATGGTAATGGGCAGCTTACAGAAAAAAATAAGCTCCTAGACACTTCCTGCCCATAGGTTCACAATCTAAAAAGATACGAGGTAGGAGGGGAAAGCAATCTCAAGCGCATGTTCTTAAATCTGTAGCCAATATCAGTGGTGAGTCTGGCTGTCTTGCCCTTAAGAATATAAGAAGAGGCATGCTGGATCAGGACATTGACCCATTGAGTTCAGCATCCCCACAGTGGCCAACCAGATGTCTATGGGAAACCCAAAGCAGGACCTGAACACAACAACAACTCTACCCACTTGTGATTCCCAGCAATTGGCATTCACTGCCTCTGACTGTGGAGGCAGAACATAATGATCATGGCCCTAAATACGAACAGCCCCTCCTCTGAAGCACTCGTCCCCTGAGACCAAAACCAGAAGCAGAACTAGTGACACTGCCCAGCTTCTGCCACATAATTGTTCCCCAGATAGCTTCTGAGCACAGGAGCATTTCAGGCTGGTTTTTGTTCCAGGTCAGTTGGCAACTTTGCTGACAGCACCGTATTAGGAAACTTCGACACACAACAAAACTCACCGTCACCCTGGAAGCAGTCTGCCAAAAGTATACAGTGGTGCCCCGCAAGACGAATGCCTCGCAAGACGGAAAACTCGCTAGACGAAAGAGTTTTCCGTTTTGGAGGTGCTTCGCAAAACGAATTTCCTATGGGCTTGCTTCGCAAGACGACAAGTCTTGCGAGTTCCTGCTGGTTTTTTTCCTCCCCCCCTTTTTCTAAGCCGCTAAGCCGCTTATCAGCTGATCCGATCAGCAGATAAGCCGCTAAAAGCCGCTAATAGCGCTAATCCGCCAATGGGCTTGCTTCGCAAGACGAAAAAACCGCTAGACGAAGAGAATCACAGAATGGATTCTTTTCGTCTTGCGAGGCACCACTGTACATGGGCTAATTTTGTGACTTGAAAATGTGCTCAACTAAAGCAAGCATAGCTGGTCTGGATCCATGAAAGGGGCTGCACATTCCAGGGCTATTGCAGTTGCTGGTCAAGCATTTGAACCTGGGTCTACCCAGCTGCAGAATTACAATCTTGAAAGATCTGAGGTGGATGGGTGGAAAGCTTGATGGCATTCAGTCTTTGATTGCTGGATGACATTTCCCTCTCTCTTTCCCCACTTCCCCTTCCAAAGGTTCTCCAACTTTCCAAAGGTTAAAGTTCTGTTTGCAGATTCTGGACCAAATTAATTTCCACTGGAACACAGGTCACAGGAGTCAGATTTCAGAATACCTCTGTAATTTGGCACAGTCATCTGCAATTTCCCTGCCTCCGAACATAACAGCAGAGCGGTTAAATTAACAGCTCGATACAATGCGGGTGAAGTTCTGCCTGAACGTTAGCCTTCTCAGAGGATAAATGACCTGGAGCCCTTTGGAAATCAAAGTCCTTTATTACAAAAGACCTGACAAGAAGTAATCGGTTTCAGGACGGAGGCTGTTACATTGTCTACCAATGACCTTAATTTCAACCTTTTGGGAGCAATCTTTCCTTCCTCTTGACTCCTTGAAATTGAATGGCTATAACTAAATTAGGCCACTTGGAAGAGTTCTGTAAGGCACACAGTGAAAGCATCCCAACACAGATGGGTTTGTTTGTTTTGTTTTGTTTTGGAGAGCAATTTGATCAGATGCTGGCATTTGGGATAAACTTACGGTTGTAGACCAGGAGTTCTTAAACCACTGAGATTTGGTCTGTTGGAGAAGGGACAGGTATAGATTAGTGTAAAAGCTGAGAGATTGAGCTATGAATTAGAACAAGAAGGGAGAGCCTTTTGAGGACCACGTCCTTTCATTGTCAACCTTTTGGGGACCACATGCCCATGTTGGGTGAAGCCAGATGCAAAAGTGGACAGAGCAACGGATGTGACTCATACCTTTGTATGACAGGCTGCATTCCTGCTGTGCAAAAGCCAGAGGTTTCTAGGCACACACTCCAACTATCTCTCCATCCTTCCCAGCAAGCAAGAGGTATTATCACAGTTGAAGGACACATTTCTAGCCACACAAAAGCACTTTGAAGGCGAGCCTACCTAAGTTGCACTTTCAGAAACAGTATACAAACAGGGATGCACCATCCTTCGAAATATTCCCTTCTGAGAATTTTAACAAGTGCAGTTCTCCAGCCAAGTCATATGTGCATAAAACGTGCATGAAAATGCATATATATCAATGAAAATAATATGCAAAAAAATGTGTGATATTAATGGAAGCTGATTTTATATTGGGAAGAAGTAAGTCTTAGGATAAATCTGCACTGCAATGCTGATGTATATTCATGAGAATTATATAATTGTAAGTTGTCTTTAAACTGTTTTTAATATTGTGCTTCAGTGTCGTGATCCGCCCTGGGACTTTAGGCTGAAGGGTGGGTGATAAATTGAATGATTGTCATCATTATCAACTGATGTGGGAATATGGAGAACTGAACTTGAAACTGGGAGAAACTGAGAAACTGAAATTGATGGATTCGCTTGGGGCCATATGTAACCCAGGCATCTATTGTCTTCAAGCAACTGTACACTTCTAAACTGAATCTAGTTTGGGGGGTTTTCTCCCTCTGTGCCAATGGGTATTCAAAAATAAGACAACATTATTATTACAAAGGAAGACAAACGGAGGCTGTGTTAGAGGCTCAAGCAATTAAAGAATCTTTTTTTTTTCTTTCAAAAAAACACCTAATTGCTCTTCTGCTTCATTCTCAATAATCAAAGGCTTTTGTTCTCCGACACCATTTCTCCTTTGTTTCTGCTCGTGGATTCATGAAGACATCTCTGAGCGAGTCAAACAAATGGAATTGTCGGGCAGACGTACTGCTCTCTGCTCCTCCCTTTCATCCGGGATGGCAAAGTGTTTTATAAAGATGATTTAAATATGCAGAAATGCTTGTGAGCTAGGTAAGCATCACAATTAATACTAATAGGCTCATTTGATGTGCTTCTCAAACAGCTGCCTGTTTTGCAGATGGATATCAAGGGAGAGGAGGTTGCAGTTGCTCTTTCAGAAACTATTGGCAACATGCTGAGCCAAATCACAGAATTCAAGGGTCCACAGTTCCCAATGGAATTCAGCTGGGCTTGCTTATGAGTGACACAGAAATCTGCCACTAGGAATTGTGACAGCGGGGACCTTTTCTGAACCAAGAAAGCCAGTTAGGGGCTAAGTATTGATACAATCCACCCCAATCTCCAAGCAGTGAGAGACTCTGGGGTTCCAAGCACTTATTGAGGCTTATATACTGTATTACATCTATTTATTGCATTTTTATATTCCACCTTTTTCTTCAAGGGATTCAAGATGGCATACATGGTTCTCCCCCTTTTCCTGTCGTCCTATCTGCCCATCTGCTTGTTTTTAATACTGGAAGAAAATAGTACATACAGAAAAAAGCATACTTGCATATAGAAGAAATAATATGGCGGGATGTTTTCTAGTATTCTGATAGTTATTTTATATTCTAATGATTATTATTATTATTATTACAATCCAGCTAAGATGCTGCAAAATGGAAAGAGATCCAGGACTTCCCCAGTCTGTCTTAATACAGATTCTATTCACTATTAAAAGACAAACAACTCTTATGAAATCCTCAGCTAAACTTGAACACACACACACACCAATAGCAGAATTGTATGGTAATAACATATCAGACCATTTTCCCTCCTTTCTTTTCTTAAAACAGTCACCACTCTTATTTATTTAGCAAGTGATCTGTAGCTTTCCCTTATTTTACAGCCTGTGCTTGAGGAAAATAAATCTTAACAGCAGTCATTTCCTCATGAAAATTCACCCCAACCTCCTAAGACTCCTAGATGTTTCCTGGGGTGGCAGCAGTCAGCAGAAACTTGTTCCGTGCACTAAAATAGAGGAGACTGTACATTCATCAAGACCTTTACGTGTCGTTTTGCTTATGTTACTAGATTCAAGTAGGTAGTCATGTTGGTTCAAAATAAGATTTTAAAAAATGTCCACTAGCACCTTAGAGACCAACTAAGTTTGTTCTGGGTATAAGTTTTTGTGTGTGTATCTGAAGAAGTGTGCATGCACACGAAAGCTTATACCCAGAACAAACTTAGTTGGTCTCTAAGGTGCTACTGGACATTTTTTTGAATTTTTTGCTCATGTTAGTTACTGCATACACAGCACTTAAAAGATTGAACCATAATTTAGCATTATAGGGATGAGCTGCTATATACCTCAGGCTACCCTTCCCTGCCCCCTTCTCTAGGATGGCCATGAGGAGATTGGGAGCTTCCACTACTGTTGTAGCTTAACCACAGTTTAGGGGTTCTGGCAGGGGAGCGCTGCCATCATATGCTCTTGACTGAAGAGTGGCACGGTCCTATCTGGGATGGTCATCTACCAAGCATGCCACTTCAAGAGGGATGCACATGGAGGAATGAGAAGGGAACACACACCTGCTCACCAGGTCTGTGGTGTGCGGTAGATGACTTATGGCTTTTTGCATAGCAACCAGCTCAACTCTTCTCAGCCAATCAGAAGACGTCGAAGCTGTAACTCTCCAGAACTGAGAGTCTACAGTTTTCTTGTGACTGGAGCTGAATAATGTTTCCCCAATTAATGGACTGGCCATCTTGACCTTGAAGGCCTGGTAGAAGATTATCAGATGCAAGTAATTGTGAGTGCTTGCAACTAGAAGAGAGGGGGAGACCTGCTTTCTTTTAATCTCAACTCTTACCCAGAAGCCTAAGTGTCTTGGTGAACCAAATGCATGAGCCCAGTATCTTGACACACTGTAGTCTAGTTTAGGGTGGTGCAAAACAGACTAGGGGGGACACACAGCTTTGCACTCCAAGCATCTCACTGCTGTCTCCACCCACAACCAACGGCCACCTGAAGTTTCCACCTTACTCTGCTTAACAAGGACATAAAAAGAGCCCTTCAGGGTCAGACCAAAGGGTCACCCAGTCCTGAATCCTGTTCTCGCAGTGGCCAGCCAGTTGCCCCTATGGGAAGCCCGCAAACAGGACCTGAGCATGACGGCCTTCTCCCTAGCTGTGGTTCTCAGAAACTGGCATTCAGAGCTTGTAGCCATTGGTAGCTTTCTCCTCCATGAATGTATCTAATCCTCTCTTAAAGCTGTCCAGGTGGGTGGCTGCTATGATATTGTGTAGGATATAATGGTAGGACCAGCCACGATCCCTATACCTGGAGCTTCCCACTTTTTGTAGAATTAGGGATCTGAAATAACCATATGCATCTTCTGCTGTTTTCCCTGGAAATGCGAGAACTCTTAGAAGCACTTTGCATTCAATTTATGTCCGCTCTGTGTCAGCGGTCTGTTTCCCATTCCTGTGGGTTTGCTTTTTTCACCTCCCGCCTCCTCCTTTTTAAAGCTTATTCTGTTTGCTTGCCTTTTAATTGTTCCATCAATTAAGATGTTTTAAATGGGCTTGCATTCATGCCTCAAATTAAGCTGGTTTTGTTTCCAGCTTTTCTTTCAATTACTCCTGTAATTAAAGCTTCCTGGAAGCATAGTGGGAAGTAGAAATAGCATCCAATTCTTTCTCTCCTTTTGGTCACCTGAATATTCAAACGGCTACCACTCATCTCGGAAACAGCAGGTACAAAGGGATTGGCAACTTCTGTGTACTTTCGAACAGAACGGAGCATTTCTTTTTTCTCCCCCCCCCCCCCCGAACAACAGCCTTGTCATCCCAGAGGGGGAGGGGATGCTTCGGATGCCGTCTGGAGAGCCTTCGTTTAATTATGCAAATCTGGTCTTAGAAGAAACTTTTTAAAAATGCAAAGCCCGCATTTCCCATTTGAAGCAAAATGTTTTAATCAAGTCAGCCTGCTTTGTTGTTCCCCTCTCGCCAGCCAACGTCAATTTAGGTTTTTAAATATTTGATTAGTGTCGATGTTCCCGGCTACATCATGGGAGCTGAAGTTTGAAGTAGTAGATCTTTCACTTGGAAGGCTTCAAGACAATGAGAGCTAATTTTCCCTGACACTTAACAACTTGCTGGAGATATTGCCCTGGAGGTGAGCTGTGCCTGAGACAGGAAGATGTGCCAAAGGTTGGAAATATGTGCTAATAAAGTCTAAAACATGTGAAGCGAGCACTAGGCACAGGAGCACCGGCTGAATGCAAGGTTGGCAGCAGGGCAGGGCTCCAATGTTGCTTCAGCAAGCATCCAGCCTGGGCAGGCCCACTCATGAGACTCAGTGAGGTAGTTGCCTCAGGCAGCGGGCAGGGAACAGCCAGGAGGGGCAGCAGACCTGGCCCCCAAGGAGCACACTGCTCTATGCCACCTTTTTGCCTGCCTCCTCTTCCCCCCTCAACACATAAAATCTATTTCATGGTGTATGAAGAATGCCACAAGGTACACACAGCAATGCCACTCCCTGCCCTATAGCACCTGCCACCTGAGGCTGCTGTCTCATGGTAGAGCAGGCCCCACCAAGCCTCAGCTATTCTGGTGATTCTTGAGTAACTCTACTCTTGTATAAAGATTCCAGCTCTTCCCACCTCTGACCTAGCCACTGTGATCCACGCGACGGTCACCTCCAGACTGGATTATTGTAACTCGCTCTACGTGGGGCCGCCCTTGAGACTGACCCAGAAACTCCAGCGGGTGCAGAATGCCGCGGCGAGACTCCTTACGGGGTCTTCGCTGCAAGATCATATCCATCCGGTGCTGTACCAGCTGCACTGGCTCCCCGTGGAGTACAGGATCAGGTTTAAAGTGCTGGTCTTAACCTTTAAAGCCCTATACGGCCTAGGACCCTCGTACCTACGGGACCGCCTCTCCTGGTATGTCCCACAGAGAAATTTACGGTCTGCAAATAAAAACACCTTAAAGATCCCAGGCCTCAGAGAGGTTAGGCTGGCCTCAACTAGAGCCAGGGCCTTCTCGGCCGCGGCTCCAATCTGGTGGAACGCTCTGTCACAAGAGACTAGGGCCCTGCAGGACTTGACATCCTTCCGCAGGGCCTGCAAGACAGAGCTGTTCCACCAGGCCTTTTGTCAGGGCGCAGCCTGACCCCCTCCTCTGGCAATCTGCACAAAATTTTGCTTGATGGTTGCCATTAATTTGATTTTAATTTGATTTAATTAATTTTATAATGAATGTTTTAGAATGTTGAACTATTTTGATTGTTGTTAGCCGCCCTGAGCCCAGCTTCGGCTGGGGAGGGCGGGATATAAATAAAATTTATTTTTTATTTTATTTTTTATAATAGGGGAAAGGAATATATGCAACTGTTTTATATTATATACTATCTGCTTGTGTGTGTACCCATGTTGGATTTTCCAAAGCTGTCGAGTTTACAAAGTAAAACCGTAGCATAAACCGTGCTTTGTTTGAAAGCCCAGAGTGGAAGCAAACGTTCATCATCCAAGCAAATGAATGCAGCATTTAATGCAGCTGAAGCCACGAAGTTAGTTTCTGACAAGTCAGTTTTGGCATCTGTCACGAGAAAACTGTTAGTTATGTTGGGGCTTCTGAGTGAGGTGTCATATCTCTGCCCTTCTTTGTACCGTGATGGGTCAGAGAATAAAGTCAACAGCCGGCGCGAGCTAATGAAAACGGAATCCAGATCTAATGAAGAGCTGGACGAATAACTGTTAACGGTGGCTCCGGAAAAGATGACAGCTTAATTAAAGTCCTCGTTGGGAATATAAGATGACATATGTTAGCTTCTGGGGAGGAATGGATGCATACCAAAATATGCGTACTTCAAAGGTACAAAAGACCTGGATTAAAGTTACTTAAAAGGTACAAGATGCCAGGCCTTTGAACTTCACCTTCTGGCTTTGCTAGTCAGCCAGGTGTTGTGGGAGCTGCAAAAGGGCACAGTTTATTCCTCTGGTTGTTAATCCCTCAACATCTGGAAGCTGGACTGCCATCCGTTGACTAGCTCCATTGCCTTTAACATCATCTTCCTTTGCAGACAAGTACAGGTGACAGGTGGGAATAGCTTTACTTGCCGATTCTGGGCAGTTCAGTTTCCTCATAGGAGACCTATAGAATTGGTTTGGGTGTTTTGGCAACCCTTGGTTTATTATTGTGACGGGTGAGTAACAGCAAACCTGAGGCTGCTGTTTTTACCCTCCCCTTTACCCCTGGTATATTTGTAAGAAGCATATTGGAAACATTTGCATTTGAGTTTTCTTAACCCCTGTTTAACTACTAGGGATATTAGGGACTCGGGTGGTGCTGTGGTCTAAACCACAGAGCCTAGGACTTGCCAATCAGAAGGTCGGCAGTTTGAATCCCCGCGACAGTGTGAGCTCCCATTGTTTGGTCCCTGCTCCTGCCCACCTAGCAGTTCGAAAGCACATCAAAGTGCAAGTAGATAAATAGGTACCGCTCTGGCAGGAAGGTAAACGGCATTTCCGTGTGCTGCTCTGGTTTGCCAGAAGCAGCTTAGTCATGCTGGCCACATGACCCGGAAGCTGTCTGCTGACAAACACCGGCTCCCTCGGCCTATAGAGTGAGATGAGCGTCGCAACCCCAGAGTCGTCCGCGACTGGACCTAATGGTTAGGGGTACTGTTACCTTTCTACTAGGGATATTGGGGTGTCAGAGAATTCTGATGAAAAGGAACAGGAGCAGAAATTTCCAGTTTGCTCATTTATCCCATGTGCAGAATGGAAATCAATTCAGCAAATAAAATTGGTCTTCACTGCTGCTGTTGCTCTCAGTATTGTTGTTGCTGTTGTTAATAGTAATCACCTGCCCTTCAATGCAAGTTCCCAGGGCAGGTTACAACATTAAAGCCCAATCTTAAAAACAGTTTAAAACAAGATGGCTCCTAAAAATATACTCTTCAAGGAATGCAAGTGATTTGAAATTGGTTATGTTTCAGCCCCCTGCCACTTTGCATTGTGTTTCCTTTGCAATGAAACACAATGGGGTGGAATAATGTAGTGACAACGTAACTCACATAGCTTACGCAAGTTGCGTGATGAATTAAATAAATCACAACATTTCACCACTGCAGATAGTAAGACCTCAGGGTGAAAGGCAGGTAATAAATATAATAATACTGCTGCTGGTGGTGATGATAATGTAGGTCTTAGCAGAAGACAATGTACAGCAGAATGGAAACAGTACTGCATGCAATGATAGCCCATGGTTCAGCATGGCATCCTAACAGTCCTCTGCTGATGTTTTTGCAACATCAGCTTTTACAATAAGGTTCAGATGGCATTTCTGTGCCAGGCAAAGGCCCTTTTATTTTCCCAGGCTTTTAAATCAGATTTGCCGATGGTTTTTATGCTGCATTGTATCTGCTTTATCTATGCTAATTGCCTCCCCTTCCCCAGTTCTTTAAAGTTGTAATGTCTTAATGTTTTAATTTGGTTTTAAGCAGTTTTTATTGCAATTTCTGTTCTTTGTAAGCTGTGTTGCAAACTTGTAGAAGGACATGTATTAGTCCCTTTAAATAAATAGATTCAAGCACACAAGTAGGACATAACTGGAGGCAAACGCCAGGCACTCGGATACAGCAGCAGAACCAACACCTGATGTCAGATTCCTTAGAAAGAGGCTCCACACCCCAAGGTGCTTTCAACCATTGACTCTCTCTTCTCCCCCTGCCATCTGCCAGAGCACAACCGGTGTACTCTCCTTTCTCTGGCCAGTGAATGAGGTGATAACGAGGCTTTCAAGTTTTACTGCTGTTTGCGACAGATGAACAATGGGAACCTGTGACTCTCCCAACGCCACAGTTCCCATCTTCTCTGGCCATTGGCCATGCTGCCTAAGGCTGATGAATGATTTAGTTCAACCAGAGGCAGTGAAAAAAGCCACCAGCCTGGATAGCTTCAGATTAGACAAATGCATGGGGGATAAGGCTGTCAGCGGCTTCTTGCCACAAGGGTAATGCTGTATATCCACTGCCAGAGGCAGTGATGCTTCTGAATTCTGATTGCTGGAAACCACAGGAGGGGAGTTGTGCTCAGGTCCAGCTTACATGCTTTTCATAGGCACCTGCCTGATTTCAATCGGGTGTGAGTTCCATAAAATTGGGTCTGCTCCACTGGTGGCAAGACTCCTCACTGGCATTAGTTGTGCTTCTGGTCCACAGCAAGCTGCTAATGATGCTCCCCCAGATTATATCAGCGAGAGACTTGTGGCATAAAGCAGCCTCTAAAATTCCTTGGGCCTAGGTTGTTCGTAGCTTTGTACACTAGTACAATAGCCTTGAACCTGACCCAGTAGCAGATGGGAACCCAGTTTGGGTCTTTAAACACTGGTGTCATGTGTTGGCGCTGGCCTGTTCCCATCATGAGCCTAGCTGCAGCATTTTGCAGTAGCTAACAGTTTCAGACCAGACCCAAGGGCAGCCTTGCACGGATTGTGTTGCATTATGGGCTATTAACCTGCAACATACCTAAGAAAGGAATCCATAACACCAGGATTGGGCATGAAAAGGCATCTTCCTAGTGTGATGGTGATATCTTATTGCCTGGATTTCTGCAAAACTCTAATCTTGCTCAATATGTGACACACTAGTGTATAAATTTGTCAGACCCTCTGTCATTTGTAAATCCCTGCCCCCTGAACTGAAATATGCTCCAGACTGCCCCATCATCTTTCTTTCAGCAATTATCTAAATTACCCCGCACTGGGGGTACTTTGGGCTATGTGTAGCACAAACCCCAGGAGAAACTCCTGGTCTCTTTCCACCGCTGGTTAGAGTTATAATTGTGTGGGTGCTTGGGGATGGGGGTAAACCCTATTAGCTTGCAAGTGTAATTGGATCAGTGAAGCATGATGATGCCAATGACTTCCTAGGGATTCTGCTGCAACAATTCAATTAAAGGGGAAGAGATCTGTGGATCTGGAGAAAGCCATAGCGGTGTGAAAGAGGGAAGATAGTTTGCAAACAGTGTACACTATTGGGAATGACTAGATTGCTTTGTATAGAGTAGAAGTTTTCAGGTTCTTTAGGAGTGTGTATCAGAGATCTGCAGCTGAAGAAAAAGCAACTGAGTTGTGGAGTGTGTGTATTTATGAATAGTGGATTTCAGCTCATGGGACAGATGGCTGATTTGCTTCAGAACAAGGCCACATTTACAGCATACATTTAAAGTGTTATGATACTACTTTAAACAATCATGGCTTCACTCAAATAATGCTGGGAACTGTAGTTTATGGTGCTGAGAATCATTGTTGTTGTTGTTTAGTTGTTTAGTCGTGTCCGACTCTTCATGACCCCATGGACCAGAGCACGCCAGGCACTCCTGTCTTCCACTGCCTCCCGCAGTTTGGTCAAACTCAAGTTAGTAGCTTCGAGAACACTGTCCAACCATTTCATCCTCCATCTCCCCCTTCTCCTAGTGCCTTCAATCTTTCCCAGCATCAGGGTCTTTTCCATGGAGTCTTCTCTTCTCATGATGTGGCCAAAGTATTAGGAAGCACCTATTCCTCTCACAGAATTACAGTTCCCAGAGGGATTTAACAGGCAATCCCTCTTCCCAGGGAACTCTGAGAATTGTAGCTCTGTGAGGGGAATGGAGGTCTCCTAACAACTCTCAGTGCCCTTAGCAAAGAACCGCTCCCAGAATTTCCTGGGAGGAGCCATGGCTACTTAAAAGAGGCATCATGGTGCTTTAAATGTATGCTGAGGATACATGTCTTGGTCTGGAGCAGCCCTGTTAGCTGAAGTCCACTATTCACAAACACACCTCTCCTGGCAGGATCACTCCAGAATTGTAGAATTGTAAGGGGCCCAGAGGGTCATTGAGTCCAACCCCTTGAAATGCAGAAATCATAGCTGAAGAATCCATGACTGATGGCCATCCAACCTCTGTATAAAAATCTCCAGTGAAGGAGAGTCCACCACCTTTCAAGGTAGTCTGCTCCACTGTCAAACAGCTCTTACACATGAGTGAATACTTCTATATACAAAAAAAAGGGAAAATCAAAATGAAGATCTCCTGTTCAACAAGGTCTCTCGGAGAAAGCTGTAGCTTCGTCTACAGTAGCTTTCTATGTGAAAGCAGGTTTTTGTTTGTTTGTTTTTTCATGTCACAGCATTCAGTAGCATGGGTCTTTACCTACAGCCTGGAGGGGCTCAGCTCAGGCGCTGGTTTACCATGTCACTGAGAACCTTCATCTCACTGCGACTGAGCCTCTGGGAGGCCTGTCAAGTTGTACACTGGAAACAAGTTCCTTACTTCTTTGTGTTCTTGTTCCAGCAACATGGCAAAAGCTAACAGATAGACCTTTCAGCCTGTCTACAAGAAGTGAAAGGACAACACCAGGGCAGTGAAGCAATGGAATGTGAACTCTTTGGAACATGCAGCACTGAAAACCATCAAGAAGCCTCAAGGTAGCAAAGCCCATCAGCTAATTTGCCCATGACAGGGATGAAATCCATGTAATTTACGAATTTAATATCGTCTGTCACTTGTGCTTAAGGAACAGAACAAAGCAAGATCTGGTACAATATAGAATGGAAATGAATCTGTAAGGTGAGTGACAGAGATGTTCATTAGATTCCCCGCTGGACTCTCTTCTCTCGTCCACAGTCGTAAGAATAGATATATGTATGCATATATACAGGTATAGGTATGAGTGTGTGTCCAACTAAGTGTGACTGAAGTTAATAAACATAAGTTAGTAATGTGTATTAATTCCAGTGGGACTACTCTGATTATGCTAAATTATGGATAGGTAAAGGTAAAGGTACCCCTGACCATTAGCCAGTGGTGGAGCATCATGCTCTGGCACGGGGGGGGGGCGGAGATCAGGCGGGGCGGGGGCTGGTGCGCATCTTGGGGCAGGGCGCGTTGCCCATAGGGGTGTGGCGTGTGTCCTGGGGGCATGGCGCCCAGCACAGGCGGGGGGCAGCCATGATGCCACCCTGCTGGGATTGTGCTGCCGGGGGTAGTGTGCTCCCCCCGCACGCCTCTTCCTCCGCCATTGCCATTAGGTCCAGTTGCAGATGACTCTGGCGTTGCACACTCATCTCACTCTATAGGCCGAGGTAGCCAGCGTTTGTCCTCAGAAAGCTTCCAGGTCATGTGGCCAGCGTGACTAAGCTGCTTCTGGCAAACCAGAGCAGTGCACAGAAACGCCATTTACCTTCCCGCTGTAGCGGTACCTATTTATCTACTTGCACTTGATGTTCTTTTGAACTGCTAGGTGGGCAGGAGCTGGGACCGAACAATGGCAGCTCACCCCATCACAGGGATTCAAACTGCTGACCTTCCAATTGGCAAGCCCTAGGCTCTGTGGTTTAGACAACCCTACTATTACATGGAGCAGCAATAGGCAACATGGTGTCTTCTAGATGTAATTTTATTTTTCAAATTTTATAAGCCACACTTTCACAAAATATATAACAGTTGGCATAAAAACATAACACTACCAAAACTTCAGTAAAAACATCAATAGTTTATCAATAAAAACTGGTGGAAATTCAACTCCCATTAGCTCTAGTCAGTGTATCCCACTCTACTCAACCCTGCAAAAAAAGTTCAAGGAGTAGTTTAGAAATAATCAGTTTCTACCTTCTAAAATAATTTTTTTAAAAAGGAAGAGGACTTGGAGGGAGAGAAGATGAAAAAGACAAACTCATATTCCTAGAGAGGTGAGAGAGAGGGAGACCATAGAGAAGGAAATGGCTGATGCAAACCCAGAATATGGCTGAGCAGTCTATAATGGATATAACCCATCAGAACAGCAAAGGGATGGATCATCTGCATCTGGTGAAAATGTACAGCTATTATATTAAGTTTTAAAAGTAGGTTTTTGTTGAGGTATGAAATAAGAAAACCCAAAAACTTAAGAAGGAAAAATTAAGGGGGTGTTTTCTTAATGACATCATGCAGATGCCCCGTAAAAAGGATGTAAACATAATGTGGCTATTCCACAATAAGTGACCAGTGTGGAAACATTCCTGTTCTGTGTGGAAATGAATGTATAATGTACTAGTATTTAAGGGGCAGTCCAGCACACCCATGATCTGCAAAAGGGTTTTGCTTTTGTTGGGGAGAGAGTTTTCTCATTCTGAAGCAATGGTTCAGAGACTTTGCTTTCATTGTAAGGGAAATTAGATACCAAGTGGGGTTTTTTGTGTTTTTAAAAAAATTTCCTCCATTGGGATGGAGAAGTGGAAATCAAGTGAGTTAAAAGCTTTCCCCCTCTGGATTGCTGTAAATTTGCAGTAAATGCCATATCTGGTGCTAAAACCACTCTGAACTCAATTTAAAGCAAAATGTGTTCATCTCAGACCAAGAGGGTTATAATTTTCTCCAGAAGATAACGTTCTAGCTACAAAAAGGAGGCATAATGAATGGAAACATTAAGGTGGGGAAGTGAATACAAAATCCATGATTACATTTGGTTTGGGTAATAAAACGGCAAATAACCTGCCAGAAAGGAAGAGGAAGGGGGGGGGGAATATTTAAAGAAAACTTGCCAAGTTACATCCTCCTCTTTCATTGTCCTACATCCCTTTCCCAACAGAATTAATTTTAAAATATCTGAGAACTATAGAGGGGCTCAATGTTGTTTTCCTTGGATGTTTTGTCGACGGGCTGTGAAAAGAAAGATTGTAAAAACACTCGTGAGCACCATCTATTTTTTGCCCTAAATAGATCTACAAGTATAAAGAAAACAATTTGCAATTATGCTGCAGAGAGAGAGAAAGAGAGAGAGAGAGAGAACGTTTTCTGCCCTTTTTGGTGCACAGAAAGGAGAAAATGCTTGGTTACAAAACTGGTAGTCAATAACTGCTGGGTCTAAAGCAGGAGACCCCATTTTATTAAGCCCTTTGTCTTTTGACTCCTTTGTTTTCTTGAAAGTTCTGTTCCTAAAAACCTAAAACGAGCTTGCTGGATCAGTCCATTGGCCATCTAGTCCAGCATCCTGCTTTCACAATAGTCAGACAGATGCTTGTGAGAAACCCACAAGCAGAGCCCAATCACAAGAGCCCCCTCCCATCCCATGGTTTCTAGCAACTGATATTCAAAAGCATCAGTGGCATAGCGTGGGATGTTGGAGCCTGGGGTGGGGTAAGAGGGCTGCTGTGGTGTAAGTGTGCCTTGCTTCTAGCTTCTGCCTTACACACACACACACACACACACAACTCTTAACACTAGCCTTTGTCTTTCTAACTACCAGTGAATTGAGGGAGGGGAGGTGGACCAACCCATCTCTCCTCTGGCACAGAGCCACTTCCTTCGTTATCTTAATGACCCATACTCAGACCATCACCTCACCAAGAAGCTAGCCTGGCTAGCCCAGGAATTTGAATCCTTGCTTAGATTTCAACACTTGCTGGATCCAGGAATTAGAAGAGTCTTGGCATATGGCCTACCCCACATCAAACTCCTAACAATTTACATAAATGCACTCTGAGCAGGTATTGCCACTCCAAAAGATGTCACATTTAAGACCTTTTTGGAGGAGAACTTGGGATATAAACAGATCCCTCTCCCTCAAAAATAGCATTAAATAACCATTGGGTGGTTGAGCTGCAAGGGCCACCCTAGAGATTCATGGAGGAAGATAAGATGCAAATTATAAGATAAGCAGGTGAGCTGTGCCTAAGCCCACAACTGCTTCGGAAGAAAGCAGTGTGTCTCATCACACAAGCCAAGAGCAAGCAGCCCTTTGTCCTGCCCTCAAATGATAAGAGAAGTAACTGTGGAGTCTGGTAGCAAAAAACCATCTCGTTAACCTCTGTTTCCTGCTGATCGATTTGCGGTTATGGATCTCTCTGGAGGCAGGAGCTGATAATTGAAGCAAGGTCAAGAGATGGCAGAGAACATGGATAGCTGAAGAAAGAGAGGCTTCATGCCAGTGTCTTGAAATAAGCTCCAAAGATGGCGGTGCCTTGCTAAGACTGGCGAGTCAACAAGGAGAGGGGAGAAATAAAGACAGGAAGGCATCGAAGATACAGTTCAGAAGACTTACTTGCTGCTTTCACCAACATTGGTGATGCACTAATAGAAATCAGATTTCTATTTCTGCTTTTCATACTGCTGGATTTGGGCTGGTGTTATGCAATGTTTAGCGCAGGGATACCCAATGTGGTGTCTTCCAGATGTTGTTGGAAAGCAAATTTGTGTATTAAAAATAGCCTATGAGGTATAACTCCAGCCATTCATTCTGTCTCCTAGGACTCTGGTTCAGGAAGTGGGCAATTCCCTCCTTGACTTTATGAGGCAAAGAGCAAGGGATAGTTTGCCCATGTTTGAGAATTTTATTTGGAGTCATTATGAAGGTTCATCAGTTTTTTTATTGTGCAATTTCTCCTAATACAGTATGCCTATTTTTGTTTGTGATTTTGCCTAGTATAGTACATTTTGGCAAACAGTTCCCCCTAATATAGTACATCTTGTTTTTGCAAATATTTACCCTTTTATGTACCCTTTCCCCTAATGTGCACATTTTTGTACAGTTTTTTGTTGGAGAATTGCATCATAGAATCCAGAGAAATATGAGTTTCAAGGCAGAGCTAGATTTTAGTTCACATATTGCTTAGGAAAGTGCAAACTAAATTTCTCCCCCCACCATAATTAACAGGTTTACAAAATGTGGACGAGTGTGTACACTTAAGCCTTTCCCTTCTGTTGCACACATAGGTCCATCCCTTAGGTCTTTCCCTTCAGTTACTGCTGGAACTTTTTAACAGGAGGTGCCAAGGACCTGGGACCTTCTGCACGCAAAGTACTGTATGTACTCAACTACCATACAAAGGTCCCTTGCTATTAGCAACACCAATTTCTGGGAATTGCAGGTGGGCAGAGTGCTCTTGCAGGCTTCTCACAGGGATCTGGTCAGCCACCGTGAGAACAAGGTGATGCACTAGATGGACCATTGACCTGTTCCAGCAGGCTCATCTAAGTTCTTAACCCAACAGAGTGACTAGACAGTGTGCATGTGCTCTGCCACTGGGCTATGTCACTCTACAAGGTGCTATGTTCACTGATAACATATCTATTAGCAGTAGTGGACAGCATGGTGGAGCAGCAACGTGCACCTGACCTCCTATCGCTGCTGATTACTGGGAAGAAGAGGGGGAGTGTCAGGCGTGGGCCATCAGCCAGCTTGATAACAGCACACAAGACGTAATTAACCGGTAGATTTATTGCAAGTAGCAATTAGTCTCTGACCACTCTATTGGAACATCCATTCATCACAGTCAAGTTGACCCTTCTGAAGAGAACTTCTGTTTGCTGCAGAATATCGTGAACTTCTGACCCTTACGTTTTATGGCTTGTTTTCTTTCTAGGACTTTCCCTATTCACCTAGTTTTGGGACTAATGGTGTTAGTTGCTTCCTCTTCCTTTAAGGAACTGCTCACTCTCCTTTGTGCCGGGCATGACTGTGCTTCTTGCGAGAGTTGGCTGCTCTCCAGCCCACTCTGCCGAAGTAGATAAGCTGCATTCCTGTCAGCTCCCAAAAGAGGAGGGGTTGACAACCCCCCTGTTTCAACTGTCTGAGAAGTATACTAGCCTCTCTGCTCTCTCTTTGACTGCTTTCTGTTTCAGGCAGTATGTCTTGGCTTTGGGCTGGCGTGTTCATGACAGGGAGAAATAAAGCAATGGGGGAGTCAGTGTGGTGCAAGTGCACCACTGGCGTCAACTCAGTGCTCCTGCCTGTGTGTTTGCACCACACTGACCTCCCCACCACCTCCCTCTCTCTTCTCCAGTAAACAGTAGCAACAGCTGTAGGGATGTCAGGTGAGCACCTCTATCTGCTTCCAGTTATTATTCTTAATGACATCTCACATGGCGAAACCAGCAATCTTGAGAATGAAGGTTGAGTGGCTATATGGTGGATATAGCAGGATCGCTGCTGAATATGTCCCATGCCATTGTGTCAGTACATCTTTTGAAAAGTAGTATGCTATTATGGAAGAAGCCTTACCATGACGCCACCAGCTAAGCCACAAACATAAACAAGGCCACATGCTGAAGGTCACCTTTAACAAATCCTCGCTAGGAAAGGAGGGATCTGGTTATACGGACACTGCCTTGACAATTCAATTTTATTCCCCCTGCCCCACAACAGTAGGAAAAAAACTACTTCTGAACTGCGCTTAAAATTAATTTGCTGTCGCTCCATTTGTCTTTGCCGCCAAAGCTTAAATCAATTGTACAGTAGCATCATTTGTACATACTTCCTGCAAACCTTGACAGTAATGGCCACAGCGGGATGTCAAAGAATAGATAATTCCCCAGTAGATTCAAAGTACATACCTTGATGTAATTGGGACACATGAGTAAGATGAAGTAAGATCCAGAATCATTGCTTGCTTATCTGTTTCTAAAAGTAAAGCAGATTAATAAAACAATTCCAGTTTTTGGATGGGGGTCAAGAATGATGCGTTTGTGTGAATGTTAAACCTCAGTGCTGCTGAATGAATGCAACTTTTCTCTGACTTCTCATCTACTGATGTCTCTTAGGATATTACCCATTTCTCATTCTATTTTCTTAATGATTTCCCATTGCATGTCACTCTTTTGGACTTGCTTCATGTGGCCTAATAATTTTTTGAAGAAGCAGCTCTGAAGAATCAGATTTGATTTGACTGATGAACTGTCCCCTGTGTTCCTGAAGTTTTTTATTTTCTCTTCCCAGTCCTAAATTGTCTT
Source organism: Podarcis vaucheri (assembly GCF_965113315.1). Classification (NCBI taxonomy): domain Eukaryota; kingdom Metazoa; phylum Chordata; class Lepidosauria; order Squamata; family Lacertidae; genus Podarcis; species Podarcis vaucheri. Next base: position 58,717,460 of record NC_138765.1, read on the forward strand.
TTAACACTGTTAAAATAATGTTGCAGAGTCAAGCACTCTGGAGTCTGCAGAACATTAGAATGAAAGTTCTCCATGATAGTACTAGCTGAACTCAATCCTATACCTCTCTACTAAGAAGGAAGCTCCATTGAGTTAATCAGCATCAGCAGGATAGAATGGTTGACTTCAAGCTCTGCTTGTTGGCCTCTTGGTAGCAATTGGCTGACCACTGTAGAAAAGAGGATGTTGGTCTAAATGGACCTTTGGTCTGATCCAGCACAACTAAGAACAGATAACAACATAGTTTCTTATTATCATACTCTAGACATAAGAATGTTCTGACTCTAGACCCAAGAAGGTTCCTACTCTGAACCCAAGGAAGTTCCTATTCTAGACCCCAAAATGTTCTTATTCTGGACTTATCATCATCATCATCATCATCATCATCATCATCATCATCATCCTAAGAAGAATTCTTATTTTCTTTTAGCTGCATAACCAATTACTTGAAACAGAGCACTAAGAAATGCACAAACCAAGTGACTTCCAGATGGAAAGTGGTATGTAGATATTTGCAGACAGGTTACACACACACACACACACACACAGAGAGAGAGAGAGAGAGAGAGACCCCATGCTCTCATGATATTAAGGATTAAAGTGCACTCAAAAGCCATCACTGTTCTCTTCTGATGGTCGCCCTCATTCATCTGTTTCCAGTGAAATGGACTGAGATCTTCATCTTCCCAATTAATTGCTGCAGTTACCACTTGAAAATGATTACCCTTCTTCACGGGGCACTGCAATCCATCAAAGGGTGCTTTGATTGCATGAATCAATTGCTCGTGTATAAATACCAGGGTTGTTGGCTGGGTTAGTGGTTATTGTACTTGCACTACAAAATTACCGATTCCCCCCTGTAAATGTTGCTGGTGTGCATTAATTAGAGTCAACTTCAAAACCCCATGCAGCTGTGTGTTTTGCTTTTTCACTGTGTACCTATCACTAGCTGAACTGTGCTGTGTGGCAAGAGTGAGCTGTGACTTCTTTCTTGGGTGGTCTCCTGTATGTTTCACTCAAATCCACCTGGTGCCCCAATGTGTTGTCCATTTGCAAAGCAAGCATGCATACCCAGCATCTCTGGACAGCAAGCTGTGTTGATCTAATTTCAAGAGGGGTTTTCATTCTACACAGGATGAACAGGCCAGTCTCAGTGAATGGTATCACAAATCTAACCTCAGAAATGGCAATATCCAGAAGCCAGTAGGAAAACATTTCAGCCTAACAGGATGCTGTTGTTCACCTTAAGATGAGCAAAGTAATTTGTCCCACCACAGCAGGGTGCCACCACAAAAGGTTTCCTGTCACACCACAGCAGATAAACTATTCAGCAATACTGATTATTAAGTTATCACTATGGTTGTGAAGAAGGGTGGCTGTTTACTTTGCAAACATTTTAAACACAAATGCTGTTTGCATTTCATTTACAAACATGTAAAACTGTTGTCACACTCTACAGTTCACATGCCAACTGTGTGTGTGTGTGTGTGTGTGGATATATACCTCCCCTACACACATCTATACATATGCCAAATTAGGATTACACTCCATGATGCATCTGATGAAACAGACACTAGTGTATAACAGGAAGGTGCCACCCAACTCTTTGGTGGAGCTTAATCTCCAGTATGGGGATCTTGAAAGGAATGTGAATACATTGCATTCATAAGTGCCAACTCCTAGGGGCCCAGCTCTTTAGGGGCTCCCAATAATTTTGGGGAGCCCGTTGGATTCTTAAGCCTTATCAGAGATAACTGGCCACTCTCCAGGCACTCGGCTTAAGCTCCTTGTTGACCTCCCCGTCTGCGTCTCCTGGCAGGATCAGGCTAGGTCACTATCGGCGATCCTCCTCAAGCGTGAGAAGAACACACCACTCTTCCCTTCTCCCTGCCTCCCCCAGGGAGGGGAAAGAGACAGACAGAAATGTATTTACATGTCTTTATTTCTGTCCTTGCAGCAGTACAGAGAAACGCGTCTGCACTGTTCAAACTCCAACAGCAGAGAGATAAACTCCAACCCTGTACTTCCAGTACAGGTCAGATGACACTCTGAGCTAACATCCGGTGCTCAGCACAGTGAATAGACTGCTCCTTTGTTCCCATGGTACAGTCCCAAACATCAACATCCTGTTTTGCTTTCCAGCCACCTGCAGCTCACTCCCGCATTACTGCTTTTCCGTAACAGCCCCCGCATCAGGGGGCAGGGGAGGTCAAGCATGGAGCCAAGTGTAGCACAGCTTCAGTGGCTGGCTCATCCTTCTACTGCTGCCATGGAGGGGGAAGCAGCTCCTGGCCAGTGGCTGTGGCGGAAGGAGGAACAAGAGGCTGATTGTGGAGCTGAGTGTGGCATGGCTTCATGACCGGTGCTGCTGCCTCCTCCTGCCGTGTAAGGAAAGCAGCCCCCAGCCAGTAACAACAGCAGCAGCAGGAGGAAGAAGCCGAGTGCCAAAGAGGAGGAGCTGCTGGCCATTGAAGCTGTGCTGCCTCTATGTTCAGCCTCTGCCGCCTGGCTCCTCTTGAAGTCCTGATGTCACATGCATGTCATTACCCCCCACCCACCCAAATCTCCCTCGCAAGATGGTGCCTCTGATTGCATCCTTTGGATCCAAGCTTACCCTAGTCCTTCAGTGACGTACATCCTTTCAGCTCTCCTGATATCAAAAGGGCAAGGGACCTTTCTGTGGTGCTAGGAGGTGATTTGATATCAGATCTCCCTACCTAAGAAGAGCTGTCTCTTAATACTGACGAGACCTGATGCCAGGACCCATAGAATCACAGGGCGAAAGTCTTAAATTATCTTTCTTGGAGGTAGCAGTGTGAAAGCAGTAGTGCTTTTATGTCAGGTGTTGGGATCCCTCTATCTGGCCCTCAGAACTCTCCCCAGGCCACACACACCCTTGCTGGCCCTGCTTTGTACCCCAAGTGTTTTTGCCAGTCTGGAATGTGACATTGAAAGCAGATAATACCTCTTGCTATAATAGAATGGATGGAGGATAGGGATGGTTTGTGTGGGTGCGTAGACACTAGCCTGCTGTACAAAGGGAAAATTCACAATCCCTGATCCACCCACTTTTGAGTCTGGCCCTGCATACCACTGGCATGTGGCCCCTGGAAGGGAATGTGGCCCTTGCATGTATGCATATAGGTAACGCCTTCATGAGAGTGTTTGGTTGTGGAAGAAGAGTTGGAGAAGGTGATCAGAGGAGGCCAGAAAGATTTGTGGAGGGTTTGGAGAGACAACAGGGGTTGGGTGTGTGGAGGAGGTAGTTGGCAGAGCTTCAGACTACAGAATTTTTTTCTAGTTTTCTAGGTTTCCCCCCCTAGTTTTCTAGGTTTTGGGTTGTTGTTTTTTTTCCTTTTTCCGAGGGGCATTCTGACTTTACACCATTTTACTTATATGTGTGATGACCAGGAACATAACCCCTGTTTAAGTTGTGAGCTACCTGTATTCAAAATTATGCATGTGGGGTTCACAAGAACATCCATGCATGAACAGAAATAGGGGGGAGGCTGTCTTCAGAATTGCAATTTTCTTATCATCTGTTCCCTGTGCCCCAAGAGAATGTCCAGATTCTGGAATCTTATTTCTGAAAGCAAAGGAGCGTATGTTTGCTTACTGGCAAAGGGCAATTGTCCTTTGCTTTTATAGATAAGAAGAGATGTGTGTTTAAAGGAAGCGACTGCAGACTTCTCTCTTCAACATCTAGACTTTTCATTTCTTTTTTTCCTTTTTTTTTTAAGGGGGAAAGAACTGAAGTGACGTTTACACAGCTTTATGAAAAACCCAAGTGTCAGTAGAATTGGGGGAGATAAGCTGCTGTTCCCTTAACTTCTCTAAGCCAGAGACTTTGGAGAGAGGAACTCCCTGGGAATGCTAATGGGCAACACAAAAAGCCTTTTTTATTGCCTGAAAAGAAAATGACCATTCCTAAAAGCTAAAATTACTCCTTTGCTGCAAACCTGCTTTCAAAAGCACAGATTATACTCAGAGGTCGCGATTGGCAAGGATGAGGCAGGCACCGTTCGTGGGGTATAATATCACAGCTTTATTTGGCATTTTACGAGGGTTATGACATTCGTCTAAGCTAAACCTTGTAGGGGGGGTTTAAGGCCATTCAGTCCCCTTTTTCCCATGCTGCCTTGCCCCTCAGGCAATCAACTCAGGCCTGAGGCTTGTGCTCAGCATTAGCTCCAGGTTTTAGAGAAACTTTGGGCAAGCCACCCTCCATACTGTCACCGCTCTTCCAGCTTGAAGTGCAGCAGCAGAGATCATTCAGTGTGTAGCTTAAGAGTTAATTCTGTTATCAGTACTTCAAGTAATGAAGAGGGTGGTGGTGGTGTTGCTTAGCAACCAGGCAGTGTAGCATGATCCTTAGTGAGGGAGAACATGGTCTGATTGGTTGTGTAGTTCTGAGGGAGTTTTTACTTTGTATGTTTTAGTTGACTATCATTCTGCTTTGTATAAAGTCTGAACTGAAAGACAAAACCTCTCTGTTCCTTTCTTCTCAAATTATACATTGGTTTTTTTCAGTTTGCTCAGTAAAGTGTTATCAGACTTTTCTTTCTGGACTCTGTCTGCATCATTTAAGTAACTCTGTCAACACTTCCTCCTCATTGCTACCCCCTGAGAATGGAGGAGTTTGACTCAGTGTGCCTTTGAAGGCAAGTCTAGTTAATTCACACCTTCTGAAACAATACACAAAACAGAACACAGCCTTCAAAATGCCCCCTTCTCTGAGTTTTCCAGTGTAGTTATCCTGTGAAGTAATATGTACAAAAATACATATGCTAAGGTAACGTATGCATAAAAATACATATATTCGTGAGCGTGACCCAAAAATTAGCACTAAAATGCTGATGAGTTTTAATGAGGACTTTTTAAAAAATCACAAGCATGGAAACATAGAGAACTGAATTTAAGACTGGGAAAATGAGAAACTGAAATTGAGGGTTTCATCCATCCCTACTTCAAAGGGAGCCCACTGTCAGGCAAGAATCCTTACCTATGGCATCAAGTTTTCTATGTCCATTGAATGTGGTTGATTGCTGACTTTTCAGCCTAAAATAATATGCATTCATATGACCCCCCCCCCCATCTCCTATCATGGTCCAGTCCAGAAATAGGGTTATTGTCTTACCCTCTGCTATTTGTAAGAGCTAGAACTACATGCTCAGCCTATATATTCCTATTTCCCCCTGGCCTTAAAGGGTAATTTTCTATATACCTACCCAATACGTGGTTCCATTTGATCTCTCCTGGAGTGAGCTGGCATGCAGTTGCTATTATAGTATCTGAGGAGGATAATTCCACACAGTGGGGGTCAAAAGGATTTCCTTTATGCATTCTTTCAGAGTTGCAGAAGAAATGGTTTTGCTATTTTAAAAAATAATAATAATAAATAAATTGGGAGAGAGAGATAAAGGCCCTTCTACCAAATCAATAACAAATCTTACAGACCTGAGGCAGATTGGTTCAGGAAAATTCAATACAGATGACACTGGTTTTACTTCAGCAGAGTCCTTTTCATCTGGGAGATGTAATAAGGCCAGGGCTGGTAACCTGAGCTGCTTTGCTCTTTGATTCACTTTGTGGTCATGTGCAATAACTGCTGCTTGGGGCAGGCAGTGTTTGGAGGATGGTGAGTAAGCTAATATTTCACAGCCTAGCATGCTCATGCTCATGCGCACGCACACACACACACACACATGTGCGCGCACACACACAATCTTGAGATGCCTCCTTGCAGGGCTAGCCCTATCATTAGGTAAAGCGAGTCAGTGGGCTTAGGTGGCAGATGCTGGCCCTGCCATTCCTCCTCAGGGAGTCATCCCCCATTGCACACACTTGCTGATTGCAGCAAATGTGTTGGCCTGGTCTCAGCCTCCTAGTTCACGCAAACAGTATTTATGAGCAATAGCTTAAAGAAACCCTACTGTTGGTACTGGAGGACCATCTGTTATTTTGAGAATCAGGCAGTGTGTGTGTGTGTGTGTGTGTGTGTGTGTGTGTAAATTTAAGAAGACCTCTGCTGGTCAACTTAAAGCACCATCCAGTTTGGTACAGTGGTACCTCGGGTTACAGACACTTCAGGTTACAGACGCTTCAGGTTACAGACTCCGCTAACCCAGAAATAGGACCTCAGGTTAAGAACTTTGCTTCAGGACGAGAACAAAAACCATGCTCCGGCAGCACGGCAGCAGCAGGAGGCCCCGTTAGCAAAAGTGGTGTTTCAGGTTAAGAACAGTTTTAGGTTAAGAACGGACCTCCGGAATGAATGAAGTACTTAACCTGAGGTACCACTGTAGCCAAGTTCCCATGGTGCCTCTAGTAAGCCCGCAAGGAAGGGATGAAGGGGCATGGAACAGCTAGGCAGGTTTCAGCACCAAGGACAGCTCCTAGCAAGGTGCTTGCTCCCAGGGTTGGAAGTGAACGGATGACAGTGGTACTGGAGCACTGGTGTCAAACCACAGATCCATCTTGTTCAGTCCTGTCTAAACAAGGGGTGGGTGACTTCATCCCCAAGGGACTGAATGTGGCCCTCCAGGACTTTTTATCTGGTCTTTGGGAGTCTCTGAAGCCCACATCCCTTACTGGCCCTGCTGTGCACCCAAACTTTTTTTGCCTAGTTGGAATGTGCCCTTGATAATAGCTCTTGCTTGTCTAGATGGAGAAAAGTGTGTGTGTGTGTGTGTGTGTGTGTGTGTGTGTGTAAATTAGCTTACTGTACAAATGGAAAATTGCACCAAATACGCTTGCCTCTTGCCCCACCCAACACTGCCATGTGGCCACCGGAAAGTTAGTCAGATGGAAATGTAACCCTTGAGCTGAAAAGGTTTTGCTACCCCTGATCCATACAGTCTGGTGGAAGGTTTCAGACAGGAGTCTCTATCCTAGCTGTATGTAGATCTGGGATCTTTTGCATGCAAAGCAAGTGCTCTACCAGTGAGCCACATCTCTTCCCTGACTGTAGCGTCTGAGTTAGTGTCCCGGTCACTGCTAGATGCTAAGTTAATGACAAGCATCCTATAAGCAGAAATAAATACATGGCATTTTCTGAATGGTTAGTTGACATATTAGTTTGCATCCCAGGCTAAGCTGTTCTTTATTGTTGCTGTTGTTTATCTCGCTTTTCTGTTAGAAGCCGTCAAAGCAGCTTGTGAAGGGGAAAAACAATACAATCAAAAAGATATAAGGAAAACCAGACAGCCAATAAATAAATAGGTGAATAACAGAACCACATGAAAATCACATCTCAAACTTAAAGTGGCTGTCTATAAAAGCAGCACAACGGCAAACATTAATGCATAAATCCAGTGCAGAATTAAGGGTGCTGAAGGTTCCAAGTATATGTGGCACTTGCAATCACATCTTTGAGTTTCCTTTCTCTGATTGCTTTATAAATGTGTGTGTCATAGTTATTGATGGTGGGGTGATTGCAGCAAGGGAGGCTTAAACCCCTCCACGTACCATGACCCATAAAAAAACACAAACCACCCCACACTTCTGTAATTAAATGAAGCAAAACTGATGACAGGCTTGCAAGCAGAACAGTCACTAAAGCTCATAGGCCAGGCACCCACTGAGACTTTTCAAGTTATTTATTACATTTATATGCCAACTTCTTCCGCAGAAAGCAAGGTGGCATGCAAAGCTTTCTCCTCCACCCCAGCTCTCACTTTTACCCTCACAATACTCATGACTTGGCTATGGTAGTTCATGCTCTGGTAACTTCCAGATGGGCTTATTGCATTGCATTCCACATGGGGCAGCCCTCAAAGACAACTGGGAAACTTCTACTGATCCAAAATGCAGAGGCCAGATTATTGACTGGGGTTCCATTTAGATCTCATGTAACCTCTGTTTTAAAACAGCTGCATTGGTTGCCTGCTCATTTATGGGCGCAATTCAAAGTTCTCATGCTCAGGTTTATAGCACTAATCCAGGCATGGCCAAACTCGGCCCCCAGATGTTTTGGGACTACAACTCCCATCATCCCTAGCTAACAGAACCAGTGGTGGGAATTGTAGTCCCAAAACATCTGGAGGGCCAAGTTTGGCCATGCCTGCCCTAATCAAATTAGGGCCCAAATATCTGAAAGGCTTCCTACTTCTCTACTGACAGTTGTGGGTGTTAAGGTTAGCAGGGGGAAACCTCTTGGTCCCTCAAAAGTTTATGTGGCAATGGCCCAGAAGAGGGCCCTAAGTTGTGTAATTCCCTCCCCACAGAGCTGCATCTGACAACTTCCTTATACAGCTTTCATCATATACTGAAGATGCACTGAATAGCCAAAGATCATCTGCTGAGGGTTATGACTGTGTGGGGATTTTAACCTTCACTTCCCAAGCCCTAGTGTCTGACACTCTATCCACAACAACATGTTGCCTTTCAATTTTTCCTTCTCTCGCCAGACTATCCAAATCACATGTTACCTACAACCATCACCTTGAATTGCCTTGACCTTCTTATCTTCCTTTCCCTGCCCTCCCACTCACTCCAATCCCATGCTTAGTGAATAAATTATAGAGACATATGCTTGCATTACCATAAAGCCAGGAGCTGTGGGGAAATGTGGTGAATTCCCCCACCACTGCTCAACTCTCTAGAGTGATACATACATAGAAATTCTTGATTAAAGAAGATAAGATAGAGTGAAGGAGTGATGGGAGCGATTGTTGAGTCTAAAATTAGGAGCAGAGCTAAACCATCAGCTGAACATCAAATTGAAATCCATATCTCTTTGGAGCCTTCAGAAGTCTGAATTCCTCTTACATTTCCTCTCCTCTCTGCTTTCATCTCAAGCTTTCTGTCACATCATTTCCCTGGTCTTGTCTTGAGCTGAAACGAACATGTACAATTCCATCAAATACTTTCCTTGTGGATCTCTGTAGGCTCCTCAGAACCAAGGGGATCAATATAAGGATGTGACCAAGGAGAAAGGTGATGGGCAAGCTGTCAGTCCTTTTGGGGGTGGGGAATAGTTTTGGATTAAAAAATAAATGGGTCCACCTCCACAAGATGCTTTCTGCTTTCATTGTTCTGTTCAGAATCTGATTGAAACTGTATAGCTCATGAGAGGATAGACCTTTTTTTCTATTGAGAGCCACAGATCTTCAGGAGTAATCTTTGTGTGGGACACATTCCATCAGAAGATGGGTTTGGAACCAGTGGGGTTGGGATGTCAAAATTTGGCATGCCACCTTATTTCTTCTCCCTTTCCTCTCTCTGATCCTCAGGACTCTCCCTAAGCCACACTCCTTCCCTGGCCTATTGGAGCTGGGAAAGTCAATGTTATGCCCTCCAGATTGTTGGACTCCCAACCCCCATCAGCCCCAGTTGCAATGGCCAATGGCTCCAAGTTGATGGGAGGCTGCAGACCAACAATCTGGAGGGCACCACGTTGGCCGCCCCTGCTTTGGAACAGCAGGGCACAAATGTTATTCTGTCATTTATGTATCAGAATTCTTAATAATCTATTGCCCAGGCTAAGCATACTCAATTTCTTCAGTTTCATAAGACTTGGTCTCCAGGGTCCTCGCCATCATTGTCACCCTGTTTTGGACTAATTGGAGCTTGTTGATAGCCTTTTCAAACTGCAGTATCCAGAACTGGTCCCAGGGCCATACCCAGTGCTTTTTTCCTTTTAAAAAAATGTTTAGGGGTACTGTCATTTTCCTACTCATATTGAAATACTGCCCCTCAATGAGGCCAAACTTAGATTCACAAAATGTTTAGGGGTATGCGTACCCACAGGAAAAAAAGCACTGGCCATATCAATCCAGGGATGAAGAGTTTAATAAACCATGTGATAGGCAGAAAGTCAGCAGGTGTAGTTTTCACAGCACAGATGCACCATGGTGGGTAAACTTGGAACATTTTGTGCAAATGGATTATTTTTTAAAGCTAGCTTCCTCAGCAAAAGGAATGAAAGGGTGAAAAGTATTTACTTGAACATCTTTGGCTTTTCTGCACAGCGGGGGGTTGGGGAGGGAGCCGTGCAAATTAATGCATTGTTACATTCCTTCCCATGCTAAATAATAAGGGACACTCAGCAGAAAATGAAATGTAACTCGCTGTTCCAGTGTTGAGGAATTGCCTAGGTGGGGATTTAAAATATGTCAGGCCTCTGCTAGAGACTGTAATAAGGTGAACAAAATGCTGTTCACTCAGCCTCTAGGAACGTATTTGTCTTGTGAATTATTCCCCATGGGCACCTGCAAAAAGTTTACCACCCTTATTATGATTTGCAAGCGAGAGTGAACGAAATATGAAGATAACACAGGCCAAAGAAGGTTCCGGGACACTGAGGCCTGCTCTCTGCCCTGGTCGCTGATTCCCCTGATGTTGAGGTGTTTCAATCATGACGGCAATCGCTCACCTGTCAAAAGTATTGATCGGTGGTGGCTTAAGGTCCCGCGTAATGAGCTTGCATGCTTTAATTGTTTCAATATGGATCTTTTCCCTTCGCTTCCTGGAGTTATTAAGGCCATAGGTATAACAAATATGGTAATTGAATGTATAATGCTAGACGACAAGTCACCATGTCGTACTTAAAAGCAGGGCAAAAACGGATAAAGCAGAAATATCACTTTTTGTTCTAGGGTTGTTGGACTGAGTTATTGGTGCAGAAGTACTCTGTACAGCTGTGGTTTCCCAAGTGGGTGGTTCTGCCCCCTGGAAAGCAATAGGATTACCTGGGAGGGCACTAAGAAGCAAGGGAGGAGGCGGGGGGGGGTCACTGGAGATGTAAACAATCACCAGATTTTGCAAAGCTGGCATCACTGGATCCAGTTCATCAGTTTTGTTGAATTAATTAAACTACATAGTTTTAATTGGATTTTGAATAAATGTGCAATTCATTGTTAGTGTTTTGAATTTTATTGTGTTATAATCTTCCTCAGTGGGTTGTGCAAAGTGTGTCCTCCCTCATGGAGAGCACAGGTTGTGGGCGGGGCTGACGAGACACCTCACTGTTGCTAGGCAAGTGGTTTGGCCATCCTTTAAGCAGGGGCGGGCTGTTACTGGGGAAATCTAGATGTTGCCATTTGTTGATTGACAGCCCTATTTGTTAAATACAATTCCTCTTTTCGCTGCTTACTTCAGATCACCCGCCCTCCCTTCCCTAATTTTAGGCTGTTTGCTTGACCTTGCTATGCCTGTCATGGGGTCGTCTGCCTTGGGGCAGGGGCCCAGTAGGAATTTTGTCCATTTGGCTGATGAGTGTGTGCCACTTGGTTTTTTGCCTACTGCGTAGCAAATCGTCACAACTTGTAAAGTTTGCGGTTAGGCATTGGTCTTGGAATTGGTTGGTGGAGGGGTATGGATTTGGCTGTGCCTGCCCCTCCAAAATGCTGCTGCTTCAAAGGTTTTCCGTTAAAGGAACCCAGGGGTTCCCCATGCTTTTGTCCGAAACCCCCTGGCAAGGGGCTAGGGCCATGCAAGCCCCTGGGAGCATTCTGGGGAGAGGTGAGGCATGATTCCCAGTCCCGTCTCTCTCCCCAGGTGACTTACCCTTGCTGACTTCGCGGGGGGGGGGGGAGGCGAATGTCAGAGCTGTCCCCGTGTGGGGTCAGTTAGTGCTACCAATGCCTAAGCAACCACTCACATTGCTGTAATTTGAATAAAGTTGTGGCCAAAATTATGCCAAAAACCTTAAAGAAAAATTAAGTGTCAATTGTGTTTTTCTTTGGGGGGGTGTCTTGGGGACCTCAACACGCAAATCAATATTCTGAATAATGCTATGTGTAGGATTGTGGGGAGGGAACTGGGGATGAGTTTATGGAACCAAGGGGTTGTGCCCCCCCCAAAAAAAGTTTAGGAATCACAGCACTTGACATTTCCCTCTGGTAGCATCTTTCCTCCATCAGGAATGCCATCCACAACACCAGAGGTTTGCTGACCTGCTCATCTTCCAATGGGATACATGCTGTCATCTGCCTGCAATACCCTTTTGCACACTGTGTAGGGCAAACAGACCAGTATCTGCAAGGGAAAGAATAAATGGTCACAAATCTGGCACCAGAAATGGCCAATATCCAGAATCTGAGGGGTGTGGAGAGGGACATTTCAGCCTTCCAGGAGGCTCTGTAACTAATTTTTAAGTGGCCTTCCTTGAATAAGGGATTGCAAAAGGAGACTGAAACAAGAATTGCAATTTGTCACAAGGCCCAATGCTGTAGTTGATAGTGTGTTGGACATAGGAAGCTCAGGTTCAAATCCCCACTGTGCCATAAAACTCACTTGAGCCTGTCACTTTCTCTCTCTCAGACTAAGCTACCTCACAGGGTTGTTGTGAGGATAAAATGGAGTGGTAGTGGAGTGGTTGTTTTGTTTTATTGACCATGTTTATGGACAACTTCAAAGCATAAGGCCATCAAAGCTTATACAGTGGTACCTCGGTTTAAGAACATTCTGGTTTAAGAATGATTCGGTTTACAAACTCTGCAAAACCGGAAATAGTGTCCCAGTTTGAGAACTTTACCTCAGTCTAAGAACGGAATCTGAATGGTGGAAGGCCACCACTGGTGGGAGGCCTCATTGGGGAAAGTGCACCTCGGTTTAAGAACAGTTTCAGTTTAAGAACGGACTTCCGGAATGGATTAAGTTCGTAAACTGAGGTACAACTGTATCAGCTTCAGGTGCTATTGTGAAGAGACGGTAGAAACTTGTTACTTTATTATTTTCACCGCATACTGCTGAAAACAAGTCTATTCCTCTCTGCCAATTTTGGCATATTAACTTCTTTACATTTCACAAGCAGTAATTTATATGGATTACAGGGAGTCACATCCAAGCCCTGCGCTGCAATTTACATTGTTGACATCTGCAGGTCACCTTTTCCTGTTAACTCATCTGAGCCTCTGGGCCCAGGGATATATTTTCCCATTTGAATTACAAAATTAAATGAGTGCCGAGATAAGTAAATAAATGAAATCCATGTATTTCGTAATTTCCCATGAAAAGAAAAAGTGAGGAAAATATTACACTTGGCACAGTTGGATCTAATGCAACATTAATCTGATCTTACAAAATACATCTCTTTTATTATTATTATTATTTAATCTTTGAGGAGATTGCCAAGACCTTGGAAATCATGTTTTTGGGATGGGGGGGGAGGACTAGGAGGAAGAGAGAGAGATGATGATGTGGAAATATGTACATTAAAAACTGTGCTGAATAATCTCAGTAAATCTCAGCACACCAGTCTCTCCTGGCCTAAGCTGCCTCACAGGGATGTTGTATGAGTTTAAAATGCCATTTCCCCCTGCTCAACAATTTATAGCCATATTTCATTAATACATGGATACAATGTTATTATAGGCTTAAAGTTCATAGTTTTAATTTGGTACTGTAGCACTTTATCATTACCGGATCATTTGTGTGTTTTATATTTTTATGAACAAGGATGATCCAGTTTTCTTTTTTAAAAAAAGTGTCACATGGGAGAGAAAATGAGTGTGTATTTTGTGTGTATGTGTGCATGAGAGAGGGAGGGAGGGAGGAAGAGGGAGACAGACAGACAGACATGTATGTTGCCTTGAGCTCCTTGAGGAAAAGAATACAGTGGTGCCTCGCAAGACGAAAAGAATCCGTTCTGTGATTCTCTTCGTCTAGCGGTTTTTTCATCTTGCGAAGCAAGCCCATTGACAGATTAGCGGATTAGCGCTATTAGCGGCTTTTAGCGGCTTTTAGCGGCTTTTAGTGGCTTATCTGCTGATCGGATCAGCTGATAAGCGGCTTAGGGCCAAAAAAAGGGGGAGGAAAGAAAAAAAACCAGCAGGAACTCACAAGACATTGTCGTCTTGCGAAGCAAGCCCATAGGAAATTCGTTTTGCGAAGCACCTCCAAAACGGAAAACTCTTTCGTCTAGCGAGTTTTCCGTCTTCCGAGGCATTTGTCTTGCGGGGCACCACTGTATAAATAAATCTTTAAAACTGGTGAGAGGAGCTTTAAAACTGGGAGTAGCTTTTATGAGCTACTATGGATGGGGAGAAATTTAATTCAGCAGCATTTAAAGGCAAACCTAAGAATTCTGAAACAACATGTGAATTGAGGCAAAGTGATCCTTTGAAATTCACACTTCCTCCCATTTTAAAATGCTGTTCTCCAGCCAAGCAAATGCAAATATCAAATTGAAATCTGCCTGAAAATGCATGTACTGTAATACTGAAACTGACATACAAAAATGGATTCTATGAGAGAAAATTACTTTGCAAAAAATGTGCATAGTAGGTTAATTTGGATATATAAAAAAATGTGTATCAGGAGAAATTTGCACTAAAATGCTGAAGGATTTTCATAAGGCCATATTTATTTATTTTTTTAAAAAAGAAAAATAATAAGGAACTGGTGTGTAAATGTTTAGAACTGAACTTATGACTGGAGCAATCAGAAACTGAGAGAAGCTGAAATCGACAGATTCTCCTGACCCTGCGACCTATACACAAAGAGGTTGCCCACTCCCAATACACATTTACTCAGAAGTCATTTCCACCGTGTTCAGTGGTGCTTGCCTCCAGGAAAATGTACGCCTGCCTACAGTCCTAAGTATGGCCAATCTTTTGCCAGACTAGGTCCCTGTTTAAAATGACCTTTTAGTCACCTCACTGTGTATGACTCCTCTGATTCACTCTCCCTCTTCTTAATCTCTTTGGAGGCAGTCTGAAGAAAGCTAAGCACCCTTCTACCCCATTAGAGCCAAAGGAAATTCTACGCGCAGTTAAACATTCCTACTGATTTCACACCGATGGCACATCTGACTTTCTCAAGAGTGAACCCCAGCCTTTACATTTACGTGTCCTGGCAACAGACTATAACTAGGCTCTGTGAACATGTATTTAAAGCAGATGACTTCTCACAGGTGGTCCTGGGAACTAGAGTTCATCACTCACAGTGCTACGATTCCCAGCATACATAAGAAACTACAATTCCTGGATTCTTTGTGGGGAGGGGAAGTCATGTACATTAAATGTGCTTCAAATGTATGATGTGTACCCACCTTAAGAATTAGATTGGGGGGGTTGGGGGGAGAGAAAATTACTTCTTGTCCCGTGGGATGAACAGCCCTCTGGAAGTATTTCTCAGAGTGGCACTTAGGAATAAGCCTGATGCTTGCCTGCTTGAATAGAGCTTCTGTATCTGTTCTCACTGGATAATCTGGGCAGATAAAGCAAAGCCTCAAAATAGCCCCCTTTTCCCTGGTGAGTCAGTCTCCCTAAGGGCTCACCTCCCTTCCAGTCCTTTAGAAAACAAAAAAGTGTTAGCATCCCATTACACATGGCACTAGGACATCTTGCCAATGGGTAAAGTGCATTTCAGAAGCCCAGCTCACATCATAGACCATTGTTTGAAGAGGTGGGTGAAGTAAAATGCCAGCCATCTCTCAATTCAGAGTCTCTTTCTTAAGGTGCGCATATATATATATATATATATATATATATATATATATATATATACACACACACACACACATACATTATCTTGGGGAGATGAATTAACTGTGCAGTTACTGCTTCCCTCAGCCACCAACCTGCCTAATCATGATCTCTGAGATCTGGTGAAACTGAAAGCAGCCACTTATTCAAACACCCACCTACCCCATCCATTGGGCTACTCACATGTCCATCAGACACATCAGAAACTTGATTGGTGAGGATGCATGGTGTCACCCAGCTGCAGTCGAGGAGTCTAGGGAGCTGCTCAGGCAAGTCAGGCTGTTTGTCAATCTAGCTCTGTATTGTCTAAACCAGTATTTCCCAACCACTGTTCCGCGGCACACTAGTGTGCCGCGAGATGTTGCCTGGTGTGCCGCGGGAAAAATTAAAAAATTTGAAAGATTTTTTTTTAAGTCAAATTTTCGATTGGGGCGCCGTCACTAGATGACCCCTGGGGTTCCCTCCCTCCCTCCCGCTCTGCGCCTCCCTCCTCCTCCTCCGGGGAGGCCCTTCCTGGCTCTCGGTCAAGGCTTGGTGGCTGCCACTCACTCGCTCGCCCACCCGTCCCTCCATCCCTGCACCCGGCCTCTCCCCCTCCGTCCCCGGCGCGGGGGCTGCCGGGATCCGTAGTCCCCTCGCCCTTGGGCTCCGTGCCCGCGCGGGGTGCGCAAACTACGTTTCCCAGCGTGGCCTGGCGGGCCGGGCGTTTTGTTTGAAGCGCTCTTCTCCCGGCCATGGAATGAGCGCAGCGGCGGCGGCCGGGCGGGCAGGGGCTCTTCCGCGCAGACCCCGCGCAGCCTGCCTGCGCCCCCGCGGAGATCAGGCGGCAGGATGGAGCCCGGGGATCCCCGCGGAGGCGGAGCGGCGGAGGCGGAGGCTGCCCCCTAGGTAGGGCTGCGTCGGGGGGGGGGTTTATTTTTGCAATGCTGCATCCGCGCCGGAGGGGACGCATCGGACCACGGGGAGACCCCTTGGCGGGCTTGCAAGGCAATGCATGCGTGCAGGCGTTGCATGGAGTGCAGTGCAATGCAATGGCAACGCGGCGCCCTGCATGCATGCATGCAACTTCCACCGGCGCTCCGGACTTGGCAGGTGAGGGGGGTCCCCAGTGGGCGGCAGAGAGAGCCAGGAGGGCGAAGGGGAGCCGAGGGGGAGCAGCGCTGCTCCCCGAGCCGAGCCCGGGGGGAAACTTTGGCGTCGTTGCGCCGGGTGTTGGAAGCGGAGGCTGGCGGGGGCCCCTCACCTGCAAAACCTGGTCGCCTCTCATATATTTCGTGCATTGCATTCATCGCCCTCTTTCTCCTCCAAGGAGCTCCCGCGGGCGCGCGTGGTTCTCCCTGTGTTATCCTCGCAACAACAGCCCTGCGAGGTGGGTCAGGCGAGTGGCCCAAGGGAGCACCCAGGGATTGTCCTGGCCAGGTGGGGTGATTTGAACCCTGCTCTCTGCCCGGTCTTCGTCCTCATTTAGCCCCCACATGTGCATGACTGTGCATGACTGAGGTTTTCCCCCCTCGTCTTGGCTATGGTGTGAGTCTGTGCTGTTAATTAATGGGGTTCTGCCTTCGGAGAAGATGAGCCAGCCTTCAAGGAGGTGATTATGTAATTTGCTAGCAATTCATGTTCCTCCTGGCGTGACGCTGCGCGCTGACGTCATGGGGCTGTAATGGTGGTGTGCCTCGAGATTTTTTTCATGAAACAAGTGTGCCTTTGCCCAAAAAAGGTTGGGAAACACTGGTCTAAACTAACTGGTAGTGGCTTTCCAGGCTTTCAGAAAGGAGTCTCTGCTCATCCTACCTGGAGATCCCAGGGATTGAACCTGGGACCATCTTACATGCAAAGCAAATTCCCTCCCACTTAAGCTCATCCCCATTCTCCCTACAATTTCTACCATATTTCCACCTCCCCCTATTGCATATGCTGATCCAGCTCTGATTATTTACATATTTATTACATTCATGCCCCACATTTTCCTCCAAGGAGCTCAAGGTGGCACACGTGGTTTCCTACCTCTGCATTTATTTTCTTTCTTTTAAAAATAATTTTTATTTGGTTTTACAAATATAAAATTATAATAATACCAGAACACACATCCACAATTAAAAGATTCCTCCGAATCTCTGGACTTCCCACCTTCCCCTCCATGCGTTCTGTTGATAAACCTTTTCTACTGCATCTTTTTCAGTAATCCATTTTTTTTAATAACTCCATTATCTCCATAGTATTCATTACATTTCAAGTGTTATTGCAATCCTTCTAATGTTTTTATCTGCTTACAGTGGTCTCCAAGATAAATTATCCTCCCCCCCCATTCCTTATTGAAGTTTTGGTCTTCTTGGTTCCTTAGCTTTCTGGTCAATTTTGCCATTTCAGCATAAAGGTAAAGGGACCCCTGACCATTAGGTCCAGTCGTGACCGACTCAGGGGTTGCGACGCTCATCTCACTTTATTGGCCGAGGGAGCCGGCATACAGCTTCCGGGTCATGTGGCCAGCATGACTAAGCCACTTCTGGTGAACCAGAGCAGGGCACGGAAATGCCGTTTACCGTCCCGCTGGAGTGGTACCTATTTATCTACTTGCACTTTGACGTGCTTTGGAACCGCTACATTGGGAGGAGCAGGGACCGAGCAATGGGAGCTTACCCCATCGTGGGGATTTGAACTGCGACCTTCTGATCAGCAAGTCCTACGCTCTGTGGTTTAACCCACAGCGCCACCCGCGTCCCGTATTTCAGCATAGTCCAACAGTTTAATTTGCCATTCTTCCCTGGTAGGGACTTTATCTTTTTCCATCTCTCCTACCTCTGCATTTCATCCCCACAGCAACCTTGTAAGTTAGATTAGGCTGAAAGGCACACTGACTGGCCCAACGTCACTCAGTTTTCTGGCTACAGGATACAGAAGGGTATGTGAGTGTATATTGAAATGATCCTACCATACAAAGCTAACATTTGCACTTGATGCTCCACCCACTTTTCCTTCTGGCCCCACCCACCACTGGCTTGTGCCCCAGATGGGAATATTGACCCCAGGCCGAGAAATGTTCTCCACCCCTGCTCTGTTGCTTCCAGCCCCGCTGCCTCCTGTTTTGGCTTCTGGGCATCAGAGCATATTTTGCAACAAGACAAAACACAAGCGTGACTCCTCTGCTGGCTATGGAGCCAGTGCCGAGTTCATGTTGGTGCCAGCGATGAGCATCCAGCAAATCTGTTGATTTCTCCCTCTGGCGGAAATGCCGCCCAGCTTTCCTCCCAAGCCAGGATTCAAGCTGTTCGTTAAGATGTTCCATCCTGAAAATGCCGGTTGAGAAGCAGAGAGGAAAAGTCCTGTGATTAACAGGAGAGGCTTAAGGCTTCCAAAGAGGGTTGGCTGAACACACACAAATGCACACTCATGCATGCTCAGGGCTTTCCTTCTTACAGAAATGTTAAAAGGATCTCTCCTCCTGAATTTCTGATTCCTCCTCCCCTTTCCTGAACTCAGGGGGACAGTAATTGTTTTGTTGTTGTTTTTCCTGAGAGGCTTAATTCTTATCAATAAATTATGGAATTCTTTCTCCTCACTGGCTGTTTCAGTCTTAAATTCCTTTCTTGTAGCTTCTTGGGATGAGCTTACAAGTGTTTCCCTTTGGCTAGATAACACACAAACACTGCTCCTTCTTCAGCGAAGGTTGAAAGTTTATCGTCAGCTTTTCTCCGCATTATAAGAGGTCTGAATCACAGGCCTCTACTGCAAAGCCACAGTTGTGACAGGGGCACATGGAGCTTTCCGCTCCATGCAAACATCAGGCATGGAGGAGGAAGTGTTCTGGACTGTCACCAGAGCAGGGGGCAAAGGGTTAAATCGCCTTCCCTGCTTCCCATGCTGGGGTCCACTCTGCAACTGTTCCCCAATGCACTATTACCAAAATAAAAACCATGCACTCACTGACAAACAGTATGATTTGCATCACATGCTATTTGACCCTGCATGTCTTTCCAAGTGCTGGCTGCTACCAGAGGTCTTTTAAACTCAAGAGATGGGGAATTTGCAGCCCTTCCAGATGTTGTTGGCTGGCAACTCCCATCAGCCCTGCCCATTGGCCATGCTGGCTGGGACTGATGGCAGTTGGATTATTACCGGGGGGGGGGGGGTCTGTTTGTAGCCTACTTGGCCTGGAAAATTGTGAGCATAAAGAGACAAATTTTGGGGTGGCATAGAGTTATTTCCTGCAGTTATCATGGGCAGAAAAGAAGCACACATGTGTGGAAAGGGCAAGGAGTAGTGATGTGGTCTGATGAAATTTGTTGCTCTGTCACACCACACCCACAGGTATGATGAAATGTAGTGCAGCATTCAGCTATATTGGTCAAAAAGCCACACTTCCATGATACAACAGGTACTGCGGTGTGAAAGGAAGATTAGAAAATGGGACGGCAAGGCTAGCTTTATAACAGGGAAACTAACAAGATGTTCCCTTTGCTTGAATTCACCCAAAGCCAGCCCAGAACCTGGTCACCAGAGCTATTTGAAATGTGCAGCCTCTGCTAAGTGGTATATTCAGAATGAACCAGACATTATACTGAACACACCAAGGTGGGTGCCTGCAATCCCACTTCCCAAATACATTTATATTCAAATAATGTGTGACCAAAGATTCCAGCCAATGCTTAATATATGTATGTGGGGTTTTTCTCTCCTTTTAAAACTCCTGTATCACAGATCTCTGCTTTTAAGCAACAAATATTCTCAAGATGTACACTTCTCATTCCCGCTTGTGTGACCATATTTTTTATAGGATATTCCCCCTTGGCAATGCAGCCAAAGGTAGTCAGTTGCCTGACATGCAACAACCTGCTTCTGGCCAAGCTAACACATCAGATTTCACACGGCTGATTATGCTTTTGTCAAAGCTGCAAAAACCAATCTCCCCTCCTGTCATAGGTCAGGCGGCTTTGCTTTGTCCAAGAGAGGGGAGCGGATGGAAAAAGCTTCCGGATGACCACAAAAGGTTTGCACAGCAACAAGTAGGTTGCATCCCTTGAAAGCTGCTTCTCTGTGCCATGACAGTGAAACTCCAGGTTTGAGGTTTCTGCCCCACATCAGTAGACCTCCACCCCCCGACCCGTTCATGCACCTGTGATATGCTTGCCCTCACAGCATAAGTGGGCCAGGTCAGCAGCACTTCCAGGAAGCTGCCATGTTAATTTCCCACAGTGCCCTTGACACATGACCTCAATCTAAGGCATTGTGGGAAATTAACTTGGTAATTCCAAGACCCATATGACTTGCACAAAAACATTGCTTAATGGAAGGGAAAATAGGAAGCAGCCTGCACCAAGTCATCCCATCAGTCCATCTAGCAATGCCTCTCCAGAGCTTCAAAGAGAAAGAAGTCATTCCCAGCCCTACCTCGAAATGCCAAATTTACTTAACATTTTGTATATGATGGAAATTGGATCAGTTAGCAGTGATTTCTGACATATTTATTTTATTTTTTTGCTGGAACAAACACACACACACTTTCAAGAAGCTTTCTTCTTAATCTTTTGTCTTTGCATTTCTATTGCTGCATTTCTAAGTTTAATTTAGATTGCAGTCATCATATGCAATATCAATTCTTCCTAGCTTGCTGCTTTTCCAAGAATCCCAGCAGAGGGAGGGTTTGGAATCTGGGAGTCCTCCAGTGCCAGACTCAAAAGCGCAACCCTTTTCACAATCTACTCTTGGCACAAATTAAGAAACCACCCAAATTGGATTGCTCAGTCATTTAGCCTGACTGCCTATCTAAAGTGGCTACCTCAGAGGCTCACCTTAAGAGAGGCTTCCTTAAGAACTCAGTCTATTTCCAGAGTCTGTTACTTTCATTTGACCAGGAAGGCTCTCTGCTAAGCCTTAGTTTACCTCTCTTCCCCTATAGTTAATCAAAATTTCATTAATATGTATTGTGCAAATATGCACATATTGTTCTAGCTCTACACTGTTTCACAGGGTAAGTACCACAACTGAAATGAATGACCCTTGTGCAGGGTGGGATAGCAGTTAGCGTGTTGGGTTCTGATCTCCCCTCAGTTATGAAGTTCCCTGGGTGACTTAAGACACTTGGCCATCTTTCAGCATAACAGAGGCATTGTGGGTATAAAATGGGGAGGGTGCAGATGTAGCTATCTTGAGCCTCTTTGAGGAAATGTGAGAGTACACACCTAATAAGAAACCTTCCGTCTGTGGGGTTTTCCCATAAGGATATAGGAAGGTACCTTAATACCAGGTGAGATGATCTGCCCAACTGATCCAGTATTGGTTATTCCGGTTGCTACCTGGACTCAACCCGTCAGCTTGCAAAGGCTGCACTGTATCACTGGGTGATGATGGTCCCTTCCCTGACAGTTCCTAGCATACCATGCAATATATTAAATAAATCCTTCCTATGGTTTTCTTTGTTACATTGCCAAGATCTTGCAGGAGCAGCAGCTAGATGCAAAACAGGTTAGGAAGTATAATATTTAATCTGTTACTGTACATTGTGCTTCATCTATCAAACAGAGTGTGAACGAACCCAGCTATCTGTTTAATGAATGCATTCTGAAAGAATTCGGATCCTGCAGAAGTGCATATTTTGTAAAGCTGTCTGGCTATGATGAATCGGAACGATGCAGCTTATTATTAATTAAACCCAAAGATCAGCGAGGCTGGTGATGGCTCTTTGCATACACTCTTCACTTCAGTGAGTCCTAGTGTTTATTTCCCAGCCCTTCTAATGAAATGCCAGAATTGCTGCATATTATTATTTTTCCCCATTAACAAATAAATTTGAATGGATCCATCCTAAATATTCGGCGGCCGGGGGGGGGGGAGGAATATCTTCATTACAGAAGAAAAACATCGGGCAATTAGCCTGGAGGATGCTGCAGGTGACACAGTTGTGACATTAACCAGCTCACGTGTATAAGATTTGCAAAAACAAATTTCTCTGCTTCCCACCTTTCTAAAGAATTTTAAAGGGTTTTTTTTGAGTGAATATAGATGTATTATTTGAAAGAGCATTATTCACGGTGAGATCTTTAACTGCAGTGTGAAGCCAACTTAACTGTGGCCTTGGAACTTCCAACGTACATAGCACAGGGTCAAATGCTGCATCAGCCACTGATGTCCCATTGGTGAGTCAGACAGGCAGCCCATGTTTAAAATATATATTTAACAGCAAGGGCTACCAACTTGAGTAAAATATTGGGGTGGGTGGGCAGGTAAGCCCCGCCCTGCAATATCAGTTACCTGACACAGTGCACATACACCATTTGAATGGCAATGCCCATCAACTTGGCAAGGGGTGGCCCCCTCAAATATTTTATTGGGGGGGACAAAGACCCCTTGGGCCCTAGGAGTTGGCTCTTATATAACAGCACATCCTAGGAACATGCCATTGCTCTCTGCTGGTATGGAATAATGAGGCAAATTTTACTCCTCCTCAAATTAAACTAAGATGTCGGAAAATCTCTATGCCTCCACCACGTCAGATATGCCCCCCCACAAAGCCTCAAGTGACCCTGTTCTATGCTGATGAAGAAGTTACCTCTGCCCATCTCAAAATGCTCCACTTCTACACATTGCAAGGAAGTGTCAAGAGTGGGTGACTTTTAATACAGAATGACCACGAACGTTTCTTCTCTGTGCTTGTTCAGTGCCATTATTCTGGTTGTTATCATCACCACCATCTTTATTAAGGACACGTAGGCTTCACCCTTTAGCCAAAAAATGCTCTAATATGGTTCCTGCCTTCAGGCTCACAATCTAAAAAAGACACAAGGACAGGATGGCTCTTGCCACACAGTTCTTCCTTCGAGCAGTTGACTTGACTGCAGTTATGATCCTCTTCCCTCCCTGATATCAGTGGCTGTTCTCACTATCTCACCATCCCGCTACCACCACACCCAGGAGCAGAGATTGTGACAGTGTCCAAACCAGGAGGGTAAGACACCAAAGTATTGGTGAAAAACGGGGGCGTGGGGATTCCAATCAGTTTATAATGGCTCCATGGTCAACAGTTGATTTGTTCTACCAGGTGTAAATTTTGACTCAGTTTTAAAAATGCCTTTTATTTTTCTCTTTCTCTCCCCCCCCCATTCCCTTGTTTCCAGAAGGTCATTTCATTTTTCATTCTCCTTCTCTGAGCAGATCTCTTTTCTTTAATTTTATTTAATTGATGATAACTAATTGGCTCCCACTTTGGGGAAAAGTGCCATCAGAGCCTGCTGGGTTTTTAATTTTTCCGCCTTCCTAAGTAGCATCTCAGGTGGAGGTCTGGAAATTAAAACCTCTTTTCTTTTTCTTTTTTAAAAAAGGTAATATTACGGTGAAGGTTATTAACTTACTTGTGAGCTCTGTATTTTGCTTCTCAGGTACTCCTCTCTTTCACTTTGAGTACTAGCTGCTCTTATGAGCCCCTTTTGTGTAAGAACGTGTCCCTATATAGGGAAGTTCCAGAGTCAAGCTCCTGGACTGCAGCTCAGCAGGAGCCTGAGCTCCATTCATTTGAGTCTAAACAGAGACAACATTTAGGCAATGCCTCTGAATACCAGTTGGTGGGAATCACAGGTGGGCCGAGTGCTGCTGAGTTCATCTCCTGCTTGAGTGCTTCCTGCAGGCATGTGGCTGGCCACTGTGAAAACAGAATGCTAGACTAGATGGGACATTGGCCTGATCCAGCAAGCTCCCCTTATCTAGTTATGCTTGGATCAAGAAGAGCTATACCGAACAAGACACAAGCAGGAATGCAAGAGACTCACCGTGCCGCTACCTGAACTGGGCGGCGCTGGTGGGCAGGGATGCCTGAATGTGTGTTGGAGAAGGCCTCTCGTCTCAAAAAAGGTGCTCAAAAGTAGAGCCGCCAAGGGTCCTACTTTATAGTCCTCTGTTTGAAGGAATCCTTTACTTGACGAGTTGTCCTGTCCATGTCCAGTTTAAAGATAAGGAACCACAAGAAGGAAGAGGTGGGGCGGGACTTGAACTTGCCCAGTTTGCGGGGGGGGGGCTTGCAGGGGGGGTGGGGGCTAATCCTTCTATTCTATTGCAGACGTGCTTCCAAGTAAGCCTGCATTTTTTGCTATTGCGGATTACGAGAACAGTATGCGCTCTCCCACCTATGGTGCTGAAGATGGGAAAATTTCCCCCACTTTCAGTTTCAAAACAAAAAAAGCCCTTTCTGGTGCGGATGAGGTTCTGTCTAGAATGAAGCTTTTGTGTTGCCCTCCAGCGCCACCTTGCTGCCCATCGCAGCATCATTTGTTGCTTTTACAAAAGGCTCCTTCAACTCTTGGGTTTCTGCTCCCTGCCACCCGGAACTCTTTCCCACGACAGGAAGCCCTTAGACCACCCTCTCCCTCCTCAAACTGGCCCTGCGAGACAAGCAGTCCCACTTGCATCTTGCTCCCCTTGCATCTCCTGTGACGGTTTTCCTCTTGTCTCTTTATTGAAACCTCCCTTACAACAGCCCTGTAAGGTAAGATAGGCTCAGGTAGTAACTGGTCCAGTGAGACTCATTGCAGCGAGATCTGTAGCTGGTTCTCCCTGGTGATGGGCCAATGCTGTAGTAGTAGTAGTAGTAATAATAATAATAATAATAATAATAATAATAATAATAATTTATTTATTATTTATACCCTGCCCATCTGGCTGGGTTTCCCCAGCCACTCTGGGTGGCTTCCAACAAAACACTAAAATACAATAACCTGTAACCTCCATCTTTCTCTCTCTCCTCTTTATATCCCACTCAGAGCCATGGAGATTGAGGGTGCTGTATGCAGTCATGGTGAGAAATGTATTCAGAATAAATCCAGGTCAATCTTGAGGCAAGGATGGTGTTTGGCTGTTGAATATTAGGCACTCTTGGAGTGGAGAGACCTGGGTTCAAACCCATGCCGAGCTATGACACTCACTAGGTGTCCTTTGGCCCAGTCTCTATCTCTGAGCATAACCTGCCAATGACCTGCAGTCCTGCCTCTGAATCAGGGCTTCCCAAACTTGGGTCTCCAGCTGTTTCTTCGGACTACACCTCCCATCATCCCTAGCTAGCAGGATCAGCGGTGAAGAATGATGGGAACTGTAGTCTGAAAACAGCTGGAGACCCAAGTTTGGGGAAACCCTGCTCTAAAGGATTGATTCCTCCTTCACTTATCATAGGCAGGTAACATTCAGCAACGTCTAAGCGAATTACTAGAATCAGACAGGAGCTAAATCACAACATTTTCCCAACAGGATCCCCACCAGTCCTTGCTGGAAGATGGTATTTACGTCCTCAGTAAAATGTTCCTTGGCAGATGAGCAATTGTTACCCTAACCACTGCAAAGTGGTCTCTGGATCTATTTTAAGCTGCATAATGTACTATTCAATATCCTTTTGATTATGGCAGAGATTTGAGCCTTTACTTGAAGAGCATGTCCCTGTGTGTAAGTTTTGTTGATGTGAGTACTGCAAATGTATTATTTACGACAGAGAAAAGTCCCCCCACCCCCGCTGCCTCCTTTTGCTGTTTAAGGCAGCGCAGGTGCTTTTTGCAAGACCCTTTGCTGTGTCTCAGAAATGACTACAGCTCCACCTAGTGGGAAAGCATGTGGGCATTTTTCCTACATCCTGTTATCGCCAATCTCTTATGGCAAAGGTTCCCCATGTTTTAAAATGGATCTTGTTTTTGCATATTTAAGGCTTGTTCTTTTTAGGAAGCAGAAAATGGAGGGTGCTGTAAATTTTGGAGTGAGCTCAAGGAGATTTAGCAACAGCTCTGAAAGGTTCCCACTGCCTTATATCGTTTATTAGAAGAAACAAAAATAAGCCACATCTCAGTGGGACTCCAAATGCTTGCAGGCATCCCCCGACTCTTAAAAAGGAACCTTCTGTATCTAGGGCAGATTCCAAAGTCACCAAAAGCCTTAGCGCACAGCAGAATAGACTTGATAATAACAGAAAGTGGGATGTTCCCAGTGCAGATAGAATAATAGAATTGTAGATTTGGAAGGAGATCTATGCTTGAAAATCTCTAATGAAGGAGAGTCCACAATCTCCTGAGGGAGTCTCTTCCACTGTTGAACAGTTCTTTCCATCAGAAAGTTATTCCTGATGTTTAGTGGGAATCTCCTTTCTTGTAACTTAAAGCCATGGTTCGAGTCCTACCTTCCAGAGCAGGAGAAAACAAGCTTGCTCCATCTTCCATGTGACAGCCCTTGAGATATTTAAAGATGGCTATCAAATCTCCTCTCAGTCTCCTCTTTAACAGGCTTAACACACTCAGTGCCTTCAAACGTTCCTCATAAGGCTTGGTTTTCAGACAGCTGTTGCAGCAAAAAACAACCACCACAATGCAGTGGTGTGGCTAACTTCTCGCCCTTCAGATGTTGCTGGACTACAGCTACCATCATCCCTGACTAGTAGTCATGACAACCAGGGCTGATAGGATCTGAAATCCAACATCATCTGGAAGACCACAGGTTCCCCATCTCTACTCCAGAGGAAGAGTGGGCACCACTGCCTTCACTCTGATTGGTTCCAGGGCAAGGCTTCCAATGAAGAAATATGTATGATGTTGGCACAAGCTATGGCAACTTGTAGGAGTGCTGTTGCCACTGGTGTTAAGTTTGCTACCAGCCTTACATCCTTTCACAGCCCCCTCTCTCAATGTACCAAAGTGCTCTTGGGTTTCTTTCCTTTAATTGAAGTTATAGTAGAGTTTAAAGCTTGGAAGCTGGCACTATCCAGTCCCACCAGCAGCTGTTCTGTCTCATTCTCATGACAGCAACATTGCTTTAAAAAGGTTAATAAAACACACAAAGGTCCCACTGGTAAAAGGGAGAAAAGGTTCTTTACCTGTTTCTTCTTCATATTTACAAGAATGGCTTTGGACTCTAAACTCACATGGTGGGAGCTAGTTCCATGGATGCCTCATTCAGGAGAGATAGAGTGATAGATAGATGATAGATAGATGATAGATAGATACATAGATAGATAGATAGATAGATAGATAGATGATAGATGACAGACAGACAGACAGATATAGATGATAATAGATAGATAGATACGTGATAGATAGATAGATGATAGATAGATGATTGATAGATGATTGATAGATGATAGATAGATAGATAGATAGATAGATAGATAGATAGATGATAGATAGATAGATGATGATAGATAGATAGATGATAGATAGATAGATAGATAGATAGATAGATAGATAGATAGATAGATAGATGATAGACAGACAGACAGACAGACAGACAGACAGACAGATATAGATAGATAGATGAGAGAGAGAGAAGGAGAAGGTGTGTGTGTTTTGCAAGGAACCACAAAGTGTATTTATCCCTATCCGTTGGTTTCAGCCCTGCCTTCTGCTGAACGGAGGCATGCAAGTTTGCTTAAAATCAACAAATGTCACCTTCAACTTTGCTGCATGCTAAAGTTTTCCTTTGCAGGGCATTTAGCTCAATTCTGTTTATTAACAATATACCCATGACCTAACCATGTTGACACTTGCTCTTGTTGTTGTCGCCGCCCCCCCCCCCCCGCCGCATCATTAAGTTTTGCAGATAGAGGGTTAAAAACAAAAACTTCACAAGTCATTGCATTCCTAGGCGGATCCCTCTCACATGCACAGACACCATCCTTTAAATCTCCTTCTTCTTTGTGGCAAAATGCAGAAGAGGATATAATCTGTTGGGGATCTGGACTCTGAGAATTGGCCTCCTGAGGTTTGATCATGGTGCTGGAGATGAATGGAGACGTATCAACTCTGGCATCTCAAAGCTATGCAATTTGCTGTGTGTGAGAGGAAGGACTGGTGGATTCAGTGGAGAATGGGACAGAGACCTTTCAGTTTCTATTAGGGATGGGGATTCAGCCAAGCTGGCAGGAATAATCTTCAAGTCCAAGAATGAAAACAAGGACTGCAGGTTCTTCTCCTGTTATAAAGACTGAAAGAGCCAGTTGCCATCACCTGTAGGATACAGTCCCATTAAAAATGAGGATTCTCAGGAGGAAACTTCCCAGGTGAAGAGAGACAGGCATGCACAAACACCTTTGCTGCATCATATACGGTATTTTTTTTTACCTACCACCATGCAATTTGGGGAAAACACCGCCTCTGCCAGTGTAAAGTAAAACTTGTCAGTGCCCATGGTACCTTCCCAATTCTCCCATTGCAGATGCTATTCACAGTCTCCCCCCCCCCTTTTTTTAAAAAGGTTTTAAATTAACATTTAAATTATTTTCAATCCTTTCCTTGGCTACATTTCCCTAATAATCATTTCTTTCATGATTGCGTCCCTCTCCTTATAATTGTAGCATCCCTCCCACTTTCTTTTGATTTCCTTTGATGCTCATTTCTCCCTCCATTCTTTCTTCAGTGAAGCTTAGCCCTCCTCTTGCCCTCTGGATCTAACTCCCTTCCACAGGTTAGTAGCTATTGATCCAACCATTCTTTTTCATCTTACTTCAGAAATTATTAAAGGCTCTGCTGCTTTTCCCTATCAACAGCCTCTTGGACTTCAGTTTTGTCCTATTCCTAGGTCAATTGCTTAACTCCCTTTTCTTCTCATGCTTTCCCATCTTATCCTTTTCTCTCTAATTCATTCCTCCTTCTGAGAGGCATTTGTTTGCCTTCTGTGAGGGCAGGAAGCAGCTACTCATGATTGTCATATGATCTCTTGTTTCAGAGCCAGCGTGCTCTAGTGGGTAAAGCGTTGAACTAGTGCCCAGGAGACCAGGGTTCAAATCCCCACTCATCCATGAAGCTCACTGGGTGACCTTAGGCCAGTCACTGTGCCTTTCAGCCTAACATACCTCACAGGTTTCTTGTGGGGATTAAATGAGGAGGGGTAGAACCATGTTTGCCACTTGGAGCTCCTTGGAGAAAAAAGTGGGCTATAAATACATAAAATAAAATAAGTAAGATGGCATCCCTCTTGCACCTGAACAAATTGTAAACATGGGAGGGCCAGAGGGTGAATGCTGAGGGGAAGGCTAGGCAAGGGAAACATTCTGGCCCATATCATAGATGCAAAAAGGGCAGAAGGCCACAATGGTTGTCCCAGACTGAGACAGGATTTTGGATCTAAGGAAGGAAAAAGGGAATGGGAGTACAAGAGCAAGAGACTCTTGTTTGGATGAAGATATAGAACAGAGAGGAAGCAAGAGGGAATTGCTATGAACTCCTCAGCCCCTTCAGGATCCAGCATGATTTGGCAGCCCCAAAGAAAGAGGAGGAAGACCCATTGGCCCATCTAGCTCAGTACTGTCTACACTGGGTGGCAGCAGCAGTCCAGGAGGTTGCCCCCCCCCCCGGGCCCGTCTGCAGAAACCAGACTCTGAATACCCATTCAGTACAGATCATTTTGAGTGGAGTCGTAATCTCCTGCCAGGGAAAAGAACGCTGGTGGCCGTGGTCCAATCCGCAACAAATTGCCTTTGTTCTTCCAATTAATTTCGTCTTCCACTTAGTGTGCAGCACATGTATAATTAGCTCTCCGAAATGAGAGGGAAATGTTGTTCTGGAAAAAAGCGTATGAAATACCCCAAAGAGACCGTCCAGCCGGCTCTCCCCAGTGTTCTCCATCATATCTGTTACCACTTTAATTACCAGTGAGCTGCCTTGTTTAAAGTTATTTTATGGATGAGGCCTTCCCTACTATTAGGAAAGCGGCAATGTAGAAAAGTGGTGGGAAGTGTCACAGAAACTGCATTTTTCTGTATGGATCTGGCATTGTGCATGTGCTCCCTTTAGCTGGGTCAGAAAACCCTGTGGTGTGAATGTCTGGATATAACATCCTTGCGGTGAGTGGGCATGGGGAAAGAAATCAAAACATAAAATTTTTCTATTTGGAACAACCTTGGCTGGCGTTTTCAAGTGTTTTGCTTGAAAACTCAAGCAGACCAGTTATTCCCCACCTTTTAACATGCAGTATGTCTGCTATATAGGCACTGTGGTGTAGTAGTTGGACTAGGATCTGGGAGAACAGGGTTCGAATCCTCACTCAGTCATGAAGCTCATTCAGTGACCTTGGACCAGCCACTGTCCCTCAGTCTAACCTCCCTCATGGGATTTATGTGAGGGTAAAATGAGGATTTTGTCCTCCTCTATGCTCCCCATTGGGACGCGGGTGGCGCTGTGGGTAAAACCTCAGTGCCTAGGACTTGCCGATCGTATGGTTGGCGGTTCGAATCCCTGCGGTGGGGTGAGCTCCCGTCGTTCGGTCCCAGCTCCTGCCCACCTAACAGTTTGAAAGCACTCTTAAGTGCAAGTAGATAAATAGGGACCGCTTTATAGCAGGATGGTAAACGGCATTTCCGTGTGCTGCGCTGGTGCTGGCTCGCCAGAGCAGCTTCATCACGCTGGCCATGTGACCCGGAAGTGTCTGCGGACAGCGCTGGCTCCCGGCCTCTTAAGCGAGATCAGCACGCAACCCTAGAGTCGGACACGACTGCCCGTAAAGGCAGGGGTACCTTTACCTTTACCTTATCCTCCCCATCAGAATGCCAAGTTAACCCAGTTTCTGCACCAATGGAAGCTGCATTCTAACAGCCACATTACTTTGCCTGTAATTCTGGGAGATATGTGCTGCTCATGTCTCCTAATCTGAGATGCCAACTGTTTCAGTTTCCTTGATTCAATTCTCTCAGTTGCAGCAAGCTCTAGAGAACATTTCAGAAACATCAATTCTTCCCCCACTTCTGCTCTCATTGTCAATTGTCAGTCTAGTAACTGTTTTAAACACTCCCCCATATCCAACTGGTACAAATTTATGGGAATTTAGGACTAATGTTAGCTTTCTCTCAGATTCCCTTTTGTCCTCTTCTTATAAAAGGTTTTCAGAATTTTCAGCACTGGACAGTTCTCTCTCGACTATATCTTTGTTAATAATCTCACTTCTGATTTTATCCTGCCTGCTTTTAAACTAGCTGGATACATATTTACTACAGTCTTCCTCAGCCTGGTGCACGCCAGATATTTAAGAGTAGCACTCTCATCAGCCCTGGACAGCTCAGCTTAGCTGACTGGGACTGATGGGAGTTGGAATGGGGGTTACCAATGTTGTGCCTTCTAGATGCTGTTGAACTACAGTTCTCATGTTGGCTGGGGCTGATGGGAGCTGTAGTCCAACATCTGGAGGGCATCACATTGTCTACCCTAAACTAGAAGATGACAAATTAGACGAGGTTTCATTTGCTACATATATATTTCACCTTCATCCAAAGGCATTCAGGGTTACTAAAGTAAACACAATTTTTAAAGAGTAGATTGGTGGCCTCTTTAGATCTAGATGTTGTGGGACTCCAACTCCTATCAGCTCCAGCTACCATGGCCAATTATCAGGAATGATGAGAGCTAGGGGTTCAACAATGTCTGGAGGGCACAGTGTTGGTTATCCCAGTTTTAGATACTGATGCAGCCTACTTCTAGTGATTCCCTCTCACAATGGAACCATCACAAATTCTTTTTAAGCTCCTGATCATTCCTGTATCACCACATCCTTACATCCCCCATGTCCCATATGATGTCAGATATGGGGTGGATAGATGTGATTGTGGGAAAACAGCTACGGATCAGGATCCGTGCCAGGCCTGATTAGGCCCAGTGTCTGGAGGCTCCCTATCTTTATCCTAGAGCTCTATGGCCTGTTCTGCCTTCTCTCAAGGTATCCTGTGTCCTGGCTCCTATTTGAAGATCATTGACTTACAGCATAATTGTTGCCAAGGTGTTTATTCCAGAATCCATTACAATGCCCAGATGTAGATCAGATTACAGGGTACACAATTCAGAAGTTCATAGCAGAGCTCTAGGATACATGACTAGTGTAAGACATTGTCTCAGCATTTGACATGCCCCATGAGCTCCCCCTTTGGAGAGTGGGGTGGGCCCAGTAATTCACATTATTATCAAACCAAGCCTTAAAAGAGGGCAAGCAAACAAGCACTCCTGCATATAGGCTGGAACACAGCATCCTTGGAGATGAAGGCAAAGTTGATAAAATTGGTTCACTGTCTGATCCAACTTCAGAACTTCCTCAGAGGTGTGGTGCACTTCTATGATGAGAGGCAGTGCCAAAGACAAGTCAGGTGGCTGCTCCTCAGTTCTCAGGATGTCTGATGGTACCTTTACTTGACAACTGGCTCAGTCCCTCCCTGGTGTGCAGCTCAATAGCTCCCAAACCTTTGGGCCCCACTTCAAGCTCCACTTCCATGGCCTCATTCTTCTACTCAGCCCTATGAAGTTGTTTCCGTGGGACTAATGACACCCACAAATTTAAGTTACCCCTGGAAAATTGGTTGCCACGACAGTATTTTCTGTCCTTTGGTGGGCTTATTAGGAGCTGATAGCATAAGCTAAGTTGATGTACATCAATACCTTCCTGACTTTTCCTACTAAAAGGAGGTTCACGTGCCATTATTATTGTTTTGCCACTTTGCAGAGTTCACTCTGCTTCTATAAGCTGCTGAAGAGCATAACAATTTATGCAAAACAACAACAGCCCCAAAGCAAAGCAAAATAACAACAAAGAGTTTGAGTGCAAATTTGTTTCCTCTACAGAATTTTATGCAGACAGGAGAATCCACCTCTCCATGCCATTATAATCTGAGTATCCTTGGACTAGCTTTTTTATGACAGCACAGACCACAAACTGGAAAGGAAGAGAGTGGAAGAGACGTAATTGCACACTATCATTACTGAGCACTAAATGAACCCCATGGAGCATAATGCAGAGAAGCATACTTCCTCATGGTGCCTTTAGTTCCCCAGGGGGGTCTGTTAAGTACTTTGTAGTTCTCTTCGCCAGCCTGAAAAGAAGCCACCACTGGGAGTAGAGCTTAATGTCCAAATTCCCAAATCATTTAGAGCAAGAAATATGTTCACGCTTGACTCATGGGGAAGCAGAAATGTACATATCAGAATTCAGGATGGGATGCCAGATAAACAGATAACAACTAAAGAGTCTCCAGTGCCTTTTATCAACCAGGCTGCACATATGATTTATGGATAACTAGTGATAAAATGTTAAGGGAGTTTTGCTCTGGAAGCAAAAGTATGTTGGTCAAGGAGGAGCTGTCCAGTGCTGAAATCCAGGCAATTGTTTATAGCCTAAACAAAAGCAACCTCACTCTGCTCGTGGCCCTCCACGTTTTGTGGGACTACAGCACCCATCAGCCCCAGGCAGCATAACTAATGGCAAGATATTATGGGAGGTGTAGCCCAACATCATATGGAAGAAATCTGACCTAGAGCATTGGCACTGAAGAAAAAGGGCCAATTTAAAGGCAATGACTGTGTGCTCCTCTTCTGCCTCCTATTGTATGCATGGCTTAGTGGAGAGGGGAGGTAGGAGACAATGCAGCTCTGAGACTTTTTCATCTGCTGGAGCTCCGGGATATTTGATGGGCCCCTTTTCTTGTGACAAATGATCCATGACCCATTATCACCCCCACAAACAGCAGTAGTGTGTGTGTGTGTGTGTGTGTGTGTGTGTGTGTAATGATATGAAATGTATTAAGATCTGTGTAACTGCTATGCTATGCCTACTGTGAGTCAGCTCAACTGAACTCAGTGATGCTTATGTCTGATAGGTCATAGCTTTAACGAGAGATCTGTGGCTTGCCGAGGTCCAATATAACCTCTCTTGTAAACATGCTAGGGTTTACATTGTTAGGGTGAAAGCAGGGACCCCATTTAAAAAAAGGAAAGCAGCAACCAGCCTATGTTTGATTTCTCCCCTCATTCTTTGACTTGCTTGTTATGTTAACCTGTCACAAGGAACTCAAAAGTCGTGGTATCACCTCAATTCATTTGCTAAGATCAGTGGGCTAGCTTAGAGGACACAGGGTAGGCTATGTAGCACACACAACTCTGTTCTCCTATGCCTTACCCTGCTGCCCATCCCCATATCTGCTGCCTTTGGCAGCTGCCTCACTCTGCCTAATGGTTGGGTCGGCTCTGCTCAGAGTTCAGGCAAATTGTTCCAAGTTCAGAGGCTAGTAGCCCATTCGCTGCTCCTTGAGAAGCTTTGCACAGAGGCCTTTCTCATTTTGCCTGGAGGGAGGGTTTCATCACAACCGTGCAAGGCCCACTCATGGTTGCTGCAGGAAACATCTAAGAGGTAGGGTTATAATCTTGTCCTGGGTGTCTGCTGTTGCCTCCTTTGAATCACAGCCCAGATATGGCGGCTGCTTCATTTTCAGTACTCTTCTTCCCCTGTCCTTCATCTTTCACATGATTTAATTTCAAAAGAGCCACAGAGAGAGAGAGATCACAGCAAGCCTCGAGCCCCTTCGGAGCAAAGCAGAGGTTCAAACGGTGGCGTACAGAAGGATTTGTTGAGCCCTGTTCACTTCCTTAATGGTAAACACACTGCCTAGTTTAATGATCACATTTCAAATCCACATGTGGCCCATTAAAGTGGTAACATCAAAGCTTCAGTGTAAGAAGGCAACAAGATAAATAATTGGAACAGACTCTGTTTTTTTTATTTTATTAAAAACAAGAAACAGGGACATCATGCACTAGAGGGCAGTATCTGCCATAAAACTGCAATGTGGATTTATGCTTCTAGAGGATGAGAAACATAAAATCAGCTATGGCCAAACTCCAAGGAGAGGAAAACAGATGTCCCTTTGTGCCAGGAACCAGAACTGTCATAGGAAGATAGGAAACTGCCTCAGCCCAAGTCAGGCTACTGGCTTGGTATTGTCTACACTGACTCACAATGGTCCTCCAGGATTTCAGGCAGGGATCACTCCAATCTTACTTGGAGATCACAAAGGGTAGATCAGGTTAATATGTCAACAGAGCTGGATCACCCATCAGGGATTACTTGGGTGAGCAGGTGAGTTTTAAGCAGGTGCCTAAATGTCAGTCATGAAGGCTTCTGCCTGCTGTTCATTGGAAACACATTCCAGGAACGGGTGCTGCCACACTAAAGGTCCTACTCTTAGTGTAGCTAATGAGAAAGGATGGCGACCAGTCATGGAAGAACAATGCCAAGGGAATTTGAGTGCAATTAAAAAACAAACAAAATAAAATCAATCTATGCTTTCCAAATTGAGGGTTTAGACGACCCTCTCCTCCCCAGTTGTGGTTGCTTTCCAATATAGGAATGTTAAAATAAAAGCTGCCAGTGTGGTGTAGTGGCTAGAGTGTTGGACTAAGACCAGGGATGCCAGGGCTCAAATTCTCACTCAACCACGCAGCTCATTTGGTGAGCCAGATTCTTAAGCTTAACCTCCCATGGTTCTTGTGAGCATAAAATGGGGAGGGAGAAAGCAAAACATACTACCTTGAGCTCCTTCAAAGAAAAGTGGGATATAAATAAAACTAAAACAACTCCACTTGAGAAGTCCAAATTACTCAGATTCACAAACGAGTTTTGTATTTTCAGTTGTAGCTCAGTGGGTTTTCATTGCAAACAGCTAGTGCACCCAGCTGGGTGTCATGGGGCACTGAGTAATCAGAGATCAAGTGGTGTGTTTGTGTCTGTGAATCAGGGCTGACTGTAATCGTGGAGTACATTGTTTTTGGTGTGGGCTGATTACCATCAGCTCTGTGCTATTGCTTTTTTACTTCAACTGATGAACTGCAAAAGAAAGAAACATCAATTGAAAACTTGATGTTTCCAGGCACAATTCAAAGTGTTGGTGCTGACCTTTAAAGCCCTAAATGGCCTCGGCCCAGTATACCTGGAGGAGCGTCTCCACCCCCATCGTTCAGCCCGGACACTGAGGTCCAGCGCCGAGGGCCATCTGGCAGTTCCCTTACTGCGAGAAACGAAGTTACAGGGAACCAGGCAGAGGGCCTTCTCAGTAGTGGTGCCTGCCCTGTGGAACACCCTCCCATCAGATGTCAAAGAAATAAAAAACTATCAGACTTTTAGAAGACATCTGAAGGCAGCTCTGTTTAGGGAATCTTTTAACATTTGTTGAATCATTGTATTTTAATATTCTGCTGGAAACTGCCCAGAGCGGCTGGGGGAACCCAGCCAGTTTGGCGGGGTATAACTATTATTATATTATTATTACTTGTAATCTCAGGGGCAAATGGCACTTAATACAAGAGATCTGTCATCAGAATTCCCATTCTAGCCCTTTCCACCCCACTCTGCCCTGCTTTAGCTAAGGAATGAGGAACCTGTGCCCCTACAGATGCTGTTGGACTCCAAGTCCCATCATTCCCAGCTAGCATGTTAAAAGATTTGGGGTGATGTGAGATGTCGTCAGTAGCAGTGTAGTGATAGTGGTGCTCACCTGACCCGACAGTCACATCTGCTTACCGGGGAGGTGGAGGGAGGTCATTGAAGTGCAAACACATTGGCAGAACCAATCTGGCGCTCCTGCTGATGTGTTTGCACTGCATGAAATTCCACACTGCCTCACCCTTCCTTCTCTATTTCCTGGTAACCATCAGAGGCTCAACTGTCAAGAGGTTAGGTGAGCACCGTTGCCCCACCATGCCATCTGCTAATGGGTATGGAATCCAAGGCAAACATTGGTTACAGTTTAAGGTTTTTCTTCAGTGAGACAAACCATTGGCCTAACTTTGGACAGCACACTAAGCCAAACCCTGATTTAGCTCACAGTAGCACTGGAGGAGCAATGTGGCCACAACCTCCTCTCCAGAAATCAGTGTGCTTACATAAAGCTGGTTTATTGCTATTTGTGAACTGGGGCACTGTCACAGCATACCTGTCTCACATAAGCATGTTAAGTGTAATCAATCCCTTTTGTTTCAGACCAAAGGCTTATCTGGCTCAGCATTTTGGTCAACAATGGCCAGCATGATGCCCCTGGAATGCTCAGAATCAGGATGACAAAGCAACAGCCCTTCCCTGCTGTTCGCCTGCCAGCAACAGGTTAAGAGGTATAGGGCTTCTAAGCATGGAGTTTCCATTTAGCTATTATAGCTAATAATATAATGCAGGAGCCTTGCTGGATCAAAGGGCCTATCTTGTCCAGCATCCTGCAGCCCACACTGGATGACCAGATCCCCCTGGCCACCCCAGACCCCATGGCTGAATAATTATTCACTGTGCAGACGTCCAACCAAATGTTAATCACTAAAGACACAAGATCCGCAGAGTTCCTACACACAGATCTAGCCTTAATTTAGAGCAATTTCAGCATTTTTATTAGACAGTTCTAACAGGACTGGAAAGTCTAAGGCTGGTGGTACACGATGCATTTTCTCCTATCTCCATTTGCTTTCTTAATACAGCTTAAGAGGGCTTCCTTGGCACCTTGAGTAATAACAGTGTCCACGTTATCACCACAACAGACATGAGATGTTTTACGAGTGGCACAAACAGATGGTGAACAACAGATGATGCAGATGGGTGGAGAGGTATCTTGCATGTTTTAGACAAGGTGAGGGGTTATTACAACTTCCAGCTAGTCACCCCAAAGAATCCTATCTTCCTCTCTTTATTTCTTGCTGCCCATTAACAAATGTTCAACCCCTAAAGGGGTTCTACTGCTGGTAAAATATATACCGTAAATGAGAAGGTTCCCAATGTCTTCTAGAGCCCCCTACAGCTATTACCTTGAGTGGATAAAGACCTCTTACGGACCAATATGTGGCTCTTTCAGTTACAACTATGTAGATGGAACCCCACCTGGTTCACATCAGGCTTGCTGAGTCTTTTCACAAGCAAGCCAGTTAAATGGAGGGGCTAACCAGCAAGAGCAATTGACATATAACCTGGCCTGTCATGGGACAGGTCCTCTCTGTGCTATCAGCAGCTAAGATTCAAAGCAAGCATGCATGAGAGCTTATCATATGCCCCATCTGCACAGTATGTTTAAAGCAGTATCATGCCACTTTAAACAGTCAGGGATCCAAAGAATCCTGGGGATCATAGTGTTCCAGTTGTTATGAGACCCCTTTCCCCCTCCCAGAGCTACAATTCCAAGCATGGTTTATCAATCACTCTCTTCCTAGGGAACTCTGAGGCTATACTGTATAAGTATGTTGACGCAAAGTATAGTGGATTCTCAGGCTGCAATCCTGATACACTTGTTTAGTAGCAAGCCCCACTGAACAGCGGGATTTTCTTCTGAATTAATATGTATAGGATTACACTGTTTAAGAGTTCTAGTCTTCCAGCTGTTGTTGGGAACTCCAGTCAGCATGACCAATGGTCAGGAACAATGCAAGTATGTGGTAAGGCCAGAGCTTCCCAATCTCTAGCATAAGGAAATGCTATATTTGCATTTACGTTTATCCTGGTGCAAATGACATTTGCTTTGTAGCGTGCTGGATTGGGGTTGCGGCTATCTTGTGCTAGAGAACCTACCTGCAGCAATAGGCCCTGTCTCCTTTGCTGCACTCTGTTGGGATATAAAATCAATCAACAGCAAGATCCTTGACCAGTGATTATTAAAAGTGACTGGAGGAATTCCCTTGGAGGGCACAAGACACATGGAAAAGAGGTGGTAGTGATTGAAGGTGCAGGAACGGATATGATCCTGAAGCAGGCGGGGCTATTTTTCAGTCACCAAGCCAAGACCCAGGTAGGCCCATGAAGCACAGGACCTTCACTGATTCACATTGGCTTTGGGATGGTCTTCACATCCAGCATCCCATTTAAAAAAGAAGGGAGCCCAGGATGAGCTGCTGGGATGTCCCAGTAATACTTCCCTTTTATTTTATGAGGAAGGCAGAACCATCCACCCCCAGTTAATAATAGGTTTAAACAGGTAATCTCCATTCCTGGGAATAAACTAGCTTTCTAAAGGGATATCTCCCAACTGCAGAAGCCCATTCCCAGGGCAGCACTGCCTGCAGCTTACTGAAATATGACCTTAATATATCATTTGCCCAAAACCACAAGCTGGTATCATGAAGAACACTGGCTGATAATAAGAAAACTAAAAAGAAGAGTTATGGTTCATGCAGCCTAAATCCCCCAGAGCAGATTGCTTGTTGTATTAAATCCATTACTAACAGGGCAACATACTGGCACAATGACAGATTTTAGAACACGGTGTTTTCATTCTTGTACTCCAGTCCACAAAAGTACCTTACAAACACATGACAAATTTGTTGTACAGGCTGATGGAAAGGACTAGTCTTTAGCCACGTCATTGAAAATAATTACAAAAAGGCCACAAGTAAAAATGTTTTCTTTTTCTTTTTAAAAGTGCGACCTCACAAAAGCCCACTCATAATGTTAGTATTTTCAATTCAATTCTTATCAAATTTTGCAATGCCATCAAATTCTGCTTAAACAACCAAAGTTTATAGAACATGTTACTTTGAAAAACTGTGTGAAACCCACAAATACACAAGAAACCAGAATAGAAATTGTTCCAAATCTAGCTATAGGTACATTAAGAATGCAAGTTCTACAGCAGTAGAAAAATGCGTTTACATATTAGCAGTTGAAAAACAAAGGAAAGAAAACAAAAAGGCCGTCTTCAAATCCCTGTAGGCTTGTAAAAACCGCTTCCTTCCAGCACCCATCGTAGATTATTGGCAAGCTGTTGAGGGGATTAAAAAGTAAGACACATTTATTAACAAGAATGCTACCAGAGAAAACTACCAATGTTCATAAGCAGTGTTAACAAAGTCTGCATCTAAAAATACTTTTAACTGAAAAAATAATGTAGCAAGTAGAGTCCAAGATTAGGACCAAGGATCAAAAACACTACTCAGCTATGAAGTTGCTAGTCCATGACCTTGTCCCAGTCACTTCCTCCCAACCCATCCTATCTCTTAAGGTTGTTATGAAAACAAACAAGAGGCAGAACTACATATGTGGCCTTGGGGTTATTGAAGGAAAGAACACAAGGAGAGTCTGGCTGCTGAAGCAGGCCCAAATCCCACGTACTCCCACATTCTGTTCTCCCAGTGGCCAACCAGATGTCCCAATGGGAAACCCACAAGCAGCACCTGAGAGCAAGACAACTCTCCCTGCCTGCAATTCCCAGCAACTGGGATATAAAAAGCAGGATATAAACACTATAAACAAGCAAGCAAGCAAATGTTCTGACCATGCAGCCCTTAACATGGGAGGGAGGCAGACAGTGTTAAATCTGAAAGGAAGTGTGGTTACATGCTAGCAGTGAACACATTTTCTGAATGTGGATTATTCTTGTGTAGCCAAAACAGAGCCATCCAAAATAATCCAGAGGCAGGGTTAGGGAATTCTCAAGAAAACCTTGGGGGAGGGGGGAAATATGGAAGGAAGGAGAGGCTCCCAAAACAGCCCCAAAAGGACTAAGTATGCTCAGTGGTCATGGAATGCCAGCTGATTTTGTGGGTGATAAGGGGAGAAAATCAGGGAGAGAAATGTAATGGAATATCCTGAAGGTGGCCATGGGTGTCTGGCACACTGAACAGGAGCCCTCCACACTGCAATAGTTTGTGGTAGGTTCCACTTGTTTAAGAACCTTATTAACTAGCTTGTTGGACCACTAAGCCAGGCCCAACACTGGCCAGTGTGATTTCTCTGTAGCTTGCAAGCAGAGCATGAGGTGACAGCTGTATCCTGCCAGCTGGTATTCAAAGAGATATAGCTCTATAGGCTGTATAGCGCACAAGTGACTACTGTTACTATCAGCTGTTTCTATCAACAAGACTCTTCTCCACGCAGCCACAGCTACACCTGGTGGCAAGAAGTGCCATCCATTTATTTCTTCTATTTACAACCTACTGCCAATAATACTCCAGGAAGTATTATTCTATTAAACTTAAGACACTCTGGAAAACTAGGGCATGGCACCCATCCAATGTTTAGCAAGCCAAGGTCTATTTAGCTTTAGCACTGTATGCATCTGGTGTGTGAATCAGCTCCTGTTCTAAACAGAGGGGTAAATTGTTCCAACCTTTGAAAACAGACAGTCCAAGCCTAGCACTCTTTGATACTTTCAGACCCAATTAAAATACAGGTCTACTTTTAGTTTTTTTCTGGTAAAGGGGTGGTGAATTAGTAGCTCACCAGATGCTGTTGGGTGCCAACTCAACCCCAGCATCATGGCAAATCATCAGGGACAATGAGAATTGGGAGTCCAGCAACATCTGGAGGTTCATGGGTTCCCTATCCATTTTAGCAGGTATTTTCCCTCTCTCTTACCAGAAGAAGAAAACAAAGCAATGCAAGATTGTGGTGCTGGTGCAACCCATCTTATCCCCTTCATCTGGGTTCCCAATCCACCAGCTGAAGCCACTCTGCTTAGCCTGCCCGCTCCCAGTCCAAAAAGATAGTTTCAGCTCTCAACATGCAGCCCTGCTTAGCTTGTTCTGCAGACACTGAACTCATTTGAACATGATTCTCACTTGATGTTTTAGTAGCAGGTGCCTTGTTCTCGCCTTCCAGCTCCTCCACTCCAGCTTGCGTCATGAGATCTGCGATGTTCTTCTCCAGGTCGTCAATACGGCAGCTCATGTCATCAAGTGAATAGAGTTAAAGAAAACAGAGTAGAGAAATGCAAAAGTGGAGAGAAACCACCTGACCCTCAGAAAGTCTAGATCCTGATGCTTTTATAACTAAGTAAATTGGGCCTCATTATAAAAATCAATAATGAAGATTTCAATGTTATGTGGAACTGGCACTGTTACAGAGTCCACATGTAACACATCCTACACTTGTAAGAAATTGGCATTTTAGTGTGGCAGCACCTATGCTTTGGAAGTCTTGC
Organism: Podarcis vaucheri; assembly: GCF_965113315.1. Classification (NCBI taxonomy): domain Eukaryota; kingdom Metazoa; phylum Chordata; class Lepidosauria; order Squamata; family Lacertidae; genus Podarcis; species Podarcis vaucheri. The sequence continues at coordinate 58,759,571 of NC_138765.1, forward strand.
TTATTGAGATCAAGCAGATGCCTTCACAGTACTCTTTTTGGTCCCTGCTAAATATGTCTTTGTTTAGATATGCCTGCCCAGATATTTAAAATGTGGTGCATTTTTAGTTTATTGCTTGGTGTTTTTTTAAAAAATTCATGAATGTTTTAAATTGTTTTTACTAATAATTTTATTGTTTTATTCTCTTTGTAAACTGCTTCTTTACAATCAAGCAGTATATAAAAGTAAAAACTGCTCAGCACCTACTGAAGCGCTAACAACTTTAGAACACAGTAACACAAGGAGGACATGAGGCCTCTTCTACAGCTGCTCCCAGATGACCAGTACTCATCAAGTTGTTATGGCTAGTAGCTATATGCCAAGAAATCATCATTCACTTCCTGCAATCCTGCCAGAAAAGACAATCCTGGGCTGGGGGAGAAATAATATATTATCTGGTATATAACAGCCCTCTACCTTCCCTCCCTTTGTCCTCAAAAGTTAGGCTCCATCACATAATGTTTTAACCATCACTCACTCTTCCCAGGGAACTCTGGAAAATGCAGCTCTGTGAGGAGAGAGATGGAATCGCTGAATACTTCTTAGCACTTTTAACAATCTACAGTTCCTAGGATTATTTGGGAGAACCCATGACTGTTGAAAGTGGTATGATACTGCTTTAAATATACAGCCTTTGGAGGAACCAAGTCATTTGGGAGATTTATAGAATTCATCCATTCTGTACATCACACAAAGAGCTCTGTTTAAAAGATGGAAAACCCAAAGGATATTCCGGCCAATAATCTGGTCAGACATGGTTTGAAACTTGTCCTGCATTTGCTGCAGCAGTGTCTGCACCTGATGAGAAAAAAAGAAGAGTTTTGCTTTAAACAGGAATTATCTGGGGCCACAGGATTTTAATTTCTTAGCTCCCAGGTGCAGTACTTAACCCAAGGGAGGCGTTTTGCTCAATGCTAAGCCCTGCAAGTGAAATGTTTCCATCACAACTTCTGAAAGTGAACACCGGGTTCTGACAAAGGTCCCAAGCATACTTGAGCTATGAAGCTTTAAATTAAGTTCTGAAGGGTTAGTTTTGTGAAAATATCTATTCTCGTGGAAACTGCCAGGCTGGCAAATAGCAAATTATTAAGCGTGGCGGTGGTGGGGGGCGGGCTTGTCAATCCAACAAATACAAAATTGCATAGGAGCATCGCCACTGATAAAATATTATGTATGGATGTTTCAATTTCTCTTGCTAGGGTGGGATCCCAATGAATAAGGATACAAAATGCATCCTGAAATATGTTTCCATAATGCTCTGGGCCCAATTCAACGTTTTGTAGCCTGAGGTGGCCAAGACAGTGACTCCCCACTACACCACATGCAAAAGGTGCTTGGACTGCAGCTAAATGCTGGTGACAGGACAGCATTGCCAACACTGGTATGAGGGCAGAGCACCAACTTAGCAAGTCAAGGGGTAGGGCATGCAGCACACACACAGCCCTGCCCTCCAGAATCCTATATCTGCCCCTACCAACTACACTGTAGGAAGTACCCTAATGGGTTGTTGTATTCTAAATATTAGTATTAGTGAATCTTTGTTACTTCCAAACTGCCTGGGAAGGATCTGCGTTCTGAAAGGCAGGATGTAAATAAATTTGTTATGTGCATAGTGTATATATAAGAGGGGGGGGCGAATGTGTGTGTGTGTCTTAGGGCAGATTACAAAAATACACAATATTAAGATATGTGCATTATGTAATATCCATCACATACACATTTTTCTCTCTGGAGTAGTCATTAAAATAAACAGAGCAGCCCCCGCCCCAAATATCCATAGAGGCCCCACCCGACCCCCAATCTCTGTAACAAGCAGAGCCCCCTCGGTTTCCATGGCAATCAGACCCGCCCTGACCACTCCTGCCCTCGTCTCCATGGCAACCCCCCCCCCGCTAGGTAGGCCCTCTCTCTTCTCCATGGCAACACACTCCCCGACTTGAGTGGCCCCAGTCGGTCTCCATAGCAACCGAAATCCTTTCCCGCCCGCTCCCTGCATTCCCCGCGGCTGCCTTTTTTGCCGCCTCACCACGGCGGTGAGGTCTTGCACGGTCTTGGGGTCCGTCTCGGCCATGTCGGTCCTCTCCGTGTCCAGCCTCTTTCCCCTCTCCAGGCCCGACTCCAGAAGGCGCTTCTGGCCTCGCCTACGAGCTTTCTCCGCCCTCTCTCGCTGCTCCGAATCCGGCTTCCCTGCCTCAGGCCTCGCGAGACAAAACGGACAGGACGAGGTCAAGAGATTGCAATGCATTGTGGGACTCGTAGTTCGCCCCGTTGGACGCCCTGACAGGTTTGTGTGCGAGTGTTTTGTTAATATAAATTATTTTCTTGTAGGTGGTTGTGCTTAATTATTATTTAAAAATTGCGTTTTGGAACCCGTTCTGGTCAAGAAGCAGGATTAAAAAACAACCTTTCATATGTAGGAGCTGGGAAAGAGGCAGAGCCTTATGGGAATTGGAGTGTTTTTAACCATCTAGCGGAGTGGCCTCATAAGGGGCGAATAGCATTGTGGGGAATGTAGTCTCTCTAGTTCACAGAGGAAGGAACATTTAGGGCACTCACAGTCTAAACTCAAAATAGGAAACACGCGAAAGGTCGCACCGCTCTAGACCTTTCATTTTTTTGTTGACCTATCTTCTGTATCCTTTGCATTAGGAATCTAGAAAATCCTTAGATTTGAGATCAGAAGCGATCAAAAGGCCTCCAGCAATGTGTGACTCTACCCTTTTCGCTATCTCTGTGGGGCCAAGAGCTAGGAGATGAGCACTGTGGGAAATGGAGTCATGGGTGTACTGAAGGTATCAGGAGCAGGCAGGTGTAGGGTAGCCACATGCACATCACCTGCCCCCCAAAGGACATTGATTTGCATAACATTTGCACATAGTAATTTATATTTATAGATATAGATTTTAAAATAAGTTCTACAATTGCTAGAGAAATAAAATATATTTTAAATAGAAATGTAATCATTTAGCTTTAAGCTAGACTTGGACCAGAAGGCCGTTGAAATAGTGGACACCATCACACAGAGAAATGTTTGTAAAGCTGGGTTGCTAAATTAGAAGCATCCCAGCTGCAAATAAAACATTTTGAATGCGTTGTAAAGTGCAATATACAATTGTGACACTAGATGGCAAATGTGAGCTATAGCAAATCCGATGCATTTTTCAAAACGTTTTTTTTTTTAAATAAGCATTTTCACTATGTTTTTAACATGTGTGTAGATTCCACCCCAGACTCCGAGATTTCAGGACCCAAACCTGAGACCTAAGGGTACCCCCTCATGAAGTCATGGAGTGGTATCCGGAGATGGAGGTTAATTAAGGGATGGGAACAGAGGAGAGTAGACCCCCACCCCACCCAACCTTGGAGTACCTGTGCTATAATTTGCAGCCAGCTCCTGTAGCTTTCCACCCATAACTCAAATGCTGGGTATAAGTTTCCAGTTGATTGAGAATGTTTTTCCTTTATCGTTTCCACCATCATTTAATTTTTGCCTTCTCTATTAGATTGTATGTCACAGATGCAGAACCTGTGACCCTCCAGATGTTGTCGGACTGCAACTCCCATCAGCTCCGGCCAGCATGGCCAAAGGTTAGAGGATGATGAGAGTGGTAGTGCAATAGCATTTGGAGGGCTACAGGATCCCTGTCTTCGGTGTATGCCATTGTTACAGGGAATTGCCTTGATGCCATCCTGGCACTGCTTAGAATAGGTGCTCCCTCTTCATCCTTACACAGATGGCACCAGCTGGCAGAAGTATGTGCACCATCTAAAAGCAAGCAAGCACTGTCCTAGACGAATATGCAGAGCAATCAATTAATTTGATTGAAAGTAGAATAATAGAGATGGGAGGTACATCTGAGATCATCTAGTCCAATCCCATGTTGATAACGTTAATCAGCTGCTATGACATCCCTCAATGGTAACCATCCAGCCTCTGTTTAAACATCTCTGACAATGAATCTGTTTTAGATTTATTTTCCTTGGGGAATCTTTTCCACTCTTGGTTAGTCAAAGAAGCATTGTCAGCCCATTTTTATTTGACTGCAGCACATGAAAGTTTGGAAACGTAATCCTGCTGCTTATTTTGATGCTTTGAGCATAGACTTTCATGCTGTGCAGGTAATCTGGAATCAAAAGGGGAAGCTATCTGTACAAACAGTAGATTCTGCAGTAAAAGATTATCTGAGTAAGGTTATGCAAAGGTTGGACACTGAAAACAATATATGTGATTAATGTGCAGTAGGGACTTTCCTTCAGTGTTATGTTTTATTATTTCTAATGCAAAGACACCAGTTGATTAAAGAGTTTCTGTTTTTAATAGAAGAACTGCTACCTGCGTTAAAAAAAAAAAAAAGTTGTGTTGCAATTGCTTTGGAAGGCAATCTGCTGAGGCCATTGATTCCTTTGAACTCATCTGCTGATATCATGTAGTCAATTGCCAGCTAAGGCTACCACACATTTGTTGGAGGCTGTGCACGTTTTTCCATAGCTCATCAAAGCAGCCTCTTTCATTGGGTTGCTTACTAAGCCCCTTTGTCTCTCCTACTTTATATCCTTTTAGTTAAAACTTAATTGCCACTTGCATTCTATTGATCTTTCTTAATACAGTTTGCTGCTTTGGGGATGCTGTTGTGCTCAACAAACCTATTCTTCACATTAACCTATAATCTTTTGTCTTCACTTAATTGCATCCCTGCCATAACGGGCTGGAGAAACAACTGTCCAAAGTTAGCATTCACTACAGAGATGTGAGTAGTCTAGATTTACACCCACTATAATCAATGCATACCATCCAATATTTCTCCAATGAAAAAGGGACGTCCCATTCCATAATGATTTTACTATTTAAACCCCACACATCTTACTGGGTTGCCCCAGCCACTCTAGGCAGCTTCCAACATACATAAAAACATAATAAAACATTAAACATTAAAAAAACCAAAAACTTCCTTATACAGGATTGCCTTCAGATGGCTTGGGACTCAGATAACTCCATACCCTCCAACATTTCTCCAATGAAAATAGGGACATCCTAAGGAAAAGTGGGACATTCCAGGATCAAATCAGAAACTGTGACGGCTTTTCTAAATCAAGGATGTCCCTGGAAAATAGGGACACTTGGAGGGTCTGTCAATTAAGTTATATTTCTTGCATGTGGAGGAGCAGCAAAATAGTAGTCAAAACTCAATTTGGCTACTATCTATTCTAGAAACATCACCACCTTTGTCATCTTTCTTATAATGTGCCTTATCTGCTTAAGTGTGCACAGGACACAATTCAATGTGGCCTACAAATCCAGAATCCTATATGGCTAACTCATTCTGTGAGTGTGGACCCTTTTGTAGCCAAAACAGCCCACTCCTTGCACAAAAGAAGCGTATTAGTGTGTTTGTAGGAACCCCTAGTATAGCACAGGTTAAAAAAGAAATTGGAGAAAAAACTTTGCAGAGGGGATCTGAAAACATGCTCATTAGGCACAGAATGCTGACTGGCAGTGGAAATCACAGGAGAGAGAAAATGGAATGGAGTATCTTGACGGGGGGGGGGCTGGCTGGCTAACAGACAGGCTGGCACACTGAACTGGAGCACCTCACACTGCAGCTTTTTGTTGCAGGCCCCACTTATGAACCATTAACAATCAAATCCCCAAAGTCATACTGAAACCCAGAGAGCTGGCACAATCCACAAAAGGGAAACGGGGAAAAAATAACCTCCCTAGAATGTTCTAGAAATAAGGCAAATTTTGACTTGATCTGTGCATAAGAAGAAATGTGGAGAAGCCAGATGAATATTTTTGAGGTGTTGGCATACTCCAGGGGATGCCCCCAAGGGACCAGTTACAGCATATATAATACTTCACCAAAGTACTCGCCAATGAGGACAGGGTTGCTGGTGCAGCACAGTCCAAACCGCAAGGCTGAGTGGCAAATAAGGGAGCTCCTGGTTCAGATCTCATATCCGCTGTAAGTAGGCTTAAGCAAGCTTCTCTCTCAGCCCCCCATCTGCTAATATATATTAGCAGGGGTAGCCAATGTGGTGCCCTCCAGATGTCGTTGGACTCCAAGGAGTCCAACAACATCTGGAGGGCACAATGTTGATTACAGTGGTACCTCGGGTTACAGACACTTCAGATTACAGATGCTTCAGGTTACAGACTCCGCTAACCCGGAAATAGTACCTCGGGTTAAGAACTTTGCTTCAGGATGAGAACAGAAATCGCGTGGCGGCAGCGGGAGGCCCCATTAGCTAAAGTGGTACCTCAGGTTAAGAACAGTTTCAGGTTAAGAACAGACCTCTGGAACAAATTAAGTTCTTAACCCGAGGTACCACTGTACTCCCATGTGTAAGGCTTATAAGCAGATGAGGTGTGTGCTTGGAACACTTGAAAATGCAATGTAGATTGTGAGCATCATCATTATCACCATTATGCTGAAGGTGGGCAAAAGGATATACCAGAACCTTGGCTAATACTGACATTCACAAACCTAAATGCTGTCCAGGTTTGCTCTGTATTCATCTAAGAAGGTCTCTCTCTGAGAAAAGCAGAGCATCCATAGATGTAATTTAGGATAGTGTTGAGCTGGGGGTGGGGGGAATCATTGGCTGAATGTTACCCTGTTCCTGAGCTCTTAAAACCCTGTCCCAGATGGAATTAACCTGGGTTGACATGACATTTGAGCAATGCCGCATTCTCTGCTTTATCACTTCAGTTAGTTTCCTATACATTGCTGCTGCTGCTGCTGCTGCTGCTGCTGCTGCAGTAGCAGCTGTCCTCAGATGGGCACCTGAGAGTTTGCCATCTCCTGATGCCCAAAGGCACCCTGAAGGAAAAACAGAGAGAGATAAAAAGCAGCAGCAGCATATATGCATATATTTATTTTATATTTATTTTGTAAAATTTAGTACCATCAATATCATTTCCACCAGTGATCATATGCTGGAGGTAGGGGTGGGGGCAAGGACTACTATCCTCAATGGCTAGGTTTTGCCTTGACTGTCATATGCGTCTGAATTCCAGCTGCTGGGGAGAACATTGTTGATCTGTGGACCTGTTTTCAGGCTTCCTATTGGGCTATCTGACTGGCCACTATGAGAACAGAACGCTGGACTAGATGGGCTCTTGACCATGATCCAGCAGGGCTCCTCTTATGCTATTATGACCCAACAGGATTCATTCTGTGTCTAGAGGACTGCTTTAATCTAGAGTGGATGGATTTGCACACCACCACAAAGTGCACATTCTCTCATAATGCAGTTATCTTGAGGGTAATCTGGCAAGCACGGCATGTGGGAGGCGGGCAGAGATGTTAGTGGGTTGAGTTTCCAGGATTGCATGGTTCACTCTGCATCTATCTCTCTCCCTACCTACCCCACTTTTTCTCCCCCCCCCACCACAGTACAATTTCCACCTTCAGGGCTTCCCATGGACCGCAAGGTTGGAGACTCTTTGGCCCACAAGCCAAATTGGGCCCAGCACAGGTCCGGGTTTGGCCCACAGATCCATTTTTCCCAAACCATAAAAACCTGCAATCTGCAGTGTTGCAAGTCACCACCCATCAGCTCTCTTGTTCTAAGGCAGGCTTCCTCAACCTCGGCCCTCCAGATGTTTTTGGCCTACAACTCCCATGATCCCTAGCTAGCAGGACCAGTGGTCAAGGATGATGGGAATTGTAGTCTCAAAACATCTGGAGGGCCGAGGTTGAGGAAGCCTGTTCTAAGGGATGCTAATTGGAATGCTTTTATTGCCAGAGAAATGTTTCTATTAAGTGTCATGCAGCACAGATCTAAAGTCGGACAGTTTGTTCAAATTTGTTCAATACTAGCATCTCAAAAGGGAAATTACATTACTGCATTTTGTGCAAGAGAAGCAGCATTTTGGTGATTACTTTTAGATCTGCTAGATGCCACTGGCACATAATTTATCTGTGCTTTGTGTAGTTGGTGCTGCGTGCCTTGTGTAGCAACTAAACTGCAGAGTCTGTAAGCTGCCGTTTATGATTCCCGCATAAGAGTAAGATCTAGCAATTCAGAAGGTTTCTTTAAAACAAGAATCCTGCTGTGAAACTGTGTTTTACATAAGAACCTCTCCAGGGAGGTGCATTGGTGCGCAAGGAGATTGGAACCGGAGGAAAAAGTTCTGCAAGGTCATTCCTTTCCTAGAAGCCCTGATTCCCAACATTGTGCCAGTGGGTTCAGTGGTGCCTTAGAAGTTATCCCTGGGAGCCTTAAAAGACTCTAACCTCTTCCACTCCCTGCCCCCTTGGTCATGAGGTGGTGAATGTGGTTATATTTTTCTTCCTTGAATAGTACATAGAATTGAAGGAGAAAGTTGGAAGAGTGGTGCACTTTCAGCTCTATGTGCTTTTCATGACTCAGATAAATTCTGCTGGATCTGACTTTTGCCCAGATCTCTTGGGAAAGCTGAATGGGGCTGGGGCTGTGTGTGTGTGTGTGCGCGCACGTGTGCACACACACACACACTTTCTTAGTGTCTCATGGCATGGCAGCTGATCTGAGGTAGTGGGAGATAAGTGACCAGAGGGGGTGGCACACACAATACTCACTCCGATATCTAAATTTGCCTATAGGGCTGAAAAGGTTGGTAACCCCCTTGACTGCTGGCTGATTTCTCTCCCATGCTCTTTCTCAACTTCCCACTCTGATTCTTCATCCAAGAAGTGAAGATTTTGTTCATAAATGTATGGAATGATTTTGTTCTTCCCTGTATTACATGTCACATGCAAGCTGCAGAAGATGAGGGGCTCAGTTGAGAGACCACCAGTTTTTTGCACCTGTCCTTGAAATTTTCCATCCTGGCTGGTTATAAGAAGAACCTGTAACTAAGAACTTGTCCCCAAGTTTGTCCTCCTCCCTCCAAATCCATTTCCCTTTTGTGCCATGTCTTTAGATTGTAAACCAGAGGGCAGGCACTGTCCTTTGTTTATTGATCTGTAAGCCACTTTAAGAACCCTTTTTGGCCAAAGAGCAGGCTAAAAGTTATTTTAAAATAAGATATACAGTGGGCCCTGAAAAAAAACAGTTGCATTGTCTGTTCAGCCAGCCATGCTCTTATCCAACAGCTCATTCCATTCCCCTCTCCCAGCATTCCATGGTTGGTTCAGTCCTCATTAAGCTGTTGTGGGGCATCTGTTTTGTGTGCAGAAGTTCCCCAGCTCAAACCACAACATCTCTAGTTACGGCTGGGGATGTCCCTCATCTGAAACACTGGAGACCTGCTTCTAGTCAATGTGGACAATACTGAGCTACATGAACTAATGGTCTGACTCAGAGTAAGCCAGCTTCCTTTGTCTTGGTGGTGGTTTCTTTGGGTTTTGTTTTTTGCCACTTCAGGTATTTCTATCAACATTTTCTTTTCTTGTACTTTGCAAGCATCAGGGTTGTCCCACTGCCTCCTCCATATCCCAGTGGCCACATTTACCTCCATTTCTGTTGGCACTCATCACCTGAGTTTGCTGTTAGAGGAAGTGATCTCCTATTCTATCATGAAAAAGCTGAGAAAGGTCAAGGTGTCTGAAGATGCACAAAGCTTGTGGCAGTGGAGATATTTAGAAGTGGCACTTGCAAATATTTCAGGTTCTGAAATATTTGCAGGACATGCCATCAAACCCTGGGAAGGCATTTTAAGATGACACTCACTATTTTCTTTGTTTCGTCTCGGCAACTTGAATCAAAGGAATCCAAAACTTCTTGGAAGCATGAAAATGAATTTTTAATACATCAATTACGATGTGGGTAGTCAAGGGTGGAAAGTATTAAGGAGAAAGCAAGTAGAACCCATCCATAAGCCTAGAAGGGAGGAGGGATGTTCCTTGAGGGCTTTCAAATATAAATGAAGTTGTCGGAGTAACATTAACGAAAAGAATATAATTAGAAATCAACAGGCACAGAGGAGAAGGGGAAACAACAAGCTGAACTCAGCCTTTTCATGAATCACATAGCACTGAAATGAAAAGCTCAGGAGTAGGAGATGAGATACAAGACTAAGGCCAAAATAATGGTGATGTCTAGGGGGAAAAGAAACACTACTCTTGTTTTTTCTTCAAATCCTACAAATATTTCAAGCTTTCCAATTGCTTTTCAGTAGGGATGGGTGAATCTGTCAATTTCAGTTTCTCTATGTCTCTCATTTTCCCCATCTTATTTATTTATTTACGAGCACAATTTCTATACCAATTAGTATATTTAAAAAATACATATCTAAGCAGTGTATAGAAAACCAATGCAACAACTGACAACGTAAACAACTACAAATGTACACAGATATAAAACTGTTATATTCATACAAAGTTAGTAATAAATATAAGCCAATATCAATTCATTTACATTCTGACACATCCTCCCCTCTCAGCCTCCTGGCTCTCACTCAGGACTCCACCCACCCAACTTGGCTCTCACCCAAGGACCAATCAAACTCTTAGCTCACTCACAAAAGTCTTGCAAAGAGGAAGGATCCTGGAAACTGCTGGTGTCACCCTTGTCTCTCAGTCTAGGTTTGCTAGAGTGGGTGGAGGTTTCTCAGTCTGCCTACAACTGTGTTCCATTCAGCAGTCAACTGCACTCTCTAAAGTCCCCTACATGTGAAGACAGCCTCCAGCAGTAACAAATAGTAGGTCGAACGAAGGCAGTTAATGCACATGCTGCAGAGGGAAATGAGGGGCAGATGGAGCTCATCAACCTGGGAACATCTAGAAGAAGGAAATCTCTGATCCTAAACCTCCACTGCCTTGCAGGACAACTTTGGGAGAAGTAAAGACTAAGGAGTAAAGCCTCCACAAATCTGGAGTGCAGTCCCTAAGATGGTTGGATGGCTCCTTGTGCGCCTCCTTCCGGCAGATTTTGCAGCTAAGCTGGTGCCAAATGCATTGCTCAGCTTTCCTTTGGGGGGTCCCTCTCAGCAAGGCCCAGGACCCCCATACACATTGCCCAGGCTTGTGCCCTGAGAGGTCACCTTGGTGCTGCTAAATGCAGCAAAAACAACACAGAAGGCAGCAGTTATGAGTTATGAGTCTCTGCAGCCACAGCAGGCACTGCAATTCTCCAACAGTTTCACTCACCCCCAGAGGCACACTCCATTGTCTCTTGAGACAGATGGATGACAACAAGGATTATGCAAATGAACATGAATTTCTTCCCCATCATTAATTTTCAAGTTATGTTCTTGGAAGCTGAAGCTGATGTATTTTTCTGCTAGGGCTTGTTAGCATAACAATGTTAATGAACGATGAAATTATACTCGATTTATTATCGTCTCCTCTCTACATCCATGCATTGTGATATCCATGGGAAGGTTACAATGTGTCATTAAAAGTGATAGGAGCGATGCAAGCTTTCAGCATGCTTAATGATATCAAGGGGGATTTCAGATATAAATGCAGACTAATTAAAGGCAGGAAAGGTCTTTGACTGTGAATCACAGGCCAGCAATTCTAGGCTCAGGGATGGGTAACCTCATACCTGGGGGCTAAAGGTGGCCATCCAGACTTTTCTTTGTGGCTCTCAGGCAGAGAGAGATTCCTGGTCTTAGAAAGGGAGATGTGATGACAATGTCTCCTTCTCTATTGCTGCCACAGTCTCTGTTCTCCTGGCCCTACCAGTGTCAGGGCTCTGATGTCCAAAATGGCAGCATACAGGGGCAGATTATGGAAAATAGAAGATTAAGGGATCACTGAAAGTCTGCCACACACAATATGGAACAAGCTTGTTCTCTCTTGCTCTGGAGAGGAGGACTGGAACTAATAGGACTGGAAATGATAGGGATCCTGATTTCAGTAAACCAATGGGGAAGTTTCCAACAGCCAGAGCTGTTTACCAGTGGAACAGGCTGCCTCTGGAAGGCTGTGCTGTCATTCACTAGAAGCCATCTTTAAGGGGTGCTGTAGTTGCCTCCTAGATAGGGGAAATTGCAGCCACTGGGGGAAATGGCATGAGATGCAAAGCCTAAACATATATACCTGGGATAGGGGGCCTGTGGCCCTTCAGATTCTTATTTTTTTTTAACAACTCACATCATTCCTGACCATTCGTCATGTCATCTGGGGCTGATGGGACTTGGAGCCTCCCATCCCTGGTATGAGCGCAGTGATGAGCACAATGACCGTTTGCTACAATGGCAATGAGGGATAACACAATCTTCCTGGCTTTGCTCTGATAATTTAACACCGGTAGGAGGACATGATAAAACCCTGGTCCCAATTATTCCTAAATGAACAGGAGAAAGTTATCAATAAATTTGAGTGCTGCAATTTCACGCTGCAGTCCCCCTTTGATATTTCTTTCTTTTTTATTTTTAAACTTGTTTAATAACATTGACCTTGATTCAACTGACAGTCATCTAGCCCTGGAGGTGTCACAACATATATTGTCAATCTTCTTGAAGCAGGTGAAATATATGGAGAAAGTGGATAAACAGAAGGTGTCCTGCTGCTCTCATAATATAGAATCCATGCGATAATCCAAAGCATCTGAAGAGATTCAGGACAGACTAGAGGAAGGATGCCTCCACATGGCACATATTTAAACTATGGAATTCTCTTGCACAAGGCGTATTGATGGCCTCTAGCTTGGATGGCTTTAAAAAATGATTAGACAAATCAACACAAGATGAGGCTATCAGTGGCTACTAGCCACAGTGACTAGGTTCTACCTCCACTGTCAGAGGTAATATGTTTCTGAATACTAGTTACTGGGAACCGCAGGTGGAGAGAGGGCTATTTAGCTCCAGTTTTGCTTTAGGGCTTCCCATAGGCATCTGGTTGGCCACCATGGGTGGCATTCAACTACGTTTTACTCAGAGCTACTGAAACTAATGGGCCTAACTTAGTTGTGATCATTAATTTAAGTGGGCCTACTTTGAGTAAAATCTAGATAAATTCCACCCTGTGGAAACAGGATGTTGGACTAGATGGGCCTTTGGCCTGACTCAGCAGCCAAGGTTGTCTTATGTAACAGGAGGAATCAGCCTGCAAAGATAGGACTTGTGATGCTAAACTTCCTCACAGGAGCCTGGTCTTTAACATATCTGTCAGCTTTGTGTAAACCCCACTCTGGGGTTAAGAGATTTTATGGTGCTGATGGTGGTTTCGAAAATAGGTGTTTTGTAAATTAGCTTTCTGATAACAGAAAAGGTGCATATGAGTGGATCCTACAGATTGCATCACACTTTTTCTTTTCTTTTTTAAACATAGGACCTCAGTTGTTTCTTGCTCTGAAACCCGCAGGGTATGAAATAATGCAACTTTGCCTTCCTGAATGTGTCGAAGTAATTCTGAGGCCCGAAGATGTTGTCCCCTTTCTCTCCCGACAGCAATTAGCTCTTGCGTGCTGAGGTCCCCCAAAACCCCTACCCCAATAACTCACACATCACACATAATTTTTGTTTAAGGTTTTTGGCATACTTTTGGCCACAACTTTATTTTCATACAAATTGAGAGTGGTTGCTTAGGCATTGGTTATGACTATCTGTCCCCCCCGCCTTGGGGACAGCGCTGACTCCCGTGAGTCAGCGTGTGGAGGAACAAGACCAGGGACAGCTGGGACTGCGACACAGACCCTCAGCTATTCCCTGCTTGTTCCTTGGGAACTTACACGGCCCGCACCCTGCTCCAAGGGTTTGGACGAAGGGATGGTAAGCCCCAGAATTCCTTTAACGGAATTCCCAGCAGCAGCAGCATTGGAGGGGCAGGCACAGCCAATCCATACCCCTCCACCAACCAATTTAACCAATGCCTAACCGCCACAGAGCCTTAGCTCACCGCCAAACCACTCACAAATGCAACCCTTCCTTCAATCCCAAAGCAACCATAGCCAACCAGGTGTCGTTCCCTATAGGGGAAATATTCACCCTAAAGCTGGCAGCAGCCTTGAAGGTAATCACAGGGTGCAAAATCATGGAACCACCTGAAGCAAAGCCTATTTTACTTTATTATTTTAATTATTATTTTATTTTATTTTATTTTATTTTACACTTCCTTATTAACATGCTTCCCGGCCTCTTTGGTGGTAGTTTGTCTAGGCACTGGTTCCTGACTAGCTGCACCTGACCTCAGCAGGGCAGCACTGACGACTGGGCCCCACCATATCGTCAGTACCAGCAACATTGTGGGGGAGCAATGAATCCCAAGGCAATCGCATCCCGCCAGGTGTCGTTCCCCATAGGGGAAAGATGCACCCCCCATCTGCCCCAAAGAGGGGAACAGTCTTGAAGAAAATAGCAGGGTGCAATATCACAGAACCACCTAAAGCAAGGACCTATTTTATTTTATTTGTTATTTTATTTTATATGTTATTTTATTTTATTTGATTTACTTTATTTATTTTATTTTCCACCGCCATATTAACATGCTTTCTGGCCTGCTCGGTGGTAGTTTGTCTAGGCATTGGTTCCCGACTAGCTGCACCTGACCTCAGCAGGGCAGCACTGACGACTGGGCCCCACCATATCGTCAGTACAAGTAAACAGCGTGGGGGAGCAATGAACCAGGATCAGACTCAAGCTCACCCCAAATGCTCCCAGGGACTCTTGCGTGGCCCTACCCCTCGAAAGGGGTTGACAAAGCATGGCAAATCCTTGGTTTCCTTTAATGGAATATCTTTGCGCATTGGAGGGGACAGGTGCTCCAACCCCCCCTCCAGACCACCTTGAACCAAATGCCTTAAATTATTTTGAGTCCAGGGAGAGCTGCCATCAACTCAATCCAAGCCCTCTTGCATGCAGGAATGCAAACTTATGCTGGAGGAAGACAGCAAATCATTCTTGCCCAGCTGTACCACCAGCACTGCGGGAGGACCTGCACAGGTCACACTCGACCGCACCAAAGGAAGGACCTCCTCCCAAAGCATTCCCCATCTGGACATCCAGTATATGTCCACATGGGCAGAAAAACTGAGATGGCGCCCCAGTCCAGACTTGTCAGCGCGCTTGCCAGCCCAGTGTACAATGCTGTGGCCCAAATGTGCACCGCTGCTCCTATGAGAAAAGGAAATAACAGACAAGCATCAGCACAGACATCATTGTGACACTTCCTGATATAACCCTTGTCAGCGTCAGACTTCCAATGACCCGTATTCAAAAATCCTGTCTACAGACAGGCCCCCAGTGTGCAGCCGTTGCAGCAGCCCTATTCGGAAGGAATGAGGCGTGTCCAGTGGTAGGCAAGCAGCAGGCCGTAATAACTGGTGCACGGCGTAAGCACATTAATGCCTGGCTAACGGGAACCCATTTTCATGCACTAGGAGTGGGCCAGCCCCCAGGGGAATGAAAAGCCAATTTTTTCTGGTATCCATAACCGTGCAAGGGCCCTCCTCATCTGTAATGGGAAGCCTGATTGTGGCACTCCTGCCCACTAAGTCTGTTTTAGAGTTCCCAACTCTAATGACAAGCTCCAAAGCAGATAAGGAAAAGTCCTGAAGCAATAAGCCTCCAGACTCTCAGCCCTGTGCTGGCTCCAACAACCATTTCCCCAACCCTCAGTGCCCAAAATGCAATGGAATACTGAAAGGAGTCTCGCCTTGATCTTTTACCAGCAGACAAGTTTTAACTTGTTGCAGATCCTGCCTAGGTAAAATTGACCGACTTCCTGCCCACTGTCCTATGAGGTTGGAGCCTATTCCAACCTTCCAAGGCCCTGCACATTACAAACTTTATGCAAGGGTCTCTGAAAAATAAAGCTTCAGTATAACAGACATTGCAGCGGACTGAATTCTTATAGTTATAACAGGACGCCCAATCTGCGGCAGGTGGACCAAATACTGCAGGATCTGCTCAGAGGATGGGGGCCAGTTCATCTGAATGGCCGAGGACTGCCAGCTTAAGGCTAAGAAATCCATCCAGGCCTTCCCATAAGAGCTAAAAGCAGAAGGGGAAATGGAAGCTGCTGCTCTCTGTAATTACTAATTGTTGTCAAAATGCCACAGGTGGTCTGGAAAAGTCTGGCAATAGCTGAGTCTGGAGCCCAGGATCTGAAGCGCTCCATCTGAAAATGGGATAGAGTGTCAGAGACATCATTAGAGGATCCCGTAATCAGGAGAGCAGAAAGCACAATAGTAAACCTTAAGCGGTGCAGCTCAAAAGCATGAGCGGAGGGGCGGAGACTCTGCTGGAGCGTGAGAACTGTTTAGCCAAGACGCTCACCACTACCTGGTTATCAGACCAAAAGCAGATCCGATGGTCACTGAACTCCTCGGGCCACATGTGAACTGCTACTACAATGGGGAAAACTCAAAAGTTAGGTCACATGATTGCCTCACCATACCGGGCTTGAGGCCATGGCTTTGCACACCAGCAGCCCCTGAAATAAAAAACCAAAGGGCAAAGATCCAGCAGCATCAGCATGAACCTGAAAAATCCCTGTGCAAGTATCCTGCCATGGCCAACTACTATTGCATACATATAGGAATTGCAACCATTGCATGAGATCCCATTGCATGAGAAAGGTAAGGGGACCTCAGGCCGCAGGCAGCCTGGCCTAGTGGGAAGGGAAGGGGCGGCCTGGGGCAACCACTCTGCATGCAAGATTAATTAAGTGACCCAGCAAGATCGGGTCTGATGAAGCATCACTTGCTACAGAGGAAGTATTACAAAATAACTTCCTTCAAGGCAGACAGCTTCTCCATAGGCAAGTGGTATGTTTTAGCAACGATATCCAACTGGATCCCTAAATAAAATGGGAATATGGGCAAAAAGTATTGAGGTATTGCTTGCCAGCTTCCAGCCCTGCTTGGGCAGGGGGCATCTTGTGCTGCCATCATAATACGTAAATTTACAGGGCCGACGCTGGCCAGAACCGCTAAAAAAGTCCCGACAAAACTGCCGCCGTGCCAGCTTCCTTTTCAGACACACACTGTGCAATGCAAAAACACACTCCGTGCGGTGCTCACACAATCCATGCAATGCAACTATACTCCGTGCGATGCAGCTACACACTCCGTTCAATGCAACTACACACTCAGTGCAAAAAAAAAACACTCCGTGCAATGCAAAAACGCACTCCATGCAATGCAACTACCCTCCATGCAATGCAACTACCCACTCTGTGCAATGCAACTACACACTCCATGCAATGCAACTACACACTTCATGCAATGCAACTACACACTCCGTTCAATGCAACTACACACTCCGTGCGATGCAAAAACGCACTCCGTGCAATGCAAAAACGCACTCCATGCAATGCAACTACCCTCCATGCAATGCAACTACCCACTCTGTGCAATGCAACTACCCTCCATGCAATGCAACTACACACTCCGTGCACTGCACACACCCTCTGTTCAATGCAACTACACACTCCGTGCAATGCACTCTCTGTGCAATGCAAAAAAAAACAAAACCAAACCACACACACTCTGTGTAAATGCCACTACACCCTCCGTGCAATGCACACACACTCTGTGCAATGCACACACACCCTCTGTGCAATGCACTCACACCCTCTGTGCAATGCGCACAACCTCTGTGCAATGCAAATGCAAATCTCTCACGCAATGCAATGCAAATGCAGCCCGTGCAGCGCTGTGCCCTGTAACGCACAGAGCAAACTGCAGTGCGGGCACACAAAGGTGCTTTCTCCCGCTTGCATATTGCAAACGTGGCGCCTGTTACATCCCTCGCAGTGAGGGAACCACCAAAAGGCCCTCGACACTGGACCTAAGTGTCCAGGTAGAGCAATGGGGGAGCATGCAGCTGTCCCATATAGGGACCAATCCTGCAACCTAGGCATTACCGGCACTATGCGCTGACCAGCTGAGTTATCCAGGATGATCCCTAAAGACCCGGGACAGCCTCACCCTGACCCCTGTAGAGGTCCAAGGTGATGTCTGAATCATGATCCCTGCTCCTCTTTGCCCTCCTCCTGGATTGCAGCCTTCGAAGATGCTTTCTTCTGGAAGAAGACACCTGGGGTGTCCACAAGTCATCCCCTGCAGGAGAGGCAAGCTCTTGAGGCATTTGCAAAAGCCCAGTCATAGTCCGCAAAAACTAAACAATGTAAGGAACTGGTGAAACCAATGCTTCATGGACCACATGGGGACACTATTCAGGCCGGAAACGCTTCCAGGCCATCGAATTCTAGGGCAAAGCCCTAGGATCACCTGCCAGGCCAGGCATAAATGTTTCCAGTGAAATAGCAGAGTTGAAGCAGCCCACAGCTTGTCCAGGTACCCCTGCTTGCCCTTTTAGAGGGAAGCACCCCTTCAAGAAACCCAAAGTTCTTTTATGGACCGAACTGCCCAGCAACAGAATAGCCTAAAAGGAGCAGTTTGTTTTGTTTTGTTATAACAATGGCTAAGAGGGGGATATGAACCCTGTCTCCCAGGTCCTAGTCCTACACTTTAGCCACTAAACCACAATGGCTCGCCTCTAAAATGGCAGTCGCCACTATCAGGGCAAAACAAACTTAAAGAAAATAAACTTGTTCAGAAACAGCATAGTTCAAGAGCATATACAGAGTGCTCATAGTCATTGGAGGCACAGAGAGCCTCTGCCGCCCTCTGATATACATTAGCAGCAACTGAGCCTGCAAGCAGGTACATTCTTATAGAGAGGTCAGAGACTTAACAATTAACTGCTACCTGTAGCAGACTTAGGCTCGGAAGTTATGCCCAGGCCGAATAGGGCTCCATGCCTCTGCTCTTGAGAATCTTAGTCTCATAGCAATATTAAAGGAACTCAAAATAGTGCTCCCGCCCAAGGCTAGATTAAAATTTGGCCAACAGCGCTGCACACACCCAAATAAAGCCAACCTTCGGGGGTGCTGTAAACGAAAGTGATTCCAGCTAAGCTGGGAACAGCCCTGACTAGCCCCACAATTTACAACAGGAGAAATGGGGGAAACCTTTTTGCGAAAGAAAGGCAAGCCACAGATACAGGGAGAATCTTCCCACAGGGCAGGGTAAGGGGTGGGGTGGGAAATTGAACAGGAAAAAGGGGAATTAAATTATTTAAGGGACTAAAGAGGATTAAAAGAAGGGGGAAATAAAGAAATGTAACCAGACAATGAGAAGTTTGCATCACTGTCCTCCAGACAGTCCAAGTGCTCCATGTGATCCGATGTCCACAGCGAAAGAGAAAGAGAAAGCTGTGGACCTTGCTTAAATAACCACTGATCCCACCCCTAAATTGGCAACATCAAATTTACCCCAGTAACACCATCCTCCAATCTGCTCCAGGCCCCTTGAATCTAATACTGCCTGGCAACCAAGTGGAGTTTTGTTCGGCCCCATCCGCAACACGTGCTCTCTTTTAGTGAGAACACGCTTTGTAAAATCTCTCACATGTGCTCAGAATTTGTAAGGGGATTTAATTCTTGCGTTCCTGCTGTGAGACCTACTGCGAGTTCTTCCCTCAGCAACTCTGAAGACTCTCAAGGTCAGCCGAGCCTAGAATTGCTGTGCTGAGGCAAAATGTCCACTCTGCTCTGTTGACAGAGGCTGCAAAAATTGGGGAGGTTTGGATTTCAGCAATGATGGGGGAGGGAGCGAACAGGCATAAAACATGGAGACTGGAACATTAGGGCAAATGGGGCACAACCCTTCCAACCTGAGTCTGCATTTTGCCAGCACTCGTTTGCCTTGCCTTCTTGCTTACAGCCTGTCCAGAGGGTAGCCCTGCCTATCAGTTTCCACCTCCTCCTCAGTCTCAGTCTTGCCCTTGTAGAGCTCAGCAAGGAGGACAGTGGAGGCAAAACTAGAACAGAGGCAGATTTAGGGGCGTGAGACTAGTTCGCTTGCAGGAGGCACTGCAACAATGACTTAAAACAGCAGACGAGAAGTGTGGGGCAAATGTTGGCATCACACAGGGCGCTGCTGAAATTTGAAAGCCCAAAGACTGCCACTGCCACCTGTTTGTCCCCTCCTACCACCTGGCGGTCAGGTGGACCAGTGTTGGAAGTCTGAATGCAACTCAGCTTGCAGAAGAGAGGTTTGCATGGGTTAAAATAATAGGGTTTGGGACTTCCAGATTCCCAGACCCTCTCTTGCTCCTCTTTGCTTTAAACCCATGCTTCCCAAAGTGGGACACATGTCCCACAGGGGGGCAATTTGATTTTTAAGGGAGACAATTCGAGAATGAGTTATTAACAATTAATGGCCTTTTAGGCTTCCTCCATGTGAATAGGAGTTCACTTTTTGAATAATAAGAATTATATGTCATGGGGGGTGTTTTTAGAGATGCTTAGGTGAGGTGGCACTGTGGGTTAAACCACAGAGCCTAGGACTTGCCGATCAGGTCGGCGGTTCGAATCCCCATGACGGGGTGAGCTCCCGTTGCTCGGTCCTTGTTTCTGCCATCCTAGCAGTTCGAAAGCATGTCAAAGTGCAAGTAGATAAATAGGTACCACTCTGGCAGGAAGGTAAACGACGTTTCTGTTAGCTGCTCTGGTTCGCCAGAAGCGGCTTAGTCATGCTGGCCACATGACCCGGAAGCTGTCTGCGGACAAATGCCGGCTCCCTCGACCAGTAAGGCGAGATGAGCGCTGCAACCCTAGAGTCATCCACGACTGGACCTAATGGTCGGGGGTCCCTTTACCTTTACCTTTAGGTAAGGCATGGCCAAAAAATGGTTGGGAACCACTGCTTTAGACTGATACTCTCAGACTGCATTCTGTTTTACAACTTCCTCCTCTTCCTCCTCAGACTTCTCTCTCAGACGTCAGGATCCAAAAGTCCAATCTTGCCCACCGGAAATGTTCTGAAAAGAGCTTGTATTAAAAGGACTCATGATTTCTAGCGGTGGCAGAAATCAACCTGTCTAGAATTTCCTTCACTGTGTGGAACTGGAATCATGCATCCTATTCCACCACAGAAATGACAACTAACTGTGGGATGTAGGAATGGCCTTCAGGGGAACTTTTTTTATTGTCAAGCCCCCTCCCTCCAAAAAACCCTTAGATGAACATTAAGTGGGAGTGTAGATAAATATAATTTAAATTGAATGATTGGATATGTGTTTTGCATATATGCAGTTTGTACATCCAGTCTATTAAAAATATTTTTTGGTCTATATACAACTAGGTTTTACTCGGAGTAGGCCCACTGAAATTAATGGGCCTAATTAATTTCAGTGGGCCTATTCTTGAATTGCAGGGGTTGGACTAGATGACTCTTGGTGCTCCAAACTCTACAATTCTCTATGATTCTGTTCTGAGAAGCTTTGTGTTCATCTGACACTTGGAAAATGATCTCACTTTTACTGATCTCCGTATGGAGGTACAGATAAGTTTTTGAACCCCAGAATTTCAGAGTATGCTGTGAACTATGAATTTGTTGAAGCATAAATCTCCATGGAATCATTACTGTTAAAGTCACAAAGCTTCAGTTTGGTCCAAAGGGGAAACTTAGAGACAGCTGAAAAAGTTCTGCTGTTATTTCCATTGGATATTCAGCCTGCAGGGAGATTTTCTAGGTGCCATCTGTGCCGTGCTATGCAAAGGATCAGGAGGCATTGATCAAATGCTATAGGAGCATCAGGCACAAAGCTCATTTGCTAGCATTCTGTTCGATGCGATAATTGCTTTTCAAACTTCATTAAGAGGAAAGGGCAAATTACCAAAAAGTTCCTTACAAACTCAAGGAAAAGAATTTTCTGGGCTTGCAGTTTAGTCTTCAATGGCAATCCAAAATTGCCAAAGACAGATTACTGCTAGGTGGTGTGTTGGGGTGGGTGTTGGAAAGAGTAAGAAGGAACTAATGGAGCTATCAATTGGTGATCCCTCAAAGCAGCCTTCCCTAACCTGGTGCCCTCGAAACCATTGGTTCCCAAACTTTCCCCCCACCCCTCATCTCCCACTTGAACATTGCTGAGGGTCTTGGTGGAGCACTTAATGATTTTTCCACCTGTTGCAGTAGTTCTAATTCCATAGTAATGCAATAAAATGTAGAACAAGAAATAAAGGGGGCAAAAGAAATACAATTAAAAATCAATATGAATTTTTAGTGTGATGGATGTGCCATTGCCCATCTTCAGTGACAAATCCACAGACATAGACCACAGATTGGAAACCCCTGCTGTAGATATTGTTGGGCTACAACTCCCATCAACCTGACTACTGGTCTCCTGTTTCCCTGGGTGGTGGATAGAGAATAGTGTGTGTTGAAACTGTACAAAAATAAAATTTGCATTCATTGCTTTGCCACTTTTGCTTCTGGCCCCAGGGAGCTTACATTCTCTGATCTAATATTTTTCCTCTTAATCATCATAATAATTATTAGCATTTGTATGGCTGTTTCTAGTATACAAAGCACTTCCTCTGCATTATCTGGTTGCAACCCTTACAATTTTATAAGTGTGCTATTACTCCCATATTTCAGATGGGAGGGGAACACAACTGAGGCTGAGAGCAAGGGGCTTGTGGAAGAGAATGCATGGCAGAGATGAGATTTGAGCAGTCTCTGGTTCTTCATGATTCATAACTCAGCCAATATGCTGCCCCATATCCTGCTGTTGTTTTGAGTAACAATAATGTGGCAGAAATGTACCTTGGTCCCCCATCTCCCAGCTAGGAAATCTAAGAAAGGGGGCAGGGAGAGAGGAAAGAGCTTGCTACAATACCATACAAATAAGTCACCCCATAAACCTGTTATATGATACAGACCAGTGTGATAGCAGGGCATAACTTTTTAAAGCTGAGAGCCTTTCCTGATTAATTATTTCCTTTCCAGAGGGCATCTCATTGAAGTTGCAAGAAAGTCACAATTTGGCAGGTTTAATTAAAAGCTTCTGCTCT
This sequence comes from Podarcis vaucheri, assembly GCF_965113315.1. Taxonomy (NCBI): domain Eukaryota; kingdom Metazoa; phylum Chordata; class Lepidosauria; order Squamata; family Lacertidae; genus Podarcis; species Podarcis vaucheri. The sequence continues at coordinate 58,782,349 of NC_138765.1, forward strand.
CCCTCTCCCCCCTCCCCTCTCTTTCCCTCTCTCCACCTCCTCAACTAGAGTAATGAGTGGAAATTTTATCCTGCAAGCTTAAAGCAGACAATGATCAGGATTCCTGGGCAATGTGTAAGCCTAGAATTCTGAATCTGAATCATCCACAGTTCAAGATGACAAGGCTGTTTGGGGCACATCTGGAGTGTGTGTGTTGCAAGTGAAAAGACAGGACTACATTGGGTGAATACATGGAGGGCGGGTGAAAGAAGTTTTGCTTTATATTTTAGGTAATCAATGGGGAACCTTCGTCTCTCCAGATGCCATCAAACTCCAGCTCCTATCAGCCCCAGCCAATGATCAGAGCTGATGGTATTTGTAGTTCAACAATGGGCTCATCTACAGTTCCACTTGTCCCAGGCCTAGAATGCAAGGGTCTGAACAGTTTTGCACTTATCTTGTGCTTTCTTGGCACACGTCCATGTGGTTTTCTGTTTGCCCCACCACTTTCCCCAGGAAAGTGCTGAATTGGCTCAAACATCCATCTGTGGAAAAGCCAATTGACATTTGCTCCAATTCAGCTGTAAATATTGGGTTTTCCTGGTGGAAAGTGGCAGGACAAGTGGCAGTCTGGATGAGCCCAATGTCTAGAGGGCACTTCATTGGCTACCTCTATGTCAGGAAATGGATTGTAGGAAACAATGGCACAAAGCAGCCTTCGCCAAACAGGTGCCTTCCAGGTGTTACTAAACTTATCAGCTCCAGCCAGCACAGACAATGATTGGAGATGATGGGTTGTAGTTCTGTGACATCTGGAGGACCACAGTTTCCCCATCCCTGTTTCAGATGAACACATATATTCTTTCTAAGGTGCAATGAAGTCTTTTAAAATTGGCACTAACCTTCCCAGCAATGTTTGTGGGAAGTATATACTATATACTATTGAAACTTGCAGTTCTGTGTTAATTAGATGATTAAACAGATGATAAGCTGTGGTGACTGATGAGTATGTGGACTAATCACCCCCGCTCTTCCTCTCTCCCCTTCTTTTTTTGCAATCCTTGCATTTGGGGTTAATAAGTCACACCCGGAGAAAAGACCCATATCCCACAATGTGGAGGGTACAATGATGTTATTAAGCCCTGACAGATAAAGCTAAGAAGATTCAACCTTATCTCATTAATTAGCTGAGTGCCCTTAGCCTCAACATTTGGCACATGTAAGGGCCTCAATCCTGAGAGTTGCTGAATGCCCTTGATTTCCATGTTGCTTCAGATTTCCAGGAACTGACATTGCTCATGTTTTCCTGGAATTGTTCAGGAGTAGACCCACACCTGCATTTAAACATTATTGAAATGAAGATATGAGTAAGAATATATAGCTCTGTATAACATAATCTTGTTCTCCTTTGCGGATTTTTTCTTTCTGTTGCTGGGAGTTGTGAGTTCCATACTCTGCTGCATATTAATTAAGCACCCAAGTTGCAATTCTAAATGCTGTTCCGTAGTGACCAAAACAACTCCAGGAGGTTCTGGAGACAAAGTTAGAAAATAATATGTCAAAGTAAGAAGAATTACAAGGTGAAAGACATCACTTTAAAGGTAGTCTGTAGTAAACTAGCCCTTTCTTTAGAATCTCAGACATTTCACTCATTCTGTTTCTATGGATCTTTCTAACATTATTTTGATCATCAATGAAAGGCAAAAATGAAATTGCCAAACTCGTACTAACACTGATCTGAGTGATACTCTAGTGTAGGCCATTTCCTGAAGGTGTTTTTATGACAGACACAGATCTTTACTACGAAAATATTCTTATACATCACCCACAACCCTTACCAGTAGAAATAAATTATTGCACCGAGTTATGATGCAATTACCCGTCTTCCTATCCTTACATAAACTCTTAATCTTTTTATTTAAAAAAATGCTATTCTCGTCCAGTCCTTGAGAATACAGAATGTCACGGTCATTTTGCTTGAAATAATCCTGCTTTTCAATAACAGAAAAAGTCCTAAACTTTTCTTGCTCATTTGCTAATTGCAGGTGCCCACTGGAAGAATCTGGGGTGAGTATTTCAACTGATATGAGTGATAAAAATAGAATACATGAATCATTCCAGTACTTTAAATTCACAGGAGCAGCGGGTTTTTTCCCCTTCCTTGAAGAGCTCTGAAAGGATTCGTTGGCATTTCCGTTGCTCCTGACAGACAAAGCAGAATGCATTTAATTATAAGAAATAATTTGTCTTTGTGTGTGGAGGCGAATAGCTAATTCTGCCCCTCCCCCTTGCTACTGTTGTCAATGTGGGCCCTCTTCAATAATGTTTCCTTGAAAGAACTTGCAAATAAAAAGGTATTTATTTGTGGCATTCAAAATATGTATTTGTTGTATTTAAAAATAATAAAAGCCAAATGGTAAAGCTGTGCTGAAACAAACAAACAAACAAACAAACAAACAAACCATAACCAGCTTAGATTCAGAAAATAGTGGCCAAAATTATCAAGGGGGTGGAACAACTCCCCTATGAGAAAAGATTACAGTATTTGGGATATTTAGTTTAGAGAAAAGGTGTATTTGTGCATTTCTCTTAATATGTGCATTTTTACAAGCGTTTTCCCCCTCCCCCATAATTCATCTTTGCTATATTAGTTTCACTTACCGGTATATGTGTGTTTTTTGTTCCTAGTCTCCCCTAATAAAGTCGTCTTCTTCTCCTCCTTCTCCTTCTCCTTCTTCATTTTTTGGTTGGAGAACTGCATTGCTAAGTTTGGACAAGTGAGAAATTTCCAAGGATAGCCGTGCTTCCTTTGGTGTATTGGTTCAGGAACTGTAATTTAGATTAATGTTAAAATGTAAATTGAGCCCCATCCCTGACAGGCAAGTTGTCCAAAACCCACAAAGGCAAGGAGGTGGCTGCACAGGAAGAGGGAGGGCAAAGACATTGGGAAAACCCTGCCCTGCTCTACAGAAGTGCAACTACCCCTACTGTAGGGGTTCTGACATTGTAGGAACAATTTACAGAGGGAAGATCGAGATTGTGTGCAAGTCAAAAATTAACTCACAAACCTATCCTCCCTGGGGAATTGCATCCCCACTCAACACCACTGTGAAGGCCTTTTGGTCTCAGTCGGAAAGTATGGTGCTTCGGAACGACATATCGTACAGATGTTGAGTATAGGTGGCAGCTGAATGTGCCTACAGAAGGAAGTGAGGATGCTATGCCATGTAGCTTAAACTGCTGGGATGGCCCATATCCTGAACATTTTGAGACCAAAAACATCATCAACTGGGGGGGGGGGGAGAATCTTTGCAGGCCTTACCCTCATTTATTTAACTGCATGAACTCAAGGCAGCGTACATAGTTTTCCTCCTCCCCTATTTGTCCTCCCAACAACCCTGTGGGTAGGTTAGGCTGAGAGGCAGTGACTGGCCTAAGGCCACCCAGTAAGTTCCATGGCTGAGTGTGGATTTCAATCTTGGTCTCCCAGGTCCGAGTCCCACATTCTATAACCACTGCACGAAACTGGCTCTGCCCAATCTTCCTAGTCTGCATTTACAAGGGCACTGCTTTTGTCCTGTCACTCACATACAATGTCTGATTTAGATGCAGATGCTACTCCTGCAAGGCCCAGGCCCAAAGCAACCATATCCATTAAGAGCCTTACTGAAGAGTCATGATTGAATCATAGAATCATAGAATCATAGAGTTGGAAGAGACCACAAGGGCCATCGAGTCCAACCCCCTGCCAAGCAGGAAACACCATCAGAGCACTCCTGACATATGGTTGTCAAGCCTCTGCTTAAAGACCTCCAAAGTAGGAGACTCCACCACACTCCTTGGCAGCAAATTCCACTGTCGAACAGCTCTTACTGTCAGGAAGTTCTTCCTAATGTTTAGGTGGAATCTTCTTTCTTGTAGTTTGGATCCATTGCTCCGTGTCCGCTTCTCTGGAGCAGCAGAAAACAACCTTTCTCCCTCCTCTATGTGACATCATTTTATATATTTGAACATGGCTATCATATCACCCCTTAACCTCCTCTTCTCCAGGCTAAACATGCCCAGCTCCCTTAGCCGTTCCTCATAAGGCATCATTTCCAGGCCTTTGACCATTATGGTTGCCCTCCTCTGGACACGTTCCAGTTTGTCAGTGTCCTTCTTGAATTGTGGTGCCCAGAACTGGACACAGTACTCCAGGTGTGGTCTGACCAGAGCAGAATACAGTGGCACTATTACTTCCCTTGATCTAGATGCTATACTCCTATTGATGCAGCCCAGAATTGCATTGGCTTTTTTAGCTGCCGCGTCACACTGTTGGCTCATGTCAAGTTTGTGGTCAACCAAGAGTCCTAGATCCTTTTCACATGTACTGCTCTCAAGCCAGGTGTCACCCATCTTGTATTTGTGCCTCTCATTTTTTTTGCCCAAGTGCAATACTTTACATTTCTCCCTGTTAAAATTCATCTTGTTTGTTTTTGCCCAGTTCTCTAATCTGTCAAGGTCGTTTTGAAGTGTGATCCTGTCCTCTGGGGTGTTAGCCACCCCTCCCAGTTTGATGTCATCTGCAAATTTGATCAGGATGCCCTTGAGTCCATCATCCAAGTCGTTGATAAAGATGTTGAATAAGACCGGGCCCAAGACAGAACCCTGTGGCACCCCACTAGTCACTCTTCTCCAGGATGAAGAGGAACCATTAATGAGCACCCTTTGGGTTCGGTCAGCCAGCCAGTTACAAATCCACTGAGTGGTAGCATAGTCAAGACCACATTTTACCAGCTTCTTTACAAGAATATCATGGGGCACCTTGTCAAATGCCTTGCTGAAATCAAGGTAGGCTACATCCACTGCGTTCCCTTCATCTACCAGGCTTGTAATTCTGTCAAAAAACGAGATCAGGTTAGTCTGACATGACTTATTTTTCAGAAATCCATGCTGACTATTGGTGATCACAGCATTCCTTTCTAGGTGCTCACAGACTGTTTACTTAATGATCTGCTCCAGAATCTTCCCTGGTATTGATGTCAGACTGACTGGGCGGTAATTATTTGGGTCCTCTCTTTTCCCCTTTTTGAAAATAGGGACAACATTTGCCCTCCTCCAGTCTGCCGGGACTTCGCCTGTTCTCCAGGAATTCTCAAAGATGACTGCCAGTGGTTCTGAGATCACATCTGCCAGTTTTTTTAATACTCTTGGATGCAGTTCATCTGGCCCTGGAGACTTGAATACATCTAAACTAGCCAAGTATTCTTGTACTATCTCCTTAGTTATTCTGGGCTGTGTTTCCTTTGCTGAATCATTTGCTCCAAATTCTTCAGGTCGGGCATTGTTTTCCTTATCGGAGAAGACTGAGGCAAAGAAGGCATTGAGGAGTTCAGCCCTTTCTGTGTCCCCTGTTTGCATTTCACCATCTTCTCCTCTGAGTGACCCCACTGTTTCTTTGTTATTCCTTTTGCTACGAACATACCCATAAAAGCCTTTTTTGTTGCTTTTAACCTCTCTAGCAAGCCTGAGTTCATTCTGTGCTTTAGCTTTTCTGACTTTGTGTCTACACGTGCTGACTATTTGTTTGAATTCCTCTTTGGTGGTTTCCCCCCTTTTCCATTTTTTGTACACATCCTTTTTTAATCTTAATTCAGTTAAAAGTTCTTTAGATAGCCACCCTGGCTTCTTTAGGCACCTTCCATGTTTCCGTCTCATTGGTATTGCCTGACGTTGTGCTTTTACTATCTCCCTCTTAACAAACTCCCAGCCATCATGAACTCCCTTTCCTTTTAGTATTGCTGTCCATGGGATCTCACCCAGCACTTCCCTAAGTTTTATGAAGTTGGCTTTCTTAAAGTCAAGAAATTGAGTCCTAGTATGCTTGGCTGCTCCTTTCCGCTGTATAGTAAACTTCAGAAGAGCATGATCACTCGCGCCTAATGATCCTTCCACATCTACCCCACTAACCAGGTCATCAACATTGGTTAGGACCAGATCTAAAATGGCTGTTCCTCTTGTTGCTTCTTCCACTTTCTGGACAATGAAGTTGTCTGCAAGGCCAGTGAGGAATCTGTTTGACCTTATGCTCTTGGCTGAGTTTGACATCCAACAAATATCCGGGTAATTGAAGTCCCCCATTACTACTATCTCCCTTCCTTTTGCATGCTTGGCCATCTGTTCCAGGAAGGCATCATCTATGTCCTCCGTTTGGCTTGGGGATCTATAGTAAACTCCCACAATGAGGTCTCTGTTATTCTTCTCTCCCTTAATTTTGACCCAAATGCTCTCACTTTGGCTTTGAGGTTCTAAATTTGGATCTCTTCACAGGTATACACATCCCTGACATATAACGCCACTCCTCCTCCTTTCTTGTCTGGTCTGTTTATCTGAAATAGATTGTATCCCTTCATTATTACATTCCAATCGTGGGACTTATCCCACCAGGTTTCAGTGATGCCTATTATGTCATATTTAGTTTGCTGTACCAAGAGCTCAAGCTCATCTTGTTTATTTCCCATGCTTTGCGCATTAGTGTACAGACATTGAAGTCCATTAATCATTCCCCCGTGTCTCTTATTTAAGGATTTTTTCCTCCCACCACTAGGTTCGCGTGCTGTTTGCTCCATTTGGTCTATGATCATCTTCATCAATTGATAGACTTCTACCTTCAGGAGCACTGTCTCCCTCCCCCACATTGTTGGCTCACATTGCCAGTTGGAGGCAAACTATTGTTCCTTGGAAGAACAACAAAAGTAGTTTGCATTTCCACCTTCCTCCATAAAAAACAACCACTATTTACAATCACCAGGGGTGTTGTTACATGGATAACTACCAGTGAAGAATGCTAGTAAATGTTAGATTAACAGCTGCAGGAAGCAGCTGGAATGCATGCTGTATACCAAGCGGTCTTAGAGTATTAAATCTCCCACCTATGTTCTGAAAAATCAAGACTGAAAAAACTTCTCAGAAATGTACAGAGTATCTGATTTTATCTAGAAAAACAAATTAGTTCCTACTTCTCCATTTGGGATTTACCCATGGGCCCAGCTTGTATTTGGATAAAACTACCTAAACTCTGCCAGGATTTAATAAACCCAGTAATGGAAAACCTTGAAAAATCTAAATTTGTCATTGTGGCATAAGAATAGTAGCTATCTTGTGGTTAGGTGAATGGGGGCCCTTGCAATGGTACAGCCACAATATAGAAATGTACATCAAAAAGTTGATTGCACACCAATAGATTGGAGAAGAGAACAGCAGCAAGAATTTAATATTGGCTTTAAACCCTTGCTATACAACCTGGAAAATGTTTTTTGTTTGTTTGTTTTGTTCCTGGCTGAATGACTATGCTTTCCATAGAGATTAGCTTATGTGCTGTTATTAGGAATGCACTGATTCAGTTTTTCAGATGATTGGAAGATTAAAATCGGCATAATCTGCACAAAAAAGTAGGACACTGTTCTTTGCTTCTCATTAAGAGAGAAATAGTAAAAGGAAAAAGGAAAAAAAAATCAGTAAAGTCTTGGTTTTGCAATCTAGCTAAATGGGAAAGATCCTCAATTTCACTGTCCTGCTCAGGTGCCCCCCACTAAGTAAATATCATTTTCATATTGCAGATGTACCATTGGAAGGGCAGATTTCATCCATGTTTTTATAGATGTTGAATGGGCAGGGTAGGCATAGGGTAAGATCTATTCAGAAGGCAAGTCAGTTTTCAACAGTGCAGCCAGTGTCAAGCTCCTTGGTTGGGGGGTGGGGGGAGGTCACTCTGGATGATTCCCTGAGTCTCTTCCAATTCTTGAGATCCTATACCCAATAGGGATTGAAAGCTGATGGGGAATTCTTAAGTGCCTTCATCAGTATCCGAAAAGAACAGGCCAGGCTGCAAGAGCCTACAACTAACTGATGTTGCCCTCCGGACAAATGGATGGGCCTTCCTCCCTCAACTAACAGCCACGTGGTGAGAACAATGGGAATTTAGTTGTTGTGAGCTGAGTAGAAAACAAGCTGAGAACTCGTGGACATCCAATGTTGGAAGATTCAGGACAGATACTTCTTCATGCAGTGCATAGTTAAAACTATGGAACTCTCTCCCACAGGAGGCAATGATGGCCACCAACTGGGTTGGCTTTAAGAGAGAATTAGACAACTTCATGGAGGAGAGGACTATCAGTGGCTACCAGCAATGACTGACATGCTCTGCCTCCACAGTTGGAGGAAGAAATGCTTCTGAATGACAAGTGTCTGAAACCACAAGAGGGGAGAGGGCTTTTGTGCTCAGGTCCTGCTTCTGAGGTTCCCACATGCATCTCCTTGGCTACTTCAAGAACAGAATGTTGGAGTCGATGGGCCATTGGCCTTATCCAGGAGGCTCCTATTATGTTCTTATGTGGAGCAGGACACAGAGACATGCATTGCTCTGTGCTGGGTCCAAGGTTGTGACTCACTGAGAAGCATGATCTTTCAGCGTGTTAATGCTGTGAGCCCCTCCATTCTGTGTTCAGATTATATATCGGTATAAATAAAAACCACATATCCTAAAGAGAGCACAGTCTCTGCTGACCTCCATTCCAAGAAAATCAAACTCTGAGCAAGCACCTGGAACCTCTGGAGTCCCTCGCTGCTCAGAGTTTGGGGCAGCATGTAGCAATATTTTCATGCTATTAATTCAAAGCATTCTTGTGTGTACACAGCACTTTTGTGGCAGTAAGATATTACACCCATCCTTTAAGGCAGGGGGGGATTTTCTTTTGAGATTTGTATCTGGAGGGCGCCAGGCTGGGGAAAGCTGGATCAGGCCATGGGAATTCCTACACAATAATTTCATCCCAATCAGGTTCTGCCAGGCTGCAGTAACTGAACTTTTGAGTCAGAACAAAGGCAAACAGTTTACCATCAGGGAAATATAAAATACCGAGATAAAAATCAAAAGCTCAATTGATTTCATTATCTAGGATTTCAGGCTACTTTAAAACTCAGGAATTTGGGGGATTAAATTCTGACCTTCCCCTTTCCTTCTCCTGAGGCTTAGATTGGCGGCAGCGTGCATGAATTTCCTCCTGACCCACTTCTCTAGGAGTTTTGCAGGATATGGTTTTGTTTAATTTTCCTACTTTCAAAGAGATATTTCCCCCTACTGAAAAAAACACAGTATCTCATCTATTGTACAGGACATAGTTGTGCGTTTTGTGTTCTCATTTTGTATTTTTATGTTGCAAACTGCTCTGTGATCTTCAGATGAAGGGTGATATGCAAATTCAATATGAATAAAAATAAATAAATAAATTTAATACTGCATTTATGAACATAAGGAGCTGCCCTATTCTGAGTCAGATTGCTGATCCATCTAGCTCAGTGTTGCCTACACTGACTGGCAGCTGTTCTCCATGGTTTCAGACAGGGAGTCTTTCCTAGCCCTACCTGGAGATGCTGGAGATTAAACCTGGGACCTTCTGCAGATGCTCTGCCACCAAGCCATAGGCTTCCCCCACATTCTGCTAAGCAACCTATCTTGGCAGGTCTAGTAAACTATCATAGTAAACAGCAAACTAACCACCTGAAGATAGACTTTGCATTTTGAGGCTTATGTAGGAACAAAGGACCTGAGTGTAAGTTGCTTGTTTTTCCCAGCAGCTGGCTTCCTGCCTCCAACAGAGGAGGTAAAACATAGTCATTGTGGCTAGTAATTTCTCATTGACTGTGGCTTGTTAGGGAGGAACAAGCTACAATTCGTGATCTAGATACTGGTTCCTCTATGCTGTTTGCACTAGGGAAGAGCAAAATATAATGAGGAGAGGCAGGTTGGGGAGAATGCAAGAAATTACATGCAAATACAGCCACAGGGCTCTAGAATATTTTTTTTTTTGGGGGGGATACAGAATAAAATAGATACCATAGGGTATACAGCACTAGTAGCACATTACCAGCCTGATAGCTGCTACTGCAAAAATGCTATTGCTCTGAAACCTCCATGATTCAAGGCAGGTATGCTTAATAGCAAGCCCGGGTGATGCTCTGGTTCCTTTGGGAGACAATTTAAAGCTGATTTACCTTTCGTTCTTTCTTCCCCAACTTTAAATGAGGTAGCTTAATCCAGCACTATATATTGGCCAGTTTTACAACTTGGCAATGCTTCGCTGCGCCTTTCAAGAGGCTGGATTTTGCTACATTAGTCACGGGATAACAATCCTGTTCAGAAATGCAGTCAAATGTTTTTTACTCTGTCATCAAGGACGTTTCATTCAGTCTCGCACCTCCTCCTCTTCACTCAATCTCCTCTAGTCTGCAGTAATTTCCTATCAACTGCACCTTATCTAGCTCTGAAATTAGCTGTCATCCTTTTAATTTCAATACTTGTGAAGTAAGTATCATAATTTAGCCATACTAGAGTCTCTGCATCGATTGTATTCAGTTGGCCATAGATTTGCCTACTATTAAAGAATCTTTGTAGAGAGTTGGGTCAAATAATTAGTTCCAAGGTCTGAGCAGATGTTATAAAATAATCAGTGAGAGCTCTTCAGTGTCCTCAATGTTCAAGCACGAAAGATGTCTACACTGCTCCTAACATGTGTAGGTAGAAATTGTAAGATTTGTGCACCGCAAGATCTGTGGTAAATAGATTATGCAATTCCACTCTTCATTTATTGGAACGGACACCCATAGGTTCCACTCCTATATTGATATTATAATCAATTTGCATTCAGATAGGTAGCGGTGTTGGTCTGACGCAGTCAAAATAAATGAAAAAAATGTCCAGTAGCACCTTAGAGACCAACTAAGTTTGTTCTGGGTGTATCTGAAGAAATGTGCATGCACACAAAAGTTTATACCCAGAACAAACTTAGTTGGTCTCTAAGGTGCTAAGGGACGTGGGTTAAACCACAGAGCCTAGGGCTTGCCAATCAGAGGGTTGGTGGTTCGAATCCCCATGACAGGGTGAGCTCCCGTTGCTCAGTCCCTACTCCTGCCAACCTATCAGTTCGAAAGCACGTCAAAGTGCAAGTAGATAAATAGGTACCGCTCCAGTGGGAAGATAAACGGCGTTTCTGTGTGCTGCTCTGGTTCACCAGAAGCGGCTTAGTCATGCTGGCCACATGACCCGGAAGCTGTACGCTGGCTCCCTCGGCCAATAAAGCGAGATGAGCGCCGCAACCCCAGAGTTGTCTGCGACTGGACCTAATGGTCAGGGGTCCATTTACCTTTAAGGTGCTACTGGACAACCAATTTGCAGATACTGGACATTACAAAGGGGTGGGGAGCACAGTCAGATGATGACCCCCCACCACCATCACACACATTGATTATAGCAACTGCACAGGACTAAAGCAAAGCTTTATTGAATTGAGTATCATGTTGTGCTGGGACTTTGCTGGGGAAGTGGTAGCAGTTACAAGAGTCTCTTAAGGCAAGAATAGGCAAATCAAAGCCATGGTTAGCTCCCAGTGGTTCCTGCTGCCTGAGATATTGACCATACCTATTGGCTGTACACCCTGGGACTGCTGCCTTTAAAGAGCCTGTAGCCAGCATATGTGTGTTCCTCTGTGGTTGTAGAGCAGGAGAAGCCACAGGGGGCTCATCCACAGAGACTGAGGATGATCTAAGAGCCACTCCCTCAGACTGAGATGGTGCAGGAGTGGCAGGCAAAGGCTAAGGAATGTGCAGGTGCAATCAGCAAATGATGGCTCCCTTCCAAAAGCAGGGTTTGCAAGTGTCACTGAACAGCTGATCAGCCCTGCTACCGATCAGCCCTGCCACCACCAATCAGTCCTGCTACCATTACCCATACAGTTAAAATCAAACTGCACAGGCAAAAAACAGACACTGCCAATCAACTGATCAACAGCACCTGAAAACCCTACTTTTTGACAGGGAGTTGCGTCTTTATCTGCATTGCACTTGGCATCATATATTACATCAAATGCGCAGCAGGTGGGTGTGATTTGGAGGAAATGACATTATGGGCCAGATTAGGTCTATTTACACCCTCAGGCCAGAGGTTTCCAACCGCTACATTGCATTGGCATTTTGTCAGTGCTTTCAGGCCAAACCCAGGAGATAAGGTAGACTTTGAGGCATGCAGGATCAAAGTTGTTTAAGTCAACTCTGTTCCCACTCTCCAATTTAAGATGTTGTAGAGACTTTTGGGACGACTTCATTGGCTTAAAAAATATGGGGAAAGCATCCCTGAAGTTGATGCAACAAAAAGTGCCTTTAAGCTAAGTGAGGCTGCTTGCCAGGCACCTAAACTGCTCTTTTAATTAAATATGGTCATGAAATTATGTGAGCAGTGGTACTTGGCCGATCCAATATCTGCCAACGATAACTGCCTGTACCAGGCAGAATTAAATTACACAAGAAGAACTAAATGTTCCTTTCAACATATTGCTTCTTTCTGGAAGAAGAAAGGGGAAACAGCATGAAAGAGGGAATCTAAGAAAAGAAGCACCAGAGCACAGTCTGAACTCACCAAATGGAGGCTGATGGAATCAACATATTGAAAAGAAGCCAGAAACTCTAGTACAATGCTTTAGCCCCATTGAGATATTTTCCTTCTGACACCATTCATGCTTATTTCTTGTTGGTCATGGTAAATAGGGGCAAACTACATGCCATATTGATTGGATGTGTGCAATTAACTTGCACATTTTCTTTAATTTACGTAACTGCTGCACATTTTCAGTAAGTGATAAGAACCTAAGAAGAGCCCAGCTGGATCAGGGCAGTGTCCCATCTCCTCCAGCATCCTGTTCTTAAAGTGGCCAACTGGATGCCTGTGGGAAACTCACAAGCAGGACTTGAGCACAAGAGCACTCTCCCCTCCTGTGATTTCCAGCAACTGGTATTCAGAGGCATTACTGCCTCCAACTGTGAAAGGCAGAGCATAGCCATTATGGCTAGTAGCCATTGATAGCCATCTTCTCCATTAATTCATCTAATCCTTTTTCAAAGCTATCCAAGTTGGTGGCCTTCAAAGCCTCCTACAATCCACTCACCATTATTTCCCCCAGTGCTTCTCAGCTGACAGAAGAAGAAGGCTGGATTGCAGGGGGGGAAGCATTTGGAGGGTGAGTACCTTCTTCATCATGAGATGGGACTTCAGTACTATGAGCGAGTCAACAGCCTCCAACACACCACAGATGAAAATAGAGACCCACTTGTGTAACACTCCTGTTTCCATGCCAAGGAGACTGGCTGAAACCCCCACACCCTTACTCATTGCTGAAGTCGCTGTGTTCATTTCCTCTGCAGTAGCCTGCTCTCTTTGCTAGCTTAAAAGCCAAGAGGCTGTTTGTTCTTTTGATTAAAGATATGCCAGAAAAACAAAATGGCTCAACAATCTGTTATCAAAAAAGAAAAGAAAGAAGAGATTCAAACAACATGTGAAATGGCAGGCTGTGTGCTGCCTACCACCTTGATGTTCACGCACTGTACATGAGTGTGCTTTGAAGACAAGATGCATCATTTCCCAGGGAAGAGGTCTTAGATAAGTCACTCTCTGCCTTATTCCCCCCGTCTGCAGTATGGTGACACTTACTTTACTGCAGAGCTGGGAAACCTGTGCCTCTCCAGAAATCGTTGTACTAGAACTCCCATCATCTCTGGCCATTAGCCATACTGGCAGAGGCTAATGGGAGTTGGAGTCCAGTAACATCTGGAGGGCAGCAGTTTCCCCAAACCTCTGTTATGGAGTTGCTGCAAAGATTCTGAGAAGAAAATGCAGGTGGAACATTCAAACAACTGAAATCATGGTACTGAATGTTAATATTATTGAAAAGCCTTCATCTGGGACATTTATTTCCTTTACAAAATACTTCCTTTACAATGCAAGATGTTATCACAGTTCAGATAAACAAGACATTTCTTTTTAAAATTCTTTCTTCATTATCTCAAGAAATTACTGTATATGTAAGAAAAATTGTTTGCTAGTGTGAAAAGTTTACGGAGGGCAGGCTGCATGTCAAAGCGCTCTCTATTATTTTCTTCCTTAAACCCGAGTGCTAAGCAAGTCATTTGTGGTGCAGTCCTTGTACAGATACAGATCAGTTGACTGCAGGAGGTTTAAAAGCTTCCGCATATGGGTGTTTTGTGCCTTTGGCTTCAAGGATGCAGAAATGCATCATCGAGAGCTCTTTGATATGTTCAGTGCTCAGCATTTTATAAATGGCCAAGATATATAAGTTCTATGTGAACCTGTTCCAGTGCTTTGATGTCACGGATGGCTGTAAAGGGCATTGGAAAGTCAGAGGCAACTACAAAGAGCCTGTACAGCTGAAATAAGCAAAAGTGTCCCACGGCTGCCCCTTTCTGTCTCTCCCAAAATGGGGGCCTTGTTGTAGTTTGTCACTCATTTAATCAACATGATGTGAAAGTTGGCAGAGGGCTTAGGGTGTCATCCGCCAAATGCTCCTGCTGCACGCATGCCCTTCGTTGGGCTTGGGCAGGACTCTTGTGCCATCAACAATGGAACTGGAATCAACTGAGATGTCAACTGCCAACTATCAGAGTCAAGAGCTGAGGAACTGTAAAGCCAGGAAGGGGAGCCTGTGGTCCTCCAGGGGCTGTTGGGCAACAACATGCATGCCCATTGGCCATGCTGGCTGGGGTTAGTGAGAGTTGGCGTTCAACAATATCTGCCTACAAAGATATACCTAGGAAGTTGTCATATCCCAAGTCAGTCCAATGGCCCATCTTAGCTCAGTTTTGTCTACACTGAGTGGCAGAGGATTTCAGGCTTAGAGGTCTCCTCTAGCCCTACTTGAAGATGCCAGGGACTAAACCTGGGACCTTCTGTATATAAGTCAAGATATTTGCCCTTGAACTGTGACCACTTTCCCAGGGCCATGGGTATCCCTATACCTGCTGTAAAGATTTCCTGCCTTCTCCTCCTGGGCTTTCTGGGGCTTTGTAGATGACACAAGAGCTGTAGAACATAAGCTTTGCATTCAGCTTCAGTCTCTAGTATCATTAGTTAAAGCAGGGGTTGTCAACCTGGTCCCTACTACCCACTAGTGGGTGTTTCAGGATTCTAGGTGGGCCGTAGGGGGTTCTATGGCACAAGCTGAATCCTCCTTCCATCAAGCACTGGTGGGTGGTAAAGAAATTTTACCATCAAGAAAGACACGTTAGTGGGCGGTTGGTATAAAAAGGTTGACTACCACTTAGTTAAAGGATTGTAGGAAGCTGGGCTGACCTTGGAAATCCTCTGCCAGTCAGAGCCAGGGCTGACCCAATACATTTTGCCATCTGAGATGAATGGCAAGAAAGCAGTCCTCCAAGGCTCAAGTCCATGTTACAAAGCCAATTAGACTGGTAGCTGAATCCTATTTCAGCACTGATGACTGGACAGCACCCACCACAGCAGTAGGCTTGCTGTGAACTGCAGTGCAAGACATGTAGCACACAACTCTATCCTTCAACATTTATGCCACCTGAGCAGCTACCCCCTTCAGCCTAATGGTAGGGATGCCTCTATCAATGAAGACATGACTGGACTAGATGGAACAATGATTTGACTTGCAATAAAGCAGGCATCATCGTATGATTGGTGCCTGATCTAGCTCTTGGATATGTTCTGTGTAAAGCCCTCTTAACCAGAGTGACTGCTGGTAAAATTAACAAATTGGTGCCTGGTGCAGTGTAAATTTTTCTCCCTCTCCCCAGGCCTGGATCAAGACATTAAGTCAAGGCGCATAGTACCCAAGGCTAGCCAAGTTATTTTGGCATTTGAGGCAGGAAATCCTACAAGCTCCTCTCCCTTTCCTGGCACTAATAAAACAAATGAAACAACTAATCATTTGCTGCCCTTCCCTGACAGCCAAAATCAGCTGCTTCAGGTGGCCGCCTCATTCTGCCTAATGGAACGACTGGCCTTTCATAAAAAATGGAATTTGGATCAGCCAATGATGTTGATTGGCAGCAGGTTCAGGACAAGATCAAGAAAGGACTTCTTCACATGGTATGCCATTAATTTATGGGCAATTGGACAAATTATTGGAGACTAAGCTATCAATCAGGGGGTGTTAGCCGCGATAGACTCTCCAGTTAGTATGCCACCAAAGAACAATTGGGGTGTGAGAGCAGGAAAAGGAGACGGCTTCTGGGCTTCTCTGGTGGTCCACACTGAGTAACAGAATGCAAGACTGGATAGGCCTTTGGTATGATCCAACAGGATCTGTCTTGGATTCTTATGTAACCTCTCTCGGACTCATGGATGGGAAATCTCAGGCCTGGGAGTCAATTGCACCACCCCACTCTGTCTAGCCCTTGGTATTCTTTCCAGGTCAAACACCCCTCCCTAACAACAACTCCCTACAGCCCCTGTTTTGCAATCTCCTTGAGTGTGTTTGCCTAGCCAGAATGTATCCTTGAATTCTGTACATGCTTCCCAATTGCCTGGATGGAGGGGTGCACATGTGTGTGTAAAAACTAGCCTGCTATACCAAGTCAAAATTTCCATTTATGCTTATGCTTTCTTTTGCACCTGGCCCCACCCACCTATGGCATATGGCCCTCAGATGGCTGCCCACCAGAGAATGTGGCTTCTAGGCTATGTTCACCACTCCAGTTCTAACTGCATGCGTTCAGTCTCTTTACAGTGATATCCTGCATGTGTCCACTCAGGAGTAAGTCCCATTCCGTTAAATGGGGCTTACTCCCAGCAAAGTGGTTCAGGATAGCATACTTTTATTGCTCTGTGGGCTGCCTATCCTGTGATACAAATGGTACCTCGTGTGCTAACCTAGCAATGGAGTGTCTTTTCCTCCATGTCTATTTGGTTGGCATGATGTTTCCACTTGCCTTGATTACTGGACTTTGCAACTCTTGAGACTGGAAACTCTGATAATGTGCAAACTTATTTTTGGAAAGGTGAGATCTGTGTGATGCTGTGCACTCATTTTAAACATGAAACACAATCTCTGGTTTGCAGGGAAAGGTCAAAAGTCAATATCCAAAAAGTCTTTCAAGGCATTCCAGGGTCTTGTTCATTTGGTTTGCTCATTATCGTTCTCCCTTAATGTAAGGAAGTCTTTCATGAAGAGTGCCGTCTTGCTCAGCTAGCCTTCATGATGGGTTAGTTGTCTCATGCTTATACCTGGTGAAAAGATGCATCACCACCTATCCTAGGGGTAGGGGATACCTCTCTATCTGGCTCTCAAAATGCTCCCCTCTCTGTCCCTCACACACTCCACACCAACCCTGCTCCACACACCCCTGAAGTGCTTTTACCTGGCCAAACTATGCCCTTTAACTTTGATAAAGCCTCTAGTTTCTCCTGGTATAGATGTGCACATGTAGAAACCTTTGGTTTTTGCATGATTGGAACACAGCCTATTATACAGAGGCAAAAAGTCACACAACTGTTGTTCCGTCCACTATTGCACCTGGCCCTGTTCACCTTTGTCTCTATCTCCACCCACTTTTTGCCCTGGCCCTGCCCACCCCTGGCATGTGGCCTCCAGGAGGTCTCCTATGAAGCAACATGGCCCTTGGGCTGAAAAAGGGTTTCCCACCTCTGATCTAGTCTAGGGCTACAGCTTAGTGTATGTCTCGCTCAGCCTGTAAGCCAGACTCCTACGTGGGGCTCCTAACATCATCAGCACTCTTTAGTACCCCAGACCCTCCCTGCTATTGCTGGCACTGCCTGAGCATTGTTTGTTACTGTTCTCAGCAATGTGCTTTAAGCTTCACCCGGGCAGACTTTTGCAGAAGCAATTGCATTTGAAAATGGCGAATTGCAAGCCTTGGGCTAACTGCTTTGCTTTGTGCATTACAGTACACAGATTATTATTATTATTTTGCAGCAGGATGTTCATTATCCTTTGTAGATGTACTTGATGGGTGAGCCAGTTGCATCCGTAGTGAAGCTTTCACTCTCGTTCAGTGTGTCACTCTCACCAGAAGTGTTGGCGTTCTTTAGCCTCATGATTCGGGACTGTAGCCGCTCATGCTCCCTCCTCAGCTCGGAGTAGGAGTGGGAGAATGTGTGGAATATGGAGGTGGCTGGGAAAGCCATAATGAGTATCCCACTCAGGATGCTGCTTAGGGCAACCATCTGGCCCGGGACGCTCCTGGGTACCATGTCCCCATAGCCCACTGTTGTCATGGAGATGATAGCCCACCAGTAAGAGGCAGGGATGCTGGTAAACTCCAGGATCTTCCCAGATTCGTTCTCTGCAAGGTAGACCAGGGGGGAAAAGAGGGTGACGGCTACACACAGGAAGAGCAAGAGCAGGCCAAACTCTCTTGCGCTCCTCCGGACGGTGAGGCCCAAAGTCTGCAATCCCAAAGAGTGCCTAGCAAGGCGCATGACATACAGTATCCTCAAGGCACGTAAGACCCGTAGCACCAAGCCCACCTTCTCGAGGTACGAGCTCCCGCTCGGCCTGCTGTCTTTTTCAGTGGGCTCATCATCCAGCACAATGAGGGATGCATAATATGGGGAGATGGCCAAGAAGTCGATGATGTTCAGAGGACCTTTGAAAAACTGACATTTGCTCTTGGCCTGGATGAATCGGAGGCAGAACTCCAGGGAGAACCAAGCCACGCAGATGGTCTCAACGATGAAGATGTAATAGCACTTTTGGGAACATTCGCCCTGCATACGGAAGGGGACAAGAAAGAGGTCAGAATGAATGGACGTCTCTCTCCTTTAAAAAAAATAAATCAGAAAAATACAACAGAGGCTGTAATGTACACCGTGTGTGTTACCCAGTCCTAGTGATGAGGGAGAAGTTTTGTTTGCATTTTAATGAGAAGCTATCTCATTCACATTTCTTGAACCAATGTGCAACCCAGAAAACATAGATATCCTTTGAAATTCACACTTCTCTGAATTTTATGGCACAGTTCTTCAACACAACAATGTGTGCAAAAATACATTATATTAGAGGGGAATGTGTATATAATGTCAGTTCCTAGGGCTCCCCAATTCCCAGGGCTCCCAAGACTCCGAGTAGATAATAAACATCTCTTGATCTCATGACGCACCCTCCTACCAGCCATCTGCTACATTTGGATCTTTACATGACTCTCCTTCTGGGAAAATGCCTGCATATAAAAGGGATATAGGAACAACCTATTTTACCTTGTTATTATTTATTATAGATTTATTAGGCCACCGGTTCAGCAGCTTCCCATGTGCTGTGATCCCTGCCACTTCCTATGAGTCTCAGTAGCCACCATTGCTCATACAACCCACAATCTGACAGCACTTTTTGTTGATATATATTGGATGTTTTATTTCTATTAGTTGTGGATGCTGATGTGGCCCTTGTCTTTAAGGCAATGAAGTTGTGATGCATGCACGTAATACAGAAATAATTTTCAAAAGGTGCAAGTGGCTGAATGATTTATGGAAGGCACTTTGTGACTAACCAACGTTTGTAACTGACCAGCTAATTGGGTGAAGTTGCAAACCCATTGAATCCAGCTTCTAACAAGAGGTGGCTTGTGAAAATTCCTTGCCTAGAAGAAAGGCGGGCGGGGGAGGAACCTTCTACCATTTAGGCATTTTGTATCTGCCTTGTCCTCAACCCTCTTACAAGCAAGAGCTGTTCAAATCCCCTGACTGCATTGCTGCCATGAGGATTGCTGAGTCACTTTTCCTGCATTGCTGCTTTTGTTTGAATATTTAAGCCCAGGCTCTAGTTAAATCAAACTGTCCAAGGTGAGAACTTGAGAACAGAAATGGGAAAAATTAAGTACCTCCAATAGGTCACTTTGGCCTTTGAATATGTGGTCGTAAGCCAATATCATTTAACCACAAAGGCTTTTGTGGGCAACCCTGAATCCCTCCTCTTCATTGAATAATGAATCTGGATATGCTCAGAGAGAATTCTAACATTTCCTTATGGATCACTGAGAAGGTATTGTTCAGTCATACCATTTAACAGCAAAGGTTATTCAACAGCGCTGTGCCAAAAATGTCTCCTGCAGCCCCCCCCTCCGCACTGGTCTCCATCAAGTTAATGAGAAAAGAAATTGCATTTGGAAATTATCAATGGGGAGAGAACATTTTGGTGAAATTCTAAAGGATGAGGGGGGGTTCTCTTTTTGTGTGTGTGTGCATTCATGTTCGTGTATATGTGCACTGACCTTACTTTTGAGGTGGTCAGGTGGTGCCTGTGAGCGTCCTCTCTCTCTTGTTCTACAAATCATGGCACCAGGGTTTTTTGCTCTGCAGCCTTCCCTGGTTCCTTCACTTTCAATCAAAGCCCACAAGAAGGCATCGTAAAGGAGCTCCTTTCACAGGGCTTTTTCAGATCAGGAAGTGTGGGAAGCTGGGGAGGGTGCAGAGCACTGGGGAAATGGGTAGAAATGGGATGAAAGAAAACACACTCACACATACCACCCTTGCCCAACTTGAGGTTCTAAAGAAACTTAAGAGAATGAGGCAGACAAATGGAAGCCTCTTTTATAGATGAAAGCCTCTGAGAAATGGGTGTTACAGATTTCAGCATAGCACTATTATACAACTGCCTCCTCCAAAGAATGTGTGGCTTTGAATTTGAAGTGGTACTAGCCCATATATATATATATATATATCTGTTCCAGTAACAAGAAGCCGAAAGCACCAGCCTGAAGATGACGAGTGAGACCTCGTCGAAACGTCGCACAGACACCCCGACTCTTACACGGGAAGACACCCGAAGACACCAAAACCTGCATATATATATATATATATATATATATATGAGAGATGCACTTAAGGAAAAACAATATTCTGAGCACTCTTCAGTGGGCATTTTTAGGTGGCGGCAGTGATAGAGATATGAGTAAGTAGGTAAGGCCAGAAGGGCAGATATTTCAAAGATACATGAGAGACCTTGTTGTGTAGCAACTAGCATGCTTGACTATGACCAGATAGACTTGGCTTCAAATCCCCACATTACCAGGACACCTGCTAGATGATCATGGACCAGTCAATGTCTCTCTAAGACTAGTGCAGTGGTACCTCGGGTTACATACACTTCAGGTTACATACGCTTCAGGTTACAGACTCCGCTAACCCAGAAATAGTACCTCGGGTTAATAACTTTGCTTCGGAGTGAGAGCAGAAATCACGTGGCGGCAGTGCGGCAGCAGCAGGAGGCCCCATTAGCTAAAGTGGTGCTTCAGGTTAAGAACAGTTTCAGATTAAGAACGGACCTCCGGAACGAATTAAGTATGTAACCAGAGGTACCACTGTAACAAGTCCACCTTACAGGACTGTTGGCTAAAGTCCAAAGGACTATGTGTGCTGCCCCGAGATCCTTGGATAAACAATAGGATGAAACTTCAGCTCATGGTTCTGCAACGAGACGGTCAGCAGTGCTATACATCACTGACAGCAAGCACCCAATGATGCTCACCTGGAATGCAATCCCTGAGCAATACAGTAGTCAGCAGTCTCAATACAGATGTGTCCCTGACCTTGATAACTACCCTCTGAACATACAACAAATGTCATTTGTAGGCAGGGAAGAAAGGGTTTGGTTTTGAAACTTAACAAGTATCTTCCTCCCCAACCCCGGTCACCAAGACTGTTTTGGAAGGCTCTTCCAGAATTTCACAGGTTTTGTAATAGCAGCACATGTTAAGATCCAAAAAAAATAATGGCTGATGGAGAATTGGCATGGCACCAGCCAATATGTTACTAAATGGTGATTACAGGAGCAGGATGAGACTGGATGGTTTAACCATCTGTGACCAAAGATAGTAAAGAGGCAAAATCGACTTTCCATTCATTTTATGGTCTCATCCTCATGTACAAGCTGGAATGTGTACAGAGAAGGGCAACCAAAATGATCAAGGGTCTGGAAATCAAGCCTTATGAGGAATGGTTGAAGGCACTGAGTATGTTTAGTCTGTTAAAGAGGAGACTGAGAGGAGATTTGATAGCCATCTTCAAATATCTAAGGGGCTGCCACATGGAGGATGGAGAAAACTTATTATCTCCTGCTCCAGAGGCTGGGATCTGTACCAATCCCACCTAAAGATCCAATTCCCTCAACCATTCCTCAAACAGAATAAAATAGAGAAACCATAACAATACAACCATTAGTAACTGTGTCATGGTATAAAATTCCAGATATAGAAAGCACAATTATAAGTTTGCTTAAATTAGTCCCCAGTGCAGCATCACAATATTTAGCCACCCTGGAAGAGGTGGAAGCTTTCTGATCTGAAAGGAGTAAAAAGGCATAAAACACAGCCAATCATCCTGGGACTCCTGTAAAAGGAATTCAGAAGAATCTTACGTACGTTGTAATAAAAGGAACAGTACATAAGAACCAGATATATTGGTTCTACCTCTCCAGATTCACAGGGGCATTTACATTGACAAGAGGATATTTTTTGGAACCTCCCCTCCAGCAGTATTGATGGAAGAACATTTAAATGCACCAAAGTAAAGGCATGCTGGAGAGCCACTGCCAGTCAATGTAGTTAATAGTGATCTAGATGGACAAATTGGTCTGACTTGCGATAAAGCATTTTAGGAACATAAGAACAGGTCCTTCCCATTAAGGCATCTGGTTGGCCACTGTGAGACACACGAGATGTGTCTTTGGTCTGCAAGCGGGCTTTCTCCTGGGCAGGCATTTGTCTGATAATACGAGGAATATAATTAACATTCTAGAAAAGCTACAAGTAAAGATTAATACTAAAGCAGTTCTGATTTTTGTGGACGCGGAGAAAGCCTTTGACAATATTTCTTGGAGTTTTATGAAGAAGAATTTATCAGGGATGGGGGTTGGTAAAGGTTTTGGAAATGGCATAGGTGCAATTTACTCAGAACAAAAGGCTAAATTAATTGTGAATAATGTAGTGACGGAAGGATTCAAGATTGAGAAAGGAACATGACAAGGCTGCCCAATCTCCCCATTGCTTTTTATTTCGGTCCTGGAGATTCTGTTAAATATGATGAGAAGGGACCAATTGGTTAAAGGTATACAAGTGGGAGCTAAACAGTACAAACTGAAAGCATTTGCAGATGACTTAGTATTGACTTTACAAGAGCCAAAATCAAGTACGAAAAGAGTATTAGAACTGATTCAAGAATTTGGTCAGGTAGCAGGTTTTAAGTTGAATAAGACGAAAACTAAAGTTTTGGAGAAAAATCTAAATGAGATTGATAGAGAGAGAGGTTTCAGAAGGAGACAGGTCTGACATTGGTTAAGAAAGTGAAATATTTAGGGGTCAACATGACTGCTAAGAATGTGAATTTATTTAAGGATAATTATGAAAAATGTTGGACTGAAGTGAAAAAAGACTTAGAAATATGGTCAAATTTGAAGCTATCACTGCTAGGCCAAATTGCTGTGATAAAAATGAATGTATTGCCAAGAATGTTGTTTCTGTTTCAATCACTGCAAATTTTGAACAAAATGGACTGTTTCAAGAAGTGGCAGAGAGATATTTCCAGATTTGTCTGGCAGGGCAAGAAGCCTCGTATAAAATTTAAGATATTAACGGATGCTAAAGAAAGAAGTGGATTTGCCCTGCCAGACTTGAAACTTTATTATGAATCAGCCACTTTTTGTTGGCTGAGAGAATGGATGCTTCTTGAAAATACGGATGTTTTGGATTTGGAAGGTTTCAATAATGTATTTGGTTGGCATGCATATTTGTGGTATGATAAGGTCAAAGCCCACAAAACGTTCAAAAACCATATTGTAAGAAAAGCACTGTTTAATGTCTGGATAAGATATAAGGATTTGTTAGAAAATGAAACCCCAAGATGGCTGTCACCTATGGAAGCAAAGGCCCAGAAAAAACTCAATATGGAGGCCAAATGGCCGAAGTATTGGGAAATTTTGGAACAAGAGGGTGACAGATTAAAATTACAGAGCTTTGAAAAATTAAAAAACAGAGTACGAGATTGGTTCCATTATTATAAAATAATGGAGGCATATAATTTGGATAAAAAACTAGGTTTTCAGGTGGAAAAATCAAAGCTGGAAACAGAATTGTTAGACCCTAAAGTTAAGAATTTGTCAAGAATGTATAACTTGCTGTTGAAATGGAATACTCAGGATGAAATGGTGAAATCTGCTATGATTAAATAGACACAAGATGTTGGACATAATATTATGATGGCTGACTGGGAACAGTTATGGATCACTGGCATGAAGTTTACGGCATGTAATGCCTTAAAAGAGAATTTAATGAAAATGATTTACAGGTGGTACATAACACCAGTCAAGCTTGCAAAAATTTATCATTTGCCCGATAATAAATGTTGGATGTAATGAAACTGAAGGTACATTCTTTCACCTTTGGTGGACGTGCCCAAAGATTAAGGCATTCTGGGAGATGATCTATAATGAAATGAAAAAGGTGTTTAAATATACCTTTCTAAAGAAACCAGAGGCCTTTCTCCTGGGCATGCTGGGCCAATTAGTGCCAAAGAAGGACAGAGGTTTTTTCATGTATGCCACAGCAGCAGCAAGAATACTTATCGCAAAGCACTGGAAGACACAAGATCTACCTACCAGGGAAGAATGGCAGATGAAGCTGATGGATTATATGGAATTGGCGGAAATGACTGGCAGAATCCGAGACCAGGGAGAAGAGTCGGTGGAAGAAGATTGGAAAAAATTTAAAGTATATTTACAGAAATATTGTGAAATTAATGAATGTTAGAAGGAATGCTGGAAAGAAGTTATATGACTTTAGTAGAAATATTATAAAGAATTAAGTATGAATAGATTGACATTGGGTAAAGGTGTAAATTTGAGGCTAAATTGTGTTAAGATAAATTATGGAACTAAATTTGAGAAAGAGGGAAAGGACTTGCTGGAACAATTAATTGAACTAGAATACAAAAAAGGAGGTGTGAGGAAGTCGAGGAAATAAGCAAATGAAAGAGGTGGATATGAAAATACGGGGTTTCTTTTTTGCTTCTTCTTTTTTATCATTTTTTTAAAATGTTTTGATGTACTGTTGATGTTTTGTTTTATTGTATTCTCTTTTGTCTTTGAGGCTTTGTAGCTGTTCATTGTATGTATTTTTTTCCCTCTTTTCTTTTTGTAATATTTAAACTCTAATAAATATCTTTTAAAAAAATAAAAAATAAAAGAGATGTGTCTTTGGTCTGATCCTGCGGTACTCTTCTTATGTTCTTAAAACCTTGCTGTGGCAAATTTCAACTCCCAATAAGCAGTGAAATGGGGGTCTTTGGTTGTTTCATTTGGGATGCATTCCAGTCAGAGGACCAAGGGATGGTGCTAAAGCATTTCCTCTGTGCTATTTCCCCCCCCCCTTGTTTGTTAGTTGCCCCATTAAGGGAAACTTATGTGTACTACAGTTAATCCAACTATGGTCTCAGTGCAAACAATCAAAGATAAGTGTTTTGATCTTAAAAGTAATGTGCTGTTTCTGATGATTTTCCAGTGGTGGTGATGGTGATGATGATGATGATGAATCATTCCTCTTCTCTCTCATTTTTAAATTACCCTGTGCATTTGGGATAACAACCCAGAAATATTATGCGTGGGTGGGAATGCTGGGGGAGAGGCAAAGCACAGTGCTAAAGCCCCTGGATTAAAGGGATTCTGACCTGCTCAACAATTTGACCCATGGCACTGCACAAATATCCTGGGTGCTTGTTTGCACTTTTCCCTTTTGTAAAAGATAGTTATTTTCTGCTTCCACAGCAGAATACATGTTGCAGACAGCTTGCTTAGTTTTAAACCCTCCCACCACTACCCCTGAAAAAAATCAGACCCAAGGCATATGTGTTTGCATTGAAAAACAGCCTTATTACAACCTATTTTTTGTGTGAGGAGAGAATTAAAAGACTGAATAGTGGGTGGTGGGGATTTAGGTTCAGGAGCTCTGGGTCTTCCCTCCCTCAGTCTGAAAAGAAAAGTTGCACACCCAATGAAACTTGTGCTTCAGTGCAAACTTAATCTGATGGTGCAAGTTGTTATGCAGCATGGAAATTTGATTCTTAGTCACTATATGATTAACCAGCTTTTAAAAAAAACAACAAACAGAATCACACAAACAATCAGTTCACAGCCCTAAAGTGAAGTGTATTAACATCTCATTTGACGCATTCTGGGGTTAAGGCCTGACATTTGAAATAAGTTCCGTCCTGATGCTCTAGGGAGGTCTGGCACAAGTGAAGCCATTTTCTTAGCTCTTGCCACTGAACTTAATTCATGTAAGAATATAAGAAGAGCCCTGCTAGATCAGAGCAGAAGCCCATCTAGTCCAGCACTGTCCTTCCTGCAGCTGGCAACCACATAATTTGCATAAGCCCATTAGCAGAACATGAAGGTAAAAGCCACTCCCTAGGTCAGAGGTTTTCAACCTTTTGGGTCCCTGGTTCCCTTGACCAGCTACAGTCATTCTGCAGCACCTCTGTGGGGCTCAGGAGCCCAGTTATGTCACTCCTTGCCTGCAGAGCTGGCAGTCTCTCATCCCTTTTCAAACACCCTCCCTTGTGGAGTATTTCCTCAGCCTCCTCTCCTCTGCCCTCTCCTTGGGTGTTCTCTGGGCAGCTGCTGCTGCCATCCCAGGTCTCTGAGCTGCCCCCCCTCCGCACCCAAAGACAGGTGCTACCTCACACTGCCCCACAAGGGCCTGGAAAGCACCCCCTGGCTAGCCCCAGAGACACCCAATGCCTGGGGAGCTTGTAGCTGGGGCTGTTGCAACAAACAGCTATGCAAGCCTTTAGGAAGCAGAGATGCAAGAGGCTGCATCAGAGGATGGAGGAAAGGAAAGAGGGACAGAGACCAATGTTGCCCATGGCACCCCTGACCACCATTCGAAGCACTCCAGGGTGCCACATCACACTGGTTGAAAACCACTTCCCTAGGCTGTCTCCCAGCCTCTGCTATTCAGAGATATACCATTACAAGTAACAGACAGATAACTGTCACCCAGTTCTTTGAAAACCAACCTTCCCTGCCTCTGGTCCGCAGTTTTCACTGAGAAATGCCAAACTCCATTGCAGGCCATTGGTGCAGTTGCATCCAGCATCCCTTTGAATGACTTGTCAGGCAATCAAGCAGCCTTTTTTCTGTTTCACACCTCCCACAGTGCGCTAAAATGTGGAAACAGTTGTACTGGTTGTACCGCATGATGCATAGTAAAAGCGGGGAGAAGTAAATTAATGACATATACAGTGAAGATATGTTCTCCTTTATTTTGTTTTTGCTTAGACAGTCATCCCTAAGCTCCACCACAATGGGCAGATATTCATCCTACACATGTTTACTCTGGACAAGTAGTCCGCCTGAGTTCCACGAGGCTTTCCACCTCTTGGGCTGATCTGACATGGGCTACAAAACAGCATACATTGGCCATAAACTGACATGCCTCATTTGTCCCTAGGATGTCACAAGCTAGCTAGGCATCTAGCTGATCTGAATCATATGCTAGGAAAAAGCTTTGCAAAGGATTTCTGTGCCTCTTTGGTGTTATAATTCATCTTTAGAGCAGTGCACAGATTTCAGCCTCATTGAGTTCACGATTAGTTGCTTTACTGAGTCAGACCTCCGGTTCACCGAAGCTCAGCATTTTACAGCCTAAGGGCCACATTTCCTTCTGAGCAGCCTTCCAGGGGCCACATGCCAGGAGCGGGGCTACCCACCTTTTGCCTTGGCTCTCCTCTGCAGGATGCCCCCCCCCCTTGAAGGATGCCCACAAAGGAATGCAACTGCAGTGCTGAAAAATGTTCCCCACTCCAGCTTTAGAGGGGGAGGACTTCCTGACAGTATGAGCTATTTGACAGTGGAATAAACTGTCTCAAAAGGTGATGGACTCTCCTTCATTTGCGGTTTTTTAATCAGAGGCTGGAAGGCCATCCAGCAGGATTGTTGTAGCAAGGGATTCCCTGCATCAGCACGGGAGAGACGATGACCTTGAGGTTCTTTTATGATTCTCTGATTCAAACACACAAAGCGACAGAAGGCTGGCAAAAAGAAGCAGGATGTTTTTAAACCGGCTTTCTAGAGTTCTTTGTGAAGTACAGTTTCTAGCTTTTGAACCTTAGCTCAGTGGTTGAGCATCTGCTTTGCATGCAAGAGGTCCCGGGTTCAATCCCTAGCAGCATCTCCTGCTAGAGCTGGGAGAGTTCCCTAGCTGAAACCCTAGAGAGTCACTGCCAGTCAGTGTGGGCCTTCTGTGCTAGAGGGAACAGTGGTGTAAGGCAGTTTCCAAGGTGCCTATGAACCAGCTGCTACAGCACTACCTTCAACCATTATTTGATCTGAGGACATTAGGAAGTGATGTTGCTTTTCTCTGTGTCATGAAATTTCCCAAAAGTTGCATCTTAGGCTGCTCTTAACCAGCCGTGGCCTTGTGCTTTTGTGGGGTTGGGGAGTGTTTGTGATCAGCTGGCTACCTTAGGAAGGTGATTCTGATTTGCTTGTCTGTGGTTTTAAGTACAGGTTGGCGCAATGGGAATGGGATATTAACTGTTCTGCATTAATTCACATGATGCAGCAATACTGTGATCACGCATAGGTGGCAGCTCATTTTCTCCTCTCTCTTTATCACCAATTTTGTGCATTTGACACAGATATTATTTTGCATGCCTTGTAGGAAGAAGGTGTAGATATCTTTATGTGCACATCTGTATAAACACTGTTTTGGAGGTAGTGGTGGTGTCGATGTGGTTATTTTGATACACATTGCACCAATGTATTCATGCATCAATGATGACTTCAGTGTATCTCATAAGACTGCTCTCTCCAGGTACCTTAAAGGCAGATGGTGAGGGTCAGAATTCTTATTATTATTACTTCTACTCCTCTGCTGCTGTTACTACCACTAAAGTCTATTTCAAAATACTCAAGTGATAAAGAGAGAGACCAGATTCTCTGTTAGGAAACAGTGAGGATAGTGAACTAATGGCCTTGCAGTTGTTGGACTACAACTCTCATCATCCCTGGCCCTTGGACATGCTGGTTGCAGGCTGATGGGAGCTGAAGCCCAACAACTGCTGGATTTTCACAGATTCTCCATGGTGGAGGTTTGTGTGCCAAAGCGAAACCACTGCACCACATAGGTATGTTTAGAGAACCTTGTGGGCATTCCTTGCTCAGCCTCCAAGGAAGCCTGCATAATACTAACTTCTCAGCAAATGTGCTTTGGATCAAACTGAAAAAACAACACTGATTTAACTACAAAGAATATTCTGGCACTTTAAAAGGGAAAGGTTGCATTCCTAAATATGCTTTCCTGGGAGTAGGTGCATTGATCTAGGGTTGCCATATTGTGGGCAAAGTTGTTGAGCTTTTGTTTTCAGGGAGGGGGGCAAAGTTGTTGTTGAGTTTTTTTGTTTTGTTTTGCCCAAAGTTATTTCCAACAGCCAATTGCTGGCTATGTCTGGGCCTGGCAACCCTAACTGAACAAAAAGGGACTTACGTCTGAGTAAACATGTGCTGTTCTGTAAGAAAGAAAGAAAGATTGTGCCAAAAATTTAATTGGCTTTCCTTAGGTTTTTTATTTATTTTAAAAATACTTTTTGCAGAAAATATTAGTGAATGCTAATGGCTTTAAAAGAATCAATGTAACAATAAATACAGTTGGAGGGAACGACAGTCAACTGTAGCCTTTTTCATTCCTTTTAGTACAAAGAACATGCATTTTTCGAGATTGTTTTCTAAAAAAAAAATTAAAAATGGCAATATCACCATTAGTGAATGGACTGGCTTCCCTTCCATTTAACGTGTATTTGCAAACAAACAATCAAATGCAAAACCAATGATTGCTTAAGGCATCCACAAGCCCTGTCTAAGGAATCTTGCCCAATCTCAGTGGCTTGACGGATTCATTGGTGATGAAAGGGCACCCTATACATACTCAGAGGCACTGTTGTGTGAATATAGATTTTTGTTCTCCAAGGAGTGGTTTATAGGTTTAGTAGTTCTATTCTGTGTTCCTGTGCAATTCAAATGGTGTCTGTGAAAAGGTGTTTAGCAGAGGCAGGAATGATTTCCTTCCCCACCAGCCAGTTAGAATATGCAAAAGTGTTACTCTCTCATTTCACAGTTTCTGAGCTTGCTCTGAACTGAGCTTACTAGCAGCCTTCATTTCAAATTAAACCCTGTTGCTAATCCGGGAAAGTTGAACCACTCATTCTAACATACATTGACGAACCATTTGATTATTTCCCCCCTGGACCACCTCATTCCCCCACTCCCTAGAAAAACTAGATTAGTCTTCATGCTGGGCATAATTCTGCCTACACACACACTTCCACACTTAGGAGCCACTCTTGAGAGATAGGGCAGTTTCCCAAGAAGTACTTTACCACAACAAACACATAAAATTAGCAGAGTACCAGCCTGGTGCAGTGGCTAGCGTGTTGACCCAGGACCAAGAGACCTGTGTTTGTTCATTTGCTTGTTTTTGTATTTATAGCCCAGCTTCTCACAACCCTTTAAGGCAGGTTAGAGTGAGAGTTGGTGAGTGGCCCAAGGTGACTCAGTGAAAAAAGAAGCAGGGAACCCAATCACCTAGAGAAATCCCCTACCCCCATATATGTAGCTATATGCAAGTGGAGCGTGCTACCACAATGTCCCTCCCTATCCATATGCATATTCATATTCACAGCATTATACACACATGGGGACAGTTGAACCTGTGTGCATTGGCAACAAGTGTACAACACTCAAAAGCAAAAGAGAGGAAAATGCATGAGTGAATTAGTCCAAACGTAGGCATGCAGTGTTGGCTGCAGAATATCATGATGTAACATAGGTCTGCAGATGTACTATAACTAGTGATGTTTATGGTAACAGGAACAGAAGAAGAGCCCTTCTGGATCAAGCCAAAGGCCCTTCTAGTCCAGCATCCTGCTCTCACTGTGGCCAGACAGATGCCTGCAGGAAACCCGCAAGCAGGACCTGAACACAAGAGCACACTCTCATCCTGTGGTTTCCAGCAACCGGCACACAGAAGCATTACTCCCTCTCACCATGGAGACATAATAGAGGCTAGTGGCCATTGATAGCTTCATTCCTCCATTAATTTATCCAGTCCTCTTTAAAAAGCCATCCAAGTTGGTGGGCATCATCACTCCCTTCTGTGGGAGGGAGTTCTATGCATTGCCCACAAGCAGGGTAGTAGGAACACGGCTTTGGTCCATATAGCTCAGTACTGCCTACACTGGGCCAGAAGCAGCTCTTGTGGTTCCAAGCAGGGGCCTCTCCCTGCCATACCTGGAAATGGAAAGAATTGAAACTGCATGCAAAGCCGATACTCTACCACTGAGCTATGATCCTTCTGAGTGGAACGACACTTTCCCCACTTATGAAACCTAAGAACTCCCAGCATCTGCCTGTGACAGTGGAAGGAGAGCATAAATACGAAGCAGGGCCTACTCACCCTGTCTTCTTCTTCCCTTAAATCTGGCATGGTGCTGACACAAAGGCTTATCGCTGTGGTGGCCACAAAGAGGATGGAGAGGCAAGCAAAGATTTTCCCCGGGAGGCCCGACCGGGGGTTTTCCACCATGTCCCTCAGCTTGTTCATAAACTGGCCGTATTTGGTCTCCTCTTCCAGGACGCAGGCCGTCACTTTGCTCATCTGCATCTCCTCCTCTCTGCGCGCCTCGGCCAGCTCCTCAGCCTTCTGGAAGAGCTTCCGGAAGCAGCAGTTCTCCAAGTTGGACTCCTCAATCCCCCAGTACTTCAGCTCCTCCTGGAAGGACAAGGCACAGGTGTCGTGGAGGAGTATCAGTTTCCCTGCCGCGAGGAAGCTGACAATCACCCCAAAAACGTTGGGGTTCCGGTCGAAGAAAAACTCTTGCGTGTCTTCATCGTAGTCATCACACAGCTGGATTATCTCTTCGTAGCTGCTGCAGAACTTCAGCTTGCTCAGCCGGGATGCGGGGAACTCGTCCAAGGTGCTCCAGGGCAACAGGTACTTGATGCCGCCAACGTTGACCATGATCTCCCTCTTCAGATCGACTGTCCCGAGCCGATCTGGGTGGTAAATCCTCTGGGCCCGTTGGTAGTGGACCCCTTTGGCGGGGGGAGTCTCGACCACTGAGATGGGAAACAGGTGGTTCAAGGAAGTGCAGGAATTGTAGCTGTAGTCGTGGTC
Organism: Podarcis vaucheri; assembly: GCF_965113315.1. Taxonomy (NCBI): domain Eukaryota; kingdom Metazoa; phylum Chordata; class Lepidosauria; order Squamata; family Lacertidae; genus Podarcis; species Podarcis vaucheri. Next base: position 58,814,356 of record NC_138765.1, read on the forward strand.
ACTGCCTCCAGAGAGAATAGGCATCTCTGAGGGTTGTCACTGGAGCTCCAGCACAGAAGCAGCATCAGAGCCAAGCTGGCTAGGGAGGTGGAAATAGGAGGGAAAACAGAGACAGGATCATGACCATTGTGAGATGAGGAACACGGTAACATAAGAAAAGCCCTGCTGGACCAGGCCAATGGCGCATCTAGTCCAGCATCCTGTTCACCCAGGTCTCTGTGGACAACCTATAAGCAGGACCCCAGCACAAGAGCACTATCCACTCCTGTGATTTCCAGCATACTGCCTCCGACAAGAGAAGCACAACATAGCCATTGTAGCTAGCAGCCCCAATTTGTCCAATCTTGTATTAAAACTACCCTAGCTGGTGGCCATCTTTTCCTCCTGTGGAAGTGAGTTCCACAGTTTGGCTATGTACTGCACGAGCAAAAGCATCTGTCTCTCATAACCAGCTGTAGTTGTTAGAATGTTAATACCAGTTTTCTTTTCAACAAGAAATGCCAGGACAATTTGCAAACAAATAAAACGCAACAACAAAATACCCCTTTATTTACAAGGAGGGATTGGGGATCTCAGGCCCTGCTGGGCCTCTCTATCAGGCCCTCGGGACTCTCCACAGACCACACACGAGCCATACCCTCTCACTGGCCTGGCTTTACAGCCTCAAGTGCTTTTGTCTGGCTGGAGTGTGTCCTCTGGCAATTCTTCTTACTTGCCTGGACAGAGGATAGAGAGGGATATGTGGGTGTGTCCAGAAACTAGCCTTCTGCACTGAGGTAAATTTTAAATCCATTGCTCCGCCCACTTTTGCCTTTGGCTCCACCCACCACTGGCATGTAGCCCTTAGGAGGTTGCCCGGAAGCTCCCTTCAGAATGCAGGGAATGCATCCCTCAGGCTGAAAAAGGTCCCACGCCCCTTTTTTATGGCATGCCTTAGCTGTTTCTGCTGACATATTCTATTATTATTATTTTTTAAAAAAGAAGGGTAGCCACTGGATTCAATCAAACCTCATTCCTGGGAAAACTTGATGTATAACCTTCAAATCTGCTTATATATTGAAGTCCTCCTCAATGACACCCTGGTGGAGCAGCCACTCCTGTAGTGCGAACAGAAGTGTCGCAGTGAAAACAGCCCAAAGTGTTGTCTGGGTCCAGGATATAGACAAGCTGGAATGTGTGCAGTGGAGGAGAACCAAGATGGCAAAGGGTCTGGAAACCAAGGCTTATGAGGAATGGCTGAGGGAGCTGGGGATGTTTAACCTGGAGGATAGAAGGCTGACAGGTGATATGATAGCCATCTTCAAACATCTGAAGGGCTGTCCCATGGAAGATGGAGCAAGCTTGTCTTCTGCTGCTCTAGAGGGAAAGACCCGAACCAAAGGGTTCAAATTACAAGAAAGGAGATTCTGATTAAACATTAGGATGACCTTTTTGATGGTATGAGCTGTTTGACAATGGAATAGACTACATTAGAAGGTGGTAGACTCTCCTTCGATGGAAGGCCATCTGCCAGGAATTCTTTAGTTGTGATTCCTGTATTGCAAGGGGTTGGACTAAATGACCCCTGAGGTCCCTTCCAACTTTACAATCCTGTACTTTCCAGCAGAGACCAGCCAGATGCCTCCAGCAGGACATGAAGGTGATGTCTCCTTCTTTGGCTTGTACTGATCCTTTCGTGTTCAGAGACACAGAGCCTCTGGATGTGAAAGTTCTATTTAACTATCAAGCCCAAAAGCTTTTGGCTGACCAACTCATCCTGAGTTTGTCTAATCCTAATAAAATAAAATAAATCTAAGCACTTCCCCTCCCCCACCTCACTAGATCCCTATTCCATAAGTTAATCATGTTTATATGGGCAGGATTTATTTTTGCCTGCCCTGAATCTGCTGCAAATCAACTTCATTGAATGATGGCATTTCAGCAAGAAATCCGTCTAGGTAGTACAACGGTACCTAGGATACTCTCAGGGATCAATTAACATGATGGCAGTTTGTCTGTCCTAAGAGAACAGGCGGCAGTGCTTACAAAGGCTGCCCATCTTAGCTGGAAGTTCTAAATGTTGTTCTTCTGTTGATGATGTTTTAAAGTTATACACATTTGCACACCCCCAAAAGAGAGAGAAGCAGAAACGGCAATAGCATAGAAGTGAATAACTTCTCAAGGGTTTGACAAGCGCCTAACAGGATTCTCTTGAGCATCCACAGACTGGTTCCATTTCACATTCACAGGGAGTCCGGAAGCTTCCTCTATATTGGGTCAGACCATTTGTCCATCTAGCTCAGTACTGTTGACACTGACTGGCAGCTGCTTTCCAGGATTTCAGTCCAGAAGGTCCCCACCGCAACTCTACCTGGAGATGCCAGGGATTGAACCTGGGACCTTCTGCATGCAAAGCAGATGCTCTGTCACTGAGCTACAACCTGCCCCTTCCACATTTTACCATGGATGCAACAAAAGCAAATAGAAAATCGGGGAAGCCTGAAGTTTTACAGTTGCTGAGCTGCTGTGAATCATGAAAAGCATAGGAGGAAGCTGAAAGCAACGATGTATGCATTTGATTTCTTCACACAAATTATCTTATAACCTTTACAACAGCCCTGTAAGGTAGTCCAAATATCAATATCCCCATATTGCAGACTGTGGGGCTTAGGTTGGTGTTCATCCTCTCCTTTTCACAGACACCGCCTGCAGGTGGAATTCTGTCTCATTCTTGCTAAATACATACACGACCCCCCTCCCCTTCAAGTAGACATCGCAGGAAACCAATTACACATACAATGCTGAGAAGCAAACCCCTTTGTAGAGGTTTGAAGCTGATGGGGAGTAAGCACAAAACCCCTCCAGTCTTATTCCTCTCTGCCTCCGGCTTGCTATCCCTCCCGGTGCAGGCTGACAGCATTCCAGAACGAAGTTTCGCAAAGTTACTTACTGCGCTAAACACGGGCTGTGTCCGGGTCAACTGTCTCCCCAGCAGCAAGAGCAGAACACATTGCGAGGAATTGTTGCCATTCCTGGGTGATGGAGAAGCATCAAAGCACATTTGTTGCCCTGATTCCATGGATGTAATAAAATTGCTCTTGGCCGGCATCTGCTTCTTGATATTCTCTCTCTCCTTTATAGACTGATTCCCTCACTCAAAGACCCTTTCAAAGTCTTGGAAGGCATCCCTGAATCTTCTTGGGCAACTGAAAAGAGAGACAAAGTCTGTATTCTCCCTCTCTCCGCTTTTCCTCCCTGGAGGGCTGTCAGTGTGGTCCTCCTGACAGAAGGAGGAGGGAGGGAAGAGGGAAGGGCTTAGACATAATCTCTCCCTTGTTCTCTCTTTCCAGCATCCTCCAGCCCTTCATCCTTAGAGCAGACTGCAGGGCATACCAGCAATTCAGCAGCAGTCTGGAGTGGAAGCAGAGAGACCCAACAAATGCTCAATAATAAATTGATGCTGACAAAGACAGTTCTCCATAACACTTGCCAGTGTTAACACTTGCCATTCTCTCCCTGTTTTTTGACTTTGGAGGCAGCAATTGAATTGTTTCAGGTGTTTCCCCACACACCCCAGAAGCAGCTTCCTTTCAGGTGTTGAGTTCTGAAAGTTCCAGGTTTCTAAAAAAGCACTTTACTATTCCACATAAGATTTAATAGGGCATGTGCACAGGGTAAGTTTGCTGTTGTGGTAGTGGTTCGGGGTGTGTGGGTGTGTGCCAGGATGATGGATCCAGCCAGTCATCTCACTCTGGGGAAGAAGGCTCCTGCCCCTTATGTAATAAGCTGCTGACAAAAGGTTTGGGACAGCTCCATGAGTGATGGAGCTTGTGGGGGGTTGCACAACAGCTGTTCCTGACTTTGCATTTACATCAAGACTCTTGCATGCACACAGAGCCAATGGATGATTTGGAATACTAATGTGAATCGCACATAGTATGTATGCAATGAACTTGTGTAATTTTAAACTTCTTTAGTTGAAAGCTGGCTGGTTGAAATCTCACAAATTAACTGTACGCAAGGTGGATAGCTCTAATGTGTTGGGTTTTCCTGGTGCAGAAACACATTTTTGCGTATTTGCACCACCCCCAGAACAGAACCCCTGTGGAAGACACAATCATGCTGTATATATATTTGATCTCCCAAAAAAATTACTAGCCTGCTGGAGGCTGGCAGAGGAATGATGGTGTTATCTGCTGCTTCTGCAACAGCTTGGTGTTCTGGATATGGTGGAGAGGACTTCCCCCATCTGGCTGCCTTCTTAGTTTCCATGCCAGGTGCAGAAGAGGGACAGAATGCTCCATCCTTCCTGCAACAGTCGGCCCAATTGCCTTTAAGGAATTCCTTGTCGCCTATGGCAACCGGGCATATCCTTGCAGCGTATTTTGTGTATACACACATACTAGCTGCCAACAATCCTTCCCATTCTCCCAGCTTTCTGTCACATTCCAGTGCATGGGTAGGGAATCTCAGGCCTGGGGATTACATGTGGCCCTCCAGGGTGCTCCATCTGGCCCTCAGGACTCTTCCCAGACTACACTCCCTCACTGCCTCTGCTTTCATCCTCCTTGAGAGTTTTTGCCTGACTGGACTGTGTCCTTGAACTGTGATAGTGTTTCTTGTTTGCATGAATGAAGGATAGAGACGGGGTCTGTGTGTGTGTGTGTGTGTGTGTGTGTGTGTGCGCGCGCGCGCAGAAACTAGCCTACTGTACAAAGGTCACTTTTTCATCCATTGTGCCACTCCACTGATGGAGAGTCCACCAGCTTCTAAGGTAGTTAATTCCACTATCAAACAGCTCTTATCATCATAAAGATATTCCTAATGGTTAGTCAGAATCAACTAGAGGGGGAAAACTGTTCACACAAGGAGTTGTTCACATCATCAGTGTACAGCCGAGATGATTAAATTGTGCAATAGTAATTTGATTTCTTTTGAAACAGGAATCCTCCTGAAAGGGATGTTGTGCAATCTGCACACTTAACATTCCTTGGGACATGCGCCCCTTAGGCAAAAACAGTTGCATAATTTCATAAAGAGACATTATTTATCAAACACAACACTCTCTCTCATGCCCACCACCTAATCAACATCCTCACCAGTTACATTTGTAAATGATTTAACAATAATGCATGTGTAATTGGTTTCCCCGCTCTCCGTTGCAAGCAGAGACATTTTTCAAGCTTGTGTCATCACAGAGAAGGCTAAGTGTGAATGAAATTAATTTTGGGAAGGCTAAGGGGCAGGCATGGTCTCAGGCAAGACAGAAAACCCGACTTGGTTACAAATCCAATCTTCTCTTTGGTCACCTCCAGGCCATCAGTGTCTTGCAGAAGAGATTCTTCAAGCACATACCAGAACAGTGTTTGGGACTTTTTACTTTAGAGAAAAGGTAAGTCAGAGATGGCACGATAGAACTTCATAAAATTATGGATGGTATGGAGAAAGTGAATAGAATTTTTTCCCCTCCCTCTCTCATAGTACAAGAACTCATGGAAATCCAATGAAACAATGAAATGTTTGGAGATAAAAGAAAGCAATTCTTCATGCACTACATAGCTAAACTATGAAACTTGCTCCCATAGGAGGCAGTGATGGCGATCAACCTAGATGGAAGAATAGAAAAATTCATGAAGGAGAAGTCTATCAGTGGCTACAAGTGACAATAGCTATATTCTGCCCCCCGCAGTTGGAAAGAGCAATGTTTCTGAATGCCATTACTAGAAACCACAGGAGGGGAAAGTGCTCAAATTCTGCTTGCAGGTTTCCCACAGGCATCTGGTTGGCCACTGGGAGAACCGGATGCTGGGCTAGATGTGTCATTGGCTCTTCTTATCTTCTTAATTCCCATAACAGTTTAACAGTCCCCCTTCCCAGGGAGCTCTGGGAATTGTAGCTTGGTGAGGAGAATGGGGTCTCCTAACAGCTCTCGGCACCATTAACAAGCTACAGTCCCCAGGATTCTCAGGGGAAAGTGATGGCTGTTGAAAATGGTATGATACTGCTTTAAATCCAATGGTACCAAATAGTATGGGAAACAGCTTTACTAGAAAAATTAACCAATAAACTGAAACTGACACAGGGACAAAGACGCCTTTACGCCGGTATGGCTCCCCTGCATCACATACACAGCCCAACAGGACAGTGACAATAATCCACCAACAGCATACAAATCAATATGGCTAACCTGATCCAAAACACCCACCCACCTCACCCACACACGAAAACAAAGATCACCACAGCCAATCACAAATAAACAACCCCACCCTAGGCCAACCCCAACCTCTCTCACCATCAAAGGAACACAAGTGAATAGCAGAGAACCTGCACAAGCGATGCTGACATAAAACCCCACATATATTAAGTATAATAGAAACATCGCCACCCGACCCCACCCCCATTCACCTCCCCCCCCTCTCCACCTCTTTCCCCCTCTTCTTCCTAATGTCTCAACAGATGAAACTGATCTGTGAAAAATGTTACTGGGGGGGGGGGGAAGAGAGACACTGCACATACTTTTGTAAACCAAGGAAATCTTTAATAAAAATACATTTTCAAAAAAATGTATGGTGCAGATGGGGTCTAATTTTCTATAGTCCTCCCACTGCCACCACAATCACCAAGGTCATTCACTTGAAGTTCCCCTCTCCACCTATTTGAATACCAAGTAGTTTTGTTCATAGTCAATAAGAAAAACATCAAGAGGGTTGATAGCAAGTATACATTGCCTCCCTGCTTTTTCTTCTTCTCAGCATGCACATCCAAACTTTCATTTACTCTTAATAGCATTAGTATAGATTTTGCACTCTATATGCTTTGACCTGCTCATTGATGCAGGAGATGTTTCCGAGCTATAAATCTTTAGCGTGCACACAGGTTCCCCCCCCTTCTTTCCAAACCAAGTGTAAAGCACACTGCGGCTGCCAACATGCCATACATTTAAAGCACATTTTCCCTCTACACACACACACAGAGAGAGAGAGAGAGAGAGAGAATGAGAATACTGACAACTGTAGCTTGTTATAAGGGTGCTGGGAATCATAACTCATGTGGGCTAAACTATAGTTTCCAGGATTCTCTTTTGTAGGAAAAATATGCTTTTGACGTGCTTCAAATTTACGGTGTGTGCACAGCCTGTGATTGCAGGGATTAACTTGTGGGATTTGCAACTAAATGTTGCAGTGTGGAGTCTTCCCTGGTCAGGATTCCAGCTACTCCGTTCAAACTCCCCTCCTCCCCAATTCTTAACCCTTCCCAAACATTCCATCAGCATCCCCTGGCTACTGAGAATGCTCAGACCTCAGTCAACACTTTATGGATTTCCCCTTTTTTAATTGGGGTTTTATTTCTCATTTTTTTAAAAAATGGGGAGCTCTGCTAGCAGACTACATGGAATATTTAAAAGGTTGAACAGTCTATATTCCCATGCTATACTGCTGCTTGCTTTTATGACTTTAAAACTCTGCCGTAGAGTGTGCTTTAGCCATGCACTTCTGATTTAGGGATCCAGCCAAGTCTTTTATTAAGCACCCCACATAGGTGATCTATACATCTATTTCCTCCCACATTTCTGATATCATGAAATCTTGTGAAACACTACCTGGGGAATACATCCCTAGAGTTTTTATTGGAGGAAAATTGATTGCTTTTGTCTATTTGCTCCTAATGCTGGACTGTAAAATTCAATTACTATACAAATTCAGCTCTGTGTTTATGATGCATTAAATGTCAGGCAAAGAGTTATTCTAATCCTTAGAGAATTCAGAGACGATCTGTTTAAAAGGAGCACGAATAAAAGACAGGCCTGGTTAACAAGAAGTGCATCACAAAATTCAGGGAAGTGTGAATGCTAAAGGTATTCCTTTAAAAGTTTTTGTTTAGGGAAGTGGATTCAGCCTAGTGGTCCATTAAGTGAATGGGGAACTGCCCCACCAAACTCAGTCTGCATTCAGTCAACCCTTGCCCTTCCTTCCTTCTTTCTCACAACTAGTCCAAGGGTGACAGTGACTAACAACTTTGAGACCTGTAGATATAGGGCAGTATACAAATTTAATAAATAAAAATCAGTGCCTTTTTTCTAGGGGGTACTTAAGGCTACGCAGTACCGTCACCTCTTGTTTTTGGTGTTGTTGTTTTGTTAAAAAAGTGTGGCACTTACTGTAACAACTTCATGGTGAGTACCGGCACCTATTTTTCTAGAAAAAAGAGCACTGAAAAATAATAATAAATAAAGCTTCCTTCTCCTTAGTCTCAGTGTTGCCCCTTGTAGAAGTCATCAGGGAGGAGGATAGGGACAAAACTAGAATTTGTTGGCTCTGCCTGCTCCTTCCATGATCCTCTCTGCCTTATGCCCCATCAGTCACAAGGGGCACTAGCACCAACCCTCTCACCACCTTGCTTCGCCCCACTGCAGAACAAATCAAGAGATGATGCTGATTCCCAGGTCTTAGGAATAAGGGCTTGTCCACACTTCCACTTGCTACCTAGACATGTATCCAAGTAGTTTTGATCCACTGCTTCCCCCTGGAAAATCCACTCTTTAGTGATAAATTGGAGCAAACGTCCATCTGGAGAAAAGCTGATTGATGTTTGCGTCAATATTCCGTGCTAAAGATTGGGTTTTCCTGGGGGAAAGTAGCAAGGCAATGACAAGTCTGGATAAGCCCTAAGAACAGTGATGCTGATGCTGCTGATGATAAATGATTCTGTTGGTTTTGGTCAGCTGAGTTGTCCTGAACTCGTTCCTGAGAATATGGGTTTATGGTTCTGTAATTTCAAGGCTGAGAATGTGTGCATGGTTTGTGATTCACATCGGTACATCTCATCATATTTTGACAATTTTAACGGCCATTGTGGTGCTATTAGGGAAGGAATTTGGGGGGTGATGCCTAGGGCCCACTCAGTAGAATGAACAGGACAGCCTCCAAATGCAGTAGAGGTAGCTCACTTAATTGTGGAGTGATGGAATACACATTATCCTCTAAAGAGGGGGGGGTTTCATAAGACCAATGAATTATCTCATTATCTGCTATCTCGTCCTTGAAACTAGAGATGCCAGGGACTGAACTTTGGACCTTCTGCAAGCAAAGCATGTGTCATGCCACTGAGCTGAAGGTCCCTGAGATCAGCAGAAGCTTTGGAAACCAGAGCCTGAATGTACAGGAAGTAAAAGGCACATCTCCATTGATTCTTCTTGGCCAAAGAATCCTCAGGAAAGCACTATTAACATAGAAAATAACTCTCCTGTTGCAGCTGCTTGCTTTGGGGTGACAGATGTGGCTAATTCCCTTTCCTCCCAACTGAGAAATCAAAACAATTCATTCCACATTTAGGAAACATTGCACCTGCAGGATGGACTGCAGCCAGCCAAGTCGACCTTTGTGGTCCCTCCATTGATTTTACAGCCCACAAGTTCTCTGATTTGTCTCTGAGATCAGTAAGTAGCAGCCTAGGTAAGTCTCTCGCAACCTCTCACACCATCAGCCAAGCTCTCTAAACTCTGGATCCTTAACTTCTCCTCCTAGCTATGAAAGAGAAACAGTTTCTTAAGTCTCCAAGCTATGCCCAAGGCTGCCCTGTGAGCTTCAGGGCTGAGCTTCGACCCCAGAGCCATCTGACTCTCTGGTGCAGAGTTACCCATGCAGTTCACAACTGACCTAGAAAATGACTTGATCTGAAAGCATCCTCAGGGGGTTCTCCTTTCATGATTCATCTGGCTCAGTCATTCCTGCTCAGTTGAAAAGCATTCCCCCTTTGCCCCCTTCTGAGAGGCCTGTTTTTTAGGAGTTCATTATGAGTAGCAAGCAGCTTGTGAAGGCAGCTAGACCAACAGCAGAGCCTTAGAAGCCTGTCTTCAAAGAACCCCTCTCCTCAAGGATATCATGTTTGTTTTGAAAATCGATCCGCTTGGCTCTATCTGCCTGGTAGGGAAGCTGGTAGGGGCTCTACTTATATCCATTTCACTTCTCTTACTCTGAACCCACCTTAATGATACCTGCAGCCAAGTTGTCTGTAGTTCTAGCACCCATTAAGTGGTTCATCTCCTCCACCTTATTCTGTTATCAATCCTCAGGAGTTCACAATGGCGTGCAGTTCCTGCTGAAAGCTGCTTTACTGCTTTGAATGTATAGGGCAGATGGGGCCTCACTATTTGCAACCCCCCCCCACTTGCTCCATGTGTACATAGACCTTCAACTCAGGATAAAACTTTGTGAATCTGATTAAGTGCGCTGCAGTCCATGAAAGCTATGGTCACAATAAACGTGTTTATCTGTAAAGAGCAATAAGACTCTGTTGTTGTTTTTGGTGCAATGGATTAACACAGATACCCCTGATGGGATTGTTACATCTCAGGCCATCTCACAGCTGAGAAGAGCAGAGTTCTCCCTCAATCACCAGCTTACTGGGCACTCACCCCAGATGCTTAGGGTTTGAATTTACATGTGGATATTCATTTTTCTGTCCCATAATTATCTTACGAAACTAGAAGATTAAGCAATCATATGGATGCACAGATGCAGTTGCTTGTTGTCCTCAGTGAGGCAAACATATTGGACTCTTGCAGAGAGTTATCCATAGGGGGGAGGGGGAACCTCCCTAGTTTCATGATTTGACAAAGCAAGTTGTGCGGAGTACAATAAAGCAAAATAAAATATATACCCAAGGTTGGAAAAAAAGGCCAAGACGTGTGACCCATTTTACAGAAAGAGAAGTAAGAGACTCAGGCTTGGCATTTAGTGCAGAGGTCTTGTTGCTTTAAAAAAATGTATACAGCATCAGTGTGTGTGTGTGTGTGTGTGTGTGTGTGTGTGAAAGAGAGAGGGAATTATCAAGATTACAGCAGGTACAAAGGGGAGAGGTAACTCCTTTTCTTTGCCACAGACTTCAGAACAGGCAAATCTGTCATTTTCACTTTTTCTCAATTTCTCATTTTTTTTACTCTTCAGGTGTCAGGGAACTGCCATCAGTGCTGGAGGGAGAGAGCAAAAGCCAGAGGGATTCCAGAGAGCGTCCAGGGATCGGGAGAAGCAGCCCATCTTCTGGGGAAGAGAATCAGCGTAGCACCAGTGGAGAAGGGGGGCAGATGGGGGAAGCGGCGAGGCGGTCCCATGACTCCTTGCCTGGGACCAGCGGGGAGAGTAGGGGTCCTCCGTTGCCCACGCCCTCCTTGCGCAGAAGGATTTCACGCAGAGAGGGTAGGCGGAGACTAGGCGTCAAAGAGCTTCTTTGCTGGAAGAAGTTTAAGAAACGCCCACTCACGGATTCTGCCAGCAACTGAGTCAGCCACGGGTGAGTGGCGTCCGGACAGATAAAGTTTACTTTGGCAGCCCAGCTAGGTGTTTGCACCCAGCCAGGGAGATAGTTGCCTGCTTGCACACGAGCAACCCCTTAGAAACCACTACATCAGGTAACATCCCCACATCTGTTTGTGATTTTCTTTTCTTGTTAAAAATGTCCTCAATTTTGCCAAATATAACTTTTGACCAGAAGATAATGTATTTCTTTCTGAACAGCTGTCCTAGTGGTGTACGTAACTTCTCTTTTATCATTCTTAAGGTTTCTTTTTTTAAAAAAAGATATTTATTAAAGTTTTTAAAGTATAACAGTAAAAATGAAAAATAAAAAGAAACATACAAAATAAAAACAGTTAAAAAACACATTGATTTTCCATAACATATCTTCCTTACACTTATTTCCCCGGACCTCCTCGTACCTCCCTTTTTTTGTATTCCACTTCAGTTTGTTAGTTCAGCAAATCCTTACCATTAAGGTTTTACCCTTTTGTAAACCCTTTTTCCTATCTCTTAAAGCATTATAGCTGGAAACCACTTAGTTTCTATCCCACATCTTCTAGCATTCATTAATTTTACAATATTTCTGTAAATAGTCTTTAAATTTCTTCCAGTCTTCTTTCACCGACTCTTCTCCCATTCTTAAGGTTTCTTGGTTCTAGTCCTCATGGTGCCCAATTCCATTGTGCACACTGCTATAAAGCCATCCATAGGAAAGGAAAAGCCAGCTTCCCCATCTTATCTTCCCAGTTGCTGTCTTTCATTCCCAACCTCCTGATGTGTGGGACCTGGAATGTGGTGAGTTTTGATAAGCTGACTCTGAAAGTTGATGTACAAGGAATTTGTTGTCGTCTGCACTTTTGCTAAGAGATTAGGTATATACGCAACAAAATGGGTAAAGCACACAAAGAATGTAAAACTCCAGTTTGTTTTTCTTCAGGGAGAAAGTCGAGATCTGCAGGGATCTTTCTTTCTAATAGCTCTGAGGCTTTGGAGCAAAAAAAAAAAGTGTTCTTCACCTCACTTGCTCTGGAGTGCTGCTGTTGATGTGTTTTAATCAAGTTCAGAGAGTTGAAAACAAGGTGGCATGCCAAGGTTTGAAGAACGGGTATTTGAGCTAATCCTTGTCAGCTTTTTCAAACATAAATCTGCCCTTTGACAAAATCTGGCTTTCCTGCTTGCCTCTCATTGCCCCCAGCCTTTGTGCTCAGGCGCATGAGATACTGAGCAATGCAAATCAGAAAGCAGCATTGGCAAAATTCAGAATTGGGAGCCTTGTTGAATAAATGTGGACTTTTAGAAGACATGTGAAGGCAGCCCTGTTTAGGGAAGTTTTTAATGTTTGAAGTTTAATTCTGTTTTCAATGTTCTGTTGAAAGCCGCCCAGAGTGGCTGGGGAGACCCAGCCAGGTGGGCAGGGTATTATTATTAATGTGGCCATATCTCCTGCTTTGCACAGTGCAGCCCTTTGTTTCAAGGTATCCTCTATCTGAAGGGTTGGCTGGTCCAAGTCCAGTTTAAAGGCAAAGAACCCTAAGGAGAACCTCAAAGCTGCCCACCCACAATTGGCATCTGCACAGCAGATTGTGCAGGCAGACAAGCCACCTGGTTAGCGGTTCCCTGATGTAGTGAGATGTATTGCATTTAAATTTATAGCAATTATTTCTAAATTTACTGGAAACCACAGGAGGGGAGAGTACTGTTGCACTCAGGTTCCTGCTTGCAGGGTTCCCACAGGCATCTGGTTGGCTGATGTGGGAATAGGCTGCAAGACTAGATGGGCCATAGGCCTGATATAGCAGGTTCTCCTTGTGTTTGCATGTTCTTCAATGAGAAGGAGTTGTTCTCTGTGCTCCAAAGCTAAACATTTAGGAGCACCAGAAACACTCGGTGCTTCAGTTTCAAGAGAATGGTGTGCATTATTCAAGGGAAGTAATAGTGCCACTGTATTCTGCTCTGGTCAGACCTCACCTGGAGTACTGTGTCCAGTTCTGGGCACCACAGTTCAAGAAGGACACTGACAAACTGGAACGTGTCCAGAGGAGGGCAACCAAAATGGTCAAAGGCCTGGAAACAATGCCTTATGAGGAACAGCTAAGGGAGCTGGGCATGTTTAGCCTGGAGAAGAGGAGGTTAAGGGGTGATATGATAGCCATGTTCAAATATATAAAAGGATGTCACATAGAGGAGGGAGAAAGGTTGTTTTCTGCTGCTCCAGAGAAGCGGACACGGAGCAATGGATCCAAACTACAAGAAAGAAGATTCCACCTAAACATTAGGAAGAACTTCCTGGCAGTAAGAGCTGTTCGACAGTGGAATTTGCTGCCAAGGAGTGTGGTGGAGTCTCCTACTTTGGAGGTCTTTAAGCAGAGGCTTGACAACCATATGTCAGGAGTGCTCTGATGGTGTTTCCTGCTTGGCAGGGGGTTGGACTCGATGGCCCTTGTGGTCTCTTCCAACTCTATGATTCTATGATTCTATGTTCTGTTATGTACAATGCAACTTCAAGGAAAACACAAATTAAGTCACTCTGAAAGGAATATATTGGAGCACTCCAAATCATTTGCCCGTGTATGTGAGCAGAAAGCAGAAGATCTGGCTGGAAGGCAGAACATGGAGATCGGCACTGATCATTGCAAGGCATCCCTTATTATTATTATTGTATAATTATAAGATTATTATATGCTCTTTGAAGGGGGTGTGGCTGTGAGGGGGCATAGTTGTGCTTACCATGAAGGCACCCTGCACTTCTGAATTTGCCACTACACTGCTGCCATTAACCAACAAGAAATCCATGTGTTAGAGATCTGAAGAAGGCTAAACCTCAAATACCTCACCACAACAGATATGGTGTATGACCTTGAAATGTTTTTCGGATCACTGTAATTCTACTGAGTTCACAGTTCTGTAAACTTTGAAGATGAATGAGAAGGGGAAAGACGCACATCAGCTCAAATGAGGAAAAAAATGGAAACGATAATTGAAAATTAAATGAACTGGAAAAGAAGAACAGATGACTAGTTGGGGAGGGGGCAGGAAAGGAAAGCAATTCAGAAACTCAGGGGTTAAAATGCCAAAGGATCAAAACAAACAGAACAAAAGAAATATGGAGAATAATAAAAAAAAAAACCAGAAGAACTAAGGGGGAAAATATCCGCTTAAGAGGAGGAGGAAATCAAAACCAATTCTGCTATAATTATATCTATTGATAGAAAGTTATAGCGAATCACAAGTTAGGCTGCTTTAACATGGCAATTTATTCAATTTCCCTGACATTTCTCTAACCGTTAATTTCCACAGTATATCTGGGCTTTCACATGATGTAAAGGCCACTTCTGGACAACTAATGAAACATAGTTCATGTTTAGTGCTCATTTCCATGTCATTTGATTCCAGAAAAAATGCAGCCCTCTTAACCTGGAAAACTGGAGGATTGAAGTGAAGAAAATTGGGGTGATATACCAGCGTACAGTTCTTCATGTAGTTGTTAGGGGAAAACAGAGGCACACATGTAAAGAAAGGGTGGCGGAATTGTCCAATGACATTTGTTGGGTCACACCACGCCCACTGTTGTAAATGAAATTGTACATGACATGCCAGTACAGTGGTATCTCTTTTTTTTTTTAAAAAAAAAATATTTATTAGTAGTTTTCAGAATTATAAGAAGAAAAGAAAAAACATTAAAAAACAACACTATAATAGACAAAAAAAGGAAAAACACAAAAACCAATACAAGAATACAACAAAAAGATAAAAAGAACAAAGAAAACAACACAAATGCCAGATTAGATATCTAAAACTTCCATTTGCTTGTTTCATTGACTTCCTCACACCTCCTTTTTTGTATTCTAGTTTAATTAGTTATTTCAGCAAATTCTTTCCATCTTTCTCATTTTTTGTTAAAAAATTTATCCTAACCTAATTTAATCTAATAATTAACTCAACCAATCCTTTCCATCTTTCCCCATATTCTATTATGCACATTACCTTAATTAACTTAACCTTATCTTACCCTAAAACACCTTAAAGCTTGAATCTTAGTTATCAAACATACATTACTCCTGATATCATTTCTGTTAAAGTCATATAGTTTCATTCCAACATTTTCCCTAATATTCATTAATTTTTAGCCAATTCCCCAAATAGAAAATTTTCTTTATAGATTTTATTCCAATCTTCATCCAACGTCCCTTCTTCCTGGTCTCAGATCATGTCAGTCCTTACTGTCCATTCCATCTAGCCCATCAACCTGGAAGTCTTATGTCCGAAGCCCTTAAGTCTCTTCCATGTCCCTTCTGCAATTCTTCTTCTTGTTGTTTATACTTGCCCTTTTCCTTGTCTTTTGTTGGTCTCTTTCTTAGTTTCTTTCCTTTCTCATTGAGGGGTAGGCCTCTGGGGGATTCCAAGCCAAAATTGTCTCCATCTCCCTTCATCAAACCCGCCCATTCCCCACAGTTCCACTCCCCACAATCCTCAATATAGTCCAAAAAGTATTTAAAAGCATATTCCAAGGTCTCTCCAACGTTGGGAACCTCCTCAACTCCAGACGCCCCCTGGCCCACTCCAACTTCAATCTTCAATGACAACGGCTCATACTCCTGTAGAGCCTCGGGACTCTCCATTTGTATTATTTGGGGTGCAACCGCATCCTCCTCCATTATCTTCTGCACTTGCCCAGTCAGTACAGATTCATGAGTTGGTGCCTGGATAATTTCTGTATCAATATTCCCTATTTGCCCACAGTTATTAACTGCAACAGTCAAATCCATTTTCTCATTCATCAAGTCCATCTTCTCATGCATCTGTTCCAGCAGGGCACTTGTCTTGCATAAGGCAAGCACCCATTCTTCTTTCCAACTCATCTTTAGTCAAGGTCAGAAAAGCCTGTTCCCACTGTCTTAATCTCACATCTGTTGAGCCCTCAAATGTACTGGAGCAACAATTTGACAACCTCCCTCTAGAGGAGGCAATTTCTATTTGTATCCATTTCTTTTAGGCAAATCCAACAAAGGAAAATTACTTTCATTTTTCAGATATTTTGTTTCTTTAAGATGCAAAAGGCAACATTGAAATCAGCTTGTTTCTCTTCTTTAGCTATCTGTCAAAATATTCCATTGACAGTCAATGAACCTCTCCAACAATTTCTGTCTCTGACACCCCGTTCCCAGGTTAGAGACGGTGGAAACTTATCCTTCTTCACTCCCTCTCCTGCTAGGGTTGAACAAAGTCCCCCCCCCCTTTTCTCCTGCTTCCAAGGGGGTTTCAGTAATTCTAAATGAAGGAAATTTAGGCTTTTTTGACAGCTTTCCAGGCTTTAGCTTACAAAGTTTTTGCTTTAGTCTATATACAAAAAGCGGAAGGCAGACTTCCTGTTTTGAACCTTCCCGCTTCGTTACCAAATTAAGAAATTTCTTGATCCAATTTTCCGTTTCTACTCACGGGTACTTGTTTTAAATCCAATTGTCCACAGGAAAAAGTCAGCGCTCTCCAGCAATAGCTCTGCGGCTTCACTCCGTGAAAGTAGCAGTCAGTTCGCAGCACCGCGCTTCTCACCCCACTTCGCTCCAGAGCCCCTAAATGGGATTTCCTGCGAGTGGGGGGCGCTCCTGGTGCCCTGCCGAACCCCACATTCCCAGGCTTCCTCCGCCTGGGATTTCTAGTGGGTCCCCACCTTCGCCGCGGCAGGAAGACCCAGTTTCCACGGAGCCCGTTCCTCCAAACGGAGGAACTCCGCCATTCACCGATGGCGCTGACCCAGAAGTCCTCCAGTACAGTGGTATCTCAGGTTACATACGCTTCAGGTTACATATGCTTCAGGTTACAGACTCCACTAACCCAGAAATAGTACCTCAGGTTAAGAACTTTGCTTCAGGATGAGAACAGAAATCGTGCTCCAGCGGCGCGGCGGCAGCAGGAGGCCCCATTAGCTAAAGTGGTGCTTCAGGTTAAAAACAGTTTCAGGTTAAGAACGGACCTCCGGAACGAATTAAGTACTTAACCCGAGGTACCACTGTATATTGGTTGGTCAAAAACCCACAGCTGCATACACAGCAGGTAGTGCAGTGTGGAAGGGATATAAGGAAATGGGATAGAAGCAGTAGGGCCACATTCACGTCATACATTTAAAACAGTATCACACCACTTTAAACAGTCATGGCTTCCCCCCCAAAGAATTCTGGGAGCTGTAGTTTGTTGTTGCTGAGAGTTGTTAGGAGGCCTATTTCCCTACAATTTGCGGAGTGGTTTAAAAAACAATCCCTTTTTACAGGAAACTCAGAGATTTATGGCTCTGGCAGGGGAAGAGGGGCCTCCTGACAACTCCCAGCACCCATAGCAAACTACAGTTTGTTAATCAGAAAATGAGATTTCAGAAGGGAGAATCCTCGTCGATGCAGATTTTGCATTCATTCTAGGAGCCAGATTCGAAACAATGCCCATTGCAGCTTTGTACGTGGCAAAGACTGAAGTGAGGTTGCAGCTGTGGGTTGTTGTTTATAAAAAATGCAATTGGCGCTACATGTAAGGAAGATCTCTTTCTTCACTAACAAGAGTAAAGCTCTCCAGAGCAGAGCGGTGCAGGACATCTAAATATTTTATACCATGAATATTTAATACTTGGAAGATTACCCCTGAATTTAAGATGGCTAAAAAAAGAAGTCATCTGTTTTTTTGCTGCCACCCCTTAAACTGTGGAGGCATCAGGATTCCACGATATAACAGATTACTTGAGAAAATCATTTGTGTTGATGGAGGGCGTGTTTTTTTTAATAGTGAAATTAAAAGAACTTTTTTTAAAATACATGTTTCAGTTGACACTTAAGACCAGTGGTTTTAGAACTCTAGATCCTGAAACTCCTTGTAGTTTTATCAGTAGTTCCAGCATTCAGAACGGCAAACAAATTTCCCTGAAATACATTGCTCAACACTGCCATAGAATGTAGCCTTATACTGAGAGGGATCGCTGGTTCATCTGGTCAAGCCTGGACAGGAAATGGCATGGAAAGAACTCTCAACCAGGTTACCTGAAAGACCATTTCCCCCTCCATTTCCTGGTAAGGGCACTGAAATCAACAAATGGAATCTGGTTAGCCTTACCACAGCCCAATGATTATCAGCTTGTGGTGATGTGGAGGTGGTTTTTTCCACTGGTGACACCAGTGTTATGGAATACGCTCCCTGCTAAAATATGAGAAGCTTCAAATATGTTGGCATGCCGTTGGCTTTCGATGATTCACCTGTTTTCATTGGCCCTTCCTCAACCTGAGTCTCCTGTTTTAGCTGCTGTGCTGCCCTAATGGGATTGTTTTACTGTATAGTTTAATCATGTATGTTTGTATCTTGTAATGCTTCATAATTGGTTTCTATACTTTGTAAACCACTTTGTAAACCACTATATTGTGGTTCAAGGACCCGACCCCCGCAATGTGAAATGAATATGCAAGGACACATGATATAAGGTTAATGGGCATGAAAAGGCCACAACTTTATTGATTACAGCAGTGAAAAGGTATTGGCTTAGGCACTGGATGTCTAAAACAAGGGGGTTTATTCACCAGTAGGTGGAGCCTGTTGATGCTAATCCAACTATAGGCTCTCCCCTGATGTCACCGGGGGTCGTGCCATGGCCTCCCGCCAAGCAGGCATCGGACAGAGTACACGACCGTCAGATTCCTTTAACGGAATACCCAAAAATTGAAGGCATAGGCGATAGCCACACCTAGCCCTTCGACACACCACAACACATTATTTCAATGCCTAACCTACCCACCAATACCACAAAGGTTGTGACGATTGCTACGAGGTAGGCGAAAAAATCAAAAAGCCTAATGCCAAATGGAAAAATTCCTACCAGGCCCCCTGGACAACCAGGGCGACCAACCTAAGGTCCATAGCAAGGCCAATGAACTAAGACTCTGAGCTCAAGAGGGAGTGGAGGGTGGGTGACTCGCGACGAGACGACGGCGAAGAATGAGGATAAGGAGAGGCTGGCGCCACAGCAAAAGGCTGCTGTAAACGCCCCCTCGGAGGCATCTGGTTGGGTGCCTGCTGAGGGGCGTGGGCACCAGCCAGGTGAGAGGAGGCGGCAGGGGGCTAACGCCCCCTGCTAGGGGCGGAGCTCGGGCTCCTGCCCACAACCACTCCCCTCTCTTCCAGGGAGGAGAGTCTTTGGCATTAGGTGGTATGTAAATTAAGAAATGATCATAAAATAAACCATGTCTCAGATTCCATGACACAAGAAAGGTAGGGTATAAATATATGAAAATACAAATATAAAACAGTACTTCCTCCCCCCGCAGACTTCTAGTACTCTGAATTATAACCTCCATTACTTATTGAAGTTGGCTTTCTAGACATACTACACTGGACAGATCACTGTTCCATTTGATAAAATGAAGGAAACTAACCCTTCCTAACTCATCTTCATTTCCAGTACAGGCATCTCATGATTCTCTGCCATCCATAATTAAAATGCAATAGCCTTCCTTTCATTAATAGGTAGGAAAGAGACACAGAATGCCTTTGTACCTGCCTGTAATGTAATCAGTCCAAAGTCTTGAGTAGACAGCATTGGTTTCTTGGCTGTTACTGGGCCCAATTTACAGCACTGGTTTTAAAGAAAGCCAGTGTGATGTATTGTAATGGTTAGAGTGTAGGACTAGGACTTGGGAGATTGGTCTGTGTTAGGTAACTAAAAAGGTAATCAATAATCAAATAGAAGGAAGGAAGGAAGGAAGGAAGGGAGGGAGGGAGGGAGGGAGGGAGGGAGGGAGGATACTTTGTGGAGTGTCATGTGTTGTTGCGTTGCTGTTGACTTTACATAGCTTTTGGTCTTATGGTTTTATGACTTATTTTGTTTTTGTTTTTCTTATTCTAAGCCACTGGGAAAACTACCATATTTTTTGCTCTATAAGACTCACCTTTTCCTCCTAAAAAGTAAGGGGAAATGTGTGTGCATCTTATAGATAGATAGATAGTTAGATATAGATGAGAGATGATAGATAGATGATATAGATAGACAGACAGATAGATAGATGATAGATAGATAGATAGATAGATAGATAGATAGATAGATAGATAGATGATAGATGATAGAAGACAGTATCTAAGAATCATAGGTAAATCCAATATGGTGCCTGATTTCATCTGCCAACCTGCTTTTTCATACACTTCCTTAGAGTATGGTCTGCCAATGTTGCTCATTGCAAAATACTTGGTGTTACCTGTCTGTTTTATAGGAGAGAGGAGCAAGCAAATTGTACCTATGGCCTTTGCAATAGCACTTCCTCTCCTCTGATCAAAGTCACTGATTCTTGGGTGGCATAATTTTCCCCAACTTTCCCAAGTTCCACTTGAAACTTCAGTTCAGAGACCTTCCTGCTGTCCTGGCTGGCGGTGACTTTTATTTCTTGGCCATTTTCTCCCTTCCGATAGAGGTGACAAACAGCAGCACTGGAATAGCCTGACCTCCTTTCCAATTAAATGCCAGTTGCCCGATCAGGCTGATAGGCCCCGGGGGTCCTACCACTGGCACTTTCTATTGTAGACCTAAAGGAGATATATAGCAGGAGCATTAGGAACAGCCATCTGTTCCCTGTACACGGCGGTGGTGATTTGGAACCTAAGCCAACTTCGCTTAAGGAAGACATGGAACAAGCAGCTCACCAATAAGAGATGGGGCTGAGTAAAGAGAAGGGACTAGGTAGGATGCTTGAATCACTCAGGTGGTTTGTGATACACTGATGTATCATATTGTTGCTCTCTTTTATTGCTCTCTGACAATGTTGAAGATTACTGTTGCTTACTATGATTACTTTGTTGCTATTACTGCTGCTACTAGCACCATTATTATTAGATTTGAAAAGAAACCAGAGTTGTTGTTGTTGTTGTTGTTGTTGTTGTTGTTGTTGTTGTTGTTGTTGTTGTTG
This sequence comes from Podarcis vaucheri, assembly GCF_965113315.1. Taxonomy (NCBI): domain Eukaryota; kingdom Metazoa; phylum Chordata; class Lepidosauria; order Squamata; family Lacertidae; genus Podarcis; species Podarcis vaucheri. The sequence continues at coordinate 58,835,552 of NC_138765.1, forward strand.
CTGCTGCTGCTGCTGCTGCTGCTGAATGAATACCCTGCCCTCCCAAACGAGTCCAAGGTGGCAAACGCATTAAGAACAATACAATCTTTTCCAAAGCATTCTAAAAGCAATTTTAGTTAAAACATTCTGAAAACAGTGGAAAACATTCTCTCATCCCGTGATCTCAGGGTTGCCTGGAACACTGTTCTGAAGCCGTCAAGCATTTGGCAGACAGGAATACAACTTCCATCACCCTTGACCAATTGCCATGCTGGCTGGGGCTGATGGGAGCTGAAGGTCCAAAAATGTCTGGAGCGCCACAGGTTCGTCACCCTCTGGTATTAGCTATAAAACAGGGATGGGGAACCTGGTGCCTTTCAGATCCCTTGGACTACAACTCCCATCATTCCTGACCATTGGTCAGGTTGGCTGGGAATGATGGGATTTGGAGTTCAACAACATTTGGAGGGCCACAGGCTCCCCACATGACATGACAATGTCCACTTACCCATTCGGGGCGGGCAGCAGTTGCAGTCCATCACAACAGGCTCCAAGACCCTGGGAGCAATGTTTTTTCAGGCAGCTGGTGGTTGGGAAAATCCCTGGGCCAGCCGCATGGTGCATTGGAAGTTCCCGCTGGTCAGCAATTTGAATTCTGGCCAATCCAGGGAGTCCTAGGGGGCGGGGCCTGGGAGTGGACTGGGATGTATCCATCTTTGCTGTAGTCTGCTCCCAGCCCTTAAAAACTGCCACAGTGGGCTTTGCTCCCTGGAGTGGGGTCACCGTGAGTGGGATCCCAACCAGTTAACTCTAAGTTCCAAAGAGCCATTTAGAGCATAGCCAAAGTGATGCATGTGTTCTGATGGAATTTCCCAAGGCTCTTACTTGAGAATACATCCTCCTGCTTCTAGAGTGAAGGGAAGGGCTCAGTGGCAGAGCATCTGCTTGGCATGCAGAAGGTCTTGGGTTCAATTCCTGGCATCTCCAGGTAGGGCTTGGAATCTCCCCTGTGAAACCCTGGAGAGCCACAGTGCTGAGCCTGGAGGGACAAGGGGTGTAACTTGGTATAAGGCATGTGGTTCTTTTGGTGCTGGTCAAAAGTGCAATTAACAGGCCAAAGCTCCAACGTCTGTTTTTGCTGCTGTACTGTACTCAGGGCCCTCCCTCCCTCTCTCTCTCTCTCTCTCTCTCTCTCTCTCTCTCTCTCTCTCTTTTATGTAACTTTTTCTCAGTGGTGAGCAGAGCATCTGTTATGGGGACACATGGCTGCCCCTGGCAATGCTTTGCATCCACATATTAGCAGCAGCATAAAACATTTATGGTCAACACTTTGCTTTTTTAGATGGCTCTTAGGAGAGCTGCCACATTGCCATTAATTTTTCTGCTCCCGCCCCACCGCCCCAACTCTGCTTTCATTTGTCTTGATGAAATGTGAAGCTGTTGCTATGCTTTGCTGTAATCCTCTTACACTGTTTGTGTGTGTGTGTGTGTGTGTGTGTGAGAGAGAGAGAGAGAGAGAGAGAGACCCCAATGGGGAAATTCCACGTTTTTTGTTTTGTTTTGTGTGTGTGCGCACGTGTGTGTGTGTGTGTGTGTGTATACATACACACATACACCCAATATGCTTCTGCAGTAAAGGAAAAGATTTTCAGCCTTACAGCTTTGGCACTTTAAGGCTCTTGGGTGTTCTTGAGGCTAAGAAGTGCTGAGAAATCTCGACCCATCCTCTGGAATGGACTCGCAGTACTGCAAAATGCATCTGTGAAACATTATTTATTTGCTGGTGTGTTCTCTCAGTTCATACCCATTCCCTTTCAGACACAACAGGGCCCTTATGGCTGGTGGCTTATAACACTCTTCGCAAACAGCCTCTCCAGATGTCCTTGTAATTGCGTGTTCCTGTGGATTTGGGCTCGCGGTGATATTAGGGCATTTATTTGTGATCCTGTGTTCAGTACTGTTTGTGCCTGCAAAGGTTTTTGTGGCGACCATACTGCTTCGTTTCTGATTAGTCCTCATGCCATAGCTTCCTGCAGAAGTTCTGTCACTTTTCATTCCCCAAATGTTCTGGTGTGTTGGTGTGCGCTTGTTCTGTTTTGGTTGTGCCATGTGGCACGAGGGCCTTTCCAGGCAGCAAAAATGCTATCATGTTGGGGAAGCAGTGCAGAACTACTAATAAAGTGGAATGATGTATTGATTGTCCAGTATAGCTCTATCACTGATGCTTTATTATTGCATCAATGGCATGTTGCAGAATATACACCCCTCACCACAAAAAAACTCAGCAGCCTGGAGAGTCCGTAAATCATTAAAATCCTGCTCAACAACTCCCATAAATTCAACAGGTATGTATGGTCACACAGACAGTGCAAGGTAAATAAATCTCCATCACAGTAATTAAAAGCATGAAGCCTAGCAGGTAGGGGGAGGGGAGGGGGAGAGAGAGGGAAAGGTGACAACCTTAAAAAGTCTCCAGGGGAAGAAAAACAGGGCAAGCAAAATGTTCTAGCCTCTAATCTTGCAAATCAAACCCAATAATCTTCTTAGCTGTTCAGCAGATCTATTTTGAATGTACCCCCACTCCTCCCAGCTGCCCCAGCCACCTGATCTCTGACTCCAGATGTGAAGCTATTGGCTAACACAGCACTTCCAGGAAGGTTTTATAATCCAGATCTAGGCACGATATAGTTCCCTCTCATTATTACATAAATGAGATGGGAGCAACCTCCTTTAGCCACTTTGCACCACATCCAGCAAAGAAAACCGCTGTTTTCCCATTCATCAAAATTTATTCAAACTTTCTAAAAGATTTGTGGGGCTGAATCTTGTCAGAAAAGCACCTCTATCTTGAGCTGTGAGCCTTGCATCATAACTGCTTAGTGGGTTGGCATCCTGCTGCGGTTACCCAGTGGCAGCAAACACACTCTCCGCATGCTCAGAGTTATTCTCATCTTTATTTCACATTAGATGAATAGCTCAGTTGTGAGATGATCCCTAACCTCAGTAAATATACTGTTGAAATCAAGGCAGCTAAGGATCAGAGCTTTGAGCTGTTTGGGAGATATATTCTCTGAGAGATATATTCTCAAACCTTATTGGAAGGGATTTTCTTGAAATGAGCCATGAGATTTATTGTTTCAACTGAGACCACACCATTTCTGCTATTTATAGGTAAAGGTTGGAATCCTATACTTATCTGGGAATAATAATCCACATTCCACTTAATGGGACTTACTTCTGAGGAGACATGCACAGGAATGTACTCCAAGGTTGCTTAGAACCCACTAGTATGAAAGAGAGATTTTATTTTATATATATTAATGGGGTGGGGGAAAATATTTTTCTGGGCAGAAATTGTTGGACTAAAGGTAAAGGTACCCCTGCCCATATGGGCCAGTCGTGTCCGACTCTGGGGTTGTGCGCCCACCTCACTTAAGAGGCCGGGGGCCAGCGCTGTCCGGAGACACTTCCGGGTCACGTGGCCAGCGTGACGAAGCTGCTCTGGCGAGCCAGCACCAGCGCAGCACACGGAAACGCCATTTACCTTCCCGCTATAAAGCGGTACCTATTTATCTACTTACACTTAGGGGTGCTTTTGAACTGCTAGGTGGGCAGGAGCGGGGACCGAAGGATGGGAGCTCACCCCGCCGCGGGGATTCGAACCACCGACCATACGATCGGCAAGTCCTAGGCACTGAGGTTTTACCCACAGCACCACCCGCGTCCCCAATTGTTGGACTACAGCTCCCCTATTCTCAGATGACCAGCCATGCAAATTGGGACCAACATGAGCTGGAGTCTAGCAGCATCTGGAGGGCTACATGTTCCCCACCCCTGATTTGAAAGGATAGTCTAAAATAATAATAATAAATACTACAATCACAGCAGGTTCACAAAAAGTACAACTAATAAATCCCACCCCATCTACTCATTAACATGAATGACTTTTTAATTTTTAATTTTTTAAAAAAACCTTTTTATTGATTTTTTTTTTGTCAAAGGTACAGAATTCCATGCTTTCCTATGTTGGGTTGATGCCTGTTGTGGATTGCATTAATCCCACGTGAATAACTGTCAGAATAAACAATTATGAAACGCAGTGAGAGATTACAGCCCTGGCTTACTGAAGCTGGCTTGGGAAGTGTGGACAGCAGACGCTACAACACCTGTTGTGGTGGTGGTGCGGTCTGAACATGAGATTATTGGCAAGAGCACCCATCCCTAATGGACCAGTTCATTCCATTGCTAGGTAATCTGCTTTTTTTTCCCTTTCAGAGAGGGGAGATTAGGAAAAAGGTTGCAAACAGCTGTTGCAGCACCAGCTGGGGTGGCTTTTCCAAATTACTACACACCCACCAGGATGGAGGGCAGCAGCCCACACACCCATCTGTCTAGAGTGATGTCACAAGTTCCCACCCACACAGACGAAGAAGAAAATCTCTGTCGTTTTGTGCTAGGCGTATATTCCCTTCCACAGGGCTGCCAATCCTGCCTTGGCTGGTCCCTTAATTGTTGCTAGTCTTCTTTCTTTCTTTCTTTCTTTCTTTCTTTTTTATTAAAGGTTTCTTGGTTTACAAAGGTATGCACAATGTCTCTTTTTTCAAGTTACATTTTCCATAGGTCAGTTTCATTTCTTGAGACACTAGGATTACATTAGGAAGAAAAGGGGGGGAAGAGGCGGAGGGAGCCACGGTGGGTGGGGGTGGGGTCAGGAGGCGATGTTTCTATTTTACTTAATGTATGTGTGGGGTTTTGTGTTAGTGTCACTTGTGTGGGTTCTCTTTACTATTCACTTGTGTTCCTTTGGTGGTGAGAGAAGTTGGGGTTGGCCTAGGGTGTGGTTGCTTGTTTGTGATTGGCTGTGGCGAACTTTGTTTTCGTGTGTGAGTGGGGGGGTGAGTGTTTTTGGATCAGGTTAGCCATACTGATTTGTATGCTGTTGGTGGATTATTGTTGTTGTCTTGTTGGACTGTGTATGTGATAAAGGAGAGCCATACCGGGGTGAAGGCATCTTCTTCTAATTGACCCCATGAGTTTAACCAAACTGCAGGAGGCAGTGGAAGACAGGAGTGCCTGGCGTGCTCTGGTCCATGGGGTCACGAAGAGTCGGACACGACTAAACAACTAAACAACAACAACAGTTTCAGTTTATTGGTTAATTTTTCTAGTAGTGCTGTTTCCCATACTATTTGGTACCATTGGTCCATGCTTACTCCTGACAGGTCTCTTCTGTGTCTGGTTATGATGTTTCTGGTTGCTGAGAGTAGGTGGGTTATGAGTTCTTTGTGATGTCAGTGGGCATTATTGTCTTGGAAGATGTTTAGTAGGGCCAATTCTGGGTTATTTCTAATATTTGCTTAGTTATTTTACATATTTCTCATATGGCTGTTGTCCAGAACAGTTGAATTTGGGGGCATTCCCACCACATGTGGAGGTATGACCCTGTGGAGGTGCACCCTCTCCAGCATTTTGGTGAGGTTCCGGGCATATTAGCGCTAATTTCCTTGGTGTTAGGTATTACCTGTAGGTGAGTTTCCAAGTGAGTTCTTTCCTTTTCATTGATATGAATTTAAAGGTGGGTTTAGACCACATTCTGGTCCACTGAGTGGGGTTAATCTCATAGCCTATGTCATCCTCACATTATTTTTTGATTACGTCTAGGGGCTTCATGGGATTTTGGAGTATTATTTTGTATATTGCGGACACCATCCCTTTGCCATGTCCCTTTGTTGTTAGGAGGAGGTTTTCGAAGGTTGTCAGGGGCCTAGTTGCTGATGATTTTACTGGATTGTTTAAGAGGGCATGTAATTGGTGAAATTATTGCTAGTCTTGATTTTCACTGTGAAAGGTTGTCGTGTCAAAGCGTGGAAATGTTCACGACAACAAACATCTCTGTTTTCATGCATTCTGTCACTACTGGTTTGCAGCAATACTTCTTCCCACTTTGTCAATTGTGGCAGGGAAAGGAAATTCATCCCCACTGTGAGGCCACTGACACAGAGCTTCCTCATACTGGGAAATACCGCAGACTCTCTTATATTGTCTCAGCCAATGGCTGCTGAAGAGAACAAGTTCCTTTTAACTGTAAAAGGCTGTTCCCAGAGGAAGCAAAGGTCACCGTCCAGACTGAGCTAAAGTCCTATTTGTATCTCAGTATAGGGTTGTCTGTTGCTGAAGCAACATTTGAGATACTGTACTTGCATGAATCTCCAGTCTGAGCTCAACATGGAGCTGTCCATGGTGCTACCTGGAACTTGATTTTTGCCATGTTTTGCCTTGCCTTGCCTTGCCTGAAACTGGACTTTGCCTGCCTTACACGACGGTGGTAAAACTCTTTATGAAAGGTACCCACCTCAGTTTTGTTCCAGCACACTCACTCTACCTCAATATATTTGTAAAATAAAAAGCAACTGTGAAGATAGATAGATAGATAGATAGATAGATAGATAGATAGATAGATAGATGATAGATTGATAGATGATAGATAGATAGATAGATAGATAGATAGATAGATAGATAGATAGATAATGCTGATGGTTGCCTTAAACATGGAAAGGTGCATTATTTAGGACTTAACACCAATTAAGCTATATTATTTTCTGTTCCACTTGAGCAGAAGGATTTGGAAGAGCAGATTCATGTCACTGATGGTCCCCAGCAACATGGAGAATGTCCCCAAATTAACTAGGTGTTGCCATTTGAGATAGCAGTTCTGCTACATCACACCTGCTTGTTCAGAAACAATCTCACTGAGAACTTCTCCTAACAGTTGCCAACATTTTTACTATTTTACTTTTCCCCGCTCCTGCATCTCTGAAATCACTTTGATCTGTAGAAGTTAACAGGTGGTGAATGCTTCTTTCTCTTTGCCGTGGAAAACTTTGCTTGCTCATTTCTGCAGGGCCAACTGCTGTGAAAGGCAGAGCAGGCCTGGCCGATCATTTTCTGGTCAGCTGGCAATCCCCTCTCCTGCCAATAAGAAGATACCAGTCATGGATCTGAAGGCAGCAACGTCACTGCTGTAAATCTGGGGCAATCTTCATTTAGGGAGCTTGTAGTCTAGAGGAATTTCTTTTGTTACATAACATGATTTGTAAGCCAGGCTTTGCTTTGCGGCCTCGGGCTTTCTCCTCTATTGCTCTAATAACATTTGTATTCCTGATATGAAACTCTTTGATCAAAGATAGGGCATCCTGGAGCAGTATGCCTCAGAGACCCTATCTGCACTATACATCTAAAGCATGATCATACCACTTTGAACTGCCTTGGCTTCCCTTGTAGAATTCTGGGAAGTGCAGTTTAAGGATGATCAGTTGTTAGGAGACCACTGTTCATGTCATAAGGCTACAATTCCCAGTGTGGCTCAACAACCAGTGCCTCTTCTCAATGAACTCTGGCAATTGAAGGGTGGTCTAAAAGTCTGTGGTTTAACCCACAGTACCACCCATGTCCCACACAGAGCCTAGGACTTGCCAATCAGAAGGTTGGCGGTTTGAATCCCCGCGACAGGGTGAGCTCCCATTGCTCGGTCCCTGCTCCTGCCAACCTAGCAGTTCCAAAGCATGTCAAAGTGCAAGTAGATAAATAGGTACCACTCTGGCGGGAAGGTAAACAGCACTTCCGTGCGCTCCTCTGGTTCGCCAGAAGCGGCTTAGTCATGCTGGCCACATGACCCAGAAGCTGTATGCCAGCTCCCTTGGCCAATAAAGCGAGATGAGTGCCACAACCCCAGAGTCGGCCACGACTGGACCTAATGGTCAGGGGTCCCTTAACCTTTACTAAAAGGCTAACAAATTGATTAAAGATAATAGAGTCACCCACAGCCCCACTTCCCATTTGAAAGTGGCAGTGTTTATGGCAAGGCTATAATACATATTGAAGGGAGGAGGTCTACTTTCTATAGAGCAAACACCTTTTAGCTGTCATTGTTGATCATCAGCTTCATTCCACTGGAAACAGAAAGTGTCAATCCAATTGTGCTGAGATGGAGACTCCTTTGCAAAAGGTGGGCTCCCCCAAACCACCAGGTACTCTGTATTTTAAAACTTGAACTTTCCCCAGAAGGTAACCGTTTGTCACCAATGATCACGCTTTGTCTTTTTGTGCTGGGATCTAATGCACTTAGAACTATGCAGAGCCGTTTAATAATGAATCTCCTTAATTCCCATATGCTCAGAGGCAAATGCTTTGACAACAGCAAGGCCAGTTCCTCAAATGACCCCCAGCTAGGGGTGTGGGTGCAACATCTAACCCTGAAAAAGTAATAGCCTTCAAAATTCTCTGTTCTCCAAGATTTTGTGGTGCCCTTTCCAAAAAGAAAAAGGGTACAGGAATGCATGTATTAGAGAAAAATGTGTATATACTGAGGGAAATAATGTGCAAAAATAATGAAAGTGGGCAGAGTGCTTGCAAAATTGTATGTTAGGAAAGCTGCATATGCAAAATGTAAATAATAGGGGAATGTAAGAAGAGCCTTTTCTGGATCAGGCCAATGTCTTGTCTAGTCTAGCATCCTGTTCTCCCAAGATGCCTGTGGGAAAGCAGCAAGCAGGATTAAAGAACTCTCCCCTAATGTGGTCTCCAGTTGTTTGTTTGCAGAAACATTCCTGCCTCTAACTGTGGACACAGAACAAAGCCATCATAGCTAGTAGCCACTGATTGCCCTCTCCTCCGTGAATTTGTCCAGTTCTCTTTTAAAGCCATCCATGCTGGTGGCCATCGCTCCTCCTGTGGAAGTGAGTTCAGCGGTTTAGCTATGCACGAAGTCCTTCGTTTATCTGTCCTGAATCTTCCATAATTCAGCTTCACTGGATGCCCATGAATTCTTTTGTTATGAGAAAGGAGGGGAAACCTTTTCTCCATGAGAAAAATTGAGAAACATAGAGAAACCAAAATAGACATATTCATCCCTTCTTAAATCCCCACCAACACCCCAAGGGGAATGTATGTATTATGAATCACAACACAGCCTTCTCCTTCAAGTGGCTGTACCATCTCCAGATCTGGCCAGACTCTGCAGCTTCCTTCACATAGGATCACCTGGTCAAGGCTGCCTGTGAGCCATGCTGTGAAATCAGAGTAAAAGAGTCCCACAGCTGGAATATGCATGGCTCAATCCCTGCTATTATTGCTAAAGGAGTTGGACAGCTGATGAGTAAATGCCAGTGGTGGCTAGATGGACCTATTGTCTACAAGGTAGCTTTCTACATCATTGGAGCTTCATTCCAGCTTCTTGTGTTCATTTTAAATTAAGTGTAGCTCAGTTTTGCATTCAGAAGGTCCTGGGTTCAATCCCTGGCTGGTGGATACCTGTGTCTGAAACCCTGGAGAGCTGCTGCCAGTCAGTGTGTGTCTTGTACAGTGGGGGAGAAAGGGGTGTGTGGTGGGGGTGGTCCACCCTGGGTGTCATCCGGGGGGGGGGACGGGGATGACAAAATCTCCCCTGAGTGGATTGCCGCCATGTCAATAGGGATGCCCATAGGGATGCAGCACGCCATGGGACCTCAGCCACCCTAGAGCAGACGGTCCGAGCTATAATGGGTGCCACGTGTGCCATGTCCCTAGAAGAAGCTGCGCACGCCGCGTCCCTAGGGGCGGTTCACACTGCCCCTCGGGGCACCGCCCCAGGTGCCTGAGAGGCTTCCTCTGCCCCTGGTCCTGTAAACACAGAAAGAAAGAAAATAATTCTGGAGTAAATTAAATATTGTCAGCTGTAATGCCAAACCTGGACAGGAAAGTTCCCACTTGTCTGGAGAAGAACAAAGGTAGCCACATGCTCGCTCCTTTGTTCTCAGATTACAGCTCCAAGGTTACCTCTCTCATCTTGAAGTCCAAGAGAAAAAATGTGAGGAGGAGGATGTTGTAAAGCAGGATGCAACCTAAGACGTATCATTCTAACATGAAAGAGTTAGAGAGATCAGCTCAAGAAGTTAAAGATACAGGGAGAGTCTGAAGGTCCTAACTCTTTGTCTGTTTTAACCCATGAAAAACCTCTCTTCTACAAGCTAAGTTGCACCCAAAATTCCAACGTGTTGCCATCACACCTATCAGAAGCATAGTTTGTTCAAAATTCATCAATATCTGTTGGAATCCTTCAGAATATAGGATAGTGCTTCTGCAACCAGGACAGATTCTACACGTATTCTCAGTTGTTCAGGGGTGACCCTAAGCTCACCCTTTTATAGGGCTTTTAAAGGAAAGAAGCAGTAAATAATTTGTTATTTGCCACTGTATCTCCAAGAAAATCAGGTATGGTTATATTCAAGTCTGATGGAGGAGAGCCATTGGGTCGTATTCACTGCTAGAGTAGACCTGCTTAAGTTCAGTGACATGACAAATTTAGGGCCATTCATTTCAGTGGGTCTACTTTGAGCAGGACTTAGTTTGATACAATACACTAAATTCAAATTTGAAACTAACCGAGGAAAGAAGAGTAGCACATACAAAACAGTTTAGTTCTGTTTTTAAACCAGTAACTCAAAAACACATTTATATGCTCTCTGCCTCTCTTTTCCTTGCTGCCCTCGTTGATATCTGGGGACCAATTTTTCCCCATTTTGTCAAATTGTTTCCTAATGCTTCTTATGGTTCCTGAGCAGATTATGGCTTTGAGCTTGGGAAATCTCTTTCAGAGCTCTCCACGTGCCTGACATGGACTCAGTCAATTTAATCAGAATCTGTTTTCTTCTTTCTCCCCTCTCCCCCCTCCCCCGACAACTTTCTCCATTCACACACTCTTCTCCCATAGTTGGTTCACTGCCCCCTTGCCCTGCACTGTATCTTTAAGGAGAAAAGTTATGTGATGTATCCTTGGAAGGTGGCAGGTGGCAGGTGGCACGGGTGGTGCTGTGGTCTAAACCACTGAGCCTCTTGGGCTTGCTGATCAGAAGGTCGGCAGTTCGAATCCACACAACAAGGTGAGCTCCTGTTGTTCTGTCCCAGCTCCTCCCAACTTAGCAGTTTGAAAGCATACCAGTGCAAGTAGATGAATAGGTACCACTGTGGCGGGAAGGTAAATGGCATTTCTGTGTGCTCTGGTTTCAGTCACAGTGTTCTGTTGCACCAAAAGCGCTTTAGTCATGCTGGCTACATGACCCCAAAAGCTGTCTGCAGATGAATGCCAGCTCCCTCGGCCTGAAAGCGAGATGAGCACCACACCCCATAGTCAAATTCAACTGGACTTAACTGTCCAGGGGTCCTTTACCTTTACCTTGGAAGGTTATCAGCAAAGTGACAAAATTCCCACTAGTCTGGAAAAAGAACAAGGAAAAATTTCAATTCAGTTCGCACTGAAAGCAAACCTCCCTAAATCACACTTTCTGAAAGAATGCACAAACCAGAATACAGCCTTTTTCCAAAATTATTTGTTCTTTTAATTTTGCTTTGCAATTCTCCCACCAAATAAAATGTGCATACAAGTTCATAGTTCCAGTGAAAATAAGGGGAACTCAGATCAGTTGAAAAACTGTTGGATGAATTAAGAAAAATGAAATTCGGATCTAATCAATGGAGTCATTTGTTTTGATTATAGGTTACAAAAAGCAATGAACAGTGTAAAGAAAAAATAGTATTTAATAATATAGTAGAACAAATATTATGTTAGACAGAAGATTCTTTTTTCAATTAAGATTTTTATTAATTTTTCATAGCTTTAACTAATTACAGTAAATTAGACAGAAGATTATTTACCCTTCACGACTGAGCAGGGATTTGAATATGGGTCTCCCAGGTCTGCTCTAGCTACTACACCATGCTGCCTCATGCTGGAAAAAATGTTTTCAGCAGCTGCCCAAAAGAGAACCGTGTCAATAGTGGGTGCCGCCACACTAAAAGACTGATGTCTTACAAATGTGGAAAGTAGTTGACATTTAGTGCGCTACGTAAAGGTTAGCCTTGAAACCACTCTCCAGAGTATTTCAGCCTAAGCATAATAATACTTACTACATACTTTTAAAAATAGAAAGGGGCATATCTTACATTTCAAATGTGTGTTTTATGTTTTAAAAATCATGCAGAATTCATGCAATTTTTTAAATCAAAAATAAAAATAAAAATCAGCTCCAAACAGCACAGATTAGAGCTATGAATGAGGGCCAGCAAGATTGAGATGGAGCTGAATTAAGCCACCCATACCATCCCTATTTTCCTGTAACCTAGAAAAATGCAGATCCTGAGCAAATGTTCTCCTCCCACCTCATCAAGCCTTCTTACAAACTCTCATCTACCGCTTTCAATCTGGCACCTCCAAAATTAGACTGCGTGTTCTTTCAGAAATGGGACCAGATCTTCTTTTCCATACTGCAGAAGCCTCTCTCAGACTTTTTGGAAAAGGAGATCTGAAATGAAATACCTCTCCCTCTTTCCAAACAGATATTCATATGCTTCCATCAGAATGCTTTATTTATTGCAGCCTGGTGCTTTCTGTTTAATGTATCAATTCTGGCCAAGAATGCCAAAAGACAGGACTTCTGTCTACACAGCCACCTTTTGTGTGGCACAATTCAAAAATAAAATAAAATAAACGTATCGTGTGAATGTGCAATGATGGATATTAAAAGCTACATGTCATGGTGTTTATTCTTTTTTTAAGGACCAAGTGTGTTTTACTGTAATGTAATTTTACCTTACTTTTAAAGTTTTCTCCTGGGCCACAGCTATGCTTATTTAGAGAAATAAGGGAAATTGAAAAGTTTGGTTTGATGGCTGCTATTGGAACACTTTGAGGAAAACTTGTTGGAGTCACAGAAGTGACCTGGGGTGACCTGTAGATGGCAACAGACCAAGAAAAAAATGGTATAGTTGGTTTAAAAATGACCTGGCTTGCAGGAATTAGCTGGTGAAGCTTTTTACAAGGATGAATGCTGTCGGCTGCTAATTGCTACAGAAGCTAAGAGAAAAGTTGACAAGCCTAGCCAGACAGAGGATGGTGAGTAGCAAGCTGGAAATACATTCATTAAGAGAGAAAGGGTGGTCAGCAGCAAGAATAAGAGATGGGGAGAGAGAAATTAGCTTTAAACAAATAGAACCTGAAACAAAACTTTGCAGAATGGAACATGCCCATTGCCAGAACACTCCACTTCCCAGGAGTACAGACTTAGCCCTGTGACCATGGGTGCCCAGGGCCGTGGATGTCATGAAGCTTGCATGGCCCTGGCACCAAAATTTGTGGGTGCCCAGTCCCTTCATGGGGAATTTTGTGGGTGCTCGGGCACCCAGGTCCCCTGGGAGTTGGCATCTATGCCATTGCCCCTCCCTTGGTTTTCCAGTCCTATACTCTCAACAAGGTCACCTTTCCTTCTACTGAAAGGTTGGGGGGTTGAGGGGAGCAGGGGCTTGATTTCTATACACCTCTCTAAACACCTAAACACCTCCCTTGATTTCTAAACACCAATGGCGACATCTCAGCTACATCAGCAACAGCACTGAAAGCCTGCACATTGGAGACAGAGGAAATGCTTCCAAAGCTTTTGCAATTGTATATGGGAAAAGGCTGTGGCCAATTAAGACTCAAAGACTTAATTCTCACTGAGGTAGGAAGCCTGTCTCTTTAAAATGTACCACTTTGGATCACAAGGCTCGGGGGTGGAATGGGCAGCCGCACATAGCTTGACCCATAATAAAAGATTCTAGGAGATGTAGTAAGAACCTGTGGAGAGAACCATATTGGCCACCCATGGCCTACATAAGAAGAGCCTAACTGCTGGATTAGGCCAAAGGCCCGTCTAGTCCTATTTTTTACAGTGTCCAACCAGATTCCCATGAGGAGCCTGCAAGCAGGACCAGAGCGCAACAGCAATCTCCCCACTTGTGAATCCCAGCAACTCGTATTCAGAGGAATACTTTCTCCAACAGTGGATCCTAGCCTAGCCATCACGGCTAGTTGCCAATAATACCCTTATTCTCTTTCAAAGCCATCCAAGTTGGTGGGTGTAACTACCTTTTATGGGAGTAAATTCCATAGTTCAACCATGCACGGTGTGAAGAAGTATCTCCTTTTTGTATGTCCCAATTTTTCCAACATTCAGCTCATTGGAAGGCTCTGGGTTCTAGTATTATGAGAGATGCTGTTATGTACTGAGCTGAATCCTAGAACAATAGGATTCAGAATGCAGCAGTCTGATTGATCCACAGGAGCCACTCAATCCAGCTCCAGGTGGAAGTGAATCAGCGACGTGATTGGCCTGCAGGAGCAGCGAATCAGGCTTCTGGAGGAGGTGAATCCACAACCTGATTGGCCTACAGGAGCAGACGGAATTAGCCAATCACGCGGGGCCCATTGTGTAAATAATGTATATATAGCTAGACGTTTTGGGGAAAGTTTCATTCATTACTACTATGAGCTGAATAAAGAGCATGAAATTCACACTCGATTCCGAGTATATTTCAGATGCCTTTTTAAGGTGAGATGACCAGGACTGTACACAGTATTCCAAGTGTGGTTGCACCATAGATTTGTATAACAGCATTATGCCGCTGGCAGTTTTATTATGAATTCTAGCATGGAACTGACCTTTTACACAGCTGTTGCACACTGGGTTTTCAGTGCATGAAATCCATTGCAGGTAGCCTGATTTCACCAGATAAATCTCGCAATTCACTGTGCATATCCATATTTGAAGGTTGGGGGGGTCATGTGTGGTGTCACTGCACGCATGGATCAGGCTGAAGAACCGTTCAAGTTAGCTATAGAAACTGAACCAATTGAATCAAGAAAGACTCTTCTCTTGGAGATCAATAGTTTGCAATCCTTGAGATTGAACTCAGATGCTGATTATAGGAACTGGTGCCCTCTTGTGGGATTCCCACAGGAAATCACCAGGTTTAAATGTGCTGAATGGGATTGGACTAGTGCTTAAATGAAGGCTGCCTCTTGTCCTGATAGTATTCATTTGCTAGTCTAAGCAATGCTGACATTCAGCAGACGAGGACACACTACCCACAACTGAACTTCCTAAAATGCAATTCTAATCTGTCAACAACAGAAGAGGCACATTTTCTCCAGTACTATTCCAGACGTCTACAGTTCAGAAAGGCCACAATGAAAAGGCAACAGGGTATCCTTCCCAAACCTAGTGCCCTCAAGATATTTAAGACTACAACTTCAATCAGCCTGGTCAACATGGCCAATGGTCAGGGATGATGAGAGTTGTAGTCCGACAACAACTGGAAGACGCTAGGTTGGGTAGCAGTAGAGGCTGCAGCTGAGATTAAATCTATTTCATCATTCCAGATTAGGGTTGAGGAAGGCCAATGATGGTACTCTAAGTCCTCCTCAGAGTAGACCCATTGAAATAAATGGACCTAATTTAGTCATGTAAAATGTGTGCCCTTTGAGTAAGACCAGCATTGAATACAACCCAATATTTTTTCATGTGCTTATGTTTATTTGTGGCCCCTCCATATTTAGTGCTGAGAAACCAAATAATTTTTCTAAGGTATTGGTCTCTCTTGGAGGGCAATGATTTTACTTGGGTCCTGCTTCTGGCCTTCCTGTAGGGGCACCTGGTTCTCCATTGTGAGGACAGCCTGCTGGTCTGAATGGGCCTTTGGTCTGATCCGACAGGGCATTTCTTACGTTCTTATCGTTTTCAGCTGGGGACCCCAAGTGAGTTTAACGTGCATTTGCTCTTGATAACTAGCCCTGCTGTGTTTATGCCTCCACTCATTTCCCTTTGATTACATTTCTCATTGCCTTGTGTGAGCCCTGTTGTTAATTTGTAATCTTATGTAAAGTGCCATATGTGAAGTGATTTAACTTCCAACTCAATCGGAAATGAGAAGCCTAAGTCTGGTTTCCATTTCACTTGTCTGCAAATCAGTTTCGCAGGCATGCTCTGCACTCCGCCATGGCCTCCTCAAATTGTTCACAACCCTGGCAACTATTTGAGGGGTTGAATTTACTGGTAAATGCACTGTAGTGAGTCAGACAGACAACCAACTATCTTGGATCAATAGACCAAGCTGAACCTGTAGGCTAGAGTCTAGCTGTGTGTTGTGAGTCTTTATACAAGAATAGGGTTGCCATGTGAGGAACATCCCAGACCCTGAAATTTCCAAACCTAAGACCTAGGGGCAGTCCCTGGTGATGTCATAGGGTTGCCCTAGCTCAGAACTTTCCAAACTGTTTGTCGCAACACGTTAGTGTGTCAGCTACAGTGTGTAGGTGTGCTGCGCAAACGCTCCCCGCACTCCTCCCGGAGCTGGAAAGAGACTAGTTTAACTAGCTTTGCTAGTAAAACTGAATTCCTGATGCATGTTAAAAAGTGTGTGCATGAAAAGTTTGTAAAACTCTCCCTAGCTTATGGCCCATGTGCAGGCCCTGGAGACAGAGGTTAATTGGGAGAGGGGAGCAGAGGAAGGCAGACCCCACCAAGGGTCTGTGCTATTATCTGCAGCCAGCTCCTATTATTATTATTAGCACTCTCACCCACCTAGAGAGTCAAGCCCTCCACTTGCCACTTGGATGTATAAGACTGTGGTCTAACATTCTTCTTTCCAACAGTCTCTACATCTTGTGTGATCTCATCCACAGTTTTGCTGTTCCTCCATTCAACCGGTCCCTTTCTCACATACTACACAATCTTCTGTTGGTGGGTATCCGTCTGTCTTGGGAGACTATGAAGGAGTGCACCTTTGGGGGTGAAATCAAGTCACTGGAGAGTTACAGTGCTTGGTGTGGCTGTAGAGGTCAATGCAGGAAAGACCTGTTTTGTTACAACTGGGGCAGATGAATGCATCCAGTTGTGCTGGTACATGATGCATCTGAGCAGTCATTCTTCCTCTGCTCATTGCTGTCGCTACATGACCTGACTGATTGTCTCCAGATATTGTGGTCATCTGCAAGGGATTCTCACACCTCGGGTTGAATGTTGCCAACCTTTATGTCACGTTTGCAAACATATTTGTAGCACAGAATTGGTCTCTTATACGGATACATACACAGACAAAAGGCTGTCTCCTACAGAGAATGAGCACTGTTCTGGATAGAATTTGCTGATGCTCAGCAAAATGTACGTAATCACTCTGGTGGGAACTGGAAATACAAAACCACATCATTGTCATTCCTGCCAGCAAGGAAGTCCTTCCACACACTGTTCCTCACCTTTATTAGGACTGATTCGTGAAATATTAATGGTTTCATCGGAACAAAAAAAAAATCTCCTGGGGAAAATGAGTCAATTAGTACTCTATGTATCATTTCCACCATGAGGTAGAAATATTTCATCCTGAGCACCCAGGCACTGTGAATTAACTATGAGCTGTCCCCTTCAGTGCAACCCAGATTCTCTTCTCCCTCTGGGTGATGGGAGGACAAAACTGCTGCAGGTTCATGTTAAGAGGCCTGACAGGGAATTGTATAAACACTGTTCATAATAAGCTAGCTCCTGGTAGAGCCTGAATTCATTTTACAGATAACACACTGCACAACACCAGTTCACTGCTGTAAAGTTCTCCCTTTCTTTCTTTTTTACCATTCTCCTTTAATAGGTGAGAAAAGAAATTGAAAATATGAAAATTAGCAAAGGGAAAATAACATTGGCAACAGAATTCGGGGGCTGTTGGTTTTTGTTTTTGTTTTGTTTTTTTAAAGCATAGAGTATAACATATGCAGCTGTTTGGCCTAGTTCCTGGGACCAGCTGCTGAGATGCTTGTTTGAAGGTCAGGGCTATCCCAAATTCCTGAAGTGTTTATAAGTGAGGGCTGAAGTCCAGCTGCAGCCGAGAAGGCTGAATTGCTGTGACAGAAGGCCATTGATTCCAGATGCCTTCTACCAAGTCAGATATACTAAGAGCAACAGTACCTTCCATCAAAACTGGATTATTACAAGCATGGGCTGATTTGTTGCCTCACAGAGTTTCTGTGCTAGTATGCGGCAGTGCTTTGAAGAATACTTTCAGTATGCTAGATAAAAATGCTAACTATACAAGTACTGTATGTATTCCTTGGCACTGCTAAACTTAAAAGACAGCTAAATGGTGCTGCTTCCACAAGAGGGAGCTACAATCTAATTTTATTTATCATCAAAAAAATGAGTTTTCAGAGGAAACGCTGTGCTTAATTTCTAACAGAAGACATCTCGTGGTTCAAATGCATTTAGAAGCCATGGATTAAACCTAAAGACTTTTGTTTTAGTTAGTGGTAAGAGGAGGGTTCACTGCACATGCTCAGATGCACTCTTCTGAATCATATTCTGCATCACTACAGAAAAGAGGTTGTGGATCTAATAGTAGTTTAGCTTAGGGCGGACCCTAAACCTCTCTGAGGAGAATTTCAGTCTGAATTTGGGAAGGAGTGGGGAAAGAGAACAAGGGTGAAGGGAGGGGAATTTCTTCTTAAATTTGTGTTTGGCAAGTGGTTGATAAAAGAAGAATATTTATGGTCTGCCTTTTCTGGGCAAAATCTTCTCAAGACCCTTTGAGAAGATTCAAATTTAACTTGGTACTGTAGATTGGTTTCCTACCTCCCAGAGTTGCCAGAGCTCAGGGACACATCATGCGATGCATAGTGAAACTATGGAACTCGCTCCCACAGAAGGTACTAATAGCCACCAACCTGGATGGTTTTAAAAGACAATTAGAGACAATTAAGAGACAATTAGAAAAAATCAGAGCGAGGAGTCCAACGTTTATTGCAAAGCAATAGGTTACAGTCGGATAGTTCTGCGAAACTGCAACCCCACCCAATGGTCCAGGTGGTGGTATTTATAACATTTCAAACAAAGCATTTCAATTTTCACCAATCATATACATCATTACCTCATTTCATGTTTTACACATGCCCAATAAGCTCTGGCAATTTGTACTGATTCAGGTTTGATTCTCACTGTATTTTGTTACATTATGGTACTGTGCAAGTTGGGAACCTGTGTTACTTGTAGCCATTTGCACCATGTAGCAACTTACATTCTAGCTTTGAGCTGTATCATTGTGATTCAGTATTAGGCTGTATTTCTGCCCCAATTGGGGGGTGTGGGGGGGTGCGGCAACTTGCAAAATCATCAGTTTCATAAAGCAACAGGTTACCATAACGTCTTTATTAGAAGCGCACTCAAGGATTTCCAGGGGTACACATTATCACATTTATTGTGGGCCTTTGGTTTGTGTATGTAGGGATACTCATGCCTAAGTTCTTTTTCCTCCCCAGTGAAGTAGGAGGTCAGCTGGCTGTCCCGCAGTATGATGATCTGAGGCACAAGGTATCAGCTGAAATGTCCTTGATAGGAGGTACCCAAACATGGAAAACCCAGTAATGGCCCCCCACTCGTATCATTAAAGAATTTGGCCCAGCCACTTGGCATCAGGATGGTATGCAAGGGTACCGTACCCCAGTATACGTCTTGAATCACCTTATCCGCATCCAAGCTGTGGTAGAGATAATTACCAATCGCATGGCCACAGTGTTAGATTTACTCTCAGACCAAAGCTCCCAAATGAAAGAGGCCATTATCAAAATACAATGGCCCCAGATTATCTGTTGTCTGAAGAAGTAGGTATGTGCAGAAAATTAAATCTGACCGATTGCTGTCTGAAAATTGATGACCATGAGCACTGACTTTGAGTTTGACACCATCTCAGTCTGCAGCCTAGGAGAAGAGGAGGACATTCTTCTGCGTTTTCTAGCACCACTGGGTGCTGCTAAGCCCGGTGGCATTTTGCTGGAGGACTTCAGCCAGGAAAAACTCCAGGTCCAGCTAGCTTCTGCCCTGGCTGGGCTGCAGAGCTGGAAGAAAGAGGTCCGCAGCAAGGCTCTTCAGAAGTTTTCAGGCCTCCTGTTGGAAGCAAATAAACACCCTTCTGTAGAGCTTCCGGAATCCATCCTGGGCAAGATGGTGGCAGTCCTGGGTCTCTGTGTGCTAGAGCCAGACGCCAGCTGTGATTGTGAGACAGTAGAGACACTCTGCAACCTCCTGCCTGTCATGCGGCGCCTTCCCCAGAGTTATTACTGCATAACAGCTATGCTCTTCCCATGGTCTTTGATGCCTACCTGCCTCCAGAGCAGCTCCTGGAGGCAGTGTGTTACCTGGCCAGGGACCTTGCGGTCAAGGGAATTTCACTGAAAATCCATGCCCTGCTCCACCAATTTTTGGACGAATTCAGTGGGAAAGCTGTGCAGGTCGAGCTGTTGCTGGAGGCCTTTCTCCAAAACGCCAAGGGGCCCTCCATGGAGCAGTGGAAAGTGCCACTCTTTGCCTTTTCTGTGTTGGCAAAGCAGTGCCCGGAGAGCGTGGTGGGATACCTGCTCTAGTTCCCTTTGAGTGACAGTGGCAAGATCTGGAAGGTGGTCCTTAGCTCTGTGGATCACCCTCACTTGATCCATCTGCTGATCTGACAAAGGGCCACCTTCAAGGAGTCCACCACCACACTATCAATGGCTATTTAGCCAGGATGAATATGCTGTGCCTCCTGTAAATGCTGCTGAATACCTGTTGCTGGAAACCACAGGAGGGGAGAGTGTTTGGATCCTGCTAGAGGGTTTCCCACAGGCAATTGGCCACTGTGAGAACAAGATGCTGGTTTGGTGGACCATTGGCCTGATCCAGCAGGCCCTTCTTATGTTCTTACATTCCAGGAGGGTGTTGAGCAGGTCTGATGATGTGGGAATTAGACTCTAGTTTCCATTTGCTAGGGAATGCGGAAGATAGCCCTGGGTCGTTTTACCCTTTAATTAGTTCTCTTTTCCCCTCCTATAAAAACTATGCAAGACACGCTCTTTGAAAGTTTAAAGAACCAGTAACTTGTACTTGCAGATGCAGATTAAAAACACAAAGCAGGTGGATGTTTCTTAAATATGTCTTACATAGGTTAAACTGTTACAGACTAACTCTCTCTGAGGCAGACAGTGTACCTGCTGCTCTAACTCTTAAGACTTTTCTGCTAACTGCCATAACTGTACCAACTGCCACAACTGCCTCAGATATATGACATTGCAGAGTTCTATAGTTCTTGCAATTGACTCTTTACTTATGCATTTTGAATGCTAGCATCCTACAGCTGAAGAATGAGGAGGGATGGCTGTCTGAGAGTGCCAAGGGCCAAATGGATAGGACTTGAGGGCCGCATCTGGCCCATTGCTCTGCGAGGCCACAACTGTGTATTAAAGTCTGTATTTGTTCACCGGTGAGTTTTTTAGACCTGGTTGCTGTTAGCATTTCAACCGGAGCCTGCCAAGGATCTGGCAGCTCCTCACTTGAAGTTTCCTTACCACCTGGCCAATCTAACCCTGCTCAGTCATGTGGAGTGGCAGTGCACAGGGCGGAGCGGAGCCTTCCAGTTTACATCTTGTTTAGTCTGTTCCTTCAGCTCTGCCGCTTAGCCTTCCTTGATGGATGCCTCGTTCCCAGCAGACTCCACTGTGCCTAATTGGAAGACCTCGCAACAGGCACGCAACAGAGAAAGAAATTGACAAGGCAGCCGAGCATCAGAGTAATGAGCCTACGGGACTGTGGGCCGCTGAGCCGGCTCATGAGAAGTCGGGATAAGGAACGAGTGCGAGCGAGTTTTAGAAAATTATAACAGAGATTTTGAAAAATCACATCCCTATCTCAAAGCCATATACCAAAGGACTGCATATTTTAAACAATCAAATCAATTACACATGGTTGTTGTTGTCTTAAAAAAAAACCCATATAAAAACAATTGTATATACAGTATAAAACAATTTAAAATTCACACAATTGTGATATATGTTTTAAAAATCTCCACTTCAAAAGCTTGTTGAAAGACGAAAGTCACTGAACAAGTGCTGGAAAGACAATAGTTTGTAGGTTCATTTGACTTATTTTATGAGTAAAGTGATGTAGTAGTAGTAGTAGTAGTAATGTCTGATCAAAGGGTTGATGCCTACATGATGTGGAATGGACCTCGTAAAGAGACAATATCTGCAGGATGCCCTCTTCTGCAGAAGTTTGAGTGTAGAAGGGATGAGAATATCTTTTGGGTATCCTTGTCCCAAGCTGTGTAGTCCTTTGCATGCCAGTACCACCAGCTTGAACCTAGCCTCCTGTGAATAAACAACACTGTGTTTACTAAATGTATTTTGACCACATGAAAAATAACAATAGGCAGATTAGCTGCTTCAAAGTGGATCCAGATTTCAGTGTTTCAGGCTTCTTTATACCACGGCTTCTGCTTATATAATCTTTAATTAAAGAAAATAGCATAAGAAAACCCTCAAACTACCAGACTGTGGGTCAGAATGAAACAATCCCTGATTAGGATTGTTTCATGGTGAAACATCCACCAAGAGCCCCACCTGGTACCTTCCAGATGTTTTAGACTCCAGCTCCCATCAGTCTCATCCAACATGGCCAATGGCCAGGGCTGATGGGAGTTATAAACCAGCCACATCTGCAGAAGGCTGTTCCAAGGCAGTCAAACATAAGAGTCAATGTAGCCTGTGCTAAGTTCTTTGTGGATAAATAAATGCAATCTATACCACTAAATATTAGAAACAACAAACCTCCACTTTGGTTTTGCTTTAGAGAAACAACATTCTCATTGGTTTGTCCCTCAATCAACATTTGCTTTTTTGTGGCCAGCCAATCCATTCCCTCAGTATCCTTCCCTCTCTTTTCCTAATGCACAGGCTCTGTTCCTTAAAAGGTACAGTGGAACCTTGGTTTTCGAACATCATCCATTCCGGAAGACCGTTCAACTTCTGAAATGTCCAAAAGCAGAGGTGCAAAGGGCGGTCAGCAAATTTACAGAGAAAATTGAGAAAAATACAGTGGTACCTCAGCGGAAGCCTTTTGACTTCTGAGACGCATTCGAAAATGGAAGCATTTACTTCTGGGTTTTCGGCATTCATAGAATCATAGAATCATTAAAGACCTCTGCTTAAAGACCTCCAAAGAAGGAGACTCCACCACACTCCTTGGCAGCAAATTCCACTGTCGAACAGCTCTTACTGTCAGGAAGTTCTTCCTAATGTTTAGGTGGAATCTTCTTTCTTGTAGTTTGTATCCATTGCTCCGTGTCCGCTTCTCTGGAGCAGCAGAAAACAACCTTTCTCCCTCCTCTATGTGACATCCTTTTCTATATTTGAACATGGCTATCATATCACCCCTTAACCTCCTCTTCTCCAGGCTAAACATGCCCAGCTCCCTTAGCCGTTCCTCATAAGGCATCGTTTCCAGGCCTTTGACCATTTTGGTTGCCCTCCTCTGGACACGTTCCAGTTTGTCAGTGTCCTTCTTGAACTGTGGTGCCCAGAACTGGACACAGTACTCCAGGTGTGGTCTGACCAGAGCAGAATACAGTGGCACTATTACTTCCCTTGATCTAGATGCTATACTCCTATTGATGAGGCCCAGAATTGCATTGGCTTTTTTAGCTTCCACATCACACTGTTGGCTCATGCCAAGTTTGTGGTCAACCAAGACTCCTAGATCCTTTTCACATGTACTGCTCTCAAGCCAGGTGTCACCCATCTTGTATTTGTGCCTCTCGAGTTCCAAAACATTCGCCAACGGAGGTGTTTGCAACCCGAGGTACCACTGCATATTTATACCCTGAGTTGGGTGCAGCTTAGTTTCTTGAGAGGGGCTTGGATGGAGGAGAGGACTGTTGATGGTTACTAGCCATCATGGCTAGGCTCTACCTCCATAGTCAGAGGCAGGGATGATTTTTAATGCCTCTGAATGCCAGTTGCTGGGAACCACAGGTGAGGAGAGAACCGCCACCCTCGGGTCCTGCTTGCAAACTTCTCATAGGTATCTGGTTGGCCACTGCAAGAACAGCACTCTGGGCTAGATGAGTCTTTGGCTGGATCACGCAAAATCTCCGTATGTTCTTATTGGCATAGATATTGAAAATCTAGCAAGCAGGTTCGTTATCACTCTTCTCTTTTTTAAAAAAGCAACAACCAACATATATCAAGCTGAGTTGAAAACCTCAATTATGATAGGAAATTTTGCAATGATACGGTTCAGACATTTACTAACCTCCTGGCCCCTGAGCTGCTGTAAGGTCCTGTCTGAGATGTTTCTTGTTGATTGATGCATTTCCACACAAAAGCTGAGGTTACAGGGAGGGCAATGGAAAGAGGCCTCCACACACAACCGTCTACTCCACCCCTTGCACTAAAAACAGATGGCATTTGGTTGCAGCTTTCTAGCTACGGCCTCCTCTCTAATTCGTCACCTTGATGTGCCAAAGCATTTCCCTGACTGCCCTTCCCTCTCTTCCTTTAAATTCCTCCTTGAGTTCCACTTTTATTTTAGAGAAGTCTTTCCTGGCCCCATCTTCCATTCCTCTCCTTTCCAGGTTCTCCAAACACAGTGTAAATCTACACTCCAATCTACACTCCAAACATCTGTGCAAATCTACTCCAGAAGCCATATTACGATAAATGGGAGTGTGAGCTAAGTGTGTACGAGATTGCAGTCTAACTTGCTCTCATCTTCAACTTTCTACTGCTAATATTCCCTCAGTTTTGGACTCAGCTGCTTTGTATTTGCTAGTGACTGTTAAACATTAAATGCTGCATTAGCCTATAGAAGCATTAACATAAACCCATTTTCTACTTTCCAGAAAGGAAATAATATCCCTTTGTCCACAGTTTTAAATGTGGAAGCGGGGGTTGGGTGGCAGCTATTGGTTTGGTTTGTTCTGTTATTTTTATTACATATTTTGTGTTTTTTATCTCGTATTTTTATGCTGTGAACCATCCTAAGGTCTTTGGATGAAGGTATACAAAAAATAATAATAAATGTAGGTCTAAGCATGGAGATCAAGTGATGGAGGTCTGCTGCACCTGTTGTACTTCTGGCTGCCAGGCATACTGGAGCTCTGCTGCACAGGAGCGAAAGAGATGTTTGTTCAGTCTGCATGCTAAAGTGAACCCGTCTTATTTGCCAGTCCTGGGTTTATACATTAATTGAAATGCACCTCTCAGTGGATTGCACACACCTCCAAACTCTGCAATATAGTTTCAGGGTGTTGTGTTTTTTATGTATTGAAAAGCACTTCCGGTATTTGAAAATGCCAAGTATTTGAGGCAAATAATGCATGAAAAATGAAAACTAAATGGATACAATTTAAACGTGCATTTTTCATGTGTTTTTTTTTTAAAATAGGAACAGAACAGTCCTGTGATTGAGCACATGAGAAACTGACATGGAAATGGGCTGATCCGCCAATTACTGCTGCTGGGACGTAGGGGGTTGGAGTGGAAAATCCACCACCACCCAATTACATACGTAAAATAAAAACATAATATTTGCTGTCATTAACAGCATTGCTGGAATGTCCTTGGCTTTTTAATTATTCTAAAGGCAAGCAGTTCTACACATTTGCTCCCTCCTCTGTTTTCCAACCACAACCATGAAAGGTTTGCTTCCTAAATTATGCATACTGTGGGTGCAGTCAGGAGCGATTAAGGGCACTGGGCAATCTCCCCCACCCCCTTCCTGTCTTTTTTTTTTTTAAAGGAGGGGGGAGCTTTCCTGGGGAATCAATGCTTGCTAATCTTTAGAAAATTACTCTAACAAGCTCCAGGCCTGAACAGCTGGAGTCTAGCTCACTGGCCTCTGAAAGCACGCACAGGCCATTAGTAGAACAGGACTTTAATGAACCAAAAAATCTGTCCCAAGCCATGGCTTTCAGGCTTCTGCATCTGACATTCTGATTAAATGTCAAGCAGCCAAAGAGGAAAAGATAAGCAATGCTCTGGGCTCAGGCAAGAGGCAGTGCAGCAGACCTCAGAAATCAACAGGTGCCAGACTATCTCTAACCCCAACCCAACAGTCAACAAGGGAGGTGTCAAGGGAATTGGGGTTGCTTGTGTGTAAACCTCCAGCTGTTCCAAACTGCTTAAGGGGTGGTTGTGTCTTTCCCTGACTGAGCAGCCCTTGACGCTGCTGCTCAGTCGCTAGCAGAATCCATGAGTGGGCGTCTCCTAAATTTCCTCCAGCATAAGAATTCCTTAACGGACAACCCTCGCCTCCCTGCACGGAAGCCTTCTGCGCAGAGTGGGCGTGCCGAGTGGTGGTCCTCCACCCTCCTCACTGACTTCACTGGAAGAGTCTCGGAGCCTCACCTCCGAGATGCTCTCTGCCTCTCCCTTCTTCCTGGTGTCACCTGGACTTCCTTCCCCAGATGACGTTCTCTCTCTTCCCTTACTCGTTCCCTCTCCTGCAGAATCCGGGAGCCTCGCCTCTCCCCTCTGCTCCGATGTCAGTTCCCTGACAGGAGGCATGGGGGGACACCAGAATTTCTTTCTGGGATAGAGACCCTCCAGGCTGTGGGTTGTATGCAGGGGTCCATGGGACATTTCCACCTACCCTCAGCCTTCCCTCCTCACACGAGTGGTTTCTTGCACATGAGATAGAGATAGAGATAGAGATAGAGATAGAGATAGAGATAGAGATAGAGATAGAGATAGAGATAGAGATAGAGATAGATATTACATTTATATTCTACCTTTTCTCCAAGGAGCGCAAGGTGGTGTATGTGATTCTCCCCCACCTTTTCCCTCACAACAGCCCTGTGAGTGTAGGTTAAGCAATGATTCTTTGACATCAACTTCGTTGGACTGGTCATGTTGTGCGGATGCCTGATTATCATCTTCCCAAGCAGCTACTCTATTCCAAACTTAAAAATGGAAAGTGTAATGCTGATTGTCAACAAAAGAGGTTTGAGGACTCTCTCACGGCAAATATAAAAGAAATGTAGTAGAAACACCTGGGAAACACTGGCCTATGAGCGCTCCAGTTGGAGAACAGCCTTTACCAAAACAAGCTCAAATTCAGGACGAAAGGGAGAAATGTCCTAAGAAGAAGGCACACTTGGCAAACCTTCACCGTGATCAACTCCCACTCGGAAACCTATGTCCCCCCTGTGGAAGGACGTGTGGATTCAGAAGTGGCCTCCACAGTCACTTACGGACTCACGGTTAAAAGCGTGTTCATGGAAGACAATCTTACTCGGATATGAGTGATTGCCAAAGAAGAAGATGTGATTCTCCCCCACCTTTTTGCTCACAGCAACCCTGTGAGGTACCGTAAGTTAGGCTGAGAGAGGGTGACTGGCCCAAGGTTATCAAGAGAGTTTCATGACTGAGTGGGGACTAGAAGCCCAGACTCTCAAGTTTTAGTTCAACACTCTAACTCCTACGCCACTTGGTCTTTCTCTAACCCACTATATCACACTACCAAAGAGGACACATTTTGCTGATGTGCATGTGTAGATGCAAATTTAGAAATACGTATTTGCTCTAACTGAAATAGAAGTACAGTATATATCTCCATTGTGGGGAAGGTGATGAGCAGCTGAGCTATTTTCCAGTTCAGTCTGCTTCTCAGCTGCTAGCTCTTTCTTTCTTTCTTTGTTTAACAAAATTTATACACCACTTTATTACATTCAAGACGCTAAGCAAGTTTTACAAAAGTATAAAATAAAACATTACAATTCTTGACTAAAAAACCCCCAGTTAAAAACATGTAAAAGATAAAACACACATAACTTCTACATATCTGGAGAGGTGTGCCTAAACAAAAATGTTTCAAGCAGGTGCTGAAAAGAGTGCAGGAAAGGCACCTGGTTGGAATCAAAAGGCAAAGGTGCTGCCACATTAAAAGATGGATTTCTTACAAGCATGGAATGGCTATTATGTGGTAACTGCAAAAGTGCTAGTTCCTCAGATCAAAGCAGTTGAGTGGGCATATATGGAATAAGGTGATCCTGCAAGTAAACTGGACCCAAACTGCTTATATACCAACAGTAACACTTTGGAATTGACCTGGTAGCAAATGGGTGACCAGTGCAGATCTCTGAGCAGAGTTCTTACATGTAGACAGCGTCTCACTCCTGTCAGCAGCATTCTGCACTAACTGCAGTTTCCAGGTCAGGTGCAAGGGAAGCCCCACACAGAGTGCATTGCAGCAATCCAGTTGAAGTCAGTGAGTCAACATGGAGAGAGAGAGAGAGAGAGAGAGAGAGAGAGAGAGAGAGAGAGATTTTGCTTTAAAGCCATATCTAAAATAATTTGTGTTCCTTGGCTTGCACAATTTCCATATGGAGTCTTTTCTCAGAGGGCTTTCAGGAATCCTGCCCTCTCAAGCTGTGGTCACTTCACAGTCTTTATACTTGGCAGTAGATGGAAAAGAAAGAAACAAAGCATACACACAATCTTGGGTTTGATTTTGGGGTGGTGGTGATACAAAGTTTAGTTGTCTAATCTCTCAAAGAAGTTCTGGCAGAAGGTAAGGCCTCCCCCTGTCACTCTGGCAGCCAGCTCAGCTGCCCTAGAGTGAGAATTATGTTTTCATGTTTGGAAGCAATTCCACAGCCATAGCAGCAATGTCAGTTTTGACACACACACGCACGCACCATGCATACATACACCAAAGAAAAAAGAGGGGGAGGAGGTATTTGAAGAATTTGCAAAAGATACGTCTACTGGCCATAAGCCATGACAGCTAAAACAATACGCCTTGTAAAAAAAGCAAGGTTGCCAAGTGATCTACAGAGAAATGGTCTGGCCTGCTCCTGTGCTTTTGACAAGTGGTTTGATCTGTCAATATCTGCAAATGACGCTTTTTGCAGCACAAACGTCACTTGTATCCTTCACTAACATCTGGACATTAAGCCGATGTTAAAGGCTCAGCTACAGAGGGTAGCTGAAATGTTGATAACCTTACCTCAAACCAGGGGCAAAACTAGGCTTTATTTCACCCGGGTCAGAGACCCAGTTTGGCATCCACCCATGTACATTTCTGTACACACACACACAGGCTGGGAGCCTCAGTGGTGGCCCTCTGGAGGCTTCACCCAAGGCAAAAAAAAACCTGGATAGTCCAGCCCATCCCATAGCTACGGCTCTGCTCAAAGGATGGATGCCAGAAGTAAAAGGTGTATTTTATTCAGGAGTCTTGGCAACCCATCCTCATTCGATTCCCCTGTTAGGCTATAAGAAAGTTGTCTCAGGCCTATGTTGGGAGTCCTGCTAGGAAACTGTATAAAGCCTTGCAGATAAAAACCTTCCATAGTTTAACAATGTGCTGTTTGATTATGTGCTGTCTTTTATCTGCCCTGACTCTTCCAACATTCAGCTTCTTTGGATGTCCACATGCTCTAATGGTGTGAGAGAGGAGAAAAACTTTTCCCTATCCACTTTCTCCATGCCATGCCTAATTTTATAAGCATCTGCCATGTCTCTTCTTGCTCAACCAGAAGGCATGAGGCAGGCCACATTTGACAGGAGATATTGAACTTGATGGAACTCTTGATCTGAGCCAGCAGTGCCCTTGTATTGTTTTGAGGAACCTGCTTGTCTCCAGAATGAGCAGATGGCTCCGCCCAGCACAGACAGTGTTTCATCTGGAGCTCTTGGAAATTCCCATCTGCCAGTTTTATGACTTTCCAGACCTGGTCTCCAGCAGTAGCCTGACTATAACCAACACTATAAATCAACTAAATACACACAGGGAACTCATTCTTTCAGCAGAAACCATTCTTAAGATAGAGAGTAAATTCAGTTACTGCTTAGAAAATCCCAGAGGCCCAGATCTTCTCTTCCTGACAGTTCAAAACATACCTCAGCAGCTGCAGTGTGTCAAATGTTAGGCTGCACACTGCATTGAGCTTTAATGTTCATGCATGCAAATTAACATGTGTGCACAGGGCCGGATTTTTGGTGGACTACAACTCCCATCATCTAGCAGGATGGCTAGCAGGCCCAGTGATCAGGGATGATGGGAGCTGAAGTCCAGCAACACCTGGGGACCCAAGGTTGAGAAAGGCTGCCTGGGCCTGGGGGGCAGGGAGCTGTGCCTGTTAAATGGCCATGAAACCGATGTTAGTTTATAGAGTTTATATGCAGAAGAAGAAATTAACTTTAGTTAAATGGTGCCTTGCTTAGAGCAAGCATCTAGTTGAAAGGCATTCAGACTCAGACTGACTTTGTATAAAATAAGAAAGCTTCTATTTATTAAAGGAAGTACATTATTGAAATGAAAGAGTTCTATCCTAATTAATTATCTAACTGGACAAACAAAAATGCCATGCTTGCCTCTTTGTTTTCAAAAGAGAGATCCACAAAAAAGTGTGTGAGAGGGAGTAGGAAGCTGAAACAGGAAGCAGCCTAAGATGTATCAGTCTAAACATCAAAGAGATAAGAGAGAAATCAGCATAGGTACAGGGATAGTCTGGGAAACTGGCTATCTGTCTTACACTATCTGTCTTAACCCATGCAAAACTCTCAGTTGGACTCTGTGGTATAGATATGCTCTTACTGCCTCAATCTGTCTCCCTTATTCTCAAATAAATTCTGGGTGATTATATTACCCATGCATGGAATAAACAGAAAAATTCCAAAGTTAATTCTAAATTTAGATAAGTTGAAATGTTTGCCTGTAAGCATCTTTAAAAGGAAAGGAATCAGGCATGTGTTGGTGACAAATGTTTAAAAACATGTGCATTGATAAAGCTTGGCTGAGTGCTCCGTAGTGGATGAAATTCACATGGCGTGAGACTAGAGGAATGAATGGCTAAATGGAGAGGCTGGAGTTTGCGTTCCTATTGTGGGTTTTTATAAATGAGGATATGGGGTGCTTCCAGGCCGTCACTATGTTTGGGCGGGATTCAATCATGTGCTGATTTGGAGCTGTTGTGGAACAAACTCTCAAAAGATTGTAGAACCTCCCTGCAGATGCATAAAGAGTGGCTAATCATTAAATAGCCAACATTATACAATCTCTCTGCACATGGTTCAGGGGAGATGCTCAATAGACAAGTCATCTGCAACAACCCTCAATCACATGTTGGCAATTTCAAGTTGCACAATTCCCAGAGTGGTTTAACAATCAGTCCCTCTTCCCAAGGAACCTTGGGAACTGTAGTTCTTTGAAGGGAATATGGGTCTCCTAATGGCTCTCAGCACCCTTAACAAACTACCCTTCCCAGAATTCTTTGAGGCAAGCCATGATTGTTTAAAGTGGCATGTTATGGATTTGAATGTGCCTATGGTGTCAAGAACTTGGTGCAGAGCACACCCATGAGAAAATGCCTGTTTGCAGGGACACTTAGGAAGAACGCCAACTGAACTAACTAAATATGCAACAATACTAAGATTATTCAGTTTTACTCTGTTTATCTTGGTTATTTTTATTGGTTATATTTTATTGGTACTGCCATTCATTCCTTGGTTTATTTCTATGCTGTTTTGTCCAAAGGCTCCCAAGGCAGTAGACAGAATAACACAATATTATCACAAGAAAATTACAGCAGATACAAATGCAAGAGTACAATAAATCAGTAAAAAATGTAAAATAACAAAACAACAACAACCCAGAAGCACCATCTACCACACTTAATACATACATTGCTCACAAGTGGGGTGTGTTCATCTGAGTGCTGTGTGCTTGCTTGTTTGTTACTACTACATTTTCTGTTGAAATATATTTGTTAGTCACCCTGGGCTCCCTTTTGTGAGGAAAGGTGGGGTATAAATTTGTGGAAACAAATAAGCAAAAAAAAAAAAAATGGTGGTAATTACGTGGAATGTTTGGAAATTTCTTCCTGAAGACTCCTTAAGCTTTTTTGCTAAGATAGAAATATCAGCGAAACAACAATGTTGTAAAAAAAATTAGGATGCCTTCAGAGATGCATTGGCCAGCCTTGGCAGGAGTGGAACGTGGCGGTGAGGACATTTTCATAATGCTTTGAGGAAATGCTGGGCAGGAGGGAAAATGAGAAGATGGATGAGGGAGCTAACTCCAAGGCAGGCTTTGCTCCCATTGAACAATTCCATGGTCGGACATGACCTCTGGACCCTTGGATGCCCTCAGAGCAAAACCCTCGACAGGCGTCATTGACAGAACGCTTTTGTCTTCCATTCTGGGTGATCGACTGCAGTGACGTTCCCCTTCCTGACAGGACCAGGCTTCTTGTGTGACTTGCTACCGTTGGGTCAGTGGTGTACTGTACTGTACCACCAATGCCATGTTCCACATAGGTTATTTGAGGTATGCGGTTTTTAATGTTTCAGCACAGATGTTTCAGAACATTGGGCTGTATACCTTAGTGGTATCCTTGTTCCATTGGTGAATACCAATAGAATAGGGTTGCTCAAGAGAATGCGTAAGCAAGTTGCTGGTAACTTTGCTGCACAATAAATTGCACAATCTCTTACCCAATGAGCTTCCACATATTATATGGAAGCTACATATTATATGTATTATGCATGTTAGGTACATATTACAGTGGTACCTCGGGTTACTAACACTTCAGGTTACAAACATTTCAGGTTACAGACTCCACTAACCCAGAAATAGTACCTCGGGTTAAGAACTTTACCTCAGGATGAGATGAGGATGCGGCGGCAGCGGGAGGCCCCATTAGCTAAAGTGGTACCTCAGGTTAACAACAGTTTCAGGTTAAGAACGGACCTCCGAAACGAATTAAGTATGTAACCAGAGGTACCACTGTATATGTAGCAGCAGGACAAAGAGCCAGAAATCCTTGTTACTCTTATCTATCTTTCTGTAGTTTCTCTCTCTCTCTCTCTCTCTCTCTCTCTCTCTCTCTCTCTCTCTCTCGGTCTCTCCTTTTCTTGTTTTTCCTTTCTTTCTGACTTTGTGCATCCAGCAATACAGTAAGACGGATGAGTTCTGGCTCACCCCACTAAAAGATGAGCATCACAGTAGAAGCTAACTACCAAATGCCTGGGTGGATACAAATGTCTTAGCCTGATTCCTAAAAACTGACAATGAGGGCACCAGGTGCGTTTCACTGGGGAGGGTATTCCACAAACGTGAAGCCAACATTGAAAAAGCCTGTTCTCATATGTCGACCTTCTGCATCTCCCTTAGCTGAGGCACACAGAGAAGGGACTCTGATGAAGACCGCAGGGTCTGGGTTACTTCATGTGGAGAGAAGTGGTCCTTGAGGTGGCTCCCCTGAGGCTTTGAATAATTGAATAAGCCCAAAGCAGCCATTCCACAAGGAGTCTTTTTACTGCTTGACATCTGTCCTTGCTCCCTTCCTGGCAACCCAAAGGGAAAACAAGCTCATTGGCTGGCTGTAGTCTGGTGTTCTGGGGGGTTGGGGGGTTGGGGGGGCTGGCTTTAAATCCTTCCTTCTACTTTTGAGACAGCTTCCTCTTTTCAGAAGAATAATGCATTGCCTTATTCAACATCTTTGTGCTAATTTAACCCACTAGGCACTTTCTGGGTTTATGGGAATACCTCCTTAATAAGACACATATGGCTTAATTCGTTCACTGCACGGCTGCCTAAGTAGAGACAGGCAAGGGCTCTAAACTTTTCAGTCTGGTCCTACTACACATTTACTGAGGAGTATCACTGACTTTTCCCCAAGAGTGGTGGTGGTGGGGTAACTCTGTGTCTGGGCTGTGCCATTGCAGACCACATGTGATGGGGTTGAGACGGAGGAGAACTTGGAGTCAGATCACAATTCAAGGTGAACCTAGCTAATCTGCATTTTCTGAAACAATGCATGGACCAAAATGCAGGCACCCTTTGAAATTTGGACTTCTCTGCGTTTTTGCAATGCAGTTCTCCCCCCCCCCCCCAGCCAAGTGATGTGTTCAAAAATGCATGTACTAGGGTAAAAATGCATATATGTCCGTGAAAAACAACATCCAAAAATCCATGATCCTAGATGAAATTGCTTTGCAAAACAGATATATTCGAAGAAATTGTGTACTAATATGTGCATATTAGGAGAAAAATGCAGAAAAATGCTTATGAATTTTATTGAGGACTTTAAAAAAAATCAATTAGAAAACAGATGCAGAGAACCAAACACAAGATTGGAAAAACGAGAAACTGATCGAAAAAGAAACTGACTACACTAGTCATGACGGGGAGCCTTGCCATGGGAAGACTTGAGAGATTTTGCTTGCGCTTGCCCTGCCTATTCCTTGGAGACCTTTAAAAAACAAAAAACAAATTCGGCTAAACCCCCCCCCCCATTCCCTCCTTACAGCAGCTGTCATCTGATCCTCTCGTTCTCTCTGGCTTTGAATGGGCCTCTCTCTCTCTAGGAGTGCCAGATGTTGAAACAAAGGTCTAAAAATAATCTTTCCATCTTTCCAGGGAGGTGGGGGGCACAGCCGTTGGAGCAGCTGCGACATCGGACAACCTGATCAAACTTGGAGCACGAAACTTCTCCGACAACATTCTCAGTCGCACCCAGAGCTCCTACAGCCGTCTTTTAGGACTAATAGCTGTGTGTGCTTGCATGCAAGGGACTGGCTGAGCTCGACTTTTGCCTGACCAAAACCAACCTCCCCTTTCTGCTCTAAAGAAATCTGAAGCCAGCCTCGTCCTTGCTGAATTTGGAGTCGGGGAGTTTTTATTTGTTCACGGTGTAAGGAGAAGAGACGGGTCTGTGCGTGTGTCAGAATGGGGTGCAGACAGCATTTCTTGGTGGTTGCTTTGTGCTTGACGCTTCTCCTATCCCCACATTGCTGCTGTGGAAAAAAGCGCTGGAGAAGAGCTTCACACCTGAAGCTGGCAGAGAAATATGATGTAAGTAGATTTGGCTTGGAAGGTGGAGGGCAGGGAAACCAGAGGTGCGGGGGGGAGGGGGCATAGTCTATTGGTAGAATATGCAGAAGGGCCCATGTTTAATCCTTGGCTTTTCTGCCTGAAACCCTTGAGAGCCACTGCCAGCCCGTGTAAACAGTACTGAGCTAGATGGATTTAGTGGGCTGACTTAGTGCAAGGCAGCTTCCTGTGTCCTGAAGAAGTGTGTTGCATTTGGGGATGGATAATGCATTGGGTCTTCCTTAAAGGAAAAACCAGAGGTGCACAAGCAAAAGAAATGGGGCATCTTTCGAGGTTACCCAGTAGATCAATGGATTTGGGTCTACTCTATGAGTATTATTTGCCAGGAAATCACTTCCCCCCCCTTTTTAAAAATCTTGTAAACCACCCCCGTTTCAGTTTCTGCAGCTCTCCTCTCTGCAAATAAATGAATAAAGGAGAGAAATAATCTATAACACAGGGCTAAATAACCAAGAACCAGAGGTTTGATTGGGAATATGCAGACAGGGGGTAAACTCACACCCTGAAGGTCCCTATTCAATTTTAAGGGACACATAAGACATAATTGGTACCTTAGAATTATTACTTATAACCTGCCTTTCATAAAGAGGATCTCAACACAGGGTAGAAGATATAGATTCCACAAAATTATGCTCTGCCTCTACTTTCAGTGGCAGTAATACTTTATGCATGCTGGTTGCTGGGAACCACAGATGCTTGTGAGTTTCCCACAGGCATCTGGTTGGCCACTGTGAGAACAGGATGCTGGACTAAAGGGGCCACTGACCTGATCCAGCTGGGCTCTTGCGTTCTTACATAAAAATAGCCACAAATCATTTTTAAAGTCTAAGATGGCAACCTTACCCTTTTTACCTGGGACTAAACCACATTGAATTCAATTGGGACCTAGATACATAGAGCAGCTGATTTTACTTTCAATAACATTTAAAAACAGTGATAATTAAGAGGGACATATGTTTATAATTTTACTAAAAAGCCAGGAAATTATATGAGCAGAGCAGATTCAATGCAGCCATATAAGTGAAAATAAAGTGTAAGGTCAGATGTGGTCTTGAAATGGAATACACATTTCTTTAAATTTATTAGGGGGTTGCCTACTCTGATGATTTCTTGTTTGTTTAATTGGGAATGCTTATATGAAGCATTGATTCTTTTGTGCCTGCGTGTGTGATCAATTGTTTTCAAATTACTGAATTCTTCGGGTTGACTGCATCCCTAGTATTTCTCCTCTATGAATCTGTGCTTTTGATGTGACACTAATATGGATGTCTTGATCATTACATTAACTGAATGAGTATTTATGTATGCTAGGCTGTTCTGACTGCCAGTTAGATGCTGGAATAGATGGGCCTTTAGATGGACCCCAGAAGGCCTCTTCTTACTTTTGGTCTTGCCTTCTGGTGTATATATATTATTCTTATTTTAAAATTGGAGAGAGGGCTCCTGCAGTGACTCTTTTATTTCCTTTGTTTCTAACCCGCCTTTCCTCCAAGGAGCTCAAGGTGGAATCCATGGTTCTTCCCCTGCTTGCCATTTCATCCACAAACAGGTTAGAGTGCCGGACTGTGATTGGCCCAAAGCCAGCTAGTTTCATGGCCCAGTGGGGATTTGAACCCTGGTCTCCCAGCTTCTGATCTGACACTATAACTTGCCATCTTCTCTCTTCTCTTGCATTCTGGAGATCTCTCTGGATTGTGTGTGTGTGTGTGTGTGTGTGTGTGTGTGTGTGTTTAGGAAGCTTGCTGTTACTTGCCTCTCCTCTTCCAAAGATGCCTTCATGGTATTTGCACTTTGGGCAAGCTGCCAATCATGCAATATGCTGAGCTGGCAAGGTTCAGGATTTCCCTCCCTTGCTGCCCACCCTCTTGCATGTTGAAGGACCACTGTCTTTGAATATACCCCAAGGAGAAATGTAGACAGGTCTTTTCCAGAGGGTGGGCTCGTCGCTGGGACTTGGTTTCAGTGCAGGACATAAGCAGGCCCCATAGTATGAAAACTGCAGGGTAGGACATGATGGTTGATTTATATGCCCCCTTTTGACCCAAAGGTCTCCAGAGCAGCACATTAATGCAAAAACAGATACCCAAAAAAATAATAATAAATGCAATGACAGTGCAAGCCTAACTGAATCTACTTGGAAGTAAATCCTTTTGAATTCCATGGGGTTTGCTCCAGGAAAGTGCGGCTAGACTTGTAACCTAAAGTCAATTATCAGACGCACATAACAGTACATCAGCTCCAAGCATGACATGCACACACCCACATCCGATTCCCAGAAGTGGGAGGACTCATAGCCACATCCATCCAGATCCACGGCTGCGCCCTTTCTGTCATTGCTTACATCAAAGCAGCAAGAGCACTGGAGGTTTCTATGCCTGCAACAGAGAGGCTTGAGAAGATGGGTTTAACCTTAGGGAGCATTCATACATCTCGCTCATAATTCTGGCCCTGACTAGCCAGGCTTTGATATTGCAGAGAGAGGCAGGATAATGACCACAGAGTTGAAGGAAAGTGGCTGGGTAGAGAGAGCCAATCCTAGGTTAGGCCCCATCTGCACCATTCCCCCCAAAATCACGCCACTTTCAGCTGTCATTGCTTCCCACAAAGAATCTTGGGAGCCATTGTTTGTTAAGGGCGCTGAGAGCTATTAGGAGAACCCAATTTCCCCCCACAAAGTTGCAATTTTTAGAGTTCCCTGGGACGAGGGAGTGGTTGCTAAACCACTCTGGGAGCTGAGGGGAATAGGGATGCTTGGGTCCTGGTTGTGGGTTTCTCTCAGGCACCCAGTTAGCCACTATGAGAACTGAACACTGTATTAGATGGGCCACTGGCCTGATCCAATAGGCTCTTGTGTTTTTATGTGCATGTCTAAATGGCTGGTAAAGAACAGGTGTGTTGCCATAGAGACAACTGGGTGGTGATACTTTCTTAGGAGATGGGTAGCCCTCCAGCCTCCACCCTCTCAGCTGGCTGGAAACTAGCTTTTAGTCTGGCTGGAGCTGAAAGCTAGAAAGAGATGCAAAGGTTTGCCTTGCTGTGTGTGCTTAATCCAAAACTATGGCTTTGGGGATCCCAAACTTAATGGGGAAGCATGATATGATGGAGTGTTACTGCTGCTCTTCCATCTTGTGCTCAGGTTCTCTCTCTCTCAATCTCTCTCTCTTTCTTTCTCTCTCTCTCTCTCTCTCTCTCTCTCTCTCTCTCTCTCTTTCTCTCTCTCTCTGTCTCTCTCTCTCTGTGTGTGTATGTGTGTATTAAAGACACCAGAGACTTCATTGGCCTTCAGTCTAAGGAAACTGAGCCCTTAGGGCAGTGATGGCCAAACTTCTTGGCCCTCCAGCTGTTTTGGGACTACAACGCCCATCATCCCTAGCTAACAGGACCAGTGGTCAGGGATGATGAGCATTGTAGTCCCAAAACAGCTGGAGGGCCAAGTTTGGCCATCACTGCCTTAGGGTCTCTTGGCGCTAACAGATTGGGGTGTGTGCAGTGATATATACTGACAGGAGCAGTGCTTTTTTTTCCTAAAAAAAATGTTTATGGGTGCTCTCATTTTGACTCAAGAAAATCACCATTTTATACATAGTTCAAATTGGGGAAAATAAATACAGTAAGTGGACAAAAGTACAAAGATTCACAAAATGTTTAGGGGTATGCGTACCCCTGCACCCCCCCCCTGAAAAAAGCAGCACTGGACAGGAGCCAAGCGGTATTGGGTGGGATTGAGCTTCTTCAGAGAGGAAATCTACTGTAGGTCAGGTGGAAGTCAAAAGGGCCTCAAGTATTGTTTGAGGTTGAAAAGACGAGGCGTTTTAATCGCAGTTTCCTTGAAAGCTCATTTCCTATTATTGTTAGCAGGAACTCTCTAGGATTACTAAGAACGGAAAGTGATCAAAAGGCAGCAGAGAGGGCTCTCCTTGAAAAAGGAAGACGTTAAAAGGAGTGATTTCAGCGGGACTTAGGTCAGGGAATTGATTACTTTTAAAGTCCACTCATAAATTAGATTGGAAGGGAAGGGAGTTGTTATTAGTAGACAGGTTCTGCACAATTTTGCTTCTATGTGGTCCATTAGGTCAAGAACAGAAACACTCAGGTCTGAAACACTTATTCAGAAATAGGTGGGAGAATCTGTCAGTTTCCATTTCACAGGTCCCCTCGCCCACACCCACCCTGCAAAAAATCAAAAATCAAAAACATCTGAATTTCACTTATCTGAATTTCCCTATCAGTTTGTGATTTATTTATTTTTAAAAGGTCCTCTCAAAAATTCACCCAGCATTTTAGTGGTCAGTCCTCCTAACAGACATGCTTCTTTATGCAATTTTGTCTAATATGTATGCATTTTGGCAAGTGCTTTTCTCTAAAATCCATTTCTGTAAGTTGTTTTCATTATTATATGGATTTTTATGCACACTTTTCTCTACTATGTGCATTTTTGCACACGACTCGGCTGGAAAACTCCACTGCAAATTCAGAAATGTGCAAATAAAGGATGGCTGTCTTTCAGTTTGCATATTGTTTTGGGAGCTGTGAATTAAGTGGGTTCATGCTGAAATGCAAGTCAACAGGTCCCAATGGGTTCAATACGCTATTACTAAGAATACGGTCGGGTAGCTTTTTAAAATTAATAATCCAACAAGAATGGTGTAGAGAGTTGCCATGAATTTAGATACATGCAGATAACATGGATCTGAAAGCATTGCACGAACCATCATCTGTTCTACAGATGTGTTGATGGGTCCTTTTTTTTAGTTCCCCCGCCCTGCCTGAAACTTTGAGTTCACAGCTAGAATGTGGCTGGCCACTTCTTCAAATGAATTTCATTGGAACTCAACATCACACTATTATGATCATTCTGTTGAAATGATTTCAAAACATTGTGCATGTAAGGGGCTGTGAACATGTTAGCATGTTTTATAAATGCATATACCTTTCCACTCCATCATATCCTCCCCAAAACGCCCACATTACACACACACACACACACACACACACACACACATTTCATTTGGAGAAGAAAGAGTCAGAAAGCCCACTTTCAACTCGATATACGATATACGATCTTTATTGTCATTGTACCATACAGAACAATGAAATTGAAAATCTACATAAAACATTCAAACCCCCCTAAAAACTCTGAAACCCCATTTTAAAATACAATATACTATATGCAATATACTCAAAACTCAACCATGGGTTCACCTAAAGGCCTCTTTTCTAAAACATGAATTCTGTCTGCATGGATGAACACATGGGAGTTTCTGGTGCTACCTGGAGCAAAGCATTACTGATCCATGTGTTAACCATAATGAAGCAAAGCAATTTGTCAAAAAGTGACCCCCTAGTGGCAGAATGCAGCAATAACCTTCTTATGCTAAGAGAAACCATACAGAGTGACACCTACTGGCAGAACATGGTATTAGCCCTCCTATGATAAAGTCAGAGGTGGAAATGAGGGTGCTTACCTCCAGTTTTATTGATGATAAGGAATGGAAGAAACCTAGCTGGTACCAGAAGAAAAGACAGATTGAAGGTATTCAATACAAAGGAGCAATCCTGGGAGAAACTGAGAAAGGATTAAAATTGCAACAGAATATTCCGGAGACTGCAGGGACTTACAATAAGCTAGACGTGAACAGACAGGCATCTTCTAGAGGTGTTGTTTGCATACTGGAACAATGGGGCTTTGTCTCATAAATATAATGGCAATCAGATATAGTTTGTCAACATCATTTATATCATGTACTATGATAAAAATAGAGCTTGGTGTGTCTGTGGATTTTGTGTGTGTGTGTAGCTGCATAATCTCAGCCCAGAGGAATGACACAGTGGAACAGGAACAATGTTAACAGTATGGTAATACATGACAATTAGGCACGGTGCCCAAACCCTCCAGGATATGTTCTTTCCAGCTTACCTGTCATCCAGGTGCTACTGAACTGGAAAAGACCCCAGATGTTCTTAGATTAAAAGGATGTGTGAGCAAAGGCGGGTGTACCAGGAGACAAAAATGAAATACTGCCTTGGGGGTGTGGGGCAAGGAGCTGGTTGCCGTTAAGGTGGGAGATGGAGAGGCTAGACACAAAAGACCCAGTCTAGATCATTTGCACGGACACACACAATCACACACACACACACCTTCCCACATAAAAGTGTTGCCTCCCATCTCCCCAACCATTATTTGTCCATTAATAGGGTAAGAAATTGCATCAGAAAACTATTAAAGGGAAGACAACATTGCAAAGGGCCACAGGTGAGTGGAAAGTCATCTTTCTTGCATGCAGGCCTTAGGTTTAATCCCCAGCATTTCAAGGTAGGGCTGAGAGAGACCCCTGTTGAAACCCTGGACAACTGTCAGTGTGGAAAATACTGAGCTAAATCTGCAGGTGTTCTGGCTCTGTATAAGCCAACTTCCTACATTCCTGTTTCATTGAAACGCTAATTGGTGGGGCTCTGGGGTTTTGTTGCTCTTAAGGTAGCCAAGGTGTGTTTGTGAGTATGCTTTTTTCCTAGCAGTCTGCACTCTGCGCTCTTCCTCGACACATCCAAACAAACAAACAAACAAAAAAACAAACAAACAAACAAACAAGCCATGCCATTCTTAAACAAGGGCAGCCCAGATT
Organism: Podarcis vaucheri; assembly: GCF_965113315.1. Lineage (NCBI taxonomy): Eukaryota > Metazoa > Chordata > Lepidosauria > Squamata > Lacertidae > Podarcis > Podarcis vaucheri. Next base: position 58,876,686 of record NC_138765.1, read on the forward strand.
TTTTAAGGCTCAGTAGGGAGTGACCCCTGGCTCCTTCTGATCAATGAGAGCCACAGTCAGGTATGTCAGGTATCTCAAATATCTCAGGTACGCTTTTCGTATTTGACTAGAACTGGTTGGGGGGAGATCGTGACTGCTGGGCATATGAGACATGGTGGGGGCAGGAGGGGATCAAGGCCTGTCATCACAAAGAAGAGATAATTAACTTCATTTATGATATAAACTTGAATGAACTTCTTCTAGGCTCAGCATCTGACTCTACTGTCTGCTTTCAGAATCCACACCACACCAATACTTTTATCCAAAGGGAGATTTTTTAAAGTATGGGGGGGGGTTGCAAAGAGTTTGTGCCCCCTTGCAAAAAGTTTATTAGGACTATTAAATGGTCTTCTTTTTAAACAAATGCACTTCATTTCCACGAGATGTGGGAATGACTGTTAACTTTGATGACTTAAATAGCACTAGAGTCGACACATTCCTGGATGATTAGTCTATGAATGGCTATGAGCCATGATTGTTACAGAGGCAAAAGATCTAGAAATGTCTTGGCAAATTTTCAAATGAAAGGGTGCCTTCCATAACCACAACCTAAAGAGACTCGAAAAATTCAGGCAGCTGTGCTATTTCTGTCTTTATACCCCACAAAGAAGGACCCATCGTAGCATAAAATCCAGATTATTACAATCAGTTTACAGTCCCAGATCAGGGGAATGGACTACCTCAGAAGGCAATGCGCCCTCCTTCATTGGAGGTTTTTAAACAGGTTTGATTGTCATCTGTCAGGGATTCCTTAGTTGTGATTCCTGCATTACAGGGGTTGGGCTGGATGACTCTGGGTATCCCTTCCAACTCTGCAATTCTATGAGGGGTGAGAAAGCTTTTCTGGCCAGCAGGCCAGATCTTCATCTCTCCACCCTCAGAGGCCCAATCTGACAGGTGGGTGGGGCTGCCCACCTCTCAGTCACCAGGCATCGTAGTGATGTCAGGTGATGCAATACTTGAAAGCCCTGACTTTTGACACCCCAGAACACAGTGTGGGGCTGTTTGAATGCCCTTTTGCAAACAGCCCCATGCTGTCTTAGGTTTAAGGAGCAACATGGGGTTGATAGCTGGATCTACACTGATTTGTTTAGCATTGTTAGAACTATGTTAGATATATTGTTCTAAAACATCACAGGGCATACTTGTAAAATGAAGTGTTTCTTACCTTTGTAATGGTAATGAAATTACCATTTTTAATGAAAATGCTGTTTCGCTGGTTGCTGGTTGCTCTGCGGTGCCTTCAGGTGTCACATTTTAATACCGGATTATGAAAGCCGTTCCTTAACACCTCCTTAACTTTAAAAACCATGGGTGTAGGTTCGCCCCAAGGCTGCATGTGCCCTTTCCATTAGGGCAGGCTTTCTCAACCTTGGGTCCCCAGGTGTTGTTGGACTACAACTCCCATCATCCCTAACCTGGCTAGCTAGGGATGATGGGAGTTGTAGTCCAACAACTTCTGGAGAAGTTGGAAAAGGCTGTGATACAGGAGGGAAGCAGCACCCTATAGGAACGAACTCTTTGCTCATCAGCTGATAGGTGGGGGCTTCAAACCTTCTGGCTGCACAGGTCTGCTTTGCCAGCCTGTTCCCCGCACAGAATGCACAGACAAAGCAGATCTTACCAGGATTCAACCTCCTCCTGTGACATCAGCTGAATGGCCTTTATGGAGCAATCTGGACTCCCTGGCGAGCCAAGATTGGCCCTTGGGCTGGATTTCACCTCCTCTGGAGTAGATAATCACGGCATAAAAATAAATACACCTTGGAAAACACATTGAGGTATAACAAAATCTTCAACCGGCTGACGTGCAACTTTAGCTTTCGAATAGAGGGGCAAACAATCTTTCACTAGAAACAAAATGCATCCCCCACCCCCCACACGGAGATTTAAAAGGGTGTACCAAGGTGTGACAAAGGAAGAAGGAAGTGTCAGTTTAAAATGTAGCAAAGTGTAATGGGAGGATTACGAAAAGTTTTTGAAAGCGCAATACATGTTAATGGATGGTCCCTAAATTAAGGGCTCTTCATGGCTGTTATCGCTGCCAGTTAGCGCCATCTGCTGGACCATCTGAGTAATGCAGACAACCCTCAAAATCTTAATGGCTGAAGTTAAGGCTGCATAGTTTATTGAAAAAAAAAATTTACACTTCTAATTAAAATGGTTAACAACATCTCAGTTACATTCAGTTGGTAGGTTTGGAAGTAGTTGCAGGGGAGAAACATGTAAAACCCTGAACTGGGAAGTTTCTACTTTGGATGATTATCTTCAAAAATTAGGAATCCCCCCCCCCTCTGTTTTACAGTCCTCTGTTTGAAGGAGTCCTCTATTTTAAGGGTTGTTTGGTCCAAGTCTGGTTGAAAGATAAAACTCGCTAAGAAGAGAGAACAGGAGCCATACAGCTCACCTGGACAGAGTCGTCCCTACTTTGGAGAGATATATTATATTTCTGTTTAAATTATAGTCATTATTTTTAAATTTATATGTATACCTATACATTAACTAGGGCATGCAGTGCAAATCTGTGTCCTCTTTTATCTTTCTTTCTTGGCAATACCTAAGGAGCCACCCTACCCCCTCCTCCAAAAGTGTCCCCCTTTTAAAGTAAAAAGTAAAAAATAAAAAATAGAGCATGGTGTTTGAACATGAATTATGAGACTCATTGTGGCTTCCCTGGACTTTCTAGAACTGAAATTATACTGGAACCAAAAACATATATCAGAATTCCACGATTAATGTGCAACATAAAATACTGATATATTTTGTTCTAAGGCCACCTCCAGACCGCATGTATTTTGCAGGAGGGATTCAAGAATATACTAGGAAAATTGAGTTTGTGAATGAATGTGTTCTGTCATCCAAACACAAGAAATCCACTTAAACAAAATAATAATAATAATAATAATAATAATTTATTATTTATACCCCGCCCATCTGGCTGGGTCTCCCCAGCCACTCTGGGCGGCTTCCACAGAAACCAAAAAACACTAAAATATCATACATTAAAAGCTTCCCTGAATAGGGCCGCCTTAAGATGTTTTCTGAATGTCAGGTAGTTTTCCATCACCTTGACATCCAATGGGAGGGCATTCCACAGGGCGGGCGCCACCACCGAAAAGGCCCTCTGCCTGGTTCCCTGTAGCTTCGCTTCTCGCAATGAGGGAACCGCCAGAAGGCCCTCGGCGCTGGACCTCAGTGTCCGGGCAGAACGATGGGGGTGGAGACGCTCCTTCAGGTATACTGGGCCGAAGCCGTTTAGGGCTTTAAAGGTCAACACCAACACTTTGAATTGTGCTCGGAAACGTACTGGGAGCCAATGTAGGTCTTTCAAGACCGGTGTTATGTGGTCTCGGCGGCCGCCCCCAGTCACCAGTCTAGCTGCCGCATTCTGGATTAGTTGTAGTTTCCGAGTCACCTTCAAAGGTAGCCCCACGTAGAGCGCATTGCAGTAGTCCAAGCGGGAGATAACTAGAGCATGCACCACTCTGGCCAGACAGTCAGCGGGCAAGTAGGGTCTCAGCCTGCGTACCAGGTGGAGTTGGTAGACAGCTGCCCTGGATACAGAATCAACAATGGGCTCTTGAAGTTGGGAAAGTGATGGGGAAGTGCATTGAAAAATGTGGAATGAAAAAATGATGAACAGGAAGCTGTATTACCACCCCCACAAGCAAATCAGGATGAGTGTGCAATAGATGATGTCCCCAAAATAGTGCCCATCGGGACTGGCAAGTTGGAAAGGAGGAAGATCAACAGTAGGTGGCGCCAGAGCCAATGCTAGCCAAAGCCAATGAGAGGCAGAGCCAACTGATTCTAGTTTTGAGACTAGGGAGGAGGAAGTTAGCAGGCAGTGCCAACCCCTTGGACTGCTTGTAAGTATGAAATCAGACAGGTGAGGAGTGGCTGGGGGCAGAATGAGGCTGGTGGGGCAGTGCCCTATTTCCCCCAAGTACTCCCCACAAACAAATCAGAATAAATGCTCAATAAAGACTGGATATGTTCTACCTCTTTTAGGACTACGAGTACCCCCTTCATTCCCATGGAACACCTTACCAGAAGAACGACCGCTGCCCCCCTCCACCGCAGACACTGCCTGACCGAGCGTGCGAGGTGCCCAGCTGTCGCTCGGACTCCGAGTGCGAGAGACACAAGCGCTGCTGCTACAACGGGTGCATCTATGCTTGCCTGGAGTCGGTGCCCCCACCTCCAGGTATGTCAGTCCATAATATGTCGTGCTGGACCAGATGAGGGGTGAGAGAGAGAAAGGGTGTTATTGCTCTCTAGCATAAAATATTTGATCAGAGGAATACATGGAGGTCTGCCTTTGGCAGATCAAAATATGGTAAGTGCTGCTTCCAGCTTCAGCTGCATGGTATCAGATGTTGAGTGTTAAGGCTGAATTCCCACAGCAGTTTATTCTGTTTCCCCAGTGTTTCCCTACCTGTTAATTCCCACTTTATATTTGACCCTGGGATAGCTCAGTGTGGTGCTAATGATGCCAAGGTTGCAGGTTTGATCTCTGTAAGAAGCAGCTGCATATTCCTGCATTGCAGATGGTTGGACTAGATGATTGTCAGGGTCCCTTCCAACTTTGTGATTCTATGATCTATGAGATTTCAAATGACATAAAAGCCACTTCTGGAAATCTAGCAGAACATAGTGGAAGCTTATCGCTCAGTTCTGTGTTAATTACTTCCAGAAAATATCCATTTGGAAGCCCATTAACCCAGAAAACCATGGGAGGAAAGGCCTTTCCTGTTTTTTTCATGGGGGGATAATGGGGGAACAGAAGCACACATGTGCTGAAAGGGTGTGGGAGAACACACGTTGTCCAACGGTGTGTGCCAACGTTGTTCATCACCATGTGAATGACATTTAGCATGACCTGCAGGTATATTGATCAAAAAGCCACCGTTGCCCAATGCTACAGGTACTGCCATGTGAAAGCAACGTTAGAAACCAGAACAGAAGCACTAGCATTATAATCAGGAAAGCTAGTGCAATGTTCTGCATGTCTGAATGCAGTCAAGGAGGAAAATACCACCACCATCCCCCTGCTCATGAACTTCCCTGGAGTATCCATCTGCCCACTGTCAATTGACAGATTACTGAGTGGCAGTAACCAATGATCCATCATAGCAAAGCAATCCTTGAGTTCTTCTATTCACTTTTCAGTGTTCTCATTCTCCGTAACAATGTCTGGTTTCTTGGAACAGTTTTGGATTGGTTGGTTCAGCCCAAGCCACGCTGGCTGGGTGGAAATGGCTGGCTTCTCGACGGACCGGAAGAAGTTTTACAAGGTCAGAAAAATGTGTGCATCATTTGGAAGGTGTCAGAATATTGATAGTGCTCTACAAATATGTTTCCCAATTTGGTTGTAGCATTGTAGGATGGGTGAGGATTCTGGTAAAATGGTCAGACCAGTCTCTTTCTTAAGGACTCTAGCTAGGCCTGCAAAGTACCGTATTTTTCACCCTATAGGACACACTTTTTCCCCTCCAAAAATGAAGGGGAAATCTGTGTGCGTCCTATGGGGTGAATGCAAGCTTTCACTGAAGCTTGGAGAGCGAGAGGGATCGGTGCGCACCGACCCCTCTCGCTCTCCAGGCTTCAGGAAGCTATCAGCAAGCCTGGGGAGCTCGCGGGAGTTCCGCAGGGCTCCCTAGGCTGCAGATAGCAGCCTGCTGCCCGGAGCGTGGGGCGCGCTGAAGCCACTGCTGGGGGGGGGTGTAATTTTTTTCCCTTTATTTCCCCCCAAAAAAACTAGGTGCGTCCTATGGGCCGGTGCGTCCTATAGGGCGAAAAATACGGTATTTCTTTTCATGTCTAAACAGTACAAATACTACTAGCTAGAGATACTTCCAGGAGGCAGGGCTTCTCCCCTCACCTGTCTGGAGGTGATGCAATAAACAAGTGTAAGACAACAGACCTGAGCTGGTCTTGACTGGAGCTAGGAAGACACAGAGGTCTGGTTTGCTCTCTGTGCTGAACCCCCAGCTGTGGCTTTGGGCACAGACACACCCCCAGCAAGAAACCTAGTGGAGAAGCAAAATCTGTTAGAGTTTTAATACTACGAGCTCTTCCATCTTATGCCCAGCTTCTGCATATGTGTAAACAAATAAAAATATACCATCATCTCTAGTGACCTTCATTCCAAGGAAACCCAAACTGACCAATTTGCTGGAATCCCTGAAATCTCCACTTGGAGAGTGGAGTGTGTGTAACAATAGGAAGTTTCCTCCCATCCAGACCAGTAATGTCTACTTTGACTGGCAGCCGCTTTCCAGAGTCTCAGGCAAAGACTCTGTCTGCTCTCTGGTCCTTTGAAGTGGAGACACTCTGACACTGCATGATGGTTCTCTGCTAATGGCTCCCCAGAGAAAGGCAGCAAAAGCTAACTTAACCTGGTCTCTTTTCTAGCAAGATTCTCTCTCTGTGTCTCTCTCCCCCTCTTATGTTACCAGTTGATCATGAAAAAATGAATTGGCATGCTCTTGTGCTTTTAAACACACTTCAGTATGCAGAAATAAACTCACAAAACTTTTCACAGCACAGAGAGAAACGTGATCCCCTGCTAATGCCCACACACCAAGCAGCTGTTAAAAAGCAGAAGAGGCTGGGGCAGGATGAAAGCTGGCAACCTTGTACTCTTGGGCCAAGGCTTTGGACTTCCTTTGGAAAAGCTACTTTAATTCACACAGCCTAATAGAGATGAACAATCAGGGTTATCTAATGACTAGGAAAAATGCCCCCCCCCAAAGCCAATTGATTTGCAACTGTCCCTGGCAGAGATCTGAGTTCAAGGCTCAAGGGAGGAACATTAAAAGACATAGTGGGCCAATAACTGAGCAGAGAGGTTTTGTGGGCACATAACTGCATCCATGTCATGTTCTTGTCACCTTTGGGCTGAGAAGGCAACCAGCAAACCAAGCCAGCAGGGAGGATCCTTGAACATGGCTTGGTCAACTCAGCAGCCTCAACACACTAAGCCAGATGGACCTTTGTCCTGGCCTGGTGGGGGCCTTCTCATGTTCTCCTATGACTCTTTCCGTAGCCGAAGCATGCAGCACCACAGAAGATGGAGATGAACCTCTTCACTGCCCAACAGGATATGAATGCCACATCATTAATCCTGGCAATGCCGCTGAGGGCATTCCCAACAGGGGCCAGTGTATCAAGCTTCGTGGGAACTCTGGTAGGTCTACACCTTCTGGGGATCACATGCCCTTGACCTTCTGAGGGTCAAGAGGTGGAACAACAACAAACGTGACTCTTGTGTACAGCAGGGTACATTTCTGCCAGACACAAATCAGAGGTTTCTATGCACACACCTCTCCGTTTTGGCAAGCAGGATTGAAGACACATTCCAGCAAAAGTGCTTGAGAAGAGCACAAATGGGGGGTGGGGTGGCCCGGGGGCCACATGGCCTGAGGTTCCCCACCTCTGATCCATACACATAATGTGCGAGTCAATGCTGATCTGTTCTGATTCTTCTGTACTTCTGGCTTCCAGACACTAAGTGTGACTGTAAGTGTTCTGCAGATCATTGAGAAGGAAAAGCCAACATGGTGCCCTTCAGATTTTTTGGGACTTCAGCTTCCATCATTCCCAGCCAGCATGACCAATATTCAGGGATATTGGGAGTTGTGGTCCACAACTTCTGGAGTCCACTGCATTGGCTACACATTGGTATAGAGGAAACTGGGTAAGCTCCCTATATTGTCCGGAGTTCAGATTTGTTACTGCCTCGTTTCTAAAGGGCTATGCAACATAATGGTTTCAACAAAGTCAGGAGAACATCCAGCCAGCATGTTGTGGTCAATGCAAGATAGTCATTCCAATTTTACTATCTGGAGCTCATTTTCATTTGTTTTTCTCCCCAGATGGGTGGAATCTAAGGCCTAAGTATTACAAGGAATATTTTGGTAAGACTCCACCATTTGGATCATGACAAATTCAGCTTAAATGCATATTGCTGCTTGCTTGCTTGCTTGCTTGTTTCAAAACGTGTATATATATTGCTTTTTTGGTCCTGAAAAGTGCCCCCAAAGTGGGTTACAATAGAATAATTAATGCATAATAAAAGTCAGTTTAAACACACACACACAAATATATATAAACCAAGAGCAGAATGAGATAACCAAGACATATTAACAATCATCCAATGGTCCACTTGAACCACCACGAATTCCTTCCTAGGATTCCAAGCCAGTTGCTGGAAACTACAAGCAGGGAGAGGGCTGCTGCTTATGGGGTTCCCAAAGACTGGGCCCTATGAGAACAGCTTGTTGGACTAGGTTGGCCTTTGGCCGGATCCAGCAGGCTCTTCTTCATGCATTGCGTGGTTAAACTATGGAACTCATTCCAGGGGAGGCAGCGATGACCACTAACTTGGATGGCTTTAAATGAGGATTAGAAAAAATTATGCAAGAGAGGGCTATCATTGGCTATTAGTAATGGTAGCTATGCTCTGCCTTCACAGAGGGAGGCAGCAATGCTGGAAACCACAGGCAAGGAGAGGTCTCTTGTGCTCAAATCCTGCTTGCAGGTTTCCCACAGGCATTTGGATAGCCACTGTGAGAACAGGATGCTGGACTAGATAGGCCATTGGCCTGATCCAACAGGGCTCTACATATGTACCATAAACAGCTGCTATTCTCTTCCTATCCCACTGTCCTGCCCACGAAGCAGGTCTTCACCTTGTAATTCTATAAGGCCATCACACTGCCAGGAGTTCAGCCTACACTCAAGTAGGACTTTGGCAGAGACACATGCCCGTCTGGCATCTTCCCTCCCTCCTGGTCGATCGTTCGGGAGCCTCATAAGCTTTCTTCTGCCCGAACATCACAGCGACTGATGCCAACCGACACCAGCACACTTAGGGATCTGCAGAGTTTGCGCATCATGCGTGTGACAGATCTCAGCAACTCAGTATGTTGGCTAATCTACTTTATTTACATATAAACACACACGGAGCACTGCAACATGGCTCCCTCTCTCTCTAGCATCAGACAGCAAAGAGAAAAAGGACAAAGGACAATAGTCCCACTTCACGGAACACAGTAACACAAACATCCTGTCTCCGTCACTTCCCACTCTGTGGAGTCAAAATATATCACGTCATGTGAAAGACAAAAATCCCATGACTGCAATCATAGATCAGGAATTCTAACAGCCTCACCATGATATTCTTGAATGGATTCACATTCTTAAATGTTCACGTTTAACATCTATTCTGCCCATTGTTGTTTTACAGGAGGCAGTTCCAATAACGTGGTGGGCTACGTCAAACAACAGCAGAAACACCTTGGTTAATTCCGGCAAAGCCTTCAGGGGGATTCTCCCAATAAATGGGGACACGGCGTGAAAATGCGCGACGATGCCTCTGCTTTCTGCTGCAGCTCTCAGGTCTTTCCCACAATCTAAGATCCAGACCAAACAACATGGCACCTTTGAGATGTCATTGCACTAAAGCTCCCATCAAGCCCCAGGCAGCCTGCTCAGTGGCCAAGGACCATGGGAGTCATATAACAGCATCTTATTGAGGGCACTGCATTAGATACCCCTGTCCTGAATTCCTGGTGGTGCCCTAACATTGTTAGACTCCAACTCCCATCAGCCCTGGCCAGCATGGCCAATAGTCAAGGATGATGGCAGCTGTAGTCCAAGTACATCTGGAGGGTCCATCACTTTGGCTACCACTGGCCCCGACCAGTGATAAGACTCAGATAGGAAACCATGTCTTGTAGAGAAATGCAGAATAAACACAGACCTGAACTTCTAGTTTCCTGGATCACACTTTCACCTGTCACTTTGCACTGCATTCTTAAAAGCCACTGTATTTTTCTCTGTGTTTTCTGAGCTTGACCTTTCGCTATCATTCATATGTCGATAATAGAGTTTCTGATTGGCAGTAACGTCTTCTCATCTGCACACACAAAATAAATGCATCTTGTCCAGGGGAACTGCCCTGTCTATTTATTTCTTTTGGTGTATTTCAAATGGAGCGGCCCTATATGATATAGGTGAACAGATTTCCATCCCCCTGCCCTTGCCCAGATACCAACTACTTTCGAAATACAGCTAATCTGCACATGCCAAGTGTATTATCACCATTCCTTCTATTTCCAGTGTCCAGGCTGTGATGGCAATATAGGAACAGGTGGTATGGTGTTATGGACTAGGACTATGAGACCAGGGTTCAAATTCTGCTCACAGGGTGATTGTGGTCCAGTCGTTGTCTCTCAGCTGAACAGGGTTGTGAGGAAAGGATGGGGAGAGGGAAGACTTGACCTCCTTGGGGGAAAAGGTAGGGCAATAAATGTTAAAATAAATGCAAATAAAATCAGCATTTGCACAGAAGAAAGAAGTTATCAGCAAGCTTGCGGAGATTCCAGATTTATGTAAACATACACATAACCTTTAGGAAAGGTTGGGGGCAGGAATAATAGCCCTATGAGGAGTGAGCATGCTCAGCAGCCTCCATGCTGATGGACTATTGGGGCAGGGCAATGAAAAATGGTGGTGAGAAATGGAATGAAATGGAAGGGTGAAATCCTGAACAGCATAATGCCCCACTGCCACATTTTGTGTCAATGACCTGTTTGCAAATTCAATCCATTTGTATGCAGATGATTCATTTATAAATGAGGTGGATGTCAGGCACCCACTTTGCTTTGTCCCAGCTCCTGCCAACCTAGCGTCTGAAAGCATACCAATGCACGTAAATAGGGACCGCTGTGGTGGGAAGGTAAACAGTATTTCCGTGCACTCTGGCTTCCGTCACTGTGTTCCGTTGCAGCAGAAGCAGTTTAGTCATGCTGGCCACATGACCCAGAAAGCTGTCTGTGAACAAATGTCGGCTCCCTCGGCCTGAAAGCAGAGATGAGCACCGAACCCCATTGTCGAATTTGACTGAACTTAACTGCCCAGGGATCCTTTACCTTATCCCCAACCAAGGACCCTCCAGTGGTGGCAGGTGCCCATTGAGGCTGGTAGGGTGGCAGGCAGGGAGCTGAACAGTAGGTGGCGCCAAAACAAATGAGAGGCAGAACCACTTAATTCTAGTTTTGTTTCCATCCTCCCTGCTGAGTTCTATGAGGGCAATACTGAGACTAGGAGGAGGAGGAAGCTGACAGGAAGCGGTGCCTCCCAGATTGGGTGTAAGTAAGAAGGCAGACAGGAGGGGCTGCCCAAGGACCCACTGCTCACTGATGGCTAGGGTGGCCGTGTGCCCTGCTTTGCAGAGGACACACCTCCGTGGGAAGACATCTCTATTTGGAGGGCTATTTGATGCTGGGTACATTTAAAGATAAGCCTAAGAAAAGGGCTGCAGCTCAGCAGTAGAGCTGCCAGTCAGTGTAGACAACACTGAACTAGATGGACCAACGTTCTGATTCAGTATAAAGGCAGCTTTCTGCTTTTCTTCTAAGGGAAGACAGAAGCTTGGCTGGATCAATGCTGGATAAAGTTTCCTACAGAAACCTTTCAGGAGGATATTTTATGACCCATTCTGCTGCATGCCTCATCATTTTACAGAATGACTTTCCCTCCTTAGAGAATCTTCTCTTCTGTGCCCAGAGGGAAAATGCCTTTTGTGCAGACATAAAGGAAAATGAGGGGCAGTGACCCCCCCCTGCAGCTCAGAAAACCTGGTGAAGTCTTGTGGCATCTTGTTCAGGTTCTTAACTAGGAATGCAACCTGGTTTAGCCAATGAATCGATCAAATATGTTTGCAAACAACTAAAAATTATAAGGAACATTTATTAAATCTGTTAGATGGTTGTTATGCAAAAAGGTCTCCCAAGAGTTGTACACAATGAAACACACAATTACCAGAAACATGTGCAATTCATAAAAATAAATAAATCCTAAAGCAACCTCCAATTAATGGCTCGAGCCAACCTAGCAGTTTGAAAGCACGTCAAAGTGCAAGTAGATAAATAGGTACTGCTCCAGCGGGAAGGTAAACGGCGTTTTCGTGCGCTGCTCTGGTTCACCAGAAGCGGCTTAGTCATGCTGGCCACATGACCCGGAAGCTATACGCCGGCTCCCTCGGCCAATAAAGCGAGATGAGCGCCGCAACCCCAGAGTCGGTCACGACTGGACCTAATGGTCAGGCGTCCCTTTACCTTTACCTTTACCCTTGCTGGCCATGCTCTACCTCTGCCCATTTCTCAGTCCAACAGACACACAAATTCCTGGAGAAAGGAGAGCTGCTTTATCCTATATAGTGAGAGTGTAAAGGCAGCCCACGCTCCTTGGGTCTCACCCAGATCTCAGAAGAGCATGCTGGTCTCTTACAACTCTGATCCTAAACTTCCAGCAGCATGAATGCCAAGCATCAAACCCGAGGTTGGCAATCACACACTTCAGCGCTTCAATCAGGAAATGTTATTAAAAATAAAAGATACAGTGGTGCCTCGCAAGACGAAATTAATTCGTTCCGTGAGTTTTGTCATCTTGCGATTTTTTTCATCTTGCGAAGCACGGTGTCGGGAAAGTTTTGGAAAAGCTTCAAAAATCACCAAAGTCTTTAAAAACCTCAAAAAAGGCTACCACACCGCGTTCTATGAGTTGCTCCTCGAAGTCAAGTCGCAACTGTATTAACGGTGTTAAGAAAAAGGAAACAAACTTGCAAGACGTTTCCGTCTTGCGAAGCAAGCCCATAGGGAAAATCGTCTTGTGAAGCAGCTCAAAAAACCAAAAACCCTTTTGTCTTGCGAGTTTTTTGTCTTGCGAGGCATTCGTCTTGCGAGGTACCACTGTACAAGAAAAGCAGGAAAAAGTTCAAAACAGAATGCAAAATAGGCCAAAGAACTTTGGCTCTAAAAATTTACTAATGCTAGCCCATTTACTACACCCTAGTTGGTCTGGTTTACTCTCAAGGAAGCAGTGGGGATAGTCAGCGTCTTACAAAGTCCATTCTGGATACCTGATGGTGGTGGGAAAGGCAGCTATGAATTGTTTTCAGGATCCAGACTCAGTTACTCAGGTCCCTCACGTTTCTCAGGTAGGCATCTGAAGTTCCCTTCTTTCTTTGAAGAGGATGTCTGGAGGATACGTGACAGCTTAACTTGGAGGACACCAAATTCCTCTGTGACAGTAACCACAGCCTTTTCCTCTCTGACATTTTCCCTCTCCCTCCTTCTGTTAAGTGAGTAAAATACCTGCTTTCTCTTGAAACAACATTCTGCTACCATCTAGTGACAAAATGTTGTAAATGCAGCTGCTTTTTACCTACTGCTGCTGCCCTGTGACCCAGTACCGTACAGTACAGTGGTACCTCAGGTTAAGTACTTAATTTGTTCCGGAGGTCTGTTCTTCACCGTGAAACTGTTCTTAACCTGAAGCACCACTTTAGCTAATGGGGCCTCCTGCTGCTGTCGCATTGCTTGCCAGAGCACGATTTCTGTTCTCATCCTGAAGCAAAGTTCTTAACCTGAGGTACTATTTCTGGGTTAGTGGAGTTTGTAACCTGAAGCGTTTGTAACCTGAAGCACATGTAACCCGAGGTACCACTGTATTGCAAAATTACTTTCTCTGTTTACCCACAGCTGCCATCTGGTGGCATAATAGTGCAAACTGCAGCCTCTTTCTACATGCTGCTGCCAGTTGGTGCTTGCTGGACAGGTTTCCCAAAAATGAGCAAGAATGTGGCCCATCAACCAGGACTTCAAATAATGAGCAAAAATGTGACCCATGATTATGTTTGTTTTTCAGCTCCTACCCAGGTGGGTCACATTTTCACTCATTTTTCAGAGTCCTCACCCATGAGTCATATTTTGGGATGAGTTTATTGCTGTTTTTATGTTTGATCTCAACACCTTTGCTCTTTCTATTTTTATTGTGTAAGTTGCTTTGAGACACCTAATAAATATTTATTTTTATTATTTGGGTTGTTTTTTTAATTGTAGCAATGCAATTGCTATTAATCACTTCCCTGCTCTGCTCACATAACTGCAATGGAAGACCATGGAGAGCTACACACTTGACTCAGCAAGGATTTCTGCCTGAGAGCCAGTGAAGCACACTTCAATGGTCAAAAAGTGGTATATTTAACTGCTAGTGATTAAAGTGTCCCACTAGGACCGTACTTATCAGTTAATAGGTAGGGGTTTCAAATCTACTCTGCTCTCACCTTGAAAATCAACATGGCTGTAGTTGACCTAAAAAGGTAACAATATCTAGGGTTGCCATACGTTTTGTATTTCCCAGACATAGGCGGTATTCGGCCCTCGTAAACGTCATCCGGGTAGAAAATCAGTGAATGTCCAGGAAAATCCGGATGTATGGCAGCCCATGCATGACGGAAGTGTTGAAAGACCATGACAGAAGATGAACAACGAAAAACTCAATAACTTTTGTGTCCAGATTTTTGCACTTTGACATATGGAATAAAACTCATTATCTCAAATCTAAATTATCTCAAATCTAAATCAAATCTCAATCTCATTGACCAATCTAGTCTTGCCAGCTGTTCATTATGTCAAAGATAGAAATACTTCGGCCAACATGCTTTCCTAGGAGTAAAATTCACAGAACCCAGTGGGGCTGCTGTTCTGAGTAAACATGCAGAAGATTGTGCTTCTCAGGGATATTTTAAACTGCGATTTAACCAACCTAAAGTAGGGTGAAGGGGAACTTCTGGCCTTGGGGCCGAAGGCAGCCCTCCGGGCCTCTCTAGGTGACACCCCTCCTATTGCGACGGTCAGCAGGACATAGAGACCTAGGAAAGATAGGGAGTCAGACCATTGGTTCATTGAATTGAAGTCTCTTCTAGACAATCTGTTTACTGAAAAATTGCCCTGATTTGCTTGCACAAAGTTCTCGGGGAGGTTAGGCAGCACCACCTATTTTTCAAGCATTCATCCTGATTTGTTTAGATCACATTTGTGTTAAGCAAATGTCATCCCACACTTTCCAGTACATCTTTCCATCACTTTCCTTATTGCAAAAGTCATTTTTTAAAAAAATAGGGGAAGCAGGTTTGTTGTGCAATGAGAGCTCAAAATCGACTCCAGTTGCACAATGTGAACTTGCTGGTATGTGATTGACTGCCATCTGCAGAACAGCAGCAGTCTGGAAATGCCCTCAGTACTGGGACTTGCAGGAGCAGCTTTCTGGGGTTCACATAGGAGTCTTTTCCCAGCCCTACCCGGAGATGCCAATAATTGATTTTTTTTCATGCAAAACATTTCTTGGGAGACAGCTGTTCATTTGAACATAGGAAGCTGCCTTACAGTGGGTTACACCATTGCTCTTCTGTTTTTCTTTTTCTCTTACAGCATTGTACACAAATCATAAAACATGACATTGACAGAAAATGGATCACTGGGGTGGGGATAAAATTCTAAACATATTATTTTGCAATACATAATAATGAGATGATTACAGTAAACCACTTCAGTGGATTCCTCAATAAATCAACTCTGAAAGCACAAGATAATAAGAGTGAGCTGAAGAGTACTGCCTGCTTATTTACACCATATTGCAATGTCAGTTATAGGAATTTCTCATCCATGTGTTGTTTCATCTGTATATTTAATGAAATCATACCATACAGTGTAAAAATGATATTGTTTTTTCTCTCCCCTTGCCACCTCCAGTTTTTGCGACAGCTTTTCCATTATGGCTGTTTGCCGGAACAGTGAACAATTAATTAATTGCAAGGTTTTCCAAGTTCTATCCCTATTCTAGCTGAAGTTAATAAATGTGCCTTACTTCTTAAACTCCATTGCTCTCTCCAGCTCAGTACTGTCAGCAGTGACTGGCAGTGGATCTCCTGGGTTTTAAGACACTGTTCTCTCTCAGACTCACCAGGCAATCTCAAGTATGGGACCTGGGATGCCCTGCATGCAAAGCAGATGCTCTGCCATTCAGCTACAGCCCTTTGCAGTGTGTCACATTGTCTAGGGTTGAGAGATGGGATGTGGGGAGGAAACCTGGGCATGCAGAGGCGTGACAAACCAATTTATTAGTTGTTGTTGTTTTTTTTTTAAAAAAACCCTCAACATTAGGCTACTTGGCTCGTTCTTTTAAAGTACAGTGGTACCTCGGGTTAAGTACTTAATTCGTTCCGGAGGTCCGTACTTAACGTGAAACTGTTCTTAACCTGAAGCACCACTTTAGCTAATGGGGCCTCCCACTGCCGCCACGCCGCTGGAGCACAATTTCTGTTCTCATCCTGAAGCAAAGTTCTTATCTTGAAGCACTATTTCTGGGTTAGCAGAGTCTGTAACCTGAAGCGTATGTAACCCGAGGTACCACTGTACTGATGTTCAGATGTAAAGAGTTTTAAATGCAGTTTTTAAATTAAAAAGAATACCTGCAAACTTCTTTTTTAAATCAATCTCTCTGCTTTTTTCCCCTTCTTTTAAAGTTTGGAACTGGAACAAATAAATAGCAATCCCTGCCTGTCTACCCTGCCTGTCCATCAAGAAACCAGCAGTAAGTCCAGCTGGAGAAACGGAACAGACGGAACCCACCAACCATCCCCTTTACGTGCTGAAAGGCTTTCTATGCCTCCATACTGCACCCAATCGCTAGCGGGGGCTAGGCCACATTTTATCCAATTAAAACCCAGCCTCGGCTCCCCGCTCCCCACCCCCGCAACTCTGACAACGACTAATGGCAAAGGGACGTAGGCGGGAGCACGGATGATTCAGCCAATTTAACCAGCGCATCTCTCCTTTTATAGGTGGGAGAGGTGCACCCGCCTTCTTCCCAAACAACCACTGAGCAGGCAGGAACCCGCCGGCTCAGCCAATCCGAGGGGGCTCTTTGGTTTTATTTATTTATTTTGCTGCGCCTGCAAGCAAGCTTGGCCTTGGAAATTCCCCCCGTCGGCGGAGAGCAGGGGCGGGGGTTGGCTTGGGCCAGGCAGCCAATAGGCAGGAAGAACCGGCGGCGAGCGGCCAGGAGGCGGGAGGGAAAGCTGGAATGGCAGCATCAGCCGGTGGCAAGAGCAGGGTAGGGTGCGCATCTTGAAGCCGCTGCCTGCGCCTCTGAGGGGACGAGGATGGGGAAGGCGAGGAGGTGGAGGAGGCGGAGGCGGCGGGTGAGGAGGCACCCCTGAGGCGGCGGCGGGGAGACGGGAGGGGCAGCGGCGGCGGCGGCGGCCTGAGCCGCGAGGGAGCAGCAGGAGGATGGTAATGCCGGCAGCGCCGCTGGGCCGGAGGCAGAGCAGGGGTTGGGGTGGCGGCGGCGGCGGCGGCGAGACGATTGCAGCCTCTTCTGGGGTGGGGCTCCGGCGGCGAGTAGCATTCGCGGAGAAGGAACGTAATGGAGCGCCCATTGCGGGTCCCGGGAGGGAGGGAGGGAGGGAGGGAATACCTGCGCTGCCTCCCCCTTCATATTTCCTTTCGCTTTCTGTATTATCCTTATTATTCTTAGTTACGGGCCAATGTTGGTGCTACTCAGCGTAGGCGCATTGGACGCGGCTGGCAGAGGGGCTCGCGGACTCCCGCTCTGGACCAGCCTCTGAGCTTGAATTTTAGCCAAGTGCACATGTTTACCCGTGATGCTGTTGATGATGACCATAAAATTATTATTGGCTTAGTTAGACGGTCTTAATCCTTGGCCTAGCCCTAGACCATAAATGGCCATGGTTGGCATAGCAGGTTCATTGATTTCAGGGAGTCTTCTCTGGAATAGAGAGTGGTTGTACAGTACTGGCCATTATTATTTTATTGTTACCAGTATAGAATCATTATTGGATGTAGACTAGCCTAGTTTTACTCAGAAGGAGGCCCATTGAAGTAAGTGGCCATGGCTGCCTTAAAGGGTCCAGTCGCAGACGACTGGACCCTTTAAGGGTTGTGGTGCTCATCTCGCTTTATTGGCCGAGAGAGCCAGCGTTCAGCTTGCAGGTCATGTGGCCAGCATGACTAAGCCGCTTCTGGCGAACCAGAGCAGCGCACGGAAACGCTGTTTACCTTCCTGCCGGAGCGGTACCTATTTATCTACTTGTACTTTGGGGTGCTTTCGAACTGCTAGGTTGGCAGGAGCAGGGACCGCGCAACGGGAGCTCACCCCGTCACGGGGATTTGAACTACCGACCTTCTGATCGGCAAGCCCTAGGCTCTGTGGTTTAACCCACAGCACCACCCGCATCCCTATGACTGCCTTAGGTTTGTTAATTTCAGTGGGTCCATTCTGAGCTGGAATTGAATAGTTGGGTGT
Source organism: Podarcis vaucheri (assembly GCF_965113315.1). Lineage (NCBI taxonomy): Eukaryota > Metazoa > Chordata > Lepidosauria > Squamata > Lacertidae > Podarcis > Podarcis vaucheri. Next base: position 58,894,905 of record NC_138765.1, read on the forward strand.
GGATATTATATATTACAATCAAATTATTATTGCTTGTAGACGATCTTAGTCCTCTTCAGACTTGTCCCGTTGAAGTAAGTGGACATGGCATAGGTCCATTAATGTCAGTGAGTCTACTCTGAGCTAGAACTTGGATACAAATACTACCTATCATCCTCACCATCATTGGTTATAGACAATCCTAGTCTTATTCAGAGCAGATCCATTGAAGCAAAATGGACATGGCTGACAAGTTTATTAATTTCAGTGGATCTACTCTGAATGAGAACATAGTTGGATACAAATACTACTCATTATTATTAAGTAATTAATATTGGTTGTAGACAATCCTTGTTCTACTCAGCCTAAACCCATGGAAGAAAATAACCACCAGTGGCATAAGAATTTAGTTGGATGCCTCAGCTCCCACTTCCCTTCTGTAGTGTTGAATTTTTAATTTTTTTACTGTATTTAGCATATTAGCTGGCCACCATGTCAACAAAGGCCTCTGAGTGGTTCACACAGGCTTCAGGCAATGTACAATTATAGCATTAAAATGCTAAACTCAGTTTTAATTGGAGACGTCTTCAGGGCAGGGACCTGCCCTCTTGCACTTTGTAAAGTGCCATGCACACTGATGTTGCTGCTTCACGATCATTGTAGTAGTAGTATTGGCAACAAATATTTGTTTGTGTCCTTACTTGATTTTTATTTGGGGGAAGTAGTTTCTTATTTTTTCTTATGTAGTTTGGCAAATGTGTTCTTATTTTCATGTGCTTTTTGGGGGGAGTGGGTATTTTTCATCTGGCTTCTACAGTATTTAGTTATCTTACTTTGGTGATTCTTTTACATTTAATTCTGATATCAACTGCCAAACAGCTTTTTCCATACAGCATGCATAGTTAACTTGTTCCAAGTGGGTAGCCATGTTTGTGTGTGTTGCAGAAAGCCCACAAAATTGAGTCCTTTTTCACTTCAAAAGTCTGACATACCTGTTGTGGCAGAAGCTTTTGTGGACTGGTTCAGATCCCTCTTTGTAAGATGTGTGAACTGTTTGCCTGATTTATTTATTTAGTTTGCATTTATATCCCACCTTTGCTACAAGGAACTCTCCATTCTATCATCACAACAACGCTGTGAGGTAGGTTAAGTCATGGCTGAGTGAGGATTTGAACCCTGCACTTCCAGGTTCTAGTCCAGCACTCTAGAGCTGGTATAGCCAACATGGTGTCCTTCAGATGTAGTTGGGCTACAACTCCCATCAGCCCCACCAATCTGACTAAGGGTGAGGAATGTTGGGAGTTGCTGTCCCATCATGTTGAGAGATGCAGACAGATGCTGCAAAGGAGTGTTTAACAATGTGCCCCGTAGATCAAGAAATTCATTGGGTACAGAGAGTGTGTACCATTTCTACACAGAAATCAAACATGTACAATCACAGTAACCATTTCCCACAGAAATATCTGGCAGTAACATATTCCTACCTTTGATTCTGTGTTATGGCCAGATCCTGGCATGTTGCACTATCACTGTGCTTTTCCTATGCTTTGCATAGAGGTACCACAGACAGTACAAATTTTGAATATTGTAGCCCATGGGGCTGAGTGTTTCCATCCTCTCCGAAGGTGTGCGCCTACGTATATGTGCATTCATGTTATACATTCACTGATAATGATACTTCACTGGATACACAAAGTGAGTTATGCTGCTATACCACAGTGGTGCCTTAGTGTTGCAGCTCAGGCTGGGGAGACCTGGGCTCTGATTCTACCCTCAGCTGAAGTGCTGACCTTGAGACTGAGCATCTTTCATGCCAACCTACCTCACGGGATAAAATGGACAGGTGGCCATGTTTGCTGCCTTGAGTTCTTGGGGTGGGGAGAAAGAAAGGTTATAAATGTAGCTAAAAAAATAAATAGCAAAAGTGTATGCCACACAGTAAATTTTTAAGGAAATAAGAGTCTGAATAATTATATCCCACAAGGTGTGGTGATGGCTTGCCTAAGTGGTTATTTTAAAAAATAAACAAATAAAAATAGAATTAGGCATATTTATGGAAGAGGAGGGTAGATTTATAAATGGCTGTTAGCTGTAGTAGCAAAATAGAGCCTCCATGTTCAAAGGTTGTTTACCTCCGAATACTAATTGTGATACTAATAAATAAAATGAGGGAGGGCTATTGCCTTCGTGCTCTTGTTTTCAAGTTGTCCTCTGGGTAATGTATGACGTAGCATAAGAGAACAATGAAACCAGAGTATAATTAAACATGATACCAAAAATAAACGGAATAAAAATCATAAAATTGTAAAGCCTGTATAAACATCAAATTGCCAGCAAACAAAGCAACCCCAGGTTATTAAAATGTAACTTTGCTGTGCGCTCCCAAATGCCTGCTGAAATAAACTTTTATCAGTTTCATAAAACAAACATTAAGTCTGGCCTGCTAAACTTATATAAGGGAGAAAAATCTATAGTGAAGGTGCATCTGCCAAAAAGCCTCATTCATACCCCACCCCCACCCCTGTCACTTGTGGATTATTATTTTTTAAAAAAACTCTTCTAACATACAAGACAAGGGCGATAAAGAAAGAGTCTACTGTACTCATTAAACCACTTCATCATCAACATGAGCTGCCCATATGTCCTAAATGCTCCCCAAACGAAGAGAGAGAGCAAGTCATAGTTCAGAGGCAAAGCACACACTTTGCATTCAGAAGACCCGAGGTTCGTCACCTGGTACAGCTGGGGAATATTTCTGTCTTAAACACTGGATAGCTGTGGCCAGTCCGTGTACAGCACTGATGGGGGAACTTTGGCCCTCCAGATGTTACTGATCTACAACTCCCATCAGCACCAGTAAGCATGACCGTGCTTGCTAGGGATGATGAGAGTTGTCGTTCAGCAACATGGGGGGTGGCACAGGTTCCCCATATTTTGTACAGACAATATTGAGTTAGATGGAACAGTGGTATAGGGCAGTTTCCCTGTTCAGAAAGAAACACACAGTTGAGTAGTATTACTGCTCTAGATTTTCTCTGTTTCTTGTGTCAAAAGATTAAGAACTGTCTTGCTGTATCAGACCATAATTAAGCATCCTCCTTCCAACAGCAGCCCCACCAGATTCTTCTGGGTCAATCAGAAGCACAGTGATGACCTTTTCTCATCATTTGTTCTCATCCTGCAGCCTTCTGTGCAGTAACATTTAACCACCATGGCAAATAGGTGTTAATACGTTTGAGGGTGCATATGTAACAAATAACCAACTTTCCCTCATATAGCTTGCTTTAGGTGTGTACATAAAAAACAACCACCCAGGGACATTTTTTGGGGAAGGAGCAAGTTGAAGGGCCAAATTTGACAGGTGGATGGAGCCACCCACTTGTCAGGCACCAAACACCATAGTGACAGCAGGTGATGCTGCCCTTTGAAACCCTGACTGTTAGGACTTCAAAGCAAAGCATGAGTAATTGAAAGCACTTTTGCAAACAGCCCCGCACAGCATGGGAAGAGTCGCATAGACAAACTGAGCAGTTAAATAAGCGTGTGTATATTATTTATACATGGTAGTGTTTGTTTAATGGTCTTGTAAGTTGGGGGTGGGGATCCAAACCTCCCTTGATTCTCATCTTAGAGGATCCTTTTACAGCCAGTTTAGCTGGAAGGCACCTATAAAGAACTTTGGTGCCCTTTTCAATCTCTAATAGTTAAGTATTTCGTCTCTGATTTATTTTGTTCTGTGCTTCTTTGGGAAACATGTCATACTAAGAACAACTTTTGACTCAATCTGAGGATGACTATTGAGTTCACTGCCACCAAGCTATTTCTGGAAATGGTTAATCCACTTGCTGCTTTCGTGAAACTGTATTGTGAATTGCTTTTGTGTGCAAAAAAATTGAGCTGTATGTGAACTTGCATTGTAGTCCTCTGTGCGGTGATATATTTCTTGTCTGTCTCTTTCCAAAACAATAAACAAATGAATCCTGTATATTGGGTTCATTCTTCTTAAAAATGGGGAAGCTATTCTAGTCTGCAGTACAAAGCAGAAACAGGTGTGCACTTGTTCAAGTTTTAAATAAGGATTATATAGACCAGATATCTCCAGTCACAATGAAGGTGAGGCTGTAAATATAGCATTAGGTCAGTTTTATTATGCAGATGAAATCTTCAGCATGACCTTTGTGGCTACCCAAGTATCTCTCTCTTGCCAGCTGGTTGCTGTCATAGATCTATAAAAACCTTTGAAAGTGGTTTGTTTTCTTTTGCTTTGTTCTTACTATGACATCCTTCAGCTGCCACTGATACTCTCTTTTATTTTTGTGTCCAGGTCATCCGTTCTGGATTTAGCTCACTAGGACATGGATGAAGAATCATTAACTCACTATGGGAAATCGAACAGGGGCCTTTAGTAGGAGCATCTAATTCCTTGGCAGTTATGTTGGCAACTTGGCTTTCTTGAACGTTTCTTCTTTGTACTCATACAAAGCTTGAACCATATTGAATCTAGGTTTGTGGAGTTAAAAAAAAAGGCAGCATGTCCTATTGGGAAGAGCGTATATTTTATTTGCTTCTCCAGGAATGCAGCATTGTAGACAAACAGACTCAAAAACTGTTGAAAGTACCCAAGGGAAGCATTGGCCAGTTCGTTCAAGACCGTTCTTCAGGAGGACACACCAGAAGCAACCCTTCGTCAAAAAGCAAAAAATTGCAGATAGGAATCAAGATTTTGGAGCAGCCCCATGTGGTCCTCTTCGTGGAAGAAAAAGAAGTTGTTGATATAGATGAGAAGCGAGCAGAACTGCTGTTGGCAATTACCAATTGTGAGGAGAGATACAGTATATTTAAAAGTAAAGGTAGACTGAGCAAGGGTCTCCACATTGATGTCGGCTCACCGGTGAAAGTACAGCTGCGATTAGGAGATGAGAAATATCCTGGAGTTGTTCGCTTCAGAGGACCATTAATACAAGAAAGATCACTCTCTGGGATATTTTTTGGAGTGGAGCTTCTGGTAAGTTTTCTTCTTCTAAGGCTCTATACATTGGGTCAAACAGACGCTGTGTGTTGCTGTAGAAACATTCTGAAAAGGTGCATAGTATGAGTCTTTTTATTTAGTATATTTGTATCCTATTTCTCCTCTGAGGAGCAGAGGCCAAAGTTTATTGATCCCCACACCATTTTATCCTCTCAACTAACTTGTGAGGTAGGTTGGGCTCAGAGTGTTGAGCAACCATCCTAAGATCTGGAAGAACCTCATGACCTTGGTCTCCCCGAAGACCAACATTTTAATTACTCCTATGACAGTTCTTAATGAGCTATGTTTTTTTCTCTTGCAAACCTAGGAAGAAGGCCGTGGTCAGGGTTTTACTGATGGACAGTACCAAGGCAAACAGCTGTTCAGATGTGACGAGGACTGTGGAGTGTTTGTTGCACTAGACAAACTAGAGCTGATGGAAGATGATGACAATGAGCTGGAGAATGACTATGCAGCTCCAGTTGACTCAATGCAGGTAGAACTTCCTCCTTTGGAGCTCAACTCCAGGGTTTCTGTGAAGATAGGAAAGAATATAGAGTATGGGACAGTTATATTCTGTGATGTCTTACCAGGAAACGAGAGTTTAGGATACGTTGTTGGAGTGGACATGGTAAGAAATTAACCTGATTCTTAACTTTTTGCATGTGTGTTAAATAGAAGTACATGCAATAGTGGTGGGGAGATATGGAATATTGGCAAGCTACTTATGGCTCTCGATTGCTATGTATAATTGCCACCCAGCAGCTTTTTTTAGCATTGGGTAAAAATGTATTGAGTTAGGCTTGGGAACAGCCACTTGCCTGATCGTGCATGGCAAGAAAGAATCTCCTCCAGGGGATCAGATGGTGCAGCTTTACTAAAGTTTTATTTCTCCCTTGTTGAGCCATAAATGATTGCCCATGTGTATCCACATTAGGCAGGCCAGTAAATTTATTGTATGCGCTAGTAACTTATGTGGACTTATTTACAGGGCCTTACTAAATCTTATGTGACACTAGCCAGGCAAAATACCCATTTTCTTGCTTCTAATGACCAGCCTGCTTTGCTAAATAATGTTCCAGGGTTGGCACTACTGATCTTTTATAGTTTTCCTCTGAAAATACAGCCACGTCAATTTTTGCCTGCAAGGAAAATACGAGGCTCTGGCGTAATGTAATTCTGTATGTTGAGTGCAATTCTCAAGCACTACAGTAACATATGCTGATCCTCGTCTTTCTCCTACTTGTGTTTTGAAACCAGAAGACTTACTGAGGCTTGAAATAAAGAGAATGAAACTGAACTATTACACCCTTAGAATATTAGTAGGCATTCAACATGAAAAAAATTGCACCTTAATGTACTTGTCCACCCTTGCTCTTTAAGGAGGTAGGCAAGTCTTCCCAGTGCTGGAAGTTGCCTCTTAATGCCAGAGAGATGAAATATATCCTTCAGGCATGAAAGCCATTTATGTACCTGTTGTGAATGGCTTCAGTTGTGAAACTTCTGTGCTGCTGACAAACTTTGCTTGGCTTTTCTCCCACCACTTGGGAGGAGTGTTTTTTGCTTTTGTTTCAATGTTGCCATCATCAGTGTATTAGTGTCTGTGGCACATTTGTAACCAAACAACATTGCAGAATGCAATCTGTTTCTCTAAATGTGGAATACGAAATGACAACACTACAAGTGTGACACTTGAAATGTTGTTGCAGAGCAAGTGTTTGCATTTCTTGTGAAAGCTCGTGCTTCCTGTCTGGGCTGCATGTAGCCAAGAACTTTAATTGAACCATGTAGATGGTTTCTTGAGTATCTTCACTTGGGCAACGTGTAATGGTGTTTTAAAACGATTTTTAGGATAATCCAATTGGAAATTGGGATGGAAGATACAATGGACAACAGCTCTGCAGTTTTGCAAGTGTTGAAAGCACACTTCTCTTGCATATCAATGATGTTATCCCAGGTACAATTTGTATATTTTGTCTATAAAAAAGAAAAGTGAGCAAACCCCAGTTCTTAGCACACATCCTTGTGTCTAATCATAGTTTTAATGTTGCTCAGGATTCAATCATTTTGCTTTATAGTCTTAAACATATATGGGAGTGGGGTGGGGACTCCACTAAACTATTGATTGGTTATATTATTGCTTTGCTGCCTTGTCTTGCTTTATTTCTGGATATGCTCCTGTGACTCCTACATGCTTCTGTATAGACATCTCCCTTCTTTCCCTTTCACTATGATGTGCCATAGTAACAAAGTGCTGTATTTTGGTATTGGTGGTTCCTTGGCCCTTTCCTGGTGTTAGAATTTGAAGGTTGAAGGCTTATGGTCACTGCAATGTGGCACTGGGTTTTCTCAGTTGATGAATTTTACTGCTGTATTGTAGTACAGTCATACCTCGGGTTACAGCTGCTTCAGGTTGCGTTTTTTCGGGTTACGGACCGCCAAAACCCGGAAGTACCAGAATGGGTTACTTCCGGGTTTTAGCGGTCGCGCATGCACAGAAGCGCTAAATCGCACTATGCGCAGAAGTGCCGAATCGCAGCCTGCGCGCAGATGTGGGTTGCGAACGTGCATCCCGCATGGATCACGTTCGCAACCCGAGCGTCCACTGTATTGTATGTGGTAGGGAAAAGGCAAAACCGTTCTTATTTGCCGCTAATAACTGAGTCTACATAATTACTTGTCTCCCAGTCAGTATTTTAAAGGCCATACATAGATAGTGAAAAATAGCACATAAATGCCTTTCCAGGTGGTTCTGCGTTTTTCATGCAGTAATATTTGCTTAATCAGAAGGGCACTGTGCACTGGATTGTTTTCTTACACTTTCTTCAAAGGAATATGTTCCAGCGATGCCCACATATGCTCCGACAAAAGAATTGGCACTTGTGAGCAGTGCTTGGAGCCACAGGCAATCTGTTCTTTCTTCCCTGTTATTAGAGTGCTGCATTTTCTGTTCAGAAGCTCTTGCTGCATGGTCACTTCTATGCTGCATATGGGGCTACAATATGCAAGCTTTTGCTGCTTGGCTTTTTGGCTGTGTGGCAGGGTTAACAAATGCCCTCCCTGAACAGGGAGAGATTTGGTGGTTTGCCCAGTCAGGATGTACTAAGTTGAACCACAGGGAGGAATAAGCCTAATGCTAGTTTGTTGGACAGACCTTGTTTTGACCCTTGCACTAAACAGAAAAAGTCATGGCTAGGCTGCCGGGGTGGCTAGAATTTTGTACAGCAGTCTTGTGAGATGATGGTGTCAGAAATCTAGAGTTTCACCAGGGAAAGGGGAATTGGAATTTAAAAGGGAGGCCAGGCTGCTGTCCGAGGAGAGTTTCTTTCCTGCAGCAGGAAGTTCCAGGTGCAACTAATGCTGTTACATTTGAGCTAATACCGCTTTGAGTTAACTGAGATGGATGGGTCACTGCAATGTATTACTCAAGTGATAGGATGCAGCAGGATCTGTGATGTACAGTACATGAACTTTAGAGAACACGAGAGCAAATATTAATTTGGAAACAACACACTCTTCAAAGTGGTTTTTTAAAAAATGAAATGCGACTTTTAATTGTAAGGAAGATGCTATAGACAGATTGCCATTTTAAGCATAATTGTCATATTGTACAAACTTGAGGCAGTGCTTTGCTCCTGCTACTTCTTTCTTAAAGAAACCTACTAGGACATTTTTTCTTGAAGGATCAGTCTTTCGAAAAGATGCTTTCTTCACTGTCTGGCTAGAGATGAGCTCCAGTGAAAGTAACTGAAGTGTTTTAATAGAGTTATTCCTCAGGGGCAACTTGGTTAAAATGCAATTGAACAGCTATATTCCGATTATGAAACATGAAGACACATTTCATTTGAACTCTTTAGTGAAAACATGGCATGGTTAAAAATCCTCAGATGTTATGCAGAGTAAATGGCAATCTTCTGTGGGTATGATAACCATACTATTTTGGTGAGGAGTCTAATTTAGCAAAAAGCACAATATTTTCTATTTGAATTACTGCTTTTCTATGCATGCCTAGCTTTCTTCTCCTCAATCTTTTTCTTATTGTTGTTGCTGCTGCTGTTCAATCACATCTCCAGCAAAAAGATTTTTTTTAAAAAAGTTTCAGAGATGGGGGCTTTTTATCTTTTTTTAAGTTTGATAAGTATTTGCTTCTTCCAAACCACATATGAAGCAAATAAACCTACCATAACATGAAGCCAGTGATCACTTTGGAATTTTTCTTTGGCTGCATTATTTCTCAATACAGCATTTTACAAGGTTCACCATAATTGATTGGTGCAGTGTGGGAGGAAACATATTCTAAAACTTCTGTGAGAGCAAATCCAGCTTTTTTGCTTCAGTGTCAGTAAAACGGAGCTATGCCCTGAGATTTTGGAAGGGAAAAAAAGGCTAGGCTAGATGTCCCATTGTGTTTTTAAAAGTATATATTAATAGCTATAGTCATCCTTATTTAACTTTTTTGTATGGGTCCTAAGGGAGGCTGCCTTCCATATTATGGTTTCTACTTATGTGAGTGTTCCTGAAACTGATTAGTTTTGTCCAAGTGACTATCTGAAAGAAATTCTGGATTTCACAAGTATTACTGTGACTTGCTTTATATCCTAAAGGTGCGTCTATTTTGTACTAAACTGATGCTTTAAAGCTAATGCTATCTATACTATGTACTGTGTGGTGGTGTAAGATATCTTAACCTTCTACTCTATTTTAGAGGCTGTGTCTCAAGACAGGAGACCTCCCAAACTTGCCTTTACATCTAGAAGTGGCTGTGACAAAGGATTCAATCATAGTAAGCCAAAGTCTACAGGTACTTTTACTCAACTACTATTTAGCAAAGTGCCAGGTATTTCTACTGTCCTTGTACATGAGAATTGCGACATGCAGTCCCTTGGAGTTGTGGGTTCAGAGGTGGGTTTCCACAGAACTGATCCCACATGTTTTGTAGAACAGTGGCTCCCCAATAAGTGGAATGTGTAACAAGATACTACATTCACTTGCATAGTTAGCATACAAAGGAGGTTAGATTGTACATCTTGTGAAACATTTCTGAGGATTTTCCTGTCTTGCACTTGTTTTGTAAAACTGTGGGAGGGATTTCTCTTCCCCCAGACTGAGTGCACGAATAGGCTACACATGGCTATGGAAGTAGAATTTTTTGCTTGGTTTCAGTCGGCTCTGACCACAGTGACATATGCCTTAGTTACATATTGTTTTTATTAGTGTAACACGCTACCTGTGACTGCCTTTAAAGAGTGTTCAGAAATCAGCTGATTCAGAATGCTGCAGCTCAGCCTGTTGACCAGGGCTGGGTATAGGGAGCATGTAATTCCCATGCTACAACAATTTTGCTGGTTACTTGACTGTTTTCTGGTCACAATACACAGTGCTCGTTGCTACATATAAAGCCCTACTTGACTTGGGGACCAGATACCTGAAAGACCGTATTCCTATTCAAGCATGCCTGGTTTGTTTGTTTTTTTAAGATCTTTGGTAGAGGTCCCTCTTCCTGTCTTACCAACATCTTAAGCACGTCCGTTGGTAACTCAAGAGTGTGCTACCTTGGTGATTGCTTCTAGACTATGGAATTCTTTGCCAAGGGAGGCCTGACTAGCCCGTCTCTGATGACCTTGTGCTGGGAAGCAAATACACTTTTATTCAGACATAACATTTAGCCTCATAAGTTGACTGTTATAGCCAAGGTAAAAGTTGCAGTTTGGGCAACTGGCTGTTGTGTGTGTTGGTTTTAAGGGATGTTTTTAAGCTTTGTATTTTTTCTTGTTAGTCACCTTCAGCATCTTTTGATGGAAAGGTGAAATATTAATTTAACAAATAAAGATAATAAACGGATAAAGCACTTTGTTCCATTGCTCTGGAAAGCATTAAAAGTGGTTATTACTGCAATTTGCAGCCTGTTAAAGGCTAACAAATGTATTATGGCAGGAACCTATGTGGGCTAGAGTCCATTTCATCAAATGTGTGAACCTTATAGAGGAATCAACAGAAGCTGATCCATTAAGAAATGTGTTCATCCCATTGCAGCAAAAAACCCCACAAAACCTTGTAGCATCTTAAAGACAGCTACTTCTCTAAGAGCAGAAAGGTCAAGTAATTCTAACCTAAAGTGGCCAATTAAATCCTCCATGTACGTTCCTTTGGAAGTAAACATTCTGAAGTGAAAGCTCCATATTTTTGAATTGTTCCTGCAAGTAATAAAGGGAACAGAGTTCCACTGAATAGGAGATGGAGGAGGTTAAAGAGGTACAGTTAATTGTTTGCAACTTGAAAGGTTCACTCTGTGTAGCTTGAAAATGCAAGCTGAGAACATTAACAATATGGGTGCCGATGGGGTTATACCTTTGTTGCAGAGATTGGAACAGATGATTGGCAGGTTTCTTTCTTAAAGTTGTACAAGTTAGACTCTGGTAATGACATTTTTACAGACCCTACTCTTAATAAGCTTAGCAGGAAGACTTGGTTTAAAGGACTGTAAGGCTTGTTTTTTTCCATAATGCAGCATTTTTTATGTTTTTTTCCTCCCCTTTGTCTCCTTTATGACATGGTTTGTGTCTTAGGTGCACTCTCAGACCCTGGAAATAGAAACAGATCAGAAATTTTCTACACTTTAAATGGCTCTTCAGTAGATTCCCAACCACAGATGAAATCAAAAAACACATGGTGTATTGATGAAGGTAATGAGAGACTAGACATTAAGTTTGATCACAGGCATAATAACAAATTATATGATGATTAAATATACTGCCTTCAGATTATTCTGGCCACATTTTGTGTGTACTCCCTAACAAAAGACTTTTTAAAGGGCTTACTTCAGTTGAGATGTGTATTATTATCCTGTGTAGTGGCCAGAATCCAAAGAGCTACTTAAGCTCACATGAGGGGCTTGGTGCTAGCCCAGGGGAATTTATTTTACTGTCTCATTTTCACAGCTGACCCCTATACAAACTGCTTTTGAAAATTGCCCTCTTTTTCTGAAGCAGTTTGCTACGGTTGGGGGCTCTGAGAAAAATGAGTGGGCTCACAATGTTAGTTTTCCTTCTTCTTTGGATCCTGGCCTAAGTTTATTGAATAACTCAAGGCATTTTACTTGGCACATCTCACATAGTAACTTGAGCTTTTCAGCCATAATAGATAATTCCTTAGGCTACATTCTGTGCACATTTGAGCCTAGTCTTCTTATTAGACCAGCTGGACTGTAGGCACAGGATGCAAGATGCTTATAAATAGTAACTTACCACTATCTCAGTTTGTGATCTCATATGTTGAGCATTGACTCATGATTTATTTACATATCTTCAGGTAGTGTTGGTGACTTTATTATTTGGAACCTCTGAGTTGACAGCTCCTGCCTTTGCTAGAATTAGGTTGGGGTGCAAACTTACATTTTTGAATTACAGACTTTTCCATTACAGAGTGGCAGCATTCAGTTTTTTTCAGACACAGGACCCAGCTAAGTCAACATGCATCATGAAATTCAGTTTAAATCTTTCTGTTGTATATGTTTTCCCCAGTTCCTTCATTTTCTTTTTCTGAGAACATTTACACTGCACACATGCTAGGTTTGCTTCTCCCCAGGGAACTTTGGGAATTGTAATTTGGGGATGGAGGAAAGAGAACAGTATTTTCTAAGTGAATTCTTGTTAGCTGTGCTGAATTACAATTCCTAATGTTTTAAGCCACAACAGTTAAGCTAGTAGTGTGTAACCAGTGTAAATCTGTAGTACAAATGCATTGTTTTCCATCTCTCCGCATATGGGATTGTAGTTAATGAGTTGCCCAATAGTCTTCTTTAATAATAATAATAATAAAAAACTGCCAACACAAATGCAGAATGCACCCTGGAAGTTACATTTTGAAGAATACAGAACAGTGGTCTCCACACTTTGTACGTTCAGGGAACCCTTTCTGTGCCAGCTTGTCTCCTGAAGAACCCATCTGCCATAGGAACCCTGTGCACTGAAGAGGAAACTGGAGGAAAGCTTTATAGGGTGTATGTACAGTTCGTACAGAGCAAAGGCCAAACTTGTATGGTACTTCTGATGCCTACATGAACTGAAAGCATGCAAGAACCCCAACAAACACAAACATCCAGTGCAGGTTGGGATCAACGCAGAAGACTGGTAGCAAGAACACCAGTTTCATAGAATTTAGTAGAAAAACCACTCCTTTAGTTGTAATTAAAGTAGCATCCTTACATTGCAGCTAAACGTTCATCAGTTTTGTTGACTGGCAAATTAAAGAAAAATCTGAGGTCCTTCTGATCTTTCTGCTTCCTCTGAAGATTTCTGTCAGAGTAAGAGCCTAGATATTCACTTGGAAGTAGGTCTCATTATGTCCAATGGGGCTTACTCCCATAAATGTGTGTATAGGATTGTAGCCTGAGTCTCTTCGTTCTCTCCCCCATCCCTCCCTTGGAAAAATGATGGGGGAAATGCCTGTCCCTTGTTACCTCATCTCGCTTGGCTTTTTCTGAGCAATTGTCAGAGTATGCTGTTTTAAATATAAGTAGGTCATTCTTTCAGAATAGAATCTAATGCAAGAGAGAGATGCCATGCATATTTTACTCCTTTTGTGTAGAAAGCACACAGCATTAGTTCAGACACTTAGTAAATATTATTCTAATTCATATGCTTATTTACTGTTTTTCTAAAAACAATTCAACAGTTGCTGAAGATTCTGCAAAGTCCCTTAACGACTCCTCTACTGGGTTTGGGCACTCTTCGCCGCCGCTGCAGCCTCCCCCAACGAACACTTTATCTGCCGAAAACAGATTCCATTCCCTGCCTTTCAGTCTGACTAAGATGTCCAGCGGCAGCAATGCTATTGGACACAGTCCGCTCTCTTTATCTGTACAGTCGGTTATTGGAGAGGGGAACGCAGGGGCAACCCAGGAGAGCACACCGCCGATGGTAGCGCCCATCAACATGCATGGGCTAGAAGCAGGTTCCTTGGCGGAAGTAAAAGAGAACCCACCTTTCTACGGAGTAATCCGTTGGATTGGGCAGCCTCCGGGAGTCAACGAAGTGCTAGCGGGGCTTGAACTGGTAAATAACGTTCGTTTCAAAAGTTTGCCACTCCTGCCCATTTTATGTCCAGCTACTTCTTCTTTTCTTTTAAGAAACACCTGAGCCCTATTCAGGTGTTCTCCCCTCTGCGCAGTTGCCATCACATAGCGATTGGGAGAGCAGGGTGTGCTTCTTGTCCCTGCCGACTCTGTATCGCAGTCACCACTTCCACAGTCCTCCAGATCATAGTTCTAAACTGCATGTGGAGCCCTCATGGACAGAAACATCTCCCTGCTGCAGAGGCTTGGGGGCTGTTGGCGGAGTGGGGTGGGACACAGAAGCACTCCCCTTAAAAAGGTTGGTAATTGCGTGGGGAGGGGGACGACACCTGCAGAGGGCTCTTGTTCTGCTAAACTTTGTAGTTCAAACTTGTGGCGTCAGTAGAATCTGATTCTTAGCAGTGTGAAAAGTTGTAGCGTGGTTCACAGCACAGATTTACCTTGCCCCACTTACCTCTTCAAATAGATGTTCAGTTTACCTCTTGCCTTCCTTGACAGAGGCAAGTAACAATTGTGTTTCCAGGCAAGCAGAAAAGTGGCAGAATTGCACCTCTCCTTTCCGTGCTGCCCCTTTGGCTTTGACTGGAAAGAGTAGCATGAAGATACTGTATCCAGGTCAGTTGCAATGATAGAGGTGAATGAGCAGCTGGAATAGTATGGATCCAGTGTGTGTGTGTGTGTGTGCGCGCACGCGCGCATACACTCAGTGATTCCATGACTATTAGAAAAGCTCAGATTCTTGCCTTGCTTAATGGCCTTGAACCTGGAGTTGTCTGACCTTTTCTGTTCATGTAGCAAGACAGTCTCAAAGGAAGTGCTTTCTGCCAGGAATTCTAGGTTAAAGAACTGCATTATAAAAACTTTTCTACTTGAGGGATCCCTTTCCACATCAACATTGAACCCCTTGCATGCTGCAGAAGGTTCTGGGAAAAGGCATTCAAGAAGTGTGTGTGCAGGGTACTGGTGAGATCTGTTGGGCCTTGCTGCCATCCTGCATCAGCTGGGCATGTTATAAGGCACACTTGCCAAGTCCCCTCTGTAGCTTTATATTGCTGGGGAATATAAGCAAGCTGTTTTCCAGAGAAGCCTCTCTGCCATTATTGGACCTTCTCCTTCCTGAAACTGTTTGAAAGCCACTAAATACCAGCAGGATGATAGTATTTTTGATGCTGGATACACTCTCAATGTAAAACTTGTTTAATTATCGTAGTTTACATGTACTCAGTATCTGCTTTCTCCCTGTAAAGAAGCAAATTACAACAGGAAATGTAAACTGGTGTTGAAACCTGTTGCTTGTATATGTATTGCTGTATTAGCTAGTAAGCTATTTTCTTAGCAAGTGGCAAAAAAACTTTTGGGCATAATGAATTGATGTTGACATTAGAGAGAGATTACACTGCACAGCATCCTTAAAATCATTGCACTTAAGAATTAATAGCATGCATGCTCAACTCCCGCATGGCTAAACAAATGTTGGTACCTTTGCATACAGTAATTCCCCATGGAACGTGCTGTGGGCTGACGTGTTTTGTGGGATGGAAGCAGAACAATCCATCATCACATTTGGGGAAAAAATGGGGTGGTGAAAAATAGAATGCACTCATATTTTCATTTCCCCCCATCACCTACAATGGGCTAGCAGACTCAAAATGAAAGTTTTGAGCTATCTATTCAAAATGTACGCAAAGCACTTGGATTTGCTCTCTCCAAATGCCTTATTAAATTTGCATTTTCAGTTCTATGTTGAGCTGTCCATGAGTTTTGAGTGTTTAGTGCTCTCTTTCTCCGTTGACTTAGGTTTTCCCCATCAAAATAGTTTTACAATTGTAAATAGAATTTTCAGAGAAGATGGCATTGCTTAATGTGGCTTTTAGCATGATGTTGCTGTGGCTTAATCAGGTCAACCCTTTAGAGCTGATATGGCAGACTCGGCACACACAGTGCAACCTTGTCAAACACTGCTGTTGCTTGACTGCCATTTGTTTTGGCCATTTGTTGGCAGAGGCTCTTGGGGAGACTGGAGGATGTTTACAGGATTGCACCCAGTTCATGGCTTCATAGCCAAAAAACTATTAGGTGCTTCAAATATAATATTAAGGAATAGCTTCCAAGGTGCTGCATGTGTTAGTTTTTCCATTAAGGCAGGTAAGTCTGCCTGTTTGCCTTTTCCAGGAAGACGAATGTGCAGGCTGTACTGATGGAACATTTAAAGGAACTCGATACTTTACCTGTGCACCCAAGAAGGCTCTCTTTGTTAAGTTGAAGAGCTGCAGGCCAGATTCCAGATTTGCTTCATTGCAGCCTGTGTCCAACCAGATTGAACGCTGCAACTCCTTAGGTATTGCTCTTTTCTTTCCCTCTGTTTCCTATTTCTATCTAGCCATGTAAAGTCTCTCTCCATTAGGAGTAAATTTAATACATTTCCATATCAATTTATTTATTTTTAGCACCTTCAAAAGGCTTTTAAAAAAACAAAATAAAACCTATTTGAAATGGGTAACAAATGAAAAACACTTGAACAAGCAGATTATTGTTTTATTATTTACTAAATTCCCATCCTGCCCTTCATCCTGAAGGAGCCCAGGACGGTTACAGTAGCTCCAGCATCCGGGCAGGTTGATGTGGGGAAAAGCACTGTCAGGTATTTCGGACCCAAGTCAATTAGGGCTTTATATGTCTGTGTTGAACACTGGGCTCAGTAGCAAATTGGCAACCAGTAGACTTTATTAAGTAAGAAATGACTGTAAAAGAAATGCTCGTTTTCATGCTGTTGCTTCCTATACTTAAGGCATCTGAAGTATATTTGAAATTAGTGTCAGTTATAGCTAGTATCTGGAAGGATCAGCACGAAGATGGCCTCTGTGGTTTTAGATCCTTGTTTTTTATGGATACTGAAGATGAAAAGTACTACAGGCTTGGGACACTTGAGCTTTTTGACGTGTATAAACTGTCCTCTTTAACCTCACCCTAGCATCTTCAGTGTTGGTTCATTATTTCTAGCAGGTTACCTTTGTTCTGTATTGGAAGAAGTTATTTTCGTGTTGCACAGCCCCCTGCCCTATCCAAGAGCAAAAAAGTCTGGCGGGGGGAGGCGCTGGAGGAAATTGCAAGAATGTCCAGGTGCAAAGGGAGGCAGGATGATCAGATATTGCTTGGTTGTGTACGTGGGAGAAATTAAACTGCCAAAGCCAAGGGAGTGAGGTGGTGGAGGAGGAGCAGGTAGCTACTTCTATGCAAGCCATACCAGTCAAAGAACCCCTGAGGCCTCACCATCTGCTTCTCAGTTCCTCCAAGGAAAAACACTGTCACTTCATTCTCCCTTGCTGCTGCAGCTCTTGGATCCACAAAGGAGTTTGAGTCCCTTGCTTACTCTCAACCTTTTGTCTTTAAGCTTTTGGGGGTTACCTAAGTGAAGTGGTTGAAGAAAACACTCCCCCCAAAATGGAAAAAGAAGGTCTAGAAACAATGATTGGAAAGAAGAAAGGAATTCAGGGTCACTATAACTCCTGCTACCTGGATTCCACCTTGTTCTGGTAAGTATTTAAGGAGCTGTCCTTTAAACGCCTAGATGAGGGGAAAGGACATGAGTACACAACAAACAGCGCAAATATTTCAGATGAAAGTTCAGTAGAGTGACATTAGCCGTCTATTGTGCCTTGCTGTGCAATGAATGGAGCTCACTGAAACTAGCTTGACCAGTAAAGGTGAGGAATTCAGTGTGGGTGATTTTCTCAGTGAAGCCATTTCCTGATGCTTTAATCTTGATCTGCTGTGTCAGATTTCTTTTTGGGGAGGCTGGGAAGCACCTCACTGCCTCTTACATGGCTGGATAAGTGGATGAGGAGGAGGAGGAAGTAGTGGCAGGTGAAGGTCCATGGGGAAGGTCATGAATGGATTAAATGAGGTGACACTACTGGGGTTCTGCTGTGGCCTTGTCCACAGTATGGGATGTAACACGACCAGCCTCTGTATTTATATTGCACGTATAGAATACCTAGCTCTTTGTGATAGATGGCCATTACAGCGGAGTCTGAAGTAGCCAGAAATTGCAAAATCAACTCTGCTTTGTTGTGCTTCCTTGACACAGCAAACACACCTGTCTCAATAATGCAAAAAATACAGCAAACTTGAGAGTAGCAATAGCAGCCAGGCAAAAAGCACACCATCTACATTACCAGTTGGAGGGCACCTGATCCTTCCCTGTCATTGTCTCACTGCCTTCTACAGCAAGGAGGGGGAACCTATGGCCCTCCAGAGGTTGTTGGACTACAACTCCCATCAGCCCTGGTCCTTATGGCCAGTGGTCATGAATGATGGGAGTTCATCAGCATCCGGGGGGCTGCAGATTCCTCATGCCTGTTCTACTGGTCTAAAACTTTCCATAGGTTTTAGAGTTCTTCCCCTCCACTTTCATATAGGGGGGTGGTAGCAGAGCCACATCTGCTTCCTAGATCTCATAAAATTGTGATGTAGCAGCCAGCCCCTTAACCAGCTGTTCTCTCCAGGAAGTAGATGACTGTGAGTTCTCTGCCATAAAGCTGTCAATAAATAAACATAAAAATAAAGGAAAAACCCTGTCTGCAGGCCCTCATTTCATTGTATGACAGTCGTATTGACTATCATAATCTCTTGAGAGTGGGATTGCACTTCTGGCTGCTGTTTGACCGCTTTGGCTAAATCTTACCCTGGCAGCAAGCTTGCATTTTCCCCTCGAGAAACTGGGAGGGATGGTATACTTTTGATGTCTTGCAATCAAAACTGGCTAACTTCATCTCTCCTACTTCTAGTCTGCTCCTTATTCTACTTGCTGCTCCTTTTAATATTTGATGGTAGAGTTCACATTCTGTATACTATGCAAAGTGGCTCAAACTTCCTTTGTAAAGGGTAAGGTAGTACGCATAGTAGCCTCAGCTTTTGGCAAGACTGGAACAATTCCCTGCCAAAACTCATATCCTCTTGCTGGCAGTAAGGAATAGTTCTAGTTTCTTCTGTTAGTAGCAGCAGTCCATAGTGGCAATGCAAGAGTGAGATGCCCTTCACAAGCATCTCAGCTTTAGGGTATCCTCTGTTGTTGTTGTGTTTCCAGATTGAAATTAGCTTCTCCCCTCTTTCAGCCTGTTTGCATTCAGCTCTGTTTTGGACACAGTCTTGCTTAGACCAAAAGAGAAAAATGATGTAGAATATTACAGTGAAACTCAAGAGCTTCTGCGGACAGAGATAGTGAATCCTCTCAGAATGTAAGTACGGGCAAATGAATTGTTTCAAAATTTTCAGTAGTTTTCAAAATGTATTCCTTGCTTACCATTCTAGTCTTCCCTGTACAATGTATAGATATGTGGGGAGCCGAGTGTATTATTGGCAAATACAGGCAGATGGTGAAGGCTTAGATATGTGGCCTGCACCTTAGAGCGTGATCCAGAATCCTATGTAACATGCAGGTATTTCTTTGGCAGAATTCCTTGAAAGCAGAAAGTTTGGAAACGACTTTTCTAAATCAACTTCCCCAGTTTCTACCTAGCCCTTTCAACTCTTTTCTTGTTTAACCCATACTGCTTTTTTATATAGTTCCAGCTCCCTGGGTTTTGTCAGCAAGGTGTGGCATTCCTGATGTGGAACTCAATATCATTTCTGCTGGGATGAGTACAATCAGAAAATGAAAGGGCCCTTTGTTTTCATTCCTAGAAGAGCAGTTGGAAGAATGTTGTATAAATTCAGAATATGTATAGAGCCCTCAAAACAAGTTGGCTCTGAGTATAGCTGCATCGCCCTCAAATCAGAAAACCGATATACTACTTCAAAATGTGGAGCTCAGAAACTGAGAGCCCATTATTAGGTTACCTTAGCATTTTCTTTGTGGCTTGTTCTCATTCTGCTCTACTAATGTGTGAAACAAGGAAGTTTTATAGTTGCCCATTCTGCCAGTTCTGTGGGGAGCCGAGTGTATTATTGGCAAATACAGGCAGATGGTGAAGGCTTAGATATGTGGCCTGCACCTTAGAGCGTGATCCAGAATCCTATGTAACATGCAGGTATTTCTTTGGCAGAATTCCTTGAAAGCAGAAAGTTTGGAAACGACTTTTCTAAATCAACTTCCCCAGTTTCTACCTAGCCCTTTCAACTCTTTTCTTGTTTAACCCATACTGCTTTTTTATATAGTTCCAGCTCCCTGGGTTTTGTCAGCAAGGTGTGGCATTCCTGATGTGGAACTCAATATCATTTCTGCTGGGATGAGTACAATCAGAAAATGAAAGGGCCCTTTGTTTTCATTCCTAGAAGAGCAGTTGGAAGAATGTTGTATAAATTCAGAATATGTATAGAGCCCTCAAAACAAGTTGGCTCTGAGTATAGCTGCATCGCCCTCAAATCAGAAAACCGATATACTACTTCAAAATGTGGAGCTCAGAAACTGAGAGCCCATTATTAGGTTACCTTAGCATTTTCTTTGTGGCTTGTTCTCATTCTGCTCTACTAATGTGTGAAACAAGGAAGTTTTATAGTTGCCCATTCTGCCAGTTCTGTGTATCCCCATGTGCCTTAAAGCTCCATATCCCTTTGAGGTTCACCATTTCTCTCTCTCTTCAGACTCTTCATCTTTTTATTCTAGATATGGATATGTGTGTGCAACAAAAATAATGAAGCTGAGGAAAATCCTGGAAAAAGTGGAAGCAGCTTCAGGGTTTACCTCTGAAGAGAAAGGTAACTTGATTTATTTCTTTTTATTTAAGAAGTTTATATACTGCTTTTCATTGTGTATCCCAAAGTGGATTACCAAAAATAAAATGCAATTTTATTTGAGCTTTACCAAACTCTGTAGCATTGGTGAGGGAAAGGGAGTGAATAGGGATGGGTGTTTTGGTTACAAACTGAAAGTTCTGAATTGTGAGTGATATTGAGAGAGATGGTTCTGAGCTGGTGCCAAATTTATTAGTGATTGCCAGAATGTTACTATTTATCAGCAAAAAATCTGAAATACCCCCGATTTCAGAGTTAGATCAGAAAAGTTTGAAACATGATGCTCCTGACCAAACTGATGTATTTTTCCAGGAGCTATTATAGAAAGCAAGTGGATAAGTTTGTGTAAATATGCTTCTATTTATTTATTATGCTTTAGAACAGTCTCCAAGATCAGGAAGCGGTGGATCCAACAAAGTGCAAGGATTTCCATTTGCTCAACAGAACTTCTCATTCCTCTTCTCCCTGCTGTCTGACCCTACCTCCAATCTGTTCTGGAGGTTCCTCAGTCCTCCAGAGCTGATTTGGGATTGGTGCAGGGGGCATGTGGGAAGAGGAGGGGGAGGTTCCATTGCACAATCTTTGTGCTTATGGAATGACCTGATTGGATACAACCCAATCTGTTTCTGCCCTCAAAGTTTTAGTTTAACTCTCTTGTGCTCTTATACTGTGCTTATACTATATTTCTGGCTACGTATTTTTCGCTCTATAAGACGCACCAGACCACAAGACACACCTAGTTTTTGGAAGAGGAAAACAAGAAAAAAAATATTCTGAATCTCAGAAGCCAGAACAGGAAGAGGGATCGCTGCGCAGTGAAAGGAGCAATCCCTCTTGCTGTTCTGGCTTCTGGGATAGCTGCACAGCCTGCATTCACTCCATAAGATGCACACACATTTCCCCTTACTTTTTAGGAGGGAAAAAGTGAGTCTTATAGAGCAAAAAATACGGTATATTGCTTTTTAAGAGCAAATTTTAGAGAGAATCCACTACATGTTTTGGAAAGTTGTTTGTTAGCTATGCATTTGGACATATCTTAAGATATTGCAACCAAAGTTCCTGAAATCATTTGGATACCATTGGGTGCCATTTGAATATTTTGAAATGGCACTTATTTCAACAAGTGATTTCATAACAGCTGGGGTTTTTTCTGCTTAGAATTCCTGAGTGATGTTGGGTATGAGGTGGCTTATGCTTAATATAGCTAGGTTAATGTACTATATTCTTTTGTGTGTGCATAATAATGTCATTAGAATATTGGAGAGTTTCAGCTAAGTTTGTATTTTTTTAGAATGATAATGGAGAAATTGAGTCTTGATAATCTTGACTATTTAACTGTTCTTATAAATCTTGTATTCAATCGTTTATAAAATATGCTCCCTGCTCTTTGCCAGTTTGGTTAAAATGGATTTTTTATGTGAACATTTATTTTAAAATTATTTGGGTCTTACATATTAGTCTTTGTTTGATATACAACTCTCTTTTCCCCCAGATCCTGAAGAATTCTTGAATATTTTGTTTCATCATATTTTGAGAGTAGAGCCACTGTTAAAAATAAGGTAAAATATTCCTCTGCTTAAGTCATGTTTCAAAATGAAGTTTCGGACTTCCAGGAACATGAGCTTTCAGAGAATGTTTGGTTGAATTCAAACCTGCTTTTTAGAGGTATAAAATTCTATCAGTCTGACTGCATTCAAGACATCGATTTATGGTGGAAATGCTGTGAAAACTGAGTTGAGCTTAATGCTTTGCCTAGTGATTATAGGCAACAAGGAACTTTACACAGGCAAGTGGGTTACAGGATGCTGGGGGGGGGGCAGGACTAAGCACTCTGCTTCTCCTTCTGGCAGCCCCCTGCATTTCCATGACTGCCTTGTCTACACCCCACGTAAAATCACAGCCTACATATTTAGTTTGCTATTAAAAAAATAACAAAACCCACCACCAGCCCCTTGTATCACTAAAAGCAGACTATTTTTTATTTTTTTTAAGGCATCTAGTAACTAGTGGTCTTTGGTGTATGGGCCTTTAGTTGTGCATCTCTTTACATTTTGTACTACTGTTTATGACATTGAGGATTTCCCCCCCATCACCACCTCTGTTCCAAAAATTGCCATGATTTTGGAAGGGGTGTCTGTGAGTTGTATTGAATGGCCATAAAATCCAATTTTTCACACATGTTTACACTGGGCCAAAAATTTAGCTCTGTCTAATAGGCACACAAGGGACGCGGGTGGCGCTGTGGGTAAAAGCCTCAGCGCCTAGGGCTTGCCGATCGAAAGGTCGGCGGTTCGAATCCCCGCGGTGGGGTGCGCTCCCGTTGCTCAGTCCCAGCGCCTGCCAACCTAGCAGTTCAAAAGCACCCCCAGGTCAAGTAGATAAATAGGGACCGCTTACTGGCGGGAAGGTAAACGGCGTTCCGTGAGCTGCGCTGGCTCGCCAAATGCAGCTTTGTCACGCTGGCCACGTGACCTGGAAGTGACTCCGGACAGTGCTGGCCCCTGGCCTCTTAAGTGAGATGGGCGCACAACCCTAGAGTCTGTCAAGACTGGCCCGTACGGGCAGGGGTACCTTTACCTTTAATAGGCACACAAAGTTGCTCACCTGATAAGAAACTAGTAGCTTGAATTTCCCCTGCATTGAATTCCTGATTGGCTATGACTACCAGGCAAGTTTGTAAATATGAAGCAGTTTTAGTTTCATCCTTGTCATATCAAGTGTTTGGGATGTCCCCACAAGCTCTCATATCCATTCCTTCTTCACAGTCGTGCAAACTTTCCATTCCCCGGCTCTCCCTTGTTAAGTATTAAATATGATTAAATATGATTCAGCAGTACAAATGACCCTTGTTAAACAGCTGTTACAATCTGTATAACTGAACATTCATTTGTTTGCTTTGCTTTGCTATGAATGGTCTTAATTGATACATAATAGTGAAAGGGCTGTCAAAAAACACTGAAACCCAGGTAATCCAACAGGTATTTCCATATCTCCTAGTTGGAACATCATAGCTGACAAACCGGTGGTAATCTGTTGAGAGTATTTAAACACTGTCTTGAACATCCATGTAGGAAAAAAAGGTTGGATTAAGACTAAATTAGTTGGACTTGGATCCCACAATGTGACAAATCATGACTTAAATCCAATTGAAAACAATGGGACTTGAGATCAACTAACACAATCTGGATCCAGCTCTGTTTTTTTTTAATTGCCTTACAAAATGCTTTATCTTTTCCACTCCTTTCCCAAAGTTATTTTTTAGTTTTTGTAACAGAAGACATTTGTCCAAATGGATGAAAGAATAGTTAAATGTCCTCTTGTTCATCATTAAGCTTTATCATTTTTTATCAAAATTTGTTTTGAAAATACTCTCTTTTCTTAGATCAGCTGGTCAAAAGGTTCAAGACTGCTACTTCTATCAGATTTTTATGGACAAGAATGAGAAGGTTGGAGTTCCTACAATTCAGCAGCTACTGGAATGGTCTTTTATCAACAGCAACTTGAAATTTGCAGAGGTTTAGAGGATATTATTTGCTTTCATAAATTTTTTACCCATTGGATATATAATTTCACTAAAACAGCTGCATTTTTTTCTTGGCTCTTGCTAGGCACCCTCATGTCTGATTATTCAGATGCCTCGATTTGGAAAGGACTTCAAAATGTTCAACAAAATCTTTCCATCACTGGAATTAAATATCACAGACCTACTGGAAGACAGTGAGCATAAAATATTGTTCATGACACTATGGCTGATCATAGAGTATTTAGAAATAGTTTTATTTCTTCTGGTATTTGGTGGTGTTTGGCTACTGCACAGACTGGTGGTGCTATGAGCCATGTGAATCATATTTTATTTGGCATATTTTATTTCTGTTAACAGAAATTTTGTCTAACATTCTGCTCACAAAATGTTAGGAGAACTGCATATTGGTGGTTGACTGTGGACAGGCTTTAGGGGTGGTCCAGCCTTGACCACTATGCCTTCATTCTCTTTTTGTCAGGATAGATGACATTTATATACATACAAAACTGGACCCATTTTTCCAGACCTTACCTGGTAGTCTTACCTGCCATCAGGAAACTTGGAACATATACAGCAGGACTGGTGAATCTGTGGTTCTCCTAATACTGCTGGCCTCTAAACTCCCATTAACCCTTGGCCAATAAACAGGGATGCTGGCTATAATTTATTATCCACTCTTCGCCCTAAGGTTCTGGATTGCAACCATTAAAGCACAACATGTAAAAACAGTTTAAAACAACTTAAAATCACAAAAATAAGGTGGGTTCTAAAAATATGCACCTCAAAATCACGTAGAGGTGTTTTTTTCTACAGTCAAGTTGTATATAAAGCTTATGAAATAAAACAAGTGTCAAAAGCCAGCATAAAGTGGTGTTTATTCAGCATTCACCAAAAGCTGTATAATGAAGATGCCAGATGCACATTTGTGGGGTGGAAGTACCACGACTTAGGGGCAGCCACCGATAATACCTTTTCGTGGGCTGCCACCTTAACCCCCCTTCAAGCTTTTGGGAGTGGTCAAATGACCAATAGGGTCTCTCCGCTGATCTTAACACCTGATTGGGTCTGTAGGAAATGGTAGTCCAGCAACATCTAGCGAGTCACAAGTACTTCACTCTAGGTGTGTATGGAGTTCCCTGGCAGTCTCAAATCCTGTCCATTCTGCTAAGTTTCAGAGGTACATTGGGTGCCTTCAGGTTCTTCTTCTCTATCAGCTTATTAATTGTTAAGTAGAAGAAGAACTGAGCTTAATTTCTGTGTGCAGCCCTTTGGAAAAGTATTTTCTTTTTCCCATCAAAATTATGAATGGAAGCATTCCATCCATTTTGTTCACCTTCCCTCAACCAACCAGTTGGGTTTTTTGGCATGAATTTAAAACTGAAGGAATTCTTTATGGCTTGTGTCTGCAGAGTAGAGATTTATTTCACTGATGCATTTCTTTTATAAACATGCATGAGTGAAATATATGTGCTGTAAACAGGGGTGTTGCTTTTCTTTTTGCTTCAGTGTTGGAGAAATTCTTGCAGGAGTGTCACCTTGTTCTGTTTCAACAATATATCAAATGGTGTCAAGTCTTTCACTCCACTTTTTTTGCACACAAAATCATAATTTGCTGTAAAAAGCACCCCTCCCCCCTGTTTATATTAAGGCCTGCCTATGTTTGTCTTATCATGTTCATGCTGACTAACACAGCTTTGAAGGGATGGCTGATTCCACTGTTCATACACAATTTTGATAGTTTCATCTTGCTAAATACAGCTCCTAGGCAGTGCCGTATCTGTGGAGGACTTGCAATGTATGAATGCCGAGAATGCTATGAGGATACCGACATTTCTGCTGGGAAGATCAAGCAGTTTTGCAAAACCTGCAACACTCAGGTAAGTTACTTTTTCAGAATGTCTTGGGACTGGTGTCTGCTCAGAGCTCAGTGCCAGGAATCTCTCCAGGGCCAGTGGGTGCCTTTTCAGAGAACTGTGAGATTCAGTTTCCTTCGGAAAACAGTAAGCCAGAAGATGACCTTGCAAAAAACTTATTCTAACCCTCCTTGTCAATTACAGGTTCACCTTCATCCCAAAAGGCAGAGTCATAAATTCAATCCAGTGTCTCTCCCTAAAGATCTGCCAGACTGGGATTGGAGACACGGCTGCATACCTTGTCAGAAGATGGAGTTATTTGCCGTTCTTTGTATAGAGACAAGCCACTATGTGGCTTTCGTTAAATACGGCAAGGGGGACTCTGCTTGGCTCTTCTTTGACAGCATGGCTGATCGGGATGGTATGTCTGTTCATTTGGCCTCATTTCCTTTCTCTGGGGTTCATGTAGCTTTGAGTAACCTTAACCGTAACCTCGGAAATACACTTTCTCCAAAAGGTTTCCACAATTTTGGCCACTACAGTGAATTACAGTGGTACCTCGGGTTACATACGCTTCAGGTTACATACGTCAGGTTACAGACCTCCGCTAACCCAGAAATAGTGCTTCAGGTTAAGAACTTTGCTTCAGGATGAGAACAGAAATCGTGCTCTGGCGGTGCGGCAGCAGCAGGAGGCTCCATTAGCTAAAGTGGTGCTTCAGGTTAAGAACAGTTTCAGGTTAAGTACGGACCTCCGGAACGAATTAAGTACTCAACCCGAGGTACCACTGTAAACTTAATGTAGTGAACCTTCTCTGTTTAATAATATGAATGAGCAGTGTTAATAGAAACCCAAAATATAGTAAAAATAAGCTTGAAATAGAGTAGTGAGTGTCAAGACTAGAGCTAGGGAGACTCACCTTCAAATCCCACTCTGCCATGGAGTTCAGTGGGTGACCTTGAACCCGGGACTCGCCTACCAATCCCACCTCACAGGGCTCTTGTGAAGAGACAAGAGAGGGCAAAAGTACATATACCACCCTGAGCCTTTGGGAAGAAATGTAGGGTAAAAATATAAATGAATGGATATTGGATGTCAAATATTTTAGTCCAGCATAAGACACGCACAGAATATGTGCCCTTTATAAGAGCTTACCTTCAGATATATAAAACTCTTTTTTAAAAAAATCCAGTAACTGAAAAAATGACAATTATAATAGGTGGAGTATACACAGAAGGGCAGTTTTTATACTACAAATGTCTCCTGAGTGGATGCAGTACATCTCTTCACCCGGCAACCTTCCCTTCCAGTGAAGAAGCATTTGTTTACAGGGGAATTTTTTTTAAAACAGCCACAGTCTTCTCTTGCTGATCTGGGGTTGCCACTGCTCCCTGCTCTCAGTGCCTCCACATGCTTAAATGTTGAGCTTGCTTCTCTCTCTTTAGCCCTGAGATAGGGAGGCTGTGGCCCTCCAGCTATTGTTGGACTCTCAATGCCTGTCACCCCTGGTCAGCAGTGGGCAGAGATAATGGGAGTTGTAAGTCTGTCAGCGTTTGGAGGGCTACAGGTTGCCTACCCCGATTCAGTCCTATCCTTTGTCTTCATTCCTTCATTCCCTGGTCATGTGGAGTGGAGACCTGAAGTTGAGAATTGGCATTTAAATAGATTTATAATTGAATGTCAAACTGATTTACAACTTTTTTTAAAAAAATGACATGGTGGTGATTTAACTGGCATCAAGGAGAACTCATGCTCCTTACCATTGCACACCAATGGGAGGCTACAGTCTCAGGACTGCATAGTTGGTAATGAACTGTGTCCCCACCCCCCACCCCCTTGAATTAACCCGTCTGCCCTCTCCTTCTCTCAAAAGGAGGACAGAATGGCTTTAATATCCCTCAAGTGACTCCATGCCCAGAAGTTGGCGAGTACCTGAAAATGTCCCTTGAGGAATTGCATTCGCTGGACTCCAGAAGAATTCAAGGCTGTGCACGAAGGCTACTTTGTGACGCTTATATGTGCATGTATCAGAGCCCAACCATGAGTTTGTACAAGTGAAAAGTTGTTGTCTGGAAGAAGGGAAGCAGCTTCCCAGCAACTTGACTGTGGCCCAAGAAGATTCAGCAGGACTGTCGGCGCACTTGCTTGTGCATCTGTTGCCGGCAATGGATGCTTCAAAGGGGGTGGAAAGCAAATGTCTATGGCAAAAGAAGTGCATATTTTAAAGAAGGGGTGAAAAAAACCTTACAATGCAATGTTCTGTTGCTAAAGTACTTAATAAGCATTTTGCACTCTAGGAAGTGCGTGTGTGTGCGTGTGCGTGTAGGGTTTTTCTAAAAAAATAAAAAGTCTAAATGAAGCTATTAAAATGTTTAGGCTGCATTTTCAGAGGAATTGTGTACATGGAGTGAAGTTTTATGTGTTTCAAAATTGCCTTGTGGAATTTTCTGCATAGACCTCATCCAGGGAACCACAAAGCCTAAGGGAGCGGACTGTATTAATATGTGTGTTTTCTCCAGCATTGTATAGGTTGTACAATCAAGGCACTTCACCTCTGTAATACACTGGATGCTGGCCTGAATCTTGGCACTGAGGCTTTTGTTTTGCTTATTTTGACCTGGTATAAGTTAAATCACAACAAGAGGAAAACATTTTTATTGTGTTGAGTGAGTGTGCAAAACACATTAGCTGTCTGTTTCCTCCATTGTATTCCCCTAGACCAAGAATGCTCAGTGTTCCCTATGTAGCTAATGGTTGCCTGCTGGAAAATGGCGAAGATTAAGCTGGTGTAAATGTTTTGTAGCTACAAGTTGGTGTTTAGACTAATTCCCATAGCTGGAAGCATTTCAGTATTTTGCTTTATCCACACAACTCACTCAGTCTATTCTGTGAACTGGATGCTGTTTGCAGGATCATCTCTGAGCAGGTTGTGTGGATGACTCATTCTGATGTCATGCTTTCATAATGGGTGCACCCACATAAAATTCTTCTGAAAGGTATTTCCATTACATTGGCACTGTGTTCAAGCTTGACTTTCAGTGGAAGTTTGCTTTTAAAAACTGCTTCTTATACTCTGGTATTCTCCTACGTTTGGAAAACGCCTTAGCAAACTTCCAGCATGTTTGCTTTCATGAATTTTTTAATCCCCCTGCCCTGACACTGCCCAGTCACTTGGACTTCTGACTCCAGTGTAGTTTTACTTCTGAGAGTCAAAGACCATCCTATGACTTGCAGCTGTGATTGGTAAAAAGAAGGTGGCAAAGTTGATTTAGAAAGGTTCAAAAACAGCAGGGATGTTAAACAGCTAACCTTTTTAAAGTGTCTTTTTCCAGTGTGTGTGTGTGTGTGTGAAAATCAAATCTGGGTCACATAAGGAATTCAGCCGTGTAGTATATGTACACCACAGTCTTTCTTTGAGGGGAAACGATGTCTCCACTGCTCACTATGCTAAGGCATTACTGGTGAGGAAGTTCTGTTGCTGTGGGTTTCCCTACGGTTGGTGTGATTGCCAATCAAGGTAGTACAGAATAATAGGCTGGTTGGGGCTGATGGGAATCCTGATAACAGTTGAAGTCCACCATGTTGGCTATCCAAAAAGCAGTATTTTGTCATTCTTATTCTGCTTGCCTGTATGGGACTATCAGGTGCACCTTGCTTGTGAGGTGGATTTGACAGTATTTGATTTGAGAGTGCAATACATACCTTCAAGTTGTTGGGATAAAATATCCTCTCCAGACACCCATGCATAATATTAACAGGTTCAAGGCACAAGGCGGCATCCTTGACAGTATGTTCAGCTTTTTGCCTCAGGGAACATCATTGGCTCAGAAGTCTGTAGTCTATAAAATGGAAGCTGATGCTTTAGACTGAATTTATTTTCTTTCCTTTTTTTAGGAGATGGCTTACACATTTATCATATTAAAAGGATCAAGTAAGGTCTGTGTGTAGTCAAACCATTTGACTTGCTGCTCAGTACATATGAAAAGTTACTTGTTGCTTTCAAGTATCTTGTAGTGTATTTAATATTTTTATGAACTGTTGAGTCTAATAGTTCTCTGCAGTGGGTAAAATATCTCCTGTTGTAGTTGCCTTAAGTATTTCGTTTTTAAAAAGAGCAGCTAAATGCACATCCAGTACGAACAAAATTTGAATGTGGCAAGGAGAAATTGTAGTCTCTTTTTTTTTTCTTTTTTAGCTAGGGGTGGGTGAATGGGTAGACACCATGAGTAGTCTTAGGTCAGGTTGCTGATTGGAAACTGGAGTAAGAGACACTTAGGGCTGCTTTGAATGAATTTTTGCTGCAGTGCAGGCTTGCACCCACACACCTGGTTGCCTCATAAGCATCCAGGCCTGCTAAACACTCACACGTGGGATGCAATGTCTGCATCATCTACATAGGACTAAATTCCACTTGGTTTGGGATGCGAACTGTGTATTCATTAAGTCGCATAAAATGAAATCGTCCTTCTCCCCACTTCCATCTTGTGTTGGTTCACTTTTAAGTTGCCACTTTGTTTTGCTGCAATATAGCAGAGGTGGCAAAAGCCCCTGGAGCTATGTAGTGAAATGGCTGGGACTCCTACCCAGCGCCCAATACCTGCCACCTGCTTTCTCAACCCCAAGACGACAACTGTCATTTACTTTTTCCCTAGTCCACAACTGTCTCACAACTTCTTTCCTGCTACTTTGGAAGTGGCTGCTGTTTCCTCATTGGCTGCAACCATTTGGGTGAGGGTATAAAGGAGGATGAGACAAGGCTTCATCTTGAATAAGACTTTAAAAAAAAAGTTCAGTTTTAAATTGCACTCAATTTGCAGACAGTGGCTCTTAATTTGTAAAAAAGAGACCTTCAGGCAAGTAACAGTACAAGCTCAGCAGCAGACGCAGGGCTCAGGCATCATGACCCAGGAGTAGGGAAAGAAATTCAGAAGTGACAGAAGTTGCCCCAAGCTTTTGAAGATGAGGAGTGATTTGTTCCTTTGCCTTGTGGAAATGCAGTTTGCAAGGTCCTGCTCCATTGGGGCAGTCGTCTCTCATCCCATCTGCAAAGGGGGCACCTGGTTCTGACCAGGAAAGGCTGCACCTTCCTGTTCAGGTGTTGTTCAGTCCTCACCACCTCTTGTTCAGCCTCCCCCCCCCCAAATAATCAAAGCCTTCCTCTGCCTCTACTGAGACTTCATGCACCAGCCAGCATGCCTGCTCCCCCTGCCAAAGCAACTGAAATCAGAGTGGGATGGGGATATCTTCCCTCTTTTGGCCCAAGTTCCCCAATTCCTCTCTTCCCCCACCCCCGTTTCTTCCACTTCGTTCTCTGCCTGAACCCGACTCCATATAGTACCCAGGCTTTTTGAAAGCTGCTGTATTCTTTAGTTCTATTTTGGTAACCCTAATACAGATTTTGGGATATTTCTTATAGGCCAACACCGCTACCATTTATACTAGTGTTTGTTCTCACTCATTTAGAACAAGATTGCACCGTTCCCCCTTTTGCATCTATGCTGCTGCTATCTGTAAACTATTAACTGTGGCCCTAAGGTTTGTGTGTGTACTTCCCAGCCTCCCTGAAGATACCAAAACAGTTTGCAAAACTACTGTTTCTGATAGAGAAATTGATCGACTTACAAAAATCCAATTTTATACACTTTCCACTGTATTCACAATGCTCAGGACAGCTGACAGTAAATCTAAATAATTTAAAACAGTGCAGCAAAGAAACCCACCTTTGGCAAAATGTTCTCTTGGAGGTCGTTCTTACTTGCTGCAGACTGTTGAGCAGGTAGCCTATGCTAGAGGCATGTGTGAATAGGGCCTGACACAACACTGCTTCCTGGTCTCCATCAATTGCCGCAGTTTTCCGGTCTTAAATCTGAGGCCAGACGTAAAATTGAATCATGGTGAGACAATGGTAAAATGTTAACTGACAAGTGGATAGAGCATTTTAGAGCAGAAATGTGTTGGATACATACTTTAGGCATCTCTCTGATGATTCATATTTTTGAGGGAGGGAGAACTTTCCGCTGCAGAAGTACACAGGGTTTGTTCCTGAGACTTGTGGATGCAACAGGCTACAGATTTAAATGCATGTTACAACTGTACAGGTCAAACACCTTTCATAAACCTTTGGGAAGGAGATTAAACTATATGTGGTGGTGGGCTGTTTTTTTTTGCAGTGGAGGAGCTGTGACTTGTGAACTTAAATTGTCCAACTTTCTGGAAATCAAATTCAGACTACTACTTATACTGCAGCCACACATAATGATTTGCCCGGTTAGCCCCTTGATGCAAAGCAAACAAAACTCCCTTAGGAGGGATTGCTTAAGATCAAGGGTAACCTGGCCTTCGTCAGTGCTTTAAGGACCTGTGTTTGCTTTCGGGTATACTGCTCTGGGACATTGGATGGAGCTGAGAACTGCTCCCCTTCGCCCCTGTTCTGTTGCAAAACATCTTCCCAAGTTTGCTTTGCAATGGAGAGGAGATTACCTTGCCAGATATTACCTGTGGCTTGCCATAGTTTGGCTTTTGCAAAATATGTATGGGCCACTTGCAGGAAACAATCGGGGACTTGGCTGCCCCATTTATCCCACCCCACCCCACCCCACATGGTTTGTGAAAGGAGTAGAAGACCTTTCTCTTGAACCTTTGAAAAACACCCTCTTCTTCATTTGCAGCATTTTCTGGTTCTGTTGCTCGTAATCCTAGTGTTTTGATACTTGTTTTCTGAATGCTGTTGCAGCAATCTTTCCCACTTTGCTTTTGTGGCTTCTGTTACTTGACTCTATGAGAAGCCTTAAATATTCAAAATAAGACCCTGTGGAAATGTGCAAGAGGATGAGAGACACGGTTGAGGTGGCTAAGTCACTGCTTATGAACATGTACCTTGTGGAGCTTCTGCTCCTGCTCCACTGGCTGGGGAGTTGGTGGGGAGTAGCAAAATCGAACGTATCTGTACTTTAGGGGCCTTGTTCCTTATGCCTTTCTTATTTTAAACTCAACAAAGCATCGAGAGCTGGCATTGTGTACAGTGAGACAGCATGCATCCCAATACTTGGGCTGCCTCCATTGAAAAGTGCTGTGTGTGTGTGTGTTTTGAGGTGGTGTATATAATAAGCCCTGTTTTTTGTGGTGGTTTTTGATCTGTGGTGGTGGTTTTCCCATCTTCAAATCATCATCACTTGCTGTCGCAGTTCCTCCCTAGCAGTTATGTATCTGTGAACTCTCCTTTCTGACTGTGATGTGAAATAGAGAAGAAGAAGAAGAAATAATCTAGCGTCATCTTTACATATCTCATCCCCCAAAAACAACCAAACAAAATCCTCACACGCACCCTGGTTTCCTTCCTCTTTTGTATTGCGATTGTAGTTTTGGCATTCTGAAACTGTCCTTTCAATCCTCTCATGTCAACTGTACAAAGGTGAACATTTAAACACTCACATATACAGAACGAAATGTCTATGGATGTGGAATCATTTTGTTTCTAGGTCGTGTTTCAGGTTTCCCCGCAGACGTTGCAACGTTAGCACGGTACCTAAACCCTGGTGTCGTGCTCCCAGGGCTGAGATGGTTACAGAAGAGCTGCGTTTGTGTGAACGTGAAGGTGGAACTTTTTATTTTTCTTCAGAATGCCTCTCTTGAGGTTTTGGGTTTTATTTATTCCTCAACTGTAACAAAGCGTGTTTTGCATTGGCCTGCACAATTCCTGGTGTTTTTGTTAAATAAACATCCTGTGCTCGAGTGCAGTCGTCTCCTCGGTAGATTGTCTCCACCAAGAGCTTAGAGAAGTGTTTTATATCGGGTTGCTGTAATTAAGCCTTAATTTCCCAGAGAAGAGACTGTACCATATCCTATTTCTGTATTAATATTTATTAAAACTTATCATTTTTATGGCTGTCTAAATTACTTGGGGGAGCTTTGAAAGGCACCTGATCCTTGAAAGGGATTTATTCTGTGGTGTTTACATGATCTTCATTGGGTGGTTTATACACAGCAGAGGGGCAGACCGGTGCAAGGGGGAAAAATAGGATAATGTATAGCACAGATGGGGAGTCCTAGGGCCTTCCTGAAGTTCCCCATTCTTCTTTGACTTTTGGCATTGCTCATTTGGGCTTTTGGAAGTTGGCATCTGGTAATACTGGAGGACCACAGGTTCACCGTCTGGTGCATAACTTCATCACTCTTGAGACGCAAAAATTTGCACATGTGACTCTTCCTGTGACTCTTCCTTCCATGTTTGAAATGTACTCTAGCCTCTGTGCATTGGGTATAGCATGTTCAAGGACTACCTTGCACTAATGGGGCGGCCCAATCCTTCCCTCATCCCACACCTTGGCTCTAGTATTTTGTAATTTTATTCAAAATATGTTTAGCTGTGGAACCATTGTTTCATTATATATCTTGAACTTGGAATGTCAAAACTTCTGTTTTTCAATTTTGCCAGCTTCTGACTGAAATACATGCATCAGGTGCCATCTTGTGGCGAAAAGACACAACTGCTGCCTGCTTCCCCTCTCTGCTGAGATGCTCCGTGAAATGCAACTAATTTGCATTAATTTTTCTTAAGTGCCAATTAATTTGTTCACATTATCCCAGTTATTTTACATACTCAAGCTGAACAGTAGTTATAATTGCTTATATATATTTTAAGCATGTTTAAATAAGGTTTTAATGTGTATGAGTTAATCACATTTTAATCCTATGCTTTCCTACCCGGGAGCATAGGGTGGTATAGTGGGGGGGGGGGCTATCTCATATTATCTTCATAACAGTTGTGCAGAGAGACAGAGCGATAGAAGTAGAGTCCCACTGTATCAAACCACAGGCCTTAAGGAGATCCATGTGCAGACCACTTCTTGAACCAGGGTTCAGGGGCATAAACTAGTGCATAATGGGATGCATAACTCTAGTGGACCTCCATAGCACAACCCAGTTCCTGCCTAAAGCATGAAACTTGCTATAAGCGCTGAACAATGCTTGCAGCGAGTCTGGCAGGGAAAGGTTGCCACACGGGCCAGTGGATGCTTCACCTGACGTTCTGATGCTCTCAGGTGATTGACAGGTGGCTGAATCCAAGAGTCAGAGAACGGGGGATCTGGCCTGTCAGCTGGATCCAACTCCCCACCTCTTGTTGACACATGGATGATTTAATATGGGCATGAAGGGAGGCGGGATGTACTTGGGATTAATCTGGATCATGGTGCTTCCTATACCTTAAATGTGGTTTACAGGGCATTGCAGAGTTTTGCAGTTTTGTGCAGGAGCTTGTGGGAAGCAAAGCTTGCATCTGCAGAGGGGCATCCTTTGAACTTGACGGTTCCATCTCCACCCAGGGATTTTGTCTATTGCCCACCAACAGATAGATTAATTGGCACAACTGAGAAAACTACCTAAGCTCCTCTGGATTTTGAAATGTACGGTAGTTCTCAGACCATAAAATGGGGGGGGTATGTATGTTTAGTAGGGGAGGGGAGTGTGTGCAAAAATGTGGGGATTTCCCCCCTGAATAACATATATAAATATGCCCTAGAAAGGTGCACAAATGCTTAAATGAGCATACAGTATTAGGAGAGATGTGCACAAAAGTGGGTGTGAATTTTTCATGCTGATTTTTAATGTCGTGAAAATGGGATGAACTGAAGAGGTATTGCATTTTTTTTGGTAAGGCATTTTCCTTCCTGGCTTGTGCAAAACTATCCCATGAGTTTTGTAGGACCTTGTTTGAGCCTGTAATGGCTTCATTCAGACCTAATGTTCTTTTCACTACTCCATGGGCCTCTTACTGCATTTTGGTCAACAGCAGCTGAACAAAGATCACCAACACCCCATAATTCCCGCTGGATCTCTTTTTATTTCAAAACACAGGGCTGGGAGTCCCAAATATTGGCTGTTTACAACTCTCCCCTACCCCCCACAAATGCCATTACTTGGCTGAACTTCAGAAATTTCCTGGGTTGTTTTGTTTTGTTTCTAAGAGATCCTAGAAAAGCATCGGCTAGCTTTTGAACTCTGTGATTATTTAAAATAGGCCAATTTTGGGTGGGGGTGGGAATCCTTTTGATGTGAGCTATATTGAAGAGTTGGGCTTCAGGCCAGCTGCAGGTTTCAAACAATTCTTTAAACAGGAGAATTGGGACACTGCTTTTCCTTAACAAGACCTGCAGCGACAAAGCAAAATGTTAAAGAGAGTAGATTTACAGGTACATTCACCCATTCTCTTCTGCCGTGTGCCAGGGACCCTCAGAGAGCGGGGAAGAGGAGGCTAGAGGTGACTTAGTGCGGCAGTGGGTGAAATTTTACCACCAAGTTCAAGCATAGGAGCAGCAGGGCGAAGGACCACTGGTGCAACTTCCCACACCCAGCAATAGAGAGGGAATTTTGATTTGTGGGGCAGGAGAAACCTTCCAAACAACAAGCAAAAATCCTGTGTGGATGGCCTTCAAACCTGCCATTGCCTTTATGAAAAACTGGTTTATTGTTACCAGCTGTGTTTCTATATAAAATGCAACCTAACCTACCTTAAAATTGGTTTTTGCTCCACAAGCTTATTTTTTTGGGGGGGAGGGGAGTCTTGTGGAGTGATGACTGACTTTTCAGGCAGCACCATTTAAACAACCCCCTTGGCCAGACTAGAGACAATTATTTTTGGAAGCTGGCACCTGATAGAGCTTTCCCTAAGGAATCAGAACCCAACCATCAGTTGCATGAACTTGAAAAAGACTCATTGCTGCAACAGACTTGTACCGGCGATCCGTAGCTGGTGCTTTGTAGCATTCATCGCTTGGGATTCTGTATAGGTTTGCTTTAAATAAACAGCATTTCCTCCCAAACCAATACAAAATCCCAAATACAACAAATGCTGTGAACCACCGACTATGCAGAAACTGGCTGTTTATCAATAATCCAAAGAGTCTCAAGTTCATGCAGCTGATTATGCCTTTAGTGTAATACAGAAGCCGTTTGTATATATTTGAGCCTCTCTCTTCATTGTGGTGGATTTTAATCTGCCTTTGGCAGCAAAGAAAATACTGAGCCCGTCTTGCGGCTTAGCATTTTGGTTTCTGCGGACCCAGTTATGGAACCATTCTGAGGCTCTGCAGTCATTGGCAGGCCCAGGCTCACTGGGCGCTCTGTGTCCCCTGCTCAATGGACATTGACAGAAACATTTGCTTGCTCTCCGAGTGTCTGGCAGACAGGAGCACTGGGATGCTAGCCAGCTGGAAGCGATTCTCCTCCTCAAGACTTGAGAAAGTTGGCTAATTAGCCAGAGGAAGGGCTTTGAAGAAGTAGCAAAGGGGAGGGAGGGAGCTTGCTCAAGATGAGGGTAAGGACATGAAGTCGCTTCATGCTAGATCGGACATTTGCTGCACCAGATGCTCTCGTTTGTGGTTGCTCTCCAGGCAGAGGCTGTCATGAGTCCTGCAGAGATGTCCTGGAAAGAAAGGTCAGATCCTGAAGAGGCGTGGGAGGAGATTGTGGAATTTGGGACTGGATAGACATGGAGAAAAGGGACGCGCCACCAGAAGCGGCTTAGTCATGCTGGCCACGTGACCCGGAAGCTGTATGCCGCCTCCCTCGGCCAATAAAGTGAGATGAACGCCAGAACCCCAGAGTTGGTCACTACTGGACCTAATGGTCAGGGGTCCCTTCACCTTTACCTAGACATGGAGAAGGTCCTAGAAGGTTGGGGAGGTGAAATCAGGGTTTCAGGAAATGTCAGAGCTGGAGGAGAAAACCAGTGATCAAGGGGAGGGACCACAAAGTGTTCTGCCCCTGTGTTATTGGACCCCCGCCCCTGGTCAGGCATCTCGTACAGTAGAGACAGTGCTGGCTCCTATCTGTGAGGAGCCTTCCCCTTTAGGGGTGGTGACTGGGAGTAAGATACTGAACTGGTACTGAGGACACCAACAAACTTCACAGGCCCAGCCCACTCAAAGGAGTGCCTGACTGCTTGCCTAGTTCTGCGACTCAAGTCGTTTGCTGTGTGAAGAGCTGTGCCCACCCCATTCTTCAAGAGGAAGAGGAAGAGCTGTATCAAATTGCAGCTGCATCTTCTTCCTTCGGCTTTCTTTCCAAACTTGGATCTGTTTTGGTCATCTCTCAGGGAAGAGCCATAGCTCAGTAGTAGAGCATCAGCTCTGCACTCAGAAGGACCCAGGTTCAATTCCTGGCATCTCCAGATAGGGCTGGGAGAGAACCCAGCCAGAAATCCTGGAGAGCTACTGCCAGTCAGTGTAGACAATACTGAGCTAGATGGACCAGTGGTCTGACTCTGAATAAGGCTATGTCCTATGTTCACTCAGTCTTTTTTTTGATGACACCTTCCTTCTTTTTTAATGACAATCGTGCCTGCCCTATCTTTTGTGTTGACTGCTGCACATCTGTGAAGCAAACTGGAAGCTTACAGTGCATGGATTGGTCCTCAGACACAGTCTCTGTAAATGCAAGTGTGGGGAACCTTTGACGTTCCAAAAGTTGCAGTTGGCCATCCTTGCTGGGGTTGATGGGAGTTGTAGTTCAGTAACGTCTAGAGGGCTAAAGGTTCCTCACACCTGCTGTCAGGCAAGCTATGAGGGTTGCATGAGATGATCATTTATGAACCTCTGAGCATAGAAGTAATTAAAACCTAGTGTATATTAATGCACAGAGCGTGTGTCAGTTCAATTCATAGCCAATTACACTAGAGCTGAAAGAGTATTAGCCCAAATTGAAAGGGAAATCATTTTATTGAAACAGAAGGCTGAAGATATGCGGTCTTGCTCGTGAAAACAATGACGGGCCTATAATGAAGTTGCAGCAGTGGTGACTCTCGATGGCCACACATCGAACCTCATTTGTACCTGCTGTGATAATATTGATTTTCCTGCAATTATTTGACAGTCATGCCTTTTTTGTGTAGCTCTTCCATTATTGCATGTTCCTACTGAGAGGGGTGCCTGTTGAACTTCTGTCTGTGATGCACCTTTTAAAAAGCAGGGGTACTCTGCCAGGAAAATAGGTTTTCTATTTTTGCATGGTTTGTATAACTTAGGTTTTCCATTCTTTTGTGGCCTGATGTAATCAGGATTGTATGCAGGGATAGCCAAGATGATGCTGTCTAGATCTTCTAGGCCTACAGCTCCCACCATCCCTGATCAATGGCTGTGCTGTCATAGCCTCATGGGAGCTGTAGTCCAGCAACATCTGGAGGGTTCCTAATTGGCTATCCCTGATTTAATCTGTTAGGAAGCAGGAGGAAGGAACTCACTCAAGTTTGCTGCATGCAGAAAGTCCTAGGTTTATACCCTGGTGGAGCAGGGACAGCCCTCTGCTAGAAAACAGGGCACACACTTACTAACTGCAGTTGTGTCTAGCATACCCTCCAACATTTCTCCGATGAATGGACGTCCCATTCCATAATGATGATTTTACTATTTATACCCCACACATCTTACTGGGTTGCCTCAGCCACTCTGGGCAGCTTCCAACATATATAACATATATAAAAACATAATAAAACATTAAACATAAAAAACTTCCCTATACAGGATTGCCTTCAGACAGCTCGGGGGTCGGATAACTCCATTCCAGGATCAAATCAGAAACCAGGGCGGCTTCTCTAAATCACAGGCATCCCTGGAAAATAGGGCCATCTGGAGGGTTTGGTCTAGGCCAGGTAGATCAGGTAGACTAGCAGCTGTATGGGGTAGCCACAGCTTTTGCAATACATGGACCCCTGGCTGTATTGTTTTTATATAATAAATAACTAAACTCAGAGGTGGAGCACATGCCTTCTGAGTCAGGCATAGGCAAACTCCGGCCCTCCAGTTGTTTGGGACCACAATTCCCATCATCCCTGACCACTGGTCCTGTTACCTAGGGATGATAGGAATTGTAGACCCAAACATCTGGAGGGCTGGAGTTTGCCTATGCCTGTTCTAAGCAGAAGGACCAGCACCCATCTAGTCAAGCCTCCTCTAGTGTGGTCCAGAGCTGAAACTGGAACCTTGGGTGATCACGGCACCTCAGGAGAGAGACTGTGCTTAATGAACTGGGTCTCCTTGGTAGTGTACAGCCCCTGACATCTCCAGTTTTTAAAAGGATCAAGGAAGATCATTCTGTTATTCTATCTTATTATGAATCTATGAATTACCTTTTTCATATTGCTCAAAGGGATTTGCAGTCATACAATGAAAACATTTAAAAATGGCTTAGAAGCAATGCAGAAACAACTAAAGGTGGGTTGGAAAACAATACAAATAAGCACCCAGGCCAGATACTTTTTAAAAAATAAAAATCATTGAGCCAAGAAAGTTTGTCAAAACAAGAATGTCTTCCAATTATTTGCTGTAATCAGAAGTAGTGGGTACCAGTCCTAGCTCACCAGGGATGCTGAGGCAGGTGCGCTGAAAGCTCTGCTCTGAGTTGCTGTGAAGTGGCCTTCTGGTATTTACGGGACTGCAAGGAGACAGACACCAGCAGGATGCATTGGGTGTGTAAAGGGTGAGGCAGTCTCTCATGTAGCAGGTATGTCAAGACTGCTGTTAGTCAGAGTGGATCATACCTTGCTAGATCGACCAACAGCTTGGCTTGGTGTATGATGACTTCTTATATAAATTTTTGACCAAAGTTCCATCTGTATGGAAATTAAAGGTGAGTAAATTTAAGAAGGCAGAAACTACATAAACGTAGATTTACATGTGCAAGGTCTTCTTGTAAATGAGCTGGCAGATGGGAGACTTAACTTACCCAAATGTATTGCAAAAAGCTACCTTGGGGTTGATGCTCTGCGCCATTTTCTGCTGTTATATATTGCTCTTGCTTTTGGGGGAAAGCATCTGCTCTGCATGCATAAACTCTCAGGTTCAATCCCAGGTGCTGTGCATGAAAAAATACTGGGGGGGGGGGGGCACTGTGTTGCGAAATGGCATGAGATCACGGCAACCAAAATGGCCACTGTGCTCTTGCGATAGAAAAGCGGGAACATAAAATTTAGAATTGGAACCCATGGAGGGAAGGAAGGAGGTCTCAAGGTTTGAAAGAACCCCTTTTTTAATGTGTGAAAATGTTGTGTTTATGGTGTATAACCTTTATGCAAAACTAATAAAAAATAATAAAATAATAGAAAAAAGAAAAGGGGGAACATTGTGTCTCAGATTTTGGCTTCAAAGTGTTGGAACCTATGCCATTGGACATGATGGCTGGGGCTGGTGGGAGTTGTAGTCCAAAATATCTGGAGGGCTCGAGGTTGGGGAAGGCTGATCCAGTTCATTTATTTGCAGCAGGGATAATGAGCCTTTCTTGCCACAGTCCTTTCTGGGGGCCATGTGCTGGTGGTGGGTGGGACCAGAGGCAACAGTGGGTGGAGCGATGAATATAAAGCTCATCTCTGTGCAGTAGTGGAGTGTTTACATACATTCGCATACCCCTCTCAAGGGCCAGCCCACCCAGGAAGCAATGTGGGGCGACTGCCTCAGGCAGCAGGATCCGCAGGGGCAGCAGATCCTGATGTAGATTGTTATTCTCCCCGTGGTTCCTGGTGTAGATCTTCATTCACCCCTCCTTCCCTGGTGGGAAGGGAGACGCCATTTTGTGGTTTGATTCAGGTGCCAACATGTATTGGGCTGCCCCTTCCTCTCTCCATCCAGGTGAGAAAGAGGTATTATCAAAGTTGTGAGTGCCTCACAAATGCACTCACAGAGGATGTGAAGTGAGGCCAGTAAGGAGGGGAAGGGGTGGTCCTGAAGTGAATCTCAAAGGCCTAATAGAGAGACCTGGAGAGATTAATTTGGCCCCTGAGCCTGAGATTCCCCATCCCTTGTCTAAAGTAACTGACAGGGACTCTGCACAGTTTCAGACAGCTTTTCTTGGAGACGCTGGGTATTGAACCTGGGATCTTCTGCATGCAAAGCAGATGCTCTGCCACTGAGCTACAGCCCTTCCCCATCTCCATTTGAAGCACTGGCTGTATAAGAGACACTTATGTCGGCTATTTGGACTCACCATGCCTCTCATC
The DNA here is from genome assembly GCF_965113315.1 of Podarcis vaucheri. NCBI lineage: Eukaryota > Metazoa > Chordata > Lepidosauria > Squamata > Lacertidae > Podarcis > Podarcis vaucheri. The sequence continues at coordinate 58,937,058 of NC_138765.1, forward strand.
GACTGGATTCTCTGTGCTGTTTTGATCTCATGCCTATGGAAGCAATTTGCAAAGGTACTTCTATTCCCAGCTCTCAATTACAATAAATTAGTGAATAAGTGGCGCATAATGCTGCATTTAAATGTATAATGATATGGGCAGCAGCAGCTATTAATCAATGCAGAGCAATATGCCCAAAGGTGGATAAACTCTTCCTCCCTACCCCCTTCTTGCAAGCCAGGTGATGATCTCTCAAGGACGGCGAAGCCAAGCAGCTGTTGTACATGTAAATGAACTTGCATGTCATATGGGTGCTACCCATAATACTCTTCTCCAGGCCACATTATCGCATCCATATCGGTTCTTCCACGCTTTCTTTTCTCCCTGAATAATCAAGATGCAGCAATTGGTAATTGATTGCCTTCAAAAGGCAGATCCCTTGGAGTGAATTATTCCCTCAGAGTCTTCCACCCAACTCATGTTAGTAGGTTTGCATAACTCCGTTCTTGTACAACAGTTGTGGTGAGAGGCTGGACTAGTGAATGGTAGCAAGACTGGGAAAGACGACAGCAATGGGATTATTTATATATCCACATTTATTAGTTGCTTCCCTGCTTCCCCCTTCTAAAAAAGTCACCTAAATTGACTTACAAAACTTTTAAACTAAATATAAAAACCAAAACAAAATGAGAAACCAAAAACAGATCATTACATGCATGAGAATGTGGGGCAATATGAATTCAAATTTTTGCAAGCAATGTTGGAAGGAATTGCTTGAGAATGCAGGTGCAGAAAATGGAAAAAGAAAAGAAATGTAGTTACATATTTTAAAACTTTATATCCTACCCTTCGGCAGGAGACCACGGGGCAGTTTACATTGTAGACCATAATAAACAATGTGACATAATTATGCAATGCAATGCAAAAAAAATGCAAAATAATTCTATGGATATGATTCAAAAAAATAAGCCATACATAGTAATAGATAATACATAATGGTACATCATCCATAATGAGCAATACATGCTGAGCCACATATCAAACCATGCACATTGTCAACCCAGCAATAACCTCCACAACTCAAACCCTTCTGAAATACAGAGCCTCATAATGCATTGCCTACCCATCTCAAGCACAGCTATAAAACATAATACATATCTGAAAACAAGAGCCTTCTGAAGAATGAGAGAGTTGCAAAATCAGCAGCGGTGTGCCTGAAGGGCAGGAATGGTGTACACAAATCTCTGTACAAAACTAGTTTTTCCTAAGTTTCAGCCAACATCTACACTTAAGCCCATTAGGTCTAATCCTGTTCTAAGGGAGGGTGAGAGGAAAAGTGAAGCTGAACATTGTGGCTTCCCTAACAGATATTTGCACTAGAGAAATCCTGGCTCTCACTCATGTTTGCCCAGAGGTTCCGCTGGCTTCAGTGTGTTCCGTCATAAATGTGCTTAGAATTGCAGCCTTGGTCATTGTGCTGTATCTGCTTTCAAGATGTGCATAAGGATGCTAACGGGGGAAAATAAGTGAGATGCTGAGTACAGTTTTAGCCCAGTTGAGAACTCGGATGGAACATCTGCACTCTATGGCTGGGACTGTCTCAGCAGCAGAGTGAGATGGTAGAGTGCTCAGTTTGTACATCAGACCGTACCATTTCAGACCGCAAGTAGGGAAATACTATTTTTTTTAATGTTCCACTTCAGGTTGGGGTGGGGAGCACTTCAGGAAGGATGTGCTAATCTCTAATGTGCTACTTTTCTACCTCCATTGAGTTGTTGTTGTTGTTGTTGTCGTTGTTTTTAAGCATTCGAAAATGGTGCCACTGCCACCACCTGCTGTCCTGAAGTGGTACAGCCTCCTCTCCATCCCCAGCACTCTACCACATTGTTCTGCAGCACATCTAAATCTGGACTGTGATGGAATTTCGAGGCAGAGCGCATCAGGTGCAGAGGAATGAAACCATTACGCGGGGGAAGGGGAGGCGGAAACCACCCTCGGTTCAAAGTAAAGAGAACTATGATAAATAGATCTGTGCATATTTCTTTACCCTCATTCCTCACTTGCCAAGTCGGATGCTATTTTCATTAGGTCATGTTACCCAGCCGTGTCATTTTATGCCAAGCTGCCGTATATCACGACTGGGAGGTAGAGGTGCTTGTAGTCGGACACGAATGAGCTTGTAATGGTCCATCTGCTTTGATTTTATTTAGTGATCCCTCAAGGGCTGGGAGCTGGAGTGAGAATAACAATGCTGCAGCCCATCTGCTATTGTAGTATCAGCCCCAGTTTGAATTATCACATGTTCTGAGTGGCTGGCATATGCTGTCACATAAAGCTACAAGGAAGTGTTGCTCTCCAGCTGTTGTGCTGACATACTTTTGAGCCAGCCATTAACTTCAGCTCAATAACCGGGCTGGTGGGGCGGGGGAGGAACAAAGGGGGAACCGCCGCTAAAAGTTGGTTATTATTTCTTAAGAATTGCAATGCGAGGCGTGACTGTTCGAGAACTAATGACTGTGTGGTTTCTCTTGTTTCTAACGGATGGTGTCAAACAGATGAATGAATGAAAAGGATGGGTCACCTGGTTCGACCAGCTGCAGGTGTGCTGATCGAGGCGATCACCTTCCTGTGAGTGAGGTGTTTGAAAATGGGCGGTGCTTTCAACAGCCAATGGCTGAAGCCCAAGGTTTGCATCTCCAGTTCCATGTATTTGGTCAAGGTCTGGAGGAAGAGGAAGAGGAGATTGCATTCGCTGGGCCCTGCTCCAAATGTTCTGCTCCTCTACTGAATGCTTGGAGCTGAAGGCATGGCTTGAGATGGCCTGTATTCCACACTGGGAGCTGTGTGAGTTCATGGTCCCCGGTAGTGAGATTGTGCCTGATGCATAGAGACTGGGAACAGAGCCTGTTTGTGGGATCCTACACCTCCTAGCGCAAGAGTCGCCAACCTTTTGAGGGCCAATGGACACATTTGCAAACAGAAGAAACTGGCCGCTCACTGCAGCCAAGCACACCTGTTCAATTGGCTACAATAGAAAACTTCCCTTAAACCTGTAACTTGCCAGCTATAGTTGCCTCTAGGAGAGTTGCTTCTAGGAGAATATCTTCTAAAGGAAGAACACATGCTCAACTGATTTTCCTCTTCATTCATATTCTGCCTTTCCAAACTAGGCTCAAAGTAGCTCACAAAAGCATTAAGCAAATCAGCACTCAGGTGTATGAGTGGACCCCTGCAAAGTGAATGGACTGGAAATGGACTGTTCCATCCTCCCCTCCTCACTTTGAAGATGGGCATTTTGCTAGTAAGATGCTGGTATGAGCTTTGGGGCTTAACATCTTTGGAAACCCTATAAAAGGTGCTGAAACACTGAACCAGGTGGCCTTCTGGCCCGCTCCAGTCTCCCAACTTTGGGATTACTATCTTCTGGGAGGTTGTCTTGCAACAGTCCAGGAACAAACAAATGTACACAAAGATACCAGTTTTGAAACAAAAGACTTAAGTCACTTTGACTATTTAGCACTTATCCTGATTTGTTTGTGAAAAGATTACACAACTTTGCAACCATCAATTGCCATCCCACATTGCCCAGCGCATTTCGCCATCACTTTTGTGACTGCAAAAACTCAGATTAGTTTTGGAAGTGGGTTTTGTTGCCTTGAACTTCCCAGTTGGGCATTGCATCCCACCTGCAAAAAAGTAACAGTCTGAAAGTGCCCTTAAAGTGGTTTCCTAAACACCGCTACTAGTGATGTGCTTGCTACTAGCGACATGCTTTTCCTTTTTTAAGCCCCAGAGTTCTCACTTGCAGGCCTTGCAGCCAACCAGCCATTTGTTACTTTACTTATTTATCTGCATCTATTGGCATGTCAAGATGCGACACTCTTGCCACATGCGGGCCAAGCATTTGAATCCTTAAATATGACTTATACTTGCGTTTGCACTGCCAGACAATGGAGACGAGTTCATGTTGGCGTGTTGCAATTTGAGAGGTTTATGTTTCTTATTGTGTCCCAAGACCTGTGGGTACCAGCTGCCTTTGGGGCTGTTCCCGTATTCTGATCCCCTGGCTAGCATATGAATTGTTGATTAGATTCTCTTTGATTCAGTTGATTACCATGAATAATAGGGCAAGAAATGCTGTCAGCATTTTGACTTTAACTATAACTGTTACAATTAATTATGGGTTTAATTAGCATGCATGTCTGGCAGCAGCGAATATAACACTTCATAGTTAACAGATGACCCTGCAGCTGTACCAGCATGTATGATAGAGGCCCCCAGGACAGACAGAAAGAGTTATTAATAAATGGCTCCTATTGTTTGACGTCCTTATTTATACAAATTAGCAGGCACTACATAATCAACTTAAACTGTATAATTTATAATAATTGATTTCATTTTGACTGACCACCGGTCAGTCTCCGGAAGAAAAATGGCCCTATTAGGATAGGTTTAATCCTAAACATAGCTAATGAATCCTATTACTTTAAGGTCATATTTGAAGCTTTTGTTAATTGTCAGAACCATTTTAAATTGATTAGAGTTAAATTAAATCAATGTAATGTTTAGAAAAAACAATATTTCTAATGGATGAGGCCGAGCTGACCTCGAATAAACATATATATCAACCGATTTCAGCGAATGAGAAGGCTAACAGCTGGGCTCATAATTCACAATTGTCTATAATATGGGAAATGTCACTATCTCGGCAATTAATTATGTCAGGTTATAAATCTGTTGCTTACCGTTAACCATTTGCCAGTTGGGAAGGTTGACAGTCCTTGTAGCAAACGGATGATGTGGTATGACCCACCCCTTGCTCAAACTTTACTCAAGAGAAATTTAAAACACACAGGGGTTTTGTTTTGTTTTTTTAGAGCAAAGCCCTGGACTCCGCAATCTATTTTCCTGAAACATATTTCCCAAGCCAATAAGCAGCAGAATAACGTAAGCCTGAATACCACATCATCAACTGTGGCCTTCCATGGTCTGAGAACCCAGCAGGTATCAGAGCATAGGAAGCCAGACCATTGCTCCATCTAGCTCATACTGACTATGCTGACCAGCAGTGGCTCTCCAGGATTTCAGATACCTGGCCCTATCTGGAGATGCCAGGGATTGAACCTGGGACCTTCTGCATGCAAAGCAGATGCTCTACCATTGAGCCATGGCTCTTCTTAAGTGGTGAAGGCAGCAAAGCTTCTCTAAGGGCCAGCCAAAAACATTGTGCCCCTGGAGGTAAAGGACAGAGGAGCCATCTTCTCAAGATGATTGAGGGGGCCCAATGCGGCATCCTGATGTTGTGCACGCAATGTCATGAGGAACCAGGGGGAAGAGCCAAATGGCCTCTGAACATTGAGGGGGCCAGCATGGGGGACGATGACACAAAAGTGCCTCAGTCCCTAGGAGTTGGCACCTATGGTGAAGGAAGAGGTGCACCTCCTTTCTTTCCATGCATAGAAGCTGAGTAGTTGGGCAGTTGAACGTAACATCAACACTGTTAATGGGCCAAGGTCCTCCACCATACTTGAGGGCAGCAAACTACTTTAAGGGGTGGAGGCCATGTGGCCATTCTCAAATTGTGCAGAATGGACCTCCTGAAAATATGGGAATTGCAGGATGCCCTCTCCTGCGATTAGTTGCTTTATCTAGGGGATGTGGAACTCTGTTAGGTATCCTGGTCCCAAACTGTGTTGAGGTTTGTACACCAATACCAGAACCTTGAACTGAGCCCGGTACAAGGTGACTTGAAAATACCTGGGTGCTAGCCTGGGGAAACTCAGCCAGAGTGGCTGGGGAAACTCAGCCAAATGGACGGGGTATAAGTAATAAATAATAATAATAATAATAATAATAATAATAATAATAATAATTATTATTATTATTATTATTAAGCCTCTTTTACTTTGAAACTTCCTGCAATGGCTACAACTTCTTTAAAATGTCTGTGTTTTTCTGAACCCTTTAATCCCCACAACCCAACCTCCAAAGAATCCACAAGGTTCTTCACCAAACTCATCAAAAGTGTTGCTCAAGTTGTATCTATCATAAGTCAAACATCTCACGTTCCAGAAACTGATGTATTTTTTAAAAAACAAACAAATGCCTCTCCTCTTCAAGATCACAGATACGTTATTACAGTACTGGTCTCATACACAACAGTCTTGCATGTCAATCCACCCCCACTTTAACCTTACTAGAGTGGTCCTTGTGTTAATTATAGTAACTCCACACCACGATATTAAAGTGTTCGATTCTCAAACATATTCTTATTTATTTTAGGCCTCTTGTTTTTTTCTCCCTCTCCCAGGTAATGAAATGTCAGAACCCTACTTTTTCTGGTTTTGTAGTATGTTGATCAAAGTGACCTTTGCTTGGCAAGCAGACACAAATCAATATCACGCGCCCGCAACGTTTGACAGAGAAAGGTGCAACATATAATAAATGACAATCACTGACGAGGGGAGCAAGAAAATACCTGCCAACTTCAGTTCATACCGGCAATTTTCAGACAATGCCGCATGTTATGTTCAAAGCGAAATTCATTTGTCCATCTAATAACAGAGATGGGGAGATATTAAAGGCCTCGGTTTTGTTAAAGAAATGTTTCATCTCACGGTAATAATTCAGGGACCAGCCAGAGTCTGAGTCACTGATGTGCAGGTAAAGTTATTACGTTTTGAAAAGCAGTGGAGAGTAGCAATTTTCCTCCGGGTAAAGGGAAAGCAAACTTTTGTTCAGAGAACCAAATTCAACAGAAAGTTCCCAGACCGTTTGTGCCCCTGCTCCCCCATCTGCACAAACAGGCCAGTCAAGTCCTACTAAAATTACAATCCTAACTAAGTCTACTCAGAAGTAAGTCCCATTGAATTAAATTGGGTTTATTACCAGGCAGGTGAAATTACAATTGCAGGCTAAATGTATGCCCCACCCACTCCAGATGTCCATTTTATTATGCATTCATGGTTATTTTTGTTCATGATGGTAAGGGTAATTTTTAAAATGTTTACAAATGCAATATAGAAGTGGCACAACTTATTTATTTTTGCATGGAATTAGAAACTGAGTTGTAAAGGTAATGAACCTCTGCCTCTGCTGCCACCCTCTTGTGTTTGGGATGACGTGCTACTCCTTTTTTTTCTTCCTTTCCCCCCCTTTACTCCCCAATCAGCTACAGCTACAGCTAAATCCAAGGTACCTGAATTATTTTCTGTGGGGCATCAAACATTTATCTACAAGGTTGTAGACCAGGGTTGAGGCATCCTGTGGCCCTCCGGATGTTATTGGACTAAAAACTCCCACCAGTCCCCAGCCAGCAGGGCCGATAGTCAAGGATGATGGAATTTGGACTCCAAGAGTTGGAGCCAGCCAGAATTGGATGTGCAATGGTTGCTGCCTTAACTTACCTGAAGATCTGTCCACAAACAGGAAGCCACAAGTGTCAATGCAATGGATCATAAAATCACAGAATAGTAGAGTTGGAAGGGACCCTGAGGGTCATCTAGTCCAACCCCCAGCAATACAGGAATGTCAACTAAAACATCCATGACAGATGGCCAGAAACCTCCAGTGAATCCACCACTTTCTAAGGGAGTCAGTTTCATGGTCGAGCAGATATTTAGTAGGAATCTCCTGTCTAGTAACTTAAATCCATTGGTTCAGGTCCTACCTTCCATAGCAGGAGAATAGAAAGGTAGCCGTGTTGGTCTGCCATAGTCAAAATAAAAAAATTCCTTCCAGTAGCACCTTAAAGACCAACTAAGTTAGTTCTTGGTATGAGCTTTCGTGTGCATGCACACTTCTTCAGATACAGTATCTGAGTGTATCTGAAGAAGTGTGCATGTACACGAAAGCTCATACCAAGAACTAACTTAGTTGGTCTTTAAGGTGCTACAGGAAGGAATTTTTTTATTAGGAGAATAGAAGCTTGCTTCATCTTCATCATGACAGCCCTTTTAGATATTGTGGAGTTGTTTATTTATTTCATAAAAGTTACGCACAGCTTGATTGTTACCAAAAAATCTTGAAATGGTTTGCAAAGAGAATGAAACAGTTCAATCAGTTTTTTTTTTTAAAAAAAACACCAGTTAAAAACAACTATTTAAAACATTTTTTGCACCACTGGTCGGAGTGGGTGCAAAAACTAATGGAATATGCAGAATTAGACAAATTAACAGAAAGAATGAGGGACAGGTCGAATCAAACCTTTACTACAAAATGGGATGTATTTAAGAGATACCTTAAAGAGTGTTGTAACAGTATGAATAATATTTTAACTCTGACGACTGATAGGATTGTGCACTATGTAAATACTTGTTTAAACCATGTATGGAGAAGATGGGAAGTTGATTCAATGCTTAGAAGACCTAGCTTAAAATGTATTAGACAGTGATAAACTTTTTCGTTATTTATGTTATTTGATTTTGTGTTTGTCTTTATAGGTTCAATAAAGCATTGGAAAAAAACCATTTTTAAAAAAATGGGGGAGGGTAACCCAGCAATAAACTAAAAACAGATGAAATACACACCAACCTTCTATATATCTGGGTAGGCTTGTCTAAAGGTGCACCTGTCTGATTTCAATAGGCCGGGAATTCCAAAGTGCAGATGCTACCATACTAAAAGACTGATGTCTTACGAATGTGGGATGGATATTATATGTGGCACCCATGCTTGTTTCACAGATTGAAGTGGTTGAGTAGAGTAAGGTGATCTTGCCGGTGAACTTGAGTGAGGGACCAGGTTTGCGCTTGTCACCCGCAGTGAAATACTTTGGTAGTGCTTGTCAACTTGAGATGTGTCATTTACGCACAACTGGCAACTTATTCACATGATTTATGGGTGTCCAGAATCTATAGCTGCTCTACTCTGATCACACAGGTTAGTTTATATAAAGTCCATTAGGGCCGCCTTGATCCAGGGCAGTTTTAAAAACCAAAGCAACACGCAGCCCTGTTTCCTTCTCCCAAACATCTGCTCAACTGATAGACAGTGCAGAGTGCATCTTGTTCTACCTGAGATCACCTGGGGTGTGCACCGCAGCTTGCACAGCATATGGCTGTGCTTATGACATCAATAGCAGAGACTGAATAATGCAATTCTTTTCTGCAGTCATCTTTTATTACTATCATAGGTCCGTCTAGCTCTCTTTGTTTCTCTCGGCCTCCTGTAGATTCCGCCCGTCCCCCCCACCCTTATTAATTATATTGACAGCATGATTGAATTAGCCAGTGGGCTTTGCCAAGAGATACCAGATTGCTAGCAGTTAAGGGCCTTTTTCACAAGAGATGAGAACTTCCTGTTGTTGATTTTTAAAATTTCCCCCATCTCTGTAAATCTAAAGAGCCACATGGTTCAAAAACAATGCACATTTCTTTGTGCTGCCCTGTGCTGCAAAACCACAAAGTTGTGTCTGGGTAGCCCACATTCTTCTACCTTGTATACATCATGCAAACGAAGGATATCTGCCTCTAACCTTTCTCTCGCTCTCATTTTGCACAACATATACTCCAGTTTTGATTAAGCTGCATGATTTTTGACTAATTGTGCTAGTCAAGAAGATTGGTAAGAAGCTATGTCCATCACTGAATCCCTGCCCTTTGATCAATTCATATCGCCATTAGCAGGCATTAACCACTTCTAAGTACATCTCTGCAATCATAAGGACTAGGAACTTACCATTTTAAAAGAAAAGAGCGCTGACATTTTTAGGTAATTCTGCAGCTGATGCCACTACAGCTTTTCTCTGTGTGCATTTTACATTCCAGTTTCTCCCTCCTTATCTAAAGCCAGGGTGGGGAAGCCTGTGGCCTTTCAGATGTTGGGATCCAACCCCCATCAGCCCCTGCCAGCATGGCCAATGGCCAGGGATGATAGGAGTTGGAGTCCAGCAACTTCTACTTTGCTGCTCCTGGTCTAAAGCAGGCTCTCTATTCCATTTATGTGCTTGAAAGAACTTCAAAGGCTGTTTCCAAGTGAATTTGTTTCCTGGGATTCTGATCTATTCTTTCTGACGAAGGTGGTTAGACTTAAAAAGAAAATGTCACTGGGGCTGGAGATGTGTCATCAGGAAAACATGAAAAGAACAGGTGAGCCGCAGGAAGAGGCAGAGAAGATGCTCTTTCTCAGAGCCTTCATTGACGAAGGAACTAGAGGTAAAATGACTCCATGGCTGAGGATGGAACTCATTCCGTCTGTGCACAGGTGTTTTGCTTTATTTCATTAGAGGTAATATTGTCTTTGGAAATATCAGAGCCATTCTGTTAGAAATTATGGAGAGGATTAATTTTGGAAGCCAAGATGGAAAGAATAAAAATAATAAGAGTAATAAAAATAGGGCGGGGGCGGGCGGCGGCAAGAGGATTTGAATTACTGAGCTGGTGCATTAGTAACGTCACTGAGACTTGCCTCTATTTTGATGCCTCCCGCATCTTTGTGCATCTGAATGTCTTTAAAAACAGCTTGCTTGATATCAATTATCCTGATGTCAAATCAATTGTTTATGACACTCTCATGTCCGGAGGGTGGGTTTCATTTCTCCATGCTGGGATGATGGATTGTGACTTTAAAAAAGAAGAAGAAAGGCTTATTTTAATTGGGACTACTGATCATAAATGCCGCTGTTTTGCCATTTTCTCTTATGCACCTAAAAAAAGGAGAAATGTTTGTTTTAGACTTTTAGACTGCAAACTTCCTGATGGCGGAAAGGTGCTGTGAATTAATGCAGCAAAACATCAGTGCATCTGTCAGAACATAAGAAGATTCCACTGAATCAGGCCAATTGCCCATCTAGTCCAGCATCCTGTTCTCACAATGGCTGACCAGATGCCTATGGGAAATGCATAAGCAGGACCCAGGCACAAGAGCCTTCTCCCCTCCTGAGCTTTCCAGCAAGTGGTATTCAGAGGCATAGGATAGCTTTCATCATAGCCTTATGTTCCATGAATTTGGCCTGTCCTCTTTAAGTTTCGAACTAATCCTGAAAGATAATGAGAGGGAGAGTTCGTATCTATGTACCTCTCTGCAGCGGAGAAGACATTCCTTCTCTCATCATTAGGTATAATGACTGGTGTTCCTTGCTGGCTTCCTTAGCCGGTCCGAAGTCAAAGATTCCAAATCTTTAAAAAGAGGTGCACTCTCAGCCCAAATTTCTTTCTTTCTTTTCTTCTGCATGTGACATTAATGCAGCTGGGCCTTGTGTCAATCATATGGTATTGACTCTCCGACTTGTAAACAAAGACACAAGACAATTACAGGTTCAATAATGCCATTGGCTCTGCCAAGGCCTGCCAATTATTCTTTATGGCTCAAGAGACAAAGACTTGCCCCACAATAAAGAGGGGCTGTGCTAAGTAAATGAATCTGTTTAGAGTCGAAGAAGACAATAAGGGGAGAGAAATTAAGGCAAAGGGAAAGACAGTTTTAAGATCAGAACAAATATGTGTTGTTCTGTTTTAAAAGAAAGAAAAACTCCCTTCTTCTATGCTGCTTACTGGGTGTTTCTGTGTAAGATGCTGTCCTTTGGCCTAGCGCTGCCTCACAAGGCCGTTGTGAAGACAAAATAAGTTGATAATTTTTAGAGTGCTCTGTAGTCCAAAAGACACTTTTGGAAAGAGGAAGAATGGTGGGTGAAGTAGGACTAACATTTAACCACCAGAGCTCACTCCCACAGGAGCCAGGGATGGCTGCCAACATGGATAGTTTTAAAAGGGAACTGGACATTCAGGGAGAAGAATGCTATCATTGGCTATTAGCCACAGTGGCGTAGCGTGGGGGGTGCAGGGGGGGCCGGCCACACCGGGCGCAACATCTGGGGGGTAGGGTTAGGGGCCGCAAATCCACGGGTTAGGGGGCGCAAATCCACGGGTTAGGGGGTGGAAATTACTTGCCTTGCCCCGGGTGCTGACAACCCACGCTACGCCACTGATTAGCCATGATGGCTATGCTCTGCCTCCATAGCCCAAGGCAGTAATACTTCTGAATACCACTGGCTGGAAGCCACCCAGGAAGAGGGTTTCCCACAGGCATCTGGTTGGCCACTATGAGAAGAGGATGCTGGACTAGAGGGGCCATTGGCTTGATCCGGCAGGCTCTTCTCATGTTCTTATTGGCTGTGCAGGAATGTTGGATAGTGCCCCAAGCAGCTCTCTACAACTGCCAGTTGCAGACTCCTTGGGGCAGGGATGTGTACATTTTTGGTCGTTGCTCTAAAAGCACCGCACACATGGACAGTGCTGCATCAAACACCATCATTTTAGCAGATCCGTTTATGAATTCAAATGCCACGATGGAGCTATCACAAATCTGCAATGTATGGATATGGGTTTTTTCTCCTCTCCTCTCCCCTCCCTTCTGGAAAGCATGTGATTTTTATGTGCAGTTTCCCTCCTCCCTGCATGTATTAAACAAATTGCACAGCTGAATAGCTTTTCTTAAAAACTGGACATTCACCAGAAAGTTTGGCAGCAGAGACAATTAAGCTTTCTTCTTTTAACAATGCAGTGACTGACTGGCACATTTGAAATGCAAGCGAAATTTTTTCCCCTCTTTGTTCCTCTCTTCGCCCTTTGAGCTGATAAACAGGAACAATGGGAAACAGCTGGGACAGGGAAGCGTTTGAGTTTTAGATTTCCAAAGCCAGCAAGAAATATGCGTGCCAGATCGCATCTTCTGCCTTGGGGGTAGTCTACAATTGGGTTGCTGTTTTTTTTTGGGGGGGGGGTTTGAAGTGGGGGAGGAGGAAGAAATACTATCCATATTTTTTAATCGAACATTACATATTTATTAATGTGCAGCTGTCCCATTGTTGTGTGCGATTGTTACAGCCTCCACACCCATCGGATGTGGTGCGTTGTGTCCATCAGGCAAACACAGCTCTATAGCTGAGATTCGTCTCTAAGAAACAGAGAGCTGGTCCGACTAGAGCATCCGACGACAAAATGGCTCTTTTGGTATTATTTGAGACACGTGACGTGGGAGCCATCTGAAGTCCATGCTATTTTCAAGTCCATTTTGGTGCACCTGTGATGTGGCAGACAAAACTGCATCTTCTCTACACCCCAATTTTGCAATCCAGACGGGCACGGAAAAAAATGCATGCTGTTCTTGGAAAAAATATGTGTGTGTGTTCTAAGCAAAGCAAAATGACAAAGATCAGTTAAATTCAATCTCCGTCCCTTTTATTCAGATGAAACTTTCAGCAGCGCTTTGCCGGTAGCAGCAAAGGTTTGGCTGTTCATTAGTTGTGGGGTTTGGCCTTGTCAATTTCCATTGACTGTTGACTAAAAGGCTCACTTTATCATCATTTGTCTGCCACAGAGGCGCTCTTTTATTCTGCCTTGATTCCTCTCGGGCCGCAGCTGTCATAACTTCATTGGCTTTATAGGGGCGAGTCCTGTTTCACGAGCCCCCTCGGTAATTGCCTAATAGACTTCGTTCGCCTTTTAATATTTGTTATGCTATGCGGAAAGCTGCTGACATGGAAGTGCACGGAGGGGAGGGGTATGCAGACCTCTTTGCTTCGGGCATCTCAAGCTTTCTTGCCTAACACGAGGGCAGAGGCAAGGGGGCAACGCTTTTGCAAGGGAGAATCTGTGGGCAGCAGAAGATTGCTTAATGCCCATGGCGGCTGGGGCCCAGTGGAATGGATAATAGGGTGGAAGGCAGGGAGGCAAAGTTAACAGATTCTAGTCCCCACCCCCTGTCCCTGCTGAGATCCTCAAGGGCAACAGAGAGGCAGTGCTGCCTCCTCCTGGACTGGATGGAGGTAAGAAGGCAGGCAGGTTGCTGCAGGCAGGTTGCTGAAGTGGGTGGGGCTGTGCCCCTTCCATCCTGATGGATCAGTCACCACTGCTTAATGCCTTCCCCACCTGTTGCTTCATTACCTGCAATATCTCTTCCTGGGTTGCTCAGTTAGGGATGGGAGAGAAAATCGATTCTGTCCTCACTTAAAGGTAAAATTGCTTATTGTTTCAGAAAATGTGAATTAGGTAAACTGAAACGCAGCCATCCCTTGAAATTCACACACTTCTGAAATTTGTAATGCTGTTCTCCAGACAGATAACGTGGACAAATATGTGTATCCTATGGTAAAGTGTGCACAGAAATGCACCTATGTGTGAAAGCAACATGCAGAAAAATGCATTCTATTAGGGGGGATTGTGCTGCAAAAAAATATAGGGTACATGTTAGCAAAATTGCGTACAAAAATAAGTGTCTTGGAAGAAATTCGCACAATGTGGAAATGTGGAGAACTGAACTCAGATTTGAAAGAATGGAAATGGGGGGAACCAAAAGGGACAGATTTGCTCATTCCTAGCTGTTTTCCACTGGTTGGGCTTCCCAGAATCTCAGATCCTGGCTGGGGTTTGTGGGGTGGGGAAGTGGCCAAGTAGAAGCACTTTGAAGCTGGGAAGTTAAGCCTCATTCCTATTGCCCATCTGCTTGTTCCTTGTTAATGCAGGAGCCAAAGGTCAAGGCTTTAATCCAGGAGAACCGTGGCCAGTTAGGGTCAACAACATTGTCTCTGAGCACTGCCCTGTCTGTGTATGAAACTGTGTCTTGCAATTGCCAGTCTTGTTTGGATGTCTATTTGGACGTATGGCCTGCTTATATATCAATATAGATGTTTAATGTTAGGGTTGATGGGTTACTCTTATTCTTCACGCCAGCTGCTGTTCTTTCTTTCTGTTAGATCTGCATTTAAAATAAATCAAAGAAAGAAATAGAGAAAAGCTGGAAGTGACACTTACATTTCTGGCTTGTTCCACAACACATAGCTTAAACTATGGAACCTCTTTCCGCAGGAGGAAGTGATAGCCGTCAGTTTTGATGGCTTTAAAAAAGGATTGGGCAAACCCATGGAGGAGAAGGCCATCAATGGCTACCAGCCATGGTGGCAGCATACTGCCTCCATTGTAAGAGGCCTTTGAAAGCCACTTGCTAGGGATCACAAGTGGGGAGAGTGCTGCTGTACTTGGGTCCTGCTTGTGGGCTTCCAATGGGCATTTGTTTGGCTACAGTGAGAACAAAGTGCTGAACTAGATGGGATCTTCTCCTGATCCACCAGGGCCCTTCTTTCCTTAGTTCCTGCCACGCTTCAGTCTGCTTCCCATGGCCCAGCCAAGCCCAGGTTTCTCAGTGTCAAAGGAACGCTGTGATTTCCCGCTCACACAAACCATCCCCAGGCCTACTGCAGCATCACTTACCGTAAAAACCAGATTATGACATTCCTCCCCAGTCACAATTCATCCCATGTGAAAACAGCTGGAGACTGCATACAATGGAGTCCACATGCCATGTTGTTAGCAGCTTTACCCCGAGACACCTTTGCCATTTATAATCTTTATTTTTTAAAGGATGCTGTATAATGTGCCACTGTAGCCAAAAGGAGTATATCAGGAGACGGCCCTGAATGGAGAGAGCTTTAAAAATATATAAAAATTATATTGGTCTGCACAGAATCCTCTTTTCAGGGAACTGTTTGAAGGGGGTGGGGAAACTTTTGCAGACAGATGATGCATTAAAAAAACACCCCTATTAAATTAAGGTTACGGTCTGAAGGGAAACCCACAATAAAGACATACTTTGTGACTGGATCCCCATATTCATGGAAGGAGATTGCCAGCAGGGATTGGGTGTCTAGAGGTGGGAAGTGAGGAGCTTTGGAGTAGAGGTGGCTTGGGGGCTGAAGTTCATTGAACATGGGTCCTAGGGGCAGTTTCCTGAGCTTGCCTGGCAGCTGATCTGATCTGAGTGTCACTGAAGGAATGGGTACATGCAACTTTCCCCCTCCACCATGGTGGGGGACCTCAGACTCGGAGGCCAAAGACCCTATCTATTTGGCCCTGACATCCTCCCTAGTATGGAGGACACTGATTCTGATAATTTTTTTCTTTGGGGGGGGGGTTATGGACACACTGCTTTACCCCCAAGCCTTGAAAGAAGCAACAGCAAACATCCTGAGAAGGAAATGCTAAGTATGGTTACAATCAGACTCCTTTCACTAGTACATGTGTAGACTAATTACTACTACTACTACTACCCCAACCCCACCCTTCTGGTTGGGTTTCCCCAGGTAAATGAGACCACATTGCCAAAACTTGCTTGCCCCGATAGCATCAATGAAAGTATAGCAGCTACAGTGTGTGTGGTGTGTTTGAGATTTTCATTCAGAATGCTGGCACCTGCTTTTTACTGAGTCAGATCATTGGTTCATCTAGATTTGTATTGTCTGTCCTGACAGGCAAGAGCTCTCTAGGGCTTAAGGCAAGGGTCTCTCCAAAGCCTATCTGGAGATGCCATTTGGGATTGAACCATTGTGTTACACCAAGCACACTTGCATACATGGCTAGAACCAGTAGATATTGGACCCAAAATTCAACACCGAGGCTGATAGATGCTTTCAAGCGGCATAGAATAATATGCTTTTTTCAGCCCCCCTTTTTTTGCAGCAAAGATAGCCAGAGACTGCCAGGCGGTTTTATGGAGTCCTAAATCTTCATTCAGAGCCCCTTTGCATCTCCAAATGAAGATTTAAAGTGCAATAAAAACTTGGTGGCGATGCTTGGCATGGCTGTGTGCTAATCAAAGAAGAGACAAGAAGAGAGTTCACCTTACGAGGAACATAATCACCAGTCAAACTTTCATTTTCCACGTCTAGTTAGTTGGCTTTGCATTCACTTTTTAGTGCCAATACTGAAGCAGATTTAGGGCCTTATCCCGGCTTTACGTGCAAACGATTTAAAATTGATGAGAGGGGAGGGTGGGGGAAAGAGGGGGGCAGTTTCATACTTCGGGTTCAGTTGTGGTACAAAATGAAAGAAGCTCTGCTTCTGGGAAGAAGAGATGCAAAGAGTGTCCATGCATGCTGGCAAAGCACTTTCCGTGCCCATCTCCCCTCTCCAATCACAGCCAGTTTCCAGGTGGGGATGGGGATGTGCCCCATTTGAAACCCCAGAGAGCTGCTCCCAGTCAATGCTGAACTGGATGGACCAGTGCTCTGACTCAGTGTAAGGTACCTTGCTCTGCGTTCCTAGGCAAGGGCCATAGCTCATGGGCAGAACGTCTGCTTTGAATGACGGTTCCAGGGTAAATCCCCAGCATCTCCAGCTGGGGCTGGGGGTGGTGGTGCTCTGTCTGAAACTCTGGGGAGCTGCTTCTTGTGATCCGGACATAAAGCCAGAGGCCGCAGGGGCACCAGATTTCGATGAGGACTCAGAGCTGACTGCAGACCTTGTGCCTGAGGTGGCTGGCTAAAAACTCCAAGAGGAACATCCCAGACCACCAGGGCCTACAGGGCCAGAGCATGGAGCCTCACAGGAACCTCCCCCTGAGCTGCAAGAACCAGCTGCCTCCCACTGCACATCACCAGTCTGGCAGCAGCAGGAATACACCAGCAAGGGAGGCTATGAAATGAAGGAGGAGCGATTATTATCTTCTTCAGGCCAGAGGGTTGGCCCTTTAAGGCTCCGAGGTTCTCTCAAGTGGTGGAGCCTGCAGGAGAAAAGGCCTCAGTCTGATCCCAACCTGGTTGTAGCAAGTTGCTCACTTGGAGCTGTCCATGGTTCATCAGCAGGGTCTCCAGCCCTGCCTCTTTCCACAAACAGACCAAAACCTGACACTACTTGTCAGTGTAGACAGTTTCTGAGGTAAGTGGACCAATGGTTTGACTCAGCCTAAGTCAGCTTCCCCTGTGCTCCTGTTTCATGCCCTAAACTTCAGAGAATACGTCTCATAACATGCAGCGGGTGTTTTTATGATCCGTATCTAAAATGCACAGAGTGCTCCATACTCTGAAGGAACCTTTGTGCGAAATTAGAATGGCGGCTCTGAGACAGTGGCGGAGAAAGGGGGTTGCCCCGGGTGTCATCCCTGAAGGGGGTGACATTGCCGTGTTGCCATCCTGGGACGCTCGCTGCGGGCGGCGGTGCCCCCATGCTTGCCCCACCCCCAGGTGCACAGCACGTGTGCCATTCCAGGTGCTGGAGCAGCTAACTCCACCTCTGCTCTGAGATGCAACCGTCCCAGAGAAAATAGCCTGATGTCAGTGGTGATGGACCCTTCCAGAACACGGGTGCCCTGGCAGCTGCCCCAAGATGCTGAGTGCCAATGCCAGGCTTGCAGACAGATGCCTGCAGATGAGATCAACATGCCAGCAAGTTCATGCAGAGAAAACAGTCCTTTAGGGGTAAGAAGGGGGAGAGGAAGAAAAGGTCCAAAGCAGGGGTGAAGAACCTGCGTCCCTCCTGGTGTTGTTGGACTCCAACTCCCATCAGCCTCAGCTGGCATGGCCCAACAGCCAACAGTATCTCTAGAGAGCTGGCCTAAACCTTGGAGGGCCACTCAGCCGGATAGAACACTTATCATTTGGAAATAACTTTTGGGGGAAGAGAAGGGGCTCTATATTTTTGGTTACCTAGTCAGAAACATCTCCCCAAGCAACCTCATAATGAAAAAGCTAACTCTTATACACTGGAATTATGATTATATCCTTTTAATGTTTTCAGGGAACTTCTTAAAAAAAAAACCATCCTTCTCTACAATTATTTTTCTGAAATGTTTTCCATTTTTTTCCTTTTTTGAGTGAGTAAGAGGAACCTATACCTGCACATCAGCTGTCCCTGGTTTTCAAGGTTATACAGATAGGAATAAGGCGTTTACTCCTAATCTGCATACTGTTGCATTGAGGATGCAAACACAGTCCTTTTCGTCGTAGCCTAGATGACGATAAGGTCTTAAGTCTGCTGAGTTTCTTGTGTTCGTGCTTGTATTTATCATACGATTTCCTTAAGTCAAGGATGAATATGTAAATTCCCTTCCCCTTGCCACTGCCTTGCTTCCGACGTAAGTGGACGCCACACTTGCACCGCGGCAACCCCGAGCCTCCCAAAATTGATTAATATTTGTTTTCAAAATGACACGGCGGTGATGTATGGATCCTTTTACAACTTAAATTAATACTTTAAAGAGATGAATGGTCTCTACAGAGAATGTGAAAGTTCAAGCTGGGTAAATTTGCATATTTATATTACAGCCAACTGATAATAATTGTTGAAACAGAATGTAATGTGGTTCGTTTTTCATTTTAATCTGGTTGTACTCAAACACAGGACCTCATTAACTTCCCACAAATAATACAGCACTATCAGCCCCGGTAAAACAGGTTTGCCTTGAATTTATGAATTTCAAAGACCGTTTTCCATCAGTGTTACGACACTTGGGTCGGTCACTGGCCCTTGTGCTTGTCGAGTGCATCTTTGCCACAGGGAAGCTCGAGTTACTGAAATCCAACACTGGAGAATCCTGGGGCCAGAGAACCTGGGATGACTTTTCCACATCTGTGAACTTGCCAGGATAGCTCCAGCCGCTGGCTGAGGCTGATGGGAGTTGTAGTCCAAGACTGAAGGGCACCAGGTTGGCAAACACTAATCTAGCCTTTTTACTTGGGTTGAAAGGAAGAAAAGTGCGCAGGCAGTATTCTACCCAATTGCTCGGTAAGCTGTAATGTAACCCAGTAATTTTAAAACTTATTCAGCTCTTATAATGTTGATGTTCTGGTGGTTCCATGACTAGTGAAGCTCCCTGTCCATAAAACCTCTGGCTTTCCACAGCAACTTCCTGGGAAAGGATTCAGTACACAGACTTCCTGTTCTTGCCTTGTCACAGAAAGAATATCAACTGCTACCTTCCCTATTGGAACGCCATATATTCCTGGATTGCAACTCCCATCATCTGTTGCTGTCTGGAGCAGAAAAGCAGACAGGAGCACAACATGGTACAGGCATGCCTGCCATCAGAGGTCCCATCAGTGGGTTGGGGGTGGGGAAGGCACCTATGTACATCAGCCACTGCCATACTCACAGAGATGTTTGCACCTCTCCACTGCTCAGAATGGGATGTGAGTGTCCAATGGGTGGGTGTCCAATCACGGCATCCCGTGGCACGTGGGCGTGTTTAAGGGGGCATGTTTATGTAGGAGAGGTGGAACCAGTGCAAACTGGAACTGAGCAGAAAGGGCAAGCAACCTCTTGCATATTGTTTATTTTTTCAGGGGGTATTTCCTGAGACCATTCACATGTCTCATAGGTCAGAGTGCTGGTAGGTACATAGGTGGATGTGGCTGATTTTAACAAACTTTTGACAGGTTCTTTACTGAGACCTTTTGTGAGCATCCTCTGAACTAGAGGCATCAGGGAGGCAACTCTTCGAGAAAGGAACACACATCAAAACATATGTGCATATATAATATTTACTCTGAGAAGCTGTCAGAGGGTTGTTCTTCCTCCCTTTTCCATAGGCCACACCACTGTGATACGCTGGAGAGTATCTGCATGCTCCTCCCAGCCCTCTCTTCCTGTCTTTGCTGAATCAATCAATAGGTACACTTAGGAAACCTGTTATGGCATGTCGTGCATCATGGATTTTGATCATATCAATCATAATTGGGTTTGATGTAATCCATCTGACTTTCACTACACCAGGGTCAGCGGGGGATGCGATGCCTCACTTCACATCAATTACCGCGTGGAGCAAGGAGGCTGGCGAGCAATTCCCTTTGATAGTTTCCAGCTATAAATAATTGTGTAGCGCCGGTAGTTAAGCTGGCTCTTGGGCACAATACAGTATCATGAATTTTCATTTACTTTCTCTTGGAAGCTTTTAGGCCCAGTGGTTGGGAATGGGGAAGTTTTATGGTTTTGTATCAATCCTTGCCGTTAAAGATGGTTTATTTTCATGCTTGCTCTTCCTGTCATTGCAGTAGCCCTGGTTAAACTGGCCCTGAGTTGTAGCCTGAGCTGTAAAAGCACAAAGTATGTCACCATGTGAAGCTGATGGACAGAACGTGCAGAAATAAAACCTCAAGCAGAAGTCCATGGAGCCCAGAGGAAGGGAATATTAGGGCTCAAAGCCAAAGGCCTCTCCATCTGGCACTTGGAACTTTCCTCCAGGGCTTGGAAGGCCCCTTAGCAAAGCACCTTCCATGGTCGTCGTCCCCCACCTCAGTGAGCCTACCTCCTCATTGCAGTAGGTCTAGGTGGCCCTGGCAGTGGGACTCTTGCTGGCCATGGGCCTTGGCCCATTCCTAACCATGCCAGCCCTTAACCCTTGTTCCTGAGAGTCATGGCTGATTGTTGGCCTGCTGGTAAACATAGTTTCAGATCCCCCCTAGACACAACATTCACTGGCTTGGTTTATACAGCTGCAATGACTTCTGGGAACAAATAGGAAAGCCTCATCTGAAACTATGTAGTGATGTCTCCACAGTTATACTTCTGGGCTCAGAAACACTCAGTTTTGTAGGACTTGTAATACTTGTCCTAACTACAGTATTAAGCAGGTATTAATGCTCCCCTCTTCACCCATTTCTTCCCTGGCTCAGATTTTCATCAAAGCTGTGGGGAATGTCCCTCCACTGATCTTTTGCTTCACTCTGCTCCCTTCCAACTCACCCACTGAGCCCTTTCCCATTCAACCCTACCTACCAATGGCATGTGCAAGCCACAGAGAACTGTTCCCTCCCTCCTCTTCTCTCCAGTCAAAGAAGCTGTTGGGAGATGTAATCCCCCACCCCAAAAAGGCTACAGGCGACTCAGGGACAGGCGACGTTATGCGCTCCAGATGTTGTTGGACCACAAATCCTATCATCCCTGATCATTGTTCATAATGGTTGTGGCTGATGGAAGTTGGAGTCCAATGACATCTGAAGTGCACCATGTAGGCTACCCCTAAGGTAGGTATTTGACAAATTATATCACACCCGTACAGAAACAATGCACAAACTGAAACGCAGCTGTCATTCGAAATTCACAGTTCTCTGAATTCTGCAATGTAGTTCTCTGGACAAATAATGTGCACAAAAGTGCAGAAACTAGGGAGAAGTGGCATGAAAATGCCTGTCTTAGTGAAAACAGTATAAAATATGCAAAATATTAGGGAAACAGGCTTTGCAAAATACAAGCATTGCATTTAAAAAAGTGTTTGTTGGGAGAGATCTGCATTAAAATGTTGATGAATTTTCATGAAGACTTAAAAAAAAACCCTGATGTGGAAATATGAAGAACTTGTGAAATGTAAAGAGTGGAAAGAGAATAAATGGAGAGAACACATTTGCCCGCCCATACCAGCCCCAGGCCTGCCTGCCTTCCTGCCCCCACTTGACTTGATTCCAAGTATTGATTGATAAGGCATGATCCTAGCACTTGGAGGTGTCAAGGGCATATGCAGGAGCAACAACACAGAGTGGGGATAATGCAGATTGATGAAGTCAGGGCTTCCAGACAACCCTGCCTACATAGCAAGCCCAGTGCAGACCACACCTACCCCATGTCATGTCACACCCACCCCACAAATAAATCCTTTGGAACACAAGAGGAACCCTGCTGGATCAGGCCAGTGGCCCATCTAGTCCGACATCCTGCTCTCACAGTGGCCAACCAGGTGCCTGTGGAAACCCACAGACAGGACCCTAGCATTCTCCCCCCCCCCCCTGTGGCTTCCAGCAACTGGTGTTCAGAAGGGTTGCTGCCTTCAGCCATGGAGGCAGAGCATAGCCATCATGGCTAGCAGCCATGGAAGAGGGACAGGGAAAGAGAATCAAGCAAGGTCACAGGGCAACCCCACTAAGGTTTTAGCAGGAGATTTGTTTCACTCACAATTCAGGCTGTGCACTCTTTGAATGTCTTCAGAACCTTCCCTTGCAGAAACACTTGCTTTGCTCTAGATTTGCTTGCCCCACTTTTGCAGTCAGTTTATTTTGCTACTTATAAGTGGGGAGCAGAGCAGAGGGGAGGAGAAATACAGTTACTGTATTTCACTCTTGCCTGCTTATGAAATCTCTCCCCTCCTCCCTTTTGTATAGCTTGTCATGTTTATTGAGCTCCACATCTGTGCTTGTGGCTATTAACACCAACCTAAGGCAATTGTTCCATGCCTCATTTAGCATATAACACATACCTGTTGTTAAAGCAACACTCAGCCGCCAGGCAAAGTGAAGAACAATCAGCTCCCTAAGCTTTTGCATAGGTACAAATACTTGAGTTAGTGAGTCATGATGGCCAACTGATATTCTGAGGACCTGGACCATCAACATGCTCTAGAGATAGCCAACGTGCTGCCCTCCAGATATTGATGGATTACTGCTGCCATCATCCCTGGCCACTGGAAGTTGTAATCTAATATCATCTCGAGGGCACCATATTGACTATTTCTGCCCTATCTTGCTAGGGTCAGAGCTAAAACAAGTGCAGCAACGAGGATTAAAAGAAACTGCCTACATAACTCACTGATGTCCCTTTGTAAACAAGGGCCCAGTCACACTATATGTTTAAAGGCCTATGATGCCACTTTAAATAGTCATGTTTCCCCCCCAAAGAATCCTGGGAGCTGTAGCTTGTTAAGAGTGCTGAGAGTTGTTAGGAAACCCTCATTTCTCTGAAATAGTCCCCTTTTCCAAAGGAAAAGACCACACATTTAGCAAGTTAAAAATGGTTTACTTGCAAACTCTCCAAAGGTCAGATTCATGTGTGTTTCTATACAGTCAGAAAAACTGCACATGCAGTAAAACTTAGTTTAGTTCCAAAATGATGAAAGTTCCAAAGTGGTTGAAAGCATAGGAACTCAAGAGAGGTTTGTAAGAGCCATGTGGTCTGAGCTGGAGCAACCAGCTCAAACCTCTTTGCATGCTGAACTTCTCAGGTGGACTGAGGGAGGGAATAAATACTTCATTACCTAGTTCCTCCCAAGATGAGAGGAAGTGGACTTAGCTAAGCTTGGCAGGACAGCTTACTCTATGGTATTAACCCCTTCACACATTAATTAGTCTTTAGTATATTGATTATATGAGGCTGGTTATCCTGGAAGAGCAATGAATGTGAGGTCTGCCATAACGTAGGCTAGGTTCTATGCATATTCACACCTCCCCTTTGTGTCCTTCATCCAGACAAGCAAGTCCTGTCAGCTAAAGGCACTCAAGGAGGGTGTGAAGTCTGGCGTGTGGCTGAGGAGGGTGTGCGTAGAGGCTGCTCAGTCCTCTTGCTGGCTTGCTCACCTCAAAGGGGAAGTGCAGAGCTTCTTCAAAGGGAACTTTTGCAAAGGGCTTTAGCCCCTGCACATCAGCCGATGAGTGTGGATTAAATCCTGCTCCATTAGTTGTGCAATCCTCTTCCCTCCTGGAAACAGGATGCGCAGCCAATGCAGGGTTAAACCCTGTCCTCCTGCCCATCAACTGATGTCCCCTGTGATGTCAGCTGATAAGTAGGTGGGTGTGTTTGGGAGAAATGGCCTCATGGGCCAAACTGTACCAGCTCTGTGACAATGATGGAGAACCTGTGGCCTTTCAGATGTTGTTGGATGGCAGCTCCCGTTACCCCTCAGGAATGGACAGGCTGCTTGTGGCTAATGGGAGTTGTAGTCCAACAACTTCTGGAGGGTCACAACAAGTTCTTCATCCCTGTTCTAAGGAGGAGTGCAGCCCCCTCCAAAACAAGCTGGACATCCCTCAGCTGGGCACACAAAACCCCTAGCTAACTGTACCTCCATTTTGCCTAGATTAAGACACAACCTACTAGTCTCATCTGGTCCATTACTGCACCCAGGTATGGTTCAGTCCTGGAACAAGTTTCTCATGTGATCTGCTGCTATTTGTGCAGACTGACCCTAAAGCAGATCCTAAATGGCTGTCTACCTCTCAGTACCAAGTACTGCCTACTTTTTCATTATGGATGCCCTCTTTTTAGAGATCATACCCCATGCCAATTCAATACCTCTTGTGTTTATCTCTTGAATAAATCATAATGGAGGGCCAGTTTGAAGATCTGTCTGGGAGGCCTGGTGCCATCCCCTTCCATATTCATCAGCAATCTCTCCCCCCACCCCCACTATTTTCCTTAAAAAAAAATCTTTTCTTCCGCTACCAGGCAAATCTTGCAAACTGTCATAAGGAACAAATAATCGCTTTTCCTCTCCCCCCTTGCTTTAAAATGAAACAAAGGGGCCCCCGAGCTGTGCTCTTTGTATAATAGTTAACATTGTCGCTAGTAATCAATTTATTTCACTGGTAGGGACAGTAGCCTCATGGCAAGTCAAAGACCTTTGGAAAACGGTACATCTGTGCCTGTTATTTAAGCATACGCAGACACAAAAGGGTGGAATACATTAGAAAACAAAAAATATGTCAGCTTACAGAATGGATCCATTGTTATCTCTGCCACAGAGGGGTTTGAGACATGGCATATGACACTAGATGTTCTCTCCTTGTTTGCCAGTCTCTGTAATAAAGTATTTGATGAAAACGCTGTAATTGATACCCAGAAGACGCGGGCATTAGCTACCCCTTCTCTCCCTCTCTTTCTCTGGTGACGCCAACCATGTCTGAGTCAAAACATTATTTCTATCAATATCAAGAACCTCAAAGCAGGATCGATAGAATCCTGTTCTAATGCCGTGGCTTTAACGGCAGCTCTTTGATGCGCTGCGAGATCAATGCTTGTTCGCCTGTGATGCGATGGGATCTGAAAAAATAATAATGCAGGCTTGCGTTGGAGAGTTAAAGACCCTTGGAGATGGGAGGTGTTAGCACCCACCATTTTAGGGCAGCTGCTAGAGGGCCACCATCAACCCTTCCCATAGGCTCTCATTTAATTTCCCCTCCCTCAACCTGTGGCTCTAAGCATTGCTGGGTGGCCAACATTTAGATTTCCCACAATGCTCTGGGGTAACTATACATCATAGCAAGCTGCCATATTGAGAGAGACCATCGGTCCATCTGGCTCAGTATATTGAGTGGCAGCAACTCTCCAGGGTTTCACGTTTCTTGGATGAGACCAAGGAATGCATCCTTGAGGGGAAGACACCTGGATGTCTCCACAGCCAGTGCATGGTATCTTGTGCGAGAAACAGACTGTTCAGAAAGACTCCAAGGACATGTCTACACTATTATGGGTTCTATACCAGTAGAACACTCATGGCTTCCCACAGAGGACCCGGGCAATTTCTTTTTGTATTGGGCAATTAAGATACTGCTTAAGTATATTTAGACAAAACTCTAAGCCATGAGTGTTTTTCCCAGTAGTGATGTATGGAAGTGAGAGCTGGACCATAAAGAAGGCTGATCGCGGAAGAATTGATGCTTTTGAATTATGGTGCTGGAGGAGACTCTTGAGAGTCCCATGGACTGCAAGTAGATCAAACCTCTCCATTCTGAAGGAAATCAGCCCTGAGCGCTCACTGGAAGGACAGATCGTGAAGCTGAGGCTCCAATACTTTGGCCACCTCATGAGAAGAGAAGACTCCCTGGAAAAGACCCTGATGTTGGGAAAGATGGAGGGCACAAGGAGAAGGGGACGACAGAGAATGAGATGGTTGGATGGTGTTCTTGAAGCTACTAGCATGAGTTTGATCAAACTGCGGGAGGCAGTGGAGGACAGAAGTGCCTGGCGTGCTCTGGTCCATAGGGTCACGAAGAGCCGGACACGACTAAACGACTAAACAACTAAGCTGTTAAAGTTCCCTTGTCCATGTTGGCCACTGTTCCCAGAGCCCTCAGGGGTGAGGGCATAATTCTTTGAGCAATCTGTATCTGTTGTGGAGATCAGCGGGTTGGGTTTGCTTGCAACTTCTCTTTACCGCTAATGGAGGTTCCCAACTTCTCTATAGACCCCCCCCCCTTTTGCTTGTAGTTGCTGCACTAGTTGAGTGAGTCCCATCATGTCACCTTCACCTTTCTTTTTTAATTACTTTCTACAGCTGGACTCGTTGTTAAAGCTGAAATTATGAGAGAGAGAGAAAGAGAGAGAGAGAGAGAGAGTTGGGCGACACGTGTTTGGAATGCGGCTCCATATGCCCTTGTCAGGTTGTAATAGCGTCATTGCTTTTTGCGGGATGTCGGGGCTCTCTGAGGTCTAGGTGGAACCAGTAAAGGAGGTGGGGGAAATGATACAAACCGTGTCTGCTAACACAGTGATGGCTCCAATTTTTCACTGTCAAAGGCAAGTGTGTTTTCTTATTAAGCAGGCATGTTATAAGTGGAAGATTTGCAAGAACATGCTGCACTCCAAGTTGCCATTTGGAAAACTATCTTCATATTGAAAGCAGGCACCGAATCCTATCCTCACGGGGATCTTTAAAGCTCCAGATCTGTGATTAATCTCGTTGGCCAATGCGTGTCATATAAATGTTGTCAAAAGCTCAGCATGGATCTGGCTGTAAAAATGCCTGCCTCTTATTAAAAAAGAATAATAATAATAATATGGAGGAAGAGGAATGGGGTGAAAAGATGACGTTAACGCTGTGTCATTCAACACACTATTCACTTTTATTTCTTGGTCTCTCTCCCCTGGCCCCTGCAGTTCCACCCCTTAACCTGGTACAGTAATTTATTTGCTTGTTTTTTTTCTTCACATGTATTTTCACATCAAGTGAGCTACACTGAAAATTGTCAGAGGAGTATTTTGTGGGATTGTTTACTTAGCTTAGGGTTAGAATCAAGGACCAGCATGCTTAGGTATCTGGCTAGGACATAAACGCAGCAGAGGGTTCACTGACTAGGGATGGGCATATTTGTCCATTTCGGTTTATCTCAGTTTCTCTCCCCCCCCCCCATTCTTAAACCCTGTTCTGCATGTTTCCACATCAGTTTGTGAACTTCTTTTGAAATCTACCAACATTTTAAGTGTCTTTGTAGGCAATTTTGCCTCATTTATACATTTCTGCAAAGCAGTGTCTCCTAACATGGATTGTTGTGGAGGAGATCTTGACAAACCTAATCATTTTCATTGTTTACATCTGACCTCCCCTGCAAACTCCCCTCTCAGTTCTGAAATTAGGACTTTTCATGATTCCAGTGACTCAGCATGGAAGAGGAGGGTGACAAAACTTGAGTTAGCTGACTCTGCTTATTGTTGTCTCGCGTGCCACCTACCTCTGGCCTCCTTGCCTTCTGCTCCACCAGTCCCAAAGGACACTAACCACCACTGTGCTCTCTGTCTTTGCTTAATGTATCAGAGAGGTGAGATTTCCTGGTGCAAAAGGAGGGCAAATGGTGGGTTACGAAGGCATACAACTTTCTTATTCTCACTAAATGAAAAGATGACATCATATGTTTTTGTTGAGTCGGGGAGAGTGGAAAATATGTGCTTAGCTGATACGTGCCATAAAAGCTATCTGACTTTTAATGAGATATTTTTATGGCTCTCAGGTAATGTTTTACCTGTGTCCCATCACACTTTGTTGGATACAAAGAGTAAAAGAATCCCAGCCCTCTGAAGACAAGGTAGTTGAACTGTTTGCTGGATTGTTATACATGTTTGTTTATTATCTTCTTTTAATTAGTTTTTCCAGAATATTACAGGCATCTCTTTATGAATGGGGTGGGGAATGAAGGGGAGTGAATAGTCTACAATACAAATACCCATTTTAAAGCAAAAATACAATTCAATTCAATGAGACAATCCCTCCATGAGGCCTGTATTCTTAATTCCTCTGTACAATGTGTAGATTGCAATGGGGATACAGAAGGAATTCTGTTGGGTTCACTTTTTATGTGAACCTAACTAAGGCCCTATACATTTAAAGCAACATCGTACCATTTTAAAGAGTCACGCTATCTCCCAAAGAATCCTGGGAACTCTAGTTTGTCAAGAGTTGTTTGGAGACTTCTAGTCTCCTGCGGAAGGTTGTTCAGATGGGGATGTGGCCCTCAGTTGCTATTCTTTGCTAATACTGTACTAACATATTAGTTTATTTTATGACATATTTTCATATTCTGTTGGAAGCCACTCAAAGGCATCTGAAAAGGGAAAGTATAAATCTAAATTAACATATAAACATCCCAGTTACATAATGCAAAAAATTACATAATTACATAATGCAGAAAAAGAAAGAATAACCACTGGGCATTTCTACCAAATCAAACTGCAATTAGCATGAAGCAAGCTGGTCTCTCCGTCCATTTGGAGTGTGCCAATCACAGTTCCTACCTGCCTCCCAAAACACTTTCTTTCTGCCTGGAAGCCCTGTGGGTATAATGAGAATTGTAGCAAAACTGATTGGCGGCAGAAGGGAGGGCACCGAGATCAAAGCCAAGGTCACGTCCAGCCTCTTCAGGCTCCAGGCGCTCCCAGAGAGAATGTTAGGGCAAATTTGCAGCAGGCCAAGGAACAGAGGTGACGAGAGGGGAGGTCAGAGGCAGGAGCATGTTCGAAACAGCTCTGGGGAGCAGAGGGTGGCTGTGATGAAAGGCAAAACAAGGGCTTTCTCCAGAAATGAATGGAGGACCTTGGCACAAGCCTGCAATGAAACAGGCACAAGATTCAGTGGAATGTATCTCCCTTCTGCTTGACTCAGGGCCCATTCTGGCTCAAAACATTTTGCTCCCTAGAGCCCAAATGGCACCCTTTTCTCACTAAGAACTCCTACTGCACCACTGAGACTCCAGTTCCTGCCTTCCTATGCTCATCTTCACTGTGAATCCTTCAAGACCTGCTTCTCAGGATACCTACATACTCCAGAGGTCAGATATTGTCTAGGATTTCTTGGCTTAACTGATATCAAATTTGTGCAACTTTATTTTTAGATCTGATTATGACTATTGTGGGGGATCGTTTAATGTTGTTTTATACATTTTGTTACGTTTCTGTTTATTGCTTATGACCACTTTTGCTATATTTTCTGAAATTACGTAAATCTTTTTTATTTTATATTCTTTATTGAAAAATTTAAAAAGTACAAAATTACAAAATTACAAGTGCACAGAGCAAGACACAAAAAAGAAGAAACAAGTAATTATGTAAATCTTTTCATGTTGTAAGCTGCCTTGAGCATGGTTTCAACTATTGAGAAGGTGGCATACAAATGAAGAATGAAAATGTTGATGACCCCTCTGCTGGGATACTGCCAGGGAGATAAAGTCCATCATGGCCCCCAAGCCGGCTGCCGGACGATCCATCGATCTCCCGTAGTCATGCAGTATGAGCTATATTAGCGACACGAGTTTCCTGGAAATACCTTGCCACATTCCAGGGCTCATGCACACTCTTATCAGCAGATAATGCACAGCAAAAAGTCGCACCCAGGAGAGCATTATTTACAAGCTTTTATTCAGCGTTGATCAGAACAAAGAAAGACATGACTGTTCTGCCTCAGTGTCTTCGACAGAGAGAGAAAACGAAAGCAATAGCAACATAAACATCCTGTGAACAGGAAATACGCAGGCTGTGACACAAACATCCTGCTCCCTTTTAAGGTGGAACGGAAATATCCCAACATCCTCCCCCTTTCCGTGTAACCTGTAGTACCTGTGGTTCAACCCAATTGCAACTTCTGTACATAAACCTTAACAGGCCACTTCATTGTCATATGTGACAGGTCTGTTCCTGCTTAAGAACACAAAAAGAACCCTGCTGGACAAGGCCAAAGGCCCTTCTGGTCGAGCGCCCTGTTCTCACAGCAGCAAACCAGATGCCTTTGGGAAGTCGGGAAACAGAACCTCAATGCAAAGAAGCACACCTGCTCCTGCAGTTTCCACCAGTTGCCATTCAGAAGCTTGCTGCCTACTCTAAGAATGGAGACCTGGAGGGGTCCCCTAGCAGTTATCAGCACCTGAGGAGACAGAGATGTCACCTGGTTGCTGCTGTTCCCAGTGTGGTGAGATGCATCCCCCCCCTTTTATGGTAATCATTTTTAGATCTGTATCCATGCACATGAAAAGTTTGTGCAACTCTGCACCTTCCTTGTCTGTTTCATTAACAGGATTTCTATACCAGGATGAGGTTGGTGGGTTGGTTAACCTCTTCAATTTGTGCCATGGTCTTGATGAAAACCAGCCCCTTCTCAAAGCTCTATTTTCATTCTCCTCTGCAGGAAGCAGTTGGCCAGGGCCAATGGTAGATGTTCTGGGAGGAACGGCATGTTGGTGCCTCTTTGGTGGGGAGGTATGTTGCTGCTGCAGCAGCAGCAGCAGCGTGTGTGTGCGAGGGGATGAGAGTCAGGATGGCATAGTGGTTAGGGCAGGCATCCTCAAACTCAGCCCTCCAGATGTTTTGGGAGTACATCATCCCTGACCACTTGTCCTGTTAGCTAGGGATGATGAGAGTTGTACAGTGGTACCTCGGGTTAAGAACTTAATTCATTCTGGAGGTCCGTTCTTAACCTGAAACTGTTCTTAACCTGAGGTACCACTTTAGCTAATGGGGCCTCCCACTGCCACTGCGCCACCGCCTCACAATTTCTGTTCTCATCCTGAGGTAAAGTTCTTAACGTGAGGTACTATTTCTGGGTTAGCGGAGTCTGTAACCCGAAGCGTCTGTCACCTGAAGCATCTGTAACCAGAGGTACCACTGTAATCCCAAAATATCTAGAGGGCCGAGTTTGGGGATGCCTGGGTTAGGGAGACCAGGGAGACTAGGATTCAACTTCCCCACTTTGCCACAAAGCTTCCATGGGTGACCCTGGGCAAGTCACCAGCTCTCACCTAGCCTGCAGGATTGTTGTGAGGGAAATATGGGGTGGGGGTGGGGGTGAGGAGAGCCACACATGCCACCTTGGAGGAAAAGGTGGGATATAAATGGCAATGAATAAATAAATAAATAAATAACACCACTCCATTACATGCCAAGGTCCTGATTGTCTGCTATTTCAGAATACACACACACACAGAGAGAGAGAGAAAGAGAGAGAGAGAGAGAGAGAGAGAGAGAGAGAGATTTTGTGTAGGGGGTTGGACTAGAGGACCTTTCGGGTCCCAACTGTACAATTCTATGATTCTAGGGTGGTCCTTGTGATTGGCCTGCTGCTTGCATCCCTTTGCTGCTGTCACTTTGTTGGATCTGGTGGAAAGAAAGCAACAAATACATTCTTTTCCTTTTCCTTCCTCTTCTTCGGACTCTCCTGTCTCCTCCCTCCCTCCCTTTCAGCTCCTAAGTCAGTGCCTTCCATCTCTCTTTCATGCTGCGACACCATTAGTGGAACCTAATCTCTTCTCTCAAGAAGCAGACAATTAACAACAGTGTAGGGTAGAAGGCACTTATGAGGTCACCCACTCAAACCGCACTTATCTAAAGTAAATGCCTTGTAAATAACCAGGGAGAAGTTTAAACCCCCTTTCTGCCATATTGACACCCACTACACCCCTCCCCCCATTTGTTTACATTGTCACCATGGCCAAAATTCAACCACCCCCCTTTTCTTTTTGGCCCTTAAATGAATAGCCTGGACTTAGGAGGGAGTAAACAGTGAGGTAGGGGAGGGCTGGTCTGTGGGGAGGGGGAAAATCCTTCATTTTTCTTCTTCAGTTGTCACAGCAGGAACAATTCTACCTCCCACTGACACCATTGTGTTCTCCAATACTTGGTGGGATTTCAGGCTCTCTTTGCTGCTTCGGTTTCCACCCCCCCCCCCGGCCCACCCAGTAAATGCCTATCAACCTCTTGCCTTTTGGAGACACAAAGGTGACTTGTTAATACAAATGTTGTTGCAGCTTTAATAACAATGAAAGCCCTGATGTGTTCAATGATCTTGCACCTTGGAAGGGAAATCCATCACTGTTCATGAATTCAGGTGCTGACTTCTCTATGTGTATTTGAAATTGGGATATAAGCAAGAACCCCCTTTTATGAGTGTGTGTGGGGGGGTAGCTATGCCTATATCTATATAATTTAAGACCATGTTCACATCCTTCACACGATGATACCACCGTTTAGTCATTGCTTCCCCGCAAGAACCCTGAAAAGTAGTTTGTTAAGGGTGCTGAGAGTTCTTAGGAAAACTCTATTACCCTCACAGAGTTATAGTTTCCAGAATGGTTTAACAACCAGTCCCTCTCCCCAGGGAACTATGGGAACTGCAGCTCTCTCAGGGACCTCCTTCCTAACAATTCTCAGCACCCATAACAAACTACAGCTCCCATAATTCTGTAGGGGAAACCACGACTGTTTAAAGCTGTCACGCTATCGTTCATGTTTCAAGGGGCAACAAGTGGCTAAAGTATTCCAGGTAAATTCCTATAAAAAAATTCCTTCCAGTAGCACCTTCTCAGTATATAGAAGGATCTGGCAACTTCTGTTTCAGTGTATCTGAAGAAGTGTGCATGCACATGAAAGCTCATACCAAGAACTAACTTAGTTGGTCTTTAAGGTGCCACTGGAAAGAATTTTTTTATTTTTTATTTTGACTATGGTAGACCAACACGGCTACCTATCTGTAACAGGTAAATTCCTGTTTGCCTCTTCTAATATCACTACTTAAGTACAGTCCTATTAGCTTTCTTGGCACTTGCAATCCTATTACTTTTTTATTTCACTCTTGCTCCAATGGAAAGGGCACTATCACAAGCACCTGCCCAACAGGCCTATGAGATCTGAACCAGGGAGCATGGCTGGTTTCACTCAGGATCTGTAAGCATGTTCTGTAGGCAGCCAAGATTTGTTCTTGCCTTATTTGATTTTGGGGATTTTTTTCTGGAGTGACACAAGCCCCAATCCCAGTTCAGACACAATGTCAAGCCAAGGACTGTGACTGATTTCCGCCCAGCATGTGCGGCCGAGAAAGTTATGTTTCACAGGAAACCATTAACTTCGGTTTGCTGTGATGTGAGATGTTTCATAAACAGTGGTTTGAATCCAGACTGAGTCATAGAATCATAGAATTGTAGAGTTGGAAGGGGCTCCCAGAGTCATCTGGTCTAACCCCCTGCAATGCAGGAATCTCAACTAAAGGATTTGTGACAGATGGCCACTTAAAAGGCTACAGTGAAGGAGAGTCCACCATAGTTAATCTTAACCACAGCTAAGATTTACTACAGTTTGTCAGGAGCAGATCACACAACAAGCTATTGATTGCTACTACCCACAATGGCTAGGGACACGGGTGGCGCTGTGGTCTAAACCACTGAGCCTCTTGGGCTTGACGATCAAAAGGTCGGCAGTTCAAATCCCCACGACGGGGTGAGCTCCCATTGCTCGGTCCCTGCTCCTGCCAACCTAGCAGTTCAAAAGCACATCAAAGTACAAGTAGATAAATAGGTACCACTCTGACAGGAAGGTAAACGGCGTTTCCGTACACTGCTCTGGTTCGCCAGAATTGGCTTAGTCATGCTGGCCACATGACCCGGAAGCTGTATGCCTGCTCCCTCGGCCAGTAAAGCGAGATGAGCACTGCAACCCCAGAGTCGGTCACGACTGGACCTAATGGTCAGGGGTCCCTTTACCTTTACCTTTACCCATGATGGCTATGCTCTACCTCCACAGTGGGAGGCAGCACTAATTCTAAATACCAGTTGCTGGAAACCACAGGAGGGGAGGGTGCTCTTGTGGTCAAATCCTGCTTGTGGGATTCCCAAATGAGGCTTCTGATTGGCTACTGTGAGAACAGAATGCTGAACTAGATGGTCATTGGCCTGATCCAGGAGGCTCTTCTTATGTCAGCATTTTAGTGTGAATTTCTCCTAATAAGGTCATTTTTGCATGTAATTAGCACATTTTTGGAAGAATTTTCCCCCAATATAATTCATGTTTTGAATGTTGTTGTTTTTTTAAAATTGCATTTTTAAGAACACTTCCCCTTAATTTATGCAATTTTGTACCAATTGTTTGGTTGGCATCGCAAAAATGGGAGAAGTGCCAGTTTCAACAGATATTTGCATTTTGGTTTGTGTATTGGTTGGAGAAGCGCAAATTAGGCAGTTTCTCATTAAAATGCAAACAAAACTGAATTTCTCTTTGAATTCTATCAAATCAAACAAGTGGATAAAATGAATGCTCATTAAACAGGTCAACTGGAAGCAATCGCAGAAAGAGAGGGTCGAGGTGTAGAAAGCTTTGGAAACAAGGAGAAGTAGTTTCTCCTGGGTGAAGAAAGAGATAGAAAGTCTGCAAAGGGGTTTGAGAAGTGTCACCAGGTCTGAGAGATGAAAACTTCACAGCAGAATTCTAGACAGATGTCAGGGTGACTGGGAGACAGACAAGCAGATTTGGAAAAGAGGATTGTGTGAGTGGATTGGACTGGAGAGCTAGGCTATTTTATAGAGCCCAATGGAACTCTATGGGCTCCTTCTGTCGGTTGGTCTAGGAGCTGCAGTACCATCTTCTGGCCACCTGCAGTGGTGGTGCTGCAGCACAGCTGCGCTCAGACCACCCATTTTCTCACCTTGCAAAATCACTCTGGCACTGGTTCAGGGAGCAAATCCACACAGTCTCTCATGCCAGAGTCCCAATTTAAGACACCCCCCCCCACAAACACCTTACAGCAGCGGCGAAAATGAAAGGCAAATGAGAAGGAAGTTGCAGCAGCAAAAATCTTCTGCACTGAAGTGGCTTCAAGATGTGGGCATTTAACAGGCATGCCCAAGGATAAAATGTCTAGTGAAAAGCAGCCCCCGGAAACCAAATTTAAGTTTTGAAACCTCACTTGGCGTGCTCCCTGTACCCTGTGGCTCAGTGCTGGACTGATTAAAATAAATATGACTGGGGTGGGGGTGGGGAGACAGAGAGATTAGGACTATGTGAGAACATTGCATCATTGAAGACCCCTCCCAAAAGCAGGGGATCAGCTGCTGTTGCTGCTGTGAAAGTTTTTACTTGTGTCCTAACAAATGCAGTCGATTCATTTTCAGCAGTGGGACATATTGTACTAAGGCAGCGAGAGCGGACATTGCACCCTTAAATGTTCTGCTTTAAGATGAAAAGAAACATTGGCCTTTTTTCTCTTCTTCTTTTTTTTCTTTTTCATATAAATAAGAGCTGAATCATTCCCAAAGCAAACTGTGCCTCCTTTGTAACTCTAAGCAGCGAGGCTTTTGCACACAGCTGCTATATTCTTTGAAACCCTTTTCCAGTGTCATATTTCCCCCCTCCCCTCTGGATCATTACACCCTTGCACGGAACTAATCAACATTTACAAATTGAAATTAATCTAGCAAACAGGCTTTCTCTTATTAGGTTTCATTACATTGCTTTTTTTTTTAAAGAGACACACACAGAGGGGGTTACTGGAAATTTGACAACATGGTTTTTAATGCTATGAGTTCTTTTAGATTTTTTAAAAACCTTTATCCTATGAACAATAGGCTCCCCTCTTTTTTTTAAGGGCGAGGTTCTTCTGTGGTTTTTGCTAGGACACTGTGAGTCACTGAATATTTTATAGAATTCAGTGATCTACAATATGAGTCATTCATCCCTTCCAAAGTATTTTTGGTAACTGGGCCTTAAAAAAATAATGCAGGAAGACCCAAACTGATTTTCAAAATCCCAGTGTTGTGGATTATAAAAAGAATAATAAATAAATATTTTTTTAAAAAAAAAACCCATATGACTGGATAAAAGCATAAGAGCACAATAGCATGGAGATAATCAGTCCAAAAATTAGTGTGAGGAAGTGGGTACAAGGCGCAACAATGAATTGTTAGGGATGTATTGTCTTCTGCACGTGACCCATTTCACTGGAAATGATCAGAAGCTGCCAAAAAAATCTTTATTTCTCCCTGCATGCTTATAATACTTATAGATTCTATAGGACATTGTGGGGCTTTTTCTTCTTCATTTCTGAAGTGCCACATAATCAAGGCAAAGCTGTTTCGTGGCTCGATTTGGGGCCTGATCTTCCATCTCTCTGCAGACCATCTCCACCAACGACACCATCTTCTGCTTCACTCAGCATTTCCATGTAATCCTACAAAGTCACACCAGACACTGTCCTCTGCTGCCTTCTGCTCCGTCTATTTGTTGATCGAACCTGGTATTGTCTGGGTGGGTTTCGGACAAGGATCTATCCCAGCCCTTCATGGAGATCCCGGGGATTGAATCTGTGGTCTTCGATATGCAAAGTGCTCTCTTTCCTGAAAACCGTATGTCCAGCTGGGAAAACCTAGCAGGATTGCAAAGGTACCCACACTTCCCTGCTATTCTGGAGATGCTTCATAGGTCCATCTAGCTCCATATTGTCAGAAGAAGAAGAAGAAGAAGAAGAAGAAGAAGAAGAAGAAGAGGAGGAGGAGTAGTAGTTTGGATTTGAATATCCCGGTTTATCACTACCCAAAGGAGTCTCAAAGCGGCTAACAATCTCCTTTCCCTTCCTGCCCCACAACAAACACTCTGTGAGGTGAGTGGGGCTGAGAGACTTCAAAGAAGTGTGACTAGCCCAAGGTCACCCAGCAGCTGCATGTGGAGGAGCAGAGACGCGAACCCGGTTCACCAGATTACAAATCTACCGCTCTTAACCACTACACCAAACTGGCTCTCAAGGAGCAGAACCCTTGTTTAAGCAACTCTGTAAATTCCATTCTGGCCAATCTAGGGACCACATGCCTGG
Source organism: Podarcis vaucheri (assembly GCF_965113315.1). Classification (NCBI taxonomy): domain Eukaryota; kingdom Metazoa; phylum Chordata; class Lepidosauria; order Squamata; family Lacertidae; genus Podarcis; species Podarcis vaucheri. Next base: position 58,974,333 of record NC_138765.1, read on the forward strand.
GGTGGATGGGGCCCAAGGGGAAAGGCAATGGAAGAGAATATTTCCTTTGTACAGTTGGGTGGATTCCAACCATGCAAAAGTCAGGGGTTTCTACACACAGGCAGACACCCCTCTCCATCCTCCACCCAGGCAAACAAGCAGCATTATCGTAGATGAAGGACATGTTCTACTCAAGCAAAAACACTATAAAGAAAGGTATGGAGCTGGGAAGGTGTGTGGTGTGGCTTCTGGAGAGTTTGAAGGGCCAGAAAGAGAGGTCTGGAGGGCTAGATTTGTGCCTAAGATTTCCCACTCCTGATATACACTATTCAAGTTCAGGCACCGTTTCATTTCCCCATACTTCTCCAGGTTGAGTTTATGGCTGATTTAATGTTGTAATTGTTTGGGTTTTTACAGCTGTTGATGTTATTGTTGTATGGATTTTATATTTTTGATGGAAAATTGATTGCAGAGGCAGGCTGTTTATCTATTTAAGTGGTTGCTTGTTGGCTGGCAGCTACACTTACTCAGCAAAACAGTACAAGCATAGTGTGTGCAAGTCATAAAGATCTTCCCCAGGGACTAAAGGCCCTGAAGCTCACTATGGTCTCAATCATGAGGGGACCTCAGGCCCATTAGCCAAATATGACCCCAGGCCTCACCATCTGGCCCTCAGAATTCTCCCCAGGCCACACCTGTCAGTGCTGCTGCTTCATACCTCAACGTTTTTGCCATGCCGGAATGACTCCTTAAAGACTGAGACTGTCCCTTCATTATCTGAATGGAGGATAGGGAAGAGTGCCCTGCGTTTGGCCCCTGGGCCTGAGGTTCCTCACCCCAGCTGTAAATGACACCGGACTTTAAGGACAAATAATCAGACTTGGTATAAAGTACCTCCTAGATCCTGGCTCTGCAGTTTGAAATAAATCTAAATAGGGGGATTGCTGTGGATATTACTGGCTACAAGGGATTGCTTTTCCATAGCCAGGAGAACCACCTCTAAATACCAAGGTCTGCCAAATAATTTCAAGCTGTGCACATGTGTCGATCAGTCGTGTGGCAAAGATGTAGCAAGATGATGGCTGGGCGTGAACAGGTGTGGAAAAATGTGGAGCAATCACCCACGCTCAGCTAACATCTGATTAACATCTTGATATATGCTTTCTGCATGATTAATGCCTACAGAGGACATCAAATCATCTCACTGGAGTGGCTACAAGTTGGGTTAGTCTGGTAATGCTTTAGACCATGTGAAAATCAAGGAAGAATGTGGGAGAAGCAAGAAGACCCCCTTCCCCCAAAAAAGGGGGGAAATCAGTTTTGTTTACATCAGGCATGGAGAACCCACAGCCCTCCAGATGTTCTCTAGCTCCACCTTGCATCAACCACATCCAGTAGAACCAGTAGCACTGGATGATGGGAGTTGTAGTCCAGCAACATGTGGAAGGCCACAGGTCCCCCACCCTATTACAGGAGCTCCCAGAGTCTAGTATGTTCTATGCAAAGACAGCTGAAGATACAGCTGATGAAAATAGAGTGGTTACTCTGTTTTCAGACATTTGGAATTAGGCAGTGGCGTAACATGGCTTGCTGGTGCCTGGGGTGAGGCAAGTGTTGTGTCCCCCTGATGTACTGGGAAGCTGGGGTGAAAATGCATACACTGGGGTAAAATGTGTGTGTAAATGTATATGTGCAAAAATGACATACAAAAATGAATTATATTAAGGGAACTTGCTTTGCCAAAATGTGTATATTAGGCAACATTGCATAGAAAGTATGCCTATTAAGGAGAAATTTGCACTAAAATGTAGAGTACTCATGAGAACTTTTTTTAAAAAAATGCAGGCTGATGTGGAGAAATGGAAAATGAATAGAAAAGTGGAAAAATGAGAAACTGAGAGAATCAGAAATTGACAGATTGGCCCATTCCTGTTTCGATGGAAAAATATCCTCATGGAAATTAGCTCACAAAACACTAATTTGTTGGGGTGGGGGATGATATGATATGATAGCAGCTGGCCCAGGCTTGGCCAGAGTTTTCTAGGTGAGTTGTAAATTTTGTCATGGCTCTGTGTTTTAATGGGAAATAAGAGGTTATAAAAATGTCTAAGAAACACTGGATTTCAGGCGTCATGGCATCTATTAACATGGTTATTCCAGCATGTCATATTTCATAGAATACTAGCTTGTTTCAGGCCTGGAATACTTCTCCATTAATTATATTCGAGGCACACGTATCCATATCAGAGCTGTTGGGCTTGTCTCTTTCTATTAGTTTAACAAGCCCTGGTATTAATGAGATTGCTTCATAATTGAACCTTTTCATGGGTCCCTTGGTTAAGAAATTATGCTAATCTGAATTTGCAAACACAAGGCATCCATCATACTTGATGAAACAGTAAACATCAACAGTGATCCACGTGGAGTGCAAATGCACCGTTAATTATTGCAGGAACGAACAAGCCTCATTATTTCATCTTTACGTATGTGGGACACATTGCAATGTGCAACCAAAACAGGATGCGCTGGACTTCCACTATGTGGCAGCATGGTCCACTTAACAGAGAGCAAGCTTATGCGTGCTAGGACTTTAGTCCTGATGCACATTGGTGGGAGAACCGAGCAAACCTTTTCATATGAAAGGCAGTTTTGACAGATCAGGTATGTGCACCTGCAAGAGACAAGAATGTCTGGGGTTTGGGGCTGTTGGGTTCTTTTGAATCAGAAGTGGGCAGCTTGCTTTGGTTTCCAGATGCTCAATGCCCCATTGTGATGCATGAAATAACCAGATATTTCTGCAGATAGATGCTCTTTTAGCCAGTGTTCACAAGCTCCAAATTTCAACAAACATTTTTGCAGCACTTGAAACTCGCAGTATGCTTCTCATCTGATTTGGAGTGTAGTCACAATCACAGGTCTGCAGTCAGCTCAGGGCATCCTTCCTCTGTCAGAGAGGCTGCAAAATATTGGGAGTTGTCAATTCTTGGAGCAAAGCCCACACATTTGCTGTTGTGGATAAGCATCCATGACAGGCAGCAGGGTTGTGATATTTCTGTCAGATTCTTCGAAAAGCAGCAGCAGCTTAATTGCGCAAGCTGCTGCACAATTAGACCAATTACACATCCAATGAGCAACTGTGACTCTCTGATCTGCACTGCAGTTCTGCATGTGCTATTCTGAATGGGAAACATGATATGCAATTGCAGATAACAAGGCTATGTATGTAATATGAAACAATGATGTGCACCGTTTGCATGATTACAGAATGGTGACATTCATTTTGCATGGGTAAGTGCCCCTGAAGCAAATGATGCTGATGCATTAAAGGGCAGAAACATCCCAGGAGTAAGCCCTACTGGATTCAATGGAACTTACTTCTTAGTAGACATGGTTCGGAGTGCAATGTAGGCCTGATCCGGGCACACCCTCCATTTTCTGTACAGTACTCACTTTGAAGAAAGGCACTTTCCCACACGCAAATTTTATCTGTTGTAAACTGGAAATTAAAATAGGGCTACATCCAAAGCATTAATTTAATTGCATAAAAATGTGCACGAATTATTTCAAATGATAATTTCTCTTTTAAACACCTAACAAATCTCAATGTTCCATTGATATTGGGGGGGAGGGCTTCCTTTCAATACAGGAAAGTATTAGTCCTTTCAGTACAGGATCCAGGAGGGCAGACAAATAAGTGATTTCTGCACCCCTCTCCTTCCAGCGACAATTCGGCAATGATACCTCCCATCTCTGTCCCCCGTCCCCCCATTCCAATGCTTCTGGAACACCCCAACTGCTAACAGTTCTAGATTGCCTAGGGGGTTCCCCTCTTCAGACAAGATCCTGAGCAGGACAACACCAGCAGTGAGACAGGAGTAGTTGTGCAACTTTGGGACTGGGGCAAAATGCTTAGCTCCAGGCACTCTCTGTCTTTCAACATGATTGCCTTCTACCTGCAAGTAACAAAGAAATGAGACTCGTTTTAATAAGAAACTCAGACTGCTAGCATGAAGCAGGAACCCCATCAAAGGAAAGAAGTATCCAGCCTGATTTTTCTCAACTTGCCTCTATGTCACAAACTGAATGCCTCATTATCTTCCCACATGCTTGCTAGATCAAGGAGGGTCCACCTTTGCCTTGGCACTCCAGCAGGTTGTGCCATTTTTTTTGTCCCGGATCTGTCCTCTCTCTCCTCCTTTTCTGTTGCACCACACCATGACTTGGAGTTTTCTCTCAAAACTATAGTCCCTTGGGAGCATTAAACCACTTTACATGTGTATTGCAGATGCATAGTTTCACAGAAACAAAAGTGTGATTCTTTTCCGATTCTCCTCTCATTAGGAATTATTGTGGTAGACTGCCCAATCGTGGCTCATAGTTATGGTGAATTGCAGTAAAAAGGAGTAGCCGATGGCTGTGTGAACTAACCCTCAGCCACATTTTCAGAAACTGCATATATATATATATATATATATATATATATATATATATATATATTTCTAATTTACATTTCAAAAAATTAATTTAGACAACCTTAAATCAATGGCTTCCCTTCTTCTCTTTCCATGGTTCATTTTACACACCGTACATCCCTGCATATTTTACAGGAACTAAACCTGTTCAGTAATCCATTGTTACATCCACCAAAACTTATTTACACTGCTGAATTTATCTTAATTCTACTAGCCTTTTTAAACGAACACAATTTCCACCCATATATTCAGTAAACATTTTCCAGTCTTCTTTAAACATGTGTCCTTCTTGTTCTCTTATTCTATATGTTAAATACGCGCAGAAACTGCAGAGAGTTTTAAAGCAGTAGACTACCTCAGGAAATAGAAGCAGGTCACTTGCAAGTCTGAGGAGCTATGAGGTTGCATGGCTGCAAGCTATGCAAGGTGAACCTATGGAAGAGAGTATTTAACCTATGGAAGAGAGCTGGTTGAATGAGGCGGATGGGCCTGTCCTTGCTGCCGCTTGCCCACCAGGTTTCTCTTACGCACAGCAACCCAGGTCATGTGGGCGGGGAGGGGGGGGTTGCAGTGATTTTTAGGAAGTCATTAGTTTGCATCAGGCGTCCTACTGGGAAGACCCAGTTTTCTGAGTGCATGTTCTGGAAGTTGGGCAATAGGGGCAGTACAGGATTCCTTTTGGTGTACCGACCTCCCCACTGCACCAAGGATTCCCTGTCCGAGCTGCTTCAGGTCGTGGCGGATGTTCTCCTGGAGACACCTAGTTTGGTTGTCCTAGGGGATTTTAACATCCATGCCGACACGACCTTACAAGGGGCCGCTCGGGACTTTGTGGAAAGCATGGCCTCCATGGGGCTGTCCCTGAATAAGTTGGGCCCAACTCATAGTCATGGACATGCCTTAGACCTGGTATTCACCTCTAGCGACGTGGGTGATCTGACACTAAGTAAAAATGAAACCAAAGAAGTGCCATGGTCAGATCACTTCCTGGTGCAACTGGACTTCTCCGCGACCCTTCCCCTCTGCAGGGAGGTGGGACCAATTCGGATGGTCCGCCCCCGCCACTTAATGGATCCAAATGGTTTCCAGAGAGTGGTAGGGGATGCTTTATCCCATGTTGATGGCCTTTCAGCTGATTCCCTGGTGGCCCGCTGGAATGCGGAGTTAACCAGGGCTATCGACTGTCTGGCTCCGAAGCGCCCTCTCCGATTGCATGGAGCCCGGACAGCCCCGTGGTTTTCTTCGGAGCTGAGGGCAATGAAACAATCGCTGAGACAGCTAGAGCGTCGGTGGCAGAAAACTCACTCCGAATCTGACCGGACACAGGTTAGAGCTCAACGTCGAGCCTACCAAGTGGCGATAGCGACGGCGAAGAAGACTTTCTTCACCGCCTCTATTGCATCTGCAGAAAATAGTAGCAGGAGACTCTTTCAGGTGGTCCGCAATTTAACGGAACCACCTTTACCACCGGGGCCTTGTAAAGACCCCAAGATCTCCTGCAACGATTTTGCAAAGTTTTTTGCAGATAAAATCACTCATATTCGGAAGGAGCTAGACACCACCGTGGGAGCAGGGCTGGGGCGGGAGAGTGCTAGAGCCCTGTCTGGTCAAGTTGCATGGAATCAATTTCAATCCGTTACCCCCAAGGATGTGGACAGGCTGCTTGGACGCGTGAAACCAACCACCTGTCTCCTTGATCCTTGCCCATCCTGGCTTATAAAAGCGAGCCGGGAAGGGCTGGGCGATGGGCTCTGCGGGGTGGTGAATGCTTCTCTCTGTGAGGGAACATTCCCAGATCCGCTGAAAGAGGCGGTCATTAAACCACTTCTTAAAAAACCATCTTTAGACCCGGCCAGTATGGCCAACTATCGCCCAGTCTCAAATCTTCCATTCTTGGGCAAGGTGATTGAGCGTGTGGTTGCTGAACAACTCCAGGCACGCCTGGAGGATGCGGACCATTTGGATCCCTTCCAATCAGGGTTCAGGCCTCATCATGGGACTGAAACTGCCTTGGTCGCACTGGTTGATGATCTCCGGCGAGCTAGGGACAAAGGTGAGAGTTGTTTCCTAGTTCTGCTGGATCTCTCAGCGGCCTTTGATACAATCGACCATAACATCCTTCTGGACCGTCTAGAGGGGTTGGGAGCTGGGGGCACTGTTATACAGTGGTTTCGCTCCTTTCTCCTGGGCCGTGTTCAGAAAGTGGTGGTGGGGGATGAGTGTTCAGACCCTTGGGCCCTCACTTGTGGGATGCCTCAGGGTTCCGTCCTCTCCCCCATGCTTTTTAACATCTATATGAAGCCGCTGGGAGAGATCATCAGGGGGTTTGGACTGGGTGTTCATCAATATGCAGATGATACCCAGCTCTACCTTTCTTTCAAATCAGAACCAGTGAAGGCGGTGAAGGTCCTGTGTGAGTGCCTGGAGGCGGTTGGAGGATGGATGGCGGCTAACGGATTGAAGTTGAATCCTGACAAGACAGAAGTACTGTTTTTGGGGGACAGGGGGCGGGCTGGTGTGGAGGACTCCCTGGTCCTGAATAGGGTAACTGTGCCCCTGAAGGACCAGGTGCGTAGCCTGGGAGTCATTTTGGACTCACAGCTGTCCATGGAGGCGCAGGTCAATTCTGTATCCAGGGCAGCTGTCTACCAACTCCACCTGGTACGCAGGCTGAGACCCTACCTGCCCGCTGACTGTCTGGCCAGAGTGGTGCATGCTCTAGTTATCTCCCGCTTGGACTACTGCAATGCGCTCTACGTGGGGCTACCTTTGAAGGTGACTCGGAAACTACAGCTAATCCAGAATGCGGCAGCTAGACTGGTGACTGGGGGCGGCCGCCGAGACCACATAACACCGGTCTTGAAAGACCTACATTGGCTCCCAGTACGTTTCCGAGCACAATTCAAAGTGCTGGTGTTGACCTTTAAAGCCCTAAACGGCTTCGGCCCAGTATACCTGAAGGAGCGTCTCCACCCCCATCGTTCTGCCCGGACACTGAGGTCCAGCACCGAGGGCCTTCTGGTGGTTCCCTCATTGCGAGAAGCGAAGCTACAGGGAACCAGGCAGAGGGCCTTTTCGGTGGTGGCGCCCGCCCTGTGGAATGCCCTCCCATCGGATGTCAAGGTGATGGACAACTACCTGACATTCAGAAGACATCTTAAGGCGGCCCTATTCAGGGAAGCTTTTAATGTATGATATTTTAGTGTTTTTTGGGTTTCTGTGGAAGCCGCCCAGAGTGGCTGGGGAAACCCAGCCAGATGGGCGGGGTACAAATAATAAATTATTATTATTATTATTATTATTATAATCTGGTCCTCCTAAATGTTAAATGTGTCTGTCAGGATGCTTAAGCAGTTATGAGTCTAAAAGAGAATTGGAAGCCATATAGTGCATAGTTAAACTTTGGAACATGCTCCCGCAAGAGGCAGTGATGGTCACCAATTGGAGGGCTTTGAAAGAGGATTGGCCAAATTCATAGAGGATAAGGCTGTTGATAGCTACTAGCTATGATGGCTATGCTCTACCTCCAAGGTTGAAAGCAGTAAGGTAAAGGTAAAGGTACCCCTGCCCATACGGGCCAGTCGTGACCGACTCTAGGGTTGCGCGCTCATCTCGCTCAAGAGGCCTGGAGCCGGCGCCGTCCGAAGACACTTCTGGGTCACGTGGCCAGCGTGACGAAGCTGCAACTGGCGAGCCAGCACCAGTGCCGCACATGGAAACACCGTTTACCTTCCCGCTATAAAGCGGTACCTATTTATCTACTTGCACTTAGGGGTGCTTTCGAACTGCTAGGTGGGCAGGAGCAGGGACTGAGCAACGGGAGCTCACCCCGCCGCGGGGATTCGAACCACCAACCTTACGATCAGCAAGTCCTAGGCACTGAGGTTTTACCCACAGTGCCACCTGCGTCCCTGTTGAAAGCAGTAGTGCTTCTGAATACCAGTTGCTGGAACCCACAGGAGGGAGAGAGCTCTTGTGCTCAGGTCCTGCTTGCTGGTTTCCCAGGATGCTGGACTGCATGGGCCAATAACTCTTCCTGTTTCCTTATGCCATAGCAGGGAAGGGCTTGAGCCTCATTGGCCACTATAAGAAGCCAGATCCAAAACAAGATGGGTGTCTTCCAGCAGGGCTCTTCTTCTTACATTTCTAGTTCATGCAGTAAAGCTTACATCCACGTTTCTTTGCTAATAATGCACATACTACTTCTATAAGATGTAGCAATGTGTTTGAAATATAAACCAGTTGCTGGACAGGATTTCATTATCTATATTCAGTTTGATTACTATGGAGGGGTTGTGCGTGTTGGAGGGGGGTTAGAAGGATAAACTGACATCTAATTAGATTTCATTTTAAAGTCTAGATGCAGCAATTATGACTTCTGAATAAACGTGGTTGTTATTTAGCAGGGTAGCCTAAGCAATGCACGTAATTATAATAATTATTGTGTACCTAATGATATCTAATAGGAATCAACATAGCAAATAAAATGCCTGCAAAGTGTTTCGCAGGGTGGCCCCCGCTTTGTGGCAAACAAAATAACAGAAGGTTAATACACTGGCAGCTGATTGTTTTACAAGAACCCCAGGCACTGCTATAGCTGCTGAGATTAGCAGCATTAGGATTCGGTAGACCAAAAAACCATCCCCATCAACTGTGTTGGTCCTGATGTAAAACGGCTGTGTAGAAATTCAATTCAGTTTGCATTTACAGGCAAACCGATCTCACTTGCACTTTGCAGAACAAGATGCAAACTGAAGCACAGCAATCCTTGAAATGTGCACTTCTCTGAACTTTGCAATGCAGTTCTCTAGCCAAGTGATGTGTGCATAGAACTAGGGTGCTTAGAAGAATGCCTGTAGGTGCATGTAATAGGGAAAACAGCATACAAAGATAAATTGTATTAGGAGAATTTGTTTTGCAAAAATAAAATAAAAAATAAGCAAAATTGCATGCAAAAAATTACATATTAGGAGAAATTTGCACAAAAATGCTGATGGGCTTTCGTGAGGGTTTTTATAATATAAGATAAAAATGGCAAACTGATGTGCAAATTTGGAGAAAAAATGGGAAGAATGAGAAACCAAAATCGACTCATTTGCCCATCCCAGCTGAGTATTAATATGGTAAATCTGAATCCTCCTTTTATACTCTCCTTCTCATGGTATATACTAGTGTTTTCACCTAGGAGAGCATTTAGCTTTGGAAAATGGGGCCCCTTTTCATAGCAGATGCATAATTGAAAGCTAGCAAATCTAAGGGGGGTATTGTTTAATAAGATTTGGGGGTGCAGGTTGGGTGAGGGCTATAGTTCAGCAGTAGAGCATCTGGTTTGCATGCAGAAGGTCCCCAGTTCAGTCCTCAGCACCTCCACATAGGACTATGAAGGAAGCCCGGTCTGAAACCCTGGAGATTCTCTGCCATTCTGTGTAGATACTGACATAATCAGAGCAAAGGTCTGACTCAGCTTCCTATGTCACTATGATATGTATTTTCTTTAAACACACACAAACAAAAATGGGGTATTTGGTTGTCTGGTAGAATCTCATCACTAGCCATGTTGCTCTGCCCTGTGCTTGCAATAGCTGAAGGATCGTGTTTTTGTAATTAAAGCACACAGCTGATATAGGTGATGTGCTATAGATTTTAAATAGCATGTGTTTGCAAAGGATGCACCATCTCCCCTCTCTCCCCCTAAAATCCATTGTGTTTTCAATTATCTTTCTCAAATAGACAAACCAGGGAGAGGCTAATCAAGTATTTTATCTTCAAAATGTTTTTCGTCAGGCCACCTTTAGAGAAGTTGAAAGGAAGCAGCAGAAAACTTTCAGCTGATTACAGTAGCAAATTGCTACATCATCATTATTATTATTATTATTATTATTATTATTATTATTATTATTATTTGCTAGCCTTTGCCAACCTGGACACTATATCTGAGATTACTGGGAAGACGGATTAAGTGTTAGACTACTTTGGGAATTGTAGGTCTGTGAAGGGAACAGGGGTCTAATAACTACTCTTGACATCCTCAACAGACTACAGTTCCCAGGATCCTTTGGGAAAGCCATGTCTGATTAAAGTGCTGCTTTAAATGTATAGTGCAGACAGGGCTTTATTCATGGTGGATAAGGCTACTAGTCATGATGCAGATCAATAGCTACTGTCTGCAATGACTATATGCTACCTGTTGGATCAGAGATACCACGCGTCTGAATGCCATTTGCCAGGTAGCAGCAGCAGGCTTTTGTCTTCATACTTGTGGGTTTCCCAGAGGTATCTGTTTAGCTTCTGTGAAAAACACAACACTGGGCAAGATAGGACTTTGGTTTCTTTACTCTAGTGGTAGCTAATGTGGTGGTCTCCAGCTATTGTTGGACTCCAACTCCCATCAGTTCCTGCCAGCCTGGCCAGTTGTCAGGGCTGATGGGAGTTGGAGTCCAACAACAGGTTGGTAACCCCTGTTCTAGTTCAGCCCCAGGCACTCTGATTACTAGTAATGTTTTAAAATAGAGGACATATTTACATTAGCACCTCAAATTTGGGACACAGTTATTATTATTATTATTAATCATAACTTTCCTTCCAAAGAAGTCCAGGGTGGCAAACACACAAACAATAAAACTATGGAAACATCTTGAAAACAATTCCATGGCAGACTGGGAACGATTTCTACTTGAAAGGTTTGTTAGAAGAGGAAGATCTTCTGTAGGTGCTGAGAAGACAACAGAGGTGGTGCCTATGTAATATTTTAATGGGAAGGAATTTCAAAGAGTGGGTGCTACAACATTAAGACCTGATTCCTGTACTGTGTGGAACAGACTTCCTCATAACGATGGTATCCTCAGGAAGCCCTCTCTTGCAGAGCACAGTGATCAATTGCATATATAAGACATGAGATTATCTTTCAGCTATCCTGACCCCCAGCTGTATCGGTCTTCGTACGCCCAAACCAGCACCTTGAACTTTACCCAATGCCAATGCCCAGCATTCAAGCCCAGAGCATGCCCAGCTGTACATGGGGTGGCAAGTTGGACCGTCAAAGTTCTCTTGCCTCTTTAGACTTAACTCAGGGGAGGAGGGAATTTCAGTTGCAGCCAAGAGTCTGTATCTGTGCATGCAGAATGCAAGTTTCATTTGCTAGTAAATAAATATAAAGCTGTTTATTCCACAGAACAGATCCCAGCAACACCTCTCTACAAAGGAAGCACGCCAACATCTGCGTCAACATATGGTTGTGGAAATGTGGGAGGCAAGCACAGATAACAATCCTGAAATAAATCATGGCCCAGAATAGAGTTGGAGGCTATTAGATTCCCAACTGGAGGTGCAATTGTCATCTTGACAGCCATCAATCAAATGAATATTATTTTATGACCCTTGGAAACGCGGCAATGACTTTTTGATACCAGAGGCTCTGATGTTTTGCTATTTATTTTACTGAGGTTGGAGGGGGGCTATAAAATTCTGAAGCCACTTCAGCAAAAAGCATGTTTTTTTAAAAAAATAAATAAATAAATTAAAAAATCACCACAATGACAAATAGAATCCATCTTTAAAAAATTTGAGTCGAAAGCACGTGTTGAAATGGAGTCAGATTTTTTTTCTGCAGAGTGAAGACCTACAATTGACATATGCCAAATTTCACGTTCATTTTGCCAGCTCTCTCTCCTATCCATCAATTAACACATTGCATCTATAAAACAGAGGTGTTTAATGTCCATTTGATATGCAAAGGAGTTGACTCCATGCCTGTTACAAGCTGAATGCTTTGCCTTAAAGTCCATAGCGGTGAATTTTCACACATACAGTAAAAACAAGGGGTATATTTGTGAGTTATGTTATCAGCTGATCAAAATAAGCTCAACTGGCAGCGAAGAAAAAAATGTACCCTGAGGGTTCACAACAGAAGACACATTATTGTGTGTTTTAAGCTTTGCAGAACACCAGCCTCATTATATTAAGCATTAAGGCCTAGCCTAATGTTACCAAGCCATGGCTTCACCAAAGTTTTGGGTTGGGTGTTTTGGGAAGATTATGTTTTGGGTGGGAGAATTCTTATGCTTGCCATATTTCAAAAACCAAAGTTGATAAGGTTTTTGTTATTAAATATTGTGTGTATTTGTCTACTTACTTACCGTACTTACTTACTTACTTACTTACTTACTTACTTACTTTCATATATCTTGCAAGTAGCAATAATTGAATAAGTTACACTTCATCTTTCTGGGGCTGGCTAGGCACTAGATAGCTAGCGTATTTCAGTTATGCACAGTTATGGGCTCCTTTCCAAAGGGTGAGATTTTAGATTTAAATTTAGATTTTCAGAGTTGGAAGGGACCCTTAGGCTCATCTCGTCCAACCCCCTGCAATGCAGGAATCTTTCACCCAGCACATGGGACTCAAACATACAATCCTGAGATTAAGAGCCTCATGCTGAGCTACAGAGAGAGAGAGAGAGAGAGAGAGAGAGAGAGAGAGAGAGAGAATGCTTAATGCACACCCACCCACCCACATACCCACACACCCACACACCTCCCTGCTCAGAATTCCTTTCCCAACAAATGTGGAGCAATTCAACCCAACCTCAGAGTGAGACCCCAGCATTCTGTAGAAGGAATGGAAAGAGGTGTTTCTTTTACCTGCCTTGGTTTGTTTGTTTTTCATAAAAATAAAATAAACTTAATGTTTAGGGTTGCCAGATTCCAAAAAGTGAAAACCAGGAAGACCCCAAAATTGTGGTTGTTGTTGTTGCTCAATGGTGAGAATGAAATTTAGTGCAAGATGGTGGTATATTGATCAAAGAACCACTAGTCCATTACAGGTATTGCAGTGCAAATGGAACATTAGAAAATAGGACAGAAGCTCTAGCGTTATAATCAGGCAAGCAGCACAATATTCCCCACGTCTAGGTGCCTTCCTTATAAACCAGGAGGTCTAGGAGTGCTGTTGCTGTTACAAAGTGGCCACAAGACACTGTTGCAATTAAGTCATCCTCATTTGCTTTGCCATTGCATCTTCCTTTATGTTGCTGATGTAATCAAGACATGCTGTAGTAAACAAAAAGAAGAGATTTCACCGTGTTCCTTGGTAACTTGTTAAGAATCACGGTTTGCTTGAGCACCGTTTATTTCGAGGAGACAGCTTTGACATCTTTACATGACAGAAGACAAGGGACTGAGTGGAATCAAAATTGCCCATGGATATGTTTTCAAACTGCAATTTGGAAACCCGGCAATTGTAACTTACAAATGTAGCAAGTGCTGGAAGACTTGTGCCTCTGATTTCTCAGCAGAATGTGTTTCTCCACCGAAAAAGGGTGGTTTGAATGGTGGTGTTTTTAAAAATTTGACTTCAGTCTTGAGGGTCAATTTCATGTCATTATGCTGATAGGCTGTAATGAAACCCAGCCCAATACAATGGGAATTCTTCTACCCAGCATCAAATTACAGTAGCAATATTGTGGCTGCATGCACACCATATATTTAAAGCACACACTCCTACAAAGAATCCCAGGAATTGTCATTTGTCAAGAGTGCTGGGAATTGTAGTCCTCTGAGGGTAAACTACAATTCCCAGGATTCTTGTATCAAGTAGGGAAATAAGATTTAAATGGATGGTACGTACTCAGCCTAAATGTTTTTTCGCTGGCCGTGAAAAACCAAGACTCTGTTTCAGCTACTTTGGTAAAGAATTACACTCTAATTGAAATCAATGAAATTTACTTGCAGTAGAACATATAGCCAAGTAATCATACTTAGGATGATGGCCTGAAATTTCAAATGCTTAAAAGCACAGGGACTTCATGAGGCGTACGCATAGATACCCAAACCACATGAGATTGTTCCATTCATGTTGAAGGAGGCATCTGATTCAAAAGTGTGAAGTAGTATTGTGTAGTGTTCATTGTTTAAATAAAGGAGGTGGTCAAAAGTTCTAGGAGTCCCTGTCTCAAATCTCATCCCTACCATGAACTTGCTAGGTAGTCATAGGCAAGTCACTATTTTTGCTGATGACCTATCTCCAACAGATGCACTGTGGCATGCCTTTAATAATGCTGACCCAACTCACAGAGTTGCTGTAAGGCTTACAAAAGGATAATGGAGGGATAGTCTACATGGTGCCCTCTGGATGTTGTTGGACTCCAACTCCCACCAGTCCAAGTCAGTGTGACTAGGGCTGATGGGAGCTATAGTCCAGCAACATCTGGAGGTACTGTGTTGGCTACCCCTGGGATAATGTATGCAAAGCACCTGGGTTACTCTAGAGGCAGCCAGTGTGATGCTTTCTGGATGCTGTTGGGCTATAAATTCCACTGGCGTCATTCAGCATGAGATGATGGGAGTTGTTGTCCAACAACATCTGAAGGGCACTGTGTTGGTTACCCTTCCTCTAAAGTACTATATAACTGCTTAAGCATCAGTACCTGGTAATTATCACTCCACTGACGCATGGCGCATGATGTGATACCAGAAGAGAGAAGCCAAATTTAGCATATGAAGTCAAGTACATGAAGGATCTGCTTCCTCTCCTTACAAACATTGACCACCAAACAGAATTGATGCACTATGAATCTGCTGTTTTCGGAAAAGGTGTGGGCAGTCTCTACTATATTTCAGACCGTGAGGTCCATATCAAACCTTCCTTATGGAGAGAAGGTACCATAAACCGTAGCTCAGGGATCACAGATAAGCTAAGAGCAATGGAAATACCCTTCTTTATTGCTTGGTGCTCACATTACATAGCATCAAGTGCTCAGCAAGTGGTGGATTCCACTATCCAATGGGGATCCAGCTAGTCAATGAATAGACGTGCACATCAGCTGGGGTTTGCCTATATAGTTAGATATTGTAACCTGCTATCAAAAAAACAACATCTTCATTGTGTTGTGTTGGTTTCCATTGCTTCCTATGCAATCCACATGACTGTGCCTCATGAAGACACAGAAATTCATAAAAGGAAGCTATGTGCACATCACATACATTATAATCACAACTGTCAGTAAAACTGAGCACTCTTTGTTCCGCCTCTTGTAATAATAGCAATCTTAGAAAGAATCCTGTTAGGTGCATTGAGCTTGGAAACACCATCTGATTATTAAGTTATTTGGAAAAACCGACAAGCAACATATCTGGAAGGGGCAGTCAGTGGCAGGTAGGAATATTTTTATGTATTTTTTTTTTTAAAAAAATCATGACATTTATATCCAGACTTTTTCCCCCCTAATAGAACTCAAGGCTCTACAGGCACTGACCAGACCCAGATTTATTAAGCTTTAGCAAAACGTGTGGGGATCAGACCATGCCCTGGGATGTCTGAGCAAGTTTGAGTATTTTTCTATTGCACAATAGCTGTTCTTAAACTTTGGTGCAGGAAAATCAAAGATAGGCATATGGACCAAATCCCAATAGGCATGCCTTTAAGAAAGCAGCATTAGAAATTTCTTTTCTACCTTCTTTGATTGTGTACATGTCATGGTTCTCCCAATAGTGGTCAGTGCAGGAGGCTGGGAGTACTTAACTGACCTCCCATCAGCAGCATGCTATGCAATATATTTGTGAAAATGCAAACATGCATTGTATCTGTGAAAACAGGTTTGCAAAAGTGTATGTATTAAGCGAAACTGCATACAGAAATGTTAACATTAGGGTATTATTGGTTTCTCTCCATTTCTCATGTTTGCAATTTTCAGGTCAGCTGTCCACATCCCCTCATCAGTTTGTGATTCCCGCCCCCTTAAAAAGTCATTGTGCAAATACATTAGCATTTTAGTGCAATTATGCAGTGAATCAAATTCCCTAGGAGGATGCTAGATGGGAAGCCCCACCCTCAGGCGGCTGGATTAGGTCCTGGGTCTAACAGCTGAAGACCCATGGTTTTAATTTTGCCATTTCGTATCCTTCCCTTCCCTTCTGTCAATATCTACATCATATGGGAAACAATGTTTTGTTTTGTTTAAAAAAACACAAGATAAAGGATGTGGTTTTTTTGTTACAATATTGGCAGCTCATCACTGGGTCCATAGAAAGTGCAGGTGGGGGGGAAAGGTCAGAGGTCAAGTTTAGTTTGGCGTGTCACTCAGCATCAATTGGACTCTTATCTTTTAACCTACTGAGGCTGGACATCAATGTCACAGAAAGGAAGATCTTGGGATAAACAGAGGAGGTTGCAAGGGCAGAAGGAAAGAAGCGAGGATGGGATTAATAGGGTAACATTTTAAGACACAGTCCGGAGTAAGGGAAGCATTCTTACACCCCATTGACTTAGATGGGGCTGAAATCTCTCCCAGTGACATTAGTAGGACTTGGAAGTGCTTAACTTTGGCATGAAATGGAACATCCTTTTTTGCAGTTTGCAGTTGATTAGTAAACCATTCAAACAATCCAAGTTTGGGGATAGGAATATAGGAAGCTGCCTTATACCAAGGCCTATACCTGTGCTTATACCTAGCACAGGATGGCCTATACTGACCAGTAGTACCTCTCCAAGGTTCTAGACAAGGGACATCCCCAGCCCTACTCTGAGATGCTGGGGAATGAAGCTTGGTATGCAAGGCAGATGCTATACCACTGTGCCACTGCCCTTCCCATGGCAGGATATTGCTGCTCTTGCTACACACACTCAAATAGCATGCAAAGCCCTTAGTTTTAGATCCATGGCTCTTGTTTCTTTAGGCTTGCTTATACAGGCAACTCGCCACATACACAGGGGTTATGGTCCAGCAAAATGCATGTATGTGGGGAGCCCACTACAACACAGCTTCCCTCCCAGTGGGCAGGGTAGTGTGGTGGGAGCAAGAGCTTCTGCATGCTATTTTGGAACTCTTTGAGTGTTTTTAAAAAGCCTTTTAAAACTTTATTTCTGGACTTCGGACTCATTGGTGTCCTCTTTAGGCTATGGGAAGGGGCCCCCTCCATCTCTCTCCCACCATTTCAGGTTTGAATTTAATTATTTTGTTATTTTCCAGCACTGCACATATACGAGGTTGCGTGCAAATTGATCATGTGCTAAGTCAGGGGGATGCCTGTAACATACTAGGATCACTTCAAAGCAGGGTTGGGGAACCAGTGCAACTCTGATCATGCTTGACCACTGAGCATGGTGTCTTGGGATGATAGAAGTTTGAGTAAAACAACACCAGGAGAGAAACATGTTTCCTATCTCTGCACGACAAAGAGATCACTGCTTAACTTTCAATAGCCTTCCTACTAGCTGTAAGAGAGGAAGGGGTATTTGTCACCAGTCTTGATAATATGGGGGGAGGGATTCTAATGCATGCTAAAGGTTATGAGGGCAGAACTGTGAGTTTGGATTAATTAATCCAAATAATTAATTGGATTAATTAACCACAAACTAATCTTGTCCTGCTCTTTGTCTGTACAGCAGAAGGACAGTGATGGTGGAGGAATTTGCTTTGGTTCACATTTTAATGTGAACTTACCTAATTTGCTGTCCCTGAAACAATATGCAAACTGAAATACATTTATCCTTTGAAATTTGCACTTTGCCAAATATTGTGATTTGGTTATCCAGCCAAAGATTTGTAGAAAAGGCCACATATTAGGGAAATGTCTGCATATAAATGTACACATTTGTGAAATGAAATGTTGAAAAATGCATTGCATCAGGGGGATATTGTTTATAAACAAGTGTGTCTTTCTCTGTGCTAGATTGTTGCCACATTAAAGTCTTTTTAGGAGAGTCTTTTTTTTTAACACGCTAAAATGCTGCTGAATTTTTGTGAGAAAGGTTTTTTTAAAAAATAAAAAATTGCTAACCGATGTGGAAAACTGCCAAACTGAATTTAAACTTGGAAAAAATGAGAAACAGAGAGAGAGAAAAACTGACAGATTTGTGTATCTCTTCAAAGAGGTGGGTGGGCAGAAGCAAAGTAGTACTTCTCAGTGATGTCCAGCTTAGTAAGTTTTCTTCCTCAACAGAGGAATTTGGTTCTGTTTCTTCTTTTCTTGAAATACTTGGTGTAAACATTATTCTTTCAGAAGCAAATGACCTTCCTTCCTTCCTTCCTTCCTTCCTTCCTTCCTTCCTTCCTTCCTTCCTCTCTCTCTCTCTCTCTCTCTCTCTCTCTCTCTCTCTCTCTCTCTCTCATGTATACACTGTCCTTAGCAAAAAGAAGGCTCTCAGAGTGGCTTACAAAAAACAGTTCTAAGATGGGTCCTGCCTTTCAGCTCACAATCTGAAAAGTCATAAGACACAAGGAAAAACATTTGGGAAGGAGAAGGGTAAAGCAAGTTTAAGCACAAGTTTTGTTTTGTTTTTTTAAAAAGTTGCAGCTGCTGTCGGTGACAGTTCTGTTGTCCTTGATAAAGAGCACTCTGCCCTGCTGTGGTGTCCAGCAACTGGTATTCAGTATCATTATTGCCTCCATCCATAAAGGTAGACCGTAGCCCTCATGGCTAGCAGCTATAGATAGCTAGACCCTCCATGAATTTGTCCAATCCTGTTTTAAAGCCATCTGGCTTGGTGGCTTCCTGCGGAAGCAAGTCCCATAGTTTAACTACGCATGAAAAAGTCCTTTCTCTTATCTGTTCCGAATATTTAAACATCCAGCTTTCTTGACAAGTATTGATGGCAGTCAGTGCAGAGGATACTGAGCCAGGTAGATGAATGCCCTGACTCAGTGCAAGGCAGTTTCTTATGCTTAAAAAAACCCCACAAATTAAATACCGTATTTTTCGCTCTATAACACGCACCCGACTATAACACGCACGTAGTTTTTAGAGGAGGAAAATCCGTAGGCATGCCACCCGTAGGCATTTCCTCCATAACACGCACAGACATTTCCCCTTACTTTTTAGGAGGAAAAAAGTGAGTGTTATGGTGCAAAAAATACGGTAAGTGAGATATAAACAACAACCACAATTCTAGCTGTGGTGAGCTGGATTTCATTTCCCTGGATTCAGTGCATCCCTGGGGACCGACTGAGGAAGGAAGGTGCTTTGCACATTTTCAGAGAGGCACTGTACATTCTCAAAGGTGTTTATTTCTTCACCTTTGCCTCTGAATAAAAGTTCTGGAGCAGACGGATGATAGCAGTTGAAGCGCTGACAGTGTAGTGAGGGTGGGAGTTGTCATCATTCGATGACAGCTCAACCTCTTTCCTCCCCTTCCTCCCCTCCCCAGGGACTCGGGTGTTAATAAAATCAAACAAAATGGAAAATGGGCAAATTGTTGCAAGCTATGAACAGCTATATCGTGCCACGCCTCACTAGCTCCCAATACCACCTCATTCTTGCAACAGCTGAAGAAAAAGATGCAATTTCATCCTTTAGGCCGGATTGTATAAAGGGAGGAGAAAGGAGACAAGATATTGCAATCCAAAGGTCAGTAACCCTCTTTTCGCGTATAATTATAGCATTTCATTTATATCCTCTGGACGGCTCAGGTTGTGTTTTGGTAAATAAGTCTCCTTTTAAAAAAAAATTTGATTTTAAATAAAATATCTCCCATAGCTAATAACTCGAGACATTTCATCTCAATTGCCCCATGCAGAAAATAAAACAATTTTGCAATGTATTATCTTGTGTGTATTTTAAAATAATAATAATAATAATTAAGGAACCAGGTAACTTTTTGTGTGTATTTTGTTCAGGTCACATCCTCTCTTGTTACTTAAGAATTCCATGGAGCAGTTGCCCAGCCTTGCTTTAAACAGCCGAGGCATTGTTAGGAGGTACTTGGGTTTCTGCAAGGAAGTTTCTAAAAGCTTAACCCATCCAGTTCAACATTCCACAATGGATTAAATTGAGATCTTTGGGGTCCCCCCCACCACTGCCCTTCTTTCCCATGCTTTTGCTCAGCATACAGTTGGGGGAGGAATGATGTGAAAGCCTCAAAATTCAGGAAACCAGAAATTTGGGAAACAATAGAGCACTCATCAAATTTAAACTGACAGTCACTTGTCCAAGGCCACCCAGTAAGTTTCACGAAATATCTGCAACCCACGCCAAGCTCCTCGCAGCTGCAGAGGGACAGGCTTGTCTCGGACTTCTTCAGGTGGGAATGGAGCTCTTGATTATTGAGAGCGGCATGGACAAGTTCCTCGTCCGTGGTGCCTAGGCAGGTTAGCAGAGTCAGCATCCACCTAACTACTGCTGGTAGGCTCGAAAGCCCCACCATCTCCAGCATGGCCTACTACCTGAGGACCCCAGCGAGCACAGCATCCGGCTGAGCTGGCTTAACACTGGGGATTATGTGTATCTTAATGACCTAAACAGAGTGGAAGATTATGAGTCATGGGGTCATGGAAAGTGTGTGTATGAATTTAACAGTGCTTAGCTTATTTTTTGTTGTTGCTGCTATTAATCTTGTGTGTGTGTGTGTGTTTTTGTTTAATAGCATTTTATAGGTTGTAATTGTTTTTATTGATGATTTGTTAGTTATTTTAAATGATTTATATGATGTATTATGTTTTATTGCATTATTGTTATTTGTTGTTTGTAAGCCATTTGGGGATTTGTTTGAGTGAAAAGCGGCATAAAAATACACTAAATCGAATCAATCAAATTAAGCTACATGAGGTGCAGAAAAACAGTGAAATGGATCTCCCAGAATTTTTGGGGGTTTTTTTGTTTTTGTTTTTTGGTTGATGTATAAGTGGTCGCCCTTGCATCTCCCCATCTCATCATCATATTCTACCTGCCCCCTTTGCACCTCCCTTTTGTCTATAGGTTGGCAAAAAGGAGATTAGCTGGTATTCCTCAATGCTCTGGATTTGTCTCTGAGTTTTCCAGTCACTGACCTCAAGGATAAACCACATTGACTATCAGTATGTTGGGCTGTCCTGCTGTTGATAGGCATATTGTTTGTTCTCATTGAAAGTGATCTTACTCCAGTCTTTTAATCTGGGTGATTCCTCAGCTGTCACACTACATCCACGCTTCCCAGTTCATCATTCTCCCACCCCTTCCCTGAGTCATAGCTACCATATCCCATGCCCAGTTCCAACTTCTGGCTTCCCTAGAATTCAGCTAAATGCTTATCATGTAAAACCTTAAGTGCTAATTGCTTAGTAATGAAAACTTTAATTGCTGGGAAATTAAACCTTTAATTGCTAAGTGGCTGGCAGAATGCCAGTCCATAACAACAAAGATTTTCTTTTTTTTTCTTTTTAAGGAGAAAAAATGCCCTTTACTCAACATTATCCACACACCAGAGTGTGGAGACTTATAGCGGGAAAGGCGTTTTGAGGTTCTTGAAGATTGCAGAAGGAAACCATTCCAAAAGAACTCTGAAAAGGTTGTGGCTCAGTACTAAAGCTCCTGCTTTTGCTCATAGAAGGTTGCGGGTTCTAGCTGAGGCAGGACTAGGAAAGTAGAGGGGTAGGCAAGGCACGTATTTCTTATCACTGCTCACTGTGGGTCCCTGATCACAACTAAAGAATGGGCAACATATCTAAATGTTGAGCCTTTATTTCTTTGAATCTCCCCCAAAGGTCTGAAACACGCTGGAATAATAGCTACATGATTGGCCGCTGTGAGAACAGGATGCTGGACTAGATGGGCAATTGCCCTAATCCAACAGGCTCTTTTTATATCTCTTTTGCCTACCCCAGGGGTTCTCAAATTTTATACCCCCAGGGCCTACATAAGATGGCTGAAAATTCTGACACCTACCAATCACAAAATAGGTAGTGCAGCAGCAGAACCAGTCATGGTGGCAGAAGGAGGCAAGGTTTGGCTTCATCAGCTGGAAAGCACTGACACCTCTTTCTACTGATATCTAAACCCTTTTGGAAAACTGCCCATTTCTTTGCCACAAGCAATTGCCTTGTAGCAGAGAGTCCCCAAAGTCAGCTTTTTTCAAGCTCTGTAAAGATATCAGCTCTGAACATATTGCAACGCCACCTTCCCATTTTAGGCAGAATTTGCTGATCCAGAAGCTGTAAGTGGAAGGTGAAATTTTATTTTATGGGCTGGATTCAACTGAATACTTGAAGCAGCAATGCAGCAAAATCACCTTCCACTGTCCCTTCTAGGCTGTACATTTAATTAGATTTGTTAACCCTAATAAATATTAGCCCCAACCCAGTCTAATTTGGACTGGATGAAAAGTGGGAAGGCGGTCACTGGATTGGTTCAGAACTGGTCAACCTAATAAGGGGTCGCCAGATTGGAGCCATGGGGCAAATTGGTGGGGATTGCACAGCTCCACCTCCAGCCATTGTTCTGGAAAGGGGTGGGTTTAACTATCAAGTTCTCTTCCCAGGGAACTCTGGGAATTGTAGCTCTGTGAGGAGGGGCCTCTTAACAACACTCAGCCCTCTTAACTAGGTTGCTATATGTTGGGGAAAACCCAGACATGTTCTCTTTTGGGGGACCAACATCCTGATCTGGGGAGATTTCTTACATTTTAAAGAAAATGTCCGGGTTTGGGGGGTTGGGCTCGGGTTCAGGCAGCTCTGCGCACCACAGTTGCTGCCAGCATGGGGTGCATGGGCACTCTGCAGGCCGTGGCCGCTGCCAGCCCAAGCTGGGGGGAAAGGCATGCGAGCACGGTGGCTCTGGCTGTTCTCTTTTTTGCTCTTCAAGATATGGCAATCCTACTCTTAATCAAGTGCATCTCCCAGGATGCTTTGGGGGAAACCATTACTGTTTAAAGTGGTATTTGGCGCTGTGGGTTAAACCACAGAGCCTAGGACTTGCCGATCAGAAGTTTGGCGGTTCGAATCCCCACAACGGGGTGAGCTCCTGTTGCTTGGTCCCAGCTCCTGCCAACCTAGCAGTTCCAAAGCACGTCAAAGTGCAAGTAGATAAATAGGTACCGCTCCGACGGGAAGGTAAACGGCGTTTCCGTGCGCTGCTCTGGTTCGCCAGAAGCGGCTTAGTCATGCTGGCCACATGACCCGGAAGCTGTACGCCGGTTCCTTCGGCCAATAAAGCAAGATGAGCACCGCAACCCCAGAGTTGGCCATGACTGGACCTAATGGTCAGGGGTCCCTTTACCTTATAGTGCTTTAAAGTGCGTAGTATGCAGGCAGCCACAGAGAGAGGGACAGGAGAAAGAAAACAAGGCATGTGGAGTTTGCAGAACCTCCCTACCTCGTAGCTTGCTCAGAGAGGGCAGGTGAACAGGTAGCAGCAACTCTAAGCGGGAGAACCAGAAGGTCCAAGAAAAATAAATTGATTGTGGAGCTCTTGCCTTGGCACAGGTCTCAGCAGATGCCTGGCAAGACTAACCCTTGACATGTGCATTGTGGGAAGTGGCCAAAGGTGGCAGCCTATGGGTCTGAGCCTGGATCTTCTTGCTCCAAGCCCAGCAATGCTTTCCGCCACATCTCACTGGCGCCCTGTGAGAGTCCCCTGCTATTCTGATCTGTCAATTTCCCAAGCAGCCTGGGAAAAAAAAAAGGGAAGGGAAGCAAGCCTTCCCCACAATCTGCAGTAGATAAATCACAGTTACCCTGAGCCAGCTGACAGGACTTTAAGCTACTGCAATCATCAGCCACCGAGGGAGTTTCTTCTTTTATCTTACTAAATGCACCAAAAAAAAAAAAAAAGTGTGCCAGGAACTGGTAATTTTGCTGGCTGACTGCCTTTTGCTTTTCTTCTCTTCTTCTTTTCTTAAACATAAATACCAGCAAGCAGTAAGTAAATTTGGCTGATAAAATGTAATAAAACAAAGACGGGCTTCAAATATGGTGATTCCCCGATGCATTCCAGAGCTCCATCTCTCCTGCTCCCTGCGTGTTGCTGAGATTATAAGGTTTGCTTTTATCTGTCAGAAATCAATATTTCAAACATCGGATAAAAGAGAAAATTGAACTGGGAATAGGCTGAAGTGCTGTAAAAAAAACTACAAAGCACAATTATCAAAAAGCACTT
This sequence comes from Podarcis vaucheri, assembly GCF_965113315.1. NCBI lineage: Eukaryota > Metazoa > Chordata > Lepidosauria > Squamata > Lacertidae > Podarcis > Podarcis vaucheri. Next base: position 58,998,625 of record NC_138765.1, read on the forward strand.
AAAGTACTTAATAGGACACACATATAAAAATGCTCAAATTAATGACAGGGAAGCATAATGAGAACTTTCTCCCACCTCCCTCCCCTCCCCCCCCAACTCTGCTTTTTGATCCAAAGGCAATGTAATTCGAACGCAAGCCCGGGCAGTCGATGGTGCTTTCGATTGATATGAAACCCTAAGGACTTCCGGCAAATCTGTTGTTAAGGGCCGCGCACCATTACATATGATTGGTTAATATTTCAGTTTATTGAAAATACATTATTTTGCGGAAAGTGTTTAAGTTGTCGGGGAGGCTTAAGCATTATAAACAGTTATGATAAAAAATAGGTCGCTGGATACGCAAAGATTTTACAGTCAAGCTTTTAATAAGTGCTACAATAACTGGAAAATTGGATTTCAAGGGGTGGGGGGAAAGTCATCATAGGGAAACCGGGCTGTGGATAATAAGGGAACAAGCTTTTGCCACCAATCTTTATCTGTGGGCCTTACATTGACAAGGAGCCTGCTGGGTGGTTTCTTTGTACTGTAAAAGTTAACCCCTTGGTAGTTTCATCTTAAATTATATGTTGAAGATGACACGTTTATCTGGGTCAGCTAAATGTTCAGAAGAATCGAGCGGTAAAACTTTCCATGGGCCACAGCCACACCATGGATTTAAAGCACCGTGACACTGCTTTAAATATTCCTAGCTTATCCCAAAGCATTTTGGGAACTGTAGTTTGTTAAGGGTGCTGAGCATCATTAGGAGGCTCCCTTTTTGCTTCATAGAACTACAATTAGCAGAGCTCCCTTTGAAGAAGGGTTGATTGAGACACCATCTTGGAACTGTAGCTCTTTGGGGGGGAATGGTCTTCGACCAACTCTCAGCACCCTTAACAAACTACAGTTCCCAGGATTCTTTGGGGGAAGCCATGATTGTTTGTTGCTGCTTTTTTAAATACATAGCGAAAATGGGACCGGTGTAACTCCAAATCAGGCTTTTGAATAGCATAACTGGAACTGGGAGGGTCTTTTTGGTGTTTCTATTGATAAACAGTTGCAAATAAGAAACCCTGATCAACCGGTTGCAGATTGCCACAGGTTGTACCAGTAGATCCACATCTACTTTCTGCCCACCCTTGAGTGAAAGCAGCAGGTTTTCCACAAGCTTCCTCCCAACCTTCTTATTGTATTTTTCCTTGAATTGTTAAAACACAAAAGGCTTCACCTATAACACACATCCACTCCTTTGTAGCTGCCTGAATTGTAGTGGCTGTTTAAAACTAATCAATGTTTTCTTTAGTATTTTAATAGCCTGTTTGCAAAGCACCTCTTTAAGGAAAATTTGCCCTGCATTCAGTCAGGGAGAAAATGTGTTTTTATGGCTCAAGAACAGTTTGCAATAAAATGGGAAAGTTGGAGAGCTCCCCCTGTTTCTGATCTTAGATTGGTTAATACCAGGCTTTAAAGAGTTACTCTTGATGTTCCTGTTCTTTCATCCAGCACTATGAATATCCTTACACTATAGCTACAGGGAACCAGGCAGAGGACCTTCTCAGCAGTGGGGCCCTCCCTGTGGAATGCCCTCTCATCAGAAGTCAAGAAGATAAAGAACTACAAAACTTTTAGAAGACATCTGAAGGCAGCCCTGTATCAGGAAGTTTTAATGTCTGGTGCTTTATTATGTTTTTATATATGCTGGAAGCCACCCAGAGTGGCTGGGGAAACCCAGCCAGATGTGTAGGGTATAAATGTTGTTGTTGTTGCTACTCCTACTCCTACTACACATTACTGTGCAATCCAGTGCCTGCTTTCTCAAGAGGTAAGCTTCATTAAGTGGTGAGTCATAACCTGCACTCTTATGCACACTTACCAATAAGTAAAATACCACTGAATTCAAGTGAGAATTACTTGAGTAGAGATATCCAGGATTGTGCTCTTTGGTGCCAGTCAAGTGACCATCCATTCCACCAGGTCCACTCTGTTGGAATAACATTGGATACAAACCATGGTCAGCCTACTCCCAGTGTAGAGCAGAAACCTAACCAGATCTACTCAGAAGCAAGTGCTATTTAATTCAATGGGGCTTACTCCCGGGTAAGTAGGATTAGTATTGTCCCTTTTGTGGTATAGGGTTGTAGTGATGTTTAGGGTTTTGATTGCAGATTTTCATCCCCCTTAGATGAACCTTGTAGCATTGCTTGTATGTTCTGTTTTGATGTGAACTTCTTTGGGAGGATTTACCGTAACTGGAATGGAGTGACCTGATGCAAAACTGGATGAGACTCTTTCACTTTTAATAGTTGTGCAGAAGAGGCCATTTCAGCAGGTGCAGCTTGCACAACAAGCTATTAATCAATCCATTAAAATTCACATAAGGAATTGGTTCAGATTTCTTTAATCAGGTGTCAAAGTGTTGGGGGCAGGAGCAAAGCAGTGCCTTGTTTTTGTGTGTGAATTATCTTCTCTAGGTACAAGGAGGCAGAAGTGCTCCTGTATACAAGTTGCTGGAAACCACAGGAGAGGAAAGTGCTCATGAGCTTGAATCCTGCTTGCTGGTTTCCCACGGGCATCTGGTTGGGTGCTGTAAGAACAGGATGCTGGGTTAGATGGGTCATTGGGCTGATCCAGCGGGGCTCTTCTTATGTTTTCATATCCTTATGCAGTAGGTTTAAAGCCCAGCAATCACTCTTATCGCACTTAATAGCAATGTCCTAACCCAGGTCTGATTTCCCCCTTTTTTCTTGGAATAATTTTGAACAAAATCAATTACAGAATTTCCCACCATGTGGTGTGTATGACAATAATTCCATTGAATGGGAGGTACAAATCAGCATCTGCAGCATGCATGCTCTAGGGCATCCTTTTCCAACCTGGTGCCCGCCAGATGTTTCAGATGACTCCTTCTATCAGTCCCAGCCAGGATGATCATGCTGGAGGGAACTGATGGATGTTGCCATACAGAAACATTTGGGTCCGGGCACCCCATGCTTTGCAAGCCATCGTATTGGCTTTTCCTACTTCTGTCTGACAACTAATTGTGTTAGCTAATGAAAACTCGGCTGTGCTTTAAATATGTGTCCTCCCAATTAAATGCTTCACAGATAGAGAATATGCAATGTTTGGGAGGGGAAAAAATTAAAATAAAGGCTGTCTGCCTTTCCAGGGTAGGAGCTAAATCAATTTTATGCCAGGCAAAAATTAGCTCTATTCTGAATGTCAAACCCAAGGAAAAATTGCAACAACCAGCCCAATTTATAAAGGAGCTTCGGATGAAATATGGTAAAGGCAACGGTTATGTAAATCATCTTTCCGTCACGATCACAGATGCAGATTTGCATGGGAATGGCCATTTCAGTGCAGTACAACCCCTAAAATGTGGGCTGCAGTGTTAAGAAAGGGGCAGAAAATGATATATGATCTGTGCCTATGATTCTGTGCCTAAAGGGACTTTAAATGCAGAAGGTAGGGAGGCCAACAGTAGGTGGAGCCAAAACCCATGGATAGCTCAGTTGGTTAGACCATGGTGCTGATAACACCAAGGTTGCAGGTTCAATCCCTGTATGGACCAGCTGCATATTTCTGCATTGCAAGGGGTTGGACTAGATGACCCTCAGGGTCCCTTCCAACTCTACAGTTCTATGATTCTATGATTCAGAGCAAGAGCCAATGGCAGGCAGAGCCAACTCACCCTTAGTTTTGTCCCCGCCCTCCTCCCAGCTGAGTTCTACAGGGGCAAAACTGAGACTAAGGAGGAGGAAGCTGACAACCAAGGCTACCTCCTGGACTGGTTGCAAGTAAGAAGGCAGGTGTATGGAAACTGGCAGGTTGGTGGGGCAGTCCCCCATTTGCCCTAATGGACCAGCCTCCACTACTTCCATCTCTTCCTTTAGGAGAGATCCATGAGCTTCCAACTTTGCATGAATCCCCAGAAATATCACAAGAAGATACACAATAGGGATGACTAGAACATGGCAACTGCAGCCATGAATGACTGAAGTTGATGGACATCAACATTCACATCTGAATGCTGAAACTCCCAGATGCATTGTCTGAGGTGGAGCACCTTTCTGAGGTGGCGGGTCACATTCGCTTCTAAGCAGTTTTCTGGAGAGTCCACATGCCACTGGTGCAGAGCTGGCCTGCCCACGAAGTGAGGTGAAGCACCCACCTCAGATGGTGGCAGCGCCCTGCCTACCCTACCACTTCCTTGGCCACCCTCTTCCCAGTGAGAGAGAGGAATTCTGGTGTGGTGTTTCTGCTTGCCTTCCCTGCCCCTGGGGTGGAGGAGGGGGGCATTCCAGCAGTGGCAGAAGTGGTTGGGGCACATTCCTGTTTTGCCTCAGGTGATGAAACTGAACGGACTGCCCCTGCTGTGGTGAGTGAGTTCAGAAGCAAAGTGACTGGACCAACTACGTTAGTTTTGCCTTTGTAAACTTCCCTCCCCAAGCAAGAAATAAGAATGAACAGAGTTTAAGGACACATCATAACAATAAAAGCAGGGCCAGGTGAGGCTAATCCCTGGTCTTAAATAATAATCTGAGGGATATTGTGGCAATTGTTGGTGGACATTTAAGTGCAGGGACCAGAGCTCCTCAGTGTATGTGAGTGAACAAGGATATGAGTACCAATGAATCCTGGTGGCTGGCAGTGACAAAACTCATCAGGGAGGGTCAATGTTCATTTTCAAATGTCAACATTCATCAAATCTTAGATATTCACTGTAAAATAATATTATGCGTTTCTTAAGCCACAGTCCTTGGCATACTTACCTGGGAATGAGCCCCACAGAGCACAAGGGGACTTACTTCTGAGTAAACTGGCATAGGATTGCGCTGTCGATTAATTAAATTTCCCACACATCACTTCCATAAGCTCTGCACTAGCTAGAATGAACCATTTAGACATTTAACTCTGAAGCTATTTAGATATTCTGAAAGTCACCCTAGAATTAAATTTAATAAAAGCGCATCAAAGAAGCTTAATTACCTCTTGCCTTTTCCCCTTTAGCAGGAGTTGTGAATTCCAGTGGAGTAAAACTTCAGCCCCCACCGTATTAGAATGGTATTTCGTTAGCGTTCCAGTCACTGTTTCCACTTGAGTAAGACATTTCTTTGTCAAAGAAGGTCCATTTACTTTTCCAAGTATTATTTTACTAATCAATTGAAAAATTACCCCCAAGAACGACAGAACTGTAGACCTTTGGAGTATTTCATTAAAAGGAGCAAACATTAATTAGGAAACCAGCCCAACCTTTTGAAGACATAAATTATGGGGATGATCTATTTTCTCCATACTTAATTGGAAGTGGTGACCAGCTCTTTAAATTATATTTTGCAAGGCATGAGTAGAAATTGGAATGCACTGGGTGGCATTCAGAAGATTTATTTGAACCCTTAAATAACTTGCTAAAGTTTGGATTGGCCAGGTACAACCCAACAATGTGGCAAATCAAGAAGTGCAATATGTTTTGGTGACAGTGACCCAGGAAGGTGCTATGGTCTGGAGTTGGGACTCCTCAAAGAGTCTGATGCAACTCCAGCTATAGTAATGGCAATATTTACTAGTTCATTCACAGCTCAGTGGTAATTATCCTGTTCACATAGTGGCTTATGGGACTTAGACAGACCAGTAGACTGTCTCTATATGTTCCTTCCTGTTTTCTTGGGTGCTAAGATCTGTGGGGGGGGGGCTTTCTTGGTATTTTTCTTAATATTTATTTTTATTTATTAGATTCATATACTACCCTTCCTCAAAAGATCTCAGGGTGGTTTGAAATTTTGCCTAATATACACATATTTGCAGAGTAATCCCCCCTAACACAAAGTCAATATAAGTTCATTTTAATGCACATTTTATTTTCACTAATGTATGTTCATTTTAATGTTCATGTAGTATTTGTGCTTTTGTACATATTTCTTGGCTGGAAAACTTCACTGCAAATTTTGGAGAATGTCAAATGATGGCTGTGCTTCCAGTTCCACATTGTTTCAAAAAAATGCAAATTAGGTAAGTTCATCTTTAAATCTGAACTGAACTGAATGTCTCCCCCATCCCTAGTCTGTACAGGGTTTGTTTTGTTTTGTTTTTGTTTTAAATTGAGGTGCATTTGATCAGCCTGCAGCCTGACATGTTACAGTGCAGAAACAACATCACCTCCCCTAAACCTTCTCAATTTCATATTGAAATGACTTTGCTCCTGTTACAATTGCTCCAGAATAGAGTAATGAGAACTTTGCTACTCTCTCCCACCCATTCAACTTGGCTGTAAAGCTTAGCTTTTGCCTGATTCCATTTGTATGGCAAAGGCTCAAAATTAAAAGAAAACGCTGAAGCAATATTTCTGTTTCATCAGATGTATCTTGAGCAATTAAAACAAAGCATATATTTTACAGTGAGGGGGGAAAGTATTTGATCCCCTGCTAAATCCCCATGTCATTTCTTTGTTAGGGGGCAAACGGGCAAATTTAGCAGGGGATCAAATACTTCTTTCCCCTCACTGTCTATATTGAGAGATGGTGCAGGGTGAAGACACACCATCAACAGCCTCTGGTGAGAATCACAAGAATGAACCTGAACTTGATGTTAACAGATTGGGAAGAAACACCTTAACATTGTGTGAATTCGGCGGCAGCAAGTTTATAGAATGGAAGGGAAAGCTTCTCCAAGAACAGGGGAGAGGCTTGTTGAATGATAGGCAAGTGGGGGAAGAATCCACAACAGCTTATGTTGGCTGTTTCATGACAGCCAGCATGGCATGGTGGATAGAGTTTTGGACTAGGACCTGGGAGACCAAAGGTTCAAATCTCCACCCAGCCATGGAGCTCACTGGGTGACCTTGGGCCAGTCACTGCCTCTCAGCCTAACCTATCTCACAGGGCTGTCATGAGGACAAAATGAGGAGGAGAACTTTGTAAACCACCTTGAGCAACTTGGAGGAAAAGTGGGATACAAATGTTGTTGCTGTTGTTGTTGTTATTGATAGTATCATAGAATTGAAGAAGACCACCTAATCCAACTCCCTGCAATGCAGGAATATGCAGCTGCCACACACAGGGATTGAACCTGCAACCGTGGCATTATTAGCTCATCTTCTAGCCTAGTGAGCAATACTAGCATATCTTCCAGATAGTGGGATGTTTGTCGGGAGGATTGCATCAGGTAATCATGCCAGTTACTTAAAGGTATAATTATTTCTGAATATTGCCATGTTAATTGTGGCACAAACACTAGTGACAAAGTATTGGAAGCAGCAGGGAGAACTAACACTGGCGAATGGAGAGGAACAAGGAAGATGACTTTCTACAAGAGAGTCCGGGTGGCGTTCAGTGCTAGTCCTGCTTAGAGTAGGAAATATGCTGTTAGACACCAGCTCCCATCACCCCCAGCAAGCCATGTCCAGTGGTCAGGAGTGATGGGAGTTGTAGTCTACAATATTTGGAGGGCACCACGTTGACTACTGCAGCATCCTTGCTCTGAAAACAGTGGAAATGGAACAACTCCAGGAGGGGAGAATGCTGTTGCACCCATGACCTGCTTGTAGGTTTTCCAGAGCCATCTGGCTGGCCCTTGTAAGAACATACAGACATAAAATGAGCCTGCTGGGTCAAGCAAGTGCCTCATCTAGTCCAGCATCCTGTTTTCACAGTAGCCAAGCACAAGAGAGCAGGATGCTGGGCTACAGGGGCCACTGGCCTGATCCAGCAGGCACTTCTTATGATCTAATGTAACCCACAGGGGTCCTACAGGAGAAAAACTCATGCTGAAAGCATTGAAAGAAGAAAATTTGAAACCCACTTCAAACTAATATTTGAACTGATTACTACCATGTTTGTGTTACAAAGCTCAAAGGCTTAAGTACCAAGTCATCACTTAAAGAAAAACAACAACCCTTAACTGCAAGAGGGGGCAGTGAGTGTTGATGGCGACCTTTGGCCTAAGGTTTGGTTAATATTGCTGCTTTGTGGTATTCTCCCTAGCATGTTTAGGGAACCATTTGTCCTTTAGATAATTAAAGAATAAGTAAATATATTCCTTGGCGTTCATTGCGATGAGGGTATTTGGATCCCAGCTCAGTGTTTGGCTGTTTTAAGGTCTGTACTGTCTGTTCAGACCTTCCATTCACCAAAATTTCGACAGCGTAGAAAAGCAAGCCTTGAACATGTTAATCTCATTTTATGTTAATCTGAAATGTTCCCTCCTCGCACATTCTTGCAAGTGATATTCTGTCATCACTGCTGTGTTGAACACTTAACTGTGTTGAACAAAATGTCCAGATAAGGTTTTCACAGCTGTGAGCAATGCTACTATTATTTTCTTAGATATCTTTACAGTGTGTACTCTACTTCAGTTATTGCATCATCACCATTATCAGTATTTTTAGTATTATCAGTTTTACTATTTTCATAAAATTTATATGCTGCTTGACCTTTCATTATTGCGCAGCCAGAAGTAAAGGGAAAGCAGATTACAGTCCTGAGCAGGTAGATCTCCTGAGCAGTGTCTTCAGGTAGAGTGTTAACACTTTCTAAAGGAGTGAAGACAACCATGGTTATCTCATTCTTAAAAAGTGACTGTGAATGCAAACATCCACTGGCAAACTTGTGAATGAGTCCCGGCAGAATTCGCCAACGCTCAACTGCCTTTGCCAGTGCTGAAAGGATGACCTTGGTGCAGAACTGCAGGCTTGTGAATTAAATAAAATAAAATAACTTTGTCGTTTGCTCCCCTTTAATGGCAGCCAAAATGGACTGCCTGGGGCTGCCACTTTAGATTCTCTCAAGGCAAGGCTAGACCTGTGCGCCAGCCTGAATGAGCAAAGCAAACAATCTGCATTGAGAAGATGAGTTTTTCAAAAACAACAGCAACCTCAGATTCTTGATAATTTAATAGAACAGTCAGGTCAACTCATGTATAGTTATGCTGCAATTTATCAGGAAACAAATCAAGGCAAATAAGGCAAAAACGAATCCAGACGTTCTCAAAAAGGCCAAAGAGTGAAATGCAAAACCATCAAAGGATACTAAAATGTAAATTGTAATTTGTGGACCACAAAAGGCACAACGATGCTTCAGCGCTGCAAAAATTGCTGCTAATAAGCCCGTGTAATTTCCCGATGTTCATTAACGGCTGGCGGATGAGAGTCATAATGCTCATAGCTTGGAATTGAGTTTGTCCAGCTTTTCATGGGTGTTTGAGCCACTGATTATTTATGTACCCAAGTATCAATGTAATTACCAAGTACCATGTGGGAGATGAAGAAAAAAGGAGGAGGAGGCAGGGGCATCCTACAGTCACTTTGGACATTCCGTGTCAAATTGTTATCATCACTGAAAATTAAGTTACATAGCGATCATACACATTGCATAATCACAACATTGTGCTATACAAATATGAGCATGCCTGCATTTTCTGCCTACGGCAAAAAAGGGGACAATTTCCCTCTAATAAGGAGCTCATCTAGTGAGTGCCAATAAGACTGCAGCCAAAAAGAGCCCATTGAGAAATAAATAAATTAATAATGCCCATTTAGTTTTGAAGCTATTACTTAAATTCCCTCCCCCATCTCTCTCTAATCTTGTGTTTTGTGGTGGTCTGGGTCTTCTAATTCTCATGAAATATTTTATTATTGTCTGCACTTTAGGGTTGCCACATTTCTTTGCAAAATCCCAAAGAAACTGGACAATCTTGTGCTGTTTTTGAGGGGAAATGGCAAAAAAGGCACTGCCGACATGGGGCTGCCGGCTTCCATCACTTTCATAGCAAGAGGTTGTCTCATTATAGGTGCTCACAGTTCTTTACAAAGAGAAAAAGTAGCTGGAGATAAGGAAGCACCTTTGTTGGGTACTTTGTGGTATCTACACATAACTTAATATAACATTCTTCCTTCAAGACTCAAAATCACAGTTCAAGGACACATTCTAGACATGCAGAAGAACTTGAGCAGGGCATGGAGAGGGCTTGGCAAGGGGGAGTGGCCTGGAGAGAGTGGGTGTGGTCTAATGAGAATCCCAAAAAACCAGACAGAGTGACCTGGAGGGGACATCATCTGGTCCTCGGATCTGTGCTTCCCAAACCCAGTTTACTCTTTTAACATTTAGGCCCCAGGTAAAAATAATATTGTTCTCCCATGCTTTCAACAAATGGCTTTTATTGCTCACTGTGCTTTCTGTGCTTTTATTACCACCGCCATTTTATTTCTTCTTCTTTTATTGATAGGCTAGCCTTTGTAGTTCCTATAAATGCCCCAGCATTTATCCTTCCCTTTGCTTCTCTCTCTTTTTTCTGTTATTCCAGGTTCATGTTATTGCTTTGCATTAATTGTCAGCTGTCTCAGAAAGGGTTAAAGTTGAAATGTAGGCCATCAGATTCCCAACCACCACCAAAGAAATGAAAATAAAGAAAAACTATCCATTTACAATAATCCTAACTCAGGAAGCAACTCTTTTAAAACTTGTCCAAGTGGTAGAGCACATGCTTTTCATAAAGAGAGTCTCGGATTTGATCCCATTCCTTTAAAGGATCTTCAGTATGGATCTTCAGCTAGATCCTTGGCCAGCCTTACTAACAGTCAGAGTGAGGTAGCCACCTCAGGTGGCTGGTTTTGAGTGTCATGAAAGAGCAGCAACTGATGAGAGGTCTTGTTCATTATTGTTAGTTGTACACTGCTAGGGAATGGGAGAGGTGTTTGTGACAAGATGCTAAATCAACTTGACTGGCCTAGGAGACTTTGCACTTTTACTTTAGGGCACCATTTGCATAACCTGCAAGTGTCTTGGGAAAACCAGGACATCCCATTCTTTATCACACAAGAACGGCGGCCATTTTGGTTGCCACGATCTCGTGATTTCACAGTGCATTCCCCCCCCCAAAGCACTTTTTGGGGCCTCTATCTCACACGGTGCCCTAAAACACATGTTTTTGGGTGCCATGCCCGCTCCCAATTTGTTTAGGGGGGGAGGGCTGTGGTGCAAAATCATGTGATATCATGGCAACCAAAATGGCCACCATGCTCTTGTGATAAAAAAATTGTAAGATGGCACCCAGAAAGATGTCATCCTGAATTTTGTCTTCAAAGTGTTGGAGGATCGCTTCGGACAGCAAAATGCCCAGTTCTGACTTAATCAATATCTCCTGGAATGCCTCTTCCAATAGGAATCTACCTGGACCTGTAGTTCTACCGTATTTTTCGCTCTATAGGACGCACTTTTTCCCCTTCAAAAATGAAGGGGAAATGTGTGTGCGTCCTATGGAGCGAAGACGCCGTAGCCCCGCGACCCTCTCACGGCTGGAGAGGTGACGCGCAGCTATGGCAGGAGCCTCTATAGCCGCGAGTCACCTCCCCAGCCGGGAGAGCGCGCACAGGGCTAAAGCAACCCCCTGCGACCCTCTCCCAGCTGGAGAGGTGACACGCAGCTATGGCAGGATCCTCTATAGCCGCGCGTCACCTCCCCAGCCAGGAGAGCGTGCAGGGGGCTAAAACAGCTCCCCCCCTGCGACCCTCTCCCAGCTGGAGAGGTGACCCGCAGCTATGGCAGGAGCCTCTATAGCCGCGCGTCACCTCCCCAGCCGGGAGAGCGCGCGGGGGGCTAAAGCAGCCCCCCGCGACCCTCTCCCGGCTGGAGAGGTGACGCGCAGCTATGGCAGGAGCCTCTATAGCCGCGCGTCACCTCCCCAGCCGGGAGAGCGCGCCCGCTGCTCTCTGACCTGCTCTTTGGGGCTGGTGGTGGGCTTCCCCCCACCAGCCCCAAAGAGCAGGTCGAAAGGAACCTGCAGCCTGGAGAGCGAGAGGGGTCAGTGCACGCCGACCCCTCTCGCTCTCCAGGCTTCCAAGGTAGCCACCTGAACGCACCTTAAACAGCACCATGTTTTAGAGCAGGAAAACAAGAGGGGGAAAGTTCTCCCCCTCTCTGTGCAGCCCCTCCTGCCGCTTCACTGAAGGGGTGCTGGGCAGAGAGGGGGAGAATTTTTTTTTCTTGTTCTCCCCCCTCTAAAACAAAGTGCGTCCTATTGTCCGGTGCGTCCAATGGTGCGAAAAATACGGTACTTCTTTTAAAAGTTATTTTTTAAATTAAAGCTTGAAAAACAAAGAATAAACCATATACACAAACCAACTCTCATTTTATCCCCACAACAACCCTTTAAGGTAGATAAGTCTGAAAGAGAGAGATTGATCACCGAGTGAGCTTCATGACTCAGTGGGGGCTTGGACCCTAGTCTCCCAGGCTCTAGGCTGGCACCCCAACCCAGGCATAGGTAAACTCGGCCCTCCAGAAGTTTTGGGACTACAACTCCCATGATCCCTAGCTAACAGCACCAGTGGTCAGAGATGATGGGAGTTGTAGTCCCAAAACATCTGGAAGGCCAAGTTTGCCTATGCCTGCTATAACCACTACCACACTCTGCCTCTTTTAATGAAGGACCCCCAAGAAGCCCCAGGAGAGCCCCTGAATTCCACAGTACATGGATTGAAAATTGCTTGGTCAGGCTTTTGCTTGTGCCCTTGAAGCATGGCTGCCAGTCAGAGTTGATAGTCCTGGCTTCGATGGGCCATTAGTCTGATTTGGCAGAAGATGGGTCCTTTCACTTTGGATTCCTCCGGGAATTACATTACATTTTCCACCCTCTTAACAAAAACGAGGGAAGGGGAACCCGACATAGAGGCTTTTAAAGACTTAAGACCTGTAGGTATCTCATACAACCTTTCTGCTTAAGGTTTGGAGCAGGTGGCTCCCACTGACATGTGTTTCCTAGATACTGTAAGGGCAGCATCGTAATATCAGATTTAAATGTTAAAAGCAAGAGCGGGTGATTGGAGCACTTAGAACTCTGGTGACCGTGAAGGTATGGCTGTTACTCCGAATGGGCAAAGCCATCTGCTTTGTAATGAAAGCAGCCCCGGCTGTCAGCACCATCCAGGAAAAATTATTTCTTCATTGGAGTGTGTAGCTGTGGAGAGTAGCTTTCTACCCAATCCCCTCCCCCCTGCACTCCCCATCCCCATATGAGGTAATACCCTGGGATGATGTACGACTTAGATAATAGCATGGGTTAATGATCTTCAGCTGCACTGGGAAGGGAAACAAAGTAATTTCATAATACGGAACATGATGGATTAAATCATGTGAATACTGGGGATATACATTAAAGAAAATGATCTTTTTGGCATACTAAATGGCAAAATAAAAAGCACTTTTAGTAAGTTATATGATTAATTGGCCTGCCCTTTTTATTTATATACCATGATAAAGTAAAACACACTCCTTCGAGTTACCTCCTGGGCAATTATTCTAAAACTTCCTCTGGATGAGCTGGTAGCATTCTGTGATGTCAGGAAGATCTAAGGATGTTCTTTCTTTTGATAAAAGTCAGAAATTATCTCCTTTCTGGATTTATTACTACCCAAGCGTCACATTTTCCTTAGGTAGTGCCTTCTGTTTGGATCTCTTATTCTTCCATTAATGTGTTTGAATTCCAAGGCATTGTTTCCATAATGCAGGGAGTGGGCTGTGGGCTGTGGGCTGCTTCAGTAGCAGTGGTGGCTGGTGTCCATTGGGATGGGCAGGGTGGGAGGCAGGGAGGCCAACAGTAGGTGGTGCCAGACCCAATCACAGGCAGAGCCAACTAATTCTAGTTTTGACTCCAGCCTCTTGCTGAGTGCTACAGGGCAAAATGCAGGCAGTTCTCAGGGCCACCCTGCCCCAAGCTGTTTGTAGATAAGAAGACAGACAGTTCAGCCCCACCCCCACCCCTGTTTCCTTCTCCTGCATCAATAATTTCATAATAATCTGGACCATTTTTATGGTTTGGTCTGCTGCTTTTATGACCTAGTTATCCTTTATTTTTGTGCTTCTATGGTTTTAAACTTTTTTGTTGTTAAGATACCTTAAGGTCATATGATTATGTGGTAGGATATAGAATGTGTGTGTGTGTGAGAGAGAGAGAGAGAGAGAGAGGGAGAGAGAGAGAGAGAGAGAGAGAGGGAGAGAGAGAGAGAGAATGGCCTATTACTAATTGGATGCTGAAGACTCCTTCAAATAGCAGATGGTCTTTTGACAGTCCTTCAAATACAGGACTCTCCTCTCTCAAGGAGTACACATGGTGAGGCTGGGAAAGATCTCAACCTGGATCCCTGGATAGTTGCTACCAGCCCTCTGTAGGGCTTCAACTTGGGATGTGAGAAGGCTTCATTTTCCTGTCTAGACTGTATTCATCACAGGCAGTGTTGTTTCTGCTCCTCTGCAGTTCACCTCCTGTCCAGAGCTACATTGTTCATTCCACTGTCTGCTGTGCTGAAATTATGTAACTTACACGGCATACATACTTAGGCCCATTAATTTCAGTGGGTCTAGTCTGAGTAGAACTTAGCTGGAAACAACCTTCTGAGTTTCCAGAAGTGGTGGCACCATCAAGTCAGGGCTTTAGGACCCTCACAGCAGAGGGAGGAGGAAGAGGCACAGCAGGGCTGGTTTACCACGTTTTTGAGTGAGTAGCATTATACACATTACCATCTAAAGAGGAGGTCACCCCATAAGATGTTGAAATCCAGTGTCTAAAATTACCTAACTGCACTGCTGCTGAGGAGGAATCCTTTTCGGCTTTCTCCTACCTCATCTCCTCCTCCCTCCCACAAAAGAGTGAATTGCAACGACCCCCTCTAGTACATTACTGTTGACAAGCCAGAAATGCAAGATATGTATAAAGTGTAATTTTGTCTCATTAGCCAACAATGTGAGTGGTTCCTCTTCATCTCCTTAATTCATTTCTTATAGTTTTTCTTGTCACATTCCCCTTGTTTTATGGTTTCACAACTTGCGAGTTATGGTTGTAATTTATGGCGGGGATTGAGTGGTAGCAAATCACAGAATATTTTCATTGATTACCCTAAATTGTCTAATCTCCTGTATGTTTTTAGGACTTGATTGGGTGGTATTTACTGATTGCCTTCATCTAATTTAAAAATCAATCAATAGCCACAATGAGAGGCAATGGATAAATTGCGTCTAATGCAGCATAACTGCTGCAAATATCCATCAGAGGCCCATTTTCAATCAAATTTGGAGGGAGTTTGAATACATAAACCAACATGTCTAACGGCTTTACTTCTGGAGCATATCATTCGGAAATTGAGCTTAGCATTGTGACAGCTCTCTGCTGTTCCGCTGTCTGTTTAGGGTGATTTCCCACTGCTAAAATGAGCATATTTCACTACAATAAAAGTGTAGCAAATGAGAGGGGAAATGTGATAAGCTTTGGTTTAAAGGCACTTTGCCTCATCACCCCCAATATTATCCATGTATAATAATGAAAATTAGCATAACAGCAGCTTTTCTTGTAAACTGTGTGTTATCATTCTAATAAGTCTCTGGATAGGAAGATGTTCTCCTTACATGGGCAAATTAATCTGTTAATGCTCTTATTCCCCTATATTGTGAGGGCTTCTATTATTTTATTTTAGGGTGTCTTCATTTAAAACCTTTTTAAGAAAACCTTTTTGATAGTGGAAATCACACATTCAGAGATGGATGTTTTAAAAACCTTTCTTTTTTGGAAGTAGAGAAAAGGGTTGTGTTCTCAATCTCTTAAAATATATTAAGCAAAGATGCCCATGTTGTTTTGTCATTTCTCAGAACCACTGTATAAGAAACACACACTCTGTTTAACATTGTTCCTTAGTTTCAATCCCCCATTGCAACTGCTTAATGCATTATGTGTACATAATGGTAGCTGAAAGTCTCTATTTTCTGGTGTGTCCAGAAAACCTCTTCCTGCGAACTTTCTTCAGAATATATAAACACACAAAAAGCAGGGGGGAGGATTCTTCTTCTCAAAAATGAACAACCTGTGGCCATTTGGATGCTGTTGGACTCCAACTCTCATCATCCCTAGCTAGCATGGCCCATCATGAGGGGTGATGGGAATTGTAGTCCAGCACCCTCTGGAGAGCTTCAGGTCCCTGACCCCTGACTGCTGATTCCACAACAACCTTTACATGTGCATTGGGGGAGTCTTTTCCTTGCTGCTGATCATTATGGAGTACTTTGAGGGGAAACCGATTCCCAGGAGAAAGGACAGAGGCTCCCTAAACTTTATCTGCTATTTTCCCCACTTTGTGAGATTTCTGGCGTTCCCTCTTCTGCTGGGATTGGTAAAGCAAGAGGTAGACACATAAACACATGCAATGGCAGCTCAGGGCTGCGTACGCAATATACCTTTAAAGCACATTTGAAATATATTATTTCCCTCAATGAATTCTGGGCATTGTAGTTTGCCTTTCACAGAGTCACAGTTCCTAACAACCCAGTAACAAACAGTGCCCATAATTCATTTTTCAGGGGGCAGGATGTGCTTTAAGGGTACTGTGTGCAGGCATACATAGCTTTTTTGTACATGGAACTTTTGTGCATAAGCATAAATGTGAGAGGAGTCCCCCTCTGAAGGGGGACTTAGAATCAAAATTTTGACAGTGGGTAGAGAGAGAGAGAGAGAGAGAGAGAGAGAGAGCACATCAAGGCAGGGAATGGAAAATGAGTCTGGGATAGATGACAGAATTGGTCTGGCTGTCAGTTCTCCCCATCCACAATGGAGGCCTGGAGATTGCAGAGTCCACCTGCAATCTCCAGCCCACTCAATGTCTGGAAGAAGATCGGTGTTGGTACTTCATGCAGCACTGGCCAATGTGGAGGGAGGAGGGATGGAGGAGAAATTTTGTTTGGTTTGCATATTCATCACCACCACCACCACCATCATCTCTTAATCACCCTCTGTACAGATGCCTGATGGCAATGTACCAAAAAACCCCAGGAAAAACATTAAAAACTACAGCAAAATAAAAACACACAAAATAGAAACTCCTGTCAAAGATGCATTTATCCAGCTGGAGAAGTATGTTGGAACAAAAATGTCTTCAAGTCTTTCCAGAATGTGCCGATAGAGGGTACCTGTTCAATCTTGGCAGGAATGCCATTCCACAGAAGAAGGGCAACCACACTAAAAACCCTGCTCTGAGTTACCGTGGAGTTATGTAAAATTATGCAAATAGTTATGTAACTTAAATAGCAGACAGCAGGACAAATAACATAGCAATTGGTGGAAAGCAAACTGCAGTGGAATGGAAACAAAGCAGAATGTAAATACAGGTCAGCATGGAAACTGCTGCCTCCTTACATCCCTGGTTGTCAAATGAATTATGGGAATGACTGCAGAGTGTAGAGAGTATGATGTGAGCTTGTTCTAAATAGCAAGATTATAAGTTCAGAGTATTGATGTCTTTGATGGAGGTGAGTATGTTGATTGTGTGCTTGAGTGGAACTGAATGGAATGTATTTTTTATCCTTAGTTATAGGGGGCTGGGAATTGGATTGGATTTGTTGGTCTAATTGGATGATTGGTTGGTGTGTGGCAGTTGGGAAGAGTGGGTTGAATTTCTTTTGCCGAACTGTCAGTCATGTTATTCAAAAATGTGGAATCTGAGCTTTTTAGCTGGCTTTCTGTGACTTTTTTCACCCTGATCCTTAGAAGATATTTTGTTTAGATGTTTATGTGAATTTTTGTGTATTTTTGGAGTTCATCTTTTATGTGCAATGTTTATTTTGATACTGAAGGGGATGCTTTGTATTTACTAAACGTAAGAACATAAGAAGAGCACTGCTGGATCAGGCCAATGGCCCATCCAGTCCATGTCCTGTTCTCACGTCCTGTGAGAAGCCTGCAAGCTGGACATGAGTGCAAGAGCCCTCTGCCCACCTGAGATTCCCAGCAACTTATATTCAGAGGCATAATGCCTCTGACAGTGCAAGTAGCACATAGCCGTTGTGGCTAGTAGCCACAATCATAGTCTTCTCCTCCATGAATTTGTCCAGTCCTCTTTTAAAGCCATCAAGTTTGGTGGAGATCATTGCCAGGATCAGAACCAGGGTTCTTCTGAGTGCAAGGCCAGATACTCTACCACTGAGCTATGTTCTAGTTGGGATGATGCCTGCTGTCCTTTCTATGAAGGCTCTACACCCTACAAAACAGGTCAGTGGTGAGGTTCCATTAAAGTTTAAAGATGAGTTATACATTCTGCAGCATTATAACTTCCTTGTCTGTTGATGTTCATTATAAAGGGCTGTAAGTTTCAGATTCTTAAATGCCGAGCCGTTCAAGAAGACTACTGTAATGAGGGGAACAAGAAGAGACCATCTCCCCTCAAGCAGCTGTGGTAAGGAAAGTGATGTGGAAATGCACTGGGAAGTGTGGGCTAATGTTTGTTTGATGCAACACCATCTAACCTCCCTGAAAACAAATAAGAATGAATGCTCAATAAATAGCTGCTTTTGTGCAAACAAATCAGAACAAATGCTCTAGGAACAGGTTACCTGGAAGTGACTCAAGACTGCACTCTTTTTTTGGAGGGGACAGTGTTTTATCCTGCACTCAGGCACATGGGCAGCACAGATGACAATAGGCAATAAAGGAACTATTTTTCTATCCCTCCCCAGTTTTTTTAAAAAATGGGGGGGGGGTGAGCAAAAAGAACCACCAAGAACAGCAGGAACAAGCAATGCACTTGTTCTGCTGTTTCAGATTTGCCAAGGGCCCTCTTGCGATGACACCTACACACTTGTCATTAATGCTGCAATTCACATTACTTACCTAAACATGCCACAGGGAACCCATGATGGATATAATTTCTGGAAGATTGAAAGGCAGCCCGTTGCAATCATTAAAAGAAGCCAAAAGAGAGCTTTCTTGGATGATGAAATAGACTTTTCCTGGTTTTTTCCTTGCTTCCTCTATGGGTCATTAGTTAAAAAGAGGGAAAGGAAAAGACAGAGAGAGGGAGAGAAAGAACGAGGAGCAGAAAGGCAGGCCTTATACTGCAGACTGCAGGTGTTTCATCCTTTTGTAAGGAAGCCGCTCTGAGACAAATGATTCTGGCTGGCATTTTGTACACACCGGAGATTGCTTATCGATCCAGATCAGAATATTCAGGCTGGCCCAGAGGGAGCAGGCAGAGTATTTTCTGAGGGAGTTAATAACTTGGCAGCTGAGCTGTCTTGTCCAATTCACTGAACCCAAGTCTCTAATCAGGCCTGAGTTTCTTATTTTGAGAACTGTGGCCATATGCGTCTGTTCGTTGCCTTCCACTCTATTGGCCCAATGACAGTGATTGAAATGACAGCCTTATAGATAGAGGCTAATCAAATTGTTTATTATCAGCCTAAATCAATATGTATAGATTGTTGAAACATCACTTGTCCCACTGAGGAAAAGTAATACTAATGTTTCCAGGGCTGCAGATATAATTTGAAATGGGCTCTTTTCTTTCTTTACTCCTGGCTCTCCCTCCCTCCCTCCTTTGCTTATTTCTTCTGTTTTTCCACCCCTTGCCTTCTCTCTGAATTATGTCTGAATATAAGCATGGGAGGGATCTAGAGAAGAAGAAGAGTTTGGATTTGATATCCCGCTTTATCACTACCCGAAGGAGACTCAAAGCAGCTAACATTCTCATTTCCCCTCCTTCCCCACAACAAACACACCGTGAGGTGAGTGGGGCTGAGAGACTTCAAAGAAGTGTGACTGGCCCAAGGTCACCCAGCAGCTGCATGTGGAGGATTGGGGAAGTGAACCCGGTTCCCCAGATTACGAGACCACCGCTCTTAACCACTATACCACACTGGCTCTCCCTAAGCCATTCTTTCCCCATCTTTGGTGTCGGAGCAGCAATGGTGGGAGAGTACCAATGAAAGTTCTTTGTGTGCCTCCCCCAGGGGTGGGATCCTGAGGAGCAGACCTCCTTCATCGAAGGAGAGTGATATCTGCAAAGTTCTAGGGCCTCTGCTATATCTTCACAAGGATAATGGGATTGTGGTATTGATTTTTGTTGTTGTTCATTGCTGTTTTCACCAGAGGTCCTTCTTTCTTAGGATTCAACCCTAATTCATAAGAATTGCCTGCTGGATCAGGCCAATGGTCCATATGGTCCAGCTCCCTATTTTCACATTGGCCAACTAGATACCTGCAGGAATCTGGGAAATGAGAGCACTCTGTCTGTCTGAATCTCCCCCACTTACCTGAGGGTTAGTCTCATTTAATCCAGTGAGACTTACTTCTGGTTTAGACTGCAGGCTTGGGTGGGTGGCTACTGAAGATGGGAGAACGGAGGGAAGGGCCGTAGCTTTTGTTTTGCATACAGAAGGTCCCAGGTTCAATCCCCAGCAGGGAGAGACTTCTGTCTGAGTTCCTGAAGAGCTGCTGCCAGTCAGTGTAGACAATACTGAGCTAGAGGGACCAGTAGTCTGACTCCAAATAAGGCAGCTTCCTATGTCTCCATGAATAGTAAAACAGTACAACAGTCAGGGCTTTTGTGGGTGTGGCAGAACTCACTGGTATAGTGAGTTCATTACAAGCAGCTCTGGGAATTGTAGCTCTGTGAGGGGAATAGGGGTTTCCTAACAATTCTGAGCACCCATAACTACATTTCACAGGATTCTTCAGAGAAAGCAATGACTGTTTAAAGTGACATGATACCGCTTTAAATGCAGAATGCAGATGAGCCCACAGCCTCTCAACCAAACCTACGTACTTTGCAGGGTTGGTGTGAGAATGTAATGAGTAGGGCAGTGTTTCCCAACCTTTTTTGGGCAAAGGCACACTTGTTTCATGAAAAAAATCTCGAGGCACACCACCATTACAGCCCCGTGACGTCAGCGCGCAGCGTCACGCCGGGAGGGACATGAATTGCTAGCAAATTACATAATCACCTCCTTGAGGGCTGGCTCATCTTCTCCGAAGGCAGAACCCCATTAATTAACAGCACAGACTCACACCATAGCCAAGACGAGGGGGGAAAACCTCAGTCATGCACAGTCGTGCACATGTGGGGGCTAAATGAGGACGAAGACCGGGCAGAGAGCAGGGTTCAAATCACCCCACCTGGCCAGGACAATCCCTGGGTGCTCCCTTGGGCCACTCGCCTGACCCACCTCGCAGGGCTGTTGTTGCGAGGATAACACGGGGAGAACCACGCGCGCCCCCGGGAGCTCCTTGGAGGAGAAAGCGGGCAATGAATGCAATGCACGAAATATATGAGAGGCGACCAGGTTTTGCAGGTGAGGGGCCCCTGCCAGCCTCCGCTTCCAACACCCGGCGCAACGACGCCGAAGTTTCCCCCCGGGCTCGGCTCGGGGAGCAGCGCTGCTCCCCCCCAGCTCCCCTTCGCCCTCCCGGCTCTCTCTGCCGCCCACTGGGGACCCCCCTCACCTTCCAAGTCCGGAGCGCCGGTGGAAGTTGCATGCATGCATGCAGGGCGCCGTGTTGCCATTGCCTTGCACGCCCGCCAAGGGGTCTCCCCGCGGTCCGATGCGTCCCCTCCAGCGCGGATGCAGCATTGCTAAAATAACCCCCCCCGACGCAGCCCTACCTGGGGGGCAGCCTCCGCCTCCGCCGCTCCGCCTCCGCGGGGATCCCCGGGCTCCATCCTGCCGCCCGATCTCCGCAGGGGCGCAGGCAGGCTGTGCGGGGTCTGCGTGGAAGAGCCCCTGCCCGCCCGGCCGCCGCCGCTGCGCTCATTCCATGGCCGGGAGAAGAGTGCTTCAAACAAAATGCCCGGCCCGCCAGGCCACCCTGGGAAACGTAGTTTGCGCACCCCACGCGGGCGCAGAGCACAAGGGCGAGGGGACTACGGATCCCAGCAGCCCCCGCGCCGGGGACGGAGGGGGAGAGGCCGGGTGCAGGGATGGAGGGACAGGTGGGCGAGCGAGTGAGTGAGTGGCAGCCGCCAAGCCTTGGCCGAGAGCCAGGAAGGGCCTCCCCGGAGGAGGAGGAGGGAGGCGCAGAGCGGGAGGGAGGGAGGGAACCCCAGGGGTCATCTAGTGACGGCGCCCCAATCGAAAATTTGACTTAAAAAAAAATCTTTCGAATTTTTAAATTTTTCCCGCGGCACACCAGGCAACATCTCGCGGCACACTAGTGTGCCGCGGAACAGTGGTTGGGAAACACTGGAGTAGGGGAAGACCTGTGTACACCACCTTGAGCTTCTTGAAGGGTACAAATAATAATAATAATCATTATCATTATTATCATCGTCATCATCATCATCATCATCATCATCTTCTAGTAGCACCAGGATCTCCACATTGTGGCTGAGTTGTCCCAGCCACCAAATGCTCTAATCCTGCATCTCTCCTCTTTCCTCCTGCACTGCATTGACTAATGCAACACTCATACCACTGTGTCACAGGTCCCCTTGCCCCTGTTCCTTTCCATTGTTTGGCTGACATTTCTAGGGGCTGGGGAAACTCGCCGCACCTCGTTTTCCTGTTACTGGAAGAAAGAGGTAGAGCTTTGGACAACAGGCTCTGTCTTCTGCCTCTTTTTAGCTGTACGTAGCATAATTTTGCTTCAATATGTGATTTAAAAACAACTAGTACTTTTGCTGCACAAATCCCCCCTCTGTTTTTGTTGTTGTCCATATAGAATGTTCTTATTTTACAAGATCCTTTTTAACCATGGCAGGCCTCTTTTAACCATATGCCGTCCCGGAGGGAGGGGGGGGAGGGACGAGTGCTCAGAAACACCAGCCTGCAAGCTATTCATAACTGAACCGGTCCCACAAACGGTAGTTCTTTCCAAAATTATATCCTGCATACTGTAAACGGGGACAGCATATGCTCTAATTGTTGGGTTGAAACGTAGAAGCCTATTTTGGGTTCTTTCGACAGTATCCACTGATGCCCTCATTACAGCCCCCCCCCATCCCCACTGTTCCCCCCATCCCCATACTCTGGCATGAATGTATTACTTTTGTATCACTGGTTTCCTTTTGTTAAATCAGAATGGGAGCCAAATAGGAAAGAACAGGCCCTGGCTGCACGTTTTTAAGTTCAGTTTTCTTGCATGGTTTGATATATATTTGAATATTAAAAGGCATCATAAGAATTTGGCAGCATTTTAAGCATCTTATCAACCAGAATTTATTAGCAACCATGCTAGTAACAGCTAGATATTGGAAATCCTTAGAGAGTGCAGCGTGACCACATGGTATTAAAAAAGGCTGCAAATTGCTGCTGGTAGAAAATTTAACCGGTAAACCAAAACTAGCAAGGGGGAGGAAATAAAAAGACACATTTTGGATGAATGGGGATGCATTTATTCTATACAGTGCAAAACAGGAGAATGTGGGATCTCCTCCACATTATAAAACTTTTTGGTTGCTGTGATGGCATGTGGTAACTGGAACTGCCACACGACTGGAATATGACAATTTAAGGGATGCAAGCTCCGATGCAATCTAAATTAACATCTTCAGAAATGATGGGAGGATGTGCTTTGTTCTAATACGGTTTTTTGTCCGTTTGTAATATGAGAAAATAATAATTTTTTAAAAAATAATCAGATTTTTTCTGCATTTTCCTCCTTATATGCAATTTTGGTATGCAATTTTGCCTACTACACACATTTTACATTTCTCTAATGCCATGCATTAGGGGATTGTATGCAATTTCCCCTAATATTTGATTTTTATGCACACTTTCACTGAATATGTAGAGTTTTGGTGCACTTTCTTTTTTGGCTGGAGAACTACATTGCAGATTTTGAAGGGCAGCTGCATCTCAGTACCTGGTGGGGGGCGGGGGGCCTGGAAACTGCAAATGAAGTGGGTTTGCCTTAAAATGGAAAGTGAATCTGATGTCCTTCCTGTCAGTATCAGGGGAAATGGTCTCTGCAGCATGTTGGCAGGCCCAAGTTCAGTCTCCCTCATTTCCAGGAAGTGTTGGGAAAGGCTCCTTTCTTAAATCATAGGAAACAACCAGCAGTAAACATAGACAATACTGAGCTAGATGGACCAATTTTTTTACATAGGAAAAGGCGTAAGGCAACTTCCTATCTGCCTATTACTGTCCATTAAATAATAAGGAATATAAAGAGTTACTGGACCATTTCCTTTAACCATTTCCAACCCTGGTTATGAGTTCAGTAAGTTTGCCGAATTTCTTAATGAACCTTGCATTTTTTGGAATTCACCCTATTTAGTCCACCATTCTCATCCCATCTTGTTTCATCTCCCCTCAAAGAACTACAGTTCCCAGAGTGGTTTCACAATCAATCCCTCTTCCCAGGGAACTTTGGGAATTGCACAATTGGGGGTGGGGAAAACGGGTCTCTTCCTAACATTGGTTGATATGATTTCTATACCATTTAGTACGTATTGAGAATCTCTCTAAGCAGTATGCAAAAAAGAAGCAGCCACAGGCAACTTAAGCAAAATGTTACAAAAATGCACAATTACATATAACAATGTCACATTAATACAAAGTTACTGATACATATAAGTAAATCTGTATCAATTCATTTTCTTTCTGACACACTCTCCCTCTCAGCCTTTGAGTTCTCACCCAGGGTCCAAACATAGCTCACCCACAAAAGACTCACAACGAGAAGAGTTCCTGGAAAAAGCGGGCATCACCCTAGTCCAGTGTTTCCCAACTGGTGTTCCGCGGCACACTAGTGTGCCGTGAGACACCGGCTGGTGTGCCGTGGGAGGGAGGCGGGCGAGTCGGGCGGCGAGAGGCGGCGGCAGCGAGGATCCGCGTCGAGCCGGGGGCGGCTCCGCGGTGGTGGTGCCGAGCGGCGGGGCAGCGCGCGCAAAAGGGAGGAGCGCGAGACAGCGGAGGAGGAGGAGGCCGGCATGTCCGGGCAGCAGCAGCAACAGCAGCAGCAGCAACTCCCGGCGACGGCTCCTCCTCCGCCCGCTATCGCCGCCACCACCACAACAGCCGCCGCCTCAGCTGCCGCCGTCCCTCAGTCCCTCGCTCTGCTGCCTCCTCCCACCCCGGCAAGGGGAAGGGAAAAAACGTTCACTTTTGTGCGTCCCTCCCGGCGTGACGCTGCGCGCTGACGTCACGGGGCGGGGCTTAAATGGTGGTGTGCCGCGAGATTTTTTTCCGGTAAACAGGTGTGCCGTTGCCCAAAAACGTTTGGGAAACACTGCCCTAGTCTCTCATGCCAGACTTGCTTTTTATGGGCAGGCCCAAGCTGAATGGACTGTGCTTCCTCTGGCTGCTCACAGCTGTGTCCCATTCAGCTCTACATTCAGTTCCAGGTGTAGCAGGTTTGCTGATGCCCAGCATGCGTAACAAACTCTCCTTCCCAGGGTTCTTTGGGAGAAGCCATGACTCTTTAAAGTGGCATGATGTTGTTCCGAATGACCAGATGGGATCTTAGTTGAATAGCTTCCTATCCTATGATTACAACTTCTTTTACCTATGATTTTACTTGCTAATGGTAAGTCCTGGGAATCAAAAACCACCATTGATCTACTGCAAAGCACCCAGAGGTCTAGCAGAAGGTCCTGATCTCCTGTTTGCCTACCGTGACATATTACGCACCTTTTCCTCATCAGCTAGCACTGCTTCCGACCCGAATATCCACAAGAACCAAGGCAAGTGAAACCAGTTTGGCTAGTTTAAAAGAGGCCAACTGGCAAGTGTGTGTCGCTCCAACCACGGGAGACGTAATGGAAACCTCACACTGGATAGCATAGTATGTCTTGCCGTCCTAGTTTTCCAATGTGCAAGTCATTTGTACATCTTCAGGGAGACAGGATTTGCCCCGGCGATGCTTATCGCACACGAGGGGGTTATGTTACACTGTGTTCCCCATTCCCCAATGGCTTGCCATTGATTTGCTTTTCGTTTCTGACATTTGGGACGCACCGTTTTCCAGGCAGAGCATAAGCGAGGCCTTGTTGTGACTCGGGGGATTTATTTAGCAATGTCATCATCGTGCCTCTGAAGATCTAGAAATAGGGCTCTTGTTTGCTGGGGATGGAAAAATATGGCTAATCGGAGGGACACTGCTTTTTCAGTCCACATCAAAAAGAGTGGAGGGGAAACAGGGAAGTAACTCAAGGTCTCAAAGTATATAGTCACAGTTAACAGACCACAAAAAGGATCCTCACTGGATCAGACCAAAGGTCAATCTTCATATTCATTTCATAATGAGCGTATTCATTTGACAGCATACATTTAATTTAATGCAGGGGCCAGTTGTAGTAATGTGATAATTGTAATAGTAATGCAATGTTCAATTTTAACTTTTTTTACTCTTTAAAAAGTTTGCAAACAAAAATAAATAATACAGTATATAGGGCATCAAGATCCATAAAATGAGGTCCTACTCAATTGCTCACAGAAAATCCACATATGTACATGAATACAACCACAGCTCTTTCAATCTACATCTGCACACATTCACTAACATGTGCACACAGAAACACTCTTCCCCAGTTACCCTAGCCCAACACTCTCCTGAGTGCATACAGAGAAAGTCAGTACAGTGGTACCTTGGGTACCACTGGCCACTGGCCTGATCCAGACCACTGGCCTGATCCAGCAGAACTTAATTCGTTCTGGAGGTCTGTTCTTAACCTGAAACTGTTCTTAACCTGCAGCACCACTTTAGCTAATGGGGCCTCCTGCTGCCGCTGCACTGCTGCTACCCGATTTCTGTTCTCATCCTGAAGCAAAGTTCTTAACCCAAGGTACTATTTCTGGGTTAGTGGAGTCTGTAACCTGAAGCGTATGTAACCCGAGATACCACTGTACAGCAACCCCAGCAACCTTGCACTATGAGGCTGAAGTCAAATTCACACTTGGATGCCCCCCCCCCCCCAGAATCAAGACCACTTCATTCAAACTCTATCTCTCTTCTGGTTGTATTTGTAAACCTTACCATATACTATAGGAGGAATGTATTTGTAGTAATGGCTACTAGCCCTGTGGGCTATGTTCTGTCTCTGCGGTCAGAGGCAGGATGTCTCTGAATGCCAGTTGCTGCAAAGCTCAGGAGGGGAGAGAGCTGTTGCTCTCAACTCTTGCTTGTGTGCTTCCCACCATCATGAATAAATGAATTTATTATTTCTGTCACAGACCAGTTCCAGCCCACATACAATATCAAGGAAGTCATAAAACACGATAGGGATACATTTGAATTTGCAATTGGGTGTAACAGGGACAATACAGATACAGCAACAGTTAAAAATATATAAAAATTAAAACTTAGTCACTAAAATATAACCTAAAATTATCATTTAAGGCCTTAATCATTATGATAGCACAGCTTGTTCCCTAAGTTTTATGGCAATCGCACAGAATTTGGCTACCCTTAACGTGATCGCAGATCCTTGTCTTCTCCCAGGGTCCCACCATCTTCTGTTTGGCCACTGTGAGAACAGGATGCTGGAGGAGACAGACCACTGGCCTGATCCTGCAGGACTCTGCTTATATCCTGTGGTGTAGTCTGAAGCTGAAAATGGAGAAATAAGTTAGAACTCCAGGGCGAATTGTTTGGAGCTGATACCTTTTCTGCTTTGGCAACGTGTACATTTGCACACTCAAACTTAATGGTTGTTCCAAATTTAGCCAAGCCCTCAGTGGAGGCATGTATTTAGGAAGATCTTAAAGACTGATTTATTGCAGCCTGTATTTAGTCGTTCTTAGGGAATTGCACTTTTTTATATTTTTACTGAGGGTCCCTCTACTGCTGCTGCCCTTTTATTTATTTTGAAGCTTTTAATTGAATGTTGTGTATTGTTTTTAATGGCCTGATGACCAATTCTGTATATTTAAAGTATGCTGTAATCTGCTCTGTGAAAAATAATCAGAAAAAATCTGTTAAACAAACAAAGAAGCAAACAAACTTGGGTACAGAGGGCTCATGATGGGAGAGAAGGCTGACATCTTGTTCTCTCTGGCAAAGGATGAGCTAGGAAGCTGCCTTATATTGAGTCAGCCCAAGGGTCCATTACCTGCACTTTCCAGGGCACCCCAGGGCACATTCCCAGTCCTTCCTGGAGATGCCTAGGATTGAACCTGCGACTTTCTGCATGCAAAGCAGATGCTCTACCACTGAGCCTTCTCCAAGATGGCATCCTCTCCCCTTTCCACATACAGAAGCCAGTGAGGCTGGAAACTGAATCATATGTCAACACTGGCAATGAAATGGCACCCTACATCACACCTGAGCAACGAAGCTCCTTAAGGGGGGTGTCAAGAGCTATCTCCTCCAACAGGAATGGCAGGGGCGGGGGGGGGGAGAGCTGAAAAAGAACAGATACATATCTGCCTCCTCCCTCTTCCAAATGGTAGGGCCTGCCCTGCTGAAAGACCACATTTGCTTGATACCTTTGCTCCTCCAGCACCACCCTCACCCATCCAAAGGCTTCTTCACGAAACACCACCTTGTATTGTCTTCCTCACAGTCATGTGTTTTCTTGCTGGGCAGGCAGCGGCATCTGTTGTTGCTGCTGCTTCTCACCACCACTGCCTGGGCCAGAGAGAGACATGTGGGAGAACAAGGAAGCAGGTTGCAGTGGTAAAGAGAAGCAGGTCCACTATGCTTGTGTCAGTGGGTCCTTTGCTAAGGTGTGAGGCCCCACCTGCACCGTGTAATTTAAAGCACTAGGTAATGGGGAAGGGGCTTCCACTCGTGCAGCTAACTCTCTGGATCCAACTTGAGATTCCCTCTGAAAGTTATGGGCCCATGTCTAGTTTCTCCTCTTCTCCCCCATAAACATGTCATAATGAAGTGTGGGGTATCAACTGCACTATTGTCACTGTGTGGAAACCAGTAAGATGGGGAAGGAATGAAGAAATATATGACATGATGATATATGGCATGACACGTTTCATCAATACGCCTTATGAGGAAAAGGAGGAGGAACCAGGAAGGTCTATCTTCTTAGGGTTCTTTATCTTTACATTTATGTTGGACTGGACAGCGTTTCAAACAGGACTTACCTGAATATAGAGGACCACCCTCTGTAAAGTAGGACATATGGCCACCAAAGGCAAGGATCCCTCCTCCTCCTCCTCCTCCTCCTCCTCCTCCTCCTCCTCCTCCTCCTCCTCCTCTTTAAGCTGCTTCCAGATGGAATGGAATCACCTTCATTGGAGGTTTTAAAATGACCATCCATTGGGGATTATTTAGCTGTGATTCCAGCACAGCAGGGGATTGGACTAGATGACCGGGGGGGGGTACCTTCCAACCCAGCCATTCTATGATACCTCCTTCCCTTCCTTCAGAAGGAAGATCCTGCCAGCCGAAAAACCACACCCTTTTCTGGCTTTGACCCATTAAATATTAGAAGTGCCCCCCCTTCCCAAAGCTAGAATGCAGAGCTCTTGGACCAAATGCTAACTTTACATTGACAAACATATTCAAAAGCTATACTGAGCTATATTTCTCTGAGCGACTTTTGTTTGATTTGTTTGGAAACCATAAGATTCAGGAGCTGTCTGGTTATTCAGCTATAAATTAACAAAGAGTACATGGCAGGAATGTTAAGGTTCCTTTCCTCAATGATTTTAAGTAGAACTGGGGGTCTATCAACGCTACAGCAATACAAATTAATCACTTTTTTTTTTAAGGCAAGCAATTAAACCAAAGTAGGGAGACTGATAAATGTACAGGTGGAGAAAACTTCAAGCAATGCATATTCAGTAGCAAGGGCCTGATTAAGTAGATATAATGGAAGGAAGATTGTCAATGCATTTATTCCAGCAATTCTGTAGAGCGACTGCTTTTTCTGTTCTTTTTTCTAATAAAAAGAAAGAAAGTACCCAAAGAGTAAATATTTTTGATGCTTTGAAGGGCAGCCTTTAACCGTCTAAGATTTCACAAATGTAATTTCTATGTTATGCATTGTCCTCATGAAAAAAAATTGCTCAGGGAAAAACTAATTTAGCTGAAACCTATCAAGCTGGGGAGGTGAAATGAAGGATAGTTTAAATAGCAATGGATGGAATGTTTCACTTGGACACTTGATAGCCCATATGGTGAGGCAGTTAAAGTCCTGGGCTTGGAGTGCAGAGATCTGGGTTCGGATCCCCAGTAAACCATGAATTGGAATGGGAGAAAAAACTGATTCATCTTGCATTCAAAAGTCAGTTTGCCTGATTTGTACTTTCCAAAGCAATCTGAGCAGGCCTCCTCTTATTCCTCTTCCTCCTCCTCCTCCTTCAAGTGTATTTAAATTGTTCTCTCAAAATACCTATTTCAATATGCATTTTCATATGTTCTCATTGTTCAGGACTGCATCACAACAGTTGGAGAAGTGCACAATCTCAGTCCGTATCTGCATATCATTTTCTGGCAGAGATTCACAAAATTTTGAATTCCTGAAGCAACTCTACGTAGAAGCCCCTTCTCCCCTCTTTTTTTCCAGATGAGGAGGATGGAAATGCACTCCATAAGAGGGAACACCGACCACCAAGAACACACTTGGCTATCACGCACAGTATATCTTTAATGCCACTTTGCTTGCCGGGTTGGTAAACAAAGAATATTCATTAGTCAAGTGGCCTCTTTGACAAGGCCTTTGTTTTTACACTGATTGCTAAATTATGTATTCTGCTGATTTATTTATAGCTCTTGAGTCAGATGCTTAAACTGCAACATACAGGAGAGGTCTCCAAAGATGCCAGCGAGAAAGCCAGCAGGCTGAGAAGGTCTTAAAGTCAACACTGTTTTTCCTGCCCCATTTCCCCCTCTCTTTTTGCTTCACCCTGCATTTATCAAACAGAAAAGGCATCAGGGAATAAGTGCGGTTGATACCTCACATTTCTGAAGACAGTTCCTTATGAGGTGTGAATGCGATGCAAAGTTTTGAAAGTTTGTTTTCGAAAGGATCAAGTTCTCATTCAAGTTCAACGGGCCTCAAAAGGAACGAATCCAATTTCACATTTGTCCCTTTGCAAAATGGACTGGTTCTGTTCACTGGTCAGCTCACAGTTCAATTAAAATTCATCCAACTGATCCTTGGCAATCCTGCCCCACTCCAGTGTTCAGAATGTTACAATCAACTCTGCTGAAGTATAAAATATAGTTAAGAAGACTAAGAAAACATCAAGACACTCACATGGTGGAATGTGCATGGTTCAGTTTATTTCCCCCATGAACAATTGTGATCTTTAAGCTTAAAGGCCCAAAGATTCTAAAGTATGGTTACCAGATTTTTTTCAATGAATCCGGGGACACTTTTTTTTTTTAACCTGAGTAGCAACAGGGAGTCAGCGGTGGTGATGGTTAGGCAAAAGACCCTGGGCCGAAGCATACATGCATATTGTATAAAGGTGCAAAGCCCTTCTTTTGCACCCTGTGAAACATAAATGCACAGAGGTTTTTTAAAAAACTGGGCAATGTCTGCCTGCCCACAACTCCCAAGCCTCCCCCGATCAGTCAAAACAAAGGGGAAAGGTGGAAGGGGGCAGGAGATCACACAAGACACATCATATGGGGACTTCTGGCAAGGAAAAATGGTGGGCGCCACGGCAGTGAGCAGCTCCTGAAGCCAGCCAGAGCCAACTGCACTACCAGGCTGGCTTTGGGCTGCTGAGGCTGCCGCTGCCACGTTTCCCGGGAACAGATTTGCAAATCTGGGGACATTCTGGGGATGGAATTTGTCCAGGGACAGATTTGCAAATCCAGGGTCTGTCCCCGGGAACTGAGGATGTCTGGTAACCCCATTTTAAAGTGTAAAAAGCACATAGAATCATAGAACTGTAGGGGTGGAAGAAACCTCAAGGATCATCTAGTCCAACCCTCTGCAGTGCAGCAATCACAGCTAAATAATCCCTGACCAATGGCCATCTAACCTCTGTTTAAAAACCTCCAACAAAGGAGAGTCCACCACCCTTCCACTGCTGAACAGTTCATACCATCAGAAAGTTATTCCTAATGTTTAGTTAGAATCTCCTTCCTTGCCATTTGAATCCATTGGTTCAGATCCTATCCTCTAGAGCAGAGGGACAGAGACCAGTGTTGCCTGCAGCACTGCAGAGCATCATTCAAGGCACCCCAGGCATCATAAAATAAGCTTGGCCCATCTTCCATGTGACAGCCCTTCAGGGATTTTGAAGATGGCTACCACATGCAAGAGAATGAACTTGAACTAAGAATCATTCCAAGTTGTTCTCCAAAATGATTTTAATTCATGTTAGCTGTGGATTCCTAGCCTTGGATTTGACAGGTACTTCACTAACGACTCACTGTTCATCAATATGCACAAGACAGAGCTTTGCAAATTTAGGGAATCTTGGTTTATTTATTTATTTAGTTTGGTTTTCAGATCTTGTAACTGGAATTGCTTCAGAGAAGCCTTCTCAATCGGGGAGTTCTCCAGATAATGAGAGTCTGTGTGGTGCAGTAGTTCAGAGTCGGACTAGGACCTGAATAGACCAGGGTTCAAATCCCCACTAAGCCATCAAGCTTGCTGGGTGACCATGGGGGTGGTGGTCAATGCTCTCAGCCTAACCCACCTCACAGGGTTGTTGTGGCGATTAAACAAGGAGGGGGAAACCATATACACTCCTTGGAGAAGAAAGTGAGGCTATAAATGCAGTAATAATAAATAAATAATATTATTTAACCACAGCTCCCGTCACCCCTGACCATTGTCCATGCTGGTTGGAGCAGATTGGAATTGGAGTTCCATGAATGCCCTTCAGTAATTCTCAGAGACTTAGACACAGTCTTAGCCCGTTCCCGCCCATCAGGAGCAGGAGGCTTTTAAGTTAAATGTAATTAACTCAAGGCAGCCCAAATAAATCATTTTTTAAAGTACCATTGATTTCAGGAGCATACAAAGTCGCCTTATACCAAGGCAGACCACTGGTCCATCTACCTCAGCATTGCCTACACTGACAGGCAGCAGCTCTCCAGGGTTTCAGGCAAGGGGTTTTCCCCCCAGCTCCGTCTGGGGATTGAACCCAGGGCCTTGGGCATGCAAAGCATATGTTCTACCACTGAGCTACAGCCCCTTCCCCGAGAGGCTGAGATTGAGATAAATGTCTGTCTCGTGCAGCACCAGACCTGCTAGCCTTTGATTGGATGGCACCCCATAGAGGAGGAATGCCATGTTATGCAAAATGCACATGGTGAGTTAAGTCTATGCCTTCCCTTCCCCCTAGCCACTTTGTCAACTCCAGAGTATGCTGATAAAACCAGAGTGTGTACTCTTCCTCATCTCTCTTGAAGGAGTGAAATGCTTATTAAGTGGTGGTGTATATGATGATCCCCTCCCCACCCCAAATCTTCCCTTTTACATGCCTATTTTAAGCAATTGATTATTGCCTGGCTAATAATAGGTGCTCCTTTTGTCAAAGAGCTGAATGAAGAAGAGAGCAGATATTGTGGTATATAATTGTTCCGTTGACTGCCATTGAATATTTCCCAGCTCCTACTGTATGAGAAAAATCTTCCGCCCGTGTTACTAGCTAATTTATCATGCAACGGTAATTAGGACTCTGGGCATCCGGAAGACCCACCTGGGGCGCAGCTCTCCTGGCACCCTTGTCTTTTCCCCGCAGATCACATTCTCTGTCCCCGCTGCAAGAAATCAAAGGGGGTGTCAAGAAATGGAAGACAGAAGGCAACCAAAAATAAAATTTGAAATAAAAAGGATAGCATCATTTTCAAGCCAAGCCAATATCATTCTGGAGATTATTTTTGAGGCAGGTCAGAATCCTGTTTTATTTTTTAATAGAAAGTCATTCACCTCCCCCCTTTGCACATACCTGCCCAATGTGTACTGGTTTACATAGGATTGTAGCCAGTTGTTGTCTTACCCAGAGTAGACCCATTGAACGTTATTGGAAATGATCAACCTAGGTTTATTAATTTAAGCGGGTTTACTCTGAATATAAGTGCCTAGGATTCACTTTCTAAACCATCATCCTGCAAGGAAACATCAAGCTGGTATAAAGTGTACATCTGTATACTTTAAACATCAACATGTGTAGAGACTTCCGGTTGGTGCCAGCGCTTAATGGTGGTCCTACCTCCGAGCTCCGGAGAAGGACTGCTCCGCAAGTTTGGGTCTTACCCGCTACGGCGAGCGGGGGACCCCTAAAATCTCAGGCGCTGAAGCCTGAGAACAAGGAGATTCGGTGGGCACCTTTGCGCCCCCCGGTACTGCGAAAGAGCCTTTTTAAAGGCTACGGAGCGGCATCGGGAGTGAGCGCGGTGCTGAGAGTCGTCACCCAGCCTGCGGAGTGAAGCCGCGTCGCCATAAGCGGAGAGCGCCGATTCCTTCCTGAAAGAAAATTTGGACTGAATTCCCGTGAGTAGGAACTGAAAACAATTGGGACCCCTCAAATTCTGAAAATCGGACTAAAAGCGGGGAGGTTAAATCAAGGAAGTCTCCCTCCCCCCGACTGCATGAAAATGAAAGCAACGGAACTCTAAATCTGCATCCGTTGAAACTCGCTTTTACATAACTAAACCGGACACTCAGACCTTAGATCTCCCCTCTAGCTAGCAGGGCAGAGGGGAGGTGAAAGAGACTTTAGTAACTGCACGACCTATTTACAGTAAAAATCCTCTGCTGTCTCAGCTAATAAAAGTATGAAACGGTCTGCCTTTTAGGACAATAGAACACTGAACTGACTTTCTCCTGTAAAAGTGATACTGCGATACAAAGTTTATACAGTGCCTGGCTACAGTACATTACAAGATGAAACAGTATATATTGGGAAACTGTGGCAATTTGTAGCTATAAGCCTCCAGTTATACTTGCTTTAACTGCGTTAAAAAACTTTTCTTTTTACATCCTTGGATATTCTCCTTTGTCTTTGTACTTGGACATTTTATTTTTGGCCATTTTGATTTGCTCCCTCTAGAGGGTAAAGTAAAACTTGGCACAGCTTGGGACAGTGGAATTTTCCAACGGGGAATAGCTCCCGTGGGAAACGACCTTGACATGAGTGGCTCACAAGAAGAGATAGTCACAAGAGCCAAGACCAAGCAACAACAACAACAGCAGCTGCAGCAACAGACAAAGAAAAGAGGCTCAATTTCAGGCGTAACTATTGGATCTGTAGGAACAACAGGACAAGAAAAAGGGACGGCTGCCTCTATGGATGCCGTGACAGAAGCCCTGCTTAAAATAAATCAATCTTTGGAGTCTCTGACAAAACAGACTTCAGAAAATACACAAAAATTAACAGAAATATCAGTAAGACTAAACCAGAATACAGAATCAATAAATAAATTGGTGGAGGAAAATGCTACTACGCGTAAAATTGCTGAAGATGCCAAAGTTACTGCTGAAGGGACACAAGAGAAATTAGAGCCGATCGCTAAGAAGGTTTATGAACACGACGCAACTTTGGCCCTGTGGGAGTTACAGAGAAAAGAGAGAAACTTAAAATTAAGACTGATTCCAGAGAATGAAGGAGACAATCTCGCAGAATATCTGACACGGGAGTTTGCTGACTGCTGGGATCTTGAAGAAGACGAATTCAAAATTACAACAGCTTTCAGACTGGGCAAAAAGCAGGACAGAAAGACCCCGAGAGATTGCCTGATTACACTTAGATCCAAGGACGAAAGAGACAAAATATTAGGACTACACTTTGGAAAGGCCTTGCAAATCGGAAATTCAGCTATACAGATTTTTAAAGATATCCCAAAATATATTCTGGATTTAAGAAACTTCTACAAAGATTTGACTCTTCTGCTGAAGAAAAACTCTATCCGCTTTAGGTGGGAATTCCCACAAGGACTGTCATTTGATTACAGGGGAAAGAAGGTGAAGATAAAGACTATTCAAGACAAGGACAAATTTTTAGCAAGAAATCAGGAGGACCTACAGAAGGGGACAGTGGACGTACTTGCAGAACAGAGGAGAGTACTAGATATCTTGAATCTCTCGTTTGGACAAAAACCACCACCATCAGAAGAAGAGCAACAACTTGGAGCTGTTGGAGGAGTTTCAGAAAAATAATAAGATGGCCTTGCAATTCCTTAGCTGGAATTGTAATGGACTGAATGGGCCTTTGAAGAGAAGACAAGTGTTTCATATTTTGAACAGAGAACAACTGGACTTGATATGTCTACAAGAAACTCACATAACCAGAGCCCATAGAAGACTACTTATAAATAAAAGACTAGGACAAGGATTTATTGCATCAGATAAAGTCAAGAAAAGAGGAGTTGTAATATACGTGAAAGAGAAATGGGCCCCAAAAATGATATTTAAAGATGAACAAGGAAGATATCTGGCTGTGGAGATACAAATACAAGGAGAAAAACTTTTAGTTGTGGGAATTTATGCACCAAATGAAGGTAAATCTGACTTCTTTAAGAGACTTCATGAAACTCTGATGGACTATCTGGATTACAATATGATAATCATGGGAGACATGAATGGTGTGGTCTCCACTAACATGGACAAGGCACAAAGACTAACAGTTAGCAAGGAAGGGAGACTTCCTAAGACTTTCTTCGAAATGATGGAAAACATGGATTTGATAGATATATGGAGAACAAGGAACCCTCTGGAGAGAGAGGGGACCTTTTTCTCTCAAGCAATGATGACCTGGACCAGAATCGATCAAATTTGGATTACTAGTGGTATGGCTCCAAAGGTTAAGAAGGTGGAAATCTGCCCAAAAACTTGCTCCGACCATAATGCCGTGAGGATGGAGATGAAACTTACAACAATTGGTCAATTCAGATGGAGAATGAATGACACCCTCTTTCGAGATAAGGAGATCCTTATGAAGGCCCAAAAAACTCTAAAAGACTATTTTGAAATAAATTTGAGGACCGACGTGGAAAAGAGAGTGATCTGGGACGCAAGTAAAGCAGTGATGAGAGGCTTTTTGATTCAACAAAATTCAATAAAGAGGAAAAAACAAAATGAGAAAAAAGAAAAGATTTTGGAAAAGATAAAAGAAGGAGAGAAAAAATTAAGAACAAAACCAAAGTCCCAGGAGATTCTAAGAGAGATCAAGCTATATCAAATACAATATATGGAATTGATGAACCAAGAGATTGAATGGAAGATAAAACAAATGAAACAAAAGACATTTGAATCAGCAAATAAATGTGGCAAACTTCTGGCATGGCAATTGAAGAAAAGGCAGAAATTGAATACGGTTACAAGCCTAGAAGTGGATGGAAAGAATATATCTAAACCTAATGAAATTAGAAACTGTTTTTTGAGTTATTTTAAAAAGCTATATACTCAAGGTTCGCAAAATGAAGAAGATATAGACAAATTCCTTGATAAATATGGATTACAAAAAATCTCTCATCAAAGTAAGATGGATCTGAACCAGAGAATATCAGAACAAGAGATAGAGGCCGCCATTCAGAACATGCAATTGGGCAAATCTCCAGGACCAGATGGACTGACTTCTAGATATTACAAATCGTTGAAGGAATGGTTGACTCAACCATTAAAAGAAGTCTGTAATGAGATCCTTGAGGGAAAGAAGGCACCTGAATCGTGGAAAGAAGCATATATTTCACTCATACCAAAGACAGAGACTGAAAAGACTCAACTAAAGAACTACCGCCCAATATCACTACTTAATGTGGATTATAAAATTTTCGCAGACATTTTGGCAAAAAGATTTAAAAGAGTGTTGATGGAAAGGATTCATAAGAACCAAGCAGGCTTTCTCCCTAAAAGACACCTGGCAGACAATGTAAGGAATGTAATAGACATTTTGGAAAAGCTAGAGGTGAATATAAACACTAAAGCAGTATTGATTTTTGTGGACGCGGAGAAAGCCTTTGATAACATTTCTTGGAGCTTTATGATGAAGAACCTTCATGGGATGGGGGTAGGTCAAGGTTTTGAGAATGGTATGGCTGCAGTATATTCTGAACAAAAGGCTAAATTGATTGTAAACAACGTAGTAACTGAGGAGCTTAAGATAGAAAAAGGAACACGACAGGGGTGCCCAATTTCCCCATTACTTTTTATTTCAGTTCTGGAGGTGTTGCTGAATATGATAAGGAATGACCAGCAGGTTAAAGGAGTGCAGGTCGGAGCTAAACATTACAAGTTAAGAGCGTTTGCAGATGACTTAGTTTTGACTTTACAAGAGCCAATCACTAGTACGAAAAAGGTTCTAGAAATAATACAACAGTTTGGCCAGGTAGCTGGATTTAAGTTGAATAAACAAAAAACCAAAGTTTTAGGAAAAAACTTAACAGATATGGAAAAGGAGAAATTCCAAGAAGAGACAGGGCTGACAGTGGTTAAGAAGGTCAAATACTTAGGGGTTTATTTGACATCTAAAAATGTGAACCTATATAAGGACAACTATGAAAAATGTTGGTCAGAAATCAAAAAAGATCTAGA
This sequence comes from Podarcis vaucheri, assembly GCF_965113315.1. Classification (NCBI taxonomy): domain Eukaryota; kingdom Metazoa; phylum Chordata; class Lepidosauria; order Squamata; family Lacertidae; genus Podarcis; species Podarcis vaucheri. The sequence goes on from NC_138765.1 coordinate 59,036,747, forward strand.
AATATGGTCAAATTTGAAATTGTCAGTGTTAGGCCGAATTGCTGTGATCAAAATGAATGTATTGCCTAGAATGTTATTTTTGTTTCAGACCTTGCAGATTCTTGACAAGTTGGAATGTTTCAAGAGGTGGCAGAAAGATATTTCGAAATTTGTCTGGCAGGGCAAAAAGCCCAGAATTAAATTTAAAATATTGACAGATGCAAAAGAAAGAGGGGGTTTTGCCCTGCCGGACTTAAAATTGTACTATGAGGCAGCTGCTTTTTGCTGGCTGAAAGAATGGATGCTCCTCGAGAATACGGACATTTTGGATCTGGAGGGTTTCAACAATGCTTTTGGTTGGCATGCATATTTATGGTATGATAAAGCTAATAGCGCTTTTAAAAATCATATTGTTAGGAAAGCACTATATAATGTTTGGACAAGATATAAAGATTTGTTGGAAAACAAAACCCCTAGATGGGTCTCACCAGTGGAGGCTAAAGCAGTGAAGAAACTCAATATGGAGGTCGGATGGCCGAAGTATTGGGAAATTTTGGAACAGGATGGAGATAAGTTTAAACTACAAAGCCAGGAGAAACTGAAACATAAAGTACAAAATTGGTTTCAATACCGTCAAATAATGGAGTTTTTCAAACAGGATAGGAAAATTGGCTTCCAGGTGGAAAAATCAAAACTAGAAACTGAACTACTAGAACCCAATACTAATAATAGGTGCTCCTTTTGTCAAAGAGCTGAATGAAGAAGAGAGCAGATATTGTGGTATATAATTGTTCCGTTGACTGCCATTGAATATTTCCCAGCTCCTACTGTATGAGAAAAATCTTCCGCCCGTGTTACTAGCTAATTTATCATGCAACGGTAATTAGGACTCTGGGCATCCGGAAGACCCACCTGGGGCGCAGCTCTCCTGGCACCCTTGTCTTTTCCCCGCAGATCACATTCTCTGTCCCCGCTGCAAGAAATCAAAGGGGGTGTCAAGAAATGGAAGACAGAAGGCAACCAAAAATAAAATTTGAAATAAAAAGGATAGCATCATTTTCAAGCCAAGCCAATATCATTCTGGAGATTATTTTTGAGGCAGGTCAGAATCCTGTTTTATTTTTTAATAGAAAGTCATTCACCTCCCCCCTTTGCACATACCTGCCCAATGTGTACTGGTTTACATAGGATTGTAGCCAGTTGTTGTCTTACCCAGAGTAGACCCATTGAACGTTATTGGAAATGATCAACCTAGGTTTATTAATTTAAGCGGGTTTACTCTGAATATAAGTGCCTAGGATTCACTTTCTAAACCATCATCCTGCAAGGAAACATCAAGCTGGTATAAAGTGTACATCTGTATACTTTAAACATCAACATGTGTAACCCAAAGAAGAAAATATAAAATTAAAAAATAAATAAAAGTGAATCCGTTTAAAACAGGGATGTCGCTCCAGATGTTAGTCTACAACGCCCATCAGTCCCAGGCATCATAGAAAATGGACAGGGATGATGGCAGTTGTAGTCCAGGTATGATTCCCCACTCCTGATTTAAACCAATCCAGACAATTGGAGAAACCACAGCAATAATCCTAAATCACAAGAAGCCTTTATTGAGGTCCAAGGATTACACACACATGAAAGTGGTGGATGGTTGGTGGAAGAACCCTGCGTGAGAGGCAGGGAAGGGAAGATCTCCCAGGGTGAGAGACTGAGAGAAGAAAAATAAACATCCCAGGTGAAAACTAGGAGAGTCCACCACTTTCTCTGGGTGACAAGGGTTCCAAGAGCCAGTGTGGTGTAGTGGTTAAGAGCGGTGGACTCGTAATCTGGTGAACCGGGTTCGCTTCCCCACTCCCCCACATGCAGCTGCTGGGTAACCTTGGGCTAGTCACACTTCTCTGAAGTCTCTCAGCCACACTCACCTCACAGAGTGTTTGTTATCCTAGAGGAAGGGAAATGAGATTGTTAGCTGCTTTGAGACTCCTTAGGGTAGTGATAAAGTGGGATATCAAATCCTAACTCTTCTTCTTATTCTTTGAGAGAGGAATCTGCATCTTCTTTTATCTATCTATCTTTCTCTGCTTTTGTTTTTCTTTAGTTTCTTTTATCTTATTGATTATTATAAAAAAAGCTTTAATAAAATCTTATGAAAAACAATATAGGAGAAACAAGTATGGCAGTCTATCCGATACCCTGGCTCCAAGCTGAACCTGCCATTTTATAATCATTAGTGCAATTCAAGAATAGAAAAATCATAATTAAGTAAAATCACTAAATCTGTTGATAATAAGTGTGGGTGAAATTGTGGCTGAGTGGGAACTGAGTTCCATGTATAATGGTCATGTCCTAAAGTTCATTCTTTTTGGATAAAGTTTTTCATAGAAATTGGTCAAATAACAAAGCTAGAGGTTACCCTATATCCTAAATTCATGATGATTCAACCCAGACACTAATACATTGGAATTTCATTTCATGTTTACTAGCAGGCACAAAATTGACTCTTGCAAAAAGTTGTCGATCCTTGGAACTGAACTTGATGAAAGGCTGGTATGAACTCATGTGTCACTTGCTGTAATGGAGAAATTGATTAAGAGACAGAAACAGTCAACACACACCCATAATGTGTTTACAAAACTTGGTTTATTTCCATGCAGTATGCAACTACTCTTGAACAAAAATTTCACCTTTCTTTGAGTCACATTCATCTCTGGAATGAATGGTAGCTCTCTCTTTTGGTAGCTCAGAATGTATACCCAGAACAACCCCAATCTCTCTTTCCTCAACTGCTGGTTTATATTGTTGTTTAATTGCTGCTGATAAAATAAAAATAAAAATTATTTTCTAAAAACAGGAACGAATGTTCATTCTCCCCCCAAACCCTTTAGCATTCTGTATTCAGAATGAAATATCTTTGTATCTTCCTTCTCCAGGATATTCTGAATTTTTTTTTTTAGAAAGTTGGTCAAACCTCCTTTGTCACCATTTGGACCTGTGTTGAACTGTTCATACAATCAGTTTGATAACTTCATTAACGTCCACCAAAGAAGGCAACTTTCTTTGACCTCTCCCAACCCAGAGAAAAACACACTTGAAATGGTTGTGTGAATTCTGTCCTAAAAACATGGGAGACCAATAGGTCTCTTGATTTCTTTTTTTATCCCTAGACCCTTTTTAAGGGGGCATTCAACTTGAACCACTTCCACAGGCTCCATGCTGTTTGCACAACTGTTTCAACAAATGCCCTGATTTATTTTTAAAAAACATACAGATTCCTGGCAGTGCTTCTTTCAATTATCAGTGTCTTCTGCTGTCTTCTTTGTCTTTTTTATTCTTTTCTCAGTCAATTGTTCACCAAGTTATCCAAGCCGGGAGCTGCAGAGTTGCTTGGGTGGTGGTGATGGATGAATGGAGAAGAGTCTCCCAATGCTTTCACAACAGAATCTCCCCTAAATGAGACTGAAAGGCAAAGCTTTTCATTCTTAAATGATAATGCCAAAAAGAAGAAGGCGGACAAACACCCTTCACAGTAGAGATGGGGGGGGGAATATTGTAAGCAGAATCCTGGAAAGGATTTGGGTGAAAGGAAATTCTTTCGCAGGACAGCCCAGTCCAAACAGAAAAGAAAAGAAAATATTGTCCATGAGCTGGTGCATCCAAAGATCCTGTTTGTGGGTTTTTTGTTTGTTTGTTTTAAAAAATTACCTTTCTTTTCAGAAGTTACAGTGTCATAAGGTTTAGGAAATGGATGCCTACTTTTTTGGAGAGGAATGATCTTGGATAAATAGATAGCTCAGATCTGCTCATGCTTTGCATGGAGAAGATCCCAGGTACAATCCCTGGCATCTTCAGGTAGGGATGGGAAAGGAACGCTTGTCTGAAACCTCAGAGAACCACTGTCATGCAGTGTTGGTCAGGGGTAGACAATGTGGCACCACCCAGATGTTGTGGACTACAGTTCCCATCAGCCCTAACTAGCATAGCCAATGGTCAGGGATCTTTGGAGTTGTAGTCCTCAAGATCAAGAGAGCATCTCACTGGCTTCTCTGGAGTCAATAATACTGAGCTTCACGAAGTGATAATATGACTCATCGTGTTCCTATAGAGGGTTCTGTATTCTGTGGACTGATGCAGCAGCAGCATCCTCATGTTGAGCTCTTAGCTTCTCCGCCTTCCACTTGGAGCACTCAGTAGTACCATTAGCATTTTGAGTGCAGGCAAACCATGCCAACCTCTAATGCCATATAAAATGACATTTTGAACCATCTTTATTGAAAGTGCCATGGATGTTTGGATAGCTGCTGTCCACCTCCTTCAATCGGGCTCTGCTCTGCCCCATCAATCACCTTTACTTTTCCAAGGGGAGACTTCATAAAACTTTTGATAACATCACGTGCTCAGTCGGGGGAGCATATATTTCAAAACATGAGGAAGGCCTTTAAGTCTCTGAAACATTAAAATTTTGCTCTTTTACATGGAGTCCTGAAACAACACTGCCCCTGCCTTCCACATCTCTTAATTCTGCCAAAACCGATATCCCTTGTTTGGAAATAGTAAACCATTTTTGACAGTTTTAAAGCCCAGAGATGAACTTTGCAAAAATGAGAAGTGGAGTAGAGTGTGGGGAGGAGGTAAGGAAGGGGAAAGGAAAACCCCAGACTATTTACTTTCAAGTAAAAACACAATCTCAAGAAACATTTATTTTATATTATGTTTTTACATCTTAAATTTTTAAGAGATTTATAGCTTGCTGTCTGACATGTTTTAAAAAAGAGAGCCTTGAGATGACTTACAAATAGGGTCAATCATGAATTATATTGCACTGTTTAGAACATATTTTGTGTATTATTATTATTATTATTATTATTATTATTATTATTATTATACATAATGGCATGCAATATATATGGTTAATGATCAGGGATGATGGGAGCTGGAATCCAGCAGCTTCTGGAGGACCTCAGGTTCTCCATCCCTGGTGTCTGGGCACATGTGGAGAGTGGTCATCCTGAGAAGATGGTCAGCTTTTGCTCAGAAGATCATCTTAAACATAGAGTCGAGGCAAATCCTTGTATGCCATGGTTAGAACTACGGGAATGTCATTCATCTGACATGGAGCAGTCTGAGAATCTGGTGGGCCAGGACAAAGGGGAGATAGGAAGCTTCTTTATACTGAGCCAGACCATAGGTCCAGCTAGCTCAGAATCACCTAACAGAGGGACAATAAGCGGAGGTTGGATGGCCATCTGTCAGGGATTCTTTAGTTGTGATTCCTTCATTGCAGGTTGTTTGACTAGAGGACTCTCTGGGCCTCTTCCAACTGTACACTTCTATGATTATGTCCACAGACTACTGCAGCTCAAGATTTCAAACAGGAGTCTTTCTCAGCTCTACTCAGAGATGCCAGAGAACTTTGGACCATCTGCATCAAAGCTGATGCTCTTCCACTGAGCTACTGCAATTTCTACACTCTCCTGAAAAGGTTTTGCTTCTCACTTCCTCCCTCCCTCCCTCCCTCCCTCCCTCCCTCCCTCCCTCCCTCCCCTCTCACACACAGAGTGCCATGTTGAAGAAGCAAAATGTAGAAAAGCCAGACTATTTCTCTCCCCTCTCTGCCCCCCCCCGAAACATCTAGTTCAACCCTATGATTTGCTGTGGCAGCACATTAAGTGCTCAGGACAAGGAGTGCCGAAAGTCATGCCAGCACGATGCCACAAAAAACACCACGGCTCCATTCCGTCCCAGGCCACATGGATTGTGGAAGTTGACAGGTTGGAAATGGTTTCAGCTGAGGGCCAGGAGGAGCATGACATACCCTCCAACATTTCTCCAATGAAAATAGGAACATCCCATTCCATAATGATAATTTTACTATTTATACCCCGCACACCGTACTGGTTTGCTCTGCCACTCTGGGCAGCTTCCAAAATATATAAAAACATAATGAAACATGAAACATTAAAAAGCCCTTCTTTATACAGGATTGCCTTCAGGTGGCTCAGGGGTTGGATAACTCCATACCCTCCAACATTTATCCAATGAATATAGGGACATCCTAAGGAAAAGTGGGACACTCTGGGATCAAATCAGAATCTGGGATGGCTTCTCTAAATCAGGGATGTCCCTGGAAAATAGGGACACTTGGATGGTCTGGCGTGACACCGGGGTCTAAAAAAATGCAGTTATTGAGGAAATGCTGGCAAATCTGGGGATGTTGAGCTTAGAGGGATGGCATAAAAATTAACTAAGGAATAGGTATCTACCAAATTTGCACTTTCTGAAATATGACCCATCTAGTCTCACCACAGAGTTGTCAACCACAGTGTTTGCTCTAGGTTTTGAAGGGTCTTTGGGTGAGACACTCTCCTCACCTCACATACTGCCTCAACTCTGCCTTGCCACAGTTTGTGTGGTGAACTTGTCTGACCTTGCCTTGCTGCACTGCAGAGTATAATGCCAGTGTTTTAACCACTACACCACATTGCCATTGCTTTCTCTTTGAGGTGGCAGCAAACACAATTGCTGTGCACTTAACGGACGTAAGCTAGAGGGGAAGGAAAACCACCTTCCAAATCTCCCAATATGTCCTTGTCTAGAAACCTGGGCAGCAACACTTTAGCGCAACCATAAATAACATGCCCACTTCTAATTTGGCCTCCAATAACAGCTGACCAGCCTTGATTTATCCGCTGACAAAAACAGGCCTCTCTAATTTGCTAACCAATCGCTACCATCCTCTCCTTCCCAACCAATAATTCTGCCATCTCTAATTTTCCAATAAATAATTCTGTGCTCTCAAATTTACCAACCGATAATGTGACCGATCTGCTGACCAGTGAGGGTGTCAACTGGCGAAAGAGCCCCTAGGCAAGTAGTAACTTGCTAAGCAGCATTTGGACTTTTAGCAATAAAGAGCTGCGTTGGTCTTCGATTCTGTATCAGTTGTGTGATTGCTGAGATGCCACTTGAGGCTTCACTTATTCTGGGAATCTGAAGGGTCCCCATGCATGCCTTGTAAAAAGTAAAGAGCACACGATACGTCTCTCTTTTGGAATATCAGCGGGGAGCTAACACTTCCTCTCTTCATTGCTGCTCCTCCACTGTGTTCCTGCCATCAACCTGGGGTTTGGCAGGGCCTTTGCTTGAGTTTGGACTGTCTGTGTCAGTGACAGAATGATATGTTTCGCCACATCTCTTACCCCACTGACCCCGCCACCCAGGCTGCTCCTGCTGCGGCAAGAGGTTTGGCTCCTGCAGAAAGCAAAAAAAAAAGGGATTCATTTTGGCGAGTCTCATTTCATCTGCGCTTGGAACTGGAGAGAATCAGACCATGACATGTTTTCCTAAAAGAAAAGAACCCCCCCTAAGAGGCACTCGTCAGGTAATCAGAGCGATGAATCAATAAATTCATTCATAGCCAATTAAAAATGTGGCGAGTCATGATTAGTCAGAGGTTGTGGAAAACAAGTTCTACAAGGCCAGGGGTATTTGCAGAGGAGCGGGGAGGAAGTCCCATGAACAGTTGAAGGAAGTGGGCATCATTATTTCACAGAAGAGAAGAGAATTATTCATCATCATCATCATCCATTTTATTTTAATAAAATTTAAAATAATTTTTATTTTATTTTATTTTATAAAAAATTATACCACTTGACTGGAAAAAACCCCTCAGAGTGGTTTACAAAGAGATTAAAGCAATAAAATTATTAGTAGAAACAACTCTTTAAAACATTCAAAAGATAAAACCAGCGATGACTACAAACAGATCAAAACATACAACAGCGTTCTACATGCCTGAGTTGGCTTGTATTAACAAAAATGTTTTTAGCGGGTGACAAAAAGAGCACAATGGAGGTGCCTGCCTGTCTCAACAGCTAATAACAAGGAATGTAGGACTGATAATGCCAAGGTTGCAGGTGTGATCCCAGTAAGGGACAGCTGCATGTTCCTGAATTGCAAGGGGGTTAGACTAAAAGATCCTGGGGTCCCTTTCCAACTGGACTCCCTTTGGGGAGGAAAGACTGGAAAGTTAAAATGAATTAAATGGGACTTACTTTTCATACCCTCCAACATTTTTCTGATGAAATTCTATTATATAATAATAATAATAATAATAATACCCCGCCCATCTGACTTAGGTTGCTCCAGCCACTCTAGGTGGTTTAAAACATACATAAAAACATAATAAAACATTAAACATTTCTAAAAACCTATCTCCTTGGCTTGGGTGTCACATAACTCAATTCCTTCCAATAGTTCTACAATAAAAATAGGGGAATCCCAAAGAAACCGGGTTGACTTCTGTAAAATTGGGACTGTCTCTGGAAGACAGGGACACTTGGAGGGTCTGACTTCTTGGTAGGTCTGGATAGGATTGCAGCCTTTGTGGCTTATGTAGCCTGGTCTGTTGCTGAAACTGTATATATGCAAATCAGAAGATGACAAGCAAAATAGCAGTTTTTTGAAGGCTCCTTAAGGAAGCCAGACCATGTGCAAAAGTTGTGTAGAACTCCACATTGCTCGGGCAATAAAAATAATGGAAGCATGGACAAGGAGACAGGGAAAGCTGACACACATGTAATCCCCCCCTTTTTTTTTTTGCTGGGGCATCAGAGTACTATTGATTTTCCTAAACAAATAGGATACTGCCCACATCCCACTGTGCAGCCCTTGCACAGGTTAATTCTTTTATCCATTCCAAACACAGCCGGTCGATAGCAGTGATCAGGTAAGGTTGTGAAATTGCCAGGAAAACACATCCGCAAAGTAAACCCAATACCGCGCCTTGTCTGTGTGACTTAAAGCTTAGCGCAGCATTGGAAATCACTAATGGAACATACAGAGCGCCGCGTCCATGCTGGGAGCAGTCGAGGATCATGCATAATGGAGGAACACATCTGCTAACAGCCGCTCACACAAGCTAATTTAATCTTACTTTAAAAGGAGAAGCAAGGAATTAATCTTTGGAGATGTCCCTCTTTGGCCCTCGCTGGCGTCGAGGCAGCCATCCATTTGCACCCACCCTTTCGCCGGGGAGGGCATTATCCCGAGGAGAAGCTCTCACTTAAACCGTCATCTGCTTATGTGGCTCTGGCCATGTTTAAGCTGAAAAATGAATGGGGTCGTACATCATCGAGGGGTCAGAAAAGGCTCCCGCTGCTGAGTCCAATGAAGGAGACGTGTGCTTCACCCGACCATTCAGAAACGTGGAATTCAAAAGCGGGGTTGTCTTGGATGGTCATTCTGTGCACAGATCCATGACGTAGGCTTAGCTAGGGTGGTGTAGCAATTATCGTGGTTATGTATTTAGGTAAAGGTAAAGGGACCCCTGACCATTAGGTCCAGTCGTGGCCGACTCTGGGGTTGCGGCGCTCATCTCTCTTTACTGGCTGAGGGAACCGGCATACAGCTTCCGGGTCATGGCGAACCAGAGCAGCGCACGGAAACCCCATTTACCTTCCCACTGGAGTGGTACTTATTTATCTACTTGCACTTGGCGTGCTTTCGAACTGCTAGGTTGGCAGGAGCAGGGACCGAGCAATGGTAGCTCACCCCATTGCGGGGATTCGAACTGCCAACCTTCTGATCAGCAAGTCCTAGGCTCTGTGGTTTAACCCACAGCGCCACCCACGCCCCGGTTATGTACTTAGGTTGGTGCTTAAGATGCTTTCCAAAGGGGCACCTTAAGTTAAAAACAAGTAAAAATGCAACTATGAAACAAGGAAATAGAAGAACAAGGCAAAAGGAAACCAAGGGTTGCTCCTTGCTGACCCAACCCAAGGAGATGCCAAGATGGAGCTACTCTGGATCCTCTTGTGTGTCGGAGAATGAAAGGATGGCAAAGGGAGGGGGAACGTGAGCTCTCAGGTCAAGGGCCCGACCATGGCTACTGTGTGGGGTAGTGATCAGAGCGCTGGGCTGAAACCTGCAAGGCAAGGGTTCAAATCTTCACTCTGCCATGGCCAGTCACCCACTCTCAGCCCAACCTACCTCATAGGGTTTTCTTGAGGATAAAATGGGGAGAAAGGTAGAATATAAATGCAATTAAATGTAATTAAAGAAATAAAATGGCATCCTTGGATCCCAGTCTTTCTTAAAGGAATCTGTGAGTGGTGAACTGGGGTGTGCGTGATTGACCCTTTCCCACCAGAAAGACGGTGGAGTTGTTTAATTTTCACATCATTGGGTCTGAATTCCCTGAAAATGACCATCTTATTGGTAGTCAAGAAAGAAAATGTAGGGTGTTCACAAGAGGGAAGGGGGGGGGGAGGAATTAGCTCTGCATAAAATTGGCATCTGTTAATTTATGCGCATAGCTGCAAATTTAGAAATCATGGCTGGTATCCAACTAAGTTCTGCTCAGAGCAAGCTCATCAAAATTAATGGTCCTGTCTATCAAAATTAAGTTACTCCTGTCTATCAATTTCAGCAGCTCTACTCTAGGACTGACACTGGACGCAACCCAATGGCTATAATTTAAGCAGACATTTGCTGCATCTCACCCTCTGGTTGAAGACTTTGGTCAGGTGACCTGGGTGTGCCTGCTCAGTCTGCAGTCCAGGAGCTCACTGCTGATGGGCAGCTTCAATGTTCCTGCTTGTCCTTCCTTAGGCTTCTTTATCTTTCAGTTGGACTTGGACCTGAAAGGGCTGCCCTGTGTACAGCAGGACCGTCATGGCCACCCTAGTCTTTTTGCTGCTGAGGGACCCAAAGGGAAGAGGAACTGCAGAATGTGTTGCATGTATGCAGGAGAAACAGAAGGGCCAAAGGAATAAAGGGTTCTTTGTTCCTCCCTACTTCTCCATTGGAGGCTGGTACCCGTGGGACTTGTAGGGCAGAAGGCAGGGAGCCTAACTGAAGGCAGAGCTGGAGCCAGTGATAACCAGAGCTAACCAATTCTGGTTTTGCCCCCATCCTTCTCTCTGCTGAACTCTACAAAGTCAGCACTGAGACTCCCTTAATGCTAGAGCACCAGTGGCTGCTGCAGGCAGTTGGAGGCTTCTATTCACATTGCAGGTGGTGGTGGGGACCAAGTCACCAGATCCTTTTGAACAAGTCAGATCTGCAACAGAATGTTGTGGTTCAGCATGCTGCTCAGCGTTCCATGCACTCCAATCTTTCCCGTCTTTGGTTTTACTACTACTAATAATGATAACAGGCACAAGAAATCAGCATTTTGTGGCTTCTGAGCATGCTCAACTCTCATTGGGACACCCTGCCCTTGTCAGTCCTTTCTCAGTCCTTTTTGTATCTCAAACCTTGTGACTCCCCCAAACCCGCTGACACCTCCTTCTTTGTTTGTCTCTCTGTGTGGTGCTGTTTTGACTACATTAGCAATAGCATAAGCACTTCCCCACTGTACCCCACAGTTTAACTTGGAGTATAACAAAGTGTAATCCTCAGGATGTCACTGAACCTTGCTCTTCTCACACACCCAGGAATCCTCTGCCTTCCCCAAGGTCTACGGCATCCCTCCTGCGCAGGCCTGCCCTGTTACATCTCACGCGGAAGAGGAGAGAGGCTTTCTGTAAGCAAGGCACAGCAAATAAATGAATGAATAAATAGAAAAGGGAGGAACGGGAAAGAAAGAAAAATCTCCCCATGCCAAGGGAAGTCAAAATGCATTATTAAGGGTGTCCAGGAAATTATAGTCCATGTCCATTAGCCCTTTCAGGGTTAATATTGATGCAGATATTATTTCCATCCATGGTGCCATTTATTTGAAATATTATGACGGGGAGTAGCTGCAGCAGTGAATCACATCAATTGATAGAGCAGTTAGCCCCGCAGACAAGCTTGCCTTTACACCATGCAATGGGCATGAAATATTATGGAGATTGTTCTTTAAAGGGATCACTTTATCATCATTTGTATGCTGGCCTGGTTATTCCTCGCTGGCTGGCTTCCCTGTTGGGTTAGGGCTGTCATAACTCAATCAGCCGTATAATGCTGCTCATAGCACCTCCTTACCAGGTACTGCAGCCCGTCAAGGGCCGCGGAGGGAATTGCCCTTATCCCTTTTGACAGCTCGCAACGCCACTCCGATATTGATGTCAGTTTATATATGTATGATATGTATTTCTTAAATGTAATTAGAAGCCTGTTTGGGCGCATGATATATCTGGATGGCCCAGAGCTGCTCATGATGAAGGCATCGATTGCTAACCTTGTGCCTTCCCCAGGAAGGGAATATGACAAGCTTCATCACTCGAGGGCAGCGGGGGGGAAGAAACCCTTCTGTCTGGATGCATCATATGAAATTGTCACTTTTGCTTATCCGTCTGGGCAAGTTGACTGAAAAGCAACTCCCGGCATTGGCTAAGCGGCTGCAGGAGGGACCGAACGAGAGTTCAGGTGCTGTGGAGCACCAAAACTTTGCAAACAGTGAAGCAGGAACCTCAGGGAGTGCAACTTGTGTACTTTCTTCACAGCAGGAGTAAGGACATCATCTTCTGGAGCGGTATTTACCAGTGCTTGGAGGGACAGTTAGGAGGACAGGTCTGGTCTGGTGCATGATCCCCTAGTTTAGCTCATACAGTGGCAGAAGAGAAGCGGCGTGGCTTAGTGGAAGAGTACCTGCTGAGCATGCCAAAGGTCCCAGGTTCACTCCCCAGCATCTCCAGATTGGGATGGGAGAGACTTCTTGTCTGAAACCCTGGAGAGATGCTGCCAGTCAATGTAGACAATACTGAGCTAGATGGACCGAGTATTCTTGTGTTCCAGCCTGGCCCAAAGTCTTCCTAAGGATGGGAAGCCTGGTCTCCCCATGACTCCCCAACATGCTAACCACTATTGCATCAGGAGTGGGGGTGGGGTGGGGGAAATGTGGGCCATCAAACGTTCCTATGTGGCCCTTGGGACTCTTGCCAGGCCACCCTCTCCTTACCCACACCATCTACAGTATCTCTGGGCCACCTGTTCTTCACACCATTCCTTTAATGTTTTAGTCTGGTGCGAATGTGTCCTTGATAATGCCTGGTTAGCCCCTGTAAGAACAGGAAGCAGGTCTAGATGGGCCATTGGCCTGATCAAGCAGGCTCTTCTTGCATGTCTGGATGATGATGAGATGATCAGAGGGTATTTCTGACTGTCTGTAGAAACAATTTGCATTCATTGTTCTCTATTGCTGCTCTTTCAGGCATAAGGGGATCAACACATCTGGGGGTCAAGAGATCATCATGATGGCCTCCAACACATCTTTTATTGAGATGTGTGACTATGGAGTCTCTTTGAGAGTGTGGCTTTGGAGGCCATCATGATGATATCTTAGATTTCAAAACTTACCCCTACACCAGCAGCGGTAGCAGAGACTCTCAAGCTAAGTGGACCCACTGCCTGACATGTGGTGAATATGGGGCCCCCTAGATGTTGATGGACTCCAACTCCCATTAGCCTCAGATAGCATGGCCAATAGTCAGGGATAATGGGAGTTGGAGTTTGACCACAGAATCTGGAGGCCACAATACTGAGTAGAAGCCCCATACATCTATGTCAGATTCTGCCCGAAGGTCACCTTCTCTCATGGGAAATGGTGGATAAACCAGTGGCAGCAGAGCAACACAGATGTGACTCTTGGGCTGTATATGAGACTACATCTCACCCAGACAAAAATCTACACCCCACAAACATCTCGCCATAGTTCAGGTAAGGGCATAGTGCAGCCAGAGAAAAGGACTGGAGGAGGAGGAGGCAAAACAGGGCCTTCAAGAGAAACATAGAATTGTAGAGTTGGAAGGGACCCTGAGGATCATCTTGTCCAACCCCCTGCAATGCAGAAATATGCAGCTCTCCCATACAGGGATTGAACTTGCCACCTTGGCATTCTCAGCACCATGCTCTAACCAACCGAGCTGTCCAGGCTGTAGGATGAGGACTGGACAGAAGGGCCCAAGGGGCCACATTTTACTCCAGGCTCCCATCGCTTTGTAGTTTGCTATTATTGCTAGTATTAACTTTTTAGTTAATGTTAAGAAGTGAAAATGATAGCGCACATTCTGCCGAAGTTTCTCTCTCTCCCTTTTTCTTTTTTTAACAGTCTTGTCATCATATGAATTCTGATAACAACTTCTGTCCCCAGTGGATGCCAAGCCTCAAGGGCCTGCTTTTCTGCTGCTTATATTAAACAGAGACTCACTGTTGGTATGACTGTCTTGGCACTTTACATTAAAATCAAAATGTACGAAGAAATTCGGCAGCAGCGGGAGACAGCTGTCAAAACGAGAGAGCTGGCGCGTTCCAGAGCAAAGCCTTACCTGCAGCGTCAAACCTTGGCTAACAAAGCAAAAGAAGAAGAAAGAGATTTGCTGTGTTCTCTCCAGTTCAGGATATATTGGACAATTACATGCCATACCTTTGCTACCCATTTCCCATGGTTCTTCATGATGCAGGGAGCATTTGTTTGTAGGAGCCAGCTTTCTGCTGCAGTCAGTCACCCTCCAGCTTAGGGAGGATGGCGTGGAGGCCAGATTTCCCTTCTTCAAGGGAATGAGGTTGGGAATCCAGAGTAGGAGAGGGAATTGCCCCAGAAGCATCTAGGAAACTGGAAGTCCTTCTGCTAAAAGAGCATATAGTAGCAGTGTCCCTCTGGCCCAATGGCATCATGCTGCCCTCCTCTGACTTGAAGGTCTCCATTCTGGAGCCTTAGTGCAGGAATGGGGAACCTTTTGGGTTCCATGGGTGTGATCTTTCTCAGGATCAGCTTTATGGATCAAATTGGACACTTGGGCAGCCCACTTGTCAATCACCTTACATCACAGAGCCACCAGGTGCAAGGTGCCTTCAAGTTCCAAAGTCAAGACCTCAAAGCACTTTGCAAAGTGCTGCTAGAGCAACGATTCCCCCCTTTCATTTTAGTAGGTGATTCCAGTGCAGGCCTCAACCTGAATCAGAGTCTTCATTTTACCAGTGGTTTCCATTCAAACACCTTTCGGAATCTTACTGAGCTGAGTGGGATTTAACCCCTGCTCGTCAGCTGATGAGCAGGGTTGGGAGTGGGGTTAAATTCCACTGCTTTGGCAGTTCCCTAGTGGGCATGCATAGCCGATGCAGGATGTAACCACACTCTCTGGCCCATCAGATGATGTCACAACTAGCATCAGATGATGAGAAGATGGGTATGGTTTGGGGAAGGTGGCCTTGTGACCCAGCTTGGACACCCAGGCAGGTCAAGATTATCTCATGAACCAAGGGTTCCCCACTCCTGTCTTAGACTCCGAAGTCTTCCCTGCACTATTAGAGTTCATGGTTGCTAATGCATGCTGGGTCCTTTTAAATGACGATGCTCCTCCCAGCAAAGGCTACTGAGCCAGAGCTAAAGTTTCTATTTAAGGCTCAGTCTGAGAATGATAGTGATTCCCATGAAGTCTTTAGTCTGAACCTTATCCACTCACAGCAGACCAAAGATGGCAACATGGATGGAGTTGATGTGCACATCAGTGCTCTTTGCTCTTGTGTGCAAAGAAAATGAGTTATTCAACTCAGAATATGAATAACTGAACATGGCTGTAGGGAAGCCTAATGGCAGGGCTAGTTCCAAATGTGAGGGGGACCTTGACCATTGTTTAACTTTCTACCATTTTGATTTCCCCTGAAGCATTCTTGGAAATTAAAATGCTGGCTCTCAATACACCACTGGAGCCCACCTTAATGTTATTTTAATTTATAGAGGTGTCTCCCTAACTAAGCATGCAACTGAGCCTTGCTTAAAGGGGTTTCCCCATCAGCTGTGGGCCCTGCCAGTGTTAGGTCACTGATGGCTGCTGAAGGGTGTTGCGTGTCTGCTGATGTTGGAACTGACTGATAGGATCAAGAATCATTGTGAAAATATGTGTACGTTTTTACTGTACTGGAATAAAAAGTAATGGAAGTTTCCTTTGAGAGACAGGCAGCTAATTTTGAGATCAGAAATATCTTTAGGCGATTCAAACCAAAGTATACTTGCTATTAGGAATCTTTATACACTGAATTAAGATTATGGCCGTGATCGTTTGTCTACTTTAATTATTTTCGTTTTTCAGCTGGGGGGGAGGGGGAAATGAGGGCCACAAAGAACAAGCTGTGTCGATATTGCAAATTCTTCAATAAAAAAGTTGAAGAAGAAGAGAAGCTCTTCCTTTTCCAAAAGGGCTTTCCCGCAGCAAAATAAATAAGCAATTGTGCTTCCCTTGCATTTTCTACAGGATTCACGCCTGTATTTGGTCTGTCAGCCGCTCTGCTGATTCCTCTGAGCCTCTCTTTGCCTCCCACTGTGCTTGAGATCAGCAGAGCCAGGCTGGAGGAGAGATCAATCGAACAGCTGAAGCAGCCAGCTGGTAGAGGAAGGAGGGGGGGGGCATAAGGAAAGAAGGGTAAAGGAGGGGAAGGGGGGAATTAACAAAGAGCAACAAAGTGGGACCCGCAAAAAAAACGCTTGCAGCACAGAGTGCTTCTGCTCTGTCATGTTCCATTCCATTCCACTTCATCCCTTGTGTTGAACCCCTATGAAGAAAGGCTGCACCATTTGAGACTTGGAAAGGTAAGAGCTGGCATGGCAGAAGTTTATAAAATCATGCATGTTGTGGATAAAGTAGACAGAGACAAGTTCTCTTCCCTTCTCTCATAACATTGGAACTTGTAGACATGCTGAATGTTGGAAGATTCAGGACACATCAAAGAAAGGACTTCTTCAAGCAGCTGGTAGTTAAACTATGGAACTCACTGCCACAGTGATGGCCACCAACTCAGCTGGCTTTAAAAGAGGCTTGGACAAATTCATGGAGGAGATAGCTACCGATGACTACTAGCCATTATGTTGCTAGTATACCTCCATACTACATTTGGAGGTAGTAGCGATTGTGAACAGCAGTTGCTGGAAAGCTCAGGAGAGGAGAGGGCTTTTGTGCTTGGTTCCTGCTTGAGGGCTCACCCAGTTCTGTTCTCTGTAGCTTCAAGGAAGCTAGAGCACAACTAAGAAGATGGCCAAGCTGCTTATATAGGCATAACATTACTTCCCGCAGGGGTAGCCAATAGCATAGTTGTGCATCATCTTATACACCTCCGTCTTGTCCCCCTCCCACCTCACTCACCATTTTTCTAACTTAAAAAGTCTCAAATGTTGGAACTTTCCTCATCTGGGAGTTGCTCCAGCCCCTTTATCATTTTGGCATTCTCAAGTCTTTTGTATCAAAAAAAGTACTAACCAAAAAACCCCACCTTGTGGTTCACCCCTTGCTCTGTCCAAAATGCACTTCATCTGCACAAAGCCCTGATTAGCATGAGGGGCTACAGGAGCCGTACGTTCCCACCCTCTGATTTTATGACAATGCAAAATAGTAATTTTTTTATGAGCTGTGGAGAAGAAGAGGAATGTAGCACCACAAACCACAGAGGAACCTCCTGGGGTTTATTTTATCTGTCTGGCTATATAAGTGGCAGTGTGTGACAATTTTGAAATATTCTTTTCTGTGTTCAACAACCCACAAACCTTTGCTGTGGTTTCTTTCCCCACCCACCCCCAAATCTGCACATTACATATGTTATAGATTCTTGTCCTCTCACATGTCGTGCTGAGACTGGGCTCGCTGTATTTGAGTTCTGAGTGGAGTGCCCCTTTTTATATCTGTCTGTGGGGGAAATGGCCCTTTTGATTGTTATGCCTGACAGGAATACAGCCTTCTGTTAAGTGTGTTTGAAAAACGATAGTTCAGCATTCACAGACATCATGTACATGTGTAATCCACATATGGCTGCAGCAGAGAGGGGAGACAGTGTGGTCCTCAGCATCGCCTCTCCTCCTGGAACTGCCTCCATCACTGGCCACTGGGCTGCAGCAGAGGGAGAGGTGAGGCAGAAAGGCCCCCTGCGTCAGCTCAGCTGGAAACAGCTGCCGTTTGGCTCCTTCCCTTTCAGAACTGGCTCCAGCAATGGTCATTCCACAGTACTGCAGCAGAGGGAGAGAGAAGGCAATGAAGGCCCTTCCACAAGCTCAGTAGGAGCTGCCAGAAACAAGTGGAGGGACATCTCTGCTCAATTCAAGCAGGCCCCTCCTGCCTGGTGTAAGGGAGGTGGGTTGGATTTCATCATTGTAGACATAGAATAATAGACTTGTAGAACTGCAGGAATCTTAACATGCAGTCACCCATCCAACTGGTTTTTTAAATTGTATTTTATGATTTGCCACACAC
Source organism: Podarcis vaucheri (assembly GCF_965113315.1). Taxonomy (NCBI): domain Eukaryota; kingdom Metazoa; phylum Chordata; class Lepidosauria; order Squamata; family Lacertidae; genus Podarcis; species Podarcis vaucheri. Next base: position 59,054,887 of record NC_138765.1, read on the forward strand.
TGCCCTGAGACGCTCACAGAGCAGGCAATGTACAGTGGTGCCTCGCAAGACGAAAAGAATCCGTTCTGTGATTCTCTTCGTCTAGCGGTTTTTTCATCTTGCGAAGCAAACCCATTGACGGATTAGCGGATTAGCGCTATTAGCGGCTTTTAGCGGCTTTTAGCGGCTTTTAGCGGCTTTTAGCGGCTTTTAGCGGCTTTTAGCAGCTTATCGGCTTATCGGATCAGCTGATAAGCGGCTTAGCGGCTTAGAAAAAGGGGGGAGGGGAAAAAACCCGCAGGAACTCGCAATACATTTTCGTCTTGCGAAGCAAGCCCATAGGAGATTTGTTTTGCGAAGCACCTCCAAAACGGAAAACTCTTTCGTCTAGCGAGTTTTCCGTCTTGCGAGGCATTCGTCTTGCGGGGCACCACTGTACAAATATGTTAAGAATGGATGGGTGAAATGGTGCTGGTGAAAAGCAAGAATGAGAAGATTTGCCTTACTTTCACTGACTAAACGTTCTGAGATTCTGGAACCTAGGAACAGAGGAAAGCGGCCATATACAGAGTCAGACGATTGCTCCATCCAGCCTGAGCTGACTCTCCACTGACTGGCAGCAGCTGTTTGGGGTTTCAGACATGGGGACATTCCCAGCCCTCCCTGCCGATGCTGAGGGTTGAGCCTCGGACCTTCAATCAGATGCCCTGCTGCTGAGTTATGGCCCTTCCCCCTTCTGCCATCCCTTTGTTTCCATCCCACCTGAACTGTACTCTGTGCACTGGGCTGCCAAGCCATTTTCAATCTGTGCAGTGACCAGTTCCAGACGTACCTCACATCAGCAAGATGTGACTTTGTGACACCATGTACTGCCAAGGTCATATATGGAGAGTCAGAGCTTAGCCACACTTTCCTTTTGCCCTGCTGTTTCTGGGCACAGGTCTGTGATTAAAAGCTCTGTTTCCAAGTGTGTGTGTCTTTGTTTGTTTGTTTTGCCCCAGAGCTTTCCATGCAAAAACCCACTCTTTAGCACTCAATAAGAGCAAACGTCAATTCAGATTTCTGTGAATTGCTGTGAGCTTTAGAGAGCAAGTTTTGGAACAACGAAAAGGGAGAGGGTGCTCACACGTGGGGATTTAAATTGAGGACCATGCCTGGAAAGAGCAGAGGAAAGGTAAGTGTGGATAAGCCCTCAGTGTAGTACCGTATTTATAGGCTAAGACTGGGAAGACTCCTGTGTTCAAATGCCCCTTCAGTCATGAAGCTCACTGAGTGACGTTACTCTGGACTGAGAAATGGGAACTAGCCTACCTGCCAGAGTTCTCATGTGGATCAAACAGGCTGTGCATGAAGCACTATGCATTAAGCTCTTTGGAGGAAAGGCAGGATATAAATCCAATAATAAATGATAAAATGAGAATGATGCCATTAGGTAACTCTAGACTTTGGACTGAATGGTCTCAGCAGGAATCTGCATCTGCCTCATCAGTGGCTTGGACTGGATGGTATTTGGGGCCCCTTCCTATTTGATGATTCTGTATTAAAATGTGGGAGGCTACATCCCTAAGGTTGCTGTGTGTCCCACTTTACAGCAGTTTTCTATTTGAGGGGCTCTGCGATGCAAGTTTAGCTTAAAGATAAAGGACCCTGAGAGAGAAGCCTTGAAGTTGCCCATCAGTAGCTTGCACCAGAACAGCAGATTGCACAGGGACACAGTTTTTAGCAATGCACAGATGGACACCTTGGTTGGATTGGACTCGATGGCCCTTGTGGTCTATTCCAACTCTATGATTCTATAATCTTGCTGCATTTAGAGACCCTCTGGTTCTTTCTGCTCCACAGGGCTCCAGACAACTGCCCCAGTCATAGAAACATCAGAAGCTGACCCTGATGGTGCCACAGATTCCTGAGTCTTGGACAATTCTTATTTAAAAGGAAACATCTCCTTTGGGATTTGTTCTTATAACCCACTGAAGAAAAGGAAAAGGGGGGTGGTGCATGCCCAAACACCTCTTAAAAAGAACAACTCATCTCCTTCCCGGAAAATATATTTAGGCAGAGATTGTTGTTGTTGTTGTTATAAAATAATGGTTGAAGGATGCTCATCTTTACAATAGCACCTCTTTTATTAATTTAAGACTTTTGTGTGCAGGAAGGCCTAATCATAGGCTGCTAAGGGAGATTTATAGATCATTGTAGGGAGGGGTAATCTACGCGAAAAGCCTCATAAAAACTTAACGGTGAGGCAGGAATAATCGGTGGGCTCACAGAGGCCATGTCAAGGCTAATTGAAATGTTTAAGAGCAACCCACCCGCTTTTCCCGACTCCCTGGGATACATACTAAAAACGCATCTTGAGACCATCCCTTTGTCTCGAGCCGGACATATATTATCTCTCTATATCATAGTTCTGCCACCCCAGACTCCTAATTGCAAAAAACCTTTCGACACAGGGCAGGTAATAATTGCAGCGCCATGCCCTAGCTAATAATAAAAATAATTTACTGTTCAAAAGTGAGGGGTAATTTGTAACATAAATGGGTTTTTAAAAGAAAAGGAAAAGGAAAGGGAAAGAAAAAGGCCCATTTATCCACGCAATAGTCTCTGTCTGTAATTTATTTATTTAGTTATTGCATTTGTATCTCACTTTTTGCTTCAAGGAGCTCAAGTTGGTCTACATGGTTCTCCTCATTTAAATCTTCACAACAATCCTGTGAGGTGGGTTAGGCTGAGAAACAGTGACTGGCCCAAGGTAACCCAGTGCGCATTGTGGCCAAGCGGGGATTCAAACCCTGGTCTCCCAGGTTCTAATCCAACACTCTAACCACTATACCACTGTGGCTGTTGATTTCTCTCCGCTCCCCCCAACCTTACCCGGCCATCACTCAAAACAAACCTGGCTGAGGACATGATTTCTGCAGCTGTTTTGAAAGTTGGCGGCCTGAGGAGAGGGATCAAGACACAGAAGAACAACACAAGCATGTCTCCAGTTAATTTCTCCTCAGAGTAGACCTACTGAAATTAATGGACCTGAGTCAGCCTTGTCCATTAGTTTCCATCAGTCTGGAAATTAATTCTTAATTTCTGCAGCCTAATTTAGCAGAAAATGCCATAGGAACTGTTAATCTGTTGGCAGTCAAAACCTCTGGTATTTGGTACCTTGGGTTACATAGGCTTCAGGTTACACATGCTTCAGGTTACAGACTCCGCTAACCCAGAAATAGTACCTCGGGTTAAGAACTTTGCTTCAGGATGAGAACAGAAATCGTGCTCTGGCAGCACGGCGGCAGCGGGAGGCCCCATTAGCTAAAGTGGTGCTTCAGGTTAAGAACAGTTTCAGGTTAAGTACGGACCTCCAGAACGAATTAAGTACTTAACCTGAGGTACCACTGTATTGCAATTCACTCCAAGGTCTGCAAGCAGATCCTGGTGTACACAATAAGAGACATATTTACACAGTGCATAGAAACTATGGAACTCATTTCCACAGGAGCCACCAACTTGGATGGCCTAAAAGAGGATTGGACAATTTCACAGTGGACAATGTTCTCAGCAGCTACTGGCTGTGATAGCTGCTCTCTACCATCACTGTTAGAGGCATTCTACATCTGAGTTTCCAGCTCTGCAGAGAAATACACAATCCATGACATTTGTTGGTCTGATTTAAACTTTAGATGCTCTGGATGCTGTGGGAATCCCAACTCTCCTCACCACATGCCATGCTGGCCGGATCTGATGGGAGCCAGAGTTCCACAACATCTGGAGGGCCACAGTGCCCAACAGTCCCCGACCAGCATGCCCAATGGTCAGGGGTGGTGGGCTTTGGAGTCTAGGAACAGTTGGTGGGTGGAAAGATCCCCACTCCGCATTTTAAGCGATAAAAGCAATTTGTGAAAATTATTGAGAATCTAACATGGGGGAAAATTTTCTTCCTGCTTGCAAAGCAGCTGACCTCACTCGCTGGATCTTGTTACAGTTACCCCCCTCCCGACATCCCTAAGTGACTTTGCAGAGTGTTCTGAAGAGCCTTCTGAGTCTGTGCTATGCCAACAATTCTCATTTCAGCACTAAGCCTCTTTTACACAACCACCTCCCTCTCCCATTTTTCTGTGCTTTTGACTCACCACCCACATAGAAAGGACCAAAACCTCAGCTACTGTACATTCTTCAGCTGCTTCTGATGGTTTTGGAGGGTAGCCTTGAGCAATCCCATTTCAAGATCTGGGTGAGTATTAACTGCCAAGCGGCCAACAGAGCAATCCTATGCATCACTAAGCCAGAAGTAAGCTCCATTGAGTCCAATGGAGCTTACTCCCAGGTAAGTTGGTTTTGGATTGCAGCCTAAAATATGAAGCAGGAAGTCTCATCTTATCTCTGCCATACGTTCTTTGGATGTCATTGGGCAAGTCTCTCTCTCAGCCTCAGTCCTCCCATTAGCAATATGGGGACAATGATGCTGACCTACCTTTACAGGGCTATTGTGAGGCTTAAATTAAGAGAAGGCATTTATGAAGCACTCAGTCAGAACATTCTTGGTGGAAAGGTAAGCATTATTTATTGTATTTATGAGTTTCTCCTCAAAAGTGTTTTCTGAGCGACGAACAAGTAAAATGGTTCACAATTAAACAGTTTCGCGAGGATTGGGGAGTTGTTGTCTTATATTTCTCTTATATCTGGCATCAGAAAGACCCTGATGTTGGGAAAGATTGAGGGCACAAGGAGAAGGGGACGACAGAGGACAAGATGGTTGGACAGTGTTCTCGAAGCTACAAACGTGAGTCTGACCAAACTGCGGGAGGCAGTGGAAGACAGGAGTGCCTGGCGTGCTCTGGTCCATGGGGTCACGAAAGTCGGACACAACTAAACGACTAAACAACAACATCTGGCATCAGTATCAAGAAGAAGCTTGGACAAGGCTTGGAGTAAAACCGCTAGACTAAAAGTGAGAAAAGACTAATAAAGTCCTTCGTAGACGGGGCTGCTGAGCCAGGGTGGATGGAGACAGCTGGCAACTAGCGAAGGCCAAAAGTCCTGGATTTCTTTTCCCCAAATGCAGAACATCTTGAAAGTGTGAAGAAGCAGAAATCTGGGCTTGTAAAGTCAGCCCACAAATATTTAAATACTTTGTTTTCTAATTAGGCCAAATTGCTTTAAGCTTGACTTGCTTTCTCCACTGATTCTTGAAGACCTGTATGTTCCCCATTCTCAATGGGTTATTTTATTTGTAAATGTCCCCGGACTGCCACACCAGCTGGGTTCCCCCTCTCCAATTCTGTTGTGAATGGGCGCTCTTCCAGACTCTATTTTTGTACCGGTGTCATTGATACAATAAAAGTGTGTTATTGGTGGGTGTATACCATACACAATGTATAAATAAAACATTTAAATGAATGTACTGGACCTGTCCATGCATCATTCTGTTTGTTTGTTTGTTTGTTTGCCTGCTTGCTTGCTTGCTTAGTGATGGATGGATCAATCAATCAATCAATCAATCAATCAATCAATCTGTATACATTCCATTTGGCTTATGCATTTCTAAGTTGGCCTTCGCTGCCTCCTGTGGGAGAGAGTTCCACAGTTTAACTATGCACTATGTGAAGAAGAATTTTCTTTCTTCTGAAGCCTCTAACATTCAGCTTCAAGGGATGTCCAGGAGTTTATTATGAGAGGAGAAAAACTTCTCTCTCTCTCTCTCCTTTCTCCATGCCACATCTAATATTATAAACTTCTATCAAGTCACCTCTCACTTGCCTTTTATCCAAACTAGAAAGTCCCTACCAGTCTCAATGGGCAGCAACCACCACTGCACTAGAGATCTCAAAGAAGAGGCTGGATGGCATCTAGCATCTATTGCAGAAGTGGATTTCATGCTTAGTGGGGCTCAATGGCCATAAAATTCAAAAAAGCCACCTGTGTAAAACTTAGGTTAAGCGAAGAGGCTATTCACAACAGCAGCCGCTGTTGTGATGATGCCAGTTCTGCAGATCGAAGCGGTCGAGTGGACAAACTTGCAATGCCCCATTTGCCCTGATGGGACAGCCTCCATTGCTTCTGATAATACTTCAAATAGAGGGAAGCCTTCAGAAAAGTACAGAACTTCACCGCTGTGCACAGCAAGCTTAACATTGAGCAATTGCTTCATGGTGAGTGAATAAGATGTGAGTCCCGTTCCATAGAGTTTGATCCCAGTTTCACTTTACGGTTTTTGGATGGGGTTGAGGCAGAGCAGAACTACTGCAAGGAGTAACCAGGGGCAGAAGCTCATCGCAAACAGCTGCTTTTTGTTTACACTGTGGGGCTTGACTGTTTTTCAAGCTCAACCAAACCGGCAAACCAAATGCTTTCGACTCCTTGCCAAGAGTCTCCCACAAATGGCTATATTTAGAACCTGGTCATTTGCCTTTTCTTTTCTTTTCTTTTCTTTTTTATGCAAACTGAGGTATTGCACGTTGTGCAAATGCTTCAGTCACCCTGTTGTTTGTTTGTTTCATTTCATCGCATTTTAAAACTTTATTTCGTTTAAGATCTGAATTATTTCTACCCCTCGGCTTTGAAGGATTCAGCAGAACTCATTAAAGAAATCCGGGATCTCTGTTCAGCCTGGTACAATTTATAGGCTTTTCGTTTTAAGAAGAGAAGGCAAGATTGGAAGGAAACGTTTTGAGGGCTGAGCCAAGATGGAGGTGTGCGTTTTAGGAAAGCTGCCTGCCCCTGAATAGATGGGTCTATTTGTGATGTAGTGAGTGTTGCAGGGAGAGGAGATGTAGGTGAAGCAATAATACCAAATTCCTTTGCCTCAGAGCAGTTTAAGGTGGCCACTAAAAATGAGGGAGAAATTTGATTCAGATCACATTTAAAGGTGAAGCTACCAGATTTACTCTTTCCAAAAAAAGTACGAGAATGTGCACACTAGGGTAAAATGTGAATAAAGATGCATACAGCCACATAAAGAGCATGAGAAGACATGTTATTATTAGGGGAAATTTCTTCGCAATGGTGTGTCTATTAGGCACAACTGCATATTTTAAAAAGGTGCCTATTAGGAGAAATGTGCTTTAAGATGCGGATGAATTTTCAGGAAAGATTTTTTAAAAAGGCTTTACAAACTGATTTTTATTTTATTTCTTAAAAGCTTATTGGCATAAACACATACAGAATACAATAAAATGATGGACACGGCAAATAAAGATAAATGTAAAAGCAGAAAAATAAAACACAGATACAGAGGAGGGGTTTAAAAAAGCCCAAGAAACTTACTGAAAATACAGCAGCAAACTGATGTGGAAATGTGAAGAACTGTATTTAAGACTGGAAGAATGAAAAACAGACAAACTGAAATTGACATATCTGCCGATCCATCGTGGTCACTTATGTATTGCCCAAGAAAGGGGACCAAAAAGAAGGTCCAGATTTTTTTTTTTAAAAACCCATAAAATGTGCATGTGCGAATTAAAATGTATAGATGCCCACATAATGCCAGCCTCACCTCACCCCTCTGTATCCCAGTGAGCACCACTGGCACCCTACTGGAAGGTTACGGCTTTGCCCCTGTAGACAATCTGCTCCTGCTACATACATGCCCTTTGATTCAAAGCTAGAAAGGTGCCTATTAAACCAGAAAATTCTCCAAAAGTGGGGAAAACAGGACATGTTCCAGCCTGTAAATGTATTTTTTTCCCCTCTCCAGCTTTCTGATTTTGGAGTTCCAGGTTTCCGCCTCCAATTTAGCAATGCTTGGGAGCAATGTCATTGGGAGCAAATTTATGAAGCTCCATGTGCTAGTGGTGCTTCAGGTGACTGTTGGAGCACATATGAGGCTCTGGATCAGAGTTCATGAGGGGAAGAAACCCAAGATCCTTCCCCCATACCAGCCCCAACCCCCCTCCCTTTAAAGGTAAAGGTAAAGGGACCCCTCACCATTAGGTCCAGTCGTGGCCGACTCTGGGGTTGCGGCGCTCATCTCGCTTTATTGGCCAAGGGAGCCAGCGTACAGCTTCCGGGTCATGTGGCCAGCATGACTAAGCCGCTTCTGGTGAACCAGAGCAGCACACGGAAACACCGTTTACCTTCCTGCCGGAGCGGTACCTATTTATCTACTTGCACTTTGACGTGCTTTCGAACTGCTAGGTTGGCAGGAGCTGGGACCGAGCAACAGGAGCTCACCCCGTTGCGGGGATTTGAACCGCCAACCTTTTGATCGGCAAGCCCTAGGCTCTGTGGTTTAACCCACAGCACCACCCGTGTCCCCTCTCCTTTTACTTTTGAACAAATCCCCCCCTTTACACTTACCACTACATCAGCAATCTCCTCATAGTTTGCTCTCCATTCTTTCCCCACAGTTTTCCCAAAGTCCCTCTCCCAGTTTTTCTGAATCCCCTCCCCTTCCCCTCAGAACTTGCCCCAACTTCTTTTAAAGGAGAGGGTAAGTGCTTCAGGGAGTGGTTTGGCATTCAGGGAGTGGTTTGACTTCTTTATGAAGCACCTCCCAACTAAACAGATTGCCTGGGCGACCAACCACCCTGTCCTCATCCTAGAGTTGCCCGGGCCACCTATTGGGAGCAATGTGAACGACAGCATGACAACAGCCTTGCATTTTTCCTTATACAGGAAGAGATACATGCACACACCATTTTATTTTCAGGATTGCTCCTTTGCCACTAAAACCTCGGTTTTGCTTGGTTCAAGTCCATTCATTCAACACTGAAGCTTTATGGGGCTGTGTTCTTTGCAAGAAAACGATGCCAAACCCTGAGAAACTTGTTCCAATAGGGATTCAGCCCAGAGCACACTTTCTATCCCAATGCCAGGCGGAGGCTGACAGCTGTAACAGAGATTAGTGCAAAAACATCTGGAGGCAGGGAGCCAAACATTTTACGCAAGTAGTTTCAGGCTACTAGGCTACAGTTTGTTTTTACATCTGCCTGGTCTTGGAGAAGGGGGAAAAATATATGAGACTCCAGCTGCCATAATGGGCTGATAGCAACTAACTACTTTTTAAGCGCTGCAATTTAGTGCTATTATTTGAGAATAAACAATCTGTTCTGTCAATTAAACATTATTTAGGTTGCGTTTATTTTCTGGCTATATCAAGCAACCATTGAGAAAACTGGCATGCTTAAGGGATGCTGCACGGCTGCCTCTGACAATATTTTGGAGCCAGAGCTGCTGGAGGACTGGAATCTACCAGGTGACAAGAAGGTACACAGGACTAAGAGCAGAGCCTCCTTTGCACATGCCTATGCATGGAGGTCTCCCTTTGCAAATGTCCACCCAGGCCATGCCTGTGTGGGCATCTGGGTGGGAGGATGGCACTGTGGGAGCTCAGGGGATTGGCTAGAGGCAAGACCTCTAGGGTGGCCACTTACGATTCTCCAGTTTCTCCATCACAACTGTATGTCTCAATGCAAGATGAGAGTTCCAAGGTGAATTTTCCCTTCTGGGAAAGGGGGCCAAGGGTTTGTTAGCATCAGTTAGGGCAGGAATGAGGAACTTGTGGCTCTCCAGATGTTGTCAAACTACAGCTTCCATAATCTTTGAACCACTGGTCAACCACTGGGGTTGATGGGAACTGGAGTCCAACAACATTTGGCAGGCCATAAATTCTCCATCATTGAGTTGGTCCTTGAACCAGGAAACTCTTAATCTGCGTGGTGCATCCCCCTTATGGTGAGCTCCTGTGGGCTGCAGAGAGAAAATAATAATATTCCAACATATGGAGTGGGGAGTAGGCATGTGGTATAGTCCTGCCTGCTCTTGCTTCCTGTAAGCAACTTAAAGTCATAAAAACACATACAAGACAGATTCAACCATTCAGGACATTGTCTTACTCATTCTCCCGTGAGTTTTTACTGGTTGTTTTAAATGTTTTATTTAAATAAATAAATAAATATTTAAGCCAAAACGTTAGAGCTTTTTATCTGATGTTTTGAATTTAACAAGAATGTTTGAAACAACCAGTAAAAACTCACAGGAGGCAACTAGAGAAACAATGAGCAGGACTATACCACCTGTTCTGAATGGGTGAATCTGCTCCCTATGTTTCTGTGTATGTGCTAATATCACATGGTTTGAGAGAGGTACCAGGTTCTGGTCAGGAAGCAGGGCAGAAGTATCAATGAAAACAGGACTGTTGCATTCAGGACATAGCCTGTGTGGATTGCATTGCTTCCCATAAAAGAGAGTACTCAGACAGAAAGCTAAGCTTGGGCTTTCCTTCACGGCATGCTAGCTTTCTGAATGCAAGAATCTGCAATGTGTATCAGGACTTCTAGCATGGCGTTCTCCCTGATGTGCTAGCCTTCCACCTGCAGGGTGGTTTTGATGTGTGGGGATATTCAAATAAGCAACCCGATGTCACCTGATATATTCTGAATGACACGATCCTGAGAGGGCTGTGCCATACACCCGCATCTTCTCTTGCGTGCACACACACACACACACAAGTGCAAATTAGCTCTGTTAAGCTGGTGATTCAAAACTCCCTGATGCTACCAATTAAGCCAGCTTGCCCCCCACCCCCGCTTCCCTGCTTCCATTGATGGAATGAAGCTGGCATATGTGGGGTGTGGATCACACTGTTCAGCATGCTGCGCTTTTGAATCTCACCAATCCTTGGCAACGCGCCTCTGCGAAAGGCGGCAGGGTGCCAGGAGGCTGCCATAAGTCAGCTAGTAATTGCCCACACACAAATGGGTAAAGGAAGTTAGACCTAAATATTTGGGTATGAGTTCCCTCTGCTTTTAAAATGATATGTGCCACACAAGGAGTGTGATTTTGTATTGAGACCATGATGCCAATTTTGTAAAGATGAAAGCATCACACACACATCATGGAAGTGGTTTTGCTGTAAGCCTTGGCACTTCTGATAGTCTTCCTTAATGCAAGGAATCTTTCCAGATTCTTGATGCTGTGTGTGTGTGTGTGTGTGTGTGTGTGTGAGAGAGAGAGAGAGAGAGAGAGAGAGAGAGAGAGAGAGAGAGAGAGAGAGTTTGCCTGCCTGCCTGCCTGCCTGCCTGCCTTTGAGATTTGAGTATTGAGATTTGGAGAAGTGATGCAGACCATCTGCCTCTCATGCACAAGGTCCCAGACTCAATTCAACTCATCTCCAGGTAGGACTAGGAGAGACATCCTTCCTGTAATCCTGGAGAGCTGCTGCCAATCAGTGTAGACAGTACTGAGCTATTTATTAATTTACTTATTGCATTTATTTCCCACCTTTCCTCCAAGTAGCACAAGGTGGCCCACGTAGTTCTCCTCCTCCTGGCAACCCTGTGAGGTAAGCTAGGCTGAGAGTAAGGGGCTGGCCCAAGGTGAGCTTCATGACTGAGTGGGGATTTGAACCCTGGTCTCCCAGTTCCCCGCTGTAACCGCTACACCACACGGGCTCTAGATGGACCAATGGTCTGATTTGGTATAAGGCAGCTTCTTATATGAGGGATGTAGGTGGTGCTGTGGGTTAAACCACAGAGCCTAGGACTTGCTGATCAGAATAATAATAATAATAATAATTTATTATTTATACCCCGCCCATCTGGCTGGGTCTCCCCAGCCACTCTGGGCGGCTTCCACAGAAACCAAAAAACACTAAAATATCATACATTAAAAGCTTCCCTGAATAGGGCCGCCTTAAGATGTTTTCTGAATGTCAGGTAGTTTTCCATCACCTTGACATCCGATGGGAGGGCATTCCACAGGGCGGGCGCCACCACCGAAAAGGCCCTCTGCCTGGTTCCCTGTAGCTTCGCTTCTCGCAATGAGGGAACCGCCAGAAGGCCCTCGGCGCTGGACCTCAGTGTCCGGGCAGAACGATGGGGGTGGAGACGCTCCTTCAGGTATACTGGGCCGAAGCCGTTTAGGGCTTTAAAGGTCAACACCAACACTTTGAATTGTGCTCGGAAACGTACTGGGAGCCAATGTAGGTCTTTCAAGACCGGTGTTATGTGGTCTCGGCGGCCGCCCCCAGTCACCAGTCTAGCTGCCGCATTCTGGATTAGTTGTAGTTTCCGAGTCACCTTCAAAGGTAGCCCCACGTAGAGCGCATTGCAGTAGTCCAAGCGGGAGATAACTAGAGCATGCACCACTCTGGCCAGACAGTCAGCGGGCAAGTAGGGTCTCAGCCTGCGTACCAGGTGGAGTTGGTAGACAGCTGCCCTGGATACAGAATTGACCTGTGCCTCCATGGACAGCTGTGAGTCCAAAATGACTCCCAGGCTACGCACCTGGTCCTTCAGGGGCACAGTTACCCCATTCAGGACCAGGGAGTCCTCCACACCAGCCCGCCCCCTGTCCCCCAAAAACAGTACTTCTGTCTTGTCAGGTCGGTGGTTCGAATCCCCGCAATGGTGTGAGCTCCCATTGTTCAGGCCCTGCTTCTTTCAACCTAGCGGTTTGAAAGCACGTCAAAGTGCAAGTAGATAAATAGGTACCGCTCCGGTGGGAAGGTAAACGGCGTTTCCGTGCACTGCTCTGGTTCACCAGAAGCAGCTTAGTCATGCTGGCCACATGACCCAGAAGCTGTACGCCAGCTCCCTTGGCCAATAAAGTGAGATGAGCGCCGCAACCCCAGAGTCGCTCACGACTGGACCTAATGGTCAGGGGTCCCTTTACCTTTAGCTTCCTATGAGCCTATAGAACTTAAAACCAGAATAAGTGGCAGATGGGGTGGCCCTGATCCCTGGGCTTTTTACACCAGGCTGCCCCTTCTCTCTCTTTTTATACTTTTTTTACAATATTGCTTAAGGGATGCTTTCCCTGTAGAGATCAGAGGAAATGTGCAAGCATAGGTAAATTTTATGCAAATTTGCACTGTTTGCCTGTGCCCTTAATCTTTTTAAAGGACCTAGTAATGCCTCCTGGTGGCAGAAGGGAGTAATGATGGAGGTGGTTAGTGATGGATGGATCAGCCTGTATCCATTCCATTTGATTTACCCTAGGTTGGTAGCCATCACTGCCTCCTGTGGGAGCAAGTTCCACACTATACACTGTGTGCTGAAGTATTTTCTTTTATCTGTTCTGAATCTTCCAACATTCAGCTTCATTCAGTATTTGTGAGAGAAGGAAAACATTTCTCTACCTGATTTCTCCATGCCATGCATAATTTTATAAACTGTTATCATATCACCTTCTACCTGCCTTTTCTCTAAATTATGGCTTAACTATGCACTGAGTGAAAAAGTAATTTCTTTTATCTGTCCTGAATCTTCACGAAGAAACCTGGGAATTGTAGTTCTGTGAGGGGGGATAGCAACTCTCCACACCCTTAGCAAACTACAGCTTCCATTTGGGGGAAACCATGACTCTATACAATGGTACCATAATGCTTTCAATGTATAGTCTGAACATGGCCTGTGTTCCGATCCACACATCAGTTGGTTTAGGAAGCATGGATCAGGCTTGATTGCATTGGAAGATTCAGTTCCTCAAGCACTCCTGGTATTTGTGGCTTCTCCAAATTGGCTTCCAATCTGGTCCTTGGCTCGGGCCATTCTTGATATTGTTGGACAGAGGCAAGGAGCAGCATTTCCTCTGTATTCCTCTCTGGCTCTATCTCCTTTCCAACTTCCTGCTTCACACTGGAGTGCAGCAAAGGATTTAAGGGAAAGCAGCTATTCCACATGAGTCAAAGGAAAAAGGAAGCGCCTATATCCACCCCTCACCCTGGTGCCTCCTCCTCTAATATTTCTATTGGTGAGTCACTCACTCTAGACTTCTTATCAGAAAGTGATAAGATGCAGAACCAGAAGACTTCCCTCCAAAAAAACAAAACAAAAAACCAGTTCAGTTGTCGGGAAGCCTTCTGTTGCTCAGTGCACATCTGAACTGCCCTCAAACCAATTCTCCTGAGCAGATGTTTATTAGTGAGCTCAGATGTATGAGTAACAATTGACAGTGTTGTGTAGTGATTAGAGCAGGGGTGGGAACCTCAGGCCCAGTGGCCAGATATGACTCTCCAGGCTTCTTTATCCAGCCCTTGGGACTCTTCCCCCAGGCCACACCTCTCACTGCTCCTGCATCCTATCTTTTTTACCCTATATTTAGTAAATATATGCCAGAAGAAAATGACAGGCAGTCAATGTGTGGTATGAATGTTCCAGAGACACAAAGTCGGTTGCCAGAGCGGAAAGCATAATGCCGGAAGTTGTGTCTTGCAGCAGAGCCAAGCTCTCATCCCAGAGAGCCACCAAAAGGAAGTCAGGTTCCATAAGGGTTAAATGCCTGTTCTATTTCCCAGGACAGAAGAGGAAATGGCTGACAGGAGAGATATGTGTAGGTACCGTGGGAAGTGGGAGACCCAATCAATGAGCTGGTGCTCATTTTGCTAGAGACTATCAGGATGGAGAGAGATGGAACACAAGGCTGAGCCGGCTGAAAGTAGATCAGACATGTGAGGCAAGCCATTGGCTTGTCAACTCCAGTCTTGGCAGCAGTTCCCCAAGGACACAGGCCAAGAGAGGGCTAACCACTTACGCATAGTGGTGTCCTTGCAGAAGTGCAGTGCTGTCCTTGCAGAGCTGTGAAATCTTTAGAGGCGCACCACTCAAACAATGTGCAAACTGAGATGTGAAACCAAGGATAAGCATGTAGGAACCCCTCTTAGCATTGTCCCATCATGCTCAGTATTGTCTATACCACCCTTCTCCCACCAGGTGATTGGACTACAGCTCCCATCATGCCCTGACTGTTGGCTGCAGTTCGTGGGAATTTTAGTCAAAAAATATCTGGAAGGCGCCAGGTTGGGGAATGCTAGTCTACCCTGAGTCTCAATGTTTTTCCAGGATTACTAACAGAGGACTTGGAGGTGGTAGAGACTGAGTCCAAGATCTTTTGCTCCACCACAGAGGCTGCTGTGGGCTCTGCCAATTGGATGTCCACACTAAGTTCAGCATCAACACCATATGCATTATAATATCACTTTAAACTGCTATGGATCCCCCCCCCAAAAAAAAACAACAACTGGGAGGTTCTAGGAGACCCTATATCACCTCACAGAGCTACAATTCTCAGTTCTTCAATGTGAACTCTTGGAATTGTTGCCCTGTGAGGGGAATAGGAGTTCTCCTAACAACTCTCAGCCCCTTTAATGAACTTCAGTTCTCAGAATTCTCTGGGGGAGGCTGTGACAATTGAAAATGGTATCATAGTGTTTTAAATGTATGGTATGAACATGGCTAAGGTGCAAAGGAAGACAAGGCTCCTTGTTGTTTCAGTAGTTATGCAGAAGAAGGGTTATCAGTGAGTGCAGCTTCTCCAGTCATGCAGTGGATGTTCTGCTCATGATTTCACTCACATAACCTGGACTGTTCAGTTGACATGTGGTGAACCAGCCACTGGGAGCTGTGCGTGCATCCACCATTTGTGTGTGCAACTCATTAATGTTATTTGGAAAGGTCTTAGCAGGTCTCTATTTTTATTGTTTTATTTTTGCTTTTTGGATGGAGAAAGGTTCTGCTGATGATAAGCAATGCCTCCTCTTGCTAAATAAATGGGACATGCATCCAGCTGTTCCTTGCCGAGTGTTTTGTTTTGAGATAATTGTCTGCTCTTGTCTTCTGTGTCAAAACCTCGCAGGCTGGGAAGCTTTCTGCGGGACTGTTTTCATTTGATGACACGGGGTCCCTGGGTAGTTGTACAATCAGTAACACTTCAGAGAGCCTTCAGTCCTAACGAATAATTAGCCAAAATTGAACCAGAGGTTCCGTACATGCGTGTCATAGATTTGATATGAATAATGAGGCAAGGGGTTAACCGAGGGTCAGAGACAGTTCCCTATCTTCCAGCTTATTTATTCAGCGAAATGAGAAATTGATCACATTATTTCGTATAGAAGAACCTAATTTATTACAATCAGTTCAGAATTGGCAGTTTGGGCTTCAGGCAATTTCAGAACATTACTTACGCCTAAGCAGCCATTGGTAAGGTCATTTTACAACTTGTTATCACCTTTTTGACCCCTTCGATGATCAGTGCCATCCCTCCCCCAACTCCCAAATTAAAAGCACATATTAAAAAAATAACAATCAGACATCTAGAATCCTGTATCTGAGCTCTTTTGCCGGGCATTGGAGCCAGTTTTAGGGCTGCAAAGCACTCTTTTTCAAACTGAAATTGAGAACAGTTCAGTCTCCTTCCTTCTTGTCTGAAATTCTGGTTCTCTAATGAACAAAATTGGCCCCTTGAAAGCCAGCTGGTTACAACCTGTTGTATTGGGTTGGTTGAACAACTGAGGTATCTAAAGGAAGAATACAACATTCCTCCTGATTTTCGTATGTAAAGCTAAGGCAGTGGTTAGACTATGTCTGGTCTTTATTGAACATTTGGGCAGATCTGTTTACAGGGAGGTTATATGAAAGCATTCATCCTGATCTACTTGTGAGGTGTCCATCCAACACTTTTTGATGCATCCCCTCTTCACTTTCCAAACTGCCCCCCCAAATTTTTTTTCTTTTTTTCTTTTTTTTAGTGAATTTGTTTCACTAACAGAGCACTTGAATCCACTTTAAATGTACCAGCTGTAAATTCTGGCACACTTAAAACCTTCCTAAAAATAGTGGTGGTCTGGAGGCACCCGAGGTATATGTCAAGAATTAAAATTTGAGCTATATGGGGAAGCAACAGTTAGGGATGGAGGAGAAAGTCAATTCAGTACTTACTAAAAGCTGAAACGATCAGATTTAGACTTCCCTTTTTTTAAAAAAGGCAATCTGAAACACAGCTGAAATTTGCACTTAGCCTCAGTTTGTAATGCTGTTCTACAACCAAACAATGTTTACAAAAATGCATTTACTGGGGAACAGTGTGTGTGAAAATGAAGATATTAGTGAAAATAACATACAAAATGCACTCTGTTGGGGTGATGACTTGTAAAAATGTATGCATTAGTGAAAATTACATATAAAAATGTATTCATTATGAGAAATTTGCACTAAAATTATGAAGATTTGTGTATATATATATATATATATATATATATGCAAATTGCTTTCAAAATGTGGAGAACTAAATTTAAGATTGGAAAACATGAGAAACTCACAGACTTCCTGACAATTAAGAGCTGTTTGACTGTGAAATGGAGTACCTCAGAAGGTTGTGGACTCTCCTTCATTGGAGGTTCATAAATCGAGGTTGGCTGGCCATCTGTCAGGGATTCTTTAGCTGTGATTCCTGCATTTGGGGTGTGTGGACTAAATGACCTTTTGTGGTTCCTTCCAACAATTCCTATAATTCTATGACTCTAAGGTAAAAAAGAAAAAAGAAATGTGTGCGCTAAGATAAAACATGTATTTAAATACACATTTTGTGATTTTACACACACACACACACACACACACACACTATAATATTTGTAAGGATTAAAAAACCAGCAACAACAACCCAGAGGTTAATACAGAAAGAGGATAGAAAGGGCTTACAAATGAACTTGTGCAAAATGAATGCAAACCATAATTCGACTGAGTTGCCCATCTACAGCAAGAGAGCAAAGTTGTGGCTTTAAGCTTTATAACTGCATGAGGATGTTGGTTTGCAATGGGCCATTTTGGGCAATTCTGGTGAGAGGCTGCATTGCAAAGACACCCCTCGCCAGGCTCATGGGGGCAACGGGGCATGTTTCAGTCTGTGCGACTTTGAAGTACGTCTTCCCAGGAGGCATAACAATGTCAAGCTTCATAACCCAGGAGTTCGTTCACTTGCTTCCTCTTCTAAATGGATCATAATCTGAAACATGCAAGCATTTCCACTTTTATCAAGCGAGGCCACTAAACAAGATTATGGCTGCAACCTGCAAGCTTTACGGCCTCTGTATATTCAGAGAGACGAGCTTTATTAACATCGACTGTAAACAGGCCTGACTCATTATGGAATCGTTGAGCCTCTTAAAAAAAATGAAAGATCTTAATTTGCGTACCAGGCCTCGGGAGCCCTTTGGGGAAGGAAGATGAAACACAACTGCCTCGAGAGAGTCTGCACGCCATCCTTTCCCCAACCTAGTGCCCTCCAGCAATTTTGGTCTACAACTTCCAGCATCATGCAGGACCCTGAGCTATCACTGCCTCCTGTGAGAGCAAACTCCATAGCTTAAGTGTGTATTGTGTGAAGAAGTACTTTATTCACTTCTTCTTCATAGAAGGGACAGGGGGTGTATCAACTGGGAACCTTCAGGATGCTGGGCCCTGAAGCCTACCCAAGGATGTTGTGTGCTACTGTCCAATTCACATACCTAGAGAAGTGTAGCATCCAGATCCAGGGAAGTAAGATCACAGCTCCACTCTGCCTGGATCCCACCTGGAGTCTTGTGTCCAGTTCGGGGCACCACAGTTCAAGAAAGATATGGACAAGCTGGGAGGTGTGCAGGGGAGGGAGACCCAGATGGTAAAGGGTCTGGAAACCAAACCTTATGAGAAATGGTTGATGGAGTTGGGTGTGTTTAGCCTGGTGAAGAGAAGATTGAGAGGTGATATGATAGCTATCTTGAAATATCTGAAGGGCTGTCACATGTATGAAGAAGAAGAAGAAGAGGAGGAGGAGGAGGAGGAGGAGGAGGAGGAGGAGGAGGAGTTTGGATTTGATATCTCGCTTTATCACTACCATAAGGAGTCTCAAAGCAGCTAACATTCTCCTTTCCCTTCCTCCCCCACAACAAACACTCTGTGAAGTGAGTGGGGCTGAGAGACTTCAGAGAAGTGTGACTAGCCCAAGGTCACCCAGCAGCTGCATGTGGAGGAGCGGGGACGCGAACCCAGTTCCCCAGATTACGAGTCCACCGCTCTTAACCACTACACCACACTGGCTCTCAATGATGGAACAAGCTTGTGTTCTGGTATTCCAGAGGGTAGGACTCAAACCAAGGGATTAAAATTTCAGGAAAGGAGATTCCGGCTAAACATTAGGAAGAACTTTCTGACAGTAGGAGCTATTTGACAATAGAACGGACTCCCTTGGGAAGGTGGTGGGCTGTTTTTCACTGAGGACTTTTAAGCAAAGGTTGGATGGCCATCTGCCAATAATTATTTAGCTGTGATTCCTGCACTTCGGGGAGTTGGGCTAGATGACCCTTGCGGGTCCCTTCCAACTCTACAATTTTATGGTTCTAGAATTTTAAGTTTCCTTAAAATTGCACATGCAAAGCTCTGGATCAGTACACAAATATGAAGCGTCCAGAAAACCTCAAGCTCCTAACATCAGGGACTTGCTATAGAGCCCGATTCTGAGGGACTAGAGTCCCTGCTGGATCAGCAAATCAGGGCTCTTGGGTTGAAAAGATATAACCAGAGAGATCCACTATTTTGCAACACTATTTTGTCCTAATTTGTCCCCTCCCCCTCCCCAAATCACATATTTTATGTTAGGTGCTGTGCTATTCTTGCCTAGTCAGAATCTGATTGCTTTGTCAGAAAAAAAAAATGCTTTTCGTCTATCTTTTAGAAGGGTGTGTGTGGTTGTTGTTCTGGCTTGAATAACCATCATTCCTGACAATGACTCTGTGTGCATGTTTCATGAAATACCCAAAGCTCTCTTTTCATTATGAAAGATCAGTACAGTGGTGCTTATGATGTATTTAGGTCGTCTGTTACTGAATATTTCTACTGTCAGTACAACAAAAAGTGTGATGATCACAGTTAAAGCTTAACAAAGAAAATGCTGTCAGGCAATTAGTCAGCTGAAGTCAGCAGTACAAAAGTGGAAATATATCATGTTTGGGGTAGCACATTAGTTTGCTTGTGATAAAAATGTTGAAACGGGACCCTGTACACAAACAATATCTTCCCCTTTCTGCCTCACCAGAGATGGAGAACTTTTGCAGCTGCTGAAGAAGGGAGACATATTCAAAAATAGCCTTTGAATTCTTTACTATTATTTCCAAATGGCCTTGGTCCCCCTCAACCACCTGAGCATCCAAGATGGTTTTACATGAATTAATTGCAACACAATTGGCTTTTTGTTGGGGGAAAGGTAACATCATCCTGGTAGGAATGAACCTTGCATGGCAAAGAGCTACCTTTCTTGTGGGTGAAAGGCTGGAGGAGAGGGCGTACCGTGAATGGAAGAGAGGGGAGAAAATGTCTGGATACAGGCAAATGGATTTGCTTCCAGCAGTTCTGATCTAGAGCAACAAAAAATCCCAGTCTGACTATTTGTCCCCCCTATTAACGTGTTTCATCCCCTTCCTCTTTTTTTGGTCAGAAAAGTAGCAGCTGTTTCCAAGCCAGTCAACTGTTCTCTTTTAACTACTGAAAGAGAGTGGGGGAAAGTAAGAGAGAGAGAGAGGGGTACTAAGAATAGAATTAATCCCTCAAATTGTGTATGGGTGTTCCACTGCATGAAACTCCTTTGCCTAAAAGGTTCATTCGTTCCCTACCTGTTAGAGATGGACTCAGCCCACCCTATATTTCCTCTTCACACAGTGCATAGTCAAAATACAGAACTTTTCCCCACAAGAGGCAGTGATGGCTGCCAACTAGAATGGCTTTAAAAGAGAACTGGACAAGTTCACGGAGGAGAAGGCTGTCAGGGCCTACTGGCCACCATGGTCATGTTCTGCCTCCACAGCTGAAGGCAGAAATGCTTCTGAATACCTGTTGGTGGAAGCCATGTGATGAAAAGGTGCTTGTGTGCTCAGGTTCTGTGGGTTCCTCATGCAGTTTCCCATGAGCAGCTCGATGGCCACTCTGAGAACAGGATGCTGGACTAGATGGGCTATTGGTCTGACCCAGCAGGCTCTTCCTATGTTTTCTACATTGTGAATGAAGCCTTACTTGCTGAACAAAGATGCAGAGCGTCACATTTCCAAAGGTGTGTTCAGGGTTAGACTTGGTGGGAGACGAGTGCTTGCTGTGAGGTGGGGGGAGTACTGTACTTCAGAGGGAGAGCATCTGCTTTGCACTCAGAAGGTCCCAGGTTCAATCCCCGGTATCTCCAGGTTGAGCTGGGAAAGATGCTTTGACTGAAACCTTGGAGAGCTGCCGCCACTCAGTGTAGACCAGGGTTTCCCAAACTTGGGCCTCCAACTGTTTTTAGACTACAATTCCCATCATCCCTGCTAGCTAGGGATTATGGGAGTTGTAGTCCAAAAACAGCCGGTGGCCCGAGTTTGGGAAACCCTGGTGTAGACAATGCTGTGCTATGTTCCAACTGGGTATAAGTCAGGTTCCTACATGAGGGTGGGGGGCTGCCTTTAGGCAAAAAGCACAAAGTAGTTTAGTTAAAGAGCATTGAGTTCCTTCTCGCAGGACCTACTCCATTAATGCGTCCCATAAGGAGAAATGCTTTCTTCCACTTGGCATGCGCCGCAGATACTTGAGCACTGACCGACCTGCACACAGCTGCGCGCCGCCTGCTCCGCAGCTTGGGAAAAAGCTGTGATATCCACGTTAGCTAGCCAGCAGCCAGATGTCAAGGGAAGCCCCCCTCCACAACCTGCTTTCCAACATTGTTCTTTTCACAGAAGGAGAAAAAATGGTCTCCTGGCCAGCCGGCCACCAAGCCTTGGCCGACCCATATTCACAATAAGGGGCTGGGGGAGAAATTCAGTTCAGTTCGTCTTCAAAGGCTAATTTGCACTTTCCAAATCAATATGAGAACCAAAACTCAGTCGTCCTTTAAAATCCAGGCTTCTCTGTTTTATGCCATGTAGTTCTCCAGGCAAGTAATGAGATTTTTTAAAAAATTGCATACACTAAGGTACAACATGTGCAAACAAATGCATTGTGTTACAGAAAATATAAATATTAGAGGTTTGGGGGGATGTGTATATTAGGTAAATTTGCACCTAAAATGTGTATATGAGAAGGCATTCACACTAAAATGCTGGTGAATTTTCGTGATTTTCTTCTTTTTTTAATGTGGAGATTGGGGAAAAACAGGAACTGAGAGAAATTGAAACTGACAGCTTTGCCTATCGCTTCCTAGAAAGCCTTGAAGAACCCTTAGCCCCGCCCCCTGGTTTGTGGGTTCCCCCTGGGTGGCAAAATGGCAAATTGGTCCAGTCACAGGGTATGTAGATTGGAGTCAGAGGGCAGATCAGGGGTCCATGCACAGCCTCAGTAGTGACATGGGATCTGGTCTTCTGATGGTGCCCCAGCCTTTTAGTGTGGCAGCACCTGCACTTAGGAACTCCCTGCCTATTGATACCAAGCAGGCACCACCACTGTACTCTTTCTGGCGCCTGCTAAAAACAATTTTGGATAGACAAGCCTACCTAGAGTTGATGTGAGCCTTGATTTGGTTTTAGTTTGTTGTTACCTTAACTTCTCATATATCAAAAATTGTTAAGTTTTCATCGTGATAATTTTATTGCTTTATCCAGTGCTCTTTCCCCCCCCCTAAAAAAAAATGTTTAGGGATACTCTCATTTTCCTACTCATATTGAAATACTGCCTCTCAGTGAGGCCAAATTTAAATTCACAAAATGTTTAGGGGTATGCATACCCCTGTGTCCCCCCAGGAAAACACACACACACTGGCTTTACCTTTTTTGTAAGCCGCTTTGAGGTGTGTGTGGTTTTTTTTATATAATTAAGTGGTGTATAAATTTTATAAAATACATTTTTTAAAAAAATGTAATGTGACACACACACACACACACACACACACACACAGTGATTGACTTAAATTGACTTAAAACAATGCATAAAACTGTGGAATGGAACAATTTGAATTAGGGTTCCAGAGGGCAGGAAGAACTTCAACCTCTCAGTGGAGGGAGGGGCCAATTGAGTTTGGTTGGAAGGAAGGCAGGGAGCCCAACAGTAGGTGGAGCCAGAGCCAATGACAGGAAGAGCTAGCGAAGTCTGGTTCTGTCACTTCCTTTCTGCTGATTTCTACATGATCAGAACTGATAGACAGCACTATCCACTGGACTGGTAAGGAAGCAGGCAGGTGGGGGCAGTTTGGGCTTGGTGGGGCAGTGCCCCCATTTGGCACCACTCTTGACAGCATCTACTGCAGCCATTAGTCAAGCCATTTCTGAAAAGCATCCCTAGCCTACAGATTCACTTTTCCCACAATTTGCCAAAAGAAACAAAAGGGGCCATTTTTAAAAAAATTATTTTTATTTTTGCTTTCCTCCCCCCTGACTAGTTAGCAATTTTGCATTGGGTGCAAAATTACTATTGTCCAAAGATGACTTGATATTTTGTCCACCCTAGTATGGAGAGAGAGGTGGAAAAAATCTGATCCTTCTTTTCTATACAAGGTATTTCTTTCTCAGACAAGGAGGATGGAGATCAATTTGTATACTTAGTGAGGCTGCCTGCAGTGAAAGTAATTCTCTTCCCAATAAATCTCAACACTGGACAGAAATTCCAATAGAGAACCAATATGGTTTCTATCTTTGCTCCTCCTGTATTTAATATGTAGCTCTGCGGTTTGTGCAGCTTGGGAGATTGAACTGGGACAGAAGAACAATTTGTGTCTAATTCTCTGAGACTATCCTATAGCAGGAGAGCATCCTCCCTTCTCTATGAGGATGGGCTACAGCTCAGTAGGAGAGAACCCCTTTTTCATGAGGGCCTCCCAAGTTCAATCCCTGTCTTGTCCAGGTCAGAATTCTGAAACCCTGGAAAGCCACTACCAGTCAAATATTGACAACAGAAAGCTAAGTGAGCCAATGGTTGGAGTTGGTGTGATGAAGTTTTCTGTGTTTTTGAGAGGTGATGCAGCACAACTGAACTAAGAGGGATTTACTTCTGAGAAAATGCATTTAGGATTGGCCACATGTCCATTAGGCTCCTCCTATGAAGATCCAGAGCTGAGCAAGTGTGCAGTTGCTCCTGTAACCCAACACATTGGTTATTCCACAGTGAACCCTACCAAGTTCAATGGGACTTACTCCCCAATAAATGCACTTAGGATCACTGCCTGAACATATCCTTCCTCCCACAGCAAGTTGGCCAGCAACCCTATGCTTATCGATTCATGTAAAATGTGTGATATTTAAGCATTTGTGCATATTCTCAAGCCACCCACTTGGGTGTAACAAAAAGAGAAAGAGGGAGAGAGACAGTGACAACTTCCACATTAAGGTCAGAGGTCACGGTTATCGACACATGACTTTAATCCCTTTGACACTTCAAAGGCTGAGAATTGGGAGAGGCCCGCTGAGCTGAAACCCCGGAGATTAGTATTTGTCAGAAAAAGCTGATATTATTGACATTGTTGGAAGTACAAAAGGCTTATTTTATTTTATTTTACCTAATAAACGGCAAGCCCTGTTTTGTGAATAGATTTGTGTGTTTTGGCTGGTCCCTGGCAGATTTAATACATGCCAAGATTAAGTTCAGATCACACTTGTAAAGATTTCACTGGTTCTGTTTCTTTGTAGGAGCAGATAGGTGCGTAGTGCAACCCTCACCAGTTTTACTTCAAAATAAGGATGGGGTGAGAAATGTGATTCAGTTCGCATTGAAAGGCAAACCTATCTAATTCACACTTTCTGAAACAATACATGAAGCAAAAGATAGCCAACATTTGAAATTTGCTCTCTTCTGAATTTTGCAGTGCAGATCTCCAGCTATATAACATGTTTAAAAATGCATATACTAAGGTAAAGTGTGCACAGAAACAATTTATATATTTGTGAAAACATCATTAAAAATGCATTCTACTTGGGGAAATTTATTTGCAAAAATGGGCATCTTAGGCATAAGCACATGCAATATTAGGATAAATTTACTCTGAATTTTTCTTGAGAACTTAAAAAAAAAACCTGATATGGAATTGTTGAGAACGGAAGTTAAGATTAGAAAAATGAGGAGTTGAGAAAAACCAAAAATGGACGGATGTGCACAATCCTGGAAGCCTTCATCATCAGAGAAGAGCACTGCTGAAAGGGCCTCTGCCATGATGGAGATCCCAGCTTGTCCCTAGAATGTGGAAAGCTGCCACTGGAAGTTTCCCCACCAATGGAAGGTTGCATCAGAATGAGGAATTGAGGGGTTGGGCATGGCACCAGAGGCTTGAGGTCCTTGGATCCTCAACCTGCCTGAGTCTCAGGGCTTCAGATGAGGCGGTAGAGCCACTCCACAGCTCCCTGGCCTCTCTGTTGTTGTTTGATTGATTAGTCCCATTTTGCACAAAAGAGGACCTGAAGCGACTGGGGGGAGAATGATGCAAACATTAAAGGCAAGCATAAAAAACAAAGCAAACAAAACAAACAAACTGGAGTTAAAATGAGGAACTGACCAAACTTGAAAAGGACAGATTTGCCCATCTCTTCTCGGAAGTAAACCCCACCAAGTTCAATGGAACTTGCCCCCTAGCAAGTGTGTTTAGGATTGCAGCCACAGCGTTTCTTTATTTCTATCCTTCTACCCACCCAAGTTTTCCATCTTAAGAGTCTTTGTTTCTTGGGGGATTTGTAATAAACAACATAATTACATGCCTTTTTCTTCCTTGATTGAGCACATGTCTTACAAATGATGATTTACCACTTGCGTGTCGCAAAATAGACTGAATAGTCATAATTATTATGTTGGAGAGCTGAACTTTCAAATTCAGAAATGTTGTTTTAAGGAGAAGCAGCTCAAAAAGTTTGAGCACTCAGGTTGTGTTGGTTCGATCGATCTGGGTGTATAACAAGTGATGGGCATGCTGTCACCCAGTGTCCTCTGTGTATCCCCCACCCCATCGCTCAATAGAAGGTGTGTGTCAAGACGATGCCTCCAACGAAGTTCTTGCCAACAGTGATGCAATGTGCTCTGTGCCTCCAAGACTCCCTACCTATAGAAAGACCCAGGGAAGGGGGGCACCAAAAGCTATGCATTAGGAGCATTAGAAACGGCCTAATACCATATCAGAAATATGGTATTTGTGGCCCATATCAACTGGCACAGCCTGGTGGTCAGCCATTTCTGATGAATTGTGATGAATTTGTTTTGAACGGCATTTGTTTCCATATTGAACAGTTTGCTTTTGCTTTATTCATATGGGGTTGTATCTCGTCATATATCTCTGTGTTGACAGAAAAGTAATTTGCTAATTTTAAATGCTTCGTTATTTTGAGCTGCCTTTTTTGTCATTGGCAAAATAGAATGCAAATATTTCATCAAATCAGCTCATCCAAATGATCTTGAAGAGCTGTAAGTGGGAAGGTCCTTTTTCAAGCATCCTGGTTGCTTAGTGCTTCGTAGGTCAAAACCCAAACTCAGCCTGGGCGCTTATTGGTAGCCAGTGAAACCAATGATAAAGGTAAAGGGACCCCTGACCATTAGGTCCAGTTGTGACCCACTCTGGGGTTGCAGTACTCATCTCACTTTATTGGCCAAGGGAGCTGGCATACAGCTTCCGGGTCATGTGGCCAGCATGACTAAGCTGCTTCTAGCGAACCAGAGCAGTGCACGAAAACGCCGTTTACCTTCCTGCCGGAGCGGTACCTATTTGTCTACTTGCACTTTGACATGCTTTTGAACTGCTAGGTTGGCAGGAGCAGGGACCGAGCAACGGGAGCTCACCCCGTCGCGGGGATTCAAACCACGACCTTCTGATCGGCAAGTCCTAGGCTCTGTGGTTTAACCCACAGCGCCACCAGCGTCCCTTCGAAACCTATGGTATACGTGCACAATAAGAGGCACTGCATGCTATCTGCAGCTTCCAGAACAGCTTTGAAGGCAGCCCTACATAGAGCACAGTAAAGTGGTCTAATCTTGAAGTTACCAGTGGGTAAGTGATGGGTGATTGGAGAGGTGATGAAAAACCCGGGTTTCTTAAAGTCGAACCTCTGAACTGAAATTCAAGATTACTTTAACAAGTCACTGACCATATGACTGAAAAGAGTCAGATTACAGTGGTGCCTCGGGTTACAGATGCTTCAGGTTACAGACTCCGCTAACCCAGAAATAGTACCTCGGGTTAAGAACTTTGCTTCAGGATGAGAACAGAAATCATGCTCTGGCACAGCGGCAGCAAGAGGCCCCATTAGCTAAAGTGGTACCTCAGGTTAAGAACAGTTTCAGGTTAAGAACGCACCTCCAGAACGAATTAAGTTCTTAACCTGAGGTACCACTGTACTTTGCTTTTTTCTTAGCTAATTGAAGAGTTCAGAAGACTTCACATGCACAATCTCAGTATCCCTGCAAGAGGGCTGGAGAGGGGTGTGGCTGAGGAGGGGGTATGGCCTGGGGAGATCCCCAAGTGCTAGATGGAGAGGCCAGAATGGCCCCATTTGGTCCCGGGTCTAAGATTCCCCATACCATACTTGGGGCACTAGGATGACTGTGTAAGATGACTATGCACTGCCTCCACAGTCAGAGGCAGCAGTACTTCCAAATAGGTAAAAAGGTAAAGGACCCCTGGGCAGTTAAGTCCAGTCAGAGGCAAGCAGGAGGTGTGATGTTCATCTCTCTTCAGGCCGAGGGAGCCAGTGTTTGTCTTTCTGGGTCATGTGGTCAGCATGTCTAAAACGCTTTCCCCTCTACTTGCATTGGTGTGCTTTCAAACTGCTAGGTTGGCAGAAGCTGGGACAGAGCAACAGGAGCTCACCACCACCGTGCGGATTCGAACCGCCGACCTTCCGACTGGCAAGCCCAAGAGGCTCAGTGGTTTAGACCACAGCGCCACCCACTGAATACCAGTTGCTGGAAGCCACAGGAGGGGAAAGTGCTCATGTGCTCGGGTCCCACTTTCAGGTTTCCCACAGGCATCTGGTTGGCCACAGTGAGAGCAGGATGCTGGACTAGATGGACCACTGGCCTGCTCCAGCAGGCTCATCTTACATTCTTATGAAAAACAGTCCAGTAATCATCATCATCATCCATTAAAATATAGCTTTCTTTAATAAATACTGATTAAATATCAATTAAATGTTCATAAATAACTTAAAAAACCCCTTTATATTACCCCTACTATGTGTTCCAGCTGTTCTGATCTGCTGCCTTCTTTATGTCCTCTCACCAGGGGCTTTCATAGCTCACACCACCCACTTGTCGAACCTGCTGCTGGATTTCCCCTTCAGAAATGATTTTTAAAAAAATTGAAAAATTAAACATGGGCTATTGCTCTCACAGGTACAATTTCATTTTTCTGTTATGAGAATTGCCTGCATTTCCATGAAAAACAACAACAGCAACAACAACTCACAGAGTCATGGGAAAGAAAGTTTCGCTCGTTTCGAGTTGGACCTGTTTCCAAGTAAGTATATTTTAGGTTAGAGCCTGCCTGAGCCACATATTTGGCTTTGCGGACTCAATAATATAAAACATATCTCCATTAAGCCCTGATTTAATTGGAATTACATTTTCTTTAATCCCTGCCAGGAAAATATATATATATATATGAATGAGAAATAAAGGCTTGTTATAGACTACACGGGCATCTTTTTTTATCTGCTTGACCTGCTTGAAGAGCTAAGCCAAGTTTCATTAAAAATTATAGGCCTCATAACTTTTCGGGGGTTGCTTTTTGTTTTAAAGCAGTCCCATATGGAGGCAACAGTATGCCAAATTCATACCAGTCTGGAGATCTCCATATTTTACTCTATATACCATAAAGAGTAATTGTCATTCCCCATCCACACCCCTCATCCAAAAAGAGAGAAAGATCACTCCAAGAAAACTGAAGAAACAAAACCCATGAAAATCTTTACGATGAGGACAAGGTGGATGAAATTCAAGAAAGTATCACTCTTATATCATCACGTATGCCACCCAACAGCGTTGCACGTTGCAGCAAAGTGAAGCATCTATCCGAGGGTGGTAGTGGCAATTGCATTAAGCTTCTACTGCTGCCTTCTCCATTTCTTCCTAGGTGCTAACGCATACAAGTTGCATTAAGGAATTCTTCTTCGTTTTTTGTTTTGTTTTTGTTTTTTGCTGTGGCATCTGCTAAAAATGTCAGATGTGATCACAGTCTTTGCAAAACAAGTATTTTAACAACCCAAACCTTATGATAGGGTTATATTTCAGTGACTTGGAAACAACACTGCATTATCTGATACGAAACAGCACAGATGTTGCTTAATAAACTGTTTGGTTTATGCATTGCATTAACCTCATGAAACATTTATGCAAATCTCACATTAACAGAAGGTAGAGAGAGAGAGAGAGAGAGAGAGAGATTTGGGGGGTAGGTTATGCAGAAAACAACCTTTGTATTGGGATGTTTTTCTTCCCAGTATTTTATAGGGGTGTATTTTAACTCTTTGGGTTTCTGTTTCAAAAGACACAAGGAGCATTACCAATTATTCCCCCCTCCCGCTTCTGCTTTCCGCTCTGCTATCATTCCTTCCAGCTGATTTCACATTTTATAATGCTAATAGTGGGTGTACGGTTTGGAGTTTCTCTACTGTCAGCTGGTCAGTAGGTCTGGAGGATATATTTAATGGAATCTGACAGCTGATGGGATGGTTCCCATTGAAAGGGGGATTTGATATGTGGGATGAATATCTTGACCCTCAATTCGCCATATTAATGACCATTATTATTCAAACTCGCACCGCCGATATAACTCTTTTTTTCCTGGACACACCAGTACATGTGTATAAAAGAAATGACTTATGGATGAGTTAGTTCGTATACTTGTTGGAGTGCCTTTTTAGATAGCATGTCAAAACAGATTAGCTGTTGTGCCCTGCCATAAAATTAAAAGCCGAGCTTTTGTGCAACATACACTTGTAAACAAAGCGATCATAAAAGTGCAGGGGCTCTCTCTGTTGTGTCAGACACCAAGCAAATGCATTCCCTTTTAATAGCAAAGACAAAAAGTGGTGAGGGTAAAGGAGGAGGGGGCGAGAGAGATACTTTTGGGCCAACGAGCAACGGGAAGTTTATATGCAAGAGTCAACCAGTTAAACTCAACTGAAACCTAGCCAGCCCATCTGCCTCCCTCACTTTGGTTGCTGGGAAAAGAAATTTAGTTTTCACACAACCCAGTTTCAGGAATCAGGAAATGCAACCCTTTCATCCCAGTGAATTCAAAGCTAAGTAAAGACAGTGGTGTGATAGCAGAACATGCAACTTCCACATCACGTATTGATCTCATTCAAAACCTTTTTAAAAAGCCTCCCTTTTCACTGATTACTGATGGACAGAACCAGTCGTCCTGGGTTAAGATGGCATTTGAAACACGGGAAATTAGACTGTGTCGATGTTAAGGCTTGAACACATGTGCCTGATTTTATGAGCGGCAGCATCTTCTAGTTGCCTCTTAAGGATATGTACGGAAAACCTCAACAGCTAAACGTCAACAGCTAAGGTGTGCAAGGATTTGTCTGGTTTTTAAAATATATGGCTCCTTTAAAAATGGAGGGGGGAGGGGAGGCAAAGGCATAAAAATCCCGTATTGATCCTCAGCATCGTGTCCCGGTTTGAATGCCTTTTAAAACCTGAGCCACTCGAATGCCTCAATCAATAACCCTTTTTCACTCCCCCCTCCCCGTTTCAAATATGCAATTTTGTTTTCACTCCTTAAAAGCATGTAATATCCATTGTCTTTGATTTTCTTAACAAATGAGCAGGGAGGTAATGTTGCAAAAAACATTCAGTCCTTCTGACTGCCGTGTGTACAACATGCCCATTAAACCCTTTCCATGACAGCATTATGGACCATTCTGGTGACGTATAAATAATGCAAGCATAATGCATCCCCCTCGTTATCTTAACAAGTTTCCTTCCTTTCCCTTTCCTTTTTTTAGTTGAAAAAATCCAAGTATTTTAAACTATCCAAGTTCAGCCGTGTGTGTGTGTGTGTGTGTGTGTGTGTGTGTAAAAGAACAAACCACCATCTGCCTAATGACATGACTCTAATATGCACCCAGAAGTTTGTTGGCATACGAGGAGCATGCCAATAACTCTTCAAGTAACCGTTGGACCAAGGAGATGCAATTAGGCCCCAGTAATGGGATTCACATTTGGTTTCCATATTTTGGAGGATGAAGCTGACATGATAATATCTCAATTACTGTAAGATTGAAAAGCCTATGATGATGTGCAGCTTCACATTCTTTTAGCCAGACAGATGAAAGCTTTCCAGAAGTTTGGACGCTCAATTGGGTATGAGTCATCATTCATCTCTCTCACACACCCCAACACACACACACACACACACACACACACACACACACACACACACACTTCTAAACTACAGTAAAACCCTTAATCATCCTATGGATTACAGCAGTGGTTTACTGAGGTGATGCTGTTTAATCTCCCCTTCCATCATGGCCAATGAAGGCTGTTCCCACCCATGCATTAGACTTTGTAGACTATTAGCCCAGGCAGCTCATACCAACCAACCAACCAATTAAGGCAAAAACTCCAAGCAAATCGTTTAGTGGTCCATTGGGATAGAGGGGTTCCATTTCTGCAACTTTGAGTTAGGGGGATTTTTACACCCAGACCATTGAATAACCAAGGGGAAGCTCCTCAGTCCAGTTTGAGATGCCCTCTTTGTCTTTCTCCATTGGAGTGATCAAAGCAGAACTCCACAGGCAACTCGCCTACTGAACCCCGCCCCCACCCCCACTGTCGCAACTTTCCTGCAGAATAGGAGAATTCTTGGAACATTCTTCCCATTTGCTTTCCAGATTTTTGAAATTTAAATCTGTCTGGTCCTGTTTCTGAAGTAGAATGGATGCCATATAAATTCTCCCTTGTTCCACTCTCTGCTTACATATACAGTGGTGCCTCGCAAGACGAAAAGAATCCGTTCTGTGATTCTCTTCGTCTAGCGGTTTTTTCATCTTGCGAAGCAAGCCCATTGACCGATTAGCGGATTAGCGCTATTAGCGGCTTTTAGCGGCTTATCGGATCAGCTGATAAGCGGCTTATCGGCTTAGAAAAAGGGGGGAAGGAAAAAAAACTCCCGCAGGAACTCGCAAGACGTTTTCGTCCTGCGAAGCAAGCCCATAGGAGATTCGTTTTGCGAAGCACCTCCAAAACGGAAAACCCTTTCGTCTAGCGAGTTTTCCGTCTTGCGAGGCATTCGTCTTGCGGGGCAACACTATAAATTTATTACCCCAAGGATAATGGGTGGTGGGTGGGTTTCTGCCTCTCCCTCCTCCCCTGGATTTTTGGAGCTGATGCCTCTACCCCTGGGATCTCTCTCTCTCTCTCTCTTTTAAGTTGCACAGGGGAAGGAGGCATTGGGTGCATATATGGTTTCTTCAGCATTCTTTTCTGCAGAATGTTTACCAGTGTGAAGGAACATAGGATAAGCCTGCTGAATCAGGCCAGTGGCCTTTCTAGTCCAGCATACCTGTGGGAAACCCACAAGCAGGATCCGACCACAAGAACCCTCTCCCCTCCTGTGGTTTCCAGCAACTGGTATTCAAAGCAGTGCTGCCTCCAACCCATGTGTACATCACAGGATGGAAGCATCTGTCAATTTTGGTCCTCTCAGTTTCTCATTTCTCCAATCCTAAATTCAGTGTTCCACATTTTGCAGCTATTTTCTATTATTATTATTATTATTATTATTATTATTATTATTATTATTATTATAATTCATCAGCATTTTAGTGCAAATTTCTCATAATAAGCACTTTACATATATATCCAGTTTTGATGAATGTTCAAATTTTGCATGCCATTTACCCTCATATAATATATTTTTGTTGGTCATTTTCACTAATATCTTCATTTTTAAGCACAGCTTCCCCCTAGTCGATGCCTTTTTGTAAGCATGATTTGGTTGGAAAACTATATCACAAAATTTAGGGTAAGTGCAAATTTCAAAGGATAGTTGTGTTTTGGTACACACACACACACAGTGGATATTTCATACATTTGACTTTGTATGGAATTGAATTTCTACTTCACCCCTGCATGGCATGAAAAATCATCATGACACAACTGTAAGGTAAAGGTAAAGGACCCCTGGACAGTTAAGTCCAGTCAAAGGTGACTATGGGGTTGCGGCGCTCATCTCGCTTTCAGGCTGAGGGAGCCAGTGTTTGTCCACAGACAGTTTTCTGGGTCATGTGGCCAGCATGACTAAACTGCTTCTGGCACAACGGTACACTGTGACAGAAACCAGAGCACACGGAAACACCGTTTACCTTCCTGCCACAGCAGTACCTATTTATCTACTTGCACTTTTTGGCTTGCTTTTGAACTGCTAGGTTGGCAGGATCTGGGACAGAGCAACAGGAGCTCACCCCGTCTCGGGCATGCGAACTACCAACCTTCTGATCAGCAAGCCCAAGAGGCTCAGTAGTTTAGACCACAGCGCCACCCGCATCCCCTATGACACAACTGTGCAGATTGTTGTCTCACCTTCTCTTTTGGAAACGTTGCATATGCAAGCATTGGTGACATAGAGGGAGAATACGTGCAAGTGAGCTCCAGCCACTGGGGAAATGTTTTTCCACTCAGGATTTCCCTCATCCCTGAGTATAGTTAATTTCAGCTTCTCTCCCATTTCTCATTTTTCCAATATTAGTTCAGTGCTTCACATTTCCATATCAGTTTAAGCCTCCCCAATAAAATATTTGAGGGGGCTGCCCCCAAGTTGATGAGCATTGCCATTCAAATGGTGTGTGCATGCTGCATCTTGGGCTTACCTGGGGGCCCCAAGTTGGCCCCCCTTTATTGCATATGGATTTTTTAAATCTGTGTTTTCATATTATGTAATTTCATAATTGTTTCTAGAAGCTTTGGGCAGCTAGTGCAGAAGGCAGGCAAAAATGCGATGACTAAAATGAAAGAAGACTAAATAAGAAAACCAACGCTCTGCTCCAGAGGACAAGCTGTTAATATTTACAGGGTAGCCATATATACAGAGTCTGTTCTTTGAGGGAAAGGCCATTGCTGAGTGGCAGAGCAGATGCTTTGCATGCAGAAGGTGCCATGTTCAACCCCTGACATCTCCAGCTTGGACTTGGAAAGACTCCTGCCTGAAATCTTGAGGAACTGCTCCAGTCAGTGTTGCTGATACTGAACTATATGGATCAATGATCTGACTCGATATAAGCCAACTTCCAGCCTGTTTGCATTCTATGGCAAGAGCACTACCCTGTGTCTTCAGAGCAGAAATCGGGAGCTGTGCCTGCTTTGTGCCTCCACCCCATTGAAACTCTGCCATCATAACAAACTTGGGTTTTAATGGAATTGATTATTTTACTTTTAGATCTAACAGCTGGTTGGTATTTTATTTTGTGAGGGCTTTGGAGAGACGCTCATTGATTTTTGCCAGAGCTGCTTGCTGTTTTCTTCAGTCAATATTGTCACATAATGAAAAACTTGACTCAGCTGGTCAGATCTGGCAACATGCTTGATACAGAACAGAACTGTGCAGTGTTAAGCCCCTTTTAGCAAAACACACTGCTTCCTTCCTATATGTGTCAAAAAGTGCTCTGGAACAGCAGCTCAGGACGTTTTTCATTTTTAACAAATCTGTGTGCTGCTGAACAAGCGGTGACCAGCTGCCCCTTGATTTACAGAAATAGTCTTTATATCACAATACTGTGTTTGCATTTAAACCCTCTAGCCCAGTGGATTTCCCACTGCCTACATTGATCTGTTGCTCTGTCTGGAAAAACTCCTGAGCCTCAGGACATAGAATTATAGAATGCTGCAAATAACTTTGCTAGGGTGCTCTCTCCATTTTCTGTTGGTGCTGCCAGCTTTATTTGTATTTTATTTATTAATTTTATATGCCACCTTTTCCTCCAATGAGCACAAGGTGGTGTACATGGTTCAGGGCAGAAGCCTAGAGCTCCACTCAGCAGAATGAGCAGGAGGAATCAGCCCTCCGCCCCAATGATCCAAGACTGGCTTGCTACATTTTGAAGCACTGGAAGAGATCTGAGGCAGCCTGTCCAATATTGATGGCAATCTTCTCTTTGATTTCCTGGTAAGCTTCCAAGAAACCTCAGGGTTTCCTATGAACACAGTTTGAAAGCCGTTGATCTGTGCAGCGAATCTTCCTAGCAATCCTCTGTCCCCTCCCACCCCGCTACTCCATCGTGAGTATGGATGAAGGGGAAATTTGATCAGTTTGCATTTAAATGTGAATATACCTCATTCCCACTTTCCCAACCAATGTGTGAACCAGGATGCAGCTCTGCTTTTAAATTTGCACTTCTCTAAATTTTGCAGTCCAGTTCTCTGGTCAAATATAGGGCATAGATTTGGGGCGGAATGCAGACAAAAATGTGTATGTTCGCAAAAACAGTGATCACACAAATGCCTCGTAATCAGAGATAGCGCTTGCAAATAAATGTGTATATTTTTGTGCAGGGCTAAAAACACACAAACTTACATGGAAACGGAGTAAACTGAGAGCTGCTTTGAGACACATCATGAAAAGTGGGGTGTAAGTTTATTAAATAAAGAAGTCTGAAAAACAGAAATTTATAGATTCAGCCATCCCTAGTCATGAGCTACAGAGAGAGCTTTCCTGGCACTGACATGTGTAGTCTGTAAGCTCCTTGGAGCAGGGCCCTTTCCTCTTGTACTCCATAAAGCTGCATGCACAGAGGGCTCCATATCAATCCATCAATCAATATCAATCAATCAATCAATCAATACTGGGCAGCACTTAAGGATCAATGGTGGCTGGTGCCCATTGGCACTAGTAGGGCAGAAGACAGGGAGCCCAACAGTAGGTGGAGCTAGGCAGAACTAGAGCCAATGACAGGCAGAGCTGATGAATTCTAGTTTCCCCACCTCTTCCTCTCCGCTGAGTTCTACAAGGGCAACACTAGGGAGGACTGTTAAGTAGGATGGCAGGCGAGTGAGGGCAGACTGTGCCTGGTGGGTCAGTGCCCCGTTTTCCTTAATTGACTAGCCCATACTACTAAGGACAGTTTTACAAATAACGCTGCTGCTGTTTTAACCCGGTGTGCTGATTTGGAATGCCAAGCTCTTGTGGCTTCTTCCCCCAGCTATGCAAGATAAAGCGATTGCCAAATTAATGCTTATCAAATAATTTCACAGCACATTATCCCCAATGAAACGTAAATGAGTCGGCTTCTCCACAGTCGAGCAGCGAGACTGAGCAAGGCACTAAAAGTGCATTTCACCCAATCAAAAATAACTGGTATTATATCATCATAACCTCTTCCTTCAAGAAATAGGCTTCTGAAAGGCCATAAAGCAGGCATAATTATAGGCTGAAGTATGCTAAAAATATATCCCAAACCACACATAACATGAAGAGTAACTGTTTGACTTCATCGTAACCCTTCCATGTATTTCCCAGCCTGCAATCATATCTTATGCTTTGACTGCCCCCGCTTTTTTTTTTTCTGGGGACAGTCCCTATTTTTGGAATACTTTCCTTATTAAATCATTTCCTTTATTTTCTTCCGACATTTTGCCTCTTTAGAGATGCTGCCTTAGCATTCTGTAAGAGTGAGCAGACAGAGAAATATGCCTTATAGAAAGAAGAGCAGCTAAGTTACAACTATTAATTTTAAGTAGGTCTACTCTAAGTAAAAGTTAATGGACTACCATGTTTTGTCTCTATTCAGTTCACAAGTGATAGCACTGAACTTCATGCAGGGGGTTGGACTAGACGACCCTATGGATCTCTTCCAATTCTACAGTTCTATGATTCTTGATGAGTTGCCATTCAACCATTGCACATTAGAGTAAAGAAATAAATTCCTAAATACATTTTTAACCAAAGCACGTAGTATAAAATAGATTTGGATATATTTTTGGAGCTGATAAATGTGCCGGACTATCCAAGGTTTGAGAACTTGAGAATACTTAATTTTGAACAACATGGTAGCCAGATGGGTTGCAGACCTGGTTGGTTTTGAACAGACCTTTCAAAGTTTGGCTTGCTCAAACATCTTTAGGATGACTATTTGCTACTTCAATTGGGCTTGGGCTGAAGACTGAGACATCAAGCTATGGTCAGATCATTGTCCTTCTAGATCAATCTACGTTTAGCTTGATATCATCTGCACATAGCCAGTGATGGCTGGTGCCAATTGGGACTTATAGGGCAGAAGGCAGGGAGGCCAACAGTAGGTGGAGCCAGAGAGCCAATGACAGGCAGAGCCAACTAATTCTGGTTTTCTCCTCATCTTCCTCCCTGCTGAGCTCTACAGGAGGAATCTGACAGGCATCCCTGGACTGGCTATATGTAAGAAGGCAGGTGGGTGGAGATTGGTGAGGGCAGATCGAGGGTGGTGGGGCAGTGCCCCATTCACCCCATTTAATGGACCGGCCTCCATTGCACACAATAAACATAGCCAGTGGGCACAGAGATGAAAGGAAATGTTATCCAACAACCTCTGGTTGACTTGCAGAGGCTTTGAAGGGTTTCAGACAGGGCTCATTTCGAGCCCTACCTGGAGATGCTGGGAACAGAACAGAACAGGTCCCATCTCTCCCTTTATTTAAAATAAAAATAAAATACCTGGTTGTCTTGAGTGCTTTGGAACTGGCAATGCTCATCTTTTCTGACACAGGAAGCTGCCTTCTACTGAATCATCTCACTGGTCAATCTAGCTCACCACAGGCGACATTGACTGGCAATGGCTCTCCAACATCTCAGAGAAGACTCCTAACCAGCCCTATGAGGAGATGCTGGGGGTTGAACCTGGAGCCTTCTGCATGAGGGAAGTAAGGGGTTTCCTCTAACAACTCTCAGCATCCTTAACAAACTACAGCTCCCAGAATTCTTTAGGGGAAGCCATGACTCCTTAAAGTGGTATCATAGTGGATTAAGTATATGGTGGGAATGTGCCCTGAGGCTGCTGTTTCCATCCCAAGTTCCTCTGGCCCACAACAGGAGGCCTCGCTCTCTTGTCGGCTGCTTTGAGAAACCAGGCCTTATTTATGAAAGCTACTGAAGTTTAGCCTATCAGATAAGGCCGTGACGTGGTGGGCTGCTTGGATGCCAGAACACACTTCCAGCCTGCTTTCCCTTCCTGTGCCAATAACTCTCTAACACTTTGCTAAGAAAACATGCTCCTAACCATTCCTATCTGTTCGCGCTCTCCAGAGATCTCCAGAGATCTCCAGAGCTTATGCTTTGCCGGCTGCCAGGACGCCGTCCAGCTACTTTGCCAGTGTGTGAGCCCTGTATAAACTGCCTTTGGTGCTAACATGTAATTACACCCTCTGCAGAGCACTTCAAGACGCCCGATGACAAGGAAAGCGCTACAGAGACATGGGAGCTGCCATTGTTTGCAATTTTTTTCATGCATTGTGCCAAGCACCTAAATAATGAACTGATGCCTGTCCGAAAACAAAACAAAACAAAGAAACCCCCTGAGCAAATAATCCAGAAGGTTTGCTTTATTTTAAGTTAAAGGAACACCCCTGCAAATCTTTAAGCATAAGCCTTAAGTGGAAAACCAGACGTTTCTTCTGTACCGTTGCAGCAAAGATTTTACCTTCCTCTGCTGCCTGGTGCTTCCCCTTTAAAAAACTGGCCCATTGAACTCCAAAAGCTGTTTTTTCTCCAGCTGGCTGCTTCAGCTGAGAGAGTTCAAGGAGTGATGCCAGGTTTCGGAAGGCTAGGAAGGCTCGCAGCAAAAGCTTCGCACAAAACAAGGCAGGTCTGATGGGGAGAGAAAAAGAGAAGCCGAGCAAAGGCTGCTTTGTAGACAGAACCAGTAGGGTTCTTTAAATGCACACACCCCAATGCACCCTCACAAAGTTATGGAAGACCATTGTTGGCTGCATGAGGCTGTTTGTGCACAAAGCTCTGTGCTTTAAAGCACCAGAAGGCTCCTGTTTTAAAACGCTGATGCTGTCAGCAACTTTTGTTACTCTCTGGACAGAGTCACATCCGACACTTAAAGCACATCCAATGCACATTTCAAGCACATGACTTCCCCCAAAGAATTCTGGGAACTGCAGCTTTCCCCTCACAGAGCTGCAATTCCCAACACCCTCAACAAACTACAGTTCCCAGGATGGGGGGGGCAGTTATGTGCTGTAAATGGCTGTTGGCCATCCTTAAAATGTGTGAAATGGGTTCAACTGTGGGTTGAAACTGTGATCACAGCAAAGGCTGTCCTTCCGCCAGTTTAATTCTTTGCTGCAAAGTAGCACCGGCAGGAGTCATTTTGCAATGGAGAAATAATTGTGGGGAGGACATTTGACACTTCCATTCCTCCCACCTTGAAATTCCAACTGTTGTCTGACATGTTTGTGTTCCAGACCTGTGTTTGCAGTGGGAATGTGGCTCTGAAATCTTGTGGAAGGTGGGGGAGTTTTAGCCTAGAAGCAGAAGATGGGGCATAGGTTCAGCATCCCTCCTGGCTGCTTCTGCTCTTTTGATGGTCTCCTCCTCATGCTGCTTCTTCATCACCTCCAGGTATGAATGTGGTTCTGGCTAGTCATGGCCCAGCCAGGCTGTGACACTGCTATCATTATTAAGTGCCCCTTGAGAATTGCATGACAATAGATCTAAAGCAGGGGTGCCGACTGTTGGGAGGCCAGGTAAGCCCCACCCTGCGTAATTGATCACATGGTCACATACACACTATTTGAATGGCATTGCCCATCATCGGTTAGGGGGCAGTACCTTTAAATATTTTATTGGGGGAACCGAATGGACGTTGGCTCCTATGATACGAAGGGTCTAGCACCTTTTGTTAGCTACATAGCTGTACTTTTAAGTCCAGGGCTTCTATTTTGTTTTTAACAGAATGCTCCACACCATTCATTTAAAGTGCTCTTATAACAGCTATTGGTTATTGCTCCCCCTCAATGAATTCTGGGAGCTGTAGATTGTGAGGAATGCATAAATCCCTCTTCCCAGGGAACTCTGGGAATTGTAGCTCTGGGAGGAGAATGTGGGGTTCCTAACAACTCTCAGCACCCCTAGCAAATTACAGCTCCAGAATTCTTTGGGGAAAGCCATGGCTGCTTATAGTAGCGTGATGCTGTTTTAAAAGTATGGTGTGAATGTAGCCTCAATATTCCAGTCTGGAACTAGTGTGACAAAATATTCTTTATGAATTCTTATATTTGTAAATCTTGCCCACAGCCAAGTACATGATTGCCAAGTTGGTCAGTATTATAGAATCACATAATTGTAGGGTTGGAAGGGACCCTGAGGCTCAACTAATATATTAGATGATTCAAAATACTAAGCCCTTATTTCAACTTTAGATGTGAAAGGATTTTTCTCCCCCCGACCCTTTTAAAAAATGATGGATGCATATTCATCTATACAACCAGTTATAGATTAACAATTCTGAATACCACTGGGAAGAGAGAGAGAAAAGAAACTTAATTTTTGCATTTCATTCATCACAGCTTTTTAATAAGAATGTCATTACTTAATCCCCTTTGCTTTCTAGTTGTGAACAATGGGACCAAGCTCCTTGGTTTTCCAGAGTGACCCACAACTGAGAAATTGATGAATAGTTTCAGGGAAGGGGGGAGTAAATTACCCATTATTCATAATTGTCTAATGAAGCATTAACCCAAATCTTTAATGGCTGAGATCGGAGCCAAACAGTTTATGACTGATATCTAAATTCCAAAACCACTTTGATTTAACTCACTTGCTCTTTGCAGGGGGGTGGGGGGTGGGACACACACACACACACACACAGGAATTGCTTTCTCAATTCATGCAATTACTCCAAAAATAACACCCTTATATAGATGAACCAAAGGGTTGGGAAAATATTATCATAAGGGTGTAATGTCTTCCAGAGGATTTACACAGCTGACAATGAAGGTATTTAGGGGGGTTTCTGTTAGCAGTGACACGCCATGATATACGGCTTTGCATTTTATTTTATGCTTCCTACCCATCCACGAAGACACAGCTTTATTGCAGTTTTGTCTTTGAAAGAACTGTAAGCTCATTCAGAAAGGACTGTGGCCATGTTGTTGTTTCTAGAGTTCCTTAACTTTAATCACAAGAACCTTCTTCCAGATTCCCCCCCCTTTTTTTTCTTTTGAAAAATACATTTCTATAGATCGATCACACAGCTAACTTCTTAACTTTTCATGTATTCACATTAAATGGCCCTCACTTATCCTCATTCACCATTACTGGCCATTAGTTCAGTGATTCTCAAATGCTGGATCTGTGAAACTCTTTCCATCCCACTGAAGTCTCATCTTCATACTAAGCTTGGTTTTAGGTAGGTGGTCAGCTTTTGCTTTTTCTATTGCCAGAGAAGTACATCCAGAAAAAGTTCCAAGTTTTGTTTGGGGTCTTAGGAAATATATCATGGGTGAGTTGTACACCATCAACCACTACTGAGCCCTCCAGATCTAATGCGGAGCTTGGAAAGTTCATTATAAACAGGAACTGTTTTGAGTTTGAGTTCAACATGCCACAAAACAAACTAATTATAGTTCACATTCATCCCTTTACAAAACCAACCAGCTCACAGAATCATACAATTATAGAATTGGAAGGAACCATGAGGGTCATCTAGTTCAGCCCCCTGCAATGCAGGAATCTTTTGCCTGACGTGGGGCTCAAACCCACAACCTTGAGATTAAGAGTCTCATGCTCTACTGACTGAGCTATCCAAATGATCCTTTGCAATGTTTTCATTCCAGCATTCAGAATGTTACAAGCTGCTATGCTGAAAGATAAAATATATGTCGGAAGACTAAGTGGAATGTGATTTTTTTATTTTTCTTAGAGTTTGCTTTTCCCAACAATTATGATCTTCAAACTGAAGGAACACAAGACAAGCTGCTGGGTCAGGACAATGTCCCATCTAGTCCAGCATCCTGTTCTCACCGTGGCCTGCAAGCAGGACATGAGGACAACAGTACTCTGCCCAGGTGTGATTCCCAGTGAGAGCCAGTGTGGTGTAGTGGTTAAGAGCAGTGGACTCGTAATCTGGTGAACCGGGTTCACGTCCCTGCTCCTCCACATGCAGCTGCTGGGTGACCTTGGGCTAGTCACACTTCTCTGAAGTCTCTCAGCCCCACTCACCTCACAGAGTGTTAGTTGTGGGGGAGGCAGGGAAAGGAGAATGTTAGTCACTTTGAGGCTCCTTTGGGTAGTGGTAAAGCAGGATATCAAATACAAACTCTTCTTCTTCTTCTTCCTCCCAGGAACTGATATTCAGAAGCACACAGTGGAGGGAGAGCACAGCCATTGTGTCTGCGGCCTTAGGGTGAATTGGGATGATGACAACAACAACGATAATGATGATGATGATAGTAGCTGTTTATAGTTTTGTTTTCCATGGCCCAAAGAGTCTGAAGAGTAACCACCACAACAAAGCCACATGTAAGTGAAGGAACTTGAAGATGAACAAGAAATTGTTCATACTTCTACCCCAAAAGAAGTTTCTGTTCATCCAACAACTATGGGAACTTTTTTCAGGTGCATATCAGTGATGATGATGATGATTTTGTCACCTATAACAATACAAATGTTTGAGATGTACAGAAACAAACAATGGCTTGCCTGTTTGACATCTATCTGGTCCACAGCTTAAGAACGAAAACGATGCAGGGCAGAGAAATAATAATAATAATCATAATTTTTATTTATATCCCACCCTCCCCAGCCGAAGCCAGGCTCAGGGCAGCTAACAACAATGGCTGTTGCAGAGAGATCAAAACAATGTTGTGAATAATAAGATCCTGATTCCAGGGAAGCACAATGGAGCAGTCAGCAATAAGTCATGGGGTGCAGTCAAAGCCAGATCAAACCACACCTTGCAGGAACTTGCCAGCCATAAGTTTGGCTAGATCAGAAGTTTTTCAAACCCATTCAATGAAAATCATTAAACACTACTAATTTGTTCCCAGCCCTGATCTAATACCACTTACTCCCTAGTGGAAAGGGGCTGGTGAGTGAGCCCACAGTTTTGGCTACTGCTCCTCTGAGATTCAGTTTCTTGAGCTACTTTCCCTCTGAGCCAGAAGGACACCACAGGTGACATGAGATCCATAAGCAAATGCCAGCAATTTCTGCTCTGGTTTCTGACATCCCTAGCCAGGAAAGAGCCCCCCCCCACCAGAAACCACGGAGAGCTGCTACCAGTCAGTGCAGGCTATTCTGAGCTAGATGGACCAGTGGTCT
Source organism: Podarcis vaucheri (assembly GCF_965113315.1). Taxonomy (NCBI): domain Eukaryota; kingdom Metazoa; phylum Chordata; class Lepidosauria; order Squamata; family Lacertidae; genus Podarcis; species Podarcis vaucheri. Next base: position 59,097,778 of record NC_138765.1, read on the forward strand.
GAGACTTGGTAAGGGCCAGCTTCTAATGTAAGAAAACAGCTGCTGATCTCCTACTCTGGCTTCTTAAAAGTGTTTTCGGGGGGTTGTTTTGGGGTTTTGTTGTCCTCCGCCCCAGTCTCTAAATATAATGCTTTTCACAGAAATAATTCTTTTTAAAAAGCCATCCATTCATGTAACCTTATGAGCTCATAAGGATTGAGGGCCAGAAGGGAGCAGTTTGCAAAAGGTATGTTTTGAGGAGGAGGGGGCAGGAGTGAATCTCAAAGCATTCCATAGGCTATGCACTGCTGTTGCACATAATTGTTAAGCAGGAAAGATCACAGACGTCTCAAATTATGAATGGCCACTAGCAATTATTCTTTTCAATGGAGCAATTTGAATCATGGAAGGAAAATAAAGGGGAAATATTTCTTTCACTCTCTCACACACATAACCTCCCCCTTTCCAGGTTAGAAACCTCTAGCTTCACCTATCATGCATGAAACAAAGAATTTTCTAGAAGATTCTGTGTTGTGGATGTGACAGAACATTTTGATTTTGAAGCAAGGCATGCACTCTTTGCACGTGTGAGAGAGGAAGAGACAGAGCGCGTCACTCTTCTTTTCTAGGGATAGAGTTAGGGTCCTGTTGAATGACAGGAGCAATGGGTGCAAATTTTACCTTTGCATAATAAGCTGGTTTCTACACTCACACTCAACCTCTACCATCCATCCAAGCAAACAAGAGGCATTATTAAGGGCACATTCCAGCTAGGCAAAAAACTCTCAAGGAGAGGGTGTGGCAAGGCTGGTGAGCGGTGCAGCCTGAGAAGAGGGTGTGTTGTTGGGGAAGAGGATATGGGCCAGAATTCAACCCCAAGGCCTTAGAGTTCCTACCGCTGTAGTAGGCAGCTTCAGTATAAGGCAGCTTTCTATCTAGGCTCTAAGTTGCAATCATCTGCATTCAGATTTAAGTGGTTTGGTTTACTTCAGAGAATCAGAAATGATCTGGAGAAGATTAGTCTACAACTGCAGTATACACACACACACACACACACACACACACACATATCCCACCCCAGTCTTGAACTCCCTTTGATTTACATTCATCAAATAATTCACACCTCACCTCCCAGAGCGAACTAAAATTAAATTAAGTGTCAACGTGTGAGAAAGTTACTCTCAAATTAACAACTGGCACACACTTCAGTTGTGGCTTTGGCACACAACATTTGCTGCATTTGCTTGGGAATATTTTGTGCTTATTATTCATAGCACAATCTCTGTGTGTGTTTTCACAAGCATATTCATAGTGCACGCTCTCTCTTTTGGCTCTCAATCTTTTTTTGTGGGCGGGGGGGGGATTTAAGACCTCAGCTTTATTCTTGTCAGCCAATATTTTGCATTCTCACTCTCTGGCTCTGCAAAGAATTACATCATCGCAAACAGGGGGTGGGGAATCTTCTTGCATAAGCCAGCTTGCTTTCAGGACTTTGAGCTCTGTGCCCCTTGACTGCTATAGACTAAGGGCCAAAATAGATGACATGTTCAATGCAGGGAAGGGGCCATAGCTCAGTATTTGAGCCAGGTTCAGTCCCCGGCATTTGCAGGTTCAGACACCCTGTCTGAAATCCTGGAAAGTTGCTGCCGGTCAGTGTAGACAAGCTAGGTGGGCTCAGTGGTCTGACTCAGTATAAGGCAGCTTCCTATGTTCCTCTGTCGATAAGCATTTAATGTATCTGATGGATTTAAAACAACAACAACAGCCCTTAAATAACAACTCTGGCATTGGGGTGAGGAATGGGTCTGTGATGCACAGGTAGAGCAGGTTAACCCTTTCCCGCAGCATCACAGTGCCAATGAAAGCCACCCTCTTCTTATTAACCCTAGTCTGTGTAGCAATATGTAATCCTTTGGGTACCTGAGTTTCAGGTCATATGGCTATTCAAGGAAAACACGCTCTATTTAAGTTCATGTTTCCAATCTCAAAGATTCAGAACACTGCGACTGACGGTCCATAAGCTTTTAAAGTGAAAGGAGTTCCTGCTTTCCCTCTCTCTGCTTAAAAATCTCTTGTAGCTCATGAAGCAGATTGGGTTTTGATTGAAGAAACCTGCTGTGGTCTGAGTTTCAATCAGGAATGGGGAACATGTGGTCCTCCAGATGTTGCTGGACTCCGACTCCCATCAGCCCAGTGAGTGCAGTTAATGGTCTCAGAGATTATGGGTGTTGTAGTCTAACAACATCTGGATGGTTGCAGCTTTCCCATCCCTGGTTGAAATGAATGGCTGTTAGAGCATTTCCTAGCAAAGCTCTCTCTCTATCTATCTCTTCTCACCTAGGTTGTTGTGCAGAAATTAGGGGTGCACAGATATCCTCAGTTCCATTTCTCTTCTTGTTGTACGGCATTGGTGACCCTCCAGATGTTGCAGGCTACAACTCCCATGATCCTTGACCATTGACCATGTTGCCTGGGGCTGATGGGCTTTGAATATGACAACATCTGGACTGCCACAGGTTGGTGAAGGGTAGATAATAAATTTAGTAATGATGATTACAGCAACAGCAATGTGTGATGAACACTAAAGGATCACAAAATGTCCATCATGGTCTGACTCAGTATAAGACAGCTAGGCTAGCTTAGTAAGTAGTGCATGAGAATATTAATATCAGGGTTGTAGGCAAACTATCTTTGCATTCTCATAGAATCCGAATTGGAAGGGACCCTGAGGGTCATCTAGTCCAATCCCCTGCAATGCACGAACATGCAGCTGTCTCCTACAGGGATCAAACTTGCAACCTTGGCATCATCAGCACCACGCTCTAACCAATTGAGCTATCCACCTCAAGGAGATGGACTAGGCAGCCCCTGGTGTCCTTTCCCACTCTACAATTCTACGATTCTATGATTCCAATGTTCCTGTAATACAAAATGCTTCAACAGTTTCTCGGGACAGAGGTTCACCATGAGAGGGGTCTGGAGACCTACATCTTTCTTTTCCCCCCTCAAGAGTTTTTGTTTGTTTGCCAATGCAAGTGGCAACAGCAGGATTTGTGTTGACAGCCTGGATGCCCCAGTCCTGGTGTTGTTTCAAGCAGGAAATTTGTGTCCATTACAGAAGAAAATGAAGGCAAATATATAGACAAAATTCTGCAATGTGACCTTTTTTTTTGGAGCGGTGGTGGAAAGGAAATAAAGATCCCAGAAATTTTCCCAGGAAAATGTCTTCTGAGAAATGTTGGCACAGCTCGAGTGTATATACACACACACAGTATAAAGTGCAATTTCCAGGCAGCCTTTTATTCAGTCATGAAACTGATTCCCTGCTAGTTGTGCACGACTCTCAAGTGCTTACTTAAACTTTTCTCATTGTTTTAGAATGTTTAATAGGCATATAAAATTATTCAGCCTATTTCCGCATGAATGCACTTGTGTTCTTTACATTTTTAAATAATCCAAAGGAGAGAATGTGCTCTCTCCCCGTAAACACAATGCTTTCCTTCCCCGCTCATTGTAGAGGGATCTCATTTTCCCCCACTTCTGCTTTTCTTCTCATTTCCCATGTTTGCTGAAAGTCCTTTTCCCCTGCCTCCCCCAGAACAAAAGAGCCGGGCCATGTGAAAACAGAGGCCACGAACCTTCAGCTTACACTGTACTGTACTGAAATACCTGCACAAGGGGATAGTCCTCAAGGTGTCAGGGCACCTGGTACAAAATGCCTAAGGGGCTAGGTTGCTTGGGGTCACCAGTCTGTGGGATGGAACAATACTTGATATTATTATACTACCCATGTTCATATGTTTTAGACACTAAAATAATACACATGGCTCCCACTTCATATCTACCTTGGTCCCCCCAGTGTAATTTTTGCCTTATCCATGAATTTGTCTGATCCTCTTTTAAAGCCATCCAAGTTGGTGGTTGTCACTGCCTCTTGTGGGGATGAGTTCCATAGTTTAACTGCATGAATAAGTACTTCTTTTTATCTGTCCTGAATCTTCCAACATTCAGCGTCATTGCATATCCAATGAAAAAAAGGAGAGAAACTGAAAAGGAAACCAATGCATGCCAACCATAGATGAATTATTTTTGTGAAGACAGAGGTGGTTGATGCTGGAATTGGGGGACAAATGGCATGTTGAGTGAAATGTGTGTTTTCTGATTGTGTGGCTCCTTTTAAAATTTCAAATAGCCATGTGGCCCACCTGATCAGAGTCGGGGGCACCACAAGGAGTGGGGAAGATTATTTGGCACAGAAGGGCCACGGGTTGTAGCCAACTTAAATCAGAGTAGATTGAAATGAATGGGCCTTGGTGTGTCTTGCCTATTCCATTCAATGGGCCTACTCTGGGTAGGACTAATGCTGGATACAACCCTGTGTATCTTCCTTTACTGGGCATGGTCCTCTATTTGAAAGTGTCCCCTCTTAGAAAGGATGTTTGGACCAAGTGCTGTTTTTAAAGGCAATGAATCATTGGGGGGGGGGGAGGATCAGAGACTATAAAGTTGCCCATCAACAGGTGCACAGGTGTAGAGCTGCGAGGGGCCACATCTTGAACATGAGGTTCCCCACTTCCGCATGGAGGGTTGTTCTCCTGTCTGTGGTGCTGAAATGAAATTCAGCTGCCGTTCTGGCTGGCTTGTGTTGATGGAAGGCCCTTTGTGGTGGAGTAGAGTGGATCCTGTCCTTCCCTTTGGCAGCAAAATGTCCCAAGTTGCCCCTGTCGCCCACAGGAGTGGTAATCTGTGTGTCATAAGCCATTTCCTGACAACCCGCTTGTATACTTTTCAAAAATTGAACATAAGGAGCTGTTCATCACATGATTGGAAATTGGAAACGTAAAAACAGACCACTTGCTTACCCTAGCTATAAATCCTTGTACAAATAGCTTCCATGGATGAAATTGCAGCCCGATTGAAGCCAGTGGTTTTTCCACTGAAATCAACAGAGGAAAAATTTATGCCATGTGAAAGTACACATGTGTGCGTTATGAACAGAATTTAGCTCATAGTTAGCTGGATTTATGATCCAAGGGAAGCCTGTATAACAACTTTTCCAATAAGGTTCCTTCTGTAAAGTGTGGGATATTACCCGCTCGCCGAAATGCCTTTTACGCCAAGAATACAGTTGTCATTCACTTCACTTAATGAGGTTATGGATGCTAAATTATCCCCTTACATAAAATGTGCTTTTATACTGCAGATTACAAAGGTTTTAAGAAGTTTAATATGCCACTTTTTAATTGATGATGGGTACCCTAAAGGAGTCTCCCCCCCACCCTTCTGTTTACTGCAGTAGCACGCAGACATATCATTATAATACAGAAGATAATTGTTGCAAATGGGATTTGGGTCAGTGAAGGCAGCTATGATTTATCCTGAATAAAGAAGCATGGGGTGATATAAAATTGTAAATATAATCATCAAAGGCACACTTTTTACTTTTTTCTTTCCAATGAGATCGCTGAGTTTTAAATGTAATTTCTTCTAGCCTTACTCTGCTACTTAGCTTCAGACAAACATGCATTTTTATTGCATTCGTGTTGCATGCAATATCTACTTGCATCACTGACATGTTCTTTCAATTTCACTGTGATGGTTATTCATCCAAAATAGCTATCATTCATGGCTGTCAAACCTCCTCGCTTTATTTATGTATGGGTTTAGCTGTGCAACATCTAGACATTTGCTTGGCAGATTTAATGGTTATTCCTTATTATTTTTCAAACTGTAAAATGGGGATTCACATAGCATCAGGCTTGCTAAGAATTTGGCTTTGAACCCAGTATGTGTTGTATACTTTTTTTACTACTGGAAAGTCAAGAGTCGTTTTACTAGGGGTCCCGCAGGCACAATCAGAACTGCTTTTTGCCGGGTAGGATGCAATGTACACAAACGGCTTTGTAACTTTTGCAGGTCTTCCACAACCAATGCAAATTAATGATACTGTGGAAGCGAAGGAGACAGAATGGATCCTCACTGCTGCATCCACTTAAAATGACACATGTCTGAACAGGAGGTTTTGTTATACCTGGTTAGATACTTTGTTCCCCTTTGTGATTTTGTCTGGGGTGGGAAACCTCAGACATAGGGACAAACAACCAGTCTTGGGATTTTTCCTTAGGACATACCCTCTCTTCACACACCCCTCACTGGTCCTGGTCTGCATTCTTCTCAAATACTTTTGGTGAGCTGGAATGTGATAATATTTCTTCCTTGCCTGAGTTGAGGGTGGAGAGATGTATGCATGTTAGGGTTGTGCGTGGACCACCTAACCTGACCTGTAGCCCCTTGGTCAGGCCAATCTGACCTGTGCCTCCCAAGGGCACCTGTGCCACCGCACCCCAGATCCATCCCTGAAGCAATGTTGTGGTTTTGGAACTCTCCCCAGGCCACACTCCTCACTGGACTTCTTTTGCAACCTGGCTAGAAATGCTTCTTCCTTATCTGGAGGACAGAGAGGAGTGTGTGAGTGTGTGTCGGAACTACTGTCCAAAGGTGACATTGACATCTGTTACTCCGTCCACCTTTGCCTCTGGCCCTGCACACTGCCGCCATGTGGCCCTCAGAAGGTTACCCAAAAGGCAACGTGGCCCTTGGGAGGAAAAGTGCTCTGAGACTGCAGCCTAAGTTATGGAAACTCTATTGACCAAAGTCCTCTGCCGGTCTCGAAAGGAAGCTGTTCCGCCAGCCTCTGTGCATTCAGCTCGGCCTCCTCTGAGCCTTTGAATCCTAACCTTTTAAACCAGCTCTCCCAACAATAAGGTCGCCGGCTCTCATTTTAACTTCCCACTTGCTTCGCAACAAGACAAGTCACTTTCCTGTTAGCGTTACCAGCGCTGCGTCGAAATCACAGCTTGTGCTTGCACTACTGGGTTGAAACGTGGCGCACCATGAACTTTCCGAATCCTTCTCCTGGTTACTGTTTATGCCTGCAACTGAGGCAAAAACAGCTTAGGAAAATCAATAGCTTTAAATTATAACCTTTATGTCCCGACTATACAAAAGCCACCTTCAAAAGGAGAAGCGTTTTTTTGTGGGTTTTTTTTGTTCCCATTATGTAAAAAAAAAAAAAACAATCTTACTGATGCTACTGTTCCTTAAGCTATTTATTTCTTAATGTAAAGCTTCTCTCTCCCTCCTCTCTCTCTCCCACCATACGACTCTCCTACCCTCTTTGCATCTGGTCGCTTTGTGAAGTATTTCTTCAGATTTCCTGCTCAAGAGACGAGTTTTATCTAAAAGGTCAATTCATTCAGTGGGGCACCAAGCAGAATTGAATATAATTATCCCAATCTTTACTCTGTAGAATTCATGCTTGAATTCATTCAAAAAACAGAAAGAAGTATAATTAACTCCAAGCCCAACCAAATCTATTGAGAATGCCTCAGGTATCATACAGTCCCACTTACAATAGAACATTTTCATTTAAGGACATTGTACGTATTAACCCTAGTCCGCATCCAATTACTCTGAATAAGTGAATTCTCTGTTTCAGGAATGTAATTTGAAAATGTTGTCATGCAATCGGAGGTAAAAGGTCTTTTTTCATTAATCTAACTCTCATTAAAGCAGGAGCCTGTAGGTTGTTTCAAATCCATTAGTTTTAAATACAGATGATTGCAATTCGGCGTGGCATAAGACAACAGAAATGTCCGTCAGGGAAAATAGTGTGTACTTTAAAAAGGGGATTTGATGAGTTTGTGGCTTGCTGACTAGTTATAAAAATTAAACCGTCTGCTGGAGCAATGCTGGGACTTGTACAGCGCTAATCAGACACCTACACAAGCATCTGCTGATGGGTGAAAGGAGGAAAATGGGAGCATTAATTTAGATGCTACAGCAGTAAACATGAAGTTGTGAATTTGAAAAAAGTCCCGTGTAGTTCAGACATTCAGGTGAAGAGGCCCAATGTTTGAGGATTCCTTCGGAGAACTTTCAAATTGCTTATGTCTAAACTGGTGTAGTAATGGCATGAGAAGCTCAATTGATGTTGCTTGTTCTACTTTGCTCCAGGAAAGAGAGCAGCCTTTTAAAAATCAGAATGAAAGTGAATAGTTGGGGTGGGGGCTATAGGAACGAGTTTAAATAGAGGTGTAAAACTGGCACTGGGTGGCATGAAAGCTTTATGCGACGATAGATGGCCGTTCACACATGCAGGTCACCTCTTGATTGTATAATCAACACAAAATGAACAGCTGCATGTGGATCTCACTTCTAAGTTGGTTCACTCACTAACAGGGTCCATTCCATTCCATTCCATGCTTTCACCTCCTACCCCTTGATTATTTTAGGTGCCAGGCAAAGAGCTAGAGAAGAGAGCCAGGTGGAGGTCTGCATGCAGGCATGACTATAATCCTGCAGCAGTGACATCCTGTAGAATGATGGATTTGTCTGAATGAATTTAGATGTGAGAAGACATTGTATCAAGGAAGGAAGGAAGGAAGGAAGGAAGGAAGGAAGGGAGGGAGGGAGGGAGGGAGGGAGGGAGGGAGGAAGGAAGGAAGGAAGGAAGGAAGGAAGGAAGGAAGGAAGGAAGGAAGGAAAGAAGGAAGGAAGGAAGGAAGGAAGGAAGGAAGGAAGGAAGGAAGGAAGGAAGGAAGGAAGGCAGACAAAGCACAATAAGGCTTTCCTTTTATTGGGTAATAATATCTCCAACTTTGATAAATATTAATCCTTCTGTTCCAGATGCCACAATTTGTGCTTACCAGTCTGGCATTTCATTACATTTCAATAATTGCATGTGTTTCATTTTTTTATCTATAGCAGGCATCTTCAACCTTTTCAGACTCCGGACCCCACATCTAACCCAAACATGCGTTTGGGGACCTATTTCTTAATCTTTAACAATATACAGTATTTGCATGGTGGTAGAGCTCTTGTTAGGGACGCGGGTGGCACTGTGGGTTAAACCACAGAGCCTAGGGCTTGCTGATCAAAAGATCGGCAGTTCGAATCCCTGCGACGGGGTGAGTTCCCATTGCTCGGTCCATGCTTCTGCCAACCTAGCAGTTTGAAAGCACATCAAAGTGCAAGTAGATAAATAGGTACCACTCTGGCAGGAAGGTAAACAGCATTTCTGTGCACTGCTCTGATTCGCAATAAAGCGAGATGAGCGCCGCAACCCCAGAGTCGCCACGATTGCACTTAATGGTCAGGGGTCCCTTTACCTTTACCTTTACCTTTACCTTTAGGGCTCATGTTGCAACTCACTTTGGATTAGGCCATGGCCCAGTGGTAGGTCTCTACCCACTAGTTTAAGACCAGTGATCTATAAGATATTCTTTTGTTATTAAATTAAATCCTAGGACTGGTTCACATGTGAATATTCACCACCTGATAGGGGTTTCTAGTTCTGGCACTTGTGAACATGCCACCACAACCACAGGGAAGATATTTGTTTCAACCAGTGCCAACAACTTTGAGGGTTGTAGTTGTTTTTAACAATCAAGTGGTGTATACCATATTTCTCGCTCTATAACACGCACCCGACCATAACACGCACATAGTTTTTAGAGGAGGAAAACAAGAAAAAAAATATTCTAAACAAAACAGTGGATGTATGATCTTTGTAGTTCATGCTGTGGCCACAGACATGTGATCTGACGGTGAGTTTGGGGTAGCCCAATGCAAAAATCCTGAGGATCCATGTGGACCCATGCTTTGTAACCACGTTTTTGCACCACTGCGGCCCCAGTCAACAGTGGGTGCGTGATTTTTTTGGTGCAAGCTGTAGCCATGGACATGCTATGTGATCTGATGGTGAATTTGGGGTGACCCAGTGCAAAAATCCTGAGGATCCATGTGGATCCGTGCTTTGTAACCACGTTTTAAGTGGGGAGGGAAGGAAAAGCACTCAAGGGACAAGGAACACACGTGGGGTGGGTGGAGAAGGGTACTGTTAATAATGCAGAAGAGAGGTATAAGAGTAGAAGGCTCCTCTCCTCTCCCGCTTTGCACCTTTAAAGGCTCTGCTTCTCTCCCTCCTCCCCGGCTCACCAAAAAAACCCAGCTCTGGACTCGTGTAAGCAGCTCCTCTCCTCTCCCGCTTTGCTCCTTTAAAGCAAGCAGGCTCTCTGTCCCTCTCTCTCTCTCTTTTTTTTAATAATTTTTTTTATTGATTTTACAAAATTTTTATAAACAATACAAACAAATAAAAAGACAAAACAAACATGTATAATTTCATCTCCTTTTTTCATAAACCTCATTTCTCTGACTCCCCCAAACCTTCCCTTTTTACATCCCAATACCCAAAATTGTTTCAGCAAGTCCTAAATTAAATTTTGTCAAATTTTGTTCCTTATTTGTTCTTTTCTTTTACTTAGTCTTTTGTCGCTGTAATCTCCTTTTTTTACTAAGAACCTCAACATTTTAGCATTCATTAATTTTATAGTATTTCTTAAGATAAATTTTAAATTTCTTCCAGTCTTCATCCGCCGTCTCTTTCCCCTGTTCACGGATTCTGTCGGTCATTTCAGCCAATGCCATATAGTCTATCACCTTCATCTGCCATTCTTCCAAGGTGGGTAGATCCTGGGTCTTCCACTGCTTTGCGACGAGTATTCTTGCTGCTGTAGTAGCGTACATAAAGAAAATTATATCTTTCTTCGACACCAATTGGTTACTAATGCCCGGGAGAAAGGCCTCTGGTTTCTTAGGGAAGGTACATTTTAGCACCTTTTTCATTTCATTATATATCATTTCCCAGAAAGCCTTAATCCTCGGGCACGTCCACCAAAGGTGGTAGAAAGTACCTTCAGATTCCTTACACTTCCAGCACTTATTATCAGGCACATGATAAATTTTTGCTAGCTTGACTGGGGTCATGTACCATCTGTAAATCATTTTCATAATATTTTCCTTTAAGGCATTACATGCCGTAAATTTTATACCGGTGTTCCACAACCATTCCCCGTCAGCAAACATAATGTTATGACCAATATCCTGTGCCGACTTAATCATGGCCGATTTAACTGTTTCGTCTTGTGTATTCCACTTAAGCAACAAGTTATACATTCTTGACAGATTCTTAACATTGGGTTCTAACAGTTCAGTTTCTAATTTTGATTTCTCCACCTGGAAGCCAATTTTCCTGTCTTGTTTATATACCTCCATTATTTGAAAATAATGGAGCCAATCTCGTACTTTTGTTTTTAATTTCTCATGACTCTGTAATTTCAGTTTATCTCCATCTTGTTCCAAAATTTCCCAATACTTTGGCCATTTGGCCTCCATATTGAGGCCATAACACGCACAGACATTTCCCCTTACTTTCTAGGAGGAAAAAAGTGAGTGTTATGGTGCAAAAAATATGGTGCATTTTATGTAATAATAAATAAATAACTGAAACACCGTACTTTCTGACTGAGTCCATTCACACATTCAGCAGAGAGTTGCTCAGTGTTGGTTAATCAACAACTCCCAACACCCTTAACAAACTGCAGCTCCCAGAATTCTTTGGGGAAAAGCACAACTGCTTAAATTGGTCTCATTCTGCTTTAAATGTATGGTGTGTATGTAGCCAGTGTTGTGCATGTTAAAGTATGAGCTATTTAAACATATATACACATTTATATTAATATATTCCATATATATACATATATATACATATATATACATATACATATATATATATATATATATGCTTTCGTAGATTTTCACGGGTACAGGAATGCAGGTTTTGGTGTCTTCGGGTGTCTTCCCGTGTAAGAGTCGGGGTGTATGTGCGACGTTTCGACGAGGTCTCACTCGTCATCTTCAGGCTGGTGCTTTCGGCTTCTTGTTACTGGAACAGAGCAGAATCTGGTGTTTGAGTTCCTATAAATACTGTTGAGGGGTGTGGTGTATAGCCTCCAACGTTCTGGGCAGAGAGGAAGTTCATAGATTAGTGTGCCTCTTCTTCTTTTGTTCCTTAATTACTTGAGGGATATCTTGAGTGATTTCATGAGTGATATTCTGAATACCACTGGGTGGGTCATTAAGTGTAGATTAGTTGCTAAAGCTTTTGTGTCTTGACCTCTTGAGCTTGTGAAGAGTTTTTCTGAGAAGATGGCTGTGCTGCATTTAGTTGTGCTCTGGCTTGGCTTCGTGTATAGGGGCGAGCTGTGGTTTTGTGCCTTGTGCCAGCCAGATCTGTGTAGGGATTGCAGGGGGGTGCAGCATCCGGAGGTGCCACTATAGTTTGGCTACTGGATGGAGTCTGTAATATGTCTGTGGAGAGGGTCTGGGTTTGGGTCTGGTGTGGTTGATTGGTGACGGCGTTCTGTGTGCCTCTGGTTCTGGTGTCGGTTTTTGTGGGGAGGGCTAATTTCCAGATGTCTGGCAGGCGGGACGTGTCGTCACACTTGTTCATGTTGTGAGGGTGTTTCTCTATCTCGATGGCTTCCATGATTATTCTCTTGTGGTGATGTTCCATGTTAAAGAGCAATTTGGAATCTGCAAAATTAATTTCGTGTCCTGTTTCTTTCATGTGTTGGAAAAGAGAGGAAGTTTTTTCTTCTTTTTTGACGGCATTCTTGTGTTCTGCGATACGTGCATTTATTCGTCTGTTTGTTTGTCCAATGTACGTGGCTGGGCAGACTTTGCAGGGTATTTCATAGACCCCTTGGTTTTCCAGCTGGATTTTGTCTTTTGGGTTTCTGAGGATATTGGCTATTTTTTGGTTGGTGCAGAAGGCTGTTTTGATATTGTGTTTATGGAGGATTTTGCTGATTTTGTCTGTAGTGCCCTTGATATAAGGAAGGAGGGCCAGAAAAAAACACACACCAACCGCTACTTACATGCACAATCACACCACCACCCTGCACAAATAAACTCCGTAGCCAAGACTCTCATCTCCAGAACCAAACGCCTGGCTGACAAAGACCACTTGACAACTGAGTTACAGAATCTCTCAAATGTGTTAATCGCCAATGGATACCAGAAAAACAGGGTTACGAAGCTAATCCAAAAAGAAACACCCCCCAAAAACCAAGACACAGAAGAAAACAATGGCATGGCCCTCCTTCCTTATATCAAGGGCACTACAGACAAAATCAGCAAAATCCTCCATAAACACAATATCAAAACAGCCTTCTGCACCAACCAAAAAATAGCCAATATCCTCAGAAACCCAAAAGACAAAATCCAGCTGGAAAACCAAGGGGTCTATGAAATACCCTGCAAAGTCTGCCCAGCCACGTACATTGGACAAACAAACAGACGAATAAATGCACGTATCGCAGAACACAAGAATGCCGTCAAAAAAGAAGAAAAAACTTCCTCTCTTTTCCAACACATGAAAGAAACAGGACACGAAATTAATTTTGCAGATTCCAAATTGCTCTTTAACATGGAACATCACCACAAGAGAATAATCATGGAAGCCATCGAGATAGAGAAACACCCTCACAACATGAACAAGCGTGACGACACGTCCCGCCTGCCAGACATCTGGAAATTAGCCCTCCCCACAAAAACCGACACCAGAACCAGAGGCACACAGAACGCCGTCACCAATCAACCACACCAGACCCAAACCCAGACCCTCTCCACAGACATATTACAGACTCCATCCAGTAGCCAAACTATAGTGGCACCTCCGGATGCTGCACCCCCCTGCAATCCCTACACAGATCTGGCTGGCACAAGGCACAAAACCACAGCTCGCCCCTATACACGAAGCCAAGCCAGAGCACAACTAAATGCAGCACAGCCATCTTCTCAGAAAAACTCTTCACAAGCTCAAGAGGTCAAGACACAAAAGCTTTAGCAACTAATCTACACTTAATGACCCACCCAGTGGTATTCAGAATATCACTCATGAAATCACTCAAGATATCCCTCAAGTAATTAAGGAACAAAAGAAGAAGAGGCACACTAATCTATGAACTTCCTCTCTGCCCAGAACGTTGGAGGCTATACACCACACCCCTCAACAGTATTTATAGGAACTCAAACACCAGATTCTGCTCTGTTCCAGTAACAAGAAGCCGAAAGCACCAGCCTGAAGATGACGAGTGAGACCTCGTCGAAACGTCGCACATACACCCCGACTCTTACACGGGAAGACACCCGAAGACACCAAAACCTGCATATATATATATATATATATATATATATATATATATATATATACACACACACACACACACACACACGTTTATAATTTAGCATCTTTAAAGTCTGGTGTGGCTTACCCTGTTGATGTTAGTCAATTTCACCATTTGTGCTATGTCCCAGATCTTTATCAGCCAGTTTTCCAATTTAGATATCTCTTTGTGACAAGACTTACATCCCTTGTGCGAGCTTCCAGGCCGAGAGTGGATGCTACTATTGGTCCATCTAGCCTGTGTGGTGTCCTCTGATTGGCGGTCATACTCTAGGTCCTCTGATGGAATTCCTTCCCAGACCTACTGCCTTTGATCTTTATAACAGGGAATGCCAGAGATTGAACTGGGAACCTTTCTGCATGCTAAGTGTGCCCCTGATGACTGAGCTATGGCCCCTTCGGGCTACAGTCCCTCTACTGTCAACTCTTCATTTGCTCTCCTACAGCCTCTAAGTTCACTTTCCTTTTCAAACCCTTAACCTTCTGTCCTTGGGAAGACTTCATCCTGCCCCCTCAATCGTGTTAGTTGCTCCATCATATCTGAAATCATTGGGCACTTTCTCCCCAGTCATCGGTTCATGTAATCTACCGCCTGGGACCACAATGGGCCATAAATCAAGTTGTCTATGACCCTCTGGTGACATATTACAACTTGCCCCATCATCCAGCAGACCGCCGGAGAGGTGACCGTCTGAAACCTGGAGCCAGGCTAAATTATCCTGACAACAAGGGAGCTGTATTTTACACAAGGGAGGTGGAGGGAGTTTATGACTGTGGGGTGCATGAAGAAGATGGACATGTTCCAACCCCTGAATCCATTGCCTCTTCATAAACTTTTCAGTTGTGTTTTGGTTCCTGCTAGCCTAGCCACTTAGAGGATTTATGGATTTGGGGACACTAGCAGACTGTAAGCCGTTTGTCTTGCCCCATAAATCTTTCTCTATATCTAGATTCCATCTGACCTTCTGAAGAGGAGCTGTAGCCTTTGTAGATGAAAACTATACATCTCTGCACAAAGCTCACATGCATAAGCAAGGCTACAATCTCCTCCACACACACATGAAACACACAACCACGGAAAGGAATGAAGATCCATTGGACTGGGACTGCCTGTCCAGTCCAACTGGGCACAGGGAGCTTTAACACACATCCTGGCAGGATCCGGTGCAGAATCTGGTGGTGGAACACCAGAGAAGACCAACAAGAAGGTAGCTGAGAACAAAAGGTTGGTCCTCAGGCCCATCTTAGTCCACCATTCTGTTTCCCTGAATGGCCATACTGGATACTTTGGGGAAGCCTCCAAGATGGGCTCATATGGCTGGTGCCAGCAGTAGGCATCCTTGGGCATCTGACAGGGTCCACACATAACCTGTGAAATGTTCAAGCTTTCTGCAGGTTACGAAAAAGATGGCCATGGGCCTCTTCTTTAACATTATTTGAAAACTGGGGCATTGTTAACACATCCAACTCAGTACAGTTAACACTGTCTGGCAGCAGCTATTCAGGTTTTCAGAAAAAAAGGGTGAAGATACCTGGAGATGCCAGGGATCAAACCTGGGACCCTGAGCATACAAAACAGATGCTCTACCACTGAGTTATAGCATATTTGAAGATACAAAGCTTTATCAGCAGTATAGTGTTTATTGTTTGATTCACAACATGCACAAATTTTAGTGGGTAGACTGCCTGAGGATCGTAAGTGTGGGAATGTTCAGGGATGCAGGAGAGGATATATTGTTTGACTGTATCCTTTCCAACTTGTGTTAAGAAGTTCTACAATTTAGCAGAGTAACATTCCCCTTTTTAAACTTGCATAGCAGATGTGTTTGCTCAGGCTCGCTAAAGCCTCTAAAATAAGTTACCTTGGTAATTTCCCCTTTGGTCCCTCATAAAAAGATAGACACGACACAGTCTTCTATAAAAGTATAAAAAGAGTTTACTCACACATTCTGTTCACAAATGGATCCCAGAAGGCAGACTTAAGTTACAAAAGTAATATACACCTGGAAACTATCCCATAAGGAGATAGCTCCATTGTCCTCTCTTGGCTGGAAGCTGGAAGCCAAGAGAGCATCTTAGGCTAAGCAGATGTTGCTTCTTCAACAAATATAGTCAGAGAGGGGGAGATGGCAGCCAGTCCTATGCTTTTGTTACCTGCACAGGTGAGGCCACACCCACCTCGGTCACATGTAGTGGAAATCTGTCCCAGCCTAGGAGGAAACAGGAAGTTCTGGCTGGCTGGTCCAGACATCCCCTTTTTATGTCCACCCTAGGGATGTTGTACTTGACTGCTCTGTGTTTCACATCCCACAGTAAGAAGGAATATAGGAAACTACCTAGAACTGATTTAGACCATTGGCTCCTCTGTTGTTTACACTAATGGGAGGGTTTCAGACAGTCTTTCCCAGCCCTACCTGGAGATGACAGAGACTGAACCCAGGACGTTAGGAATATCAGAAGGTGCCATAGACTCAGTCAGATAATTGATCCATACAGAGCAGTATTGCCTATTGACTAGCCACAGATCTCAAAGTCTTTTCTGGCTCTACTGAGAGCAAAGGCATATTTAGGGGAGCATGACGGGTTCACCCTCACTGGGCACTGAGCCAAGAGGGCACCACAGGGGCCACCCCAGCTATGATGTAGAATGGAAGGTGAGAGGTGGTATGTGTGTGTGCATGCTGAATTTTGGCTTCTCACAGGGCGCCACTGAAATCTGAAAGTGCAAAGCCTGCCACTGCTGGGAGATGCCAGGGAATGAACTTGGGACCTTCTGAATGAAAATCAGTTGCTCTACTACTGAGCTAGCACACCTTCCTTCTTTTTACATTTTGCCACCGGGGCAGCAGAGTCCACTGCAAAGTGCAGTGCTTGTGAGACCCCAACTACCCACCATCTCTGCAACTTGAACAGCACACGCACGTTTCATGGAAATTTGTGTCCTGGGCTCTGGGTACAATCCTTTGCATGCCTAGCATATGCCCCTGTTTAGAGAGCAGGCCAGCAAATGTTAACATGATTGCCCAGTTTCCAGTATGCTGTTTTGCCAACGCTCGATTGATTTAACCTAATAAGAATGGATAGAAGACATTACCCAGACAGAAGGGGCTGCAGAGACTAATAGTCCCCAGAAGGGACAGGTAAGCAGAATGGAAGCAGTTTATATAAAAAAGTTTGAAGATGCATTCATCTCCAAGAACTTTATAGACTTTTATTTATTTATTTATAAATTTATTTATTTGTTTTTTAAAAATGAGAGACCAGGGAAGAGCTAGTGCTTAGAAAGAAGAAGAATAAGAGGGGGGAGAATTAAGCATCCTGAATAATTATGTCCCTCAGTTTTCTGCATTTCGTATGTATTGGGTCGATAAGTCATTTAGGCTGCAATCCACAACCTGCTTGTTCTGGAGCAGTTTCATTAATGTTAATAGGATTGCTCTGGAGTAAATGACTGCAGGCTTCATCCTGGTGTGCCATAGCAGGGAGGCACAAAAGTGGGGTGCATGATCAAATCAATATATACTCTCAAATTACAGACATACAGAACTCCCCACCCTCACCGCACACACACCTCTATATGTGGACCGAACTGAAACCTTGGCCAGGTTCTGTGGTACCTAACACAATGACAGTAATACTGCCAATTGCTGATTCAAAAGCAAACCAAAACCAGAAGGTGGAGGCATGCCAGAACTTGGTGGGTTAAGGGTTAGGGCAGTAGTTCCCATAGTGAGTGGTAGCGCCCCCTGGGGGACAGTGGGATTATCTAGTGGGGCATTAAAGCGCAAGAGATTGGCAAGGGGGCAGAGGAGGTGTAAATGACCATCAGAATTTGAAAAGCTGATATTCCTGGATCAAGTTCATCCATTTTGCTTCATTAATTAAACTTAGGCGTTTTAACAGGAGTTTGAATAAATGTGAAATTAATGGTCACTGTTTTGAATTTTACAGTGTTATTAACTTCCTTAGTGGGTCATGCAAACCACTGTTCTGAATAATGCTTTTTATAGGGTAAGGAGCACTGGAGATGAGTTTATGAAACCAAGGAAGCAGGCCCAAAAAAGTACGGGAACCACTGGGATAGGGTGTGGGAATCTTTCACCCAGTTTCAAAGTTCATCCTCCCAAACTGGAGGATCATGCCAATGGAAAATCATCTAATGCCCTGCTAGTGCTGGGTGAGCACTGTTGCAATATTCTTCATCAATGGCCATCCAGCCTTTGCTTTGAAACCTCTTAGCCAAGGGTAGGGGACCCTTTTCATCTGGACAGTCACATTCCCTTCTTGGCAGGCTCCAAAGGGCTGCGTGTCAGTGGTGGGCGTAGCCTTCCCACCAACAAACCAGCCAGAATGCTCAAGAAACAGGCCAATATCACTTGAAAATAAATACATGTCCACCACAATCTGGTCTATTTTCGCCCTTTGATATGCATTGGACTTTTTTTCCCCCTTTAGAAAGGAAGTCCCACTTTCTAAAACAAAGTTTTTTATTTGTTGGGTTGTGGGTGGTTTTTTTTTAAGAATATCCCAAAGGAAATGACTTACAGGCCTCGAATTTGAGACTTCGCTGTCTTATTCCAGTGCATTTCTAAGTTAATAGGAGAAGACAGAAGAGTTCTCCCTATTGATGTGTGGCCTTTTCTGAATGAAGGAGGTTTTCATTAGCAAAGTAGCAGAAGGGATCGTTTTTCCCTGAGCGGCCATGGTGTGCCATTAGCACAATGTGTTATTATTAGCCGCAGAAAATCGCAATTAGTCCAACCGCTTGTCTGTCTGTCCGCCAGTCTGACCATCAAATCTAGCATGCTCATCATTCCTGTATGGACAACAAGCCCTGATTTCGATACAATGACCATTTAACATGATCGTAATTAAAGTGGAGATTTATTGTGAGTCTTTTTCTCTTTTCTGCCCACTGAGCATTCTGTCTGGTTGGCACAAGGGACCATTCAGATGCCACCTTTGTAGCTCAGGTGTTGCTTACTGGAATCCCAACAGGAGGAACCCAGGGCTCTGCTGTTGGACTCCATCTCTTGTTAGCTTTATGGCCAGTAGTTGAATTGAGAATCACAGACACTCCACCTCTGCTGTAGCCCTTTTGTGTCCTGAAGGTAATGAAAACATCCTCTATTGGAGTTTATTTCATGCATTTAAAAGACTTATATACCACTTCTTCAGACAATCATTTCACAAAGCGTGTTCTCACTAAAAGAGAGCACGTGTTGCGGATGGGGCCGAACAAAACTCCACTTGGTTGCCAGGCAGTATTAGATTCAAGGGGCCTGGAGCAGATTGGAGGATGGTGTTACTGGGGTAAATTTGATGTTGCCAATTTAGGGGTGGGATCAGTGGTTATTTAAGCAAGGTCCACAGCTTTCTCTTTCTCTTTCGCTGTGGACATCGGATCACATGGAGCACTTGGACTGTCTGGAGGACAGTGATGCAAACTTCTCATTGTCTGGTTACATTTCTTTATTTCCCCCTTCTTTTAATCCTCTTTAGTCCCTTAAATAATTTAATTCCCCTTTTTCCTGTTCAATTTCCCACCCCACCCCTTACCCTGCCCTGTGGGAAGATTCTCCCTGTATCTGTGGCTTGCCTTTCTTTCGCAAAAAGGTTTACCCCATTTCTCCTGTTGTAAATTGTGGGGCTAGTCAGGGCTGTTCCCAGCTTAGCTGGAATCACTTTCGTTTACAGCACCCCCGAAGGTTGGCTTTATTTGGGTGTGTGCAGCGCTGTTGGCCAAATTTTAATCTAGCCTTGGGCGGGAGCACTATTTTGAGTTCCTTTAATATTGCTATGAGACTAAGATTCTCAAGAGCAGAGGCATGGAGCCCTATTCGGCCTGGGCATAACTTCCGAGCCTAAGTATGCTACAGGTAGCAGTTAATTGTTAAGTCTCTGACCTCTCTATAAGAATGTACCTGCTTGCAGGCTCAGTTGCTGCTAATGTATATCAGAGGGCGGCAGAGGCTCTCTGTGCCTCCAATGACTATGAGCACTCTGTATATGCTCTTGAACTATGCTGTTTCTGAACAAGTTTATTTTCTTTAAGTTTGTTTTGCCCTGATAGTGGCGACTGCCATTTTAGAGGCGAGCCATTGTGGTTTAGTGGCTAAAGTGTAGGACTAGGACCTGGGAGACAGGGTTCATATCCCCCTCTTAGCCATTGTTATAACAAAACAAAACAAACTGCTCCTTTTGGGCTATTCTGTTGCTGGGTAGTTCGGTCCATAAAAGAACTTTGGGTTTCTTGAAGGGGTGCTTCCCTCTAAAAGGGCAAGCAGGGGTACCTGGACAAGCTGTGGGCTGCTTCAACTCTGCTATTTCACTGGAAACATTTATGCCTGGCCTGGCAGGTGATCCTAGGGCTTTGCCCTAGAATTCGATGGCCTGGAAGCGTTTCCGGCCTGAATAGTGTCCCCATGTGGTCCATGAAGCATTGGTTTCACCAGTTCCTTACATTGTTTAGTTTTTGCGGACTATGACTGGGCTTTTGCAAATGCCTCAAGAGCTTGCCTCTCCTGCAGGGGATGACTTGTGGACGCCCCAGGTGTCTTCTTCCAGAAGAAAGCATCTTCGAAGGCTGCAATCCAGGAGGAGGGCAAAGAGGAGCAGGGATCATGATTCAGACATCACCTTGGACCTCTACAGGGGTCAGGGTGAGGCTGTCCCGGGTCTTTAGGGATCATCCTGGATAACTCAGCTGGTCAGCGCATAGTGCCGGTAATGCCTAGGTTGCAGGATTGGTCCCTATATGGGACAGCTGCATGCTCCCCCATTGCTCTACCTGGACACTTAGGTCCAGTGTCGAGGGCCTTTTGGTGGTTCCCTCACTGCGAGGGATGTAACAGGCGCCACGTTTGCAATATGCAAGCGGGAGAAAGCACCTTTGTGTGCCCGCACTGCAGTTTGCTCTGTGCGTTACAGGGCACAGCGCTGCACGGGCTGCATTTGCATTGCATTGCGTGAGAGATTTGCATTTGCATTGCACAGAGGTTGTGCGCATTGCACAGAGGGTGTGAGTGCATTGCACAGAGGGTGTGTGTGCATTGCACAGAGTGTGTGCATTGCACGGAGGGTGTAGTGGCATTTGCACAGAGTGTGTGTGGTTTGGTTTTTTTTTTGCATTGCACAGAGTGCATTGCACGGAGTGTGTAGTTGCATTGAACAGAGGGTGTGTGCAGTGCACGGAGTGTGTAGTTGCATTGCATGGAGGGTAGTTGCATTGCACAGAGTGGGTAGTTGCATTGCATGGAGGGTAGTTGCATTGCATGGAGTGCGTTTTTGCATTGCACGGAGTGCGTTTTTGCATTGCACGGAGTGTGTAGTTGCATTGAACGGAGTGTGTAGTTGCATTGCATGAAGTGTGTAGTTGCATTGCATGGAGTGTGTAGTTGCATTGCACAGAGTGGGTAGTTGCATTGCATGGAGGGTAGTTGCATTGCACGGAGTGCGTTTTTGCATTGCACGGAGTGTTTTTTTTTTGCACTGAGTGTGTAGTTGCATTGAACGGAGTGTGTAGCTGCATCGCACGGAGTATAGTTGCATTGCATGGATTGTGTGAGCACCGCACGGAGTGTGTTTTTGCATTGCACAGTGTGTGTCTGAAAAGGAAGCTGGCACGGCGGCAGTTTTGTCGGGACTTTTTTAGCGGTTCTGGCCAGCGTCGGCCCTGTAAATTTACGTATTATGATGGCAGCACAAGATGCCCCCTGCCCAAGCAGGGCTGGAAGCTGGCAAGCAATACCTCAATACTTTTTGCCCATATTCCCATTTTATTTAGGGATCCAGTTGGATATCGTTGCTAAAACATACCACTTGCCTATGGAGAAGCTGTCTGCCTTGAAGGAAGTTATTTTGTAATACTTCCTCTGTAGCAAGTGATGCTTCATCAGATCCGATCTTGCTGGGTCACTTAATTAATCTTGCATGCAGAGTGGTTGCCCCAGGCCGCCCCTTCCCTTCCCACTAGGCCAGGCTGCCTGCGGCCTGAGGTCCCCTTACCTTTCTCATGCAATGGGATCTCATGTTATGGTTGCAATTCCTATATGTATGCAATAGTAGTTGGCCATGGCAGGATACTTGCACAGGGATTTTTCAGGTTCATGCTGATGCTGCTGGATCTTTGCCCTTTGGTTTTTTATTTCAGGGGCTGCTGGTGTGACCTAACTTTTGAGTTTTCCCCATTGTAGTAGCAGTTCACATGTGGCCCGAGGAGTTCAGTGACCATCGGATCTGCTTTTGGTCTGATAACCAGGTAGTGGTGAGCGTCTTGGCTAAACAGTCCTCACGCTCTAGCACAGTCTCCGCCCCTCCGCTCATGCTTTTGAGCTGCACCGCTTAAGGTTTACTATTGTGCTTTCTGCTCTCCTGATTACGGGATCCTCTAATGATGTCTCTGACACTCTATCCCATTTCAGATGGAGCGCTTCAGATCCTGGGCTCCAGACTCAGCTATTGCCAGACTTTTCCAGACCACCTGTGGCATTTTGACAACAATTAGTAATTACAGAGAGCAGCAGCTTCCATTTCCCCTTCTGCTTTTAGCTCTTATGGGAAGGCCTGGATGGATTTCTTAGCCTTAAGCTGGCAGTCCTCGGCCATTCAGATGAACTGGCCCCCATCCTCTGAGCAGATCCTGCAGTATTTGGTCCACCTGCCGCAGATTGGGCGTCCTGTTATAACTATAAGAATTCAGTCCGCTGCAATGTCTGTTATACTGAAGCTTTATTTTTCAGAGACCCTTGCATAAAGTTTGTAATGTGCAGGGCCTTGGAAGGTTGGAATAGGCTCCAACCTCATAGGACAGTGGGCAGGAAGTCGGTCAATTTTACCTAGGCAGGATCTGCAACAAGTTAAAACTTGTCTGCTGGTAAAAGATCAAGGCGAGACTCCTTTCAGTATTCCATTGCATTTTGGGCACTGAGGGTTGGGGAAATGGTTGTTGGAGCCAGCACAGGGCTGAGAGTCTGGAGGCTTATTGCTTCAGGACTTTTCCTTATCTGCTTTGGAGCTTGTCATTAGAGTTGGGAACTCTAAAACAGACTTAGTGGGCAGGAGTGCCACAATCAGGCTTCCCATTACAGATGAGGAGGGCCCTTGCCCAGTTATGGATAACAGAATATTTGGCTTTTATTCCCTGGGGGCTGGCCCGCTCCTAGTGCATGAAAATGGGTTCCCGTTAGCCAGGCATTAATGTGCTTACGCCGTGCACCAGTTATTACGGCCTGCGGCTTGCCTACCACTGAACACTCCTCATTCCTTCCGATTGGGTGCTGCTGCAACGGCTGCACACTGGGGGCCTGTCAGTAGACAGGATTGTGAATACGGGTCATTGGAAGTCTGACGCTGACAAGGGTTATATCAGGAAGTGTCACAATGATGTCTGTGCTGATGCTTGTCTGTTATTTCCTTTTCTCATAGGAGCAGTGGTGCACATTTGGGCCACAGCATTGTACACTGGGCTGGCAAGCGCGCTGACAAGTCTGGACTGGGGCGCCATCTCAGTCTTCCTGCCCATGTGGACATATACTGGATGTCCAGATGGGGAATGCTTTGGAAGGAGGTCCTTCCTTTGGTGCGGTCGAGTGTGACCTGTGCAGGTCCTCCCGCAGGGCTGGTGGTACAGCTGGGCAAGAATGATTTGCTGTCTTCCTCCAGCATAAGTTTGCATTCCTGCATGCAAGAGGGCTTGGATTGAGTTGATGGCAGCTCTCCCTGGACTCAAAATAATTTAAGGCATTTGGTTCAAGGTGGTCTGGAGGGGGGGTTGGAGCACCTGTCCCCTCCAATGCGCAAAGATATTCCATTAAAGGAAACCAAGGATTTGCCATGCTTTGTCAACCCCTTTCGAGGGGTAGGGCCACGCAAGAGTCCCTGGGAGCATTTGGGGTGAGCTTGAGTCTGATCCTGGTTCATTGCTCCCCCACGCTGTTTACTTGTACTGACGATATGGTGGGGCCCAGTCGTCAGTGCTGCCCTGCTGAGGTCAGGTGCAGCTAGTCGGGAACCAATGCCTAGACAAACTACCACCGAGCAGGCCAGAAAGCATGTTAATATGGCGGTGGAAAATAAAATAAATAAAGTAAATAAAATAAAATAAAATAACATATAAAATAAAATAACAAATAAAATAAAATAGGTCCTTGCTTTAGGTGGTTCTGTGATATTGCACCCTGCTATTTTCTTCAAGACTGTTCCCCTCTTTGGGGCAGATGGGGGGTGCATCTTTCCCCTATGGGGAACGACACCTGGCGGGATGCGATTGCCTTGGGATTCATTGCTCCCCCACAATGTTGCTGGTACTGATGATATGGTGGGGCCCAGTCGTCAGTGCTGCCCTGCTGAGGTCAGGTGCAGCTAGTCAGGAACCAGTGCCTAGACAAACTACCACCAAAGAGGCCGGGAAGCATGTTAATAAGGAAGTGTAAAATAAAATAAAATAAAATAAAATAAAATAATAATTAAAATAATAAAGTAAAATAGGCTTTGCTTCAGGTGGTTCCATGATTTTGCACCCTGTGATTACCTTCAAGGCTGCTGCCAGCTTTAGGGTGAATATTTCCCCTATAGGGAACGACACCTGGTTGGCTATGGTTGCTTTGGGATTGAAGGAAGGGTTGCATTTGTGAGTGGTTTGGCGGTGAGCTAAGGCTCTGTGGCGGTTAGGCATTGGTTAAATTGGTTGGTGGAGGGGTATGGATTGGCTGTGCCTGCCCCTCCAATGCTGCTGCTGCTGGGAATTCCGTTAAAGGAATTCTGGGGCTTACCATCCCTTCGTCCAAACCCTTGGAGCAGGGTGCGGGCCGTGTAAGTTCCCAAGGAACAAGCAGGGAATAGCTGAGGGTCTGTGTCGCAGTCCCAGCTGTCCCTGGTCTTGTTCCTCCACACGCTGACTCACGGGAGTCAGCGCTGTCCCCAAGGCGGGGGGGACAGATAGTCATAACCAATGCCTAAGCAACCACTCTCAATTTGTATGAAAATAAAGTTGTGGCCAAAAGTATGCCAAAAACCTTAAACAAAAATTATGTGTGATGTGTGAGTTATTGGGGTAGGGGTTTTGGGGGACCTCAGCACGCAAAGCGTGTTCTCACTAAAAGAGAGCACGTGTTGCGGATGGGGCCGAACAAAACTCCACTTGGTTGCCAGGCAGTATTAGATTCAAGGGGCCTGGAGCAGATTGGAGGATGGTGTTACTGGGGTAAATTTGATGTTGCCAATTTAGGGGTGGGATCAGTGGTTATTTAAGCAAGGTCCACAGCTTTCTCTTTCTCTTTCGCTGTGGACATCGGATCTCCCGCCCGCCCTCCCTTGCTTGGGCTTGCGCCTTGACCTTGCTCTGCCTGTCATGGGGTCGTTCGCCTTGGTGCGGGGGCCCAGTAGGAATTTTTCCAATTGGCTGATTAGTGTGTGCCTTTTGGGTTTTGCCTACTGCTTAGCAAATCGTCACAACTTGTAAGGTTGGCGGTTAGGCATTGGTTAAATTGGTTGGTGGAGGGGTATGGATTGGCTGTGCCTGCCCCTCCAATGCTGCTGCTGCTGGGAATTCCGTTAAAGGAATTCTGGGGCTTACCATCCCTTCGTCCAAACCCTTGGAGCAGGGTGCGGGCCGTGTAAGTTCCCAAGGAACAAGCAGGGAATAGCTGAGGGTCTGTGTCGCAGTCCCAGCTGTCCCTGGTCTTGTTCCTCCACACGCTGACTCACGGGAGTCAGCGCTGTCCCCAAGGCGGGGGGGACAGATAGTCATAACCAATGCCTAAGCAACCACTCTCAATTTGTATGAAAATAAAGTTGTGGCCAAAAGTATGCCAAAAACCTTAAACAAAAATTATGTGTGATGTGTGAGTTATTGGGGTAGGGGTTTTGGGGGACCTCAGCACGCAAAGTGGTGCACATCTTCAGAATTATTGGAGAGTCTATAGTTGCTTCTTTGCCAAAGGAGACAAATGATTTCAAACTTTGGATCTGAAACCATGCAACATACAAACTTATGAAGATAGAAAGGATAGTATCATCAGCAGTGCTTTTTTCTGGGGGGACGCAAGGGGACGCATACCCCTAAACATTCTGTGTATCTAAGTTTGGCCTCATTGAGGGGCAGTATTTCAATTTGAGTAGGAAAATGAGAGTACCCCTAAATTTTTTTTCCTGAAAAAAGCACTGGTCATCAGTATGCTGATGACTCTCAGCTCTCCATTAAACCAAAGTCAGGAGAGGCCTTGAAAAATCATTAGGAATAAGTTTCTGCTGTTAAGAGCTGTTCAACAGTGAAACAGACCGCTTTGGAAGGCAATGGACTCTCCTTTTGGGAGGTTTCTAACCAGAGGTTGAATATCCATCTGTCAGGGATTCTTAGCTGTGATTTCTGCGTTGCAGGGGGTTGGGCTAGATGACCCTGGGGTCCCTTCCCATTATACAATTCTACAATTCTATGATTCTATGCTTAACTGTTTTTGTATATGTGATTCTTTTATATGTGCTTGAATCTTCTTTCATACATGCTTTTGTCCATGCTTTTGTCCAATAGTTTGCATCTCACATAAAGATTGGCAAACCAGTCTACTTCTTTGAGTTTCTCCACCTTCTCAAGTTCTCCGTCTCTAGTTCTCTACATTTCTGTATCAATTAGGGGTTTGTTTTTGTTTTTTAGACATCATGAAAATTCATCAGTTTTAGTGAAAATTTCTCCTCATAGACACATTTGCATGCAATTTTGCCCAATTCACTCATTTTTTTCATATTCGCATTCCCCTAATATAACAGTTTGGTACATTAATTTCAAGCCCATATACATTTTTTATAACCACTTTGTATGTGCATTTTTTATTTTATTTTTGGGTACTCATTACTTGGCTGGAGAACTGCATTGGAAAACTGGGAGTAGTAAGGATTCCAAAGGAGGACCCTATTTCGGTTCTCATAGTGCTTCGGAAAGTGAGAATTAGGGGGGTCAACCTAAATGCAAACGGAGTAAAAATTCTCCCTTGTCCCTAGTCTCACACAAACTTATCCATGGACAGATATGTGTGTGTGTTTGTATATATATATACACACAGAGAGACACACACAAATCAACAAATAATTTTTTTTATATAGCTTGCCAGAAGCCGAGGGGGTGGAAGGAGAGAGATGGAGAGAGAGGGGGGGAGAGAGAGGGGGGGGAGAGAGAGAGAGGGTTTGACCTGTAATGGTTTGAGTCAAGCTTCTTTACTGTTTGGTCTCAGTGGAGTATTTTAGGAGCCATTTTATATCCCAGGGCAACTGCAAAGATGTTGCCTAGCTGGTCTGTGCTGTTGCATTGTATGAACGCTCAAGCTAAGATGATTATTACTCCCTCACTCACAACGCTGCCACCCCACCGCCCTTAGCAAACTTGGCATCTCTATACATCCCCTGTTGAAGAAAACATCAAGCTTTCATAACAGGAATGCTCTTGAGGACCAGAACGCAAATGATACATGGTATGCCAGGGATACATGAAACCATGAAATAATAAATACAGAAATGGCTTGTTACCTTTTCTTTGGCTCGCACATCAACCTTATATTTTTACAAATGAAAGCCTGTTTAAACTAAAAATATGACTGGCTACTGCCAAACCAATGCTGGGAAAGTGCCATCAAAAAGGAAGGGGGGAGGAGAGAGATCGTTTTTTAAAAAATAAAGCTACCTCCCCACCTCAAAATTTGATGTTTTTAATTTTTCCCCTCCCCCTTCTGTCCTCTGATATGCAGCACCACACCCCATTTCCGTTGAAACGGTGGTTTTCGAACTTTCTCCCTCCAGGGAATCATTTCCACGTCAGCTTGCGGGTTGAGGGATCCCGCTGCATCTTGCCAGTGAAAACCTGTGCATCACAGGGGCATTCTGGGAAATCAAGTGCTCACAGTGGGCTTGCGTCAGCTTTGCTGAACCTGGTGTTCTCAAGATGTTGAGCATTATGAATCCCATCAGCCACAGGAAGCATGGACAATATTGCATGGGCAATGGAAACTGTAGTCCAACAACATCTGGGGGGCCCCAGCTTCCACACTCCTGTGTTATCAGGACCCCACTCACTTTACAGAGAAAAATGCAGGCAGCTGTATGATTCTTCTGTTCCACAAAGGATCACTCCTTGACGATTCTTATGAGTGTGTGCTATGCACAGGACTCTGCCTATAACTTGTTTTACAACTCGTAAGGAGAGCCGGCTGGACCAGGCCAATGTCCCATCTAGTCCAGCATCCCGTTCTCACAGTGGCCAACCAGATGCCTGTGGGAAACCAGCAAGCAAGATTCAAGCAGAGGGTCCCTCTCCCTCCTGTGGTTTCCAGCTGTGGAGGCATTTCCATTGGACCATGCTTGGTCCTAATGTCTAGAGCAGGCTTTGCCAACCTCCATAAAGTTTTTGGACTAAAACTCCCATCATCCTTGACCATTGGCCATTTTGGCTACGGCTTACGTGAGTTGGATTCCAGCAACACTTGGAGGGCGCCATGCATTTTCCACAAGCATCCCAAAAAAACCAGGACACCCCCTTTACCCCCACAAGAACATGGCCCAAGAGTTCATCCCAATATATCTCACAGCCCCACCCCATTCATGTTTTTGGGTGCCAGAATATAGCCATCTTGGCTAGTAGCCAAGCCATCAATATCCTTCTCCTCCATGAATTTGTCTAGTCCCCCAAAACACCACAACTTTTTGGTCCCGATTGCCATTTGTTCCCGTTCAGAGCTAAAGATTGGGTTTCCCCAGAGGAAAGCAGTGGGGCACATGGAGGTGAGGATAAGCCCTCAGGCAGGTCCCATCTCTGTTGTATTTTTGGTAGCCTTCTGCTGAAGACTTCCCCCTCTCAACAAGTCTTCTTAGTGGAGATTTGTATCTCAGTCAATATCTGCATATTATCAGTTTCAAATTCTCTTTACATATGTGGAACAGACTACTTCGGAAGGTGATGGACTCAACTTCACTGAAGGTTTATAAACAGTTTGAATATCCATCTGTATCTGTGAATCCTGCATTGAAGGGGATGGATGAGATGACCTCTAGGGGTCCCTCCCAATTCTACCATCTCATGGTGCTGTGATATGTTTTAACTGTTTTTATATACAGTGGTACCTCTAGTTATGGACTTGATCCGTTCCGGGGTGCCGTTTGCATCCCGAAAAATCCATAACTAGAGCACTGCTTCTGTGCATGTGCAAAGCGTGCAGAATGCTCCTGCACACACACACGTGGTGAAACCCAGAAGTATACACTTCGGGGTTTGCCGCGTTCGCAAGCCGAAAAGACGCAACATGAACCTAACACAACACGAGGTATGACTGTATGCAATTGTCTAGATGTGCTTTCATTATATTGTGAAATTGCTTTGAGATGCTTTCTAAGAAGCGATGCGTAAATGTAATAAGAATAATAGTAATATCCCCCCCCCTTTTCATATATTTGAAGAGATCATCCAAGACAATTAAATTAAATACTCCTGGTGGCAAGAAAGGCCATTTAAAAAGGATGTGCGTGTGTGACAATATTCACAAAAGGAAAAGAGGAGCTCAGCAAGCTTGGAAATCTATAGGACAGGAATTAAATGCTATAATCAGATTGTTTGTGTAGTCATTTACCATCTCATTTTCTTGCTGCGCAAGCAGAGGGACCACTCGAGACAGGCCATCTCGGAGAGTAACAAAGTGCGCCAATAACGAACATGGGATTAAAGGAATATTGATAGCCCATGACAAGCGGCTTCCTGAGAAATGTTTCTTGGTCAAATAGCAGCAATCATTAAATATATGAGGGTCAGTCAATTTAATCTGCTCTTTTTATATGGATTGATTAGTTTAGCAAAAATAACAGAGTTCAGAGACAATTAATGGTTTGCCTCCCGTAGCTTTTCAGGAGGGGAGAGCCTCTGATTTCTTTTCTTTCCCCTTCTTTTTCTTCTTCCTTTTTTATTTTAAGGAAAGGCTTAAATCAGCAGCTTTCAAACTTTTGGGAAGCTCTTGCCCAGGATCCCTTGCACCTCAGCAGAAGAAGTCTTAGGTGACACAGAGAATTCAGGGGCACATTATGGGAAATATGAGGCACCAATTGCAAGAGACGGGGCAAAGCAGGGCCACTGGGCTCGCCTTATTCACGCAGCACATGGTTAAACTATGGAACTCACTCCCACAGGAGACAGCAATGGCCACCAACTTGAATGGCTTTAAAAGAGGACTAGACAAATTCATGGAGAAGGCTATTGGTGGCTTGGCTACTAGCCAAGATGGCTATATTCTGCATCCACATTTGGGGGGCAGCACTGCTTCTGAATCCCAGCTACTGGAAACTACAGGAGAGGAGAGGACTCTTGTGCTCAAATCCTGCTCGTTGGTTTCACACAGCCATCTGGCTGACCACTGTGAGAACAGGATGCTGGATTAGATGGACCACTGGTCAGATCCAGCAGACTTTTCTTAGGTACACCCCCCCCTGTGTACTTAGCATGTGTGTGAAGGAAACAAGTGAATAAGAATGGTTTCAAAATCAGCGGCGTGAAATCTCCATCCTTCTCAGATACAAAATATGGATTTTCAATAGGGCTTATTCTGGCAGGGATGGAGAACTTAGATATTGCTAGACTCCAATTCCCCTCATCCCCAGCCAGCCTGGCCAGTGTTCATGAATGATAGGAATTGTAGTCCAACGACATATGGTGAGCCATCAACACCTTATCCCTGGCTACACTTTTATAATTTAAACACCAAGTGACAACTATTTTTCTCCATGCTTTTGGCTAATAAACTGATCTCTGAACTGCTGTTTTTTAAAAAATATGTTTGTTATCTTCCTGTTGCTATATTTATTTGAGGGGTTGTTTTTTGCTGTTTAAAATTGATTGCTGTGTGTGTGTGTGTGTTTTCCTAAAGGGCTTGTAAGCTTTGGGCGCAGAAAATGACTGAAACAAAATAGATCAGGGATAGGGAAGCAGCAGCCTTCCAGATGTTGTCAGATTCCAACTCTCATCAGCCCCAGCCATCTTGGTCACTGATCAGGGATGATGGGAGATGGAGTTCAGTAGTATATAGAGGACCACAGGTCTCCAACTCCAGAAACAGGTAATTAGAAATCCCCATGTATTAGCAGCAACATCTGAAAGATCTTTGGCTGAAAGTCCTAAATTTCAGTGGCAGAAATGATGTTTTGCTGTGATAATTGGAGGGTGTGCCTTTGCACACACGGAACATGTATGAAAAGTGCCAATTGCATTTTCACGTTTGCACCTCAAAATGCACCCGGGCAGCCCTTTCCCAGAGACCCAGCATTTCCGAGCAAAGAGTATGCCAAATCCCTTGTAGCATTTCCTTGGTTTCAGGTGCCCCCTCCTTACTCCTCATCTGACAGTTGTTTGACAGATGAGTCGAACCGCTGGCACACATTTGAAAGTTGAACATTTTAAGAAAAACAAATTACAGCGGAACATCTTTTTGCCATAATGCATCTTGACACCAACAGTTAAGGAGAGTGACACCGCTGGGGAAACGGGGTGGGGAATTAGGCTGAAAGCCTTTGGAAGAGCTCCTGTTTCAAGGTGACTTTGAGAGCGAGTTGGCTACTTCGGTAATTGCTCTGTGACCTGATTTGGGGGGGCTGGTCACAAAGGGCACCAATCCATTGGGAATCCTCCTAAGTGAATGCCCAGAGTTTGAATGGAACCTTTTTCTGAAAGGAAATCTCTAGCAGGGGGAGTAATACCTCCTAGGCAGAGCTCATGTTTTGCATGGGAAAGGTCCCAGCTTCCATCTCCAGCTTAAGAAAGTTTAGGGGTGCAGAACTAGGAATGCTCCTGTAATTCTCCTCATCTAAATTTATCCCTGGATTTTGGAATTATGAATGAGCCCTCTGTTTCTGCAGCGCAGCTAGTGATGCATTAAGAATTCTCCATAGTTCCCCCTCCCCACCAAAGAAACCCCCACTTTGTATGGTATCCTGTGCTTGGGCAATTGTATGTTTTATTTTTTTAACTATGGTGGTGGGGCAGTGCACTCAGAAGTGAATGCCAGAAGCATTCTGGAGCAACGAAGATGGCAAGTAGCTGCAACCTTGCTTGGCACTTTACTTCTGCCCATTCATTGCCTGCCAACTGTTCTGTTCTTGTTTGTTAAAGGGTGCCGGTGACAGGTATGGGTGAATCCGCCAATTTTATTTTTTATCTGTCCCCACCCCATTTTCAACCCAGCTCTCCACATTTCCACAATAGTGTTCATTTCTTTAAAAGTCTTGTGAAAATTCACCAGCATTTTAGTGCAAATCTCTCCCAATATACGTGTTTTTTATTGCAATTTTGCAATAAAATGTATTGCTGTATGTTCTCCTTCACAAATATATGCCTTTTATGCCCATTTCTACACTAGGATATGCATTATTATTTTTTACTAAGTTGTAATACTTGGCTGCAACTGCAAAAATCAGAAGTGCAAATTTCACAGGATTGTTGTCTTTTACATTCGTTTCGGAAAGTGTGAATAAGGTAAGTTCATCTATACATGTAAACTGAATCGAATGTCTCCCTCATCTCTACCTTGTGACTGGCATCAGGACCAGGGAATATGAGCTTCAGGACCTGCCCCACCAAGCTGGGCACTGATACCAAGTCCAACCACTGAATACCAGCTATAGAGGAGCAAACTGTAGGAGACGTTTGTTGCAAGCGTGGGGAATCCTTTGCAGTTTGAAGGCCACATTCCCTTCTGTGTGACTTCCTGAGGTCCACATGGGACCAGGGGCAAAAGTAAGCAAAGTAACAAATGCAAATTTTACCTTTGTGCAATAGGCTATATACATTCCTCCCGATGTTCCATTCAGACAAGCAAATGTTCAGGGACATATTCCAGCCAGGGGAAAACATCTGGGGTAACAGATAGAGAGGACAGGAGGGCAATATTTGGGACCTGGGTCTTAGGTTCCCCACCCCTGGTCTGTTGGCTTCATGTCCTACTTTGGGGCCTTCCTGGAAGGCCACTGTAGAGAAAAGGATGCTGGATAGGATAAGCCTGGACTGATCTGATGCAGCAGAGCTCTCTTTATAGTCTCACGGACCGTGGGCATTGAAAGCTGTCCTGACTCTGGAGAGGCCAGCTCTCAGGGACGTGTCCCAATTATACCCTGAGTGATCTATTCTTTGCCTCTTTTATACTCAAGCGATACAAAGTGACAGAGCAGGAAATATGATATGTTAATTCTCACCCAGTGAGTTGCTGTCAATGCAAATTAAGTGTGCATTAATTAACTGTAATTCTCTTTCTGGAGAGAGCACTTCCTTGAGATTATCACATTTAATTATGAAATATTATTCTTTGGAAAATATTTATCCACATTAATGAGGAGCTGATGTTCATAAATTTAAGTGCTGAATATTCTAGCTTATTTTTTCCTCACTCCCTCTCTCTTTCTTTTTGCATGATTATTTCTCAGTGCATTCATTAAAGTGAATGGTTTAATGCTGGATCAATGATTCTCTCCCTTTCTTTTTCCCAAACTGAACCAAGGCAACTGAAATTGCTCCTCCCAGCTTAAAAAAGAGAGTATATAAACCAATAGAATGTAGTTGAATTTGTATCATCAAACATTACTTTATGCCGCTGGTGGTAGTGGCATGTGAGGTGTAGTGGAGACAAGAAACCTCCCTCCCAATATTTGTGCTGCTGCTTATCTGGATGCCATTCAGGGCTCCACCAGTAGAAGACTAGCACATGAAGGTGAAAAGGATCTACCTGCTAACACTTCACATGTGGAGAAAGGGAGAGGGAACAAATTCAAATTAATTATGTTCATGACTCCATGTATGATCAACATCTGTCCCTATATTTACGGCCAACTCCCACAAGTTCTAGACATTGACCATTGTGTGTCAAATTGGTCTGTGTCCTTGGTTCATATTGGCCAGCGTTTCAGATTAGAAAACAGGGGTCACAGGGGCTGTGCATGGAACCTTGAGAGGGTGAGGGAAAAGGAAACCTGGAAACCTGAGAATATCAGCCATCATACTAAGGAAATCAGCCTCTTTTGTCTGTATTTTCGTTATCTAGAGCTGGAGTGGAGAACTTCTTCCAGACTAAGGGTCTTATTTCCATCTAGACAGCTCTCAGAGGCCACATGCCTGTGGTGGACAGGACCAGAGGCAAAAGCAGGCTGAGCAATGAACGCCAATTTTAACTTTGCACAGTAGGTTAGTTTCTACATACACACTCTTCTTCCATCCAGAAAAGGGAGAAGCATTATTAGAGTTTAAGGACATATTCCAGCCAAGACAAAAAGGGGGAAAAACTGAAGGAAGGAGGACTGGAGAGGGTTGTGACGCCTACCTCTGAGAGCCCCCTCCCCCCAATTCTGGAGAAACTTCCTAGAAATTTCAAGCATTGCTTGCAGGAAGGAGGAAAACTGTGTCAGCATTGGTCATATCTCTGCACCTCAGCTTGGACATCTGAGGCAAGGGAGCCTCCACAGAGATCTCTAGCCACTCCAGCAACTGACAGAGGCTCCTGAAGAGCCTTATGGCCACATCCGAATCATTCATTTAAAGCTCCCGTATGTCACTTTAGCAGTCATTATGTCCCCGTAAAGAACCATGGGAACTGAGAGTTGTCAGGAGAGTTGTGGTGTAGTGGTTAAGAGTGGTAGACTCGTAATCTGGTGAACCGGGTTCACGTCTCCACATGCAGCTGCTGGGTGACCTTGGGCAAGTCACACTTCTCTGAAGTCTCTCAGCCCCACTCACCTCACAAAGTGTTTGTTGTGGGGGAGGAAGGGAAAGGAGATTGTTAGCCACTTTGAGACTCCTTCGGGTAGTGATAAAGCGGGATGTCAAATCCAAACATAGATGTCAAGTGTCCCTTATTTGAAGGGACAGTCCCTTATTCCAGCGCCATGTCCCGCTGCTGTCCCTTATTGATGGATGTCCCTTAAATGTCCCTTAAATGATGTCCCTTAAATTTCAAATGAAGCAGCTCCTCTCCCTCCCTCCCTGCCGGCCAGGAAGAAGGGAGGCTCCAACTGTGTTGCTTGGCTGTGTTGCTCACGCAATAAGAAGTTTAAGAATGACTGGGGGTGGAGCTTGCATGCCTTGTGTGTGGCTAGTTAATGCAAGCTGAGGGGTTTTTTGAATGCTGGGTGCCATTTTGTTGCACGTGCTGCTGCAAACTTTGCAGTGCAAAAAAAGGCCGGGGAGCCATCTTAAGTTGAGGCTGCATAGGCCTTGTGGTGCATGTGATTCAGATTCTATTCAGTTGAACCTCTGGTTACAAAGTTGGTTAGACAGTGTTCTCGAAGCTACCAGCATGAGTTTGACCAGACTGCAGGAGGACAGGAATACTGGAGTGCCTGGAACAGGTGAGGCTGCAGGTCCCTTATTTTGGCTGCTGGTCCCTTATTTTCAAGGCTGCTGGTCTCTTATTTTCAAATCTGTAAGTTGACAGCTATGAATCCAAATCCAAATCTTCATCCCTATTCCCCTCACAGAGCTACAATTCACAGAGTTCCATGGGGATAGGGGCTGATTGTTGAAACACTCTGCAAATTGTGAGGCAAATAGGCAGATTTGGCCCCTTCAGTAATGCACATTACTTGAGTAATGCGCAAAAGGGGCCAACATTGTCAAGGTACATAGGGAGCTGCCTTACCCCAAGTCAGAGATCAGTATTGTCAGAGATCAGTAATGTCTACACTGGCTGGCAGCCACCTTTCCACAGTTTCAGAGAGGAAACATTCCCACCTTACTTTAGGGCCTCCTGAATGTCAAGCAGATTGAAAATGAAAATAAAACAGGAACAGGAGACCTTCCCACTGCAACTTCATCATTATAAATAGTCTGTTGTTGTTGTTACTAAAGTAGTAAGCCTTTATTCAGACGGCCTGCAGTCAATTTATCACTCTGTCCTAGTGAGCACCTGTTTGCGGGGTGGGGTAAAAACCTTTCTAAGAGGGTGAAAAGATCATCTTGATTGCAGCTCCCAGTTCTACATAACAAATGAAGTCTGGTGGGAATATGATGGGGCCTTCCATGTGAAGGAGGAGGGGGAGGGGGGACACGGGAGGGGAGGGGGCGGAAAGAAAGATTTTGTTAGCAATCAGGTAATCCAATCTCAGCAGCGACATTAAAACACACTGGTTCCTGAACTTGTCTGAAACAGATTGCAGGCTCTTAGGTTACCAGGTATCATGTGTTTGGCCGGAGCAGGGAAGGAGAAACAATTGCCATCAAAAATCTTTGTAAGCAGATTTTTTTCTTCCATCTCTCTTTCTCTCTGCTTTCTTTCGCCCCCCTAAAAGCCTCAATTGTATAAACCTCTTTCTTTGCAACACTTATCTGTGTGCACATAACATAAATAATCTTGCTCTTGTTCTGAAGTCAAGGAAAAGTTTTAAGAATGAAAAAGAAAAACCAGAAGCATTTTTCTGAAGTTAACAAATGGAAGCAGTAAAGGAATAATCTCTCTCTTTTC